>NC_072432.2:82991666-84242083 GCF_028878055.3 Symphalangus syndactylus | reverse complement strand
TGCCCTTAAAATGTTACTTTCTTCTCTCTGTTGATTAATCTTTCATATTGATTTTCTACTGTTTTGAACTGAAATAGATCAGTCATGTAACAAATGTTTATTGAGCATCTACTATGTGGCAGAGACTGTTCTAGATGTTAGAGACCTAATATTCTGACTGAGGGAGAAAGAAGATAAGCTGACAAACACAAATGTATATAGTTTTGTTTTAAAAACATATTTATATAGTTTTGTTTAAAAAAGAGACCAGAGGAAGAGCTGAATTTGTAGACTGCACTAACCTGTTAGAGATTTTTTCAGACAGGCTTGCCCATGTGAGTATGCTATCGAGATCAAACATAAATGCTACAGAGTGCTTACATTAAGCCTTCTAGGTAAGTGTCATGTAGCAGTAGCCCCTTGATTTTATTTGAAAACAATCTGAATATCAGACCTGTAAATTTTTTTTATTTTATTTATTTATTTTTATTATTTTTTATTTATTTATTTATTTATTTATTTTTTTGAGACGGAGTCTCGCTCTGTCGCCCAGGCTGGAGTGCAGTGGCGCGATCTCGGCTCACTGCAAGCTCCGCCTCCCGGATTCACGCCATTCTCCTGCCTCAGCCTCTCCGAGTAGCTGAGACTACAGGCGCCCGCCACCACGCCCAGCTAATTTTTTTTGTATTTTTAGTAGAGACGGGGTTTCACCGTGGTCTCGATCTCCTGACCTCGTGATCCGCCCGCCTCGGCCTCCCAAAGTGCTGGGATTACAAGCGTGAGCCACCGCGCCTGGCCCAGACCTGTAAATTTTTAATGGACCTCCTTCCATGAGGTTTATGTTACATGTTACTTTTTTCACTCAACTATATTTCATTTCATGGAGGAACATTTACATAAGCATATAGAGAGCTTTTTCATCTGTTTATATAGCTGCTTATAATTCCAAAATATGTGTACACACACACACACACACACACCATTATTTAGCCATCCCCTTATTGATGGGAATTTTCTACCTGTTTGGGGGGGAGGAATATTAGAAAATTGATATTCTTGTTCCTATATTATTATGCTCATATGATAATTTGTGTAGGATATATTCTTTTTATATTTTGAATTTTCAAAATGTCAATCACATGAACCCAAAATAGTATCAACTGTCATGGTTTTCACAGGTAATTTCTCTTTTTCAATTGCATTCATCTTTCTTGACTATTTGCCAATAGTTCATCAATTACATTAGTTTTCTGGAAACTCTTGGACAAGGTTTTGTTGGGTGCGCCTTTCCGCTTTCCCATGGATTTCCTCTCGGTGGGCTGCAGAGCACTGGGTGTCATAGACACATTTCTTCACCTCTCCAGGTCTTACTTCTTTGTCTACAATCTGAAGATAATTCCCTCCCACCTTTATTCCCTAATGCATGTTATTCTTTTGGCCATTCACCAGGGACATCAATCTCCAATTCCTAGAAGTATCCAGGAGAGTTGGTGCAGAAGACTCTCCCTCTTTAGTGTCCTCCACAGTAACCTCTGTTCCCTCACATAGCTGCTTTCTGAGGAAATTTACTCTTTTAATTTTTAAAAATAGACTATTTTTTAGAGCAGTTTTAGGTTCACAGCAAAATTGAGCAGAAAATACAGAGAGTTCTCATATGCCCCCAGTACACAGCCTGTACCACTAATAATATCCCTGTATCAGAGTGGCACCTTTGTTACAATCGATGAACTGCATTGACACACCATTATCACCCAAAGCCCATAGTTCCATCATTTATATCAGGGTTCACCTTTGGTGTTGCACAGTCTATGGATGGCATGTGTCTACCATTACAGTATCATACAGAATATAGTTTTGGTGCACTAAAAATCCTCTGTGTTCCACCTTTTCATTTCTTCTTCCCCTCTAACTCCTGGCAATCAGATTTTTAAAATGTCTTCCTAGTTTTGCCTTTTCCAGAATGTTCTATAGTTAGGATAATATAGTATATAACCTTTTTTTTTTTTTTTTTGAGATGGAGTCTCGCTCTGTTGCCCAGGCTGGAGTGCAGTGGCACGATCTCGGCTCACTGCAAGCTCCGCCTCCCGGGTTCACGCCATTCTCCTGCCTCAGCCTCCTGAGTAGCTGGGACTACAGACGCCTGCCACCACACCCGGCTAATTTTTTGTATTTTTAGTGGAGACGGGGTTTCACCATGTTAGCCAGGAAGGTCTCGATCTCCTGACCTCGTGATCTGCCCGCCTTGGCCTCCCAAAGTGCTGGGATTACAGGCGTGAGCCACTGCACCTGGCCCAGTATGTAACCTTTTAAGATTGATGTATTTTACTTAATAACATGCATTTAGGATCCTCCCATGTCTTTTCATGGCTTAATAGCTCATTTCTTTTTAGTGCTGAATAATATTCCATTGTATGAATACACCACAGTTTTTTATCCATATACCCACTGAAGGACATCTTGGTTGCTTTCAGTTTTTGGCAAATATAAATAAAGCTGCAATAGCCATCTGTGTGCAAGTTTTTGTGTAGAGATGTTTCAGATTAATTTGGGTAAACACCAAGAAGCTCAATTACTGGATTGTATGATAAAAAATATGTTTAGTTTTTTAAGAAACTCCCATCAACTGTCCTCCAAAGTTGCTACACTGTTTTGCATTCTCATCAGCAATTAATGAGAGTTTCTGTTGCTCCCTATCTTTGAAAGCACTTGGTATTGTCAGTGTTTTGGATTTTTGGTAATTCTAATGGGTATGTAGTGGTATCTCATTGTTTTAGTTTGTAATTTCCTGATGACATGTGATGTGGAGCATGACTCTTAATTTTCTTACTTCATTTGATTGATTTTTGGTTTGGCTTAGTTAGTAGCGTCTTTATTGCAAAAAATAATACTTGCCTCACGGGATTATTATGAGAAATAAAGGAAAGAATCTGATAATTTCAAATACAAAGGTGAATTTATAGACTTCATTTCTATATCTTGCTCAAGTTTGATAAGGCTAGAGCTAGAAGCCACATTGGTAGACAGTTAGTGCCCAGCAATGGTATTTAAGTTGCATAGGACAGTGGATCTCAAATATTTTGGTCTCAAGATCCTTTTACACTCTTAAAAATTACTTAGGACCCCAAAGAGCTGTTGTTTATGAGAAATAAATCTCTTGATATTTACCATATAAGAAATTAAAAATTAGAAAAATTCTAAGTATGTATTAATTTATTAATAACAATAATAAACCCATTACATGTTACTATAAATAACATTGTGTGAAAAAATGTCTGTATTTTAAAAAAAAATTAATGAGAAGAATGGCATTGTGTGACATTTTTTGGAAATATTTTTAATGTCCAGTTCAAGACTTCCAGATTCTCATATCTGCTTATGCATTCAATCAGTTGCTGTATGTTGTTTTGTTTCAAGCACATAAAGAAAATTTGGCTGTAAATAAATATGTAGCTGGAAAAAAGATATGTAGCTCCATGAACACCTGGGAAGGATCTGCAGAACTACGAGGAGTTCTTGTGCCATGCTTTGAGAACCATTGACATAAGTGCATGGTATCTGGTCCACACTTTTACATATTCTCAGTTTGACCAACAAGTCCCCACAATTATGGCTTTGCAGCAAAGATCTTGATAAAACAAAAAACTGGACCCTAATGTGAGAAATGATGTACTGAGATTCTCTGAGGCTTTGAAGCCTAAAGAGTATTGCCCACAAGACATGCTTACCACTTTATATTATGCCCAAAATAACGAACAGTGCTGAATGAGAGCACAGGCTCTGGAGACAAAAGAAGTGGGCTCTATTCCAGGTCCTACCATGTAAAAGTTGTGTGTACTGAGAAATGGCTTAATCTATCTACACCTTAATTTCTTCATCTGTAAAATACTCAATTTCATAGGGTTCTCATGAAGATTAATGAGATAATGCATTTGAAGTTTTTGATATAGAGTTGATATTAAATGCTTCACAAATGTTAGTTCTTAGATCAACAGCACTTGATTTCTCACTATGATCAACATTCTATGAGCTTTAATACAAGCCAACAGCAAGACCTTTCTTTAAAAAGACACCAAGAGTGGCTGGCAGGATGGCCAAATATGAACAGCTCCAGTCTGCAGCTCCCAGTGAGATCAACACAGAAGGCAGGTGATTTCTGCATTTCTAACTGAGATACCTGGCTCATCTCACTGGAACTGGTTAGACAGTGAGTGAAGCCCATGGAAGGTGAGCAGAAGCAGGGTGGGGAGTCACCACAACCGGGAAGTGCAAGGGCTTGGGGAACTCCCTCCACTAGCCAAGGGAAGCCATGAGGGACTGTGCTTTGAGGAACAGTGCATTCCGGCCCAGATACTATGCTTTTCCCAGGGTCTTCGCAACCTGCAGACCAGGAGATTCCCTTGGGTGCCCACACCACCAGGGACCTGGGTTTCAAGCACAAAACTGTGAAGCCGTTTGGGCAGACACCGAGCTAGCTGCAGGAGTTTTTCTTTCATACCCCAGTGGCATGTGGAATGCCAGTGAGACAGAACTGTTCACTCTCCTGGAAAGGGGGCACTGAAGCCAGGGGGCCAAGTGGTCTAGCTCAGCAGATCCCACCTCCATAGAGTCCAGCAAGCTAAGATCCACTGGCTTGAAATTCTCGCTGCCAGTACAGCAGCCTAGAGTTGACCCGGGATGCTCTAGCTTGGTTGGGGGAGGGGCGTCCACCATTACTGAAGCTTGAGTAGGCAGTTTTCCCCTCACAGTGAAAACAAAGACGCCAGGAAGTTCAAACTGGGCAGAGCCCACTGCAGCTTGGGAAAGCCACTGTGGCCAGATTGCCTCTCTATATTCTTCCTCTCTGGGCAGGGCATCTCTGAAAGAAAGGCAGAAGCCCCAGTCAGGGACTTATAGATAAAACTCCCATCTGCCTTGGACAGAGCACCAGGAGGAAGGGACAGCTGTGGGCACAGCTTTAGCAGACTTAAATGTTCCTACTTGCCAGCTCTGAAGAGAGCAGTGGATCTCCCAGCACAGCATTTGAGCTCTGCTAAGGGACACACTGCCTCCTCAAGTAAGTCCCTGACCTCTGTGCTTCTTGACTGGGAGACACCTCCCAACAGGGATCGACAGGCACCTCATGCAGGAGAGCTCTGGCTGGCATCTGGTGGGTGCCCCTCTGGGATGAAGCTTCCAGAGGAAGGAACAGGCAGCAATCTTTGCTGTTCTGAAGCCTCCGCTGGTGATACCCAGGCAAACAGGGTCTGGAGTGGACCTCCAGCAAACTTCAGGAGACCTGCAGCAGAGAGGCCTGACTGTTAGAAGGAAAACTAACAAACAGAAAGGAATAGCATCAACATCTACAAAAAGGACATCCACACAAAAACCCCATCCAAAGGTCACCAACATCAAAGACCAAAGATAGATAAATCCAAGAAGATGAGGAAAAACCAGTGCAAAAAGGCAGAAAATTCCAAAAACCACAATGCCTCTTCTCCTCAAAAAGATCACAACTGCTTGCCAGCAAGGGAACAAAACTAGACAGAGAATGAGTTTGATGAATTGACAGAAGTAGGCTTCAGAAGGTGGGTAATAACAAACTCCTCCAAGTTAAAGGAGTGTGTTCTAACCCAATGCAAGGAAGATAAGAACCTTGAAAAATGGTTAGAGGAATTGCTAACTAGAATAACCAGTTTAGAGAAGAACACAAATCACATGATGGAGCTGAAAAACACAGCAAGAGATCTTCATGAAGCACACACAAGTATCAATAGCCAAATCGATCAAGCAGAAGAAAGGATATCAGAGGTTGAAGATCAACTTAATGAAAAAAAGCTTGAAGACAAGATTAGAGAAAAAAGAATGAAAAGGAATGAACAAAGCCTCAAGAAATATGGTACATACACAACCAAACATACATTTGATTGGTGTACCTGAAAGTGATGGGGAGAATCGAACCAAGTTGGAAAACACTCTTCAGGATATTACCCAGGAGAACCTTCTCAACCTAGCAAGACAGGCCAACATTCAAATTCAGGAAATACAGAGAACACCACAAAGATACTCCTCGAGAAGAGCAACCCCAAGACACATAATTTTCAGATTCTCCAAGGTTGAAACAAAGGAAAAAATGTTAAGGGCAGCCAGAGAGAAAGGTCAGGTTACCCACAAAGGGAGCTCATTAGACTAACAGCGGAACTCTCTGCAGAACCTCTACAACCCAGAAGAGAGTGGAGACCAATATTCAACATTCTTAAAGAAAAGAATTTTCAACCCAGTGTTTCTTATTCAGCCAAACTAAGCTTCATAAGCGAGTGGGGGCCAATATTCAACATTCTTAAAGAATTTTCAACCCATTATTTCATATCGAGCCAAACTAAGCTTTATAAGTGAAGGAGAAATAAAATCCTTTACAGACAAGCAAATACTGAGAGATTTCATCACCACCAGGCCTGCCTTACAAGAGCTCCTGAAGGAAGCACCAAATATGGAAAGGAAACACCAGTACCAGCCACTGCAAAAACATACAAAATTGTAAAGATCATTGACACGATGAAGAAACTGCATCAAGTAATGGGCAAAGCATCATAGTTGGCTAGCATCATAACGACAGGATCAAATTCACACATAACGATATTAACCTTAAAGGTAAACAGGTTAAATGGCACAATTAAAAGGCACAGACTGGCAAATTGGATAAAGAGGCAAGATCCGTCATTGTGCTGTATTCAGGAGACCCATGTCACATGCAAAGACACACATAGGCTCAAAATAAATGGATGGAGGAATATTTACCAAGCAAATGGAAAGCAAAAAAAGCAGGGGTTGCAATCCTAGTCTCTGATAAAGCAGACTTTAAACCAACAAAGATCAAAAAGACAAAGAAGGCCATTCCATAATGGTAAAGGGATCAATGCAACAAGAAGAGCTAACTATCCTAAATATATATGCACCCAATACAGAAGCACCCAGATTCATAAAGTAAGTTCTTACAGACCTACAAAGAGACTTAGATTCCCACACAATAATAATGGGAGACTTTAACACGCCACTGTCCATATCAGACAGATCAATGAGACAGAAAATTAACAAGGATATTCAGGACTTGAAATCAGCTCTGGACCAAGTGGACCTAATAGACATCTACAGAACTCTCCACCCCAAATCAACAGAATATACATTCTTCTCAGCACCACATCATACTTATTCTAAAATTGACCACATAATTGGAAGTAAAACACTCCTCAGCAAATTCAAAAGAACAGAAATCATAACAAACAGTCTTTCAGACCACGGTGCAATCAAATTAGAACTCAGGATTAAGAAACTCACTCAAAACCACACAACTACATGGAAACTGAACAACCTGCTCCTGAATGACTGCTGGGTAAATAATGAAATTAAGGCAGAAATAAACAAGTTCTTTGAAACCAGTGAGAACAGAGACACAACATACCAGAATCTCTGGGACACAGTGTTTAGAGGGAAATTTATAGTGCTAAATGTTCACAAGAGAAAGTGGGAAAGATCTAAAATTGACACACCCTAACATTACAATTAAAAGAACTAGAGAAACAAGAGCAAACAAGTTCAAAAGCTAGCTGAAGACAAGAAATAACTAAGATCAGAGCAGAACTGAAGGAGATAGAGACACAAAAACCCCTTCAAAAAATCAATGAATCTAGGAGGTGGGTTTTTGAAAAGATCAACAAAATTGATAGACCGCTATCCATTCTAATAAAGAAGAAAAGAGAGAAGAATCAAATAGACACAATAAAAAATGATAAAGGGGATATCACCACTGATCCCACAGAAATACAAACTACCATCAGATAGTACTATAAACACCTCTTTGCAAATAAACTACAAAATCTAGAAGAAATGGATAAATTCCTGGACACATACACCTTCCCAAGCCTAAACCAGGAAAATGTTGAATCCCATAACAAGCTCTGAAATTGAGGCAGTAATTAATAGCCTACCAATGAAAAAAAAGCCCAGGACCAGACGGATTCACAGCCGAATTCTACCAGAACTACAAAGAGCAGCTGGTACCATTCCTTCTGAAACTGTTCCAAACAATAGATAAAGAGAAACTGCTATCTAACTCATTTTATGAGGCCACCATCATCCTGATACCAAAACCTGGCAGAGACACAACAGAAAAAGTAAATTTCAGGCCAATATCCTTGGTGAGCGTTGATGCAAAAGTCCTCAATAAAATACTGGCAAACCAAATCCAGCAGCACATCAAAAAGCTTATCCAGCAAGATCAAGTCAGCTTCATCCCTGGGATGCAAGGCTGGTTCAACAAACACATACCAATAAACGTTATCCATCACATAAACAGAACCAAAGACAAAAACCACATGATTATCTCAATAGATGGAGAAAAGGCCTTGGATAAAATTCAAAAACCCTTCATGCTAAAAACTCACCATAAACTAGGTATAGACGGAGCATATCTCAAAATAATAAGAGCTATTTATGACAAACCCACAGCCAATATCATACTGAATGGGCAAAAACTGGAAGCATTCCCTTTGAAAACTGGCACAAGACAAGGATGCCCTCTCTCACCTCTCCTATTCAACATAATATTGGAAGTTCTGGCCAGGGCAATCAGGCAAGAGAAAGAAATAAATCATATTCAAGTAGGAAGAGAGGAAGTCAAATTATCTCTGTTTGCAGATGACATGATTGTATATTTAGAAAACCCCATTGTCTCAGCCCAAAATCTCCTTAAGCTGATAAGCAACTTCAGCAAAGTCTCAGGATATGAAATCAATGTGCAAAAATCACAAGCATTCCTATACACCCATAATAGATAAACAGAGAGCCAAATCATGAGTAAACTCCCATTTACAATTGCTTCAAAGAGAATAAAATACCTAGGAATACAACTCACAAGGGATGTGAAGGACCTCTTCAAGGAGAACTACAAACCATTGCTCAAGGAAATAAGAGAGGACACAAACAAATGGAAAAACATTCCATGCTCATGGATAGCAAGAATCAATATTGTGAAAATGGCCATACTGCCCAAAGTAATTTATAGATTCAATGCTATTCTCATTGAGCTACCATTGACTTTCTTCACAGAATTAGAAAAAACTACTTTAAAGTTCATATAGAACCAAAAAAGAGCCCACATAGCCAAGACAATCCTAAGCAAAAAGAACAAAGCTGGAGGCGTCATGCTACCTGACTTCAAACTATACTACAAGGCTACAGTAACCAAAACAGCATGGCACTGGTACCAAAACAGCATGGCACTGGTACCAAAACAGATATATAGACCAATGGAACAGAACAAAGGCCTCAGAAATAATGCCACACATCTACAACCATCAGATCTTTGACAAACATGACAAAAACAAGCAATGGGGAAAGGATTCCCCATCATTTAATAAATGTTGTTGGGAAAACTGGCTAGCCATATGCAGAAAACTGAAACTGGAACCCTTCCTTACACCTTATGCAAAAATTAACTCAAGATGCATTAAAGACTTAAATGTAAGACCTAAAACCATAAAAACCCTAGAAGAAAACCTAAGCAATACCATTCAGGACATAGGCATGGGCAAAGACTTCATGACTTAAACACCAAAAGCAATGGCAACAAAAGCCAAAATTGACAAATGGGATCTAATTAAACTAAAGAGCTTCTGCACAGCAAAAGAAACTATCACCAGAGTGAACAGGTAACCTACATAATGGAAGAAAATTTTTGCAATCTATCCATCTGACAAAGGGTTAATATCCAGAATCTGCAAGGAACTTACACAAATTTACAAGAAAAAAACAAACAACCCCATCAAAAAGTGGGCAAAGGATATGAACAGGCACTTCTCAAAAGAAGTCATTTATGCGGCCAACAAACGTATGAAAAATAGCTCATCGTCACTGGTCATTAGAGAAATGCAAATCAAAACCACAATGAAATACCATCTCATGCCAGTTAGAATGGCAATCATTAAAAAGTCAGGAAACAGATCCTGGAGAGGATGTGGAGAAATAGGAATGCTTTTACACTGTTGGTGGGAGTGTAAATTAGTTCAACCATTGTGGAAGACAGTGTGGAGATTCCTCAAGGATCTAGAACAAGAAATACCATTTGACCCAGCCATCCCAAAGGATTATAAATTATTCTGCTATAAAGACACATGCACACATATGTTTACTGCAGCACTATTCACAATAATGAAGACTTGGAACCAACCGAAATGCCCATCAATGATAGATTGGATAAAGAAAATGTGGCACATATATACTATGGCATATATATATGTGGCACATATATACCATGGCATATATATATGTGCCACATATATACCATGGCATATATATGTGGCACATATATACCACATATATACAGCCATAAAAAAGGATGAGTTCATGTCTTTTGCAGAGACATGGATGAAGCTGGAAACCATCATTCTCAGCAAACTAACACAAGAAAGGAAAACCAAACATGGCATGTTCTCACTCATAATTGGGAGTTGAACAACGAGAACACATGGACACAGGTAGGGAAACATCATACACTGGGGCCTGTTGGGGGGTGGGGGGCTAGGGGAGGGATAGCATCAGGAGAAATATCTAATGTAAATGACTCGTTGATGGGTGCAGCAAACCACCATGCCACGTGTATACCCATGTAACAAAACTGCATGTTCTGCACGTGTATCCCAGAACTTAAAGTATATATAAAAAAAGAGACACCAGGCTGGGCATGGTGGCTCACTTCCATAATCCCAGCACTTTGGGAGGCCGAGGCGGGTAGATCACGAGGTCAAGAGATCGAGACCATTCTGGCCAACATGGTGAAACCCCATCTCTACTAAAAGTACAAAAATTATCTGGGCGTGGTGGTGCTTGCCTGTAGTCCCAGCTACTCAGGAGGCTGAGGCAGGAGAATTGCTTGAGCTTGGGAGGCAGAGGTTGCAGTGAGCCAAGATCACGCCACTGCACTCCATCCTGGCGACAGAGCAAGGCTCTGTCTCAAAAACAAAAAAAAAGACACCAAGAAGACATACACATATAATGACTGATAACAAATAATTGCTTAAGGTGGAATTTTTAAAAGAAGCCTAGATAACTTGTTTTTATTATATCATCAGTTTTTTTTTTAAGGGACACTGATAATGGCTATATCTACAAATGCAGAGAAGAGATGCAAATTTGGGTAATTTTCCAGTTATATTAGCCAACGTCCACAATTTTGTCCAGAAATACCTACATAATTAAAGAGTTAAGTATCAGGCAACTTGAACCATTCAACTAATTCCCTCAATTCCTCATAACATTTTATGATTGTAAATTTAACCAGTTTACAAAGAATTGGTCTTCCACAATCCAAATGGGAGCTGGTTAAGAAGCCTCTGTAAGGTGTTTGCTTCCTATCTGCTGCTGAAGCACAAAGTCTGCAGGGCAGGAATTCAGGAAGGGAAATTCATCACTATCAGACCAGAACCCATAAGCATGAGCTGCCCCTCCGTAAGAATAGACTAAAACCATATCCATTCTTGTAGTTTCTAATCTTGGAGATGCAGGTATCCTGCTGAAGCTGGCCCCTTGTCACAGTGCTAAACAAACATACCTTGTCCAGGAGTCAGTGACACTGAAGGAGTGTTATCCAGGAGAAAAGGGGAATAATTGAGGCCCAGCTCTGCTTTATTCCAAGGTGAGTTTGCAGATCAGCAACAAAGTGTGTGAGCTACAAAATGGCTTTTGCTTTCTTCCTGCCTTCCAGAATAACATGACATGTGGCTCATGCTAACTGGAAACATAGAAGAAAGGGAAGTCTGAGATGGGTAGTTCAGCCTAGCCAAACTGACACATTACAAAGCTATCACAATAAGTATGAATTTAGGCCTAGCATATGGTCAGTTTCCATCAATATTCCATGTCTGCTTAAAAAGAATGTTTGTTTTTCTATTGGTGGATGCAATGTTCAATGTATACACTCTGTCGAGCTTGTTGACTACGCTATTTAGATTTCCTTGGTTTTAATCACATTTTAGTTAGCTTGATCTATCAGTTACCGACAGAGGCAGATTAAAAATTCAAGTTATTAGGAAGGATTTGATTTGTTTATTTCCTTAAAGTTCTGTCAATTATCTGTTTTGTGTATTTGGAAGCTATGATATTAAGTAAACTAAGATGCTTTTAATTATATTGTTTGTCTCTGGTAATAATATTTGGCTTGGGGCCTATTCACTCAACAGAGATAAACCCAGAACACAAAAGAGTAAAACCATAAAACTTGCTCTTTTTTTGGACTTTACCTGTCTTGACTTTAAATGATGGTGACAAGGAAAAAAAAACACCTCTCATCTGAAAACCACTGTAAACCAAATAACTCTCTTTGAAAACTACTGTGAACTTCTCGTCACATGATATACATCCAAAATTCACGCCACCTGTATGGTACAGACACTTTAGATAGATAGATAATTATTTTAATATAATTCTAGGTTGATAAGTTGCCCAGGTAATTGGCAACAAGCAAAGGCAATCCCAGCCAGTAAGAATTCCAATAAATAGAGTGAAAATGGTCGACAGAACATGATTTCTCAATCAAAAATTACAACACATATACAAACTAAATAAAATGAATGGTAATCAGCATAAACAATAGCAAAATCAGATCCATAAAACTATTGGTAGTGGAATGATCATAGAGTTGTTATTTTATATACGACTATTTAATAGTAAGTTTCAGGAAATTAAAAAGAGGTTTGCAAATATAAGCAGTTACAAAAGACCATAAGAATGAGCAAGTAGCTCTGAAAAAGAATCAAAGAACATGCCCAGAAATTAAAGTTATGATAATTGAATTTTTCAAAGTAATTGCAGCTGGCAGTTACTCAAAAGTTAAACATAGAATCACTATATGACCCAGCAATTACATTTCTAGGCCTATACTCCAAAGAACTTGAAAGCAGGCCCTTAGACAAATACTTGTACATAAATTTTTATAGCAGCACTACTTACAATACCCAAAAGCTAGAAACAAGCCAAATGTCAATCAACAGATGAATGGATAACAAAATGTGGTATATCCATACAGTGGAGTATTATTCGGCTATAAAAAAGAGTGAAATTCTGATACATGCCACAACATAGATGAACCTTGAAAACATTATACTAAGTAAAAGAAGCTACATACAAGGGGTCACATATTGTATAATTCTACTTACACGGAATATCCAGAGTAGGCAGACCCATAGAGCTAGAAAGCAGATTGGTGGTTGTCAGGAGCTAGGGGAAAGGAGTAACAGGGAGTGAGTGCCTAATGAGTACAGGGTTGTTTTTTTTTGTTTTGATGAAACTTTTTTCAATGAACAAGACAGAAGTTATCATTGCAGTTCTGTGTATGTCCTAAAAGCAACCGAATTGTGCACTTTAAAATGGTTGATTTTATCTTATGTGAAGTTAATTTCACCTCTATAAAATACTCATTGAGTATGTTCAACTGAAGATTTGGCACAGCTGAGTAGTGAATTAGTGAAATGAAAAATAGATGCCATTAAACTACTCAGGATGTCATAGATAGACACAGATATGCAGGATATGTTAAAATACACAGAGGGTAGAATGATATGGTCTAGAATTTCAAAAAGAGATTAAAAATTAAAATGGAAAGAAGCATATTTGAAGAGAAAATAACAGAATTTTTCAGAACGATTTGTTCAAAGATCCAACCCTCAGAACCAGGAAACCCAAAAAGTTCCAAGATAAAGGAAATTCACACCTAGACATATTCTAGAAAAGCTGTAGAAAGCCTAAGGCAAAAAAAGAGGAGATCCTAAAAGAAGCCAGAAAAAAATTGACTTCCAAAGCAATGACAATTAGACAGATGGCTAACTTCTCAACAGTATCAATAAAATACAAACAACAGGAATAAAATATTCAATGTGCTGAGAGAAAAAATGCTATTAGCCCAGACTTTCAAAGAAAGCAAAAATATCTTTCAATGATGACGGAAAAATACTTTTTTTAAAGACAAGCCAACAAAAAATCAAGAGTTTTACCACCAACAGATCCTCTCTGAAGACAATTCTAGTTGGACATCTGGTTTGGGATCTGACATGTACAGAGCTTAGAAGTTGCCACCCCATCTTAAAAACAGGCAAAATCTGAACAAACCGAAAATCAATCACCCTTCTTAGATCCAACGAAGAAGTGAGGTCATAGGGCAAACGCAGTCCCCCAAATTGGAGAGACAGAGAGATGGGTCGAGAGAATAGCAACTTACCCAGCAGCAGAAACCTTCGTGGGAACCAGTGCCCGTGTAGGAAAACCTGAACTGTAATTGATGAATTGCCAGAGGTTCAGTGTGGACAAGTCTGAGAGTTAAAAGCTCCAGGAGGACCTAGTCACAAGGGCCCCTAATCCTAGGGGGACTCCACACCTTCATGAGTTTTACCTCCAGGAGCTTTTGACAAGGAGAAGAAAAATGGAACCATTTAAAAATGCACCAGGGCATTCTGTTCTTAACAAGGCCTGATGTCAGGAGAAACTATTTTACCAGAATGTAATTTGCTGGGGTTTTATCAGAGCCTAACCTACCTAGGGAAAAGGAAATATCCAACTTCAGCTTAGACTTCCATGTAGGGAAAGGGAAATACTCAACTCCAGTCCTCTCTAGCTTTCTATGTGTGAGAAAGGAAATACCAAACTCTAGCCCACTCCATCCATCTTGATGCTTCTAAGGAGATTTTTAACACTGAGAAAGAAGCACTGGTGACATTCACAGCCCAGTGACTTACGCTCACCAGAAGACTGAGACCTAATCACAGGGTGATAGAAGGCTTTCATTCCCTCCCACACCTTACAACCACATTACTAAAAGCTGGCTTATAGCAGCTCCTTGAAACCAGTATATTATGGTCACTTTTCAACAAAAAATTACAAGGCATACTCAAAGGGAAGACACATAGTTTAAAGAAACTGAAGAAGCATTTGAATCAGAGTCAGATATGGCAGGAATGTTGAAATTATTAAAGCAGGAATTTTTAAACAAACTACAGTTAATACGTTAAGGTCTTTAATCAAAAAAGACAACATGCAAGGACAGATAGATAATGTCAGCAGAAAGATGGAAATTCTGGGAAAGAATCAAGAAAATTCTGAAAGATACACTTTCAGAAAAAAAAGTTTTGGATATCAGTTAATATTAGATAAATCTAAAAATAATTTGACTGGATAAAACAATAAATTAATATCTAATTTGTGTGACTAAATAAAAGATATAACTGAAATATTTGATATGAGAGCATTGAAGTTGTAGGGAAGATGATAAGGGTTAAAGTGTCATGGTTTTTTTATTGTCTGAGAGGACATAAAGTTGTTAAGTATATTAAAATACTAGAGTAGCCACTGAAGAAGACTGCTTAACGTCCCCTATATCTATCCTCTTTCTTATATAATGATGAAGCCTCAATTTTTAGCTAAACACATTTATTAATCTGCTCTCATGCTGCTAATAAAGACATACCCGAGACTGGGTAATTTATAAATGAAAGAGTTTTAATTGACTCACAGTTCCACATGGCTAGAGAGGCCTCCAAATCATGGTGGAAGGCAAATGAGGAGCAAAGTCACGTCTTACATGGCAGCAGGCAAGAGAGCATGTGTGGAAGAACCCCCCTTTATAAAACTATCAGATCTCATAAGACTTATTCACTATCACTAGAAGAGCATGAGAAAGACCTGCACCCATGATTCAATTACCTCCCACCAGGTCCCTCCCATGATACATGGAAATTATGGAAACTACAACTCAAGACGAGATTTGGGTGGGGATACAGCCAAACCATATCACTCCGTGACAAATTTTCAGCCTCTGAGGCTGTAGTGATTGAGATGTAGTGGACTGCATTTTTTATTTCCATATATATGCTGCTCCTTCTTGTGGGAGGATTTTACCTCCCATTCTACTGACATCAGGTTTGGCTATGTAATTTGTGGTGCCCTTATTTTGGGAAGATTATGTTTTCCCACTCTGAGGATGTCAGGCTTGGCCAAGTGACTCATTTAGCCAACGAACTCTCGGGGCAGTCAGTTTTCAGCACCATCATGAAGGTTTTCAGAGCAGAGGTTGTCAGGGCCATGATGAAGTTCTGCCATATCTCTTCCTTCTGCCACATTCTTAGCAATGTTTCAGAAAAAGACTGGTTCTTCAGCGTGGGCCCAAGAATGAAGTGGCAAAGCTGAGAAGAACATGTAATATAAAAGAGAAATAAACTTGGGTTATGTAATGCCATTTCGATTTTGGAGTTGTTTAGTATTGCAGCATAACTTAGCCTGATGCAGAAATTAACATTTACAAATACAATGCTTCTATCATAACAACAACTACAACAAACAAAGCAAGCAAACGCAAACAACTTCATATTTAAAATATAGGTATTGGCTTTCAGACTGTGAAGTGGGTAGCAAGGCAACTTACAGCAGCCTGGAAAGATGGCAGTTTACACTATGCAGTGGTAAACCATTGAGTAAAACGATTACCTTTGCAAACTTGAAAGGCAAATAAGGTACCTAATGAACTTATGATTTAAGTGAAGAATGTGGGAAAACAGAATGAGATTCTAAATTTGTATTTTACCACAATATAATTCAACCTGAAAGGACTAATAGACTACATATGACTCATGCGACTAAATATATCAGTAATCACAATAAAGTGCATAGACGCTACCTTGAAAAGACAAGATTTTCAGATTAGAGATTTTAAAAACTCCAGCTATATGCTATTCCTAAGAGACACATCTAAAGCGTAAAGGCACTGGAGAAATTGAGAGCTTAAGGAAGGAAAACAAACAGGCCCTCAAGAACAAAGGAAAACTGATAGAAATTTCTAATTCCACGTTCTTCAACTGCATAGATATAGCTAGAGCATTCTCAAACTAAGACAAATTTCAATTAAAAACAAAATAGTTCAATTTCAATTCAAAAACAGCCTCAGAGGTCTTTGTCATGGACTAAATGAATTATATCTCCCCAAAATTCATGCTGAAGTCCTAACCCCTAGTAGCTTTAAATGAGACTGCATTTGGAGATAGGATTGTTTAAATAGGTAATTATGTTAAAATGAGGTCATTAGGGTGGGCCTTCATCTAATACAACGGGTGTCCTTATAAGAAGAGGAGATTAGGACACAGACAGGTAGAGAGAGAAGACCATGCAAAGACACAGGGAGACAGTGGCCTTTACAAACCAAAGAAAAAGACCTCAGGAGAAACAAACCCTGCTGACACCTTGATCTCGAACTTCCAACAAATTTCTGTCTTTCAAGCCACTCCCTCTATGGTACTTTGTTATGACAGCTCTCACAAGCAAATAGAGCCTTAAGGAAGAGTAATTAATTGTGATAGAAGCAATAACTTATTTGATCTTTTTAGGCCATTTGCTTTGAATAATTCTAAAGATCACAAAAGTGACCATGTGCTATGGAAAGATGTCTTCTGGCAACTCTGTCCTTACAAAGACACTTTTAATAATGGGTCTTGGCAAGGAGGTAACAAGTATTGTGCCCTGGGGCAGGTCTCACCATTGTTCTCCTCTGTGGGCAGCCACAGAGAGCCAAAGATGCAATGTTGTCCAAGGGAGAGCCATCTGGGAAGAAGTTTCTAAAGAAAACAGGGGGCTCTGGCTCCTAGATTTGCCATTCCTATCCAGTTAAATTGTAAACATTTATAAGAAAAGAAAGTCCTCTTTCTTTCACATTACATTGGGCTGGAGCCAAATGTGATTCTACATGCTGATGCTGTTGAGTAATAGCAATATCATAATAATCATTTTAGAAAACAATTCTCTCCCATCAGCTCTCGCTGAACATATTTAGATGCCGGAGATAGCATTAGGGGGTGAGAAACATTTGTCCTTTAAAGACTTCAATTTCAAGACTTTGATTGTTCACTGGCTTTATCATTAGTTATTCATATGTGCTAATCAAGTTATTCCAATGTTTTTATTTCTTCCTACAAATGCATTCATTTAGAAAACACATCGTATCATCCCCAAGCTAATTATTTAATAAGAAAAGGCTTCTTTCATTTTTCACTTTCTCATCTCTCTTCTTTCAACACTGAGGTCAGGTTTCTCCTCTGAAACTTCAATGCTTCTATAAATTCATACATTGAGGGCATTTTGTTTTGGTCCAGTGTTTTTTCCCCCTGGAAAAAGAAAGTTGTATTTATATGCTTCTAATAAATGCAAGACTTTGTTCTGCTGATCTTTTCTTTTATCTCACCCCCTCAGGGGGGTGGCTAGAAATCTGCGCAATCCTTGTTTAAAAAAAAATAAAGAATGAAAGACAATATGATACAGTTGGTCTCTGTTGATTACTTAAGGAGTCTGGTGACTGTGAAAATCCTGATCAAAGGCAATGGACAATAAAAGCCAAGATTGTGGGGTTAGAAGCTGTAGGTCAGCAGGATTTAGCAAATAGCGACAGAGCATTGCTTATGATTTTTAACATCTTATACCTTTCTTTTTCCCTTTCTTTTTTTCTTCCTGCTTTTTTATCTTTCTGTCTCTTTATTTTCTGCATTTCATTTCCTTTTTTTTCTTTCTTGTGAAAAAGGAACCTACTAGGCCGAATCATAGATTTAAAATGGTGATGTATCTGCCAAAAGCAATTGCAACAAAAACAAAAATTGACAAATGGGATCTAATTAAACTAGAGAGCTTCTGCACAGCAAAATAAACTATCAACAGGGTAAGCAGAAAACCTACAGAATGGGAGAAAATATTTGCAAACTGTGCCTCTGACAAAGGTCTAACCACCAGAATCCATAAGGAACTTAAACAAATTTACAAGCAAAAATCAAACAACCCCATTAAAAAGTGGGCAAAGTGAACAGATGCTTTTCAAAAGAAGACATACATGTGGCCAATAAGCAAATGAAAAGTGCTGAAAATTACTAATCATTAAGGAAATGCAAGTCAAAACCACAATGAGATACCATCTCACACCAGTCAAAATGATAGTCATTCGCTATTATTAAAAAGTCAAGAAACAACAGATGCTGGTGAGGTTGTGGAGAAAAGGGAACACTCATACACTGTTGGTGGGAGTGTAAATTAGTTCATCCATTGTGGAAAGCAGTGTGGCAATTACTCAAAGAACTTAAAATAGAATTACCATTTGACCCGGAAATCCCATTATTGGCTATATATCTAAAGGAATAGAAATAGTTCTACCATAAAGACATCTGTGCACATATGTTCATTGTAGCACAATTTACAATAGCAAAGATATAGAATCAACCTAAATGCCCATCAACAGTAGACAGGATAAAGAAATGTGGTGCTGCCAGGCGCGGTGGCTCACGCTTGTAATCCCAGCACTTTGGGAGGCCGAGGCGGGCGGATCACAAGGTCAGGAGATCGAGACCACAGTGAAACCCCGTCTCTACTAAAAATACAAAAAATTAGCCGGGCGTGGTGTTGGGCGCCTGTAGTCCCAGCTACTCGGAGAGGCTGAGGCAGGATAATGGCGTGAACCTGGGAGGCAGAGCTTGCAGTGAGTCGGGATTGCGCCACTGCACTCCAGCCTGGGCGACAGAGCAGGACTCCATCTCAAAAAAAAGAAAAAAAGAAAAAAAAGAAATGTGGTGCTTATACACCATGGAATTCTATATAGCCATAAAAAAATGAGATCACGTGTTTTGCAGCAACATGGATAGAACTGAAGACCATGATCCTAAGCAAACTAACACAGGAACAGAAAAACCAAATATCATACGTTCTCACTCATAAGAGGGAGCTAAACAATGAGAACACATGGATACTAGGAGGGGAACAACAAACACTGGGACCTACTTGAGGGTGGAGAGTGGAAGGAGGGAGAAAATCAGAAAAAATATCTATTGGGTACTATGCTTATTTTCCAGGTGATGAAATTATCTGTACCCCAAACCCCTGTGACATGCAGTTTATCTATACAACAAAATTACACATGTATCCCTGAACCTAAAATAAAAGTTCCAAAAAGGACAAATATCAGCAATTTTACATACATCAATCTAAGACAACAAACAAAATTCAAGATTTAAAATGTTTATTTATATATGCCAAAAAAGAAAATAAAAGCACTATATATTTTTTTAATAGAGTTTTTTCCTTATCAGAGAAGGCAACATGATTTAGGACTGACAGCCAAGGCTATGGATTTAGCCAGGCCTGAGATGGAATCCCAGTTCTACAAGCTGCTCTTTGCAAGGCCTTGGTCAAGTGACTTGATCTTTCTGTGCCTCAGTTTCCTCATCTATAAAATGAGATGAGATATCTATCTTACAGGGTTTTTCTGAGGTCCAAATTGAGGGAAATATAAAAAGGCATGCCATCTTATAAAGTGACCCATTATTGTGGCATGAAATACATGTGTGTCTGTTTTATGGCATGTTTAGATGTTTTGATGATTAGTAAAATGCAAATTAATTCAAAAGCATTACTGAATACTTATAGTTTTTAGCCAATACATACAGGGTAATTCAAAAAGAATTAAGCATTGAAAAATATGTTACTCAATGACTAGTAACATACAATAAGCACCAACTCAGAACCACTCTTACAGTTCATATGTCTTGAGAAAACTGTGAATCATTTTTGTTTCACATTGAGCCTAGCCCCCAAGAAATCAATAAAGAGGGCTGGCAGAGATCTCTGCATTCCTCAGGCCATGGTCTAGAACATTCTCTATAAATGGTAGAAAATGAAACCTTCTTGCACCCTCTGCAGGTCATGATAGAAGCAGATAAAGTAAAATGATAAAACTTCAGTTGTTGTTTCTAAACTCATGTGGACGATGACGAGCTTGTCTCAAATTTAGTGAGGTCATTTCATTTCACTAGAAAAGTTAATTTCCATAGCATCCATATATGAGGCCCCAAATAACAACCTGTCACTGAAATGTAAGGGATTCTCCAGTAGTTAATGCTGTTTGTGCTGTATCACACACAGGGCTTTGGGCCAGCGTACACACGTGCGTGTGGGAAGAGCATAGTGTCAGGAGTCATAAATCAGGATATACTGAAGGATTTTTCCCACAGCTTCAGGGAATATCTGAAAACCAAATTTTCCAGAAGAATAAGGGTCCCCCTCACTTCCATTGTGCAGTCTAGAAATACCATCATGAATACATTTCAGGGCGCTGGGTAGGGCTTACTGCTTAAATATTTACTTGACTCTGGAATAGTGGCCACCCAGGTCCCCAGACTATCACACCATTGCCATCTTGTGGGGTGAGGCAAGAATCTCCCAGTCCTGGAGAAATGAAGGGCCACATCCTGGCAGCCATTTCAGACACGGACAGATGTGCCACAGCCTGGGGTGAATGAACAAGAGGAGTGTAGATTTGCCTGATTTTTGTAAGAATTATTGTGATAGGTCCTTTACAGCACCAGATTTGACTACATGTGATGATATAACTTGATTACCAGGTAATATGCCTTTAAATATTGTTCATTATTGTTGAATCACCTTTCATTTTCTCAGTCAGCAGGTACTGACAGTGTGCTGTAGGTGCCTGCATGATTTTGGTGTTTGCAAAAGAGACTTCTATTCTCTAGGAAGTTTGGAACCCTTGCCTTAGGCCAGCTCACTGAGCTCTGCCTGGATCTCTGCCATGCTCTGGTCTGAACTGACCTGATATGTGAGCCTAACATTTGTCTCTGGGGCATTTTCTGGAATGTGTTCTACCCTTGCTGGAGCAGAGTTCTCTAGAGCAGTGGGTAGCGTCTTCTCAGGACCCAGAGGGTCTTCTACAGGACATTTTGAAGAGCAAGGCTGACCACCAGCCCTGTGGCACCGTTTCCTCTAGTTGGATCTGAAGACCTGATTCTTTAAGGGAAGGAAATCGTTTGCTTTTTAAAATTATGACCCCATAAAAAAAGAAAGAAAGAAAGAATATGTCATATTCTAGCCCACAAGCGAGCAAAAGCTGAGGACAAAAAATATATATAAAAAACAAAAAAATAAATAAATGACCAAGCCTGAATGGCCTGAGAAAACTCAGGATGCTTCCCTGGCTTCCACAGGGCTTCCGACACCTTTTAGAAGATTGTTCCCCTGACATCTACCACCTTTATTCCTGCCACCTACCCTGCCTCTTGAGGCCTCTAGATGCCATCATCCCGGATGCCTCTTCTCACCTACAGCTGTAAGGAGGGCATAGACAGATACACGTAGTCTTTCACAGCCCACACCAGATCGGGAAATATTTGGTTATGAGTGCTGTCTTATTTGTGGTTATTTCTTGCTTTTAATTTTGCAGCCAGCACCAAATCTACAAGAGGATACTGCCTCACAAGCTGACAGCTCTCAAAGAGGGGAAAAATGTCAAAACTCAGCAAATTGCCTGAGCTCATTGCTGGAAGCAATGCAGGTTGTCTAATTAAAAGGTTGACAAAAGCTTGCTTTCTTGGAGCAAACCTGAAACACAAACAGAAAAGCTGGTGGACCTGACCTGCCACCTTGTTATCTGCATCTCCTGGGTGCTGGCTAGCTCTCTTCCTCTTTTGTTATGGCCTAAGTACTTATTTGTCTTCATTCTTGGGGCCGCTGCCATTGTGACCCTTTAGGTTGTGGGTAGCCATTGTGTGACCTGCATTTTGTGCCCATTCTGTGACCTGCATTTTGCCCCAGGAGAGGGTGTCAGGCTGAATCGGTGGATTCAGATACTGAGTCTGCTGAAGTCAGATTGTCTGACTACAACCCACCTGGCATCCATCAAAGACAAATAAACAAGCTGTGCTTATCACTGAGTTGCCTGGTGTAGCCAAACTATAAATTAGAAATATAACGGCCTCCTTCACCGTGTCATGTGGCTCAGGCAAGGCCCTGGTAGTCGTTGCTTTTAACTTCATATATGTGTCTTTGAACGTTATCCATCGTGGGATTAGCTTGGGTGCAAACTCTGTTTGATTTTGTCCTTTTACATTTAGAATATATGCATTGTTTATATTTTGGCCTGAAAGCAAACAGGCCAAAATATAAACAAGGGTTGCCTTTGTCTGGTAACTCTAGGCACTTTTTTTTCCCTTTGGTTTTATTTTATCCAAAGTTTCTATAATGAGGACTGAATAATGCCTATAATGTAGGAGAACATGAACAGTTCCTTTTATTTTGAAAATTTTGAAAATAAAAAATCCTAACTTAGGTGTCGATGAGGGGAGCTGGAAGACAAGGGGAACTTAGCTGAAGGAGTAGGCAAATTCTGACTGTCAGATCAGAGCACCTCCGGGAGAAAGTCAGAGCCAAGTTGCCACTCCAGCAAACTGCCATCAGCCGTCTTTGCACCTCAGCTCTGTGTCCTGTCAGAGGCCTGCCTATTGCAGCTGCCAGGCTCAGCCTTCCTGCTGCGACAGTGCTGATCTTCTTGCAGGATTTCAAACCAAGGAGTGATGTTAGTGAAGTGCTTTCTCCTACCTGCCCCCACCACACCCGTGCCAACTTTGCCTAAGGGAACAACAATCACAGGACTTCTAGAGTGAAGGCCGTGGGGCTTGTCAGTTATTTTTAGATGCACCCTTTGACTCTTCCTACGTTTTCTAAGCAGTCTCATAGGTGAGTATGCTGGAGTAACGTGGTTTTCCAATGGGTTTTTGTTTTTTTTAGAGTGCCTCATCAATTTTTTGAAACAGAGGGCAGATCTGTGTCAAAATCTGTGTCCCTTTGGCTAAACCCACCAGGTCACTCCCTTCCGTCAGTCCTGGGGATCTCATCTACACAGGGCCTTGCAGAGTTGACTGAACAGCACGGTTGTTTTGGGAACTATGTACACACAGTTCTAGTTAAAACATCAGTCCCTTCTGTAGGAAGATAAACTAGCCATACTGATTGTTTGTGGCAAGTATATTTGGATGATGATAATATTTGAACATTCCCTTTTAATCTGATTGACTTCGTACCTGAATTGAGACTGGGGATGGAAAAGCTCACCCAAAATACTCTGATCTCTTGATGTAAGTAAAGAACAACAGGAGCTCCATTCAAAGCACATTTTTGACCAAAGGGTTAATTTTTTTTTAATTTAGAAGTTGTTTCAGAAAACTTATTCTATAGAATTTGAGAAAGTTAATTTTGAACTCTGAGAAAGCAGAGCCTTCATTTATTGTCTGCTTGCTTCTAAAATGGTTCTGCCAAAAGTTTTGCATACAAATACACTGCGATGAGATAATAGTGATACAAGTCATGCAGCCAAGAATCACTGGGGGAAATGCAAATCTGCTGGCTTTTCAGCTCAGAGGCAGCAAATGCTGAAGTCATCTCATATTCACCCGAGGCCCTCAGATCTGCACATCAATATATGAAATTGGAGGCTAATATGCAGATATTGATTTCTCTAAGGGGGAGTGTCAATATTTACAGTCCCAAGAGGTGGCAACTGACTGAGGCAAAACCAAAGTCGTGATGGCGACTGCCAAGGTCATGGCCGAACCATAACCCTGCTCTTCACAAGACAGGTCAGCGCCTCCACCCCCAAATAGTGCCAGATGATTCAGATGGAAGGTGAAATTTTCATCTGATCCTCTAGACATGACCAGTCCATCACTTCCTATCCAGGTTCCAGGTATTGTGAAACTTCAGACAACTGACTAGATGTCTTTTATCATATAAACTTAGTCAAATTAAAATCATCTTGGGCAAGGGGGGCTTTTTCAAATTAATTGTTCAGGACAACTGTTCCCAAAATTGTGATGCTACATCACAATACACTGCAGATGTATTTTCTCTCAGCTCTAGAGGCTGGAAGTCTGAGATGAAGGTATTGGTAGGGTTGGTTTCTTCTGAGGTCGTAGTTTGTAGATAGCCATTTTCTTTCTGTGTCCTCACGTGGTCTTCCCTTTGTGTGTGTCTGTGTCCTAATCTTCATTTTTTTTTTTTTTTTTTTGAGATAGGTTCCAGTGTGTTGCCCAGGCTGGAGAACAGTGGCACCATCTTGTCTCACTGCAACCTCTGCTTCCCAGGCTCAAAGGATCGTCCCACCTCATCCTCCCAAATAGCCAAGACTACAGGCATGCCTCTTAGAAATATCGACATGATTTCCTAAGGAAACAACAGTGATCCCTAATCCTGGCTGCTCATTAGAATCTACCTCCAGAGACTCAGAGTTAACTGATCTGTGCCAGGGTGTAGGCATCTGTAGTTTTTAGGAGTGCCCTAGCGAGTCTAATGGGAGCTAGTGTTGAGGACCACTGGTCTACAGGTTCTCTACCTCCCTTTCCCATTTCATCCCTGCTTCTCCACTAGCTACACTTCATATCCGAGTCTTATGTTTGCACTTACCTACTTTTTATGTTTGTGTATCTTTGCTCAAGTTATGTCTCTTGTGAGAAATTATCCACCCATATTGGGGTACTTATTGTTCCTTATATGAACCATTCTGTAAGTAGGTCCCAACTCTAATCACGTTAGAATTTTCCCACTTCTCCATGCCTCCAGCAAGCCATGCATCACACCAGGGCAGTTTCAAGTGGACAGACCTGTTTCCCCTGGAAGTGGGTGGGCTCCTTGAGGTGAGAGACCATGTCTGGCTTCCCTGGGTGTCTAAAGCATGCCCACCCAGCTTAGTGCAAGTCACAGTAGCCACTCTATCAATATTGGTTGCAAAGATGGATGAAAATGCAGGTTCATGTTTGGTATCAGGGCCTTTTAGAAATCAGGGAAGACTAGAATCATTTGTATATTTGAGGGTAGTTAGAGTTTTTTTTTTAAGTAAAAAAAAAATCCCAATTTTAAGTTTGAGGTTCTTGGTGCACATGAGACCAGGGTCAAATGTCCCCCAGAACCCTCTCTTTATGATGTTGTCTTTGGATACCATTAGGATAACTCAGATTGGTTCAGCCCCAAGTGCCCCCAGATACCTCAGTAACACATAGAATATAACTTTGTCCCCTAATGGGAAAGAATGGCAGATTTCTATGCCAACCAGAAGATGGATGGATGTCAAGACAGATGGTGGAAAAGTTGTGAGGTAGACTATTTATATTGGGTGGGGGGTTCTTCCTTCTATTTCAAGACATGCCCCCACTTCAGATTCCTCTTTTTAAATTTTTTATGTAACTCATTATTGAGTGCAAAATTTCTACCACATGAATCTGTATCAACATAATATTTATTTTGTATACAAAAAACGATGAAACAGAGCAGCAGGGTCAAAACAATGTCAGCATCAAAACTTTCAGGATGAATATCTGTGGCCTGAAGAACATTCCAGAGACAACAGTGGTGCCTTGTTTGAAAAACTGCTGCATCACCAACACTGTTGATGGTAAAGAAGATAACTGTGTGAAAAATCACAGATTTTAACAAAGCATTTTAGAAAAGTTATACTCTAGGTGAAGAAGTTTTAGGAATGCCTTCACCCACGTATTTCGCTTATAATTTCCTTTTTGTGTATGCACAAAAGCTAAAGTAAAAAGTCAAAGCATGGTTCTTATTTAATTCACTATGTTTATTCTTACTTCATGGTACATAAAATAATGGTGTCTTTATTAGTTTGCCAGGGATGCCTTAAGAAAGTATCACAGATTGGGTGGCTTAAACACCGCAGATGTATTTTCTCTCAGTTCTAGAGGCTGGAAGTCTGAGGTGAAGGTATCGGTAGGGTTGGTTTCTTCTGAGGTCGTAGTTTGTAGATGGCCATTTTCTTTCTGTGTCCTCACGTGGTCTTCCCTTTGTGTGTGTCTGTGTCCTAATCTTCTTTTTTTTTTTTTTGAGATAGGTTCTCAGTCTGTCGCCCAGGCTGGAGAACAGTGGTGCCATCTTGTCTCACTGCAACCTCTGCTTCCCAGGCTCAAAGGATCCTCCCACCCCATCCTCCCGAATAGCTAAGACTACAGGCATGTGCCACCACGCCCAGCCAATTTTTGTATATTTTGTAGAAACAGGGTTTTGCCATGTTGTCCAGGCTGGTCTCAAACTCCTGGGCTCAAGCCATCCACCTGCCTCAGTCTCCCAAAGTGTTGGTATTATAAGCATAAGCCACTGCACCCTGCCCTAATCTCCTCTTCTTATAAGGACACTTGTCATATTGGACTAAGGCCCACCCTCCTGTCCTCATTTTCACTTCATGACCCCTTTGAAGACCCTATCTCCAAATATAGTCTTGTTTTAGACTAGGAATTAGGACTTCACGTATGAATTTTAAGGGAACACAATTCTGGGCATAACAGTGGCCTTACAATTGATGGCTTCTTACTTTCAGTGAAATTTAAAGTATATACTTCAGAAGATTGTAGTTATATTAAATGAGTGTCTGCAGCTGGAATGCACTCCCTGAGCCTTAGCTGTTTGTCATTACCTATTTCATAGGGTGGTTGAAGGGACTAAATAAGATAGCACTTCCAAAGTCCTTAGCACAGAACCAAGTATATAGTGAGTGCTCAATGAATGTTGGCTACTATGATTTTAATTTGGAAGTATTTTCATATGAGTAAGAAGTTACTGAGAAAAAAAAAATCACAGTACTCTCTTAAAATAGTTAGTGATCTTTTTTAAAAATCTTAGAATTCGATGATGACTTTGAAAACCCTAGCGTACAATCAAGAAAGCACTAAGTTGGCAGCCATGATTCAGGCATAATGCTTACAAGATTACTTTAATGTACAAAAGTGTTTTGTAATTACCTAATTGTCTGGCACCACTTCAAGTCCTATTTTTTAACCCCTGTAAGCCAGGCCAGAAACACTGCCAGTGAGTGTGACACAGTGATGCAAAATGCATTAAGCTTTTACAGCAGAGCCTCAAGACCCCCAATAGCATCAAGAGATTAATAATTGGAGTAAGAAAGATAGATGTATTTTATGAATAATTCAGTCTATCATTAGAAATTAGAAACTTGAGAGCCTTGCTACATGGGAGAGTAAACAGAAGCTTGCCTTAATGGGTTATAATTTTAAAATGAGGAAGACATTGCCAATTGTCACTTAGGTAAGCTTCAAGCACACTTCTCAGTGAAAAGAAACTCCCTCAAAATGAGGTCACCCACTGGGGTCAAGTTCAAGATAAAGAGATGAATACTTTCCTGCTCTGGTTTACCAACTGGTTCTTTGTCATCTTGAATAAAATAATTAACCACTTTGTAAGTAAACCTGTGAAGTTTTAAAGCCACACACATGTTTTATCTCTAAACCAGGCATCCTTCACCAAGCCTTACTCTCAGATTGCTTCCTCCATCCTCAACACCCAGAGTTTTTCATGGAGTCCACATTTACTAAAATTTCCCAACCAACCCTGGAGCTTTCTAATACTGTCAACAAAAGAAAACTAGTCATGGTAGTCCTAGGAAGAGTTTGTACATTTTGCACCTGGCTTTAGGTGTGTAAAACTCCAATCTTTGCCTTCAAACTCAAAGGAGTCACTCAAATGATGGACATTTCCATTCAAGTCTGAGGGAAGGATTTTGTTAAGAAAATACTGTACAAGTCTGTACATTTCCATCTATTAAAAACAGGGTATGGATCAGTGGCAGAGACAAAGCTGTGTGCTCACTAAACCCATTTCATGCTCTTCCTGGGTACATAGCAAAGCCACTCTTCCCAGTCTCCCTGTGCAGTCGCTGGGGCCTTGTTATATGAGTTCTAGCCAACTTAATGCATAACACTCTCAGGTCTAGACCTAAAGCTCCCAGAGTCATCCTGTCCTCTCTCAGCTACCATCTTCCACCTGGATAATGATGCAAGCTTGGAGACAAGGATGCTCAGGGCAACCTCCAGAGACAAGTACTGAAAATGGCAGAAGCACTGTTTGGAGGGAGCCTGGATCTGAATGTCTGCAGAGTGCATACTCTCCACTTTTACTGACCATATCACTTTGTCACATATGGGAGAAAGTCACTTTGACTGTGATTAAGCCACTGAGATGTAGTGGTTGCTTTTTTATAGAAGCTAGTTGTATTTACCCTGAATACTATAGGTATTGATTTTCCTGATAGGACCAATATAAGGATTAATTTATTTGTTCGCTTTTTAATTTATTCAACAAGTATAGTTTCAAATCCACTATGCAAGAGTCATGCTGCTAGATGCCAGTTCATGAAGTAGAGTCAACTGTGATTGAGAGCTTGGACTTTGGAATCAAAATAGGGGTTTGGATCCTGGCTCTGTCACTTACCAGCTATGTGACTTTGAACATGTTACTTAATTTCTCTGTGTTTTAGTTTTTTCACCTGTAAAATAGGGGTAATAACACTATCTACTTCATGGGGTTGTTGTCTTGAGAATTAAATGAACTAATTAATGCATGCAAACTACTTTGTTCCTTATCCAGTGTATATCTCAATGAAACTTGATATTATTGCAGAGTCAGGGCAACTCTCCAATTTTCTAAATTAAACATAAAATGAGCTGTTATTAGTAGTCAAATTTATAAGTGCATCCTACTTGTGTAGCCATGAAACTCAGACCCAGTGATAACCCTTGAAGGGACTGAAGGAATGTGATCACCAAGGCAGGTTCCCAGCACTTGCTCTCCTTTGGATAAATAGGCATGCACTCTGGCAGTGCATGCCAGGAAATCTCATTTTGGTTAAGGAAAAGTATAAAATTACTGGCAAGTTTATTTGAAGATTTGGAAGAAGAAGAAAGAAAATGAAAATTAGAGGAGGTTTTCCTTCCTTCAGGTTGCTGACACAAACATTTCCTTGGTTCCCTGGAGGCTTTTCCAGTGGGGTGGGCCCATTAAATAAATATATGTTTCTTTTTGCTTTTACAAAATCCAGTAATGCAAAGTCTTATGTTTATTTAATATTTTCCTATTTGTTTTCATAGCCAAAATAATGTCTGCTGGGCAGGCAGTTCCTTGAGAAGATCCAGTATACCCTGTCCTGACACAGAGTCAAGAGTTTTCAGGAAGAAAATACAAAATGCCATTTTAGAGAAAGAATTAGATGGGCTAGTATTCAGAGAGTCCATTAACCTGGAGTAATAGCAAAACACACACACACAAAACAAAATAAAACTCTGGATAAATTGGCATTGAAAGACTCCAGGCCCAGAAAATACCTTTTCAAAACGTTTATAATACATATATTTCTCCAGGCCCTTTGTTCTGATTTCAATTGTCAGTAGCTAAAGAACATGAACTTTTATGATGTGAATAAAGGAACTAGAGAAAATGGGAGATTATGTTAAAACAAAAAGCTGGTGACTTGCTTTGGGAGAGAAGTAAAACCCAAACCAGGTTACAAATAAGCCCTCCTTGACTATGCACAATGCCCATGGGTTGTACCAAAAAAGAGAGTTTGAGCAAAGATCTCAGGGCATTAAAAATGGGAAGGCTGCAACTTCCTAAAAAGCCAACCAGGCAGGTAGCTTCATTTCTTTTCCATTATGAACTGAAAGGATTGCATTGGCCCAGGCACCAAAAAAGGTCAGTGTGAACTTTAAAACTTCCATTTTATTTGTTCAGCACTTTGCATAGGACAGAGCCATTTGTGAGCAAGAAAAACAATTCTGTAACTAGAACCTCAAAAAGTCAGAGGAAGATAGAAGCAGCCTCTTCTTGGCACTGCCCAGGATGTGACCAGATAGGTCAGCAGCTTCCTGTGCCTTTGTCCTCCAGTACTGTGCGTAGAAAAGGGCCTGGGCCAGGCGTGGTGCCACGCGCCTGTAGTCCCAGCTACTCAGGAGGTTGAGGCAGGAGAATCGCTTGAACCCGGGAGGCGGAGGCTGCAGTGAGCCGGGACAGTGCCACCGCACTCCAGCCTGGGCGACAGAGCGAGACTCTGAGACTCCGCCTCAAAAAAAAAGAAAAAGAAAAGAAAAGAAAAGGGCTTGGGAACCAGCTGCCCCCTGTAGGATTAGATCCTGCAATTTCTGAAAAGTTTTTTGAACATTCTTGATTAAGGCAAACTAATCATGTTTACTTTTCAATGGTCTTTCACTTTAAACAGAGTGTTTTCTACTTTCGAAGAAAGAAAATCTGTCTACCATTTGAAGTCAGAAAATGAGCTTAACAAACTGAGTTAAAGGGTTACCTTTTGAGACCAGTTTTCATTCAGATTGGGCCCAGCACTTCCCTAGCAGCCCAGGACCCCCGGGAGAAAGGAACAGCTCTGTTTTCATTTCATTCTCTCACGTCCACATTCCACCATAGTCGTGAATCTCTGGAGTTGTCTTTGGGGAATTTAGGACTGATCAGACCTTAAAAAGGCTATATAGCAACAAGAAACTCCAGAACAAATCCTTCCCAAGGAGAACTTTCCCAAGCCTGGAAATAGCTCCTTCTCAACCTGACTACCTAGCCACCACCATCGGCTGTTCGTGGAACTTCAACCCCAGGTTAGAAATTTGGTACCAGATCAGTTTTGTGTGTTTCATATATCACCTCAATTTAATCTTCACAATAACCCTAATAATAAATAATAAATATATGAGGCAAAACAATAATACATGTATGAGGCAGAATAATTATTATCCCATTCTATAGGTGAGGAAGCTGAGGCCCAGAGAAGTTGGATAACTTACTCCAAGTCATACAGCTAGTAAGTGGCAAAGCTGGGATTCATACGCAGGGAGCATGACCACAAAGCATATGAACTTAGCCACTAACTATATTACCTCTCCTAACATCTGAAATATTTAAGAGAAGAAAGAAGTTATCTCTGACATTGAAAATGCAGGCAAATTGATGGGGACATTTTTTTTTTTTTAAGCAGAGTAGCACTGCTAGCACTCTTTATTTCACACTTTGCAGGGGCTCATCCATTCCTGTAAGACTCTCCTTGGTGACATCCACAGGACTGCTGAGCTTCAAGTAGTTTCTACTGGGCATCACAGTACGCTTGCCTAGGACATCAGTATCCTGGCAGATCAAGTACCATGGGAGGAAGCTGCTCTCAGTCCCTCCAACCAAATAAGCTATTCACATTTTCCAAGATCCCTGATTATGTGCCTGAATAGAAAATTTGGTTTCTGATTAATAAGCATCCTTGCCTTTATGCTTCTACAAAAAGCGTTTGTGCTAATAATGTGATGCTTAATAATGAGATGTCTGTCACAGGAAGGGAAACGGCAATGGGGAAACAATGATGGTGGGCCGAGTTTAAATGTCATGCTTTTAAAAAAACCTTCACCCCAAAGAGTCACACCGAAGTCACTTATGTGTGTTAAAGGTGTTGCAAAGCAGAGATTGTTTTTTTCTTTCCTGTTTCGTGGTGATTTCAGGGTGCTTTTCCATTTTTCAGAAGGGTCCTGGATCTGGAAGTGTCTAAGCATCAGACTGGCAGAGCTTGGCAGAGTGACATTCCTGCCAAGTTCAGGACAAATCTATTTCTCCCTCTGTTACCATTAGAACCTTCATCTCTACATTTAGGACCTGACACGTGCCAAACTGCCCAATTACTCCTTGCCTGTCATTAAAGTGTGCAGCTAAACACTGGGTTTGAGAATACATCATCGCAACTGTCTAAACACAAGCCCAAGTGTATTCAAGAGCCCCAGAGAGGATCAGGGTACAGGACTAAAACTATTCAAATGGGCCAGCATTCAAAATGTCATATACAGTCATGCACAAAAAAAGGTTGTGCCCATGGAGAAAACTGGATTGACACCCATAAAGCATAAAGGCATGAGTCTTGTGTTTTCTGAGCTTCTGGGAGGGCCCGCCCTCCTCTGCCTTGCCTGTGTGGCTCATTGCCTGTGAGGGAACAGTGGGAAAGGCTCTGTTTTGGAAGAAGCCTGGCCAGATAGATGACACTAGCCAAGTACCCTGGCAGTCCTGTAAACCAACTTGATTCCAGTCAAATCAGAGGGGACTGATAGAAATAGGAGGAGAGTGCTGGAGGGGGCATCTGGTTAGCATAAAAAATAAAAACAGCCATTTTGACTAATTATATTGGAAAATCCAAAATATAGAACCACTGTGAAGAGTAACCTAGCCTATCTGGTCAGCATAGGGTAGGTTATCACACAGTAATAAGCAACTCTAGATTTGTGGTGGCTGAACCCGACAAAGGCAGATTTCCCGAAATACTCCTTGTTCATCACAGTTCAGCAGAGAGGCTCCACTCATCATGGCCCTCAAAGATCCAGGCTGATGGAACAGCCACCATCTCCAATACCATGCATTCCTTTTCCAGAGGGAAAGAAAGCCCTGTAGGGTCTCAAAGTAGCAACTAAATGATCTGGCCTGGAAGTGATGTCATTTCATCTGCTCAAGATTCATTGGCCAGAATTAGTCACATGGCCCTAGCAACCACAAGAGGGCCATGGCGTGTACTGCCTTCTACCATTAATGACTACCACAGCCACCCTAGGTCACATCTCTAAGTAGCAAAGTTGGAGTCCTAACTTTGCATAGCCTATGACTTTAACACAGAAGCAGGGGCCCACAGGCCTTTAGCCCAACTTGGCTGTAGAGTTGATCTAGGGGCCTCTGAGGATGGGGAGAGGCCCTTGAGAATGGGTTGCTTTCCACAGCCTAGAACTCTAGCTTTGGTCAGACACCCCATTCTTGCTCCTGAAGAGGTCAGAATCCCTAGCTTAGTCCTACAATAATTGATCCCTTGCTTATCTTTGTGGAGTCCTCCAGATTGGGGAAAATTTGAAAACATATTGAATCCTTTGGACTATTCCTGGCCCAGGTGCTCCTGCCTTCTTGGTAGGAGAAAAACAGATCCCTGGAACAGGGGCTGAAGGGAACTATTTTCTGACATTGGTTCCAATCCAGAATTCCTGCAAGAGGTCTGTGATAGCTGCAGTATCTGTAAACTGCTAAAGAATACACCTTCCCAGATGTGTATTGCTATTTTTAGAATGCATGCAGCAATTGTGATCCATAAAATATACATTCGATTTAAAAAAAGGTACTGAATTCATTTTATCATTGCACATCTTCTCAATCTGCAGCTCCTCAAAGCAATTTTGAGGAGAGTGAGGAGTGGTGGTGATCTGCCAGGTTTTGTTTTGTTTTTTGACGTTATAAAGATATAAAGAAGACCTTGTACTGTTGGAAATCTCTGCTCCCTGAATTAAAACTGATTTACATAGCACCATTACCATATTACAGTATTCTGTATTTGTCTATATATTTACTTTCGTCAGTGGCTTTTATGCTTTCGCATGCTTTCATACTGCTTAGCATCCTTTTGTTTAACTTGAACAGCTCCCCTTAGCATTTTTTATAAGGTTGGTCTAGTAATGATGAAGTCCCTCAGCTTTTGCTTGTCTCAGAAAATCTTTATCACTTCCTTATATTTGAAGGACAGTTTTTTTTTTTTTTTTTTTTTGAGACGGAGTCTCGCTCTGTCACCCAGGCACCCAGGCTGGAGTGCAGTGGCGCGATCTCGGCTCACTGCAAGCTCCACCTCCCGGGTTCACGCCATTCTCCTGCCTCAGCCTCTCCTAGTAGCTGGGACTACAGGCGCCCGCCACCACGCCCGGCTAATTTTTTGTATTTTTAGTAGAGACGAGGTTTCACCGTGGTCTCGATCTCCTGACCTCGTGATCTGCCCACCTCGGCCTCCCAAAGTGCTGGGATTACAAGCGTGAGCCACCGTGCCCGGCCTGAAGGACAGTTTTGCTGGGCATGTTAGCTGCATAGGGTGCTTTGTGAGGGTCTTTTTGTAGGCTTCTCAGACGTTTTTGGTGAAATTTCTGGACAACTAATAGCAATATGTAAACATTTCAGTGGTTGCTTTTGGAGCTGATATTTGTCTTCTGAGAGAATTATCCCATTGAGAGTGGGATAAGGCAGGAGGATAAGTAGCATCTTGAGAATACCAGACTAAATCTGCATATAAATAGAACCACTGCCTGCTGGGAGGTCAGTGCAGGTACCATTTGGTCAAGGGGCATCAACAGAAGTACTAAATCAACAATTAGGGAGCTGGAATAGAGGGGATTATACACACAAACCCTCCAGCGACCATTGCAATAACTAAATGGCTGGCATCACTTATTTCAGGTGGGTCAGAGTAATCTGCCCAAAGTTGTAAGTGGAGTGAAGAGCAGGTGAAGGTCAGGATTATAGCAATATTCCAGCCCGTGATTTTCTGTCATGTTAGCACAGAAGATAAACCCAACTGTCTGGCCGCTTTCATTTGTGGGTAGTTTATCACACAAGCTATGTCAAATAAACCAAGCCTCCTGCACCCATCACTGTATATGGGGCCAAGGAAAGTTTTATGTCCCTAAGGCCACTCTTTGTGACCTAGGCCCAAGGGAGGCCCCCTGCTCTGAACCTTGCTTTGAATCCTGCCCCATAAGGGGTCACCAGTGTGACTGCATAGCCAATAAGGCCAAGGACATGACTTCTTGTGTTACTATGAGTCCCCATGTGTCTCTGTAATAAGTTCACATCAGTTAGTATGTGACTCTTACTTTTGACTCTCTCCTTAGAGGTCTATCACCGTTATTCATTTGCATGGTGGCAGCTCTTTTTTCTTAATGGTATACAATGAGCAAAAACTAGAATAGAAATTCCACTTTTGGCCAGGTGAAGTAACTCACACCAGTTTTATCAGCACTTTGGGAGGTCAAGGCAGGCAGATCACTTTAGGTTGGGAGTTCAAGACCAGCTTAGGCAGCATGGCGAAACGCTGTCTCTACTGAAAATACAAAAATTAACCTGGCGTGGTGGTGCATGCTTGTAATCCCGGCTACTCAAAAGGCTGAGGTACGTGAATCACTTGAACCTGAGATATAGAAGTTGCAGTGAGCTGAGATCACACCACTGCACTCCAGCCTGGGTGACAGAAAGAGACTCCTGTCTCCAAAAAAAAAAAAAGAAGAAAAGAAGAACAGAAAAAGAAAGAAAGAAAGAGAAAGAAAGAAAGAAAGTCCCTCCTTTGTGTCTCAGTCCTTCTTATTTACATGGTTTCCAGCCAAAACCCCAAGGTGGTTGTCCTAAGCTCCCCTCTCAAGGCTAGGAAAGAGAAAAAGGGAGATGGGGTTGGTCTGCAGCTAATGGGCATGGGAAGCAGGAAGTCAAAGGCATTATTTGGTGAAAAGAGAGACTTGGAGGAAAGCTATAATCCAAAGCACCACATACACGGGGGGCTGGCAGGCTCCCAATCCCAAGAGAAGCACCTGCAATCTGCCTGACGATGGTAGCAAGGATTCTGAGAGCCGAATGTGGAGAAATTACTCCAGCATTGATTCACAGAGCCCAGCCCCTCTTATGAGGCTCCCGGGTGCAGCTGTGGGTGGAGAAGGAACTGGTGAAGGAGAAAATGTTTGGACTTTACTTTCTGTGTTTAGTGTAAACCCAAGGGCCCTTTGGAGTCCAAAAATTATTGGAGAGTAAAAGAGCACTGGCAGCCGTGGGGATTGCAGCCAGTCTTTGCTCAGCGGGCTGTCTTCCAGTAAGATTAGGATCACAGAGCTCATCAGGCAAAACCCATCTCTGAATGTCCAGGGTGAATGGTGTGCACACAGAAATAATCTATTGCCGTGGCCCTGGGGGACAATCCTGCGGCCAGACCCGGGTTGAGGTCAGGCCCTGCAGGCTGCCTGAGAAAGCTAATAGGACACCATGAGCTAATGGAGTGAACCCAGATGAAAAGAAAGGGCTTAGGAGGGACAGAAGAACAGCAGAGCATCTCCTTGCTAATGAAACTCCTTGAGACATGCAGAAGAAAGAAAGTTTTGGGGGGAGCAAGAATCTGCATTTTTAACAGCTCCCAAAGTGATTCCACTGCAGGTGGTGCCACGAGCCACATTTTGGTAGGTGGCAGGTTTCAGAGGACTGACGTGTGGCATCCTGTTGACATAGGAAGCATACTTTTCAATTTTCAAATGTTTTTGTAAATCTCCAGGAGATAGCAGTTTGCTGAGTTGGCAAATGGGCAGCACTTGGGCAGATAATGGGCTGAGCTTGTGGGGCCAGGGGCCAGCCTGCTGTAATCTTCCAGGCCTCTACATTCTCTTCTCAGGCACAATGGCAAGACCAAAGGGAACAGTAAAAAGGATCTTTGGGGGACAGGGAGATAGCTGGGAGCCCGGTGCTGAGGGTATAGGGTACCAGGGTACCAGCCTCCTGTGCCTGTAGGGCCCTGCACACAGACTCAACCACAGGTAGTCATGGCAACTTTTGTGTCTAGGACGTGTGCACGCCAGCTTGCTTACTCCCTTGTGCAGATTTGCCCTTGGCCTTACTGAATGTAAATCTGTGAAATGAAGATCAAAGGTATCTTCATACAAGGACCTGGTCCTCTGCCTTAGGGTCTCACCTTCATCTTGGCATGAAGCCTGCATCTTGAGTCTATGACCTCAATGTTCCTGAAACTGGAGTCTGCACAATTTTTAGAAACCCTAGACATTCTTCATTTGGGATTTTGTCTTAATGATAATTGTAAAACAGAAGTTTTACCAGCTGTAAAGACAAGAGTTTTCCTTTGGAGTAGCAATTCCCATTGGGAAGTCCTCTTCCATCAAATAAAATTTGATTTTTTTTTAAGTCAGTGTCTCTCTAGCTGTGGTCTTCAAGAGAATAGCAGATCTTTCTGTACATTCTCAGTGATTTACGTGAATGGTCTTTTTCTTTCCTCTCTTAAAAGTGGAAAACAATGTTTTCCTTGCAATGTGACAATAGTTTAGATACGAGACCCAGAAGTGAAAATCTATTTGGCTTTGTAATGACTTTGGGTGGAAAATCTCCAAAGATGAACTATGTCTTGTGCCAATTCATTTGAACTGAATTCAATCCAACAAGTATTTATGGAACTGTGGTCTTGATGCTACGGCAGGCGCAAGGGAATAGAGAGTGCTAAGGATCCTGGTCCTCTTGGGGGAGAATTATTGTACAAGGATCTATCGGAGCATTCTCCCTGGAGGAGGCAGAAAAAGCTTCTCAGGATGAGTTCACCAGAATGACTGGGGGAGGGAGAGAGAGAGAGAAAGAAGCAACGGCAGCATGGGCAAAGGCATGGCACGGCCAGTAGTCTACCATGACTGGAATATAAGGTTGGAGGGTAGATGGCCTGGGAAGGTAGAGAAATAGTTAAGAACCATGTGTGCTGTGCTGAGGAGCTTGAGCTTGTTGGCAGAAAAATGGGGCCACTGTTTGGGGTTATAATGCCTTTCTGAAATCTCTGCCTCTGTATTTCTTCATCACCCTGTTTTGATTGAAAAGCCCGAACTCTCTCAAGGGCCATGTTTTATTGGTCTCACACTCCTAGGTATAAAGAGGTAAAAAAATACTGTCATATTAGCAATCAGACCAGAGTTCCAATTAGGAAAAGACATGTCGTTGTGTGAAAAAAAATACGTTGATAAGAACTCAAGGTAGATTCCAAATACCTGAGAATTCAAGGTTTTAAACATCAGAAGAAAGGAAATAATTTTGCGTAATTGGAGAGAAAGAATTCGGGGTTTTGGTGGGGATTTCAGTGGAAAAGGGAGTTGCTAAGAAGGGAGGGGAAAGGGATATGGAATATGGTGGAGGGATGTCTCCCAACTCAACAGTCAGGGAAGTCTTTCAAATTCATAAATGCTGTGTGCAAGTGATGTTTCTGTCATAGGATATTGAGGGCAGGTTTGAATTTTAGGGCAGACTTGAACTGGGGTATAGAATGGAAGCTGCAAAGCAGAATGTGTTGTAGCACCTGAGGTGGCCCTGAAATCATAAGCCCCTGGGAAGTGCAGCTACTTTGGAAAGTGCTTTGCATTCCCTGGGCTATGGTTTTGGACTAGATCTTGAGGGTTTGACAGAGAATTTTATGTGTCAACTTGGCTAGGCTATGATGCCCAGTTGTTTGGTCAAACATAAATCTGGATGTTTCCATGAAGATTAATTTTAGATGTGATTAACATTTATAATCAGTAGGCTTTGAGTAAAGCAGATTACCCTCCATAATTGAGTAGGCATCATCCAATCAGCTGAAAGCCTTAAGAGCGAGCAAGCCCACGCATGCACACACACACACATACACGCACACAGAGAGAGAGAGAACTGAGATTGCCGAAGAAAAGGCAATTCTGCCTCCCAACTTCAAAATAGAAACCCTGCCTGAGTTTTTTGACTGCTGCCCTGCCCTGCAGATTTTGGACTGTCAAAGTTGCACATCGACTCTTACCTGAATTTCTGGACTACCAGCTCACCCTACGGATTTAAGACTTGCCAGTTCCCACAATTATGTCAGCTGATTTAAAATAAAAATATCAGATAGATAGATGCTAGATAGATAGATAGATAGATAGATAGATAGATAGATAGATAATGATATCCTACTGGTTCTGTTTCTCCAGAGAATCCTGAGTGACATAGTTCTACAGTAGATATTTCCAGGTTCTGGGGAGGAGCAAGACTTTTCTCACAATTTGAGAAAATGCCCAAAGGAAAGGGATTCAAACATATCTCTTTCTTGGCTTGTTAGGATGTAAGTGCTCTGTGGCAGACACTGCTAGATCCCAACCCTAAAGCTATTTTCTCTTATTCCTTCCTTACTAAAATAACTCTAATTTGGCTGGCACATTTCTTCACTGATTTGCCCTTCTCTCTCTCCCATTCTTCCTGTCTGGAATATAGATGCAAAGCCTCATGGTACAGCAGCCATCTTGCAATCATGAAGATAAAAGCCACAAAGAATGGTAGCTCAGGAGATGGAAGGACTCTGCATAGTTGAAGACACTATGGTTAGATATATCAGCCTTGGACTTAAGTATCTCTGCTTTTCTTAATAGGAGAAAAATAAACCTCTTCCTTACTTATGCCAATCTTCTCGAGTTACTTGCTACTTGCAGCTGAGTCCACTCTTGACTGATATCACCTAATCTCAGTCACTATCAGATTAAGCAATGGCATTACTTTCAGAGGGCCACCAAGAAAAAGTTGCCTGGGAGAAGAGTAAGGAGCCTGAAGATCTGACTAACTTTCTCTGTAGCCCTTTATCGAGTAGCAGATTAGCCGAACTCACATGATCATATCAACTAGTCATCACCTTGATTAGAACACAGGAGAAGTAAGTGTTCGTGGATTCAAACTGAAGAGTCGGATGGAGGAGTGTCAAGGACATGTCATCATCAGGAGGCAAAAAGTGAGAGGGCGTCTTTAACTATAAGTGATGGTTTTATAAAGTAGAAGCACAGTTTTAGAAAGTAGGAAACCCACTACAAATGAAGTGTCTGAACCTATAGTCCAGAAGATGTGTGGTTTAAACAAAAAAGAAATTGCTACTTAGGGGAATGAATAGCACCCTATCTATAAATAAAGACTGCCATCATATCTGTTTTCTCCTACACTTGCCCTTCATGTTTTTCTCCTTATTGACTCAATCATTCATTCATTCCACAAACATTTATTAAGTATATAGGCACTAGGGGCACAAAGATGAATAAGACAAAGTTCATGCCCTTCAAAAGGAAAAACTGGGTGGAAAAACAGAATTGTGAGCAGACAAATAACCAAGTTTGTTTAAGTGCTATAGAAAAGATAAGAATAATAAGTCATGAACCACAGACTGTGCCCAGAGGACTTAGGAATGACCCCATTGCATAGAAGACATTTGGAGCTGAACTTTGAAGTTTAAATAGGATTTTCCTACTAGAGACTGAGCAAGGCCATTTCCATTTCCTCCATCCCTATCTTTGAAGCCATGAATATTGAAGGGTATTTGACCCATCTGCTATCAGGAGAGTCTTCTCTGAGGTGAGCAGGAGTGAATGAGGAAGGAAGAGAATTCTGGGCAGAGGGAGCAGCTTACACAGAAGCCCCGTGGAAGCTGGAGTTTGACAGGCAAGAGGAAATGGAACTCAGATGGTGAGGGGGAGAGCAGTATGAGATGAAGCTGGGGACATTTTTAGGGGGTCGGAATGATATGGGGATAGACCATGTTAAGGAATTGTTGGGTGTTTTGTTTTTTTCATAAACCAATGAGAAGTCACTGAACTGTTTTATGTACATAGACCACATGATCATCTTAACTGCTAGTAAGCAGAAGCTCTTAGACTAACAAACTGTGGTTTCTTCCATAGCCTGGGATTCTGAGTTTTCCTTGCCACCTTTATAAATCTAAGCTGTAGACTCATTGGTGGGAACAGTTATAGGTATCAGAATATCTTCCCATCTCTCATAGTCTTGTAGTTTTCTTCTCAATAAAGGCAGGCACACTGGCAAACTTTAATAACTGTCAGGTGTAATTAAGAATAGCCACTCTCCTTTAGACTTGCATAGGAAGCCCTTTCCGCTGAGGAGGCCACCCAGTCAGTTTCTGGGTGGCATCTGATGAAGCCAAGGGTTAGAAAAAGCACTGGAAAAGATGTAGATAATAGCAGGAGTTAATGATATCCACACATAAGACAATATCCAAAGAGCAGGACCTGGAGCCCAGCAGATACCACTGCATTGACAGCTGAATTTTATTCATACCGTCCTGAATATGTCATTTTCCATGGTTAGGATGTCAGGCTGTGACCTGAATTTCCAAGTGTGTTGCCTGTACCATCAGCCATTAGCTTGCAGCAAGGCAGGAATTTAAGTATGTATAGTGAGGCTTGCATATTCAGTGTTTTAGGTAAGGAAGATGCCTTGGATCTTGGCCCAGCTGAAAAGGAGTTGCCTTTCTTTTACATTAATATGGTCTTACTTAAAAGAACATATTTACACAAACACACATAGTACACACAAAGAAAATTCTCGAAGGCTTTCTAGGGAGGACCTTTTAAGAAGCAAAGCTCTCAGAAGCATATTTTATTTGCAAAGGTAAGGAACTAAATTGTAGGGTTAAAGGCAAGAATGAAAGAGCTGAGAAATACTATGCCAGAGACATGATGATTCCTCCGGAATCTCAAATTTTTCTCTAGGGAAAGAAGGAAACAAGGTCAAATAGAAAAGCATGGGAAAAAATTAAATATGGCTCTGCTTTAAATTGCAAGCAACACTTTCAGGAATGCTTGGCTGCACTATTGGTAGGAGGTAGGGGAACTAGGTTTCTTTTCCAGAAATCTGCTTAGGGTATGGGAGTGGATTTTGAAAACAAACAAAATCCATTTTAGCCTCAAACTTGAAAGGGCTAAGAACATACTCTACTGAACATACTCTAACTGCTTACCTGGACTTTGTTTTGCCCTGTGTCAAACAGGTCTTTTGACGACCAAGGCTGGCTGTGACACCCAGAAGTGAGCAAACAGATCACCATGTAATCAGCTTAAACACATCAAGTGGCCAAGTCTTTTTTGAAGAACTCAGTCTTGTCATCTGACAGAAATAAGCAGTATTTTCTAGACAATCTCTTCTTCTCCTGCCCAGCCGTCGAAAGACCCCTCTTTTCTTCCCCATTCCAAGCATCCTTGTGCTGTTTCTCATTCTTTTTACTTTCATCAAAACATTTTCTAAAGCACTTTTAACCAGTGATAGCATTTTGAATGAAGAATCTATTCCATCAAAGCGGCAGTGGGAACATGGCTTGTTGGCGGGTTTAAGTTCTGAAATTTTAGTTACACTTTGCACTGAGCATCTACTATATATATCGAGGACTTTTTTCTTTTGTTGTTTGGTTCCCATATGGAAGTATGATTTGTCTGTTCAGCATGCTTTCCTTTGGAGAATTACCCCTCCCTAGTCCATAACAATTTTGCTCAGCCCATATGGTTTAGGCGAAATTTCCCTTCCCTTCCTCTTCCCCTAGGAAAGGGCTTTTGACCCAGTCCTGGCCAAGCACAGTATTCTAAAATCTTGCTAAGTGATTGGTTCAAGAGTGAGCATGTAGCAGCTGCTGACATTTGAATATTCTCATTTCTCTTTGACTGCAGCTCTCTGTGCCCTGTTGCAATAAAAAATTCAGTTAATACAGTAATTAGCTCTCTCTTTTGTTCCCAAAGAACATTGAAATTTAAAATGGACGTGCATAAACAAATAGATTGTTGCTTATAAATGGAAAACTTGGCTCAGGTAAGGGCTCCTGGGAGCTCCATAAGGACTTAAAAGACAAAACTGACATGAGCCATTTCAATACACAAATAAACTCTTTCACCCTCCCATCTAAATACACACAATTTGACTTAACGAAACTTGCATATACACTATTTGGTGTTTGTTTCGTTTTCTCAAAAAAGACTTTTGCTGCTGACGATAAAACAACCCTGAAAACATCCCATTTCTTTGGAATATAGAATCAACCCTCTTACACACAGCTTGGGTTATGGAAACTGTTTGTGGGTCCATTTATTAGTAAATCCATAATGACACTGGGCATTTGTCATTTTCTCTCCACTTTCAACTTAAAATTGTAATAGTATACCTATGTTCAACACTCCTTTCACATTTATGGCTTTTATACTTACTGGACATGATGAGGTTAATAACCTTTGGAAAAATGCCTCAGAAATTAAGCAGAAATCAGCAAAGTGGTCATAGGTGAAAATGACTGGACATGGTTGCTTTTGCCTTTTTTGGTGGCAAGCAGAATAGACACTTTTTTTTCCCCTTAAAGCAAAGCTTTGCTCCTATTCATGTAATTAACAAAATTTCATAAGTAGAAGAGCTTCTGTACTGATTAAGCCAGTGTTATGTTAGGCCTTCTGCAAAACTTAGTATCAGAAGATTTGAAAATTAGCTAACAGGTTTGGAATAGTATTGCTGTCCTAAGTTTGCTTTCCAACTCCAGGAAAGACACTTACTGTAATGAAAAATAGGAAGGAAACTTTGTTGATATCCCCATGTACGGAATACTAAAGAAGAGACAGAGGTTGCACTGGGTAGATGCTAATGCCACCCCAATTCTGAGAGTCTTTGGTTCTATTTATTTTCTTTCTCCACCCATTGTGAGCAACCTTGATCATACAGCTTGCCTTTAGGGAAGCCAGAGAACATGAGAGCCTGGTCCTCTTTGCAGCTAGTATACGTAACACACTTGTTAAGAGCACAGGCTTAGTAATCAGAGAGACCTGGGTCCACATTCTGCCTGTTTTTTTACTAGCTGTGTGACCTCAAGCATGTGGTCACATTTCTGAGCCTGTTTTTTCAATCTATAAAATGAGAATACTAATGAATGCCTTCCTCACTGAGCTGTTATGATTAAGTGATAATGCTTGTCAAGTTCCTAGAACATATCTTGGAACATGATAAATTTACCCTTATTACTACTATTATAGATAAATCATTTGGAATTCTGGTTTAAATTTTTCCTTTCGAAAAAAAAAAGTTTTTGAGGGAAAACCTCAAGGAATCAGAAAAGCAGAGAATAGTATAAAGAAGCCCCCATGTACCCATTATCGAACTAAGTCAAGTCATCAACTAATAATAGTGACTCTTGCTTTATTTATGCCCCCACCCCCACCCACCACTTATCCACCAAAATCCCAAACATAAATAATTTCATCTGGGGCTTATAGATGACTTTGTTAGAGACTGTCTGCCCTAAAAGGCCAATCTACTCCAGCTGTGTTGGCAAGAAAGACTGGATTATCATAGTGAATTTTCCTAGTTTTACCTTTTCCAAAATGAATCCCAAAGAATATTTTTCCACAGTGTGTTAATAGGTTTTTGTGCCAAAAGTATACAGTTCTTTGGTCAAGTAAATTCTCAAATCATTAAATTAAGAAACGTGATTCTTCTTTATGCTACATGTTTTTTGGAACATTTAATTGGCTGTTATACCATCAGCCTCTAAGAAGACGATAGAGGGTGCAGAGTTTCTTACACAAATTAAACTCTGCAACTACCTTCTCTAGTGGCATCTTGGGGAACAAATGCTCAGTGGAACATACTTTGGCCGGCACAGAATCAGACAAATGTTATTTTGTGGGATTTTGCCACTATTTGAGTAGCCAGATGGCCTGCTCCAGACCATAGATCTGCACTTTCTTTGAGTTTCTTTGAGCTTCTGCAGTTTCTATTTGCTTAGTGCAACTAGAAAGAAGCCAGAATCTTGAGTTCTGGGACTACTGTGCCTCTTAGTAAAGGAGACATGGTATAGATTCTTTCACTATCTTGACACACAGGGAAGGGCCATTAAAACGACCTGGGAAGTGAGAGAAGAGTTGAATAGAATTGAATTCAGTGTGAGATACAATATCCCAAGTGCCTCCCAAGTCCCAAATTCCTAAACAACAGCAGTCCACATAAGCAGAGCCCTGTGAACTTGAGGATTTGCATATTACATTGTCATTGACTGTTGGCATTAGATTGGGATTTGTGCTTAATGACTTAAAGAAGGGGAGAAATGGGGAACTTGGAAGATGTTTTAAAAATGTTGAGTCAGGCTGGACTCAGTGGCTCACGCCTGTAATCCCAGCACTTTGGGAGGCCAAGGCGGGCGGATCAGGAGGTCAGGAGATTGAGACCATCCTGGATAACATGGTGAAACCCCGTCTCTGCTAAAAATACAAAAACAAAAATTAGCCAGGCGTGGTGACACGTGCCTGTAATCCCAGCCACTCAGGAGGCTGAGGCAGGAGAATCGCTTGAACCCGAGAGGTGGAGGTTGCAGTGAGAAGAGATCGCGCCACTGCACTCCAGCCTGGGCGAAGACGGAGCGAGACTCCATCTCAAGAAAAAAAAAAAAAAAAAAAAGTTGAGTCAAAGTTCCCCTCTGAAGTGTGCCATCAAGAACATGGGATGCCTCTTTGGTTATGAGATGACTGTGCTGTCCTGTGTGCCTCTGTGAATCTTACTTTTCAAATGATACTGACAGAGAGTCACCTGGGAGAAAGGGGAAAGCTGTGAGATATAGTAGGTATTTACTGAAGTCCACTCACATCCTGTTCTCCCCTCTTTCTGGGAGCCTTAAAGTTGTACTTCTCAACTCTCCTACAGTCAAGTGGAGCCATTTGACTAGTTCTCGCAGCCATTTGACTAGGAGCAGAAGTAAAATAAGTCACTTCCAGGCCTAGTTAGTGAGAGGCCCAGACATGATTCTCCAGGCTTTCGTTTCCTTGCTGAAATGACCAGGGAGTTGTCTGCATATTTTGGATGGTACAGCTATAAATGGAGTAGCATCTGCCAACCTGGGGAACCTGAATGACTCTGCCGAGCAGAGCTCCTCACTCACCCATGATGGACAAATAGTGTGAGCAAAAATAAACCTTTGTTGTGTTAAGCTACTAGGTTTTGGGGGTTCATTTTTCACCAAGGCATAACTGACGCTTCCTGATTGATATAGGAGGCATAGCTGTGTGTATTATACTCCACTTATCTTCCCCACGCTCAAACAGGCTAGCACCTAGCATGGGTGTCTAACAGCAAATCTTAATGAAATAGAATTATGAATACTTTACACTAGAGCCTGGTCTCTGATGATAAGTTAAAATCATGAAAAGCATATCAAAGGATGATATGGTGTGAATGTGTCCTCTAAAAGCTCATGTGTTGGAAACGTAGTCCCCAATACAGCAATATTGAAAGGTAGGGCTTTTAGTAGGTGACTGAGTCATCCAGTGGAGTGAATTAATTCATTCGTGGATTAATTGGTTATTGAGGGAGTGGGATAAGTGTTATGACAGTGGTTTTTTTTTTTTTAATAAAAGTCAGCTTTGCTATCTCTCTCGTGAGCCCCTTTTGGGACCCTACATAGAGTCCCCACAAGCAAGACGGCGTTCACCAGATACATTTCCTCAATCTTGGACTTTACAGCCTCCAGAACTGTAAGAAATAAATTCCTTTCCTTTATAAATTACCTAGTCAAAGATATTCTGGTGTAGCAACAGAAAACAGACTAAGACAGATAGATACATATTTCTGAGCCTCCTCTCTTCATAGTCACTAAGTAGTCAACTCAGCTGAGTTCTCTGACATTCTTCTTTATTTATCATAAAGATGGATCAAAGAGAGGGGTTCTGAAGCCTCTAATACCTGCCAAGTAATACATACTAATAGCCAACTAGTTTACTAAGTGATTACTAGTACCAGGCACTTTCCCAGCACTTTAGATACATGTATATTTCATTTAATCTTCGTAACAACCCAGAAGTTAGTACTAATAACATCCCTATTTTAGAGATCCTTGCCTTACAGAGAAAACATAGGGAATTTGAGTAACTTGCCCTAAGTCACAAAAAGTAAGAAGCACTAGAAATGGAATAAAATTCAAGACAGCCCACACTCTAACTACTATATTTTATGACCCTCACAATTACCTTTTAAAAGTAATGTCTCCAGCTGTTTTTCCACTTCAATCTCTTCCTGCCTTCCCCTGCTTCCCCATTAACCAGCCATTTCTTTAACCATCACTGATTGAATTAAGAGCAGAAGCATGAATCCCCAACTTCGTCTACTTTTTAAATTGACATACATTATTTTATGTAGGCTGAGGTTGTTTATGTGGTAGGGGGGGGATCCTGGTGCAAGGCTGGATAAACTGAGAGGGCCCATCAGGGTGTGCAAAGGCTGACCAACTAAGGTTGACCTTCTGATTCTTTTTTTTTTTTCATAGTTTTTTTGTTTTTATTATACTTTAGGTTTTAGGGTACATGTGCACAATGTGCAGGTTTGTTACATATGTATCCATGTGCCATGTTGATTTCCTGCACCCATTAACTCGTCATTTAGCATTAGACCTTCTGATTCTTGTTTAGCTATCCTACTAGACGGGGAGGACAAAGTAGGCTGAGTATTTGAAGCACACAAGACCAAACTGTTGATTAATGAAAACAATGTTTAAAGTATTTTATTTTTTGATATAAAAAAGTAATTGTTTTGTAAGAAATATGAAAAATACAAAGAGGTACAAAGAAGCAACTTAAAATCACCTATAATTGCACCTAACATGCATTTAACCTATGATAGTCGCATAGTATTTGTTGAAAATATTTTCCTTTCTCTACTGAATTGCTTTGGTGATCTTGTTGAAAATCAATTAGCCATATATATAATGTATTTATTATTAGATTCTCTACTCTGTTCTATTGATCTATTTGTCTATTTTTATGGGGAAAAATAATGTCTAGATTTCTGTAGCTTCATAGTAACTCTTAAAATCAAATAATGTGGGCCTCCTTTGTTCTTTTTTTTCCCATTTTGATTGTTAGTTTATTTTTTCGAGACAGGGTCTGGCTCTGTTGCCCAGGCTGGAGTATAGTAGTGTGATCTCTGCTCACTGCAGCCTCAACCTCCCAGGCTCAAGCAATCCTCCCACCTCAGCCTCCCAAGTAGTGCACACCACCATACCTGGCTAATTCTTGTATTTTGGGTGGAGATGAGATTTTACCATATTGCCCAGGTTGGTCTCAAACTCCTGAGCTCAAGCAATCCACCTGCCTCAGCCTCCTGAAGTGCTGGGATTACAGGAATGAGCCACCATGCTCGGCCCAAAGTTATTTTGACATTCTACATCCTTTGTTTAAATATACATTTTACTAGTAATTAACATGGCAATTTCTTTTAAATAAATGTCTATTGACATTTTGATAGAGATTGTGTTGAGTCTATAGGTCAGTTTGGGAAGAATTGGCATCTTACCAATATCAAGTCTTCCAATTCAGGAGAATAGTGTATCTCTTCATATATTTAGGTATTTTAAAAATTCTCTCAAGAAGTTTGCTATTTTTAGTCCAGAAGTCTTGCACTGCTTTAGATACATCTTGCAAATTTTGATATGTGGTTCAGATATTTTATAATTTCACTTGAAATTCCTTCTTTAACACTTGGGTTATTTAAAGGTATATTGTTTAATTTCTTAATATTTTGGCTTCTTTCTTTTAGATTTTTTACTGACTTCCAAGTTAATTCTCTTGAAATAAGAAAATATGTTATGTAAAATTTTAATCTTTTGAAATTTATTGAGACATTTTGTAGCCCTGAATATGGTCTTAGTGAGCACTTGATGTACACTTGAAAAGAAGATGTATTCTGCTATTTTGAGATGTTGTGTTCAAATAGGTCAAAGAAATCAAGATGGCTAACAGTGTTGCTCAAATCTTCTATATTTTTAATGAGGTTACACATGCATGTGCACACACACACTCCCCATCTTCAGTTTCAAAAGTTATATTTTTGCTGAGTACAAAACTCATGATTAACAATTTTTTTTTTCTTCTAGCACTTTAAAGACATCATTCCAATTTTTTCTGGGCTCATTTTTTCTAAGGAGAGGTCCACTATCACACATATTGTTATTTTCCTATGTGTTGTGTGTCTTTTTTCACTCTGGCTGCTTTCAAATTTTTTCTCTTCATCTGATATTCATCTGTTTGATGATGATGAATCTATTTGTGATTTTCTTTGTATTAATTCTGCTTGTGCTTCATTGAGCTTCTTGGCTCTGTGTGTTGTTATTTTCACCAAATTTAGAAAGATTTTCACCATTATTTTTTTCAAATATTTTTTCTCTCTCTCTCTTCTCTACCTGGGAAATCAATTAAATGTGTGTTAGGCTTTTTGGTATTGTCTCACAGGTCACTGAGTCCCTGTCTATTTTTTTCAAACTTTTTTTCTCTGTTACTTTGATTATTTATATTGATTTGTCTTCAAGTTCACCAGCATTTCTGCTGTCTGCAGTCTGTTCTTAAGCCTAACTACTCACTTTTTCATTTCATATGTTACACATATTAATTCTAGAATGTCTTCTTTTTGATTTTTCTACTGAGTTTCCACATCTAGTCACTTTTTATGACCATGCTTTTACTGAAATCTCTGAGAATGTTTATAATAGCTGCTTTAAAGCCTTTTTCAGCAAATTCAAATGTAGGAGAAATTTCAGGAGCTGTTTGTGTTGACTTGTTTTCCTGTTTCTTTTCATGTCTAGTAAGTTCTAATTGTATACTGGACATTGTGGATAATATACTGTAGAAACTCCAGATTCTGTTGTCTTCCCTGAAACGGAATTTTTTTTCTTTCAACAGTGTAATTACTAATCATTCCCTATGAATATGTAATCACTTGTTTTTAAGCTTTATTAGTAACCTGCTTCAGTTTTTCCCTATTTTAAAGCTTTTACTCAGCCTTGAGGGACATAGATTTTACTACAAAATTATGGTCTTCATGGAGTTTCGAAAGGAAAGCCTTACCCAGCAATTGCTCTCCTGGACATTTAGTTCAGAGAAATAAAAACTTATGTTGCAGAAAAACCCATACACTAATGATTATAGAAACTTTACTTGTGATAACTAAAAACTAGAAACAACAAAGACATCCCTCATTAGGTGAGTGGCTAACCACATTGCATTATAGCCATACCATGAAATGCTGCTCAGCAACAAAGCAAAACTATTGATATATGTAACAATTTGGGTGGATCTCAAGAGCACTACACTGAGTTAAAAGACAAAAAAGCCAACCTCAAAAAGTCACATACTGCATGACTGCATATATATAACATTTACCAAATGACAACATTAGAGAGATTGAGGACATTTTAGGTCACTGCCAGGGTTAGAAAGAGTTGTGGAGAAGAGATTGGGCATGACTATAAAGGATTCACATGAGGGGTTTCTTCGTGGTGATGGAGTCGTTTTGTATCTTTTTTTTTTTTTTTCTTTTTAGGGACAGAATCTCCCCTTTCACCCAGGCTGGAGTGCAGTGGCACAATCACTGCTCATTGCAGCCTCAAACTCCTAGGCTTAAGTGATAGTCACACCTCAGCCTCTTGAGTAGCTGGGACTACAAGTGCACCCCACCATGCCTGGCTAATTTTTAATTTTTTTTTTTTTTTTTGGTAGAGATGGGGTCTCACTATGTAGCCCAGGCTGATGTCAACCTCCTGACATTATGGCCTTATGCTTATGGAGAACACAGAGGGTGAAGCACTTGCAAAAGACTGAAGAATGATCAGAAAATGAGTAGGAGGCCTGGTAATTTGTAAAAAAGTTTAGATATCTTTCTGCCTTGGCCTCCCTAAGAGCTAGGATTACAGGAGTGAGCTACCATACCTGGCATAGTTCTATATCTTGATTGCAGTAGAGGTTACATGAATTTACTCATGAGATGAAATGGCATAGAGCTGTACATGTGTATTGTGCTAAGTTTATAGACTGGTTTTGTTATTGTATTCTAGTTATGTAAGATAACCATGGGAGAAACTGAGTGACGGGTACACGAGACCTATCTTTGTAACTTCCTGTGACTTTACTACTTATTAATTCTAAATAAAAGGCTTAGAAGAAACAAAGAAAAGCCTGAGATTTTTGCCAAGCCCTTCCAACTTCAGAGTCTGTTTCCTCTGTATTGAATAACAGCTAAAATTCTGCCCAGCTTTTTCAGACTTCTAGCTATTGAGTTCTGCTCAGCAAATTGGAATCTTCCTCTTGCCTCTAGTTCATCCATGGATTTGAAGAGAGTTTGTCATCAGATCTGCAGGTTTCTTCTTTTACAAGTGCCTCCTTTTCAGGATTTCCCTCCTCAATTTCCAGCCACTCTTGCAGGCCCACATTGCATCTTCAGATACCTCAAGTCAATAAGATGGTAGCTTTTTCTGCTTGAATTCCAGCCACTCTATACTTTGTAGAATGCAGAGTGCCCTCAGAGGAACAGTCAGATAAATGCAGACCTCACCCACTGTTGTTCCCTTCTTCCAAAGGTTGAATCCCTTAGAAATTCTGCCCACTTTTGTTCAATCTCCAGTGCCTTCAAATCATTATGTCACATAAATATATAGGCAAATACACACATATAAAACAGTGCATGCATAAAAGCCAATTACAATTTCATAATATTATTCTACATCTTTAGAATTTTTTACAGATTACAAACCACTTTTCCATTTTATGAATATCAATTTTGTGAGTTAAAAGGAATACTCTTATACACTATCTGATTTTTATACAAATTATCCTGGGCCTCTTTCTCATTTCCTGATCATTCTTCAATCTTACAAGTACTTCACCCTTTGTGTTCTCCATAAGCATTTTGGTTCACTAGGGCTCACCCCTCATTCTCTGGCTATTTTCACTTTGCCTATTACCCACAGGTAATCTCATAATTTTAACTACTTCCTATGAACTACCAGATTCCATCATTGTATGTAAAGTTATGACCTCTGATTAGATACCAACTCATAATTGCCTGTTGGGATTCGGAGTATTGAGAATCAGAATATCTAATTGCCTACTGGAATCTCCACATGCATGCACACAGACCTCAAAGAGCATGTTCAAAATTCAACACTAAATCTTCCCCTAAGATTTTATTTTCTTCCTATATTTTCTGTTTCTTGGAGTGGTACCACCACTGTTAGCGCTCACACTAGAAAAATGTAAGTTGTCTCTCACCCTTCAGGTCCAAATACTCATCAAGTCCTGCCAAGTTTACACCTTATTTGCGCTCCACCTCTCCTTTCCATCCTACCTCTACCCTAGTTCAGTATCTCAGCATTCCTCATCTAGACTATTGCAATAAACTCCCAATTGGTCTCTTCATTTCTAATCTTGCATGGTCTAGGCCAAGGGTTACAGGTCTAAGAGGGCAGAAAGCAAACTTGTACTGTGATCTAAGTTAAAGAGGAACCATGGATTAATAAGTGCCTCTATGGCAATATAGAAATCCCCCAAATTAGATTGTTAACATCAGCAAAAATTAATATGTTTGTTCTCTTTTAGTGAAGGCAGACAGATTTAATAATAGTAGTTCCTTGGGTAGACCGTGGGTAGGCAGACCATAGCTTCTGATGGCCCTGGTCCATTTGAGAAATAAAGTTATATATAATATATATAAAATATTACATATGTAATAAGTTTTACATAAAACTTTATTTCTCAAATGGCTAAAGTTGAGAGATCTTTGAGGATTTTTCTAGGACCTTCATGCTAGGATCTGGTGCTATTTTATAAGGAACAAACTTATCAGGAGCAAAATAAGTCCCAGATATACTTCTGCTATGGATGACCAAGTTTGAGGCAAAAAAAAAAAAAAAAAAAAACCCAGCCTCCTCCCTAACCCAAAAGGAAAGGCTCCAAGCTCTTGTTTTCTTACTTCTCCCCTCATCTTATTATGTTCTACCCGCAAGTTTCTAGTTAGAAACTTTCACCAAACATCTTGGCATCAGGCACTATGCATATCAAAACAGAACAATAAAAGTGAGGCATGAAGAAGGAAGCAAACAGAAATGAGCAGCAAGTTCGTTGAGATTTCCTCACTTTATGAGGATCAAATCCCACACATGGGGACATCGTAAGGCAGAATTTCATCCCAGCTTGCAAGGACCAAGAGTGTTTCTTCATGTCTCCTCTTTTTCCTGTTTCCCTTTCCCAATACATTTTCCCTTTGTTATTTGTTTAAAGGGAGAAATTAAATGCATACTCTGATGAAATCTTTGGGTCCTGGTCAATTCGTTTTCAATTACACTGGAGTAGGGAGGATGCGGTGAAGGGGAGACATATCAACTCCCTCAGCTCTTTCTTGTTTTCAGTAAACTTCCTGAGTCATGCTGGAGGCAGTCTTGGCCACAGGGAATTTCACATGCTGAGAAGATGGTCTTCTAGAGCAGTGCTTCTCAAACTTTAATGAGAATGTGAATCGCCCGAGCATCTTCTGAGTCAGTAGGTCTGGGTTGGCACAGGATGATCTGCATGTCTAAAAAGCACCCAGGTGATGCCAATGCTGATGGTCCCCGGGCCACACTTGAAGTAGTGAGGTCTCATCATTGTCATCATAGGACACAGCATTTGCTGAGTATCTACCTGCACTAGGCTCTGACCTAGATGTTGAATTGACATTTATTTTCAAACCAGAACAGTCTCCTAGGTCCTGGGGAAGGTACAAAGATGAATATTTGATTTCTCCCTGCAATGAGTTTCCTGACCATATCTAAGCTCAAAGCCAAGGACATAAAATAGCACTATGATTATAACGTGAAAAGGCCCTGTAGTAAGGGCATAGGACTTATTGCCAAATCCATGGTAAGCAACTTAAAATATACCTGTAAATTAAATTCTCTCTTCTCTTTCTTTTTTCTCTCTCTCATACTCACCATTCTTAGATCTTAAAGTTAGTTATATTCTGGGTAAATGCTTACAGCATTTACCTTTACACAGCGGGCAGGGGAAAAGTAATAAATTCTGAAGGTAGATCTTGAAGGGCAGGAATATAAAGCACTGGAAATTTTTTGATTGAAATTATCCCTGAAAACCTGTTCTCTGGAATATCCATAGTAAGTATTTCCTATTGTCCATTACTGCTGAATTTGGTCATATCTTGGATCTTACTCTCAATTTTGGTGGAACCCCTGTTCTTCGTTTATATGTGTGGTATAAGTTCTAATATTAAGGCCCAATATTATGTGCTGCCTTCAGGTGACATTGAAAGGACTTTGAATGGCCTAACTGCAAGTTCCCCTCCACAGTCTGCTTCTGTGAATAAGGTCCCTTAGCCAAACAGCCTGCCTCATCAAAGGGACCAGGTGCAATTCCTGCTTATCCCTGAGTAGTGGGTTTTGTTTCCCTTCCAGCCTAGAGAATTATTCAAACAAGCCAATCACTCCTCCCATGAAAACCAGGGATCACCCATCCTTTTGATACTACAAAGCCTGCCTCACAGCCCCTGATGGCTCATTATGCTCTTGAGTGTGATCCCCGTGTGGCCCTTCAGGGTGTGCGCAGCCCTCCTCTCCCAGGGTTTGATTTTATGGACATGGAGTAGAATGCACTCCTGTAGATCTCATCTGTCCAGTGCTGGATGTTTTGTGTACAACCCCAGAGCAGGAATCCCAATGAAGTGAATGGGAAGCCATTAAAACATGTGATTTGGCTTTGAGTGGGATTTTAGTTTGATGAGTGTACTAAATGGCATACAGGTGCAAGTTTGTCGCACAGAACATGGATTTCAGAAAGCTTTGAGATTCCCTTTATTACCATCATTACCTCCTACATTCAGGCATGGGCTTATGCTAACTCCCAGATGCCTTGGTATTTAAAACCTTTTGAATGGACATTGGATTTTCATCTCAGTAATTCTTTCACTTATACTAATAGTGTTCACTGTCTAACACAAAGTTAGAAATATTTTAACTGTTCATATGTATTATAATTTATCCTGAAATCAATTTGGACTATGTTAAACTCAATATCATAATCAGTACTAGATGCAAATACCATAGAAGGACGTTTATAGCAGCATTATTTGTAAGAGTCCCAAACTGGAATGTCCATGAAGAACCAACGTCTCAAGCAAAATGTCCATCAAGAGTAGAATGAATAAATAAACCAAGAAATATGTATAGAGTGGAATACTGTTCAGTGATGAAAATAAGCAGGGCCAGACGTGGTGGTTCACGCCTGTAATCCCAGCGCTTTGGGAGGCTGAGGTGGGCAGATCACTTGAGGTCAGGAGTTCAAGACCAGCTGACCAACATAGAGAAACCGTCTCTACTAAAAATACAAAATTAGCTGGGCGTGATGGTGCATGCCTGTAGTCCCAGCTATTCAGGAGGCTGAAGCAGGAGAATTGCTTGAACCCAGGAGACACAGGTTGCAGTGAGCTGAGACTGCACCATTGCACTCCAGCCTGAGCAACAAGAGGGAAACTCCGTCTCAAAAAAAAACAAAAAACAAAACAAAACAAAACAAAAAAAGAAAATAAGCAAAGTACAGCCACATTCAATAACTTAGATAAGTCTCACAAATATAATACTGACCAAAAGAACCAGATACCAAAGAAAACATATGTATGATTACATTTTATAAAATGTTGAGTCAAATTAATCTGTGGTATTTAATCATAGTAGCTACTTTGGGGAAAGAAGAATGAGGTAGCAATTAGGAAAATAAATGAAGGAGAGATTCTATGGGTGTGTTTAATGTTCAATTTTTTTTTTTTTTTTTGAGACAGAGTCTCACTCTGCCACCCAGCCTGGAGTGCAGTGGCGTGTACTTGGCTCACTGCAACCTCCACCTCCCACTTTCAAGTGATTCTGTTGCCTCAGCCTCTGGAGTAGGTGGGATTACAGGTGTGTACCACCACACCTGGCTAATTTTTGTGTTTTTAGTAGAGACAGAGTTTCTCCATGTTGGCCAGGCTGGTCTCGAACTCCTGACCTCAAGTGATCCAATTGCCTCAGCCTCCCAAAGTGCTGGGATTACAGGCGTGAGCCACCGCTTCTGGCCTTAATGTTCAATTCCTTGATCTGAGTGATGGTTTAATGAGAATATTCATTTTGTAATAATTCATTGTGTTGTACACTATTCTCTCTTTTCTGTATATTTCAATAAAAAGGACTTGTAGCAGTAAAAAAATCAATATCCATGTAACAATTATTTATTAAGTGCTTTCTATATGCTTAATATGAGGACAAGGTTTCTATGATGACCAAGACCATCATGGTCCCCTATAGTGTGTCAAGATGAGTATTGGTCACTAAAAATTATTGCCCTAGGAAGTAAGTGATAAAGCCCATAAGAAATGGAAGTGCAAACTGTTGCAAGGGTTCAAGGGAGGGCACGATCAGTTTTGGCTGGGTCATCAGGAGAGGTTTCATGGAAGAGGTGACACAGCAGGTGGGCCATGAAGGACAGGTGAAATTTATATATGTGGACATGGTAGAAGACTTTGCAGGTAGAGAAAATGGTACCCATAGGGTGAGTATAAGGTGAATGGGGAGAGTAGAAGGTCAAATGCTTTAGGGTGGCTGAAGCACAGGAAGATGGCGGGTAGTGATGGGAAATGAAAACAAAATCCAGTCCTGGAAGTCTCTTACGGTTAGGCTAAGAGTCAGGCTCCATCCTGAAGAGGGTGGAGTTTTAATGAAGGAGAAGTGAGCTTTAGGAAGATAAAAATAGCCACAATATGGCCATCAGATTTTAGGTGGCAAGAGCCAGCTATGGAAAGCCAGGTAAGAGACTGGCTACAATCCAGACCTGAGGTGTTAAGTGCTTGGATTCATGTACCCACAAGTGTGACAGAGAAAGGTGCTGAGTATGCACTTCGAAGGAGCAAGTGAGTCAAATGGATCTGATGTCTCAATCCCAGCTCTACCACTTTACTTATTTGTAAAACTAGGGGAAACTGGCTGGGTGTGGTGGCTCATGCCTATAACCCCAGCTCTTTGGGAGGCTGAGGCAGGCAGATCACCAGGTCAGGAGATCGAGACCAAGGTGAAACCCCATCTCTACTAAAAATACCAAAAATTAGCCGGGCATGGTGGCAGGCACCTGTAGTCCCAGCTACTCGGGAGGCTGAGGCAGGAGAATGGCGTGAACCCAGGAGGCAGAGCTTGCAGTGAGCCGAGATTGTGCCACTGCACTCCAGCCTCAGGGACAGAGCAAGACTCTGTCTCCAGAAAAAAAAAAAACTAGGGGAAACTAACATTTCCAAGCATTAGTTTTCTTCTTTGTAAAGTGGAGCTAACATAGAGTTGTGATAAGGGTTATGAATATCAGTGAATATAAAGGAGCAAGTACACTGCTCATAATAGCAAGCTGATAAATGGTAGTAGTCATTGCAATAATTATTACCTCAGTTTTCTTTGTGTCTAGTCTAAGTTAGATTCCTTTCACCCAGAAGTTGAACATCAACCTTTAAGTGTTGCAACCCCAATTTTGGGACTCCCCTCCAGGAGGTTCTTGGTTTTGCCTAGGAAGGACTTCAAAGGCGAGCCAGTGGTGAAAGGAATCAGCTTTATTGAGGGAGTAGTATTAGAGCTTCATGACTGCTGCTGCAGAGCAGGGCTACCCCATAGGCAGTGTGTCAAGAGTAGCAGCTCAGGGCAGTTCTACAGCCACATTTATACTCACTTTTAATTATGTGCAAATTAGGAGGCAGGCTATTCAGAAATTTCTAGAAAAAGGAGTGGTAACTTCCGGGTAGGGTTGTTTCCAGAAAATGAGTAAACTGTAATGATATTGGAAGGCCTGTCTTATAGAGCCAGTCTTCAATGTGGTCCAGAGCCGAGCCCTGCCTCTTGAGTTGAGTCCCACCTCCTACCCCATAAGGAGGCAATCTCTTTCAACAAATTGAAGCCCTCTTGAAATTCCTTCCAAACATAGTGTATAAAAGAAGACAAAAGAAAAGAAAAATGTGTGTGTGTGTGCGTGTGTGTGTGTGAATGTCTCACTGCAAATTCCCAGCATTAACAAATAAATAACCATGCTCTAGAAGTCAAAAACCATGATCAGGTCTTTAGGTGGACTAATCACCATCTTCCATCAAGTCCAAATGCAGCTTCAAGGTCATGAGTCACACCAGTGACTGCCCCCAACTAGAAGAGATAATTTTTTACAAGGGAAATTTTTATTTATTTATTTAACATGAGACACCACTCTGTCTGACTCAGAATGTGGTTAGCTTCTGTAACAAAATCCATGTAAATAGATCTCCCATGAGCCATTGCAAAGATTCTCAGCAACTTCATGCATAATGGAAGCTTATGTGAGTGTGGGTTGCCTCAGGCAGGCACCTTTTCAGATCTCCTTGGGCTTTCTCTTGTGATTTTTGTGTTCTCCCTCCTTCAGATGTTTGGGTTCCCTGAGTTCTCATCCCACAGAGATGATTTCAATCCTGGATTGAAGAGCCAGTCAAGAAAGAAAAAAAAAAAAAGAAAGTGAATATTTATTTTTCCCTTTGGAATTAATTTGTCTGACATAAAACTCACAAAATGGATGTCAAGAAAATAGGCTTAGCTTCACCAAAAACTGAAAAGTTGTCTGTATTTTAAAAGGTATCTTGTGAAAATGATAACTTTAGGCTGAAAGATTAATTTCCACAAAATATATTCTATTTATTGGTGTTTGTTATTTTACATTTTACATATTTATGACAATTAAACAGACTCAATTTAGTTCTGGTTTGGCTTAAATTTGGAATGAGTTTGATACATTATGTCTCTTCTCTGGAGGCCATTTATCTGATAGCCATATCAACCTAGAATTTAGGGGATAAACATCCCCCATCACTGTATACACAATTCTAACCAGCTTGGATATCTGGTTTCCCATGTTAGAGAAGATTAGAAGCAAGAGGGAAGCTAGAATTAGATGCATTGACAACTGTAAGCAATGTTAGCTGACAACCTGACACAGAGGGAAATAAGCACATCCATGAAAACACAAAACCTAAAGTTTGGAGTCATTACATGTAGGGCTAAATCAACAGCTACTGGCCTCCAAAGCATACTGAGCAATGTTTCAAGTAGTCGTCATACATACATCATAAAGTCATCATACATTTAAAAATGCTCTCCATTCAAAATGATTTAAATTGATTTCCACTGTTCCTGGGGGTAATATTCAGACATTTAAAATGTTTACTTATGTGTACAACACTTATTCTTCAATGTCAATGGATAAAAAAGATGTTAGTATATATTTATAAGTATGGCAGCATCTATCAGTTTCATTAGTTTGAAAAATATAAACACATTGTGAGAATTACTAAAGCATTTCTCTTTTAGGTCAATTTCCAATATAGAGCCTAACACTGATACTGTATTTCTTTTTATCTTTCTTTTTTTTTTTTTTTGAGATGGAGTCTCACTCTGTCGCCCATGCTGGAGTGCAGTGGTGTGATCTTGGTTCACTGAAACCTCCGCCTCCTGGGTTCAAGCAATTCTCCTGCCTCAGCCTCCCGTGTAGCTGGGATTATAGGCATGCACCACCATGCCCAGTTAATTTTTGTGTTTTTAGTAGGGATGGGGTTTTGCAATGTTGGTCAGGCTGGTTTCAAACTCCTGACCTCAAGCAATCATTCCCCCTTAGTCTCCCAAAGTGCTGGGATTACAGGCACGAGCCACTGTGCCTGGCCCCTAATATTGTATTTCTAAAATAACTCCATAGTAGTGTTTCTTGGAAAAGTGGTTGCAATAGAAGTTTTATAGAAAAAAAAAGGCCATGAAAGTTTAAGGTATATCACAAAATATATTACCTATATAAAAGGTTTTGAGATGTCCTATAATAAAGAAACATCCCTATTTTTGTTAGATTTAGTTTTTCTTAAACATTTGACCAATGAACCTTCTTCAATGTGAAAATTATCTACATTTTACAGTATTTGTCTTCTACCAATTGCACTTCTGAAAGTACTGGTCTCTGGAGATGGTGCCTGTATCAGTCAGGGATCCAGTAGGAAACAGATGTCAACTCAAAAGGGTTTGACTGATGTGAGTCTAACAAAGGGACTATTCTGAAGGTATGGCTAGAGGTAAGAGAACCAACAAGAATCCAGTGTTAACAGTGAGGGGAAACTGTTATCATCCATAGGCCTGAAGACCCAAAGGTAGGGCATAGCATTCCTGGGGCCTGAAGAGAGCTGAGATAGTGGAAGAGGAGCCGTTCATAGTAGCTGGAGCCAGTGGTATGCCTCTTGGGAAATGTTTAACAGCCTGCTCTTCAGGAGAAAAAAAAACCTACTTGTAATACTGATTTTTATGCAGTAAATCCTCCCACTGTGGACAATTTCAAGCTACCAATGTGGTCAGTGAACGTGGAGTTTGGAAGAGATGCAGAGTAGCACATCATTATGTATTTTGATCACACAGGTAGAGGTAAGGAACTTCAAAAGCATAGATAATATTAAAATGCAGTGAAATAATTAGGAAGTCATGGGTTTTGAATATTTGTTATTTTTAACATAATATATTTAATTGTACATATATATGCACTTTATTTTTTAATACTGACTATGTTTAGCAACTGGCCCACAAAATTACTGGAAATTTAACAAGCCACAGCAACAGCAAACCACTGGCTGTGGCCATAGAGGGAATAACCACTATCCAAACCAGAATTCCAAGAAGGATCCTGGGAAAGAGATACCAGGCCCTCTAATCTCTAACCAAGGAGCTGAGAGAACACTGCATCCATGAGAGTATGCTTTCTGCATGAGTCAGCCCCCAGGGTGCAGGGCGCCAGCAGTAAAGGGTAAAGAATGAATCTAGTGGGTGGAGATAAATGACAAATAACCATTGGAATTCCTAAATGTAAATGTTTGAGATTCAGGGTTAGGCTAGTTGTATGAGGATTCCCCTAAAGTACCTTTAAAAGTACATAATGAGGCAAAAATCACCAGGAATCTATTTTTTTTAATGCTCTTTAGGTGACTATGATATACAACAAGATTTGGAGTAAGCTCTTGCTTATATATGGCTCCCAAGTATTAGCGGTGCCACAAGTGACTGTTTTTCTTTTTATTTGAGCTTAACTGTTATCTAACTTGTCCATTTGAGAACATCTTCCTAGATTATCTCATTACTTCAGGAGGTGAGATAAATACAAGTGGTGGTTTTAGGATTCTAGGATTCAGATGGGAGTTGTACTTCAGCCAGGAGCTGGACAGGCTAGAGCCAGGACAGAGAAGAGACACTTAGGGAAATTAGAGCCCTCCCTAAGCAGCCAAGCAGAGTACAGTGGTCTTTCAGAGCTGAGGAGGCAGAGATCAGAATTTGGGGCAATTTAAATGGGTACAATCTGCAGAAGAGGTATCTTAGCATGAGCTATTATAACAAAATACTATCAACTGGGTGGTTCAAACAGAAATTTATCTCTCACAGTTCTGGAGGCTGGGAAGTCCAAGATCAAGGTGCCCACTGAGTCTGTTCCCCAGTGAGGGCTCTCTTCTTGGTTTGCAAATGGTCGCCTTCTTGCTGTGTCCTCACATGGCATAGAGAGATGGAGATTGCTAATCTTTCTTCCTCTTCTTCTAAGGACACTAATCGCATTATGAGGCACCCCACCCTCATGACCTCATGTAAATCTAATTACTTCCCAAAGGCCTCAACTCCAAATAACATCACAATGGGGGTTAGGAATTCAATCTATTAATTTTAGAGGGACACAAACATTCAGCCCATAACAAGAGCACAGCAGAGAAGAAGGACCTGTGCAGAGGAAGAGCCCAGGAGTTCTGTGGTTCTGTGGATTTCATCCATGAGTTTTTGACTGAGGTCTAGTATATACAGGCAAGGGGAAGACTTTCCAGAGAGTGGTTACTAAAGGATTGATAGAGGAAAAGAGATCATAGAGATCAAGCAGTCCTGGAGGATGGGAATAGTAGCTCAGCTGCAGAGAAGAGATCTTGTTTTGTTAACACCTCTCTAACAACCTGGGCATTCAGCTGAGACATCAAAAAGCACATGGCTTAGGGGTAAGTACTTTCTCTCTTAGCCTCCTCAGCAGAGTTCCAAGAGAGAATTAAGGCCTAACACCCTAAGGAATCCATTGAATATAATGAATTAACTTCTTTCCTGCGCCATCTAGAACAAGGGTCAGCAAATTTAAATGGGCCAGATAGTACATTTTTTGTAGACTTCCAGTCCAAGAGGCAAAACCTAGACTATTACATAAGCACTTAAACTGTATAACCATTTACAAATGTAAAAACTATTCTTAGCTCATGGGTCACACAAAAATAGGAGATGGGCTGGACAGGGACCAAAGGCAATAGGATATAAAGTGAGTCTTGGTGAACAGATGGTAAGTTAGTGACAGAAATATAATAGGAAAGGGTATTCGTTGACAGAAAAATATATTTAAAGGGCACAGACATGGATAAGGGCTAGGAGCGAGCGGGATGGAACAAACAAGGACACTATGGCTGGAACAAGAGTTAGTTGCCGGAAGCAGAGGCTCAGAGGTAAGCTGGATAAAAAATTATATGGGATGCCAGAGTTAGTATGAAGTGGAAATAAACTTCCACATTTCTGGTTGGATTGTTGATTTCCCACCTCTTAAAGTTAACTCTTAGTTTTCCTTCTCAAAATTTTCTTCCCATCACGTATCTATTTTAGTAATGACATCATTGTCTATTCTGTTATTTATGTTATTATGAAGGACTCCTAAATTCTTCACTTCTCATCACTCTATAGTCAAATTAGAAAGATTCACGTTTATCCATCTTCACTGTCACCACCCAAACTCCACGTACTGCATCTCTCTAACTCAACTACTTTGCTAACATCCTGTTTCCATTTTGTTTCTCTTGCATCCATCCTTCACAGAGTAGCCACAATAATTATTTAAAAACATAAATTGCAGTCTGTTTCTTTCCTATGTAGTACCCTTCAATGTTTTCTCCTTTTGCATAGAGTAAAATCCAAGCTCTGTAATTGTTCTTCACACACTCGTGTATGTTCTCAGCACATGCTTTCCTCTCCCACTAAATCTCATATGTCCCCAGTGCTGTCCTCCCTCAAGCTCTCTGGTCTTCTTCTGGTTTTCCCAGGTACATTTGTCAATAGCATTCCCTTCTTGGGTCTTCCCCCTTCTCCTCACATAGCTAGATTCTTTTCATAGTCTTTTCCTTCAAGTTTCATCACAAAGTCACATTCTCAGAGAGACCTTCTTTGAACATTAATTGTCTATAGCGATTCACTGGGTTTGTTTTTTAATTTTAAAAAAAGTTCTTACTTGTCGTTGTCAAATAAAAACAACACAAACCTGCATAAAAAAATTACTTAATGAATCACTATATAGTGAACACCATCGCAACCACAAACCAGCTGAAGAAATAGACCATTGACAGCCTCCCAGAATCCTTTTCACTGGCCCTGTACCCAACACAGTCCTCTCTCACACCACTAAAGTAACTGTTATAATTGCTTCCTCACATTTCTCTATAATTTCATCACTCAAGTCCTCATCCCTAAACATTATAGCCTTGTCCATTCCTTTGTTTAACTTGATATGTCTTTTAATTCTCTTTATTTACAGTTCCTTTTTTTATTAACATTTTTAAAACTTCAACAAATTAAGGAACAATTTACATATGATAAAGTTCATGAATTTCCGATGTATAGTTCTATGAGCTTTGACAAATGTATATACCTATGCAACTGCCATTCCAATCAAAACATAGCGTGTCTCATCTCTCCAGAAAGTTCCGCCTTGCCCATTCCAGTCAGTTGCCTCCCCTACAGGCAACCACTGTTCTAATCTTTACTATTCTTTCTGTTTATCTCATCCTAGAAGTGTGTGTAAAAGAAACCACACAGTATGGACTCTTTTGTGTCTAATATCTTTCACGCAGCATGTTTTTGGGATGCATCTCTGTTGTTTTGTGTATCAGTACTTTTTTTCTTCATATTGCTGAGTAGTCTTCCATTTATGAATATACAATAATTTGTTCATTCTTCTGTGCATAAACATTTGGGCTATTTTTAGTTTTTGACTATTGTTAATAAAGCCATTATAAATATTCTTGTAAAAACGTACATTTACAATATTATTTAACACCCAGAAATGACTTAAATATCCAACAATAAGGGATTGGTTAAGCCAATCTTAATATAATAATTCGAAAGTATGAAATCATTTAAAATTCTGTTTACTAAGAATTTTTCAAGGGACACAAAATATTTATAATAGAAGGTTAAAGGCAAAAAGTAGAATGCAACTTTTTTTGCAATATTATTCTCAACTCCGTTAAATATATGCTTATGCATATATGAATATATATTTTATATAAATGTGAATGAAAACTCACCAAAATATTAATGAGACTTTTCTTAAATGGTTTGGTTACTGGTGGCTTTAGTTTTATTCTTTATATTTCTTTGTATTTTCTCAGCTATTCCCAATCAGAATATTATTGTAAGAAGTTATGGGGTGGAGCCAAGATGGCCGAATAGGAACAGCTCCAGTCTACAGCAACCAGTGTGAGCAACACAGAAGACGGGTGATTTCTGCATTTCCATCTGAGGTACCAGGTTCATCTCACTAGGGAGTGCCAGACAGTGGGTGCAGGACAGTGGGTGCAGCACACTGTGCACAAGCCGAAGCAGGGCAAGGCATTGCCTCACTTGGGAAGTGCAAGGGGTCAGGGAGTTCCCTTTCCTAGTCAAAGAAAGGGGAGGACGGATAGCACCTGGAAAATCGGGTCACTCCCACCCTAATACTGCGCTTTTCCGACGGGCTTAAAAAATGGCACACCAGGAGATTATATCCTACCCCTGGCGCAGAGGGTCCTATGCCCACAGAGTCTCGCTGATTGCTAGCACAGCAGTCTGAGATCAAACTGCAAGGTGGCAGCGAGGCTGGGGGAGGGGTGCCTGTCCCTGTCTGACAGCTTTGAAGAGAGTAGTGGTTCTCCCAGCACGCAGCTGGAGATCTGAGAACGGGCAGACTGCCTCCTCTAGTGGGTCCCTGACCCCTGACCCCTGAGCAGCCTAACTGGGAGGCACCCCCCAGTAGGGGCAGACTGACACCTCACATGGCTGGGTACTCCTCTGAGACAAAACTTCCAGAGGAACGATCAGACAGCAGCATTCACAGTTCACGAAAATCCACTGTTCTGCAGCCAGCGCTCCTGATACCCAGGCAAAGAGGGTCTGGAGTGGACCTCTAGCAAACTCCAACAGACCTGCAGCTGAGGGTCCTGTCTGTTAGAAGAAAAACTAACAAACAGAAAGGACATCTACAAAAACCCATCTGTACATCACCATCATCAAAGACCAAAAGTAGATAAAACAACAAAAATGGGGAAAAAATGGAGCAGAAAAACTGGAAACTCTAAAAAGCAGAGCACCTCTCCTCCTCCAAACGAACGCAGTTCCTCACCAGCAATGGAACAAAGCTGGACGGAGAATGACTTTGACAAGTTGAGAGAAGAAGGCTTCAGATGATCGAACTACTCCGAGCTTCAGGAGGAAATTCAAACCAATGGCAAAGAAGTTAAAAACTTTGAAAAAAAATTAAATGAGTGGATAACTAGAATAATGAATGCAGAGAAGTGCTTAAAGGAGCTGGTGGAGCTGAAAGCCAAGGCTCGAGAACTATGTGAAGAATGCAGAAGCCTCAGTAACCAATGCGATCAACTGGAAGAAAGGGTATCAGTGACGGAAGATGAAATGAATGAAATGAAGCGAGAAGGGAAGTTTAGAGAAAAAAGAATAAAAAGAAACAATCAAAGCCTCCAAGAAATATGGGACTATGGGAAAGACAAAATCTACGTCTGATTGGTGTACCTGAAAGTGACGGGGAGAATGGAACCAAGTTGGAAAACACTCTGCAGGATATTATCCAGGAGAACTTCCCCAATCTAGCAAGGCAGGCCAGCATTCAGATTCAGGAAATACAGAGAACGCCACAAAGATACTCCTCGAGAAGAGCAACTCCAAGACACACAATTGTCAGATTCACCAAAGTTGAAATGAAGGAAAAAATGTTCAGAGCAGCCAGAGAGAAAGGTTGGGTTACCCACAAAGGGAAGTCCATCAGACTAACAGCTGATCTCTCGGCAGAAACTCTACAAGCCAGAAGAGAGTGGGGGCTGATATTCAACATTCTTAAAGAAAAGAATTTTCAACCCAGAATTTCATATCCAGCCCAACTAAGCTTCATAAGTGAAGGAGAAATAAAATCCTTTACAGACAAGCAAATGCTGAGAGATTTTGTCACCACCAGGCCTGCCCTAAAAGAGCTCCTGAAGGGAGCACTAAATATGGAAAGGAACTGGTACCAGCCACTGCAAAATCATGCCAAATTGTAAAGACCATCAAGGCTAGGAAGAAACTGCATCAACTAACGAGCAAAATAACCAACTAACATCATGATGACAGGATCAAATTCACACATAACAATATTAACTTTAAATGTAAATGGACTAAATGCTCCAACTAAAAGACACAGACTGGCAAATTGGATAAAGAGTCAAGACCCATCAGTGTGGTGTATTCAGGAAACCGATCTCACGTGCAGAGACACACATAGGCTCAAAATAAAAGGATGGAGAAAGATCTACCAAGCAAATGGAAAACAAAAAAAGGCAGGGGTTGCAATCCTAGTCTCTGATAAAATAGACTTTAAACCAAAAAAGATCAAAAGAGACAAAGAAGGCCATTACATAATGGTAAAGGGATCAATTCAACAAGAAGAGCTAACTATCCTAAATATAGATGCACCTAATACAGGAGCACCCAGATTCATAAAGCAAGTCCTGAGTGACCTACAAAGAGACTTAGACTCCCACACAATAATAATAGGAGACTTTAACACCCCACTGTCAACATTAGACAGATCAATGAGACAGAAAGTTAACAAGGATATCCAGGAATTGAACTCAGCTCTGCACCAAGCAGATCTAATAGACATCTACAGAACTCTCCACCCCAAATCAACAGAATATACATTTTTTTCAGCACCACACCACACCTATCCCAAAATCGACCACATAGTTGGAAGTAAAGCTCTCCTCAGCAAATGTAAAAGAACAGAAATTATAACAAACTGTCTCTCAGACCACAGTGCAATCAAACTAGAACTCAGGATTAAGAAACTCACTCAAAACCGCTCAACTACATGGAAACTGAACAACCTGCTCCTGAATGACTACTGGGTACATAACGAAATGAAGGCAGAAATAAAGATGTTCTTTGAAACCAACGAGAAAAAAGACACAACATACCAGAATCTCTGGGACACATTCAAAGTAGTGTGTAGAGGGAAATTTATAGCACTAAATGCCCACAAGAGAAAGCAGAAAAGATCCAAAATTGACACCCTAACATCACAATTAAAAGAACTAGAAAAGCAAGAGCAAACACATTCAAAAGCTAGCAGAAGGCAAGAAATAACTAAAATCAGAGCAGAACTGAAGGAAATAGAGACACAAAAAACCCTTCAAAAAATTAATGAATCCAGGAGCTGGTTTTTTGAAAAGATCAACAAAATTGATAGACCGCTAGCAAGACTAATAAAGAAGAAAAGAGAGAAGAATCAAATAGATGCAATAAAAAATGATAAAGTGGATATCACCACCAATCCCACAGAAATACAAACTACCATCAGAGAATACTACAAACACCTCTATGCAAATAAACTAGAAAATCTAGAAGAAATGGGTAAATTCCTCGACACATACACCCTCCCAAGACTAAACCAGGAAGAAGTTGAATCTCTGAATAGACCAATAACAGGCTCTGAAATTGTGGCAATAATCAATAGCTTACCAACCAAAAAGAGTCCAGGACCAGATGGATTCACAGCCAAATTCTACCAGAGGTACAAGGAGGAACTGGTACCATTCCTTCTGAAACTATTCGAATCAATAGAAAAAGAGGGAATCCTCCCTAACTCACTTTATGAGGCCAGCATCATCCTGATACCAAAGCCAGGCAGAGACACAACCAAAAAAGAGAATTTGAGACCAATATCCTTGATGAACATTGATGCAAAAATCCTCAATGAAATACTGGCAAACCGAATCCAGCAGCACATCAAAAAGCTTATACACCATGATCAAGTGGGCTTCATCCCCGGGATGCAAGGCTGGTTCAACATATGCAAATCAATAAATGTAATCCAGCATGTAAACAGAACCAAAGACAAAAACCACATGATTATCTCAATAGATGCAGAAAAGGCGTTTGACAAAATTCAACAACCCTTCATGTTAAAAGCGCTCAATAAATTAAGTATTGATGGGACATATCTCAAAATAATAAGAGCTATCTATGACAAACCCACAGCCAATATTATACTGAATGGGCAAAAACTGGAAGCATTCCCTTTGAAAATGGGCACAAGACGGGGATGCCCTCTCTCACCACTCCTATTCAACATAGTGTTAGAAGTTCTGGCCAGGGTAATCAGGCAGGAGAAGGAAATAAAGGGTATTCAATTAGGAAAAGAGGAAGTCAAATTGTCCCTGTTTGCAGATGACATGATTGTATATCTAGAAAACCCCATTGTCTCAGCCCAAAATCTCCTTAAGCTGATAAGCAACTTCAGCAAAGTCTCAGGATACAAAATCAATGTACAAAAATCACAAGCATTCTTATACAGCAATCACAGACAAACAGAGAGGCAAATCATGAGTGAACTCTCATTTACAATTGCTTCAAAGAGAATAAAATACCTAGGAATTCAACTCACAAGGGACGTGAAGGACCTCTTCAAGGAGAACTACAAACCACTGCTCAATGAAATAAAAGAGGATACAAACAAATGGAAGAACATTCCATGCTTATGGGTTGGAAGAATCAATATCGTGAAAATGGCCATACTGCCCAAGGTAATTTATAGATTCAATGCCATCCCCATCAAGCTACCAATGACTTTTTTCACAGAATTGGAAAAAACTATTTTAAAGTTCATATGGAACCAAAAAAGAGCCCGCATCACCAAGTCAATCCTAAGCCAAAAGAACAAAGCTGGAGGCATCACACAACCTGACTTCAAACTATACTTCAAGGCTACAGTAACCAAAACAGTATGGTACTGGTACCAAAACAGAGACATAGATCAATGGAACAGAACAGAGCCCTCAGATATAACGCCGCATATCTACAACCATCTGATCTTTGACAAACCTGACAAAAACAATCAATGGAGAAAGGATTCCTTATTTAATAAATGGTGCTGGGAAAACTGGCTAGCCATATGTAGAAAGCTGAAACTGGATCCCTTCCTTACACCTTATACAAAAATTAATTCAAGATGGATTAAAGATTTAAATGTTAGATCTAAAACCATAAAAACCCTAGAAGAAAACCTAGGCATTACCATTCAGGACATAGGCATGGGCAAGGACTTCATGTCTAAAACACCAAAAGCAATGGCAACAAAAGCCAAAATTGACAAATGGGATCTAATGAAACTAAAGAGCTTCTGCACAGCAAAAGAAACTACCATCAAAGTGAACAGGCAACCTACAAAATGGGAGAAAATTTTTGCAACCTACTCATCTGACAAAGGGCTAATATTCAGAATCTACAATGAACTCAAACAAATTTACAAGAAAAAAACAAATGACCCCATCAAAAAGTGGGCGAAGGACATGAACAGACACTTCTCAAAAGAAGACATTTATGCAGCCAAAAAACACTTGAAAAAATGCTCATCATCACTGGCCATCAGAGAAATGCAAATCAAAATCACAATGAGATACCATCTCACACCAGTTAGAATGGCCATCATTAAAAAGTCAGGAAGCAATAGGTGCTGGAGAGGATGTGGAGAAATAGGAACACTCTTACACTGTTGGTGGGACTGTAAACTAGTTCAACCATTGTGGAAGTCAGTGTGGCGATTCCTCAGGGATCTAGAACTAGAAATACCATTTGACCCAGCAATCCCATTACTGGCTATATACCCAAAGGACTATAAATCATGCTGCTATAAAGACACATGCACAAGTATGTTTATTGCGGCACTATTCACAATAGCAAAGACTTGGAACCAACCCAAATGTCCAACAACAATAGACTGGATTAAGAAAATGTGGCACATACACACCATGGAATACTATGCAGCCATAAAAAAATGATGAGTTCATGTCCTCTGTAGGGACATGGATGAAGCTGGAAACCATCAATCTCAGCAAACTATCGCAAGGACAAAAAACCAAACACCGCATGTTCTCACTCATAGGTGGGAATTGAACAATGAGAACACAGGGACACAGGAAGGGGAACATCACACTCTGGGGACTGTTGTGGGGTGGGGGGACGGGGGAGGGATAGCATTAAGAGATATACCTAATGCCAAATGACGAGTTAATGGGTGCAGCACACCAACATGGCACATGTATACATAGGTAACAAACCTGCACATTGTGCACATGTACCCTAAAACTTAAAGTATAATAATAATAAAATTTAAAAAAAGAAAAATAAAAGAACGATTTTAAATTATACAAAGTTTACTTACAAGCATTTATCTCATTTATATGTACCCAATTTTCCCATTTTTAGCAGTTTATTTAGATTACTTCTGAAAATGGAGATATTACAGAACTTAAAGTTATTTCCCTACTAACCATTATTAAAGCCTGTGCTTATTAAGTGTTTAAGAACACATATGGGCATTTTGTTGATAGCTCAGAAGATTTAGCTGTTTTCATCGAACTAGTAAGTCTCATTCATATATATATATATATATATATATATATATATACACTCACCACTTTATGAAAGATGGCTGGATCCACACTATTCTTTGGTGAAACCGGAAACGGTTTACATGGCTAAACTTTCTTAGCTCCAATATATAATGCAACAAAAGCTATGAATTAAAATTTGGGTAAGCAAACAAAAAAGTTATAATATACATATTATCTATAAATATACATTTACAGATAACTATGGTAGTTTTATAAGTTATAAATATTATTTAAAAATAAAAATGCTGTAAGGGAAATTTGTATTTAGCTATAATACAAAAAAATAGTATATTAGCTACTTGGCTAAATGGCTAAATGACAGAGCCATTTTAACCCAAAGTTACACTGAATGAATATTTTACTTCTGGGATCCTGATGTTTCTTTGGCACCACTGTCTACAAACCCAAAACAGGATATGTAAGGAGGTTGTTAGCATTTGTGAAAACATTTACAACAGTAAAACAAACACACATAGAAACAGTGTGGATTTGTAGGGGTGAGAGCTCTCATAAACCAGCATGAAATTCCTGCATTACTAGGCACCCAGCGCCTAACACATAGCAGGTTTTCAATCAACACGTATTGAATTCATGAACAGACATGTACAAAACCTAGTGAAATAATTTGACATGATGGAAAGGCTGTATACGCACCAGTGTAATTAAAGAGATGCTGATATGAGCACAGTTTTGGAAGATGAGGGAGCAGGACAAAAGAAGTCTTCAAAGAGAGTAACACTTGAATGAAATCTTTAAGAATTAGTGGGAAATACATGAGATAAACAAGAGAAGAGATGACCTTCCAGGCAGAAGAAAAAGCATGAGGAAAGAGACAAATCTGGGGCAAGCCTATCACATTCCAGGAAATGCCAGGGCTAGAATAAAGGGTTTACCAATGCAGACAGTTGGAGTTCAAGCTTGAAAGAGTTGGAAGGAAATAAAGAATACCAAATACCAGTTTGAAGTAAAGTGAGCTTACTACTCTATTTGATGAGTGAGTTGCACACAGGAGGGTAGCATTCAGGTATCTCATAGTCCATGCAGGGCTCAATATGCCTGGCAAAGACAAGGCATAATACTCAGGTGTGAGTTCAGCCAGTTTCCCAACAGAAGGGGCTGCATATAGGGTGAAAAGAAGGAATCACATCAGATCAGGCAAAGACTTTTCTGATCTCAAGTCTCCGATTGGCTCCAAGGTGGACTCTAAATTTTGCATAATTAATTGGTTCCCTTCAGATTTCATGTCACTGATGCTGGAAAGATGGATTTGAAGTGTTGTAGGACAAGTTGGGTGAAATTCAAGAGGGATAGGGTTATTTCATGGACACCTTTGATTAAATTTGCCCGATGTTCTTAAATAGAAGAACAGAGAGAGTGTAGCAGAACCCTGTGTGGCATGCTAAGACATTTCAACTCTTTTTCTTGGTCTATTCTCCAACTTCCTAACTGGTCTCCTTTCCTCTGGCCCTGCCCTCCTCCAGTGCATTTTTTGTAGCTTATAAACCACAGGTTGTTGATGTCCATTCAACAGATATTGACTGAAGACCTAGCAAAAACAGGATGCTCTGACTTCCTTGCTTAAAATCGTTCAGTGGTGCTTGTTGCATATTTACAAAGTCCAAAGTCTTTAGTGAGGCAGCCAAGGATGTCTAAGATCTGATATCAGCCTCCATTCCTGCATTGTCCTTCACCCTCATTCCCCTAAGTTACCTTTCAAATGCTACTGGTGCTTTGAAGTTAGACATGGCTATCAATTTCAGCTGCATCACTTACCTAGTCATGTGACTTTGGGTACATTTCTTCGCCCCTTGAAGCCTCAGCTTCTGTATCTGTAATATGGAGTCATAACACTACCTTCCTTATAGGATTGGTTTGATGATCAATGCTGATCTTGTTCATAAACTAGCCCAGTGCCTCGCACATAGAGTTCATTTTATGTCAGCTATTATAACTATACCAGGTAGGGCTCCACAGAGGACCAAAGGAGACATATAAGTGCCTGCCTGCCCCCAACTTTTCCCCAGTAAAGCTGAACAACCTGATGCCACTTCAAAACCAATAGTCTTTAAATGTTCAATATTCATTTTGAAGAGTGTTGAGCCCTGCGTGGGCTGTGAGTTAGCTGGGTGCTTCCCTCCTGTATACATCTCACTCATCAAAGCAAATGCTCAGCCACTGATCAGCCCACTCTTCTCAGAAGGTAGCTTATCATCCTCCAGCATTACTTGAACTTCTCCCTGGGAAGAAGATTGTAAACCTCTCTCACTCAACTCAATTACCCTCCGTCTCAGGGCTATGAGAGTTCCTTGGCAAGGGAGAGACACAGAGGAATTTACCACCAGCCTACAGCCAAGTAAGCATAATGTTCCAGCAAGGGGAGCAGGGAAAAGGGTTTCTTTTCTCATGTTTCATGGAACAGATATGCAATTACAACTTTCTTTTACCATATTTGGAATAGAAAATAACAGATTCTTTTTAAATTTTAAAGAAATGCATAAAACAAACAAGTATGTGTAATAGTGTGTTTACAGATTTTAAATGTTCTCCCTTATTGTAGATAAGCAGGTAATATTTTAGAAAGTCTAAGCTGTCATTTGCCTGAGACTAACATACAGTGGTAATAGCCTATTAATAGTAGGGTCAGGGTTCTAAAACCCCACCTACAAATTGTTCCTGAGGATCTTATAAGCAGATGCCTAGGCTACTTCACAGCCCAGGCCTTCACTGTGCTGAGTCTTCTGTCTACTATTTACTTCCATGTGCCATCTATATTAGTTTCCTAGAGCTGCCATAACAAATTACCACAAACTTGGATGGTTTAAAACAGCAGAAATGTATTATCTTGCAGTTCTAGAGGTTAAAAGTCCAATGTCAAGGTGCCAGCAGGTTTGATTCTTTCTGGGGTCTAGAGGAAGAATATGTTGCATGCCTCACTCCTAGTTTCCAGTGTTTGCTGACAATCCTTGGCATTTTTTTGACTTGTAGATGCATCACCCCAATCTCTGCCTCTGCCACCATGTGGTGTTCTCCCCACGTGTCTCTGTGTCCAAATCTCTCTCTTCTTTTAAAGATACCAGTCATTGGGTTGGGGCCTACCCTAATCCAGTGTGACTTCATCTTAACTTGATTTAATCTGAAGACTCTATTTCCAACTAAGGTCACATTCACAGGGGGGTTAAGAGGAATATATATTTTGAGGAGGCCCAATATAACTCAAACCACCATCCATCTGGATTGCTTTTAAACTTCAGTTTAATGGTACCTTCGAGACGATGCATCTGATTCTGTCCTCCCAGGTAGAATTCTTCACTCCTTTTTTATGCTTTTTCTGAGCCTCTGTTCAACTTTCTGTTGCCTGTATCCTATAACTCTCTTTGTCCCTGTCAAAATATTCAAGCATCGGCCGGGCGCGGTGGCTCACGCTTGTAATCCCAGCACTTTGGGAGGCCGAGGCGGGCGGATCACGAGGTCAGAGATCGAGACCACGGTGAAACCCCGTCTCTACTAAAAAAGACAAAAAATTAGCCGGGCGTGGTGGCGGGCGCCTGTAGTCCCAGCTACTTGGAGAGCCTGAGGCAGGAGAATGGCGTGAACCCGGGAGGCGGAGCTTGCAGTGAGCCGAGATTGCGCCACTGCACTCCAGCCTGGGCGACAGAGCGAGACTCCGTCTCAAAAAAAAAAAAAAAAAAAAAATATTCAAGCATCAAAAAACATTCAAGTGTCAGCAACAGGAGCTTTCCTCTTCCTCTTTCCCCTGCTCCTTATCCGACTCCAGCCACCTCGAAAGGTATCTGTGTTTGTGTTGTGATCCTTTATGTGCAGATCAGGATAACAGGTAGAGCTGAAAAACAGACAAAATCTAAGGTAGGTGCTAAATTGATTTACATTAGCAATGGAATTAACCACTATAGAGGAAAATAATATATTCAGAGGTCAAAGGGAGGATGAAAGTGGGATCTGAAAGCCTCTTGATATTCACCACAATGTTGTATATCTTTTTGACTCACCAGTAATAGCATAGTACCTGGATCTTGGCAGGTAATTGTTGAATAAATGGTGTTAATCTTACAATCTTTGGGAGCTACTGACATATTAGGTTGTGAGAATGAAGGCACAACAAGTTTTGTGCTTTAGAAAGATCACTGTTGCAGAACTCTGGAATTTGTAGAGCTATATCCCAAGGATCTAGAACTCAGATACTCAGATTTTTTTTTTTTTTTTGAGACAGAGTCTCACTCTGTCACCCAGGCTGGAGTGCGGTGGTGCGATCTCGGCTCACTGCAACCTCTACCTCCCAGGTTCAAGCGATTCTCCTGCCTCAGCCTCCCAAGTAGCTGGGACTACAGGTGCCCACCACCACGCCTGGCTAATTTTTCTATTTTCAGTAGAGATGGGGTTTCACCATGTTGGCCAGGCTGGTCTCAAACTCCTGACTTTGTGATCCGCCAGCCTCAGCCTCCCAAAGTGCTGGGATTACAGGCATGACCCACCACGCCTGGCCTAGAACTCAGGTTTCTTATATCTTTCATAAATTGTGTTTGGTTTCAGTGTAGATTATTTTGTCTTCTTAGAGTTCTGAATCTTTATAGAAAAACAGCAGAAAAACCCAAATTGAGAGATATTCAACGAAATGCCTGACAAATACCCCTCAAAACCATCAAGGTCATCAGAAACAAGAAAAGGCAGAGAAAACTGTTAGAGACTCTACGAGGCTGAGAAGACATAACTGCTAAAGTAATGTGGTATTTTGAGTAAGATCTTGGAACAGGAAAAGGACATCAGGGGAAAACTAGTGAAATCTGAATACATTGTAGAGCATAGTTAATAATAATGTGTCAATGTTGGTTCCTTAGCTGTGACAAATGTCTCATAGTAAAGTAAGATGTTAACAGTAGAGGAAACTAGAAGAGGGAATACAAGAACTCTCTATCTTTGCATTCTGTAAATCTAAAACTATTATAAAATATAAATGTTTATTTTTAAAAAGTTTGAGGAAAAATGATTTTATTTACTTCCTTTAAATAAAACCCCACTCTCCTGCCTTACTAAATGTTTTAAACATTCTTGAGGCTTTCTTTAACATTTGAGGATCTTATCTAAAGCTCAGAAACAACGTTCTATTAAGGGATACTTTACAGGATTGTGTAACTGTGATATGAAGCAGGGGCCTCTAAACTCTCAAATTTCAAAAATCAGTGAAAGTTCAGAAAAAAACTAGGAATCTATCAGAGTGTTTCACATTATTCATTGTGTCAAATAAGACTAATACTTTCTTAGAAAGACTACCATTCTATTATTGCTAACACATTATAAAAGACTGTTTTAACAACTCAAAATGAAAAGAATAAAAGTAAGAATAAAGAAAAGACATTTTCATTGAATGTTATCATTATGAAAAACTTCCACATAGTTCTTATATGTCTTAGTTTGCTGCAGACTGGCCAAAACTATTTCCTAGGCATTGAACAGCATTTGGGAACCACTGGATAAGGGATGTGGCTGAATCTGTACTGAATCCAAGGAAGTCACTAGAAGGGCCTTCTGTTTTGCTTTGTTTTTAATAAAAATTGCTAATATCCTTGATTTAGCTCTTTTTATTGATTAAAAAGAGATCTTTTTGGAGCATTTTCTCCTTAGAACATCAAATCAGAGTTTACTGCCAGTTTTTTAATTTGCTAGTTTTGAGGTCTTGATCAATTTGCTTACTCTCTTTAACCTCCCTTTGTCTTCCACTATAAAGTGGGGATGATAATGCTATGGTAGGCAAGTCCTAAACTGGCCCCCAAAAGTCCTTCTTTCTGTTATTCAGGTATAATCCACTCCCTGGACTGGGGGTTGGATCCAGTGATTCATTTCTACCAAATACAATATGGTGAAAGTAATGAGATATCACTTCTAAGATTAGAGTACAAAGAGACTGTGCCTCCCAACTTAAGAGCTCACTTCACTTTCTTGCTCACTCACTATGAGGGAAGCCAGCTACCATACTGTGAGCTGCCTTACAGAGGAACCCACGTGGGAATAAACTGAGGGAGACCTCAGCTAGGTTAAGATCTGTGGTCTTCTCACAGCTATGTTATGAGCTTTGAAGATAATTTTCCCCTAGTCAAGCCTTTAGATGAGACCACAGCACAGACCAACAGCAGGACTGCAACCTCCTGAGAGACCTTGACCCAGAGGTACCGAGCTAAGCCACAACCAGATCCCTGACCCACAAAAATTGTGAGGTAATGAATATTTGTTGTTTTAAGCTGCTAAATTTGTGTAATTTGTTATATGGCAATAGATAACTAATACATATGCTTTTGCAAAAGTTTTGTGAAGAATGATAGGGAAACTGGGTTTAATTAGATTCCATATACTAATGAACTCAAATATATGAAGAAGGGAGCACCATGGCTGGCTCATAAAATGCAGTCTACAAATGTTAGTTTTCCCTCCATTCCCCTCTCAAATGAGAACAATAATACCTGCTCTATTGTGAAAATGTTTTGAAAACTGTAATGTACTGGGCAATTATAATACATGTAGCAATGTAAGGTATTATTGTAATAGTAAAGAAAACATTGTTACTTTAAAAGCTGTTTGCAGTTTACACTAGTTGACTCAGAAGAAAAGCAAAAATTATTACGAAGAAAGCAGCTGTTTTGTTCAAGGACGGAGGGAGACTAAGCAGATATGATTATGAAAGAGAAGAAAATTTTAATGGGAGCTGGAATTCAAAGCAGGAGGTGACCCTGATAATGTGTCGCCCCTGAGAAGTATTGGCAATCTTGGGAAGGTGTGACCTTTTCATGACACAGGAGAGGGGGCCTCATGCTATTTAATGTGTATGTGAAAAAAAAGCCTGTCTCTAGAAAGGTGAAGAGCCTGGAACATATGGGCAGGACATACATGGATTACACAGTGCATACAGGACTGCAATTTAGCCCCGGAATAAAGCTTAGAATTGAGTCTGGGGACAGAATCTAAACTGCAGGCATAAAGCAAATTATTCTATTAACACTCAAGAAATGTGGTCTTTCCCAAAGCATGGAAGACAATCAGGTTTTTACTACATCCTCTTTTATTTATTATTATTAATTATTAATAGTATGAATTACAATTAATCTTATTAATCTCTTACTAATGAGATACAAATCAGATGTGTTATTTACTAATCAAGGAACTAAGTCAGCAGTAAGTTAAAATTTTCCATAACTTATGTCATTTTAATAAACCTTTGTAGTTTCTTGGATTCTTTTTTTCTTTTTTTTAGTATATATATTTTTAAAAAACTAAGAATCTAGAAGAGTTCAGAGAATAAGACACTTATATAATCACGTTCGCTGTTTTGTTCTGAGATGCGGCTGTATCTCTCCTTCATTTAACTCTTTCACAAGACTTAGGACAAAGTCTAAGCTGCTGGGTACAGCATTCAAGGCCTGTATGATCTGGGTATCTCTCCAATCTCATTTCCCACCCAATACTTACTCCTCCTACAACACACTCCAGCAACACCAAACTGCTAGAGTTCCAGAACTCACCCTGCTGTTTCAGACTTCTCTTCCTATAATTTACCACCCACTTCATCCTCAGGAACTCAACTCCAAGGTCACCTGCATGGGGAAGCATCCTCTACCTCCATCAATCCTTTCTCCTAGCCCCTGCCGTCCTGGGTTTTCTGTTTCCATAACTGCACTTATGGGTCAGAATGCGGGATGTTTAGAGCCACCACTTACTGGCTGTGTGACCTTGGGCAAGTTACTTAACTATTCTATCCTTCAACTCCTTGCTTACAAAATGAGGATAATACCGGGCACGGTGGCTCCTGCCTGTAATCTCAGCACTTTGGGAGGCCGAGGAGGGCGGATCACGAGGTCAGGAGATCGAGACCATCCTGGCTAACATGGTGAAACCCTGTCTCTACTAAAAATACAAAAAATTAGCCAGGCTTGGTGGCGGGCACCTGTAGTCCCGGCTACTCGGGAGGCTGATGCGGGAGAATGGTGTGAACCCGGGAGGCGGAGCTTGGAGTGATCGGAGATTGCTCCACTGCACTCCAGCCTGGGCCACAGAGCAAGACTCTGTCTCAAAAAAATAAATAAATAAATAAAATTTTACAAAAAGAGGATAATACTAGTGCCTGTGACATAGCTTTATCATGAGGATTCAGTGAATTAATAGTTGTAAAGCACTTAGAACAGTGCCTGGCACAGACTTAGTGCTCAATAAATGTCAGTCATTATTTTTATTAAAATTCTTAATTTACTTATCTTTCTGTTTGCTGATTTGATTCTGAGCTCCTTGAACTTAAGGACAGCACAATGCCCGGCACAAAGTAGAATCTGAACATACATTTCATGCTAATCAAAATTTTAATTTAGGTAAAATACGTGTGTGTATGTATATATGTATTTTTTAATTAAAAACTTCTGTACTTATGCATACCTTAGTGAATTGTGAGCTAATCATGCCCAGAGGTTATACACTTGAACTGAATTTCTTTTTTGATATTCCATGGGCATCTTTTAATAATAATAATAAAATTCTATTTTTGTTTAAAAACAAGCTCCAAAATACAATGTCCACAGTCCACGGAGAAGCAAACAAGGTAATCCTTGTATTTTCCTTCATGTAAACAAAACACCAAATTTAATTTGCATCTGCATGAAGAAGAGGTTTTCTTTTAAAAAAATTCATTAAAAGCAGAATATGGCATTTAGAAAGAATAATTAAATGCATCTGAAACTCAGGAGATAAAAACAGATGAAGAGTTTTGTAATAAAAATGGCCTAGCCAGATCCCCTCCCTCTCCCTCTAACTTTTAAAATGCTGGTATTTAGAAGACAGAAGGAGCTTTTCTTTTAGCGTATCCCTGAAGGCTCTGAGTGCGGATTTTGACTCTGAGAGCCTCTACCTCCTCTTAATGCACAAAGTAGATGTTGTCACAGAATTAGCTTTGACTCCTAAGAAGAAAGAGGTTGTCACAGAATTGGCTTTGACCACTTAGGAGGTTTGGTTTCTCTCACCTTCCTTCTCCTTGCCTCTCTCTTAGAGAAACATTATGGGGCTTGTTTTCCATCCCTCCCTCCCTCCCTCTCTCCCTCCCTCCCTCCCTTTCTTTCTTTCTTTCTTCCTCTCTCCTTTCCTCCCTCCTTCCCTCTCTCTCTTCCCTCCTTCCCTCTCTCTCTTCCTTCCTATCTTTTTTATATATATTTTGGACTATATTTCTGAGAAAGAAATTTCCTAGAATCTCACTGAGCCAGCTAACAGAACACCAGCAATGATTAGTGGAGACTGACATCCCCAGGAGAGACTGCCAACCTTTCTCCTGTCTCTGGTGAACTTCCTTAGACAGCACCCACTCCCCCTCCTACCCTTAGGTCATCAATACCTCTTTCTTCACTAGATCCTTCCTCTCTGCTGCCAAGCAGTCTCATATCTTATATCTGTCTATCTTTGTTTTTTTTTTTTTCTTTTGAGACAGGGTTTCACTCTGTCACTCAGGCTGGAGTACAGTGATGTGATCTTGACTCACTGCAACCTCTGCCTCCTAGGCTCAGGTGATCCTCCTGCCTCAACCTCTTAAGTAGCTGGGACTACAGGAGCAGGCCACTATGCACAGCTAATTTGTGTACTTTGTGTAGATATGGGGTCTCACTATGTTGCCCAGGCTGATCTTGAACTCCTGGGCTCAAGCCAGGCCTTCCAAAGAGCTGGAATTACAGGCATGAGTCACTGTGCCTGACCACATCTCCTTGCCTTAAAAAAAAAAACAAATAAAAGCTTCACTTGTCTAGCATATTATTCTTTTTTTCTTTAAGAGCTACCATACTATTCTTTTTTTCTTTCAGAGCTGAATTTCTTGATTATGTCACAGACTACTTTTGTCTTCCTCACTACCTATTTAATCCATAACTCCCTAACCTTCACTGCTCCACTAAAACAGCCATCTGGAATAGCTGTTCCTAAATTCTGGGGAGGATTCAAAATCCCTTTGGGAATCTGGTGGATGTTATAGATCATCTCACTGTGGGTGGGCAGGAGGATGTAAACTTTTTTTGCATACAAAATTTTGCACATAATTGTAGGGATTAAAAAGCTTCCTGAAGTTTATCCAGAGAGCCCTTAAGAACCAAAGTTAAGACCCTTTGCTCTAAATGGCCACAAGAATCTTTTAACCATCTTCATTTCCACTCTTGAAAGGTTTAGGGGAAGAGCAAACACTTTGGATTAAAACTTAGCACCTGGGTTCAAATTCTTCCACTTGATATCTGAATGACCTTGGCCAAGTTACTTAGTATCTCTGACCATCAATTTCCTCACCTGTAAAACAAGGAAGAAGCTATCTTGCTCAAAGTGTGTTGTGGATAATCCATGTACTGACATGTAAAAAATACCTAAGACCATACTCTACCCCTATGAGGCACTAGATCAATGAAATTCTCCAGCCTCCTTCAGTCCACCTTATAATATACTGTCCTCTTCCAAGCTTTCTGACTGTTCCTTCTTTATTTAATTCATTGGATTTGCCTTATCCTGCTGCCCCACCAGATTAGGTGCTCCCCACGGTTCACCGTGTAGCTGGACTTTCACACCCATGCTTTCCCTCAGAGTATGTCCTCATCACCAGTCCTTCACCTCTTACCTCAGCACGGACCATACCTCTGCCCCTGGTCTTTTTACCTCTAGTTCTCACTGCAAGGGCATATTTCCACCATGACTGAAATTCAATGCATCAAAAACCAAACTTACCTCTTGAAGACTTGCAAAATGGGGCCTTCCCTCTTGGCTTTCCTTTGTTTCCCCATCATTGCCCCTGCATCCCAGCCCTCTGCGATCCTCAGCATGTTTTCTGCCTCCTCCGACTGCCTCATGTCATAAGCAAACAGTGGCTGGAGTCCCTTGTATCTTTTGCGGCATCTCTTCTTGGCTACAGTCCCGTGTATCTTTTGCTGGATCTCTTTCCTTTCATTCTCGTTTCCGCTGCCACTGTCACCACACACTAGAACTTCTTCTAATAGCTTCCCTCCAATCCATCCTGAATAACACTATAAAAATAATCTTCCTAAAATGCCACTTGCTTTCCTACCTCACCACTGCTCTGTACCAAGAAGTTCCCCACTGCCTGCCGCTTGAACCCCACTGCCTGCCGCTTGAACCCCAGTTCCTTTTCCATTGCCCATTCCTCCAAACTCAATACTATTACCAATTGGGTTGGGGAGGAAAATGATTAACAAAATTGACCAGAAACTTTATTAACATGTTCATGTTCAAGCACTCTCTGGAAATTGATGTGTGTTCTGTGGAGAAGATATAGCCTTGTTCTCCCAAAAAATATGAGAGAAGGACAATTTTTTATTTTCAGACGGAGTCTTGCTCTGTCGCCCAGGCTAGAGTGCAGTGGCGCGATCTCAGCTCCGCTTCCCGGATTCACCCCATTCTCCCGCCTCAGCCTCCCCGGTAGCTGGGACTACAGGGGCCCTCCACCCCGCCCGGCTAACTTTTTTTTATATTTTTAGTAGAGACGGGGTTTCACCGTGTTAGCCAGGATGCTCTCGATCTCCTGACCTCGTGATCCACCTGCCTCGGCCTCCCAAAGTGCTAGGATTACAGGCGTGAGACACCGTGCCCGGCTGAGACAATTTAAAAATCAGTTTGCTTAACAACAACTAATGTCACTCAGACAATGAAAACAGAATTTAGGGTTTTGGAGAAATTTAAATGACAGAAGCATTTTGTGGTTTGCCATGATGAATGCCAGCTGGCATTGGTAATATTCACCAAGGAAGGACAACACTGACACCAAAGGCATACACCAGTGCACCAAACCACTCTCCAGATTAGAGCATGTGTTTTGAGATTCTGGAGGCTACTCTGCTCTGTGGCTGCTGGCTCCACAATGTGGGTCCTGCCTGGCACAAAAGCAGTCCTCAGCAGAAGCTGTGCGAATTCAAAGAACAACCAAAGAGAACAGAGAAGTGGAAGTTTTGAAAAGACATGTCAATCTAAACATATATTCTTCATGCATTTTAGAAAATCTTGGGTGTGCAGCCACATCGTTTCCCTGCGGACCTGTCTCAGGTTCCACGTCCTTCACATGACCTTAACTGACCTCTCCAGGCCTCTCTGAATTCATAGTACTTATTACATAACCCAGAGTTTTCCCAAACTTCCTCTATTCACAGGGTCCTAAGTATCTCTCCCTTTCCTCCATGGGGTCTATGGACCAAAAGAAATACCTAATAGTTTCATTACTAAGTAGTTATGCCCAAACAACTTAATAGGTAATCATGTTCTAAAAACTTAGCAGCTGTTTAAAAAAAAAAAGTGCATGTAAATGGAAAGAAAGTATATGATCTTATAGCTGGAAAACCCTAAAGACTCCACCAAAAAAACTCTTAGATTTGATAAATGAATTCAGTAAGTTTCAGCATACAAAATCAGCATACAAAAATCAGGAGCATTTCTCTATACCACTAATGATCAAGCTGAGAACCAGATCAAGAAGGCATTCCCATTTACAATACCTATCAAAAGAATAAAATACCTAAGGATATATTATATTAACTAAGGAGATGAAAGATGTCTACAAGGAAAACTATAAAATACTGTTTAAAGAAGTTAAAGATGACACAAATAAATGGAAAAACATCCACTGCTCATAGATCAGAAAAATCGATAACATTAAAGTGATTCTATTGCCCAAAGCAATCTACAGAGTCAGTGCAATCCCTATCAAGATACAAACATATTTTTTCACAGAATTAGAAGAAATCTTTTTTTTTTTTTTTTTTTTTTTTGAGCCAGAGTCTTGCTCTGTCTCCTAGGCTGAAGTGCAATGCTGCAATCTCAGCTCACTGCAACCTCTGCCTCCCGGGTTCAAGCGATTCTCATGCTTCAGCCTCCTGAGTAGCTGGGATTATAGGCGCCTGCCACCACATCCAGCTAATTTTTGTATTTTTTAGTAGAGACGGGGTTTTGCCATGTTGGCCAGGCTGGTCTCAAATTCCTGACCTCAGGTGATCCATCCACCTTGGCCTCCCAAAGTGCTGGGATTACAATTCTAAAATTCACATGAAACCAAAAAAGAGCCCAAACAGCCAAAGCAATTCTAAGCAAAAAGACGAAGCTGGAGGCATTACGTTAGCTTACTTCAAATGATACTGCGAGGGTATAGTAACCAAAGCAGCATGGTACTAAAAATAGACACGTAAGTCCATGGAACAGAATAGAGAACCCAGAAATAAAGTCACATGTCTACAGCCAACTGATCTTTGACAAAGTCAACAAAAATATGCACTGGGGAAAGAAGCTCTTTTCAATAAATGGTGCTGGGAAAATCAGATTGCCATATGCGGAATAATGAAATTGGGCCCCTTTCTTATACCGAATACAAAAATCACTCAAAATTGATTAAAGACTTAAATGTAGGACCTGAAACTATAAAAATACTAAAAGAAAACCAAGGGAAAACTCTTCTGGACATTGGTCTAGGCAAATAATTCCTGACTAAGACCTCAAAAGAACAAGCAACAAAACCAAAAATAGACAAACAGGACTTAATTAAACTAAAAACTTCTGCACAGCAAAATGTATACATCAACAGAGTGAACAGCCTACAGAATGGGAGAAAATATTTAACAAGTATGCTTCCAATGGGGGACTAATATTCAGAATTTACAAGAAACTCTAACAACTCAACAATAAAAAATACAAATAACCCCATTTAAAAGTGGGCAAAGGACATGAATAGACATTTTTCAAAAGAAGACTTACAAATGGCCAACAAAAATATGAAAGAATGCTCACTGACAGTACTCATCAGAGAAATGCAAATTAAAACCACAGTGAGATATCATCTCACATCAGTCAAAATGGCAACTATTTAAAAACTCAAACAAATTACGGATGTTGGCAAGGATGTAGAGAAAAGAGAATGCTTGTACACTGTTGGTGGGAATGTAAATTAATATCATCTCTATGGAAAACAGTATGGAGATTTTTCAAAGAACTAAAAATAGAAACTTCTACTGCATCCAGCAACCCCACTGTTGGATATCTACCCAAATGGAAAAAAAATCATTATATTAAAAAGATACTTACCCTCATATGTTTAGCACAGCACTATTCATAAGAGCAAAGATATGGAATCAATGTAAGTGTCCATCGATGGATGATTGGATAAAGAAAATGGGATATAGCTGTATATATGTGTGTGTGTGTGTGTGTGTGTGTGTGTGTGCGCACGCACGCATGTGTATATATACACAATGAAATACTATTCATCTATTAAAAAGAATGAAATTATGTATTTTGCAGCAATGTGGGTGGAACTAGAGGACATTATCTTAACTGAAACAACTCAGAAATAGAAAGTCAAATACTGCATGTTCTTACTCATAAATGGGAGCCCAATAATTGGCACACATAGACATAGAGTGTGAAATAATAGATACTGGTGTCTCCAAAGGATGGAAGGGTGAGAGTGAGGTGAGGGATGAAAAAATAACTTGATGGGTACAACGTACACTATTTGAATGATGGTTACACTAAAATCTTAGACTTCACCGCTATGCAATATATCCATGTAACAAAACTGCACTTGTGCTCCTAAAATTTATAAAAATAAAGAAAATTGTTATTCTTATATAACCACATTTGCTTACTATGGGATGTGTGTGCCTGTCAGGCCACAGCACAGCTTCTCAGACTTTGAGCTCAGATTGGACACCACAGCCCTCATTGCCTGTTCCATATTGATTTTTGCATATTACTTGCATTTTTATCACAGCAACTGCCAAGAATCCAACATTGCAAGGATGTGATAAGATTGAAAGGAACGTAGTTTGATCTAACGGTAAAACTATACATTACCTCAAACTAGTAGTTTACATGGCAGAGGATGAGCATCACTGTGTTTTGTTTTATTTTAAATTTTAAAATATCATGTGGTGCCCTTGTGAATTTAGTACAGCACCTGGGATACCTCAGCATACAATTTAGGGATCTCAAATCTAATCCCTTGCTACTCATGGGCCAACGACATTGGCATCAATGGGGAACTGACTCTCAGCTTGTTTCCACTCCCATAGACTTGCTGAATCAGAATGTGCAGTTTAACAAGCTGCCTAAGAGATTCATGTGTATTTGACAGTTTGAGAAGCACAGTTATAAACCATTGCTCATCACCTAATCACGTCCTTCTGTTGTAAGATCTCTGATATTATTATACATTTCTAAAATTCTTGCATTCTTTAGCCTTTTCTGTGCAACCTTCCCAAGTGGATAGTTATCTAGATGGAAGGCAGAGGTAGTCTTGTGTTTTGAGATCCTCCCAAATGTCCAGCACAGAGCCTTGCGTGGGGTAAGAGGCTCAAATCTCTGCTGAATGAGTACATCCAGGATCTAGACCTCCCAGCTGTCCTAGGCAGAGCTGTTGATGCAACAAAATTGTTGACCAAACCAGATAAAGCCAAGATCCCAAAGACACAAAGAATATTCTTCATAGGTTTAGAATGAACATGGCATTTTTAGAATGTCAGTTTCATCATGTTAGTCCTTTAAAATGGACACACCACATAATTTGAGTCATGGCAAGAGAAAATTATATTCTACTGTTTATCTCAATAGGAAGATAATTATGTTTTAGGAACAAGTGTCCAAAAACTACAGTGAAATGACTAAATAAAAATGAAAGCAGAGTATAAATTGTTAAAGGTTAGGTAGACTGCATTTCCTGAAAACATAATGCACTAAGTGTTCCAAAATAATGCTGCCATTTATTAATTGCACTCACGAATCATTTGAATGCCAAGATCTGCATGTGTGCAAAATGTCATGGAAATTGGATTCAATTCTGTTTGAAACAGCTGTCTCCACTACAGCCAAACTGAATGTACCAAGTTCTTGGAAACAAATTTGAAAGGGAAAGGAAGCAGAAATTTGCTTTGTCAGAGGGTTCAGGTTTGCCTAAATGCCACCACTACTCCCCACTTTTATTTTCTCTCCAGAGATTATCTCTCACATTGAACATTCCATTGGCTCATTGAGATGAGGCAACAAGCTAACAGATGCAAGGTCTCTCTCTGATCTCCCTGTAGGCTAGCTTGCATTAGTCTTATTAACCACAAACCACCTTTCTCACCCCAATCAGCCACTGCTTAGATGTGGGAAGGGAGAGAGGCAAATTCAGATAGAAGCATAGAACAATGGAATCTTAGAGGCCAATAGCTCAGTCTCATAAACATCCACTCCTCAGCAAGCACCCACAACAACAGCTCTGTAACACATCCCAACTCTTTTTCCCACCACCTCCATGGCTACTATCATCTCTCACCTGGATTACTGCAGCAGGCTCTTACCTAGTGCCTGCTTCATTTTCACCCCTACTACAACAGCCCGTCTCCAAGAGTAACCTTAAAAAATAAAATAAGACAAAAAGAGACCCCATCCCTGCTTGCCTAAAACTGTCCAATGGTCCAAAATTGCTCATGAATATGAGAATAAAATCCAAACCCCTCTCCATAGCCAACCAGACTCACAGGATCTAGCCACTGCCCACCTGTTAGCCCTCACTTCATGTCACTTTCTCTCTCACTACGCTTCGGCCATGCTGAGCTTCTTATTCCTGGAAAACGCCAACCTCCTTCAGTATTTGGGACCTTGCTCTAGGTAAACACTCCTAGCCTAAATTTTGTATGGATAACTATTTCTCATCACTCAATCTCAGCAAAGAAGGAAACTCATCAGAGTTTTCCTATCACTGTATATAAATATTTTATTTGCAAATATAAATGTTTACTCCCAACAAACTCACGTCTCTTTATATGCCTTTCTTCCATTTCATTTTCTTTATACTCTTACCCTGTCTGAATGTATCCTATTTGTTTGTCAGTGGCAGTTTTATAAATCATGTTCCCTCATAAGAGTGAATGATCAATGTGTTTTATTCATTCCCTCACCCCTAGAGCACAGCCTGAACATAATAAGCACGTGCTTGGAAGGCCTTAGGAATTATCTATTCCTGCTCCCTTGTTTTCCAAGAATAATTGAGATCCAGAGAAGCTATTGGTTTGTGATGCAACACACATAGCCAGTTAAGAATGGAGCCAAAGTGAGGGCATGGTCCTGTAGTTTCTAGACCACTGCTATTTCTGCTACACCTTCTTGCTGTTCATTTAAATGAAAATTAATCTTATTTTGAGTAGTTTTTTTAAATTGTTTAAAATAAGTTCAGGTGACTGATTCAGGAATGCCCCATCTTTAGGTATGAAAAAAGTTCTGTGAAAGTTCATCATCCATGCCCTTCTGTGCAAAAATTTCTTTAATTCACCAGACTTCCTTAAGGTATTAACATACAAGTTGGTTTAGACTTCAAGGTGGAAAGGGTTTTTTTTTAACTTTTTTTTCCATTATTGAAATAAATCTGTTGACGAAATTAACATATCAGATGGAAAAACAAAACTAGAAATAACTAAGATCTCTAAAGATAATTTATTCATTAAATTAGAACTTTTAAATACAGGCAAAAGAGAAAATAACTATTATTAAAATGTTCCAACCAAATTGCTGCTTATCTTACACTATGCTAATTAGTAACAGCACCCAAAATTCACTCTTCCACAATAATCAGAGAAAATCGGAGATTATAGAAAGGCTGTGGGAAGAGGGAGGTGGTGGGGTGCTACTAGTTACTAGAAAGGCTCAATAATAACCATTAAGGTTTGAGTTCAAATTCCATCCTTTGGGGTTTGTGCCTGGATTCTGAACACCTTTATCCTCTTCCCGTTACTCTTAGGACAGCCTTTTAATATTTGCATGGTAAGCTTTCTCATGCAATTAAATCCCCTCCGACCCATTCTCTGCACTACAGATAGAATGAATCTAGTAACACACAAGTCATATCAGGTCCTTCTGCTACTTCCAATTCTTCAAAGTCTTCCCATTACGCTTCTGAGAGAAAAATGCAGACTCCTTAATATGAACTGCCTGTCCCATTGCAGTCCTATCCTGCTCATTTCTCAAGCGTAATCCATCCCCTGTGCTGTCTGCTTCCACCACACTGGGGTCTATTTAGTGCTCACCTGGGAGCCATGGTAGATGCTGACTTCTTTGCTGGATATGTGTTCTTCTTTTAAATTCTTGAGATAGTACATGCTGTGAATTAAATTGTGTCTCTCTCCAAAAAAGTGTATGCTAAAACCCTAACCCCCCAGTGTGGCTATATTTGGAGACAGGGACTTTAGGAGTGGCCATAAGGGTGGGGCCCTCATTCAACAGGATTACCGTCCTTATTAAAAGAGATACCAGAGAGCCCAACCAGCACACACACCGTCTCTCTCCCCACCCCACCTCTCTCTTTTGTCACATATACACAGATCCTTGAGCACATAGTGAGATGGTGGCTGCCCACAAACCAAGGCAGGAGTCCTGAAAATGAAACCTACATTGCTGGCACCTTGATTTTGAACTTTTAGCCTCCAGAACTATAAGAAATATATTCTGTTGTTTAAACCACTCAATCTATGCTATTTTGTTATAGCAGCCCAAACTGACTAAGATATTATACATAATATTAAGATAAAATATAACTATAATAATAATCCACTTTGTGTGTTCCAGGCACTGTGATAGCCATTTTATATGGATTACCTTACTTCATCTTCAAGACAGCCTTTAATGTGGCTATTCTTTTTTTTTTTTTTTTTCGAGACGGAGTCTCGCTCTGTTGCCCAGGCTGGAGTGCAGTGGCGCAATCTCGGCTCACTGCAAGCTCCGCCTCCCGGGTTCACGCCATTCTCCTGCCTCAGCCTCTCCGAGTAGCTGGGACTACAGGCACCCGCCACCACGCCCGGCTAATTTTTTGTATTTTTAGTAGAGACTGGGTTTCACCGTGGTCTCGATCTCCTGACCTCGTGATCCGCCCGCCTCGGCCTCCCAAAGTGCTGGGATTACAAGCGTGAGCCACCGCGCCCGGCCAGTGTGGCTATTCTTGTCTCCATTTTCCAAATAAAATAACTGAAGTTCAGAGAGATTATATTTTTCTTTTAGCCATGATAAGCCTGAAATTGAGTATGGTTAGGTGATGTAAATGAAGCACGGCTGCCTTCGGGTGCACTGAGGAGCAGGGACTGGGGCTTGGCTCTATCTGGCTGCATGTCCTTTGCACTAAGTAACTACCTGACCCAGTCTTTGCCCTAATGGGGATTAAACACTAATGTCCCATGAAGGACTGCTGAAGAACCTTGAGGTGCTTTGCCTGGAAATATGCCATAGCTGCTTCAAGTATCTGAAGGACTTGGAAAAGGGATTAGATTGACTTGGAAAAGGGATTAGATTTACTTGGAAGAAGGATTAAATCTATTTTACAAGAATTTAAGTGAGGGCATTTGAATCACTGACAGGAAGTTTCCTAAAACAGCTTTCGCCCTAGTATAAAAAAATTTGTCTAACAGTCCCTAGGGGGAATGGGGTGTCTGGAGACCTAGACCTCTCTTCATGGATGGGTTCAGGAAGGACCTGCAAATGAATTTAAGGGCAGTTATGGAGATGATCAGGCAGCAGGTAGTAGTTGAACCAGGCTACCTCTAAGGTTCCATCCAGTTCTGGGACTAAATGACACTTGGTTTTCACAACTGATGGACTCTTCATGATCTTATTATTGGTACAATCACTACAGTTGGCAAAACACGCAGCTCTAAACCAGCCAGACCAGTTTGGTGAAGATGTGGTTGCATTTTTCAAATATTATTATAACCAGCTCTCATTTTACTGAATGGCTGAGCATTGGTACAAAGCTTTCCCTCTTGTTTAGGAATGAGTCATCCTGCTTGTGAGTTGGTGCAGACCATTACATTCTCCACCTCATTTTATCTTCTTCCCCTGCCTTCCAAAGCCCAAACTAGGATGGTGAACTACAACAAGGCTCAGGGAAGGGAGTTAAACTCCCCAGTTTTCATACTTAATAATCAAAATCACAATTATATCATTTTGTTAAAGGTAGGTAATGGCAATTGGATAAGAAGGAAAGAAAAGGAATATTTCTAGCTTTCTATAGTTCACTTTGCCAAGTTGGCAACAGATTAATTCTTTTTCCAGAACTGTTTTGCTTTTCACTATTTTGTCTCACATTGAATTGTACAAACCATCAAGTTCTTGTTCTCTCAATACACCTAAGTAACACTGGATTTTTTTTCATTTTTAATTTCAAGCACAGTCCTCAATAAATTTAATTCTACTAATTTATATTTTTCTTCAAAGCAATAAATACCTTGAGTCCCTACTCTGTGTGAAGATCTATAGTAGTCTTTGTGATACAAAAATGAAAAATTCCTGACCTCTTCACTGGAGGAGAACCTTACAGGATTCTTAAGTTGCAAATTATAAAAGCAAAACTTAAATTAGCTGAGGCAAAAAAAAAGTATTGACTAACAAGTTCAACTGCAGAAGTGGTGACATGAACTGGAGCCTCGAGTATTTTCCAGATGTTTTCTTCCCATCTGTTATCTCAGCTTGCTCTCTGTTCTGGCAATCCTCCCCTTGAAGGTGACATCATAACCACCTAGTTGACACCAGGAACTCCAGGTTCCACCTTTCCAGATTCACCACCCAACAGGAAAAGTCTCCTCTACATATTTGCAGGCTAAAAACTAGTGGGGAAGAACTTGATTGCCCCAACATGGGTCACCTGCTAACAATCACTATGGCTGAAGAGGCAGAGACAGCTATTGTTCAAATCTCATATTGGAACAAAGAGTTTTGGCAAGGAGTGAGAGAAGGAGGAACTTTCCTAAAAAGAAGAGGTGGGGTGCTACTCCCTGAATAAAGAATGGCTGCTGGGCAGAGAAAAAACCACAAATCTACCTCTAGTAACTTACACTTTTATAGGGAAAACAGATATGCAAAAAAGTAATAATAATGCAATGTTATACATGCTTCAATGGAAGTACATTCAAGAGTTAGGCTGAGGGTTATAAAAATATGAGAAATAAATTAATTCAGCCTAAAAGTTTCAGTAAAACTATAAAGAGGAGGTAATTTTTGAGTTGTAAAGTTTATGAGAAAATGAGAAAAGATGGGAAATATGCTGAAATTGAGTTGTGCTAGTCCTTGGGTACAGAGGTGAGAAGTTTAGATACCATTCAGTGGGCTACAGAGTGAGACTTCAGAACTTTACACAGACTGAGTGGCATAGTGGCATACTATTGTCTTTAGACTGAGACAAGAGCGATCTTCACTGGAACATAGCCTTTAGGAGACCCAGCTCTGACTCTCTTATACCACATCAATTTCCACAAGGTGAGGAGTCTATAGGGCCAACAAGATATTCCTATCCAGAGCCTATACTCTAGATCACAGTCTGCTTTCTTAAGAACTGACATTTTCTGGTGAGAAAATCATAAGCCTGCTTTTAGGGTTTGTAAATTGTGCATTCCTCCACAGGTCCGTCCTTTATGCCAAGAGGTGGCTGTTTTTTGGTGGGATTTGGGAAAGAGCTTGGATATGTAGGCTGAACTGTCCCCCTATGTGAAGCCCTTTGCAGTAGGACAGTGATTGGGTGGGAAAAGAAGGAGTTGGGCAATGGACTAGAAACCTCCATTTTAACTCTTCTTTGGGCCCCACAAATGTTAGGAGTAGGACTGAGATGTACATTATCAGGTAACAGTGTGGGAAATGCCTGGTAGTGGGAAAATGGTGGAAGCAGAAAGGAGTATATGGGTTTGAGAGAAAATTCTGAAGTAGCTTGGTAGGATTTAATGATCAATTGAATGTGAGGCATAAGAAGAGTAAAGAATTTAAAAAGGCTTGAGTTTCTAGCTTGAGTAATTGTGATGCCATAACAAAATGAATAGTATAGGAGGGTAAACAGGAGTGGAGGAAAGATAATATTGTGATAAAAATTATTTTCTTGCGACTTCAGTATGAATGTGGATTACCAGTGTTCCTTTGGAAAGATGGCAATAAGAGCCAGAAAAAGAGTTACTTAATTATTTTAAAATACGTATTTAAAACTCTCCTCTCAATCCTAATTTACTTTCATATTTGACCACTCACCTATTCTTTCAACATAGTCATGCTTTGTTACTTAGAGCTCTGGTTACAAGGGATAGAAAACTAACTCAATAGCATAAGCATAAGCAAAAATAAGATTTCGTGGCTTACATAATTTAAAGGTCTAGAAATAATGTTGTTTTCAGATCCAGCTTGGTTCGGGGTTTCAAAGGATGTCATTAGGCCCCAACCTTTTTTATCTCTAGTTTCAATTTCCCTTTGGCTGGATTCCATTCTCCTGATGGCTGCTGAGAACATCAGGCTTATGTCCTCACAGTGCCAATCCTTTAGGAAGAGAAAACACTCCTTTCTCTGTCGCTCACAAAACAGGGCAAAATTAACTAGATTGGACCTGATTGGCTAGACTTGTGTCACGTGCCCTTTGCTGATCCAATGACTGTCCTGGAGAATACCATGCTCTAATGGCGCAGGACTGGTCACATGTCTACTCCTGAAGCAAAGAATGGAGTCAACTTCATCTGAAGCACATGCCTGAAAGTAAGAGTGATTGACCAGGGCAATGTTACTAGGAGAATGGGGGAACAGAGCCCAGGCCACATAAACAATGGATGTCCACTAGACTCACCATAACACTAAGTCTTATTTTTTTAAGTGGAAATAATAATTATAAATCTCACTGGGATGTCAGGAAAATTAACTGTAAAGTAAAATTGACAAACCAACTAGACCTTACAGGCACCTTTAGAACATTCCACCCAACAACAGCAGAACATGCTTTTCTCAAATGCACATGGAATATTCTCCAGGATAGACTACAAGCTAGGCCATAAAACAAACTCAATAAATTTTAATGAATGAAAATAATATGAAGTATGTCATCCTACTGTGAAGAAATGAAATTAGAAATTAATATCGAAAGAAATTTGGGAAATATACAAATATGCAGACAGTTCTAAATAACATGTGGATCAAAAATGAAATTAGAAAATACTTTGAGATGAATGAAAATGAAGGCACAGCATGCCAAACTTATGCAATATAACTAAAGCAGTACTCAAAATAAAATTCATAGATAGAAATACCTCTCTTAAAAATGAAGAAAGATCTTAAACTAATAACCTACCATTTCACTTTCTGATACTGGATAAAGAAGAGTAAACTACATTCAAATCAAGCAGAAGGAAGGAAATAATAAATATTACAGTGAAAGTTAATGAACTAGACAATAGAAAAACAATAGAGAAAAATCAGTATAACCAAAAGCTGATTCTTTGAAAAGGTAAAGAAAACTGGCAAACCATTAGCTAGATTGACCAAGAAAAAAAGAGAGAAGACTCAAGTCACTAGAGTCAGAAATGAAAAAGGAGACATTACTATCAACCTTACAGGATATAAAGGATCATAAATTAATAATATGGACAATTGCCTGACAGTAAATTAGATGAATGAAATGGACAAATTATTAGAAAGATCCAAACTACTGAAGCTGACTCCAAAAAAAGTAGACAATATGAATAGACCTGTGACAAGTAAAGAAATTGAATTAGTAATCTGCCCCCAAAGAAAATTATAGGTCCAGATGTCTTCACTGCTGAATTCTACCAAACATTTAAAGAAGAATTAGTACCAACTTTTTCACAAACTCTACCAAGAAATAGAAAAGAGACAAACTACACCACTATAAGATCAGTATGACTCTGAAATCAAAACCAGACAAAACCATCAGAAGAAAAGAAACTATAGACCAATATCTCTTTTAAATGTGGAAGCAGATATCCTCAACAAAATACTAGCAAACTGAATCCAGAAATATATAGAATTATACACCATAAACAAGTGAGATATATTACAGGCAGGCAAGGTTGGTTTAACAAAATAAGTGTAAAACTTACACTCTAAAAACCACAAAATGTTGTTGAAAGAAGTTAAAGATCTAAATAAATGCAAAAACAAGCCATGTTCATGGATTTAAAAATGTAAGATTGTTAAAATGGTAATATTTCCAAACTTATCTACATATTCAGTGCAATCCCTATCTGAATCCCAGCTGATTTATTTGTGGAAATCAACAAGCTGATTTTAAAATTCATATGGAATTGCAAGATACCAAAATAACCAAAACAATTATGAAAAAAAACAAAGACAGGGGTCTCAAACTTGCTGATTTCAAAACTTACTACAATGGTGATCAAGACAGTGTGGTACTGGCATGTAGATCAGTGGTATAGAATTGTAAGCCCCAAAATAAACCATGTGTCTATGGCCAACTGAGTTTTGACAATGGTCCCAAGACCATCAACTAGAGAAAGAATAATATTTTCAACAAATGGTGCTGGGACTACTGGATATCCACATTACAAAATGAAGTTGGACTCTTATTTCACATCATTAACAGAAATTAATTCAAAATGGATCAAAGACCTAAACACAAGAGCTAAATTTTAAAACTCTTAGAATATTGGTGTAAAGCATGACTTCAGATTTGTCAATAAGTTCTTAGATACGATATCAAAAGCATGAGCAACAAAAGAAAAATAGATAAATTGCACTTCATTAAAATTAAAAACTTTTGTGATTCAAGGATCACTACCAAGAAAGTGAAAAGACACAGAATGAGAGAATAAATTTGCAAATCAAATATCTAATAACTGATGTATCTAGAATACATAAAGAATGTGTACAACTCAGTAATTAAAAGACAACACAATTTAAAAATTAGAAAATGATCTGAATTAACATTCTTCCAAAGACAATATACAAATGGCCAATAAGCACATAAGATGCTCAACCTCATTAGTCATCAGGGAACTGCAAATCAAATCTACAATGAAATATTACTTTACATCCACTAGGATGGCTAGAATTAAAAAGTCAGATGATAACAAGTGTTGAAGAACTGGAAAAACAAGAACCTTCATCCATGGCTAGTGGCAATATAAAGGTGTAGCCACTTTGGAAAATATTTTGACATGTCTTCAAATATTCCCTATGACCCAGCAATTGCACTGTTAGATATATACACAAGAGAAATGAAAACATGTCCACACATAAACTTGTACACAGATGTTTAAAACCAAAAGGTGGGAACAACCCAAATGTCCATCACTTGATAAGTGCATAAACAAAATGTAGTATATCTAAACAGTGGAATATTATTTGACAATGAAAATGGATGAGGTATTGATATATGCTACAACATGAATTAACCTTGAAAACAGTGCACTAAGTGAAAGAAGCCTAACACAAAAGACCACATATACATGATTCTATCTAGATTAAATGTCCAAATCTATAAAGACAAAAAAAAAAGTAGTTGTTGCTTAGGGCTGGGGGGGAATGCAAGGACAGGGAGATGATAGCTAAAGGGCACAGGGTTTTTTCAAAAAGTGACAAAAAGCGACAAAAATTGGGTGTTGTGATAGTTGCTTATAACCGTGAATATACCCCAAACAATTGAGTTGGGTACTTTAAATGGATGAAACGTGTGCTATATGATTTATCTCTCAGAAAAAGATGTTTAAAAAAAAATTAAGGCAGTTTGATAGGAACGGAAATAAATGAATAAACAAATAAATACAATTGACACATATTTATGATAAAATGTCCATATTCTCTTTGAGGACAAGAATTGCCAGAGATATTAAGTTATTCTGGAACTAAATAGACAAATAATATTTAGGAATTAAAATTCATAATTTCTTGAAAGCTTAAAAATAAACGGAGTTCCAGCCAATCTAACTGCATGTGATGAGGTAATCCACATTCTCTGGGGCTCAAGTTTCCATGTGAATACTGCTTCCAGTGTAACCTTCCTGGCCTGTCATAGGCCGCTGTCCCCAACTCAGGAACAACTTATCTGATTGGTGAATTTGAAAAAGAAACGAAGCATTTTTTGTCCTGGAGCCCTGCCTGCCTGCAGAGAGGGCAGTTAGTAAGCTTCTTATATCAATCTTTGGCATAGAAGAGGTAAGTTTACTGCTTGAGGCTAAGTTCAGTCCAAGGAGAGAAGGTTTTAAAGACTGACATCGTGGTTTTAAAACATGTCTGCAAATTCCTTGACATTCTTCCCATCAAGATGTGTATTCTATGATCCCTCCCCTTGAACCTGGGTGGGACTTTGTGACTGTCTTAATAAACAGAATGCTGTGGTCGTGGTTCAGCTTGATTCCTGGGGCTGTTAGAAAACCATGCAGCTTCTGTTGGTTTCTCTTGGGACTCTCACTTTGGGACCCTTCAGTCTCTGTGAAAGAAGTCCAGGTGCCCTGAGGTCACCGTATGGATGGGCGTAGGGGAGTAATGTCATTCCAGCCCCAGCTGATGGAGTCTTTCCAGCTCAGTTTCTAGACGTATGCATGCATACTCCCGTTTCCAGCCACTATTTAAGTACAAACACAAGAGAGACCTGAGTGAAACTTACCCTGATAAGCCTGGCCAACTTTCATATCACAAGGAAATAAATGATTACTTCATGTCACTGTTTTGGGTGGCTTATTACACGGCAAGAAGAAGGAGAAAGAAAGAAAAACATCTGGAACATACATGCTCTACACCCTAGGCTTTACTAGTAATGAAGATGGACCTCCTTTTAAATTCCCTTTCTTATTTCTCAATTGGTTACAAACTCAGGAAAGAAAGAAATCTATTTTGTGGCTCCCTAAAACTCCAACTGTAATTGCCCAGTATAAGAATTTCTCCCGCCCCACTCTGTGCGTATGGATGGGCCCTAGGTCTCTGTTTGACTCTCTCTAGTGATTGGAAATGCCTCCTAAAATGTTCAAATCACAATGGCTGTTTCTTAGAATGTTCTTAAGTTTATTAAAAAGCTTCTGTAACAGCACAGAACAAAACTGTTCCATCTTCTACATACACATCTTTCAAACCTTTCATGACAGACATCACATATTTCTCAGTCAATTATCTCAATTTCCTTCCACTTTTCCTCTTATACAAGGTTAAAATAGTGCAATGGCCCTTAAATTCGAGCATGCATCGGAATCATCCAGAGGGCTTGTTACAGCATGGATTCCCGGACCCCATCCTCAGAGTTTCTGATTCAGGAGATCTGTGGCAGGACTGAAGAATTTTCATATCAAACAAGTTCCCATGCACTGCTCATGCTGGGATCCAGGGACCATTCTTTGAAAACCACTGGGCTTGAGATGCATAGGATGGTAGAAAGAGTCTTCAGTGAGAAGTTGAAAGGCGTGGGTTGTCATGCCGGCTGTGCCATCTTCCAAAAAAAAAAAAAAAAAACCCAAAGTTTTCTAACAAAACAAAGATCTCTAATAAAAACTAAGGTCCCTGCCAATATCACACAGTTGTGAGGATGGACAGTGATAACAACGCATAGGTGCTTTGCAAACTGTCTGGGGCTATGTAGACAGGAAATGTGGCTTGAAGAGTTTTGCCTATAGACTCCATCTAAGTGTTAATATCCTTTTTTCAGAGTGGCATGAGAATTCAACAGCACATGACAGCTGAAGACTGTAGCAGAATCCACTAACCCATTTCCTGTTTGCTGCTTCTACAGATTCCTGTTCTTCCCAGAAGTTCTTGTAATCTGGAAATAAAAGTAAATTGTGAACATATACTGAGTGGTTTCCACATGCACATGGAAGAGGTTACATTCCGAAAGGAGAAGAGCTGAGGTGCTTCCTAGCTGGGACGATTAATTGTTCTGAGCCTCAGTTTCCTTTGGGGAAAGGGATAACAATAGCCCTACCTCAAAAGTTGTTGTGAGGATTAAAGAAGTTAATATATGTAAAGCCCTTAGAAACAGGCTTGGCAAGGATTAATTACTGTTGTTATTGTTGTTTCTCCATTTTAAAAATGAGGATTGAGACTTTGAGAGTTTGAGTAATATAACTTAAACTCTCACAGCTGGGAGCTCTCTGCAAGCCTCTCTCCCAGTTAAACAGAGAAATTAGAGCAGGGATGTCAAAATAAAATGTAAAGACCACACCTCTCGCATCATCACCTCTGCTGGTGAAAGGCATTGCTAATTGATCACAGCATTCTGCCCTCCAGAGTCTGGACAGGCTTCATAATCCTCTTGGAGACTGTGCTGTGGTTGGTAAGAGCTGCTTCCGACTCCATGAGACAGACATGTTTGGCCACACTGGAGCAGGAAAACCGAATCCTGGGACACTTTTAGAACACGAAATCGGAAGCACTAAAACCCAGTAATGGAAACCAGGAATTAAAGTCTCAGGCTACCGACTGATGGGGGAAAAATCCTAGTGCTGGCCCCTCTTCTCCTTCTAAATTCATTTCCCTGACTCACAGCCTTCCAGATCTTGGCGCGAAGTCAAAGAAAAGAAAGCCATTTCTACTGCCATTCTACCTTTGGTATATAGGCCAATGGTTTCTTCATCACTTAAAAAAAAAGCTTTGTGTTTCAAAAGACATGCTTCAGTGACTCAATTTTGTCCAAGGCAAACTTCATATTAAATGCTTCCTGATCAGCAGCAGGAACTCCATTAAAACCAAATAAAAAGAAACTCATTTTAAGGATCAAAGAAGATGAAACATTACAGAAATGCCACCATCATATTCAAAGGTCCAGTAGTTCTACATTGTGAGTCCTCGATTCTTTACAATAGTTCTAGAAAAAGTAATTGTTTAATCATGATGAAGACATGGCTATAAGTAATATTAATTAATTTGCCTTGGGCCTACATTTAATTCTTCTACCATACTGAGAAGGGGATTATTATGCATAGTAATGGATAATCTTCAAAGCGATGTTTTAGCATTCCCCCACCCCCTCTCCACCATACCCACACAGGCACTTTCTCTTACCACTGTTCCCTGGCCAGCTTCATAAGTTCTCATTCTAGTCCAGAGCTCAGAACAGAGCTAAGTTCTCCCTGAAGGTGGACACACTTATAATCAGAACTAACATGTATTAAACTCTCAGATGTTCCAGGCAGAGTTTTGTTCATTTAACAAGCACTCAGACAGTGCCTTCTAGGTACCAGCTACTTTTTTTCTAAGCATTTCACAAATACTAACTCATTTCATCCTCACAACAAACCTATAACATTTTACAGAAGAACAAAACTAGGCACAGGAAAGTTAAACAACTTGCCTGAGATCGCACAACTAGAAAGTGGCACAACAATTCCAGGAGGAGCAGGGGTGATAATACAGCATGGTGAAGGTATAATATTAGGTGTTCATGGCTATCTGCAGATGAACTTAGTAATTTTTAGTTAGCCCAACAAGGTAGGCACTGTTAATTCTTTCCATTTTAGAGTTAAAAAGAACCAAGAGTAAAAAAGCTAAGTAACTTGCCCATTACCACACAATTAATATACCCAGTCTCTCAGGGTGCAGAGCAGGCACCTGTACCCAACAGGCTGTACAGGAGAGACATCCACCTCTGTTCGTGCTATGGTTTGTTGCAGACATATTTCCCCTGTTACTGGCTCTCCAGTGAAGGCTTTCTACCACCACCATCATCATCATTGCTGCTACTGCATGGTTATGTGGCTCTTGAATAAACCATTTCAATCATTCAAGCAACCCAACTTCCCACCTCCCGGGTACCACACACAGTTACCCTCAAGGCAAGTCCAGACACAGGAGTCTGTTTGTCTCCCCTCAGGGTGAAGGTTAGTCCTGCAATAGCCAGGACTTAGTCATGCTAACTGCCAGGCGCTCCTCAGAGCACCTCATCAAACCTGCTCAAATATAATTGTTGTACCAAGAAACAGACAGCTTCGTATCGCATAACCCTTAACCTAAGAATCTGCATTTCCCTAGCAATTAAATTTTCTGGCATATACAGCAGGAATAGTCATGTATGGCAGAGTCTGAAACAAATAATTCAGTTAAGTTTAGCCTTAAATTGAAATTGGGGAGAGAGAATTGCGAAACAAAGTGCAACGGAAATACAGTATTAGCTACTCAACCCTTTAATGTATTTACCATTCGGAGAACAGGGAGTTTCTCTGGAGGTGTTGGTAACCAAAACACTTGGATGGTAAGGAATGGGCATAACCAACAAGCTAGGGGGTTGGGCTACCTTTGAGATTCTCTCTCTCTTTTTGATTCACAGAAGTGAAGCAGCAATTCCTGTTCATTTCCTGGCGGCCAACTCCTAGGAGTTGCAAACAAGATGTTTTCTATGGATGCTCTTTATCTTTAGAATCCTCTTCCTTCCTGGACTGGCAACTGCAGAATCGAAATCTCTTGGCCTTCCACAAAGCCTTTTCCAAGGTTTGTCTTTTTAATTGAGCTTCCACTTAAGGATACTTAAGACTCTATTTGTTTACTACAGACAACACCATGAAACTTGGCCATAAAATGGTGCGGGATCCTCTTTTTTTTTCTGATTTTTGAAGAACCAACTCAAGGCTCACTTTAGTAACCACTCCTTCCTCTTGTACTTTTCTATTAAGGATTTTTTCAGACCCTAGAAAAGGTCTTTACAATGATTTGCTTAGGACTTAGTTTTGACTCCCAGAGGAGTTTAGCCCTTTCTAAGAGGAATGCACAGACATAAAGTCTGTGGAAGTCAAAGTCCAATGGTCATGCTAAGCCAAACCTAGGCATCAGTTGTAAGTTCCAACTAATTCCATAGGGGAAAAAATGTTTTTAAACATCCAGGACAAATGAGAAGCCATAAATTAATTTTAAAATATTTTTCATGACTTTAAAAGCCTAGGAAAGTTAGCTGTTTTTTCTAAGCTTGTCTTGCACAAAAAAATTGAAATACTGTTTATATGTCCATATTTGAGAAACCAAGCTGAGCTAAGATCATTAAACTTTTAGGAAAAAAAGATCATATAAACACAAACTTTCCAAAAGCAACATATTTAGTAATGAACGAAGTTTATTTCCACTACTGAAATTCGTTTTATTGTGTGTCCCATTGTCCTAGTAAAACTTTAGTGAGGAAATCAACATGAATGTTAAAATAGGGATATGACATTTTGTGATCTAGCTGGCTCTTATTAACTCTTGATTTGCACATTTCCACAGGGTTCTGTTAGCCAATATTGGCCACTGCCTGCAAAACCATTCATCCCTTTTTCTAAAACCCGTTTATAGCCAGGACGCAGCTTCACACTCACACCGGTTTGTCATCATACTGCTATTTCCCAGCACCTGTCAAAACCCTGCGATGGGCTTGTAAAGCACGAAGGTCACTTGTGGTGATCCAGGAAGGCAGGAAGGCCCCATGATGCTTTCAGATTAGAGTATCCTCTGCACCTTGGCTTCTGTACTCCTGCTTCCTGCCTGCCTGCCCTTGAAGGCGTCCTGGTGGGACCATGGGCTGGAGGATGCCGTTTCCACAACTCACACACTACGAAGACTCCAGTTCTTGGATTTTTGATGACCTCTGGGTCCCTCACTTGCCGACTCCCCACCTCCACCCCTGCTAGCCTTGTGTTTGAAATGACAAGCTGCTGTTTATTTATAGCTCCCTTTCCCACTTTTAAAAGAAACCAGTGGTTAAAGATGTGCCAGGTGGTGCTGTTGATAAACAACAAGTTCTAATACCAGATTTCCTCCTGGGAATTCAGACCCCATTTATTCTGGCTGCTGATCGACATGGGAGGAAACTTGGCTGTGGCTTCGAGACATTTTTCCTTTGGTAGCTCATCTCCAACCCCCACAGAGTGACAGAAACTGGTTGTGCAGGAGTCCCTGGGGCTATTTCTGATAGTGGCCAACAGTTACTCTAATGTTACCCAACTTAGAAAGTTTCTGAGGCCAGGCCACCTCCTCCCTGAGCACCCAGTCTTAGGATGGTAACTACGTGACTCCAGGATTCCCCTGGTCATGCCCCTTTATCTGCCATAGCCAACCAAAATCCATTCTTTAGACCTGCTGCACTTTCCACCAAAACATTTATCTCTGTTCCTGGACATAGTATATGCTCAATAGATAGATTCGAAAGTTGAACGAACTCTATCCATTCTTTTCCAGTTTCACTGATATTCCCTCATTCTAGAATTTGTGCATCAATCCATCAACTGTTTTTCTTATTGCCAAGCTTCATGAGAGACAATGGGGTGCACTGGAGCCTGAAGGTCTGATCAAGATCAGCTTTGCCACTTCTTGATTATGTGGTCTGGGGCCAGCTTCCTTACACGTGTGAGCAAGCACTAATTGAGTGGTTACAGGTCAAGGACTGTGCGAGACACCGGAGATGGAGAAATGAAAGACAAACTGCCTTCCCACAAGCTGCAAAGATCCCACAGCCTAGTGGAGAACGCACAGAAACAACAATTGCTGTATAGTGTGGTGGAGGCATGTGATAGAGATGTCATGGATGCACAGTGAAGGGTCTGAGTCCAGCTGTTGGTGGAAGGGGCAGCAGTCAGGGAAGGCTTTCCAGAGGAAATGACACAACAGCTAGGTCTAGGGTTATGAATTAGCCATTTGGAGAAGAGGAGAAAGGAATTATCTGGCACACAGCACAAAATATGCAAAGTCAAGAAATGTCAGGGGGCTCAGTGTCGGTTTGAAAAATCTGGCGCAAAGAGTTCATATGGAAGAATGGTCGGAGATGATGTTGGAATGCGAGGTAAGCAGCCTGTGTTCTACAACAGGGCGTTTGATTTTTACCCCACAGATCGTGGGGAGCAAATGAAAGATTTAAAAACAGAAGTAGCCTGATCAGTTATGTATTTTAGAATGCTCACTCTAAGGAACAGAAAGCAGTAAAGGGAGTTAAAATGCATTCATTTAACAAATATTTAGTGGCATCTTCTGTGTGCCTGGCACACATTTGGCAGGCAGGGTTTCTGCCAACCAGAGCGTGCAGTCAAGTTTAGAGACAAGAGGAAGACTTGGAGGCCAATATAAGGCAGTGTGAATGAAGAGAAGAATATTGATTTGAGAAATATTTCGAAGGCAGAATTAATAGGACTCAGTGACAGCTTAGCTGGGTAAGGGGAGAAGGGACAGGCAGAGATCTTGGATGACATCCAGGTGTCTAATTTGGGCAATTAGGTATCCAGTGATGACATCCGTACAGTGTTTCTTAACAGAAGTGCCAGTAGCATTTTTGACAGGACAATTCTTGGTGTATGGGACTCTCTTGTGCATTTTTTAATGTTTGACATCCTTGGCTACAATCCACTTAAATGCCAATAGTATTGCCTGGTCGTTGCAACAACAAAAAAGTCCCCTCCTATACCCCCACACCCCCAACACGCACATTTCCAAATACCTCTTGAGAGCCAGAATACAGAAGGAAGAATGGATTGGATTTGGGGAGGAGAAATTAAACCAGTTTAGGGCATGTTGAATTTGCAGTTCTAATCAAAGCCTTCCATATCTGTGGAGCATCCAGTATGTACCATCACCTTTCCCTACTTATTACCAGCCAGACATAGGCAAGTGGAGATGTCAACTTCCTACTCTAGGGACACTGGTACTGCCCTCACCTACAGACCACATGATTGGCCCACCTGCCCAGCCACCACAGAACTCACCTTCTCCCATCAAAACATATTTTTTAAGCAATTACAATTTTCCTTCTTACTACTTCCTTCTCCACATTCTGACAATACCAACATTCCAGAAGTTGTCCAGGGCTAAGAAGAGCTGTGGTCCACCATTACATCTGACATGCTGAGGAGACGTATCAAGGGCAGGTTCAATCTCAGCTTTTTCAATCCTCCAACCTAACTTGGTTCCACAGCTCAGCTCGGTTCACCATAAGCTTCTTTCTTCTGATGACCCATTCAAATGCCCTTGAGCTTGTTCTCACTGTTTCCTTTACACGTGATCTGATATTCCCCTCTGGCTCTGGTATTAGAGCTATAAGAAAGAGATGCTCCCACATCCCACTACAATCTCTATAGGACTCACTTCATTAACTGATGAAGCCAGTGGCATGAATGTAATTGCCCGAGCACATGTGTTAGGTAAAATGGTCCAAGGACAGAACTTTGTGAACACTAACACTGAAGAAAGGAACAGTGGTTTAGGCACCCACAGAAGATGCAAGAAGCAAGAGGCACAGAGCAGAAGGAAAACCAGGAGCTACAAAGGAAAATATCTCATGAAGAAAGGACTGATCCAGTATTAAACATGAAAGGAAAGTCAACTACAATAAAAACTAAAAAGTATTCTGAATTCAACAACGGGGAAGAAATGAGTATCTTTGGTTTACCAGTTGAGATAAATAGATTATGTTGTGTTAACAAATGACCCCACATACCAACAGCTCGTGATATCAGAGGCTTATTTCTTGCTCTCATTATGCGTCCACTATGGATTATTGGCTACTGATCTGTTCAGGTCCTTCTCACTCTAAGATCCAGGCAGAAAGGATAGCCTCCATCTAGAAGGAAAAGATCAACGGAGGAATCACGCAATGAATCTTAGAGCTTCTGCTTGGAAATGTGGCAAACATGATTTTACTCACATTTTATTGCCTCCATCTAAAAGGAAAAGATCAATGGAGGAATCATGCAATGGATCTTAAGGCTTCTGCTTGGAAATGTGGCAAACATGATTTTACTCAAATTTTATTGGCCAAGGCAAGTCATATAGCCAAGCTTGATGTCAAATGAACAAGGATAATCAGAAAGTTGTCTGGTAGAGAGAAGCTGATAAAAAGAAGTTCCACAGGGAGTGACAGAAAACATTTGTCCACAATAACACAGTCTCCCACATTAGGCAAAAGACATGGTGTATATAAAAAATTACTATAGAAGATGTAATTCATTATGGCTTTATCCCCAATTTACCCAATGCAGAGCTATTATTATCATTATTAACCTTCTGTGTCTCCATCATGTCATTCCCATATTCAAGAGCCATTGATCCCTCTATTTTGTTCAACTCAGACCTGAGGCTTGTTTGCATTCAGCTCCTACCATCCCTTTTCCCACGTACAAAGTTACTCATACCACTCTCTATCTCAAGGAACTTTCTCTTTTCCCCCAATCCCTGTCTCTCAGCTCCTTAAGAGCCCACCTCAAAGCCACTCTGCAGAAAGGCATCTTAGATTAAACCAACTCAGCCCTAACAAACTCCTCTGTTGTACAGTATGTCCTATATTATTTGGTCCCAACACAATGTGGTATGTAAATGCCTGGTGGTGGTTTCAAATGTGAATGTGTGTATAAAACGTTTTGGGAAGCCTGAGATTGAGGTGCGGGAGAGGGGTGAGGTGGGAGAATATGGGTTCTGGGCTAGTTACCCTCTGGGTTTCTCTCTAAATCTGTTCTCCATCATTCCCTGCCTTGTTCTGTGCCCCAGGAGGCTGACTTCCATCGATGGTAAAACCAGAATTCCTTACCTTCTGGCTGCAAGTGGGTTCAGGCAATGGGAGGCACCCGTATAAAGACTGGAAGATCAGAGAGGAACCAGGGTATTTATGCTCTCCCACACCCAACCCCGCCCCTGCTCTGACCCTGGCAGTGGCCAGATGCTGTGGATTGAGCTCCTGTCAGGCAACCTCTCTTCCACTACTCAAGCTCCAGTGGTGCTATTCCTGTCTCTTGTTTCTTCAAGATAGGTCACGGTCTTTTATATTGCAAATTCCATAACTGGAAACTGCGAGAAGGAGGGCCAACCCCTTCCACTCCTACCCACAACATTCATACACTTTAAGGCATTTTCTTGGTCACCTTTCATCTATACTTCCCTCTAGATCCTTATATCGTCCTCTTTAAGGTCAAGTCGTCTAGCTGTATTGAGAGTCTAGCATAAGGCCTCTCTGATGGCTAAACAAGACCCCTGCAGCCCAAAGGACAGATGCCTGACTGGAGTGATGGCTCATGTGGTCTAGAGAATTTGTGTTTCTAAAAAGCCATTGGCCTGCATCTAACTATATAAGCACGCATTCATAAAATCACAATGCAGAAGACTTAGTAATCCCAGTAAAGTTATCTAGCCTCATTAAAGTGGAAAACAACATAGTGACCATCCCTAGATGACCATGCTAAAGCTTTAAAAATCAAATTGAACAAAGTATATAAAAGTCCCAAAGAAATGATAGGTTTAGAAGTCCTCAAAGGTCACCTTAATTTCCTCATGCTCCAGTAATTCCACTTTGGAAAAAAGTAGGGTATAAATTAATCAACACGTGGTCATGGAAGTTATCTAAGGCCTTGCCACTCAAAGTGGCCTACAGACCAGCAACATCAGCATACCCAGGAGCTTGTCAGAAATGCAGACTCTGAGTTGCTCCCAGACCTGCTTGGTCTAAAAGAGTTCTCAAACTATCCGGGATGAAGAAGCAGTTGTTGTTGTTGTTTTTTTTTTCTTCATTTTGTTTTGTTTTTTTTTGGTTGCCCCACCCCCAGTCTGTCATGCACTGATACCTTAGAAAATATAATAAAAATGAATTACGAGAATAATGAAAAAAGAGATCTACAAAATACAAAGTCAAACTTTTTATTAGTAGATTCAGACAACACATAATTATGCTATCAAATTGCTATAGAAGTCTTTTAATGCATGCAGTCTATGTCTCTAGATTCCTCATCATTGACCAATATCAGGTCACAGATGGGCAGCAGACTATAGATCACACTGAGTAGTGCTGCTCTAAGTTATTGCCATTTTGCAGGCAATCAGCAGAGTAAACTGAAGCCTAGACAAATAATATACCTGAGGTGACAAATCTGGTTCATAGGAGAGAGAGAATTGAGACTTATATCTCCCAAACTGTTTCCAACAGACCATATTAATCCTAAGAAACTTTTAAACATTTACTGAACATTTGATTTGAGCCAGGTACAGTGTTTTACAGGGATTGTCTTGTAGTCACCCCCATTCCTATGAAGTTGATGCTGTCAATGCCTTCATTTTACAGTTGAGACACCTGAGGTTTAGAGAGGTTAATACCTTTCACAAGTTTCCATGACTGGGTGGTGAAGATGAAATTTGAACCCAAGTTTAACCACAATTAAAGAAAACATGCTTGTATTAGTCAGGGTTCTCCAGAGAAACAGGACCAATAGGACATATATTTGTCTGTCTATCTATCTCTCTATCTATCTGTCCGTCTGTCTATCTATGTATCTATGTATCTATCTATCTATGTATCTATCTATCTATCTATCTATCTATCTATCTATCTATCTATCTAAGAGTTTGTTGGTTTATTTATTTATTTATTTTATAACAGAATCTTGTTCTGTGGCCCAGGTTGGAATGCAGTGGCATGATCTCAGCTCACTGCAACCTCTGCCTCCTGGGTTCAAGTGATTCTTGTGCCTCAGCCTCCCAAGTAGCTGGGATTACATGCCCCACCACCACGCCTGGCTAATTTTTGTAGAGATGGGGTTTCACTGTGTTGGCCAGGCTGGTTTCGAACTCCTGACCTCAAGTGATCCACCCACCTCGGCCTCCCAAAGTGCTGGGATTACAGGCATGAGTCTCTGTGCCTGGCTGAGAGATTTATTATAAGGAATTTGCTCTAGTGATTATGGAGGAGAGCAAGTCCTAAGGTAAAGAGCATAAGTTAGCAAACTGGAGACCCAGGAGAGCCAATGAGTTAGTTCTAGTTTGAAGGCCAGCAGGCTCAAGGCCCAAGAGCTAATGTTTCAATTTGAGTCTGAAAGTCGGAAAAAAGTTGCTATCCCAGTTTGAAGGTAGTCAAGCAGGAAGAATTCTCTCTTACTTGGAAGACGGTCGGCCTTTTTGTTCTCTTCAGGCCTTCAGCTGATCAAATGCGACCCACCCTCATGAGGGAGAGCAATCTGCTTTATTCTATCCACTGATTTAAATGTTAACCTTATCCAAAAACTGCCTCACAGAAACACCCACAATTATGTATTACCAAATATCAGGGCCACCTGTGGCCCAATCAAGTTAATACATAAAATTCAGCATCACAGTACGTAACCACTATCTCAGTCTGCCTCCCTTCTCCACTTTGTTCATGAATTATTAATTATAGCAACAAACGCATCAGTTATACAGAACTCATAGGCTTCAGCTTGCAGGCAATTCTAATTCACATGAAAACAATATTCTGGCCCAGTATCCCTAGGGGTGTCTGGAATTTTAATTGAGAAATCTGTAGGGCTTTTGGATATATTCAAACATCACTGTGTCTGTTACTGGTGCATTAGTGACAGTGAAATCCAGTGCCTGAAGCCACCTTCTCTTCTCTTAGTTCACATTCCCCAGCTGTAGTCTGCATGCCTGGTGAGTGCTCAGAAAGTGAGACTTACTGGCTGGCACACTCTTAAACAAAGCCTTGAGAATTAGATTCAGGGTTGACTCTCAAGTGTTGCGTTACATAAAGACCCAGTTCCTGAGGCAGAGTTTTAGGTGTTTCAAGGATACTCGAGGACTTTGTCATCACATCACATTTCTTTGAGGCTTAAGGAGCTCTGGGGTGCTCCTGCTTAGAGGAAAGGCCTGGACTGGACCCACATGATTTGGGGACTAAAAGGGAATGGACAGAGGAAGGCAAGTACTATGTTTCTCTCTCTATCTCTCTTTCCATCTCTCTCTCTCTCTCTCTTTCTTTCTCTTTCTTTCTTTCTTTCTTTTCTCTCTCTTAAACACACACACACACACACACATACACACACACACGCATAGATCACCAATTTTTATTTAGCCTAGTGCTTCCCATGTGATATGATTTGGAACTGTGTCCCGGCCCAAATCTCATATCAAATTGTAATTCCCAATGCTGGATGTGGGGCCTGATGGAAGGTGATTGGATCATGGGGATGGTTTCTCATGGTTTAACACTATCCCCCTTGGTGCTGTCATCATGATAGGGAATTCTTGTGAGATCTGATTGTTTAAAAGTGTGTGGAACCTCCTCCCTCTCTCTTGTTCCTGCTCCAGCCATGTAAGACATACCTGCTTCCCCTTCACCTTCCACCGTGATTGTAAATTTCTTGAGGCCTCTCCAGAAGCAGAAGTCACCAGGCTTCCTATACAGCCTGCAGAAATGTGAGCCAATTAAACATCTTTTCTTTATAAATTATGCAGTCTCAGGTATTTCTTTATAGCAGTGCAAGAATGGACTAAAACATCATGTAGTCACAGATCAGTAAATCCCAGCTCTTTCCACTTAGGAAGAACTGTTTAAAGGCACAGATTCTGGTGGCAGACAATGAATCCTATTGAAAAGGCCTTGCTTTAGCTGTTTTCTCTGCCTAGAATCCTCCCCCACTAATACCTCCTTGGCCAATTTCCCCACCTCTTTAAAGTCTTTATTCAAATCTCTCCTGCTCAATCTAAACAGCTGAATTAGTTTCCTAGAGCTGCTGAAACAAAGTATCACAAACTTGGTGGATTAAAACAACAGAAATTTACTCTATTACACTTCTAAGGGCTGGAAGTTTAAAACCAAGATGGAAGCAGGACCGTGCTCTCTCTGAAGGCTCCAAGGGACCCTCCTTACTTGACTCTTCCTAGATTTGGGTGGTTGCTGTCAATCCTTGGCATTCCTTGGCTTGTAGATACATCACTCCAATCTCTGTCTCTGTCTGCATGTGCCATTCTCCCTGTTTGTCTATTTTCTCTTCCTAGAAGGACACCATTCATTGGCTTAGAGTCCCAATCCATTATGACTTTAAATTAAATCATTATATCTGCAGACTTCATTTACAAATAAGGTCAAATTTTGAGGTTCTGGGTTAACATGAATTTGGGGATGAACATGAAGCCTTCCCTCTGGCTTCCAAAAATTCATCTCTATCTCATGTGAAAAATGCATTCACCAAATCCAACATCTCCCAAATTCTTAACCCATTGTAGCATTAGGGATAAGCCCCAAATCTCATCTAGATACAGTCAATTCAAAAAGTTCCACATCTCATCTACTAAATCATTTAAATCACGTACGGGCGAGACCCTGTGTATGGATCGTCCTGGGAAAAAAATTCTCCCCATTTGTGAGCCTGCAAAACCTAAAAAACAAGTTACTTGCTTACAAAACACAATAGCGAGGCATAAATAGGATAGATATTCCCATTTCTAAAAGGGACAAAATAGAAGAAATAAAGGGGTTAGTGATCTAAGGCACATTTGCAACCAAGCAGGGCAAATTCCACTAGGTTTCCAGGCCTGAGACTAATTCTCTTCGGCTTATTGCTCTGCCTCTAGGCCTGCTGGGGCAGCCCCACCCTTTGGGTTCTTTGTGGCAGTCCTGCCCTTTGGGCACCTGACTCTGCCCTCAAAGTCATTCTTTCTTCGTTTCATCTCATCTCTATTTCATTCAAGACCAGCAGTGCTTCTTCTACTCTCAAAACTCATTATCAGTCTTCCCTGGATGTCAAGGGGATCTATGCCATTAGACACAAGGGTTTTTTACAAATCCTTTCTAGATAACTCAATCTCTATTGTTGGTTTCTGCTGAGATGGTTGATTGGATCCATGAGTCACACACCTAATCTCCTTAGCAAACAGTTGTTCAACCACACCCTTAGCCCTGTTTCCAGATAGATGTAGAATTTCTCAAATAATCAAGTGCTGGTTCTTTTTTGCCTAACAGTTTATTCCTCAACTTATATTTTTCTTCTCACAATTTACTATAAGTAGCAAAGAGAAGCCAGGCTGTACTTTCCATGCTTTGCTTGGGAATGTCCTCAGCTAAATATCCAAGTTCATCACTTACAAGTTTTACTTTCTACTCAAAAGCTGACCACAAATGAGTCAAGTTTTCTGCCACTTTATAACAAGGAACACTTTTCCTTCAGTGTACAGTAACATGTTTCTCATTTCCATCTGGACATAATTGAAGCACTTTTAACTTTAATATCTGTAGCAGCATTCTGTTAATTAGAATATGTATAATTTCTGTAAGATAATAGAAGTTTTCTCTACAATTCTCCTTACTTCTTTTTGAGTCCTCACCAGAATTACCTTCATTCGTATTTCTGCCAACAATATCTTCAAGGCAATCTAGGCTTTTTCCATCATGCACCTCAAAATTCTTCCAACCTCTATCATTACCCAATTTCAAAGCCACTTTCACATTTTTAGGCATTTATTATAGCAGCACCCCACTCTTGGTACCAAAATCTGTATTGGTCAAGGTTCTCCAGAGATTTGTTTTAAGGAATTGGGAAGCTTGCATATCCAAAATCCATAGAGCAGGCTAGTAAGCTGGAAGCTCATGCAGAAGTTAATGTTACTGTCTTGTCTTAAGTACAAAATTTGTAGAGCAAGCCCACAGGCTAGAAACTCACGCAGGAATTAAGTCTGTGTTCTTGAGGCACAATTTCTTCTTTTCTGGAAACCTTGGTTTTGAAGGCTCTTAAGGCTTTGAACTGATCGGGTGAGGTCCACCTACATTATCAAGGGTAATCTTTACTTAAAGTCAACCATAGTAGATTTTAACCACAAAATGCCTTCACAGGAATACCTAAATTAGTGTTTGGTTAAATAACTGATGCTATAGTGTATCCAAATGGACACAAAACTAACCATTACAACTGCTGACCAACACCCCACCCCTCCCTGGCACTCCTATTCCCCTACCTTGACCTTTATTTACTTTTTGCCACAGCACTTAATATCTTCTAACATATACTATAATTTACTTATGTGTTATGTTAATTACTTTATCATTCTTCCTTGAATTTATGAAAATAAGGAATCTTTTCTGTTCTTTCACTGATATATTCCAAACACCTAGAATAGTGTCCAGCACTCAATAAGTACATGTTGAATGAATGAATTCAGACTGTGGAACTAACTGGAAAGTTACCATCATTGGATGAATTATTTAACTCCACTGAACAATTAAAAGCAAATAAGTAAACGAGAATCTACCTCTTAAGGTTGTCATAAAGATTAAACAAAATAATGTTTATAAAGGGCCAGGCACACAGAGAGCACTCAATAAATGACCTCAATGATTGTCATCACATGTGACAGCTCCCTCCCATTATCCTTTCAGCAAATGCTTACAAAGCACCTACTATGTGTTGTGTACAGTTTCAGGCACAGGGGATTCCATGGAGAGTGTAACAAAGTCTCTGCCATCTTGGAACTTACTTTCTTGTGTAAAAATAAGGTCATGCACAAATTTCCTGCCCTAGATGACTATTTGCTACCTTTTTATTACGACTTATGGCTCTACTGCAAGGTTAGGTTCATGGGCAATAAGAAGATCTTGCCCAGCATGGGGAACATAGCTGATCAAGGACACGATGGGCATCTACTTCAAACTTCATCCCTCTTCACTGTCAAATACTTTGCCACACAACTGTAAGGCCCCGCCTGTCTGAGCAGTGGGACAACACTTGGCCTTACAGTTGGATGGTGAGGCTTCCAAACACACAGGGTCAGGGTAATTAGCATCACATCAAAAGCCTCCTCTCCTTTATTCAGGGTGAGCAAGGGCTTATTTCATGTATGACCTAAGCAAAGAAAGAGAAATCATTAGAGTGAAATCAAGGAGAGATTCCCAGGCTGGTCCAGTCTGCACAATGCTAGTTCCAGCATTTTTGAACAGCATTTTGAGGATTCTCTACCCACCCAAACCCAGAGGCAGATTCACATGTCTGGGTATGGGGACGTGGGTGAACCCTGAGAAATTGCTGAGGGCTGCAGAGTATCCCCAGTTTAATAGTTCTCAACTTTGACTGCTCTTTACTATAATCTGGGGAGCCCTTAAAATTTCTGATGTCCAGGCTGCAAGTAAATCAGAATCTCTCGGTGTGGGATCCAGGCATCAGTGCTTCTTAAAGTTTTCTGGAGATTCCAACGTGTGGTTGAGATTCAGAACTACACCCTTAAAGGCTCTAGGTCACACTTTAGACCAATGTTTCTAAAACTTTCACGTGCATATGAGCCACCTGGGGATCTTGCTAATGGTAAGGACTCTGCTTCAGCAGCTTTGGTGCTGAGATTCTGCATTTCTAAGAAGCTCCCAGGCAGATGCTGAGGCTGCTAATCAGCAATTACATTTTCAGTAGCAAGACTCTACTAATTTCTTATCCAAAATAGGACCTGAAGGTTTGGGTAGTTTTAAAACTAATACAGGAGTTGGTATTGACTCTAGAAAGAGTTAGGATGGCTCCAAAACTCACGAAGAAATGAGTTTTTCTACAAGCCTTCTTTTGTTTTTGTTTTTGTTTTTTTAATTTTGTTTTTTGCTTTTTTGAGATAGGGTCTTGCTCTGTTGCTCAGGCTAGAGTGCAATGGTGCAATCAGGCTCACTGCAGCCTAGAACTCCTGGACTCAAGCAATCCTGCCACCTCACCCTCCTGAGTGGCTAGGACTATGCAACCACCACACCCAGCTTATTTATTTATTTATTTATTTTGAGACAGGGTCTCACTCTGTCACCCAGGCTGGAGTGCAGTGGTGTGATCTTGGCTCACTTCAACCTCCACCTCCCAGGTTCAAGTGATTCTCATGCCCCAGCCTCCCAAGTAGCTGGGAGTAGCTGGGACTACAGGTGCGTGCCACCACACCTGGCCAAATTTTTGTATTTTTTGGTAGAGACAGGGTTTAATCATGTTGGCCAGGCTGGTCTCGAACTCCTGGGCTCAAGTGATCCTCCTGCCTTGGCCTCTCAAAATGTTGGAATTACAGGCATGAGCCACCAAGCCTGGCCCCTAAAAGCCTTCTTAAGCTGTACCTATGGCCTGAGGTATGCAAGCTGGCATAGCTAGAGAAGTACATGGTGGTGATCAAGAAATGTGACTTCTGGGGGTAAATTGAGCAGATTCAAATCCTGATTCCACCCATCCCCAGCAGTGTTGTGTTTGGCAAGCCATTTAATTTCTTTATGCCTCAATTTCTCCATCTGTAAAATGGGGATGTTAACAATATCTACCTCATTGTCTTGTTATAAAAATTAAATGACTTAATATAGATAAAGCACCTAGAATGGTGTCTGTAAAATAGTAAGCTATTTCATCAGCTGTTAGCTATTGTAATTGTTAGAGTTAGGTTTTAGGGTCAAGACAGACATGGGTTCGAATCTTAGCTTAACCACATAACAACTATACAAGACTGATCAGGGGATTTGACCCCTCTAAGCCTTGGTTTTGTCATCTGTGAATGCCTAGTCTACCGACTTGCTGAAAAGGTCAAAATAAGTGTAAAACATATGGTGCACAGTAGGCCTCTAAGTGGTACTTAATGAAGGGTCAGATCTGGGCTAGACTTCTTCAGGTGCTAGGAGTGTGGCTTCTGGCTAACTATGTGATTGGAAGCAGGGTCACTACCTCTCTAAGTCTCTGCTTCTGCATCAGTGAAATAAGCAATGACAGCAGTGTGGTTGGGACGAAAAATGAGGTATATGAAAGTGCTTTATAAACTGTAAAGCTAAAAACGCACGTATAGGTTTAACGGTGTAAAGATATTTCTTTGTCCCCCATTGATGGAAAATGGAAAGTGAAACTATTTTCTGTGCTGACTGCTGTGGGACTGACAAACACTTTCCCAGAGATTTTCTTTCAGTGAAGTGGGATGTTAACTCAGGTACCATCTCACTTTTTATTCAAGCCTGGTTACACTTTGAAAAAAAATGTCATCACTCATTTTAAAAAAATCTTTTTTGCTTTACAGTGGCTTCTCTGCAAATAAAGTTTGCTTCCATCTCACCTTCTTTTCTTTTACAGATTTTGGTGGCACCCCTGAGCCAAGACCTCAAGCACATCCCAGTAAGTCCATTAAAAGGGGATGGGGAAAGGCTGTGTGCCTAATGGGTCTCTAAAAGCAAAATCGGATAATGCACTCCAGAGGGAGCCCCCAGAGGGGGTGAGGGCACCCAGCAGTGCCAGGCCACTTGTCTCAGCTAATAAAATTCCCCTAGCAGCCGTTCCACGTGCCCAGCCCCTAAGTGCCATCTGGCACCCACATCTTGAGATCTGCTGCTTCTGTGTGTGATCCAGACAGCTACAGCTCACTTCCATGTGGCAACACAAGTGTATTGACATTTATCATTGGCTTACACTTTCCAGAGCAGAGAGAGACAGGCCTGGCAGACACAGAGGATGTACATCTCTGTGGTATCACACCCAGCAGCTGACATGGGGGATTACTTTTCTATTCTGTCACCCTTTGGCACAGATGCCGCTGCTCAGTGCTAATGACAATCACTAGCTTGTGCTTTGAACAAGGAGAGGAGAGAGAGTTACTCCAGAATCTGTGCTCCATGCAAGCACTTCTCTCTAGGAGAAGATTATGCAACTTTTGCAGATGCAATTCACATTTCAAAAAAAAGAGAAGGAATATATATCCATATGTTTCTGTTAAAAATACTGTGGCATTATTTGAGCATGTATCTGTGCATTTGTCAGCATGTTCACATATGCATGTGTATGTGGATAAACAGCATATAAAAATACAGGTTATTTTCCCACAAACTGTGTCCTAATGTTGCATTAGGAGCACACTTAGTTTTCCATTATTAGGACTCAGACATTTGTTTCCTGATCCCCACCAAAGAACTAAAAATCTGCCAGAAAGCCAAAACGTTTTCCTTTCTGTTTAAACTCATTGTAATTCCATTAACAAGAGTCCCAAATGAGCCCTGAGCAAAAGAGAAAACATGACTCAACTTTTAGAGCCCCTGAAAACGCTATATAAACCAGAATGTTCCCAAACATTGCCTCGTTTATGCAGGTGTTACCCCATTCTTCCTAGTGGTTTTTTTTTTTAGCCACAAGCCATTGTTTTAAGGGTGAGCTCATAGTGAAAACAATGCATCTTACATAACTGTGGCTATCAAAAAAGAAACCTCTCACCCATGTTATCAAGCATTCTTATTTATGGTGAGCTCACAGTCAAATAATCAGCCTTAAAACCAGCCAGTGAATCATGCTGCCATGGTGGCAGGAAGATGACGACAGGGTCGACGTTTTGAATCCTCCAGAGAGGAGACCAAGGAGGAAATGCTGGTTGGTGAATAAACGTTTGTGAGGGAAAACAAAAAGACCTTACCAGGAAGGAATAATGGACAGAGGCTACTATTATGCCAAGTGTGTTACCATGAACCATGGAGTAGCTCAATAAATATTATCCGAGTTGAATTGAAAGATCTCTATCAGCCTGAAGAAAGGCAAAGACAGAACTCAAATTCTATTAAGGGTATGCATTTGCAAGGAAAGTCTAATGAAGCAAAAGAATTCTACTCGAATGCACTTGACTTTGGATTGACCTTCCTGTCCACAGGTATTGAGGAGGAGCTGAAAAGAATGTTCCCTGAAATAAGAAGATAAAGGATCATGGAAACTAAGAGCCGGAAGTAAGAAAGATGAGGTGCCTTGAGTCCAGGGATATGAGTAACTCCAAAGACAAGAAAAATAACTCCTCATCCAGGACTTTTGACTTAAAATTATTTTGCCTCCCTATGGGTCTGTTATGGGTCCAGGCCTTCTGGTGCTTGCAAATGATGGCCCAAACCTTCTTGAGGGAGATTATCAGTCCACTTAAGTGCCAAATGGAAGCAGTTACATTCTCACCATAGAAACACAAATCAAGGGTCAGAAGAAATCTCAAGAAGTCTTCCAAGTCAAGGACTTTGCAGTTGTAATAATAAGAGAGATGATGTGGATAAATGGACCTTATCGTACCCCACTGAGAGGAATGTAAATTGATGGAATATTTCCAGCGGACAGCTTGGCAATATGTACACCCTTTCACTCATCTAGAGTGTAATTGACCCAATAAAGTCTAGCACTTTATTAATAGGAAATAAGCAATTAAGGCTTTGTATGAAGTTAAAGCTAAAATGGAGTTCATCCTGCTGTTGTTTCTAATAGTGAAAAATGGAAACAATTTAAATTTTCTGTAACAGAACTGGATGAATAGTTAGTACATATATGAACTGAAATCCTGTCAGCCATTAGGTTGATGTATAAGAAGATTAGCAGGGAAGCACTATATTATTCAATCAAAAAAGTTCTAAAACTATATATCTGATATGATCTCATTTTTGTATAATGCATGTATAGAAGGATACACACCTAAATATTGAGAATAGCTATCTCTAGATAGAGGGATAATGTTTGAATTTCATTTTCTTCTTTATATTTATTTTTAATTTCTAAATTTGCTACAGCAAATATATTATTTTAATTATTTTCTAAATGAGTATTTTTAAAGTCATATGTTTCTGCAAACACTGGCGCTTAAATCCCACCAATTTCCCTATTATTTGGAGTGGGGGTGGGGAGTGCGGAGAAGGAGGATCAGCAGAGATCAAAACCATTTTTTAAAATTACTATTATTGATATAATTTTACCAACAAATGAAGCCAGAAAATAGGGTCCTAGGTCTGGGCTGGGGAAGATGCAGCTCAAACCAACTGCTCTGAGAAGTTTCAAAGCTCCAGGCATCCCTCCAGGGACCTTTTATGGCTGCTCCTTCCTCCCTCTCCTCCTGATGAGACAGCACCCCAGTGCAATTTCACATGCTTATGGTTGCGGGTGGAGCCTGTGTTTCATGGGCAGTTGTCTCAATTCTAAGTGACCTCTGCTGAGGTGTCCTTGGCCCCATCCTGTCACCGGATGCTGTGCACAGGTACCCACCTGGTCTTTCATGGTGCCATGCCTTTTCACCAATTCCACTTGAGAAGTTCCTGCACTCTTTAGCCTCCTCATGCTGACCCCGGCCTCCACTCTCCCTGCCAGTCTCAAACCTTCTCCATTCTTCAGCTGGGGCCTACAGATGAACCTGGATTTTCTTCACATCTCCCGCAAGATGGGAGGACCTGGGGTACCATCCTTGACTTTTCTCCTGACTAACCACAGTGTCCATGTTGCCCCTTGGTGCTGCTTCTAGACCATTCTCCTGTTTTCCTGATCACCAACTCTCATGCCCGTCCAGTTTTAAAGTTTATGTCATTAAATAACATCACTCACTACCCCTTCTTGTCAAGTTCATGCACCGAACCTCAGGTTGCACCCTTCATTCCTTGAAGATTTTGCAGCGTGCTTCATAGTCACTCTCTCCATTACTATTCCCGGTATAAGAATGTGTGGGTTCAATATTCAGGGAGATAAACTTTCCTCGGCCTTGGATTCTTAGTTTCTTGATCCCCTCTCCTCTTGTGATATGGTGCTCCAACTACTTTATCTGTTCACTCTCATGATCACACCCTAAACCTTGTTCCCAATAACTGAATTCCTCCATCATCTCAATTTAAGTCTACTGTCACCTCCTGTCTTTCTGGCTTTTTCTCTCTAGTATTCCTCCCTCCAAACCCTTCAACTCACAAGGATCTAAAATGCTTTGATTCTATCACATTTGTGCTATCTTTAACCTCTCCCATATTCTTACTTCCCTCCTAACCCAGCTTAAATTCCATGATCAATTATTACAATCACTTCCTTGCATAGGCACTCAAATTCTTGCTTCTTTCTCTTATTTCATTTTGCTAACTTAACAAAACTCCAACCCTGGTTAGATCCAATCCTCTGCCTATTCTGTGCCTGCACCTGTGCAGCTGAATGTAGCTGGAGAAAGCCAAAATTTTTGTGGATGGTTTCATTTAAATTCATGATTGCAGTTTTATGATCCACTCTCTCCTTAAACCTACTTCTCTACATTCACTCTCATCTGATGACCTTAACTCCTATTTCACTGAGAAAACAGAAGCAACTAGAAGGGAACTTGCACCACTACCTCTACCAGCCTTCTAGCATCGGTGTGCATGTACCTTCTGCTCTCCAATTGCTATAAATGAACAGTCCATGCTCCCAGCCAAGGCCAACCCCTCCAGTTATGCACTAGATCCCATTTCCTCTCACTAACTCAAGGTCATCGCTACAGCAGTTCTCTTTTCTCTCCTGCATTATTTTTTCTCTCTACTGGCTTTATCCATCAGCTTATGAATATCATTATTTCTCCTACCCAAAGTCTCCCTTGATTCCACTTCTCCCTCCAGCCACAACTTCACACTATTATTCCCTTTATCACAAAACTCCTCAAAGAGGAGGACAAAAACTTGTCTGTATTCACTGTCTCCAATCCACTCACCCCTCCAAATTCTCTAGAACCCACTCAATGAAGCTTTGCAACTCTGAAACTACTCCAGTGAAGGTCTTCAGTGAACTTTCCTTTGCCATGTTCAGTTGTCAATTCTCAGCTCTCATCGTAGTTGCCCTATCAGCAATATTGAGCAAGGTGACTGCTTTCTTCTTGAACCACTCCCTTCATCCAGCTGGAAGAACACTATTTTTTCCTAGGTTTTCGCCTATCTCATTTGCTGCTCTGTCTTAGCTTCCTTTGCTGGTCCTTCTCTTCCTCCTAACCAAGGCCTCTTAACATTGGAGGATGCTATGGCTTAGTCCTTGAACCTGTTCTCTTTTCTATCCACACTCCCTTTCCTGGTCTTCTCATCCAATCTCATGGTTTTAAATACCATGTCTATCCTTATACTGCCCACATTAGTATCTTCATCCCTGGCTTCTCCCCTGAACTCCAGGCTCATAGATCCATCTACTACTCAACATCTGTAGTTGGATGTCTAATTTAACATGTCAAAAAGCAAGTTCCTGCTCTTAACCACCAAATTTGCTTCTCCTTGGCATTTTCCACATCAAATAATGGCAACTCTCTTCTTCTAAGTGCTCTGTACAAAATCCTTGGCATCTTCCTCAATTTCTCTTCTTCTCTTCTATTAGATATGAGATAACCCATCAAGAAATCCGGTTGGCTCTTCCTTCAAAATATATACAGACCCTGACCACTTCCTATCCTTTTGTTGCTATTACCCTGGGACGGGCTACCATTATTTCTTGTCTGGATATTTGGACACAGGTTTGCCTTCTCCATCTAACAGTCTATTCTTTATTTAGCAGCCAGAGTGGTCCTGCTAAAAGTTAGTCAACTCAGGTTATACTCTTAATAAAATCCTCCAATCACTCCTCATTTCTCCTGGAGAGTAAGCCAAATCCATTACAGTGATCTCTAAAGCCCTGGATGACCAGGCTGTCCTCTTGAATACCAAATCTTTCTCTATTTTTTCATGTGGTCCCGTAAAACGTGATCCTCAAGTTCCTTGACAGTCTTCCCCTTGAGAGGCCAGTGGTCTTTTTCTCCTACCTTTGAATCCGCTCTCTGTAATTACCTGATCAATAGGTTACAGCAGTTTCCACTTTCTGCCTTTTGGGACAGTTGCTCTTTGAACCCAGCCACCATGGGTGAGGCAGTCTAGCTGCCTGGAAAGCAGCCCATGTGGAGAGGAACTGAGGCCCCCGGCTAGTAGCCCTGCAGAGCCCTCAGCTGACAGGCAGCACCTCCTTGCCAGCCACGTGAGTGATCCATCTCAGAAGTGCATGCCCCAGCCCCTCACTGATTCACCCCAGCTAATGTCACATGGAACAGAGAGAAGCCATCCCCATCAACCCCTGCTTGAATTGCAGAAATTATTAACAAAGAAGCGATTATTGTTCTAAGCCATTAAGTTTTGCAGTGGCTTATATTAGGCAGCCATAGAGAATTCCCTCACTGCACTTCCCTCTCTCACTCCCCACTGGCCACTGTGCCCTCTTGGCTGTTCCCTGAACACCTGCAAATGCTTTTGTCTCTGGGCCTTTGCACTTGCAGTTCCCTTCTACTTCCCATGTATACACACGCAGCTCTCCCACTCACCTCCCTTAGACGATTAACCACTTATTATCTTTTCAGTAAGACCTTCCCTCCTAAACTGGCAAACCATATATGATCCCACAATGTTTCCCCCTCTTTTACTTTATTATTTTTTTTTTGCCAGGGTAATCATCACTGTCTAACATACTGCATGATTTATTCATTTGGATTGTTCATTGCACGTTGGGCTCACTAGAAGGTAGATTCCATGATGGCAAGAATCCTTGTCTGTTTCATTCCCCGTGGATTCTCTTTAGTCTAGAATAGTGTCTCCCCCACATGCTCTTCAATTAATATTCTTGATTCTACTGCAGCCATGTGCAGGGGACCCTGTAAAGAGTGTTTTTGTTGTTGTTGTAGTTTTGTTTTGTTTTTTTTCCTCAGCTTTCACCTTCCCTTCCAATCTGTCTTCTCTCCAGGATCTGTGTCTTCTCTCGTTCTTCCCTTTCTACCTTCCCCCTGGACTAAAGCAGCATCTTTACTCCAGTCTCAAACAAAGGAAGACCCTTTACAAGTTATTCCCCACCCTGGAAGGACTTTCTCCTTCCTGGTGTCAGGAACCTCTTTTGTATCACATCCTGTGTTCATTCCACATTCGTATTTATTTTGAAACTTTATGCTCAGACCTCCATGCCTCATTTTTGCTGGCAAAAGGAGTCAACACTTCAGCCAGTAAAATAAATGAGCAAGACCAGAGAGAGCACAGTGCTTGGGCTACATATTGCTGTGTAAAAACCACCCCAAAACTCAGAGGCTTGAAACAGCAATTATTTATTTATTTTGTTCATGAGTCTGAAATTGGAGCAGGGTTCAGTGGGGACAGCTTTCCTCTGCACCACATGGCATCAGCAGGGGCAAAGCAATTAGGGGCTGGGATGTCTGCTTTCAAGTGCTTTTCAGAATTTAGAGATTCCTTCTCTGTCACAAAAAAATCTGGCTTTCAAACTGTATCAGACTTTTTCTTAAAAAAAAACTCTCATTTGAAGCTCAAAGAACGCCACTGACCAGTGTGCAGGGAAACTGAGGGCAAGGCATTTTATGCCCATTGAAAAGTGCAGTCTCTACTAAAAATATGAAAATTAACCAGGTGGCACATGCCTGTAATCCCAGCTACTCAGGAAGCTGAGGCAGGAGAATTGCCTGAACCGAGAGTCGAAGGTTGCAGTGAGCTGAGATTGCACCACTGTGCTCCTGCCTGGGTGACAGAGAAAGATTCTGTCTCAAAAAAATAAAAATAAAAAATAATGCAATTACTCAAATAATGTATACCTATTGCATTTCATTGATTCATTAATTCATTTAATATTTTGATTATGAAAATGGGCATATAGTTACATAGCTATATACAGCTTATAGCTATGTAACTTCATGTTAGTCTCTTTATGTTGTATATCCATTTCCTAGAACACTGCCTGACATATGAGTGCTTTAACAAATGTTTAGAAAATTGAATAACAATAATAATAGTTAATATGTATAATAGTTAAATGTATTATAAATTTTTGCTAGGCACTATTCTTAGCATTTTATATGAATTACCTTTTTTAAAACTTTCAACAAGCCAATGAGGTAATATTATTGTTATTATTAGTATCCCTGTTTTACAGATAAATAAACTGAGACACATTAAAAACCTGCTGGGGGCTGTGTGCGGTGGCTCACGCCTGTAATCCTAGCACTTTGGGAGGCAGAGGAGGGCAGATCACTTATGGTCAGGAGTTCGAGACCAGCCTGACCAAAATGGCGAAACCCCATCTCTACTAAAAATACAAAAATTAGCCAGGCGTGGTGGCAGGCACCTATAATCCCAGCTACTCAGGAGGCTGAGGCAGGAAAATCACTTGAACCTGGGGGGCAGAAGCTGCAGTGAGCCGAGATTGCGCCGTTGCACTCCAGCCTGGACGTGCAGGGTTTTTTGGGAAGTGGCGGGCTGGGATTCAAGCCCAGGGAGTCAGACACTGGTGTGTACTCTCTTAATCATCCTATATGCATAGGATGATTTGGAGACTACATAGGAGAGGTATCATAACCTAGCTTTGAGGGGTCACTTCCCAAAAGGGTGATTTCTGAGCTGAATCCTAAAGGACAAAAAGGAATAATAGAATGAGAGGTTGGTTCTAGAGATTGAGGAAGGGCTTTCTTGGCAGGATTTGCAAGATTGCCTGCTGAGTTCCAGGCATTAGGCTAGGGGCAGGAAATACAAAGAGGAATAAGACATGCTCCTTGACTTCTATACAGAAAATTTGGGCAGATTGCCAAAACAACGTGTGTTAAGAGCGAATGTAGATGTACGTAAGGTGCTGTGGAAAGATAGAGAGAGCAGGAATCAAACCAGGGTCAAAAGTTCATTGAGGGCTTCCCAGAGGAGGTGGCATTAGAGTTAACTGTTGAAGGATGGATGAGTTTGCCAGACAAACAAGGAGTGGGAGGGGCATTTCAGGCAGAGAGAATGACACAGGCAATAAAAGAATCAGATGGCTTCTGAGACCAAGAAAGCCTCAAATATGCTAGGAAAATCATCATATTTTTCTTTCTTTAATATTTCCAGAAAATGAGTCTGCAGTGTTGCACAGCATTGTCTCACACCCCTTGACAGTAGGAGGTTGTGTTTGATGTTGGATCTCTGTTTATCTGCCTGAGATACAGACAACCCCACAAGAACCCTTGTTCTCCAGCCAGGGTACATGAGACTCACCATTCTTGTCTTTCAGGGGACATTGCTAAACTAGTTTTCCTTTCTTCACAGACTGGAGACATTCAGTTCCCTCCTTGGCCACTTCACTCAGTAAGCAAGGAGTGCATATGGAAAATCAGCCTGTGCGTAGAATGAGGCTGGACGCTGTAAGGAATAAACAAGAATGCAACGTATTTTCCTTCCTTCCAGAGACCACTTACCCTCCGTCTGTAGGGCCTGTTTTTCAAACCTCAAATCACAGCGCTGTTACTTTTTTGATGCTCTCCGGTGTCCCTATATAACATAGAAGTTAAGGACCCGTGCTTTAAAATCATATGGATAAGTGATGTGACAAGCAACTTTCTAATCTTTTTGAGTATTAGTGTCCTCATCTGTGAAATGTGATAATACTATTAACATCACGAGCTATTTCTGAGGATTAAAAGAGTTAATGTATGTGTAGGAAATTAAGACAACTTTGGAAATAAGTCATAGCAAGCATGACTCAAAAATGTGGTTTAAGGATAAATGAGAATTCGTTCATTTACATGACTCAAAAATCCAGGGGTATTCCAATTACAGGACAAGTTTGATCCAGAGGCTCAAATACTGTTACGAGGACTTCGGCTTTCTCCACCTCCTTTTGTGGCTTTGCTTGAGGATCCAGGTGATGTCAAGATGGCAGCCAAGAAGCCCAGACCGCAACCTACCGTGTTCTAGCCCAACGTTCAAATGGAAGTTCTGGGTCTGACATTCATTGGTCTGAAGATGCCCATCTCTGACCTTAATACTGTGGCAGAAGTGGAACATGCTGAATGGGGTAAGCCATGAAGTCATCCTTGGAGATAAGCAGGTGTCAATTCCACTCAAACAGGTTCTAAGATTGGGAATGGGAAAGTTACCCAGATTAAAATTGGGGTAATCTTTCACCAGAAAAAAAAGGAGAAAAAAATAGCAATGTAACTATATGCAAGTTATTCTCTTTATGCCTGAACTTTCCATCTGATAATTGGGTATAATGATAGTATTTACCTCATAAAGTTGCTGTGAGAATGAAAAGAGTTAATATTTATGAAACTTTTAGAACAGTGCATGTTAGTATAAGTCTAACGTGAATTTTGTGGTTTTTAAAGATGTTTTATGATCTCATAAAACAGTATGTCCATGACAACATTTAAGACACCCCTATCACCACAGCTAAAACATGATAAATACTTAATGAAAGGTCAACAGGGATTAAATTTCAGTCGTGGATATCCCAAACAAACATTAACTCAACACTCCTCTTAAAGAAGAGCCTGCCCAGTGCTGAGTAAAACAAAGTATATTATCTGCAGCAGACATTTGTTATTTGTGGCTGCCTAAAACCTCTTGAATACTCTTTCTACATTTTGATAGTTTCCATTACTTTTCAACAGTGTCTCATGAATTCTGGCTACCCCTAAATAGGATACAAAAAACACTTTATTTTTCCCACCCCTTCCCACACTGCCCTTCAGTTTCTTTCAACCCTGTTGCATCCATGAGAGACTTTCATTTGGAAGTGAGTGAAGGAAATCAGGGGGGCATGGAACATGCATTGTGCTGGTGCAGGTGGTAAGAGCCGTCTGGTTGGTCCCAGGGTCAGTGTGAGGCATCGCCCTTAACAGGTCAATTCTCTACGGTAGTGTTAAGCATTGTTCCTAGAGCATCAGCCCAGAGATTATTCCTCTAGCTCTTCCGAAGATTCTAGGAGTGTTTAATATTCCCTTAACAACACTTCTTACATAAAGCAGGTAGAGTGATAATGTTATCCGCAAATAAGAACACTAACTGATACTGCCCAAGAATTCCCACAGCTCTGGCACTGCACAAGCTTTCATTACAGCTGTATGCATACATTTTATGTATCCCTTGCATACAGCTGTACGTATCCCTATGCCTGTGTCTCATCTTCTTATCAGACTGTTCCCCACAAAGCGAGCAAGGTGCCTTTTAAAACACTAACGCCAATCCCAGCACTTTGGGAGGCCAGGTGGGTGGATCACCTGAGGTCAGGAGTTCGAGACTAGCCTGGCCAACATGGTGAAACCTCGTCTCTCCTAAAAATACAAAAATTAGCCAGGCATGGTGGCGGGTGCCTGTAATCCCAGCTACTAAAGAGGCAGAGGCAGGAGAATTGCTTGAACCCGAGAGGTGGAGGTTGCAGTGAGCCTAGATCACACCACTGCACTCCAGCCTGGACGACAGAGTGAGACTCCATCTCAAAAAAAAAAAAAAAAAAAACTAATGCTGGAAAAACACCAATTCTATGTATGACTGAATAAATGGAGACATCACTGACCTGAAAGATCATTTGGGAGAACATAAGAATCTTAAAATGTGAAAGGATTAGGAAATTATCTAGCTCTTACCAAGCACTGGGCAGATGAGAAGTTGAAGACCTGGAAAAGTTAATTTGGCTTGAAATTTTACCCTTATATTTCTAGTTGATATTAATTAAATTTAAATATTAATTTAATTAAATTAATATTTAATTAAATATTAATTTAATTAAATTAATATTTAATTAAATATTAATTTAATTAAATTAATATTTAATTAAATATTAATTAAAATATTAATTATTTTTAAGATTCTCTAATTTTATTTTGTTGCTATTATTTGAAGGAATTGAACTGGCTTTGGACATCTATTTTTCTTTTCATAGAGACTTTCAGCTTTATGACATTTATTGCAAAGAGCTTCAGCCAGCGATAACATCAAACAGGAACATACTCTGTATTTGTTTTGTAGTGGCTGTACCCCGCTGCTGGCTCAGAGGAAGGTCCAGCCTTTAGAGCGTGGATTCTGGAGCCCGAATGGCTGAATTTGAATTCTGACCCTGGAACTTTCTAGCAATGTAACTATATGCAAGTTATTCTCTTCATGCCTCAATTTTCCATCTGATAATTGGGTATAATGATAGTATTTATCTCATAAAGTTGCTGTGAGAATGAAAAGAGTTAATATTTATGAAACATTTAGAACAGTGCATGTTAGTATAAGTCTAACACGAATTTTGTGTTTTTTTAAGATATTAAGCTTGCAGTTAACCAAACTCTCAGGTCTTTCAAGTATGTGGCTGCCAGTTTAGTCTCTCCCAATCTAAAGTTATGCCATCGATTTCATTTTTAGAGCCCAAAGGTAAGACTTTGAGTCTCCCTTTGGTGGTGCTGGCTCAGCATCACTTTCAATTTCCTTCACTCTCTGCACCCCACCCACCTACCCACCCACCCATTTCCTGGTGCAGGTGCTAACAAGAGAGTTGGAAAGAGAAGGGAAAGAAGTCTGCTGCAAACGAAGCATGCAGTGTGCAGTCATTGAGATTTGACTGCATCTTAACATTGGCACTCAACCAAATTTAACTAGCTCTAAGTACTTTTAAATTAGGCATATAGTTAAAATTTGACAAGCACATAAACTTAATAGCTGATTTCCAGGCAAAATTACTACCAAAACTGATTTTAACTGCCAGTAAAATAAGCCCAGGAGGTTGTTATTCGAGGTAGCCCAGTAAAATGAAATAAGGATCAGGACAATGGGAACAGTTGTGAAGATGACAAAACTGTCATGTCTACAGGTGGAACTAAGTGTCTGCCCTGTTAATGGATATAGACACAATTCAGGGAAGCAAACCATCCAAATGCATCACTTGAATCCTGTTTGGCTGTTCTGACGTAGAAGAAGAAAAGAAACAGAATCAATTGGGGAAATGTAAGATGCGGAACTACAAAAATAAACTTGCCGTCCCTGACATCTGTGTTTATTAATGCATTATATTAAACAGCAGAGATTTTCCCCATCGTTAGCCAACACCAAGATGGCGTCTTGCATGCTTCGTTTTTTTTTCACCCCTAATCGTAAGGGCTTTCCTTACTCTCTCTTTGCTTCCAGCTTTTGTCTTATTCTCCCCATAAAGAGTTGGCAGAGCATGGCTGGGCAATTTCAGAAACATGGTTTATAAGTGACTTGCTCTATTACTTTGCTATTAAAAGTGAGTCTGTGCTAACTATTCTTTGATGAAGAAGCAGTCCCTTCCAGCCCCCAGGTGGAGATTTTCCCTATCAATAACCCCAGAACAAGTTTGATTCAAAGAAATGACACATACAGTGGCCAGATGTTTGGAGAATAAGAAAGAGAGCTAAGTTCACACAATTGTTCTGCCCTCTTGCTTTCCGCTGAGGTTCTTTCCTGTGGGCTGTAGGACTCATTAACAGACCTCTCTGCTCTGGGGATGCACACTGGCAGCCTCAGCCTAGCCCTTCAGTGAGAGGCTGCTAACAGGCGGCCTTCCTTTTCCTGTGCAGCTGGTGTTTGCAGAAGGACATGATTTGAAAGTTGATTTATTTACCCTGTCTTAAAAAAAAAAAAATGAATGGACATAGATGTCTGTTTGTTGAAACAATTAATAAACTCTAATAATATGATTAGAATTTAACAGAAAAACATCCTTGGCTTGCAGGTGGAAATCCAAGGTCTTAAACTTTTAGGACGTTCATCATGTAGCTGTCTCACTCAGAACAAGATAAGATGACGTGTTTGGTCTTTAAAAACAAAACAAAACAAAAAAACAGCTGATCAATTCTTGTTTTTTACTCTACAGCCTTTGAGTCATGGATGAAGAAAATCACTTTCACTTGTGGGAGCCAGTGGGCTCCAGTTCGTGTTGTCTCCGTTGTCCGTGGAGACTTTGAAGATGTTTATACGCACCTCAACTATCAAGAGGAAGAGAACATGCCAGAAAGGGACTCTTCCTCTCGGGCTAGCTCCTCCTCTCAAGTCCCTTCAAAAAGTCAGTGTGTCTGAGACACAATAGACATAGCTTAAATAAAGTGAAGAGGCGTAAGCCATAGAAGATGTAGTTTCTGTCTTTAAAAAATGTATTCATTATTTTGGGGAATAATACAAACACACACACCAATTTAAAAAACTTTAAAGGACTATTCAGTGAAAAATCATTCTCTCTCCCACCCTCACTCCCCCTCAGCCACCATGTTCCCAAACCAGAGGCAACTGCCATTATATTTCTAGAGTATTCTTCCAGAGACATCCTATGTAGATATAAACATTCATACATACACATATATATGCTTTTAAAATATACAAATAATAATGTACAATACACATTGTCCTGCACTTTGCTTTTTTTTTCACTTAACAATACATCACACAAAGATGTTTTTCTGCTCAAAGTGCCATCAAGAGAGAAAAGTCATTCTTCAGTTCAATGATCTGCATCTGTTTCTGGCTTATTGTATTGACAACAAACAAAATGCAAGTCAAACTCTATTGCAGCCACAGGTAATCTCGGCCTGGAGAAATGTGAATCCTCTTTAAAACCTTACAACTTTGAATAACAGAAAGTGTGGAGTGAATAGAGAAGAAAGGGAAGGATGAATTGTTTTTAATAGAATGTTTTGTGGGACTGACAGTTGAGCCAAGAGACATTTTGGATGCCGTCTTGCAAAATGATTTCTTGCCTAGCTCTAGTAAGTAGAATGCAAAGTTATTGGCTATAATGGCATAATTTTTGTTAGTTAAGGATCTCTATACGTGGCATAGTATCAATATTCTGGATACAACATGAAGGAGGTAGAAAGAGAACAGGCTTTGGAATCAGGCAGACCTAGATGTTAATACTGGATATACCAGTTACTAATTTAAACTAGTTTTCTAACCTCTCAGACCCTTGGTTTTCCTTTATGTAAAATGAAAATACTGTACATACTTTAAAGAGTGGTTGTGACAATTTGTTTTCTTAAAAAAAAAAAAAAAAAATCATAGGTGTCCACTATTACTGTGATGCTGCATAACAAGTAATTCCCCCATTCTCCATGACGTGAAATAATGAATATTCGTGTTGTATTCGTGTTTACATTCGCTGTAGTTTAGATGTACCCAGCTGCTCTTGCCTGAGCTTTTCTGGCCTCTAGGCTTGGGTCTGGTTCAGGTCTGCTTTACACGTCTTGATTTCAGGTCAAAGGGTGACAATTGCCTGGGGGCATGCTTTTCTCTCATGGCAGAAGATAGAACCTCAAGAGGACTGGCGGCAACTCACCATGCCTCTTATAGACTCAGCTGGTCTATAAGACCAGAACATTGTTACTTCTGCCCACATTCCGTGGGCCAAAACATCACAGGGCCAGGGCCAGGGCCAAGGCCAAATTCAATGAAGTGGGAGGAATACTCTCCCTGCAGTGAACCACAGCAAAAGCAGGAAGGGGAAGAAGAATCATAAATAACAGATTCAGGCCCCCAGTGCAACACCAGACATCTAGAGTGTTCACATAAATGGGAGCTATTATCACTATACTATCAAATAGGAAAGGTATTAGAGACAGCACTGAATGTATAATAATTCTAAAACACACCTTAAAAGCAATTTTTTTAATTTAAAAAAAAAAACACTTTAAAAAGTCAATCAGTTTGTAATTTTGTTCTTCCCCTAATCAGAGTAGGCATATATGGTCCCTCTGTGTGAATCTGAAAAAAAGGTGCCTCTCTAAGCAGACGAACCCTAGGGCCAACAGCTAGGCAAGTGCACAACAAGATCCCCCTTCCATGTGGCAAATGCAGCTCTGCAAAGAGCCCCTGGCTGAGCTGGGAGAGCTGAAAGGGAGCTGCCATTTCCACTGAGCCTATTGTGCAGTGCATGACCTACACACCATATGTTGCAGCGCAGTTCCTGAGAGTGGAAGCTGGCCTGGGAGCCTCATCCTGCTTTCGGTTCTGGTTCATTGACACCATTGCTATAAACAATTCCCTTGGAGCTTTGATTCACAGCTTGCTTTCTGCTTTCCAAGTTATGGACTAGAAAATTGGAGCTTTGGGGACACGCTGGCACCTATTTCCCAGAGCTCCTGCAGCTTTTTACGTCTCCCATCTGAATCCAGACCCAGGTGACCTAGCAGCTCCCAGACTGCTCTAGGGCCTGGAAACTGAGATCACAGAGAAATGTACAGACTTACACAGCTTAATTTTCTTCATCCTGACTGACAGGATGAGGACAGAAGGGAAGAGGAGGGAACTCTAAAGAAGCTTTAGAAAGCACTGACATTATAAGCTTGTGGATAGATAAGCAGCTCATGGGGAGTGGAGTGCGAAGCAGCAAACATGGGGGGAGAGATTGAGGGAGGCACCCCAGGGTGGGGAGGGGGGAGATCCTTATGTCTACACATAACAACTGCTGTGAGAAAAGATGTGCAATTCAGTCCTGCATTGCTTATTTGGAAAATTAATTAGTAAGTGGTTAGCAAACAATGGTTCCACTGAACAGAATATTAATCTTCCCCCAAATTTATTTAGACCCTAGGCATAGAGGGGAGAGGAAGAAGGAAGGATCTGGGAGAGGAGGAGGGAGGGAGGGAGAGAAAGAGAAGGGTACAGGATGGGAAAGGATAGGAGAGGAGAGGAGGGAAGGCAGGACCTGTATCTGCTTTGTTCGCCAGGATCAAGCACAGAGCCTGGCCTGGAGAAGGTGCTCATTAATATGAGAGTGTATGAGTGAAAGAGAAGGGAGATTGCAATATTGACATCCGTGATTCCACTAAAAGCATCGCCAAGTGACTACCATGAGACATCTTACGTTCCCACTGATCTGCTAAATATATTATTTGGAGAGTCACCGCACACTCTTTGTAGCATAACTCATCAGTCTTGTCTACCGCCTTTCTCATCATCCTAGATTTAGTTCTTTTCCCCCTCCTGCAGGCAGTGTAAAGGCCAGCATCCCGTGCTCACTTGCCCTCTCACCCTCTCCTGCTTCGGTTTTCCTGTTTTCTTGCCTGTAAGTGTCTGTTAGACTCTTCCTCCTAGGTTTATTTGCAGTCTGACCTGTGAATCTTTGAAATATTTTCTCTCGTGGTCTCACTCCAGTGACACCATGAGCAAGGCATTGGTAATGACAGCTCATTTGGAGATATTAGCTGCTAGGCTGTTTTCTTTTATGCTGTCTAGGTGTAGGCTCTGGAAGAAGACAGAAGCACTGAAGGATGTTTCCTGAGTGAATTTGAACACTGTGCAGAAAAAAAGCCTGCCTTCCTTTCATCTTTAAAATGTAATTGGGTCCAATCAGGTCTAAAATGATTGTGTCTGGAAGTCCATTCTCAGGAATGAGTCCTACCATTGGTCAACCCAGCCTCCTTGCCAGACTTTTCCAGATCTGTTCGGAACCCAGCTGCTGGAATGGAGATTCAACATTCTGGGTATGGCATGTTTATTTCGAAACAATCATGAGGCTTGATTTGATGTAGTGAAAGAAATTAGTGCTTGCTGAATACGGCCCAATTATTACAGCATTAATTCATACAGATTAGCAGCTGACATCGGCTGGGAAGCACACGTCAGGACATTTCAATACGTTTGGCTAAAAAGAGCTGCCTCTCAGTGGCTGCTGAACTCCCCAGCTCCACCCCCAAGCCCAGATGATGACTCCATATGTGGAATGACTTTCACATCAAGGGCATATAGCGTTATTTTAATATTAGCTGGCAAGGGACAAACAGAAGCATGGTTGGGAGATGCCCCGAAAGCTGGTCATCAAACAGATCCCCTTTAAGACCTACTTTTTCCCAAACTCAGGTTCTAACCACTAAACGACTCTTCAAAGATGGAAGAAACTGGTACATACTAATAGGAAACATAACCAAACACTTTCTTGTGAAGTATCGAATTTAGTATGTGAATCTACACCTTGTGCAAGCAGTTAAGTGTGTTCTCAGCTGCAAGTAACAATAGCTTAAACAAATAAAGGACTGTTTACTTACTGTTATGGAACTGAACTGAGTCCTGCCAAAATTCATATGTTGGATCCCTAATCCCCACAACCTCAGAACGTGGCTGTATTTGGAGACAGGGCCTTTAGAGAGGTGATTGAGTTAAAATGAATCATGGCCCTTGGCTGGGCCCTTTATTATTCAGAATTCTCCACAGAAGCAGAACCGTTAGGATATGTACACACACACACACACAGACGCAAACACACACACACACACATTGGAAGGAATTGGTTCACACAATTTGGGAGGCTGGTAGGTTCTAAGGTCCAAGATCTACAGGATGAGCAGGAAAACTGGAGACCCAGGAGAGCCTGTGGGTTAATTCCAGTCTGAGTTCCAATGCCTAAGAACTAGGAAGGCTGATGGTGTAAATAAATTCCAATCTAAAGGCCCAGAAAGAGCTAATGTTTCACTTAGAGTCCAAAGGCTGGAAGAAAGCTGATGTTTCAGTTCAAAGGCCATCAGGCAGGAAGAATTCTCCTGTACTTAGGGGAGGGCCAGCCTCTTTGCTCTCCTCAGGCCTGCAACTGATTGAATGAAGCCCACTTACATCAGGAACAGCAAACATTTTATTCAGTCTACCCATTTAAATGTTAATTTCATTCAGAACCACCCTCACAGACACACCCAGAATAATGTTTGACCAACCATCTGGGAACCCAGCAGCGCAGTCAAGTTGACATGTAATATTGACCACCATGGCCCAATCCAATCTGACTGGTGCCCTCATAAGAAGAGGAAATTTGGACATACAAAGAGGCACTGGTGATGTACCCATTAAAAATAGCCATCTGCAAGCCACAGAGAAAAGCCTCAGAAGACATCAAATCTGCCAATACCAGCAGCTTGATCTTGGACTTCTAGTCTCCAGAACCATGGGAAAGCAAATTTCTGTTGCTTAAGGCATCCAGTCTGTGGTATTTTGTTATGACAGTCCTAACTAACTAATATACACACCACAGCAAGAAGTCAAAAGATAGACAGCTGCTGGTGCTGGTTCCACAGTTCAGTGGCATCTGGACACAAGTCTTTAGGATTCTTTTTGGCCTCTTTTTATGTATTAGCCCCATGGTCACATGATGGCTACTGCACCCCAGGCAGGAAGAAGCAGTAGGAGATAGGAGTTTATCTCTGTGAGGCTTCAGGAAGAAATAACCTCTCCAATACACAGTTGCCTAAGTCTATTGGCCAAAACTGCATGGCCACTGTGATTTGTAAGAGAAGCTAACAAATAAAGTATGAACCTTCCCAGACTTTAGAGTGAAAGAAGGCAAGGAAGAGGGAGTTGGGATTGTATGTTGAATAAGCCTTCCTACAATACATGTCACAACTTGGTTAGCAGAAAGAATTTCATGCCAGGAATGTTTTGCACACAGTGGACTCTAGATAAAGTCTTTGTGACTGAAATGGTGAGGTTGAGTGTCCGTGATTCTCATGAGGCATGTTTTCTGTCCCTCCTCAGATCCCCTTGGTACCATCGTTTCTGGCCCCTCGGCCACTGGCTCTATCTCACTGCTATAGAGACCCACCAGGTCCATTTGGGCCTGAGCAGTTTCAGCATTTGGGGTTGCTTGCCAAGAGGGTCAGACCCTCCCTGTAGGGACTGCTGTATCCCAAGGCTCATCAGCCATGTGGCCTTCTGTTTCTAGGCTTTTGTTATTGTTGTTTTGCCACTCCTGGTTTTGAATGAAACATTTCACCTTAAGGTTCTGGCTTCCCAAGCAGTTCCCAGCAAAGCCAGGTATCTCTGCGAGATGTGAGAAGAGTCAATTCTCCTGTGGAGTAAAATTTGACCAAAGACAAACAGGGAATGAGAGAAAGTCCAGTAAATTCCCTCTTTCTTTCCTCTGTGGACTTCTGCAAGATATGGTTTCTCTGTACATCCTGACTGGAGATGTCCACACAACTGAGTAGACACTGGATTAATTTTTTTGTGGCTGCTATAACAAATTACCACAGACTGGGTGGTTTTAAACAGGCATTTGTTCTCTCACAGTTCTGGAGGCCAGAAGTTCAAAATCAAGGTATTGACAGGGCCTCATTTCCTCCAAAGGCTCTAGAGGAGATTCAGTTCTTTGCTTCTTCCAGGTTCTGGCAGCTTCAAGCACTCCTTGGTTTGTGGTCACACCACTCCAATCATTGGCTCCATGGTCACATTGCCTCCTCTTCCTCTGCTGCCTGTCAAATCTCTCATGTCTCTTGTGAGGACACTCAACATTAGATTCAGGGCCCATCTAGATAATGCAGAATGTTCTCTTCATCTCAAGGTCCTTAATTACATCTGCAAAACCCCCTTTTCCAAATGAGGTCACATTCATAGGTTCCAGGAATTAGAATGTGGACATATCTTTTGAGGGGCCACCATTCAGCCCACCATGGACACCCTCACTGAACAATGAACAAGGCTGTGTCTCTTCACAGCTCATCATGAAGCAGTGGCTGGAATAGAAACGTGTCCACCTTGCATTGCTCCCCTGTCATTTCTTTCATTCTTGTTCTCACTGTCTGGAGAACACACCTCTTAAATGAAGCATCAGTACTCAGTCTTTGTGATATGGTTTGGCTGCGTCCCCACCCAAATCTCATCTTGAATCGTAGCTCCCATAATCCCCACATGTCATGGGAGGGACACAGTGGGAGGTAATTGAATCATGGGGGTGGTTTTTTCCCATGCTGTTCTTGTGATAGTGAGTAAGTCTCACAGGATCTGATGGTTTTATAAAGGGCAATTCCCCTGCACACTCTCTCTTGCCTGCTGCCACATAAGACGTGACTTTGCTCCTCCTTTGCCTTCCACCATGACTGTGAGGCCCCCTCAGCCATGTGGAACTATGAGTCCATTAAACCTCTTTTACTTTATAAATTACCCAGTCTCGGGTATTTCTTCATAGCACTATGAAAATGGACTAATATACACCTTGCCTCAGGCTCTGTTTTCAAAAAGATGAAGACTTAAATAATAATTAAACAATAATGTTACAGATCCTAGTTGTCTTAGTCAATTTAGACTGCTATAATGAAAGACCATAGAGTGGGTGCCTTGTAGCTGGGTTTTCACATGGTAGAAGGAGCAAGATAGCTTTCTGGGATCTCTTTTATAAGGACACTAATTTCATTCAGAGGGTCCTACCCTTATTATCTAATCACTTCCCAAAAGCCTTGCCTCCTACTACTGTCATTTTGGGGGTTAGGATTTTAACATATGAATTTGGGACAGGACATAGAGGATACAAGCATTCAGCCCATAGCAATAGTGTATACAGACAGACCCTAAGCTTTGACCTCAGAGAGACCTAAATTCAAGTCCAGGCTCAGCAAATTGGTAGCCATGTAACCTCAGGCAGCTCATTCATTTATCCTCTCTAAGCCCAGAGTTTTCACTTTTTAATATGAGTAATAATAATTCTTAGTTGTAGGGACATTACAGAGATAAAGTGAAATTATGTTTGCCAAATACTCAGCAAAAACATGTAATAGGTACCCAATACATGTTAGCTATTATGAATATTAATACAGGCATACCTCAGAGATATTGCAGGTTCAGTTCCAGACCACTGTAATGAAGTTAATAATGCAATAAAGCAAGTCACACATATTTTTTGGTTTCACAGTACATATTAAAGTTATGGTTATACTATACTGTAGTCTATTAAGTGTGCAATGTAGAATTATGTCCAGAAAAACAATGCACATGCCTTAATTTAAAAATACTTTATTGCTAAAAAATGCTAACAATCATCTGAGCCTTCAGCAAGTTGCAATTCTGCTGGTGAAGGGTCTTACCTTAATTTTGATGATTGCTGACTGATCAGGATGGCAGTAGCTGACGGTTAGGGTGGCTGCAGCAATTCATTAAAATAAGACAGCAATAAAATTTACCACATCAATTGACTCTTCCTTTCATGAAAGATTTCTCTGTAGCATGTGATGCTGTATGATAGCATTTTACCCACAGTAGAACTTCTTTCATAATTGGACTGAATCCTCTCAAGCACTACTGCTACTTTATCAACTCTGTAATATTCTAAATGCGTTGTTTTCATTTCCACAATGTTTACAGCATCTTCACTAGGAGTAAATTCCATCTCTAAAACCATTTTCTTTGCTCATTCATAAGAAGCAACACCTCATCCATTAAAGTTTTATCAGGAGATTACAGCAATTCAGTCCCATCTTCAGGCTCCACCTCTAATTCTAGTTCTCTTGCTATTTCCACCACATCTGCAGTTACTTCCTCCACTGAAGTCTTGAGCCTCTCAAAGTCATCCACAAGGGTTGGAATCAATTTCTTCCAAACTCCTGTTACTGTGGATATTTTGACCTCCTCCCATGAATCATGAGTGTTCATAATGGCATCTAGAATGGTAAATCCTTTCTAGAATGTTTCAACTTACTTTGCCCAGATTCATCAGAGGAATTATTATGTATGGCAGCTATAGACTTACAACATATATTTATTAAATAATAAGACTTGAAAGTCAAAATTACTCCATGATGCATGGGCTGCAGAATGGGTGTGATGTTAGCAGGGATGAAAGCATTTCTCTTATACATCTCCATCAGAGCACTTGGGTGACTAGAGACATTGTCCATGAGCAGTAATATTTTCAAAGAAATCCTTTTTTTCTAGCAGTAGGTCTCAGCAGTGGGCTTAAAATATTCAGTAACTATGCTCTAAACAGGTGTGCTGTCATTCAGGTTTGTTATTCCATCTACAGAGCATGGGAAGAGTAGATTTAGTATAACTCTTAAGGGATTTAGAATTTTCAGAATGGTAAATGAGCATTGCCTTCAACTTAAAGACAACAGTTGCATTAGCTCCTTACAAGAGAGTCAGCCTGACCTTTGAAGCTTTGAAGCCAGGCATTGACTTCTCCTCTCTAGCTATGAAAGTCCTAGATGAAATCTTCTTCCAAAAAAGGCTGTTTTATCTACATTGAAAATCTATTGTTTAGTGCAGCCACCTTCATCAATGATCTTGGCTAAATCTTCTGAATAACTTGATGCAGCTTCTACAGCCACACTTGCTGCTTCATCTTGCACTTTTACGTTATGGAGACAGCTTCTTTCTTTAAACCTCATGAGGTTTCCTTAAGCCTCTTCCAGCTTCAAACTTTTCTTCTCCAGCTTTCTCACATCTCTCAGCCTTCATAGAATTGAAGAGAGTTAGGGCCTTTCTCTGGATTAGGCTTTGGCTTATGGGACTATTGTGGCTGGTTTGATCTTTTATATGGATCACTAAAACTTTTCCCATTTCAGTAATAAGGCTGTTTCACTTGCTTATGATTCATGCGTTCACTGGAGGAGCACTTTGAATGTCCTTCAAGAATTTTTCCTTTGCATTCACGACTTGATTAGCTGTTTGGTGCAAGAGACTTCACTTTTGGCCTATCTCGGCTTCGTCATGCTTTTCTCACTAAAATTTCTAGCTTTTGATTTAAAGTGAGAGACGTGAGATTCTTCCTTTTACTTGAAGGCCATTGTGGGGTTATTAATTGGCCTAATTTCAATATTGCTGTATGAAAAGGAATGAGGAAGCCCCAGGAGACAGGCCTATCAGGGATGCAGTCAGAATATACACAACATTAATTGATTAAGTTTGGCATCTTCTATAGGTGTGGTTTGTGGCACCCCAAAATGATTTCAAAAGTACTCCATCACAGATACAATAATAATGAAAAAGTTTGAAATATTTGGAGAATTACCAAAATGTGATACAGAGTCACAAAGTAAGTGTATTTTGTTGGAAAAAAAGCGGTGCCAATAGACTTGCTTAACACAGGGTTTCCATGAATCTTCATTTTGTAAAAAACACAGTATCTGAGATGTGCCACAAAGCAAAGTGAAACAAAACGAGGTGTGCCTGTGTACAAACGGATATTAGCAAAATATTCCCTAAGGCCATCTGCAGTGAAGTAACTCTCTTTGGGCTCTGGGACAATGGTGGATGGTGTCCACAGGACAACGTGGGCTCACTCCCACAGTGTAGACAGGTGATCGTAGTTTCCTTGCAGCTCCCAACATGTGCATTTGAAGAACAGCAGAAATGGTCATCCCGTACATCATTACGTCAGTGTTCACTGAGATAATAAAGTTTTCAAGATCTTTTATGACTTCGCTCCAATTGACTAGTCCATTTTATTTCCTACCTTTCCCTCCATGGGTCCTAACTTCTTGCATTGCTGGTCCATTGCCAGTTCCCAAACAGACTCAACTTCATGCTGTACTTACTACCTCAAATGCCCTCCTACCATTTATTCATGCACAAATTACAATTCTAAATGCTTTGCTGCACTGTCTTATTTAAGCACTGGAGTAGAATGAAGAAAAAAAAGGCAGCCTCTCTCTTTATATAATTTATGTAACAGATTAGAGAAGAGAAAAATACTTACGTTATTCTAATGAAGTACGGTCAGGCTTTGGAAAGAGAAACTCCTGAGTGATATAGGAACAAAGAGCAGAGAAATCAAACCTATTATCTGCTTACCCAAACCTGCCCATTCTGCAAGGCTTGGGTCACAAACTAGCCCTTCACCACTCAGCAATTCTCTCACACTCATCAGAACAAACTGCTCCTCTGTGTTTGATATATTTTACTTAGTCATATTAAACAGCACTTGCTTTATGCTATGCTTTGAGATAAATGCTTGATCTTGATGTACATTGTATCATTGAACCTTTACAATACTATTAAATAAATTATTCACATTTTATAGGCAAAGAAGCTGAAGTTTAGAGACTTATGTAAGCAGATCTTTGCACCAATACTTCCCTCTTTCAGGAATCCTCTTCCAGTTGTTGCCTGGCTGCCTCCTTCCTTAGGTCTAAGCTTAGTTGTCACCTCTTCCAAGAAGCCTTCCTTGACCATCCATTCTTAAACCGCCACCATGCCAACTCACTCTTGCCCATTACTCTATTTTCTTTAGAGAGCACTATCACTCTCTGAAATTACACTTTTTATTTATTTGTTTGCATGCTTATTGTCTGTCTTCCTCTGTTAGAATGTGTAAGTACAATTAGATCAATAAAGGTCTTTTTCTCTAAGTCAGGTCATTCTGTATCTTTGGCATTTAGAGAACTATCTGGTACATAGTAGGCATTAATTTGATGAATTAATAATAAAACCAAAGTCATATAGCTGGTAAGTGGTAGAGTTCAGATTTCAACATATGTTTGTCTTTCTCCAAAGTCCAGGATTTAATTCCTTTTGTAGACTTTATTCTATGCATCTTGCTTTGGAATTCGTTTTTTTTGGTTTTTTTTTTTTTTTTTTGGTTTTAGTTTTTTTTTTTTTAAACTCTCTGTCCTGTATGGTTCTGAAGGCAATGGCAACCATGACACAGACATCTTTGTGCCTCTCTTAGCTCCTATCAGGATACCACCTTGCTCTCCAGACACTGCACCCCTATTTGCAGAGATGAATTGAATGTGTTTCCATGACAACGCCAGAGGAGGAAGAGGGGCTCTGAGGCCCCGTATGATTTTCCTCTCCCCTCCATTGAGGCTAGCATCACAGGCTGTGGAAGCTTCCCCTGAGAGCTCTCAGCAGGTAGGTCAACAGGCGAGCCTCAGGCCCGAGGTGCCATCATGGTCTTGAAAGGAAGGCATTACCTCGGCACTGAGCTAGCTGGCTCTCTGTGCAGTGTGGCTTGAGTGATCCACATTCCAGGGATGGAGATTTCAGCTCAGCCTCCATCTGAGGATTAAGGGTAAAGTCCTTGAGTTTATTGGAAGAGAATCATAGTCCTTATGGCAAAAAACAGAAAAAAAACAAAAACAAAAACCTTGCTTGTCCCCATTACCGAGGGAGGGGTTCTTCACACTGAGAATAGCTGGGCATTTCAGTGGGAGGACAGCCATTGTTTCACACAGGGAGTGGACATAGCTCAGCAAAAAGGCTCCCTGACACATGATAGCTTCCTGCCCTGTCTCTTAACTCTTGACTTTTCACATCTTCCCTTAGCAAAAATAACTGATGGAAACTTACAAAACTCCCCACTCAGTCCCCTTTCTCTGTTCCTTTGGAAAGATAGAGCAGTGAAGCATTTCTTTAGGGTTTGCAAAAAAAAAAAAAAATCACTCTGTTGTCATCAGAAGAGCCAGAGGAATAAAGAAGTCGAAGTGGCTCCTGGGCAGAGTGCCAGGTTGACAACCCTGAAAGCAAACCATGACCCCCTTCCCCCTAGAGCCACCCAGAAGGTATGAGCTGCAGAGAGGTCAGCTGCCTCTCCAACTTTTCCCCCAGGGAACCAGCCACGGCGATGAGAGCTGCCTCTCCTTCACCATGCTTTCCTTTTTGGATAGAGATTTGGAAAAGGTAGTCCAATTTCATGAATTGGCAGAGAAGGCAGCTGCCTATAGGGTATGATTTGACAGCAGCCACACAGAATATCTTCCCTCAAGATATCTTCCTATTGCCAAAATTTCCTCCATTAGTGGGATTCCCTTGAGTGTTACAGCATTAGTCTTAGAGAGAATGCTACTAAAATGCAAACTCTCCCGGAAAGGTTCATAGTCCACTAGGTAGGGGTCAGTAAAGTTTTTCTGTAAAGGGTGAGATGGTAGATGTTTTGGGTATGTGGAACGTACAATCTCTGTTGCAGCTACTTACCTCTACCTTTGGTGCAAGAGCAGTCAAAACTAGTATGTAAACGAATGGGTATGGCTGTGCTCCAATAAACTTTATTTACAAAACCTAGCAGCAGGCTGGATTTGGCCCATGGGCCATAATTTGCCAACCTAGCACTAGACTACAAATCAGTGACTTTTCTTACCACCTCTTTATCCCTAGTGCCTTTCATGTGAGCTACACAGTGAAGAGTTGCTGAAATAGTTTGTTAAAGTTCTTAGCCAACAACAGTTCAAGATAACCAACCTGTCCAGAAGTCGACTCGAGATAGGTGGATACAGTGAGAGTCTCCAAGGGTTAAGAACTGAGGAGACAGGGCCCTAAAATCAAATTTACCAACTTACCACTTTTAACCAAACCGATCCCATTGGTTATAGTCATAAGTCTCAGAATCTTGTTACTGGCTGAGATTCCTGAATTCTCCATGTCAGACCAGTGTAAAGTAAAGGCTAAGAGCAATGGAAGTTAGTGACAAGCAAGGAACCCTGAGCCTGGTTGCTCTTTCTGGTTTTGGCACTTTTGTTAAATCCCCGTACTCCAGAAAGGTATTTGCTCCTGTCATTCCATAGAGTGAACCAGATTCCCACTGCTCTGACTTTAGCTCTGCTAAAGCCCTTTGGTATGGGGTGAGCTGGTGTTTTGTTTTGTTTTGTTTTGTTTTTTGAGATGGAGTCTTGCTCTGTTGCCCAGGTGTGATCTCAGCTCACTGCAACAACTGCCACTTGGGTTCAAGTGATTCTCCTGCCTCAGCCTCCCGAGTAGCTGGCATTATAGGTGTGGGCCACCGTGCCTGGCTAATTTTTGTATTTTTTTTTAGTAGAGATGAGGTTTCACCATGTTGACCAGGCTGGTCTCGAAGTCCTGACCTCAGGTGATCCGTCCACCTCGGCCTCCCAAAGTGCTAGGATTACAGGCGTAAGCCACTGCACCAGGCTTGTTTTTTAAAAAGTCAGCTCTGCAATTCCGTATCCTACTCACCTTATTTTCTCCCTTGATGCAGTTACATCCCTGTGGGAATCATGGAATCTAAAGTCTGCCTGTTGGTATCTTTCGGGATGGTGGAAATCAGGATGGTGAATTTCAGCATTGATTCTAGGAGATGATAACTACCGCCACCTTAACTTCAACTGTTTTCTGGACTACAGTCTTGATTTAGTGGAGGCTGCACCAGAAAGGACTGAGTTGTGTGTAGCCTTGCAGTTCCAGACATTTGGGGATCTTGCATCAGCAGGACAGGTAAGGATATGCTGCAACAACAACAACAATAACAACAACAACAACAAAACAACGGAATTATAGTTTCTTAACACAACCCACTTGTATTTATTGCTCATGTTACATGTTCAACATGGCTTGGCAGACAGGTTGTACTCATCATTGTCATTCCTGGACCCAGATAGCATAGGATCTGTCATGACATGTGCCTTCTTGGTCATCTCCTTAGGGGAAAGGGCATGACAAATCGTACACCAGTTTCCAAAGCCTCTGCCCAGAAGTGTTATATCTGTTCACATTTCATTGACAAAACAAGTGACATGCCACATGGAACTCCAAAATAGTGTGAAGAACAATACTACCACAGGCCTGGAAGGATAAAATAATTGTAGGCAGGCCACATGACTACTGTAGAATCCGAAAAAAGGGTCATGCATGAAGAGTCAAGTAACCTCATGGGAAAGATACCTAACTAGAAGCTGAGTACTGATACTGCAGGGAAAATTCTGAAGACCCTAAGAACAGAAGTTAATCTGAATATTTCCGATGGTGTAGCAGATAAAAGCAACACTGATGGAGGGAAGAAAAATTCTTCAGGGCCAAGCTGGAGTGAGGTATGGGCTGGGCAGTCGTTGAGTACGACTGACACTCCGCAATGAAAGAAACCAACAGACTGCCTTCTTTCTGGAAGAAACAACTGTTTTAAAAGTCTGAGGCAACTGCAATGCGGTTATACTAGATTATGTATAAAACAAAGGGAACAAGGAGTACTTCTTGTGGTTCCAGCACAGAGGTAGTTCTGAGAGGAGATAACATGATCAGTGTGGGAAGACATGACAGATTCTCATGGAGAAGACAATGGAAAGACGAGGAAAAAGGTGGTGTGCCTGCCTCATTCTGGCCTACCAGTCACACCCTCTATGTACCATGGCACCAGTGTGTAAGGGCAAAAGCAAGAGGCCACAGAGCAAGACTTGTACAGTTGTGCAGGTTGGGCACTGCACAATGTCTCAGTTAGGCTGCTATAACAAAGTACCACAAGAAGTACTCCTTGTTTTATGCATTATCTCCTATAGCAACCAGTCAGGCTGCTATAACAAAGTACCATAGACTGGGTGGCTGATAAATAACAGAAATTTATTTCTTACAGTTCTGGGGGCTGAAAATCTGAGACAAAGGTGACAGCAAGATCAGATTCTGGTGAAGGCCCTCTTTCAGGTTGCAGACTACCATCTTCTTGTTGTATCCTCACATTGCAGAAGAGTCAAAGCAGCTGTCTGGGGTCTCTTTGATAAGGGCACTAATCCCATTCATGAGGGATCCCCTCCATGACCTAATCACCTCCCAAAGGCCCCACCTCCCATTACCTTCACATTGGTGGTTAGGATTCCAACACATGAATTTGGGAGTTACACATTCAATCCATAGCACACACCTCTAAGCAGTGCTGATCGCACTCTGATTATGTGAACAGAGCACCCTGGAGCTGGAAGTGCACAGTCTGAGAAATCGTGAGTGGCAGCCCTGCCTCCAAGCCCTCTTCAAGTTCTTAGACTCTTGCTCTTTACTTCACACAGCTCCTGACCTCATTAGTGTGGTTTCCTATTTCTGGCATCGCCCTTGCCCTTTGAATCTGACAACAGACTCAAGATGCCTTGTTTCGACTCTGTCAGCGCTTACTTACCAGTACATAGCTTAGCTATTCCCCAGGAGCAAGGTCACAAAGGATGAATTCTTAGCCATGCAAGGTATGTAACCATAGTGAGGAGAGGCAGAGGAAGACTACTGTTCACAGGCACAGTGACATACTCCACCAAACACCCCAAACCAGGAAGAGGAATCAGGATAAGACTGGGACTCTCATGAGCAGAGTTACTTCTTTTTCCAGTTACTGTGATTCTACCAGGTCACCAAGTTGGCCTGAACTAAAGAAGCACCTGTAACAGCGGGTATGCTCAGTGCCTAGCCCAATTTTTGGTATAAAGTAGATCATTGTTAAATGTTTATTGAAAAAAAATCATGAATATATATATTTAAAGAACAGTTCAGCTTTCTTCTTTCCATAGTTATAAGGGTGATAAGAATTTGACCACAAAGCAAGCTATTGAAATATGAAAAACTCAAGCAAACCAAGTGGAGGGAGGAAGGTAGGAAACCAAGCATTTAGAGTTGGAATACTGCTTTGGGGGTGTGTCTTCCAAATATACCCTCCTTTATGAATTGACTTTGATAATTTTAGTCCTAAAATGTTCAGTGTTGAGGTGAGTTTTCAGTTTTTAAATGCTTATAAAAATACTAGGCAGAATCATGATTAGATTTAGTACTGGTACCACACATAAAAGGTGTTTCCACCTTGAACTCTGACATTAAACTTGAACAGTACTGCTACCACAATGTCCAGCAAATAGAGGGGGAACTGCTTAGGCTCTTGGTCCTTTGGAATGAAAGCAATGCACTTACATACTTCTCCCCTAAAGTAAGCATAAATATAAATTATAATTGAATGTATGTGGTGTGAGATAATCATTTTTCATGAAGTCATGATGCTCAGGAAAATAAATACTGATGTTGAGGCCAACTCAACTTCAGAAAAACATTTGCCTCAAAATGCATATATGACCTCATCCTCATTCTTATTTTACCTTTTCTTCTTAACAGGCATATGCTGAAATGTAGGCATTATGAAACCTGACTTGCCTTCCATAAGGCCCTTGGCCCATAAATATCTGTCCTCAAATAAACAGAAACCCTACCTTGAAACAAAGAAGAAAGTCTGTAAGGGAGGATGGGCAGGACAGAGGGCAGATGTGGCTTGATTTTTAGCACATTGTTATCGAATACATTATTCTCTGCTGAGATATGTATTGGCCATCACAAAAACCCATGCTTAACAAAGCTTTCATTCTTAAATTTGCATAATGCCTTATTCGCATGCATAGAATTCCACAAAGTATTGCTTCTAACCAAAGAATTCATTCCACATACACACACAAAAAAATTGTGACAAGGGGCTCATGTCCATGGAATTCACTGATTTCATCACATGCCCATCACCCAGGAGCAGCTGGCCTTATAAAAAGTGGAATGGCCTATGGAAGCCTCAATTACAGCACAATTTGGGAGAATACCCTGAAGGTCAAAGTTCTGTCTTTCGAGATGCCTCGTCTGCTTTGAATCAGTGACCAATACATGGTCCAATTTCTTCCTTAGCCAGAACATATGGGTCCAGGAAGCAAGGATGAAAGTGGGAGTGGCTTATCTCACTACTATCCTTAATAGCCACTCCCAGAATGCTTGCTTTCTGTTCCTGAAACTCTGGGCTCTTCTGGTTGGACGCTGGAGTGCAGTGGCATGATCACTGCTCACTGGAGTCTCAACCTCCCAAGCTCAAGCAATCCTCCCACCTCAGCCTCAAGAGTAGCTGGGACCACAGGTGTGCACCACCATGCCCAGATAATTTGTTATTTTTTTGTAGAGGCAGGGTCTCCCTATGTTGTTCAGGCTTGTCTTGTACTCCTGGGCTCAAGTGATCCTCCTGCCTCAGCCTCCCAAGGCATTGGGATTACAAGAGTGAACCACCACACCCAGCCCAGAAGTCTATTTTCATAATAGAGAAATGTTTGTTCCAGGTGACACACAAATTGTTCCACTGATTCAGAAGTTGAGAGTGTCAGTGAATCACCTGGGGCTCCTATCCCCACTGACCTAGCAGGTAGGGGGTTACTGTACTGGTTGATCCTGGTTACTAAGAGAAATCAGATTTCTTTTATAAAACTCTATTTAGAACACAAGAGTTTCCCCAGAGTATTTCTTAGTATACCCATCTCCAATATAAAAGCTAATGGAAAATGACAGCATCTATAGCCAAAGCAAAAAGTTATTATTTTTGTATAGAACTTCAAACTCGGTATGTGAATAGCCAAAGGGATAGACTGTGTGAATTATTAAGCTATTACCTCATAGCTCCAAAGCTACCTTTCTGTATTCTGTTCGGTGATGCTGGGGCTATCTATAGATCTCTCTTTTGGGGAGTTGGCTCTCTGTTATGTTCTATAGTAGGGAACACTAGTGGGATATCAGAAGGCCTGGGGTAGGAAGCTGCTGTTCCTCCCAACTATTGCCCGAGCAGGGGCCCCTCACCCTGGCATTGATAGTGTCTGTCTATTTCAGCATTGACAGAACCACCCTCATGGCACTCTCCTGGCTGTATCTGCATGGCCAGGCAATGCCCCTTCCCCTGAGCTTTGTTTCCTCAGCCCTATGGGTAGTTGCTACTTCCAGCAATTACTGGTTCTTTTCGTGGTTACTTTTGTTCCTTCAACCCTCCCATACCTATGTGATCAGTTCTCCATATTAAATTCCCTCCGTTAAAATATCAGATGTGGTTTTTGGTTTCCTGACTGCACACTGATTAATAAAGCCTTAAAAAGGAAGCTCAAGATCATTTGACATCTCAATTACTATCACTTTTTCGAAACATTTATTACGATCCTCGACTGCAAAAAAAAGGAGAGGAATATTAAGAAAACGTAACATGGAATTACTGTTTTGCGAATGCCATCATCCAAACAGAAAAGGGAGAAATCCCTGTGAATGCCTGTTGAGAAACAAATTCATTTTATTAAAAGGTTTCCCTCTTTGTATTTGGAGGTTAAAGAAATGATAGAATTTATTGTTCCACCAAACAAACCATTTCACTTATTTTTGGTAAATTACACTAAATGTGGTTTAATTACTGTGTCCGGAATAGCATTTCACATCTGTGGCCCCAAAAGCTATTATCGCTATGGACATTTGGGGAAAAGAAATGGAGCCCTCTTATGGCCGATTTAAATGCTACAGCACCCTTCCAGTTCCACACTGATAGTGTTAATATCTGACCTAGATCACTGGATCTTTGGACAGAGATACCTCAGGGATCCCACCCTACCTCACCACTAAACTGACATGGAGTGTGTTGCCCAGAGAAATAATGTCTGTGCTTCTTGGCACTGTGCATATATGACATACAAACACTTATACACTGTGTAAACAAGGTCATTAAATGCCCGATTTTATAAGAAGGAAATAAAGGGAATAGGATAGGTCTGACTGCCTAGCCTATGATTTGAAAGAGATATTTTGATCCCTTACCTGGCAGAGGTGTTAATACAAGCCACAGTAATTTCCTTCTGAATTAGTTTCATACACAGGTAAGGCCCCAGGGTATCGTAGTAAGGGAAACTCAATAAATTCACCAAAAGATTGGCGTGCAAGGGGTATGTATTGAAATCCACACATTATTACCTTTTGTAGGCAAAGACAAGAGAATCCAGTGAAGTGGAATGTTACAGACCTCAAAGGACAAACTGGGGCACGAGAGGCATGGAAGGGGGGAGGCAATTAGGCTTGGGAGTTGGGTGCCACTGGGTTCTAATGCCATCTTAGCTCATTTCTAGCTGTGTGACGTAGGGCAGATTATTTAACCTCTCCGTTTCTCAGCTTCCTCATCTGTAAAATGGAAATAACCCCGTGTAGTTCAAGACAACATAGAGCGTAGTGGTTGAGACCAGCTGCCTGGCTTCAAATCCCAAGCCTGCCCCTTACTGTGTGACCTTAAGCAAGTTATTTAACATTTCTGTACTGTATTCATAAAATGGAATATAATAGTATTGTCCCGGCAGGGTTGTTTCGAAGATTAAATGATTTGATAGACATTAAGCACTTGGGCAGGTGTCTGGCTGGGTCTGCAATCATTGCCACTGTTGGAAGCACCTCATGATGCCTTGTGCATGGTGAACACACAGTCAATGTTAGCATTATTATTGGCTATCAATTATTGTTAACAATGTATTTGTTATCTTTTCCCTACCTACTTCTTTTTTTATTAGGTCAAGTTGTATGAAACTGCCATTTTTATAGGTCAAAAATACTTGAAGATAGCAATTCCTTGGTTTAACCTAATACAGAACAATGCTTGTCACCAGGTCACATGAAGGGTTATTGGCAAGGGCATAAGACCAAGGAAGAAAATAGAGCTTTCTGCCACATGCAGGCCACTGAGCCCTGGAACCCTTACCTGATGGAGTGTTTCCTGTTCCTGCCTGCAATTAACAAATCCCTTGAGTGGTTTCAGTGAGACTTTAGTCCTTCAGCTCTCCTTACACTAGCCTCAGAAAGGAAGAAGGTGGGAGGAGTGTATGGGAAAGGAGAAGTGATGGGTCTATATACCAACTAGGCAGGTAAGGGGAACAGAATCCATTCCAGGTAGTTCCATATGGTGCAGGAAAAAAATGAAAAGTAATGTAGGGGACACTGAAGCCACAAGAAGTCAGCAACAGCTGGGAGTGGCCACAGCCTCGGCTGCTGGGAAGATAGAGGGCAGAGGTGGCACTGCCAGAGACCACAGCCAGGGCCACCAGCAAGAGAAGCAGCCATGTGCGGCTGCCTAGCCACTTGCACACCCAAAGCTTAAAGGAAAGAGGGGGAATCTCTCTCCCTTCTGCCCCTCCATCTCCCAACAGTGCCTGTGTTGGCTGAATTAATCATACCTCGATTGGCAAAGGAGCCTGGTACATGTAGTGTGCAAGGACTGTCCTCTTGAATATACAGCAGAACAGGAAAGAAGAGAGGGATAGATGTGAGAGCAAAGAGGCAAATGCTTACGCAGAGAAGCACTAGCTGCGAGGAGAGAAAGGGAAGAATGGGAGGTGGCATGATCACGACATAAAATCCAGCTGCTGCCATTTTGTCTCTGGTCCTTCAAAGTCTCTGTAATCCAGCAGAACTGGAATCCTGACACTTGCCTACCCTGGCCAGGTAATTCCAAAGGAAAACTGGGAACCACAATTAACCTGTCTTTGGTGACTTCATAAAGTAGAGAAGGACACAACTATCCCCAGCAGGTGTGCTCTGGGATTCTTCCGGTCAACTTAAGACCATTCTAGCAGGCAAGTGAAGGGGACTCCCCTGCCATGTTCACAGCCTCAGCCCTTTAGTCTTGGGACCAGGGCCGATGACCAGAGAACAAAACCTCAAGAAGAGACTCCTCAGTTTACAAGTTATCTCATCTGAAACTACGGAAATCCGACAATGAAATGCAATGGGGTGTCCCAGATTGAGAATTTTCTTGGATTGTCTTGGAGAAAAAAGGGGGCATTAGGTGAGAAACTAGGTGATATGGTTTGTCTCTGTGTCCTCACCCAAATCTCATCTTGAATGATAGCTCCCATGATTCCCATGTGTTGTGGGAGGGAGCCGGTGGGAGGTAATTGAATCATGGGTCAGTTTTCCCCATACTGTTCTCGTGGTAGTGAATAAGACTCACGAGATCTGATGGTTTTATAAGGAGTTCCCCTTTCGCTTGATCCTCATTCTCTCTTGTCTGCTGCCATGTAAGAGGTGTCTTTCTCCTTCCACCACGATTATGAGGCCTCCCTGGCCACATGGAACTGTGGGTCCATTAAACCTCTTTCTCTTTATAAATTACCCAGCCTCGGGTATGTCTTTATCAGCAGCGTGAAGACAGATTAATAAACTAGATAAAGTCTTCATTTAGCTCACAGGATTTTACCCTTGCTAATTTCTTAGTTTTGACGAATGTATTATCAATATGTAAGACATTAACATTAGACAAAGCTGGGTGAAGATTATATGGGAACTGTCTGTACTATTTTCCCTCCTGTAAATCTGCATTTATTTCAAAATTTTGAAAAATTAAACTCCCTCCTCCAGAAAGGTTTCTTCCATTGCCTTTAGCAAGCAGCTCCAGGGATGGTGCGGTGTAATTGCTAACTTACTGAGGCATCACCGTCAGGGAGCAGTCGATCCCCTCCCCAAATCCCTGTTAACAGTCGGTGAACACATCCAGGCGACTGTCGGGAAGATCACATCTGGGACAGATTTCTGCAGACGTTTCACTACTTATAGAAAATACAAATGCATTAACACCAGCCTACTTACAATGAAAATTATTAACTCTTACGTGGTTAGTGCAAGCATTGTCGTTATTCTCATCAAAAGGCTTTTTGTCATGGCCCCTTGTGCTAAGGTTCTGAGCTGGGTGCTACTCAGGTTTAACAGACAAAGTTCATGCTCTAAAGAAGTTCTTAATTCAAAACTAGTCACGGTAACTGGGCACAGATATTTGGGGCTCATCTATAAATAAACAAATTTAAATTGACCCTCATCTTTAAAAATGGCGCGGTGGCTCACGCTTGTAATCCCAGCACTTTGGGAGGCCGAGGCGGGCGGATCACGAGGTCAGGAGATCAAGACCACGGTGAAACCCCGTCTCTACTAAAAATACAAAAAAAAATTAGCCGGGCGTGGTGGCAGGTGCCTGTAGTCCCAGCTACTCGGAGAGGCTGAGGCAGGAGAATGGCGTGAACCCGGGAGGCGGAGCTTGCAGTGAGCCGAGATTGCGCCACTGTACTCCAGCCTGGGCGACAGAGCGAGACTCCCATCTCAAAAAAAAAAGGCCTTAAATGACTTTTAGAAAAAGCAGAGTATAAATGTTTACATATGTACATATGTAACCAGTTTAGGAAGGAATTTGATTCATTGGCATATAAGTGTGAATTATTTTATTTTATTTTCCAGTTAACTGCTCTCACTGTTTTCTATTAAAGTCCCCATTTTTCCACTGGGTGGTGGCTACCCTTAAAGCATCTTAGTTCAATTCTATAAGTTTTTATTCATTTTCAGTAATTAAAACAGTCTCATCTGGTTATGAAGACCTATGCATTTTAAATTTTCAATGTTGCATTTGATTCAAAGCTGCTCCCCTTCCCTGCCTAGGTGGGTGTGTGGCTCATTTTTTTTCCCTCTGACATCTTTCCAACAGTTATTAATACTTCTCCGGCACTGGGCAGGGAGGCAAGCAGGGGAAAGTTTCCCTTTTTTTTTTTTTTTTTTTTTTTTGAGACAGAGTCTGGCTCTGTCCTCCAGGCTGGAGTGCAGTGGCACCATCTCGGCTCACTGCAAGCTCCGCCTCCCGGGTTCACGCCATTCTCCTGCCTCAGCCTCCCGAGTAGCTGGGACTACAGGCGCCCGCCACCACGCCCTGCTAATTTTTTTGTATTTTTAGTAGAGACAGGGTTTCACTATGTTGGCCAGGATGCTCTCGAACTCCTGACCTCGTGATCCGCCCACCTCGGCCTCCCAAAGTGCTGGGATTACAGGCTTGAGCCACCGCGCCCGGCCGGAAAGTTTCCCTTTGAGGCTGGTTGTGATGAAGTTATTTGCCCAGTGTTGTGGACTGAATGTTTGCCTCCTTCCCCAAAAATTCATATGTTAAAATCCTAACCCCCAATGTGATATTCTTTGAAGGCGGGGCCTTTAGGAGGTGGTTAGGTCATGAGGGTGGAGGGATTAATGCCCGTTTTTTTTTTTTTAAAGGCACTAGAGAACTCCCTCGCCCTCTGTCTTCCATGTGAGGACACAACAAAAAGATTCCAATCTGCAACCCGGAAGATCTTCACCAGGCCCCACCCATGTTGGCACCCTGATCTCAGACTTCCAGCCCCCATAACTCTGAGGTATAAATTTCTGTTGTTTATAAGCCACTCAGTCTATGACAATTTATTATAGTGGCCCGAACTAAGGGACTCCCTTTCTGTAAACTTGTGGCCACTAATCTAGCTTCTAGAATATAGTCTCCTCCATGGTTACTGATGGAAATTATAACAATCTCTAAGAACGGGATACTTGACTGTATCTACTTTTAATCCACAAGCGCTGTCCTCACAGCCACATTTTCCTGATAGAACATGCCTCTTTTGTTATCCCCCTGGCAATCCCCAGCAAGCCTGGTGGTATGGTTTGGCTCTGTGTCCCTACCCAAATCTCATGTTGAATTGTAATTCCCAAAGTGTTGGGGCAGGGACCTGGTGGGAGGTGATTGGATCATGGGGGTGGATTTCCCTATGCTGTTGTCATGATAGTGAGTGAGTTCTCATGAGATCTGATAATTTAAAAGTATGTGGCACTTCTCCCTTTGCTCTCTCTCTCTCTCTTTCCTGTCACCATGTGAAGAAGGTGCTTGCTTCCCCTTCGCCTACCACCATGATTGTAAGTTTCTTGAAGCCTCTCAGTCATGCTTCCCGTTAAGCCTGCAGAATTGTGGGTCAATTAAACTTGTTTTCTTCATAAATTACCCAGTCTCAGGTAGTTCTTTGTAGCAGTGTGAGAAGGGATTAATACACCTGGGGTCGCCAAACCCACACATTATCTGCTGCCCCAACCTGGGGCACAGGCTCATCACATCTTCTGGGCTTAGCAGAAACCAGAATCCTGAGAGAGTGGTTTTGCCCATTCTTTTCTGCCTGGTTGTGCCCTTCTCAAATAACACAGGGTAGGTCAGGAAATCTGGTGGTGGTCAGCCAGGGAAAGAAATGTCACTCACAGCTGGTAATTTGGGAAGTTGCCTTCTCTGGACTTTGGGAAGAGAAACCATTTATGTCCACCCTCCTATCCCCGGAGGGAAATAGAAGTGAAGGACTGACCTCTCTCTTTAGTGTGCCCTCCCCTACAAAAGAAGTTTGGCCTTGACCTCCCCCTTATATCTCTTGTTGGGCAGGACCCAACCTCAGCCAGCATCTCTCACTTCTGGAACTAGACAGTCTAACATCAAGAATTACCTCTTATTTGAACTTGGCCCTAGAAAAATGCAGAGGCTTTTCCCACCAGGACACTATCTCTATTCTGTGTAACCTCCAGGGCAGAAAAAGATCTCAGTAAGGACCTCCCACCAGAGTGCCATGCACACACACATAAATACATTCTTAAATGAAACAGCTGCCCCCTCAATAAGACTGACCTTTGTGTCTCCAAGGACCTATTATTTAAGATGTAATGTGGTGCTATAGATCTGTCCCACCTTCACACGTGTTTGAACTTTGTGTACTATTTATTCTTTAAAACAATCATGGCAGGGGATTGGGAAGGCAAAAATTAGTGGTGGTTGCTTCGAAGTTCCATCCATATAAAATCTGGAGGATGGGGGACGTTGCCTCCCCATGAATACTCTTGAAGGGGAGCTATCTTTATCAAAGGACAAAGTAATTAGCCAAACTCATCCAAAACCACAGCTTCATACTGGCCATCTGGAGTGTCCCTAGAGAACTTTCCTTCTGTCTCATTCAAGGGCCTCTTCCATTGATTATTTAACAACTGACACCTCCCCGCTTCTCTCTCGTGTGCTTAGACCCATGGAAAGGTCATTACCCCAGTGTTGCTTCTCTCTCTTTGTAATACTCTTTCTGGGGATTTAGCTGAAATAAAACATAACATTGAAGGCTGAGAGATAGAAAAGCTCTCTCTCATTCCATCCAGGAGCAATAAATGTTCACAACACTGAACACTTTGTTCCTATAAACATTTGCCGATGGCCTACCACATGCCAGGTATAAATTAAGTGTTGGGAGATGAAGATGAATAACTCATCATCCCTGCCTTCAGGAGCACACAGCCTGGCAGGGGATAAAAATAATTGTAAAGGCTCAGAGAAAGTATGCCTGATGTGTTCTAGGAGGGACTCACTTGTTATTCGTGGGTACCAAGGTAAAGCTAAGACAGGAAGTAATGTATGAGCTGGGGTCTGGAAGGGTGAGAAGTCAAGGGGGTGTGGTGAAGAGAAGCTTTGCTCCAGGCAACTAAAGCAATTAAACAAAGTCTGGAAAGCTAAGGGCTCTGGCGTTCTCAGCAGTAGGACTGTATTGTCTGGCTGAGCTAGAGCCAAGGGTGTGATTTCCCTGGTAACCATATCAATAGATCCTGAAGAATAACCTTACCACCTGTGTCCAGGCCATAGGAGAACTGGCTGAACACTGGAGGTTCTGGGAGCATAATTGCCCACATTGAACTTTTATTGGTGTTCATATTTGTATTAAGCAAGCACCTGCTCATATACCAGGAGGTTCAGTAAGTATGAGTAAACCTCACCTAATCCTTACAAGAAACTTTCAAGTTGGGACTATGAGTATATACCCCAATCTATAGATAAGAATACGGGTTTAGCAATGTAGATAATTGTGTCAAAATAATAAACTGAGCCAGTTTCGAACCCAGGTGAATATGACTCCTAATCTCATGTTCTTCCAAATCTCATATTCCTAACTACCTTTTCCGTGCAAGAGAAATTGTGAGACATGATCTTCCATTGAGGACTGGGTATGTAATTTCTTTCAATTTTATAGCATAAATCATATTTTGAAGGCCACGTGACTCTTGCTAATTAGGATCAGGTAATTTTGTCCAACATTGCACATGGGATTAATTATCCTGAGATGAAAAGAACTTCCACCCTCTACAACTGATTCAATACTGTTCCAAATGGTTGACCCAATCCTGGCTAAACTATTTGCTCTGCTAGCCCCTCTAAGAATTATTCATTCCTCAGGATAGGCATTACATGTGGATGGCTCCTTTTTCAAAAAGATCAGCCCTTCATCTTCCCTAAATCATGGGCCCATCGGTTCTCTGGAAAATTATTCCAAACTCCACAACATTTTTTTCTTTTATTAATTTTCTTTATTGTCTGTTTTCTTTTATATATATATATATATATATATATACTTTAAGTTTTAGGGTACATGTGCACAACGTGCAGGTTAGTTACATATGTATACATGTGCCATGTTGGCATGCTGCACCCAGTAACTGGTCATTTAACATTAGGTATATCTCCAAATGCTATCCCTCCCCCCTCTCCCCACCCCACAGCAGGCCTCAGTGTGTGATGTTCCCCTTCCTGTGTCCGTGTGTTCTCATTGTTCAATTCCCACCTATGAGTGAGAACATGCGGTGTTTGGTTTTTTGTCCTTGCGATAGTTTGCCGAGAATGATGGTTTCCAGCTTCATCCATGTCCCTACAAAGGACATGAACTCATCATTTTTTATGGCTGCATAGTATTCCATGGTGTATATGTGCCACATTTCCTTAATCCAGTCTATCATTGTTGGACATTTGGGTTGGTTCCAAGTCTTTGCTATTGTGAATAGTGCCGCAATAAACGTACGTGTGCATGTGTCTTTATAGCAGCATGATTTATAGTCCTTTGGGTATATACCCAGTAATGGGATTGCTGGGTCAAATGGTATTTCTAGTTCTAGATCCCTGAGGAATCACCACACTGACTTCCACAATGATTGAACTAGTTTACAGTCCCACCAACGGTGTAAAAGTGTTCCTATTCCTCCACATCCTCTCCAGCACCTGTTGTTTCCTGACTTTTTAATAATCGCCATTCTAACTAGTGTGAGATGGTATCTCATTGTGGTTTTGATTTGCATTTCTCTGATGGCCAGTGATGATGAGCATTTTTTCATGTGTTTTTTGGCTGCATAAATGTCTTCTTTTGAGAAGTGTCTGTTCATATCCTTGGCCCACTTTTTGATGGGGTCATTTGTTTTTTTCTTGTAAATTTGTTTGAGTTCATTGTAGATTCTGGATATTAGCCCTTTGTCAGATGAGTAGATTGCAAAGATTTTCTCCCATTCTGTAGGTTGCCTGTTCACTCTGATGGTGGTTTCTTTTGCTGTGCAGAAGCTCTTCAGTTTAATTAGATCCCATTTGTCAATTTTGGCTTTTGCACAACACTTTTTTTCTAATGACTATAGGAACAGATTGAATACGAGAGCTAAGCAGATTTTAAATATAAGTATGTTTTTTACTAAAGGCCTTTGTATCAGTTAAGAATTGTGTTAAGCTCCAAGTAAAAGAGGTCCCCCAAAACATAGGTTTAAACAAATCAAGAAACTTATTTTTCTCAGGTAATGAAGAATGTAGACATAGGAGGTCCAGGGTGGGAATGGTAGCTCACAATTCACCAGGGACTTGGACTCCTTTTACATTTCTGTTCAGTCATCTTTAAATGTTGTCTAGTGGCCTCAAGATGGCTGCCGGAGTTCTAGCCATCCTGTTCAAGTTCCAGACAAGAAGAATGAGAAGAGCAGTGGACAAAACAGTATGCCATGGGAGTCAACCCCTTTTTAAGGAGCTTCTCTAGGAAGTTCCTCTCAACAACTTCCACTTATATTTCACCAGCCAAAACTTGACTACTTCTATCTGCACAGGAGGTTGGGAAATTTAGAGGATTTTTCTTTGTTTCATTATTTTCACACATCAGGTAGATATATGGCTACTCTTTCCCCAAACAGGGTTCTATTAGGTGGGGAGAAAGTGAGAGGATAGACTGGCCTGGCTAGTTAAAATAAGGCTGCTTTCTGAATCAGATTCAGAGGAACTGGGCTCTCAGAGGCACAGAAGCAGGCTCTGCCAGGCCTCAGGCTTCTACGTCAGGTAGGAAAATAACTTTGGTCCTGTGTCACATCTTCAAGGTTGGAGAAGGAGCATCTCTCTTTAAGGAACAAGAAGACTACATTTTTTAATTTCAGGGAATGATCAGGAACTTATCCCAGGTCAGCAGTGAGTCTGGGAAGGAGACCTGGACATTCTTCAAAGGAGATTTTACCTTTTCCAGACTTCCTATTTCTATTCCTCTTGTATTCCTGTGCTCTGGTCCCTGCTGCAAATGAGCAATTGCACTTTTTTTTTTAACAGGTCAGGGTGTTTGGGAATATTGGTATAGAAGAACAGTTATGTCTGCCTCAAAGTTACCAGACAGAGCAGGTAATCCAATTTTTAAAGGCAGATGTATCCTAACCATCATCAAAGCTTCATTCACCTTTGAATTTAAAGTTTCGCCCTCAAACCATGATTTTTGTTATCCTGCTAAGATCTTACATGGAGTTGTTAGTTTAATTAAATTCAGCCATTTCAAGATGGAATACTTGACTGAACATAGGAGAAAGCTGAGAACTACAAAGACAAAAATGAATCCTGCCCTATCATCTTATTTAGAAAAACTTTTTCTTATATTCATTCCTTCATTTCATTCAACTATACTGATCAAGCAGCTCCATGTGCTAGGTTCAGGATACAGCACAGGTCTTGAAACCTGGTACATACCCACGAGGAATGTGCTCCCGATTGCATGAGAAACAGTGAGGAGCCAATTATAGTCCAGAGTAGCAAGGGTGATGATGTCTATGCATAGTCTTAGAAAATGGAAAGATGGGGCTACTGCCATACAGCAGAAAATCAGTTTGGAAGAAAGATCAGGGAAGGCTTGTTGGACATGGTGAAATCAGAGACCTAATTCATCAATTTTCAGGAGCATTGAGCCTGAACTTCAAAGTCAATCCTCTTTTAAAAGTAACAAAATCAAATCGCGTGCTCATGCACTTATCTGGAAAATAAAAACATAGATAACATTAGTACTCAAAAGCTAAGATCACAGGTAAATTCAATTTCAAAGCAAAAAATCAAAATGAACAATCAACACAGTGGTCCATTTCCTCTTATTAGCAGTTGAGGAAAGCTTAAAGTTGATGGTGTCACCTGGTACAGCAAGCAGTCACTTCAAAGTTAAACGCTAGGTGGTGTTCTTAGCACAGTTTGCTATCTTTGACGTCTTCTCAGAAACAGTGAGGGTTCACTCCTTTCCAGGAAAAATAAAGCAAAATGCTGAGTACCCCATCACAAAATTGATTTTATAAGAAGAAACAACACCTTTAATGGTATTCTTTTCTTACCATGAGCAACACATGTATCTTTTTTTTAACAGTAAATATTTTCCGGTAGATAGGCACATTATTCCTTGCAAAAATGAAATGGAACCACTAGAGGGACAAACTCTCCCAGGACCCAGTCAGCCACGCAGTTTTGTAAAGGCAGCAATAGCCTCTGGATACTGAAGCCAGGAGTTAGAGAACCGTATTCAAGCATCCCCCAAGCAACCTGAACCCATTACTCAACTTCATAGTCTCCAAGGAGAAGTTTGCAATTTAGGAGAAGTTGACAGAAAATGTTTTATACCCAAATCGCCAAAGCTGGGCCTTGTTACATGCCTGCCTCCTCCTCCACCAAGTAGAAAATGTTAGATTAGAAGATTAAGGGATACTGTGCAAAGCATGTTAAGCTCCTTGAATAAAAGGAATTAGGAGGATATCAGATGGTAGCAATAAGTTTCAAAGACGACAAAGGGAAGAGGGAAACCTTACCTTGTAAAGCCATTCTCCATAAAATAGGAAAAAATCAGATAGCACAAGGCAGACAAGAAAAAAAAGAAGGAAATAATTACAACACAAAGTATTTTAGGCCAATAATCAACCTACAGAGGGGAAGAATATAGATCTCTTTTATCTAAAAGGAATGAATAGTTTTTTTAATGTTGAAACTAGAAACCAACTAATACAACACTAGGCAGAGAATATAAAAGTGGAAAATGATTTAGTCCTGAAAATACTTTAGGCAAATAGTTCATTGATATTTGGTTTCCAAACACTGGTCAAAGAACCAGTCCTGACCCATGACAAAGTTTTCACTGGTCTGTGATGAAAAGCAGAAAATAAGGACATTATAAAAAGTCTTTCAGAAAGCTAATTTTTTTTTTTTTTTTAGATGGAGTTTCACTCTTGTTGCTCAGGCTGGAGTATAACGATGCAATCTCGGCTCACTGCAACCTCCGCCTCCTGGGTTCAAGCGATTCTCCTGCCTCAGCCTCCCGAGTAGCTGGGATTACAGGTGCCCACCACCAAGCCCAGCTAATTTTTTTATTTTTTATTTTTTTTTTTTATTTTTAGTAAAGATGGGGTTTCACTATGTTGGCCAGGCTCGTCTCGAACTCCTGACCTCAGGTGATCCGCCTGCCTCAGCTTCCCAAAGTGCTGGGATTACAGATGTGAGCCACCGTTCCCAGCCTAGAAATCTAAATTTGATAGATTTAAAGAACTTATTTTTATTCTCAGATTAGATCTTTTCTGCCTTTTTATGGTACAAGATTTTTTCTAAAGTTAAACAAAGAAAGAAAAGGCTTCTACTAGGAAGTGGTCATCATAGAAGTGTTTCTGTGTTATTTCATTCTGTTTTGTTATTAGTCCTTATTCCACAAACTCTAGTTTACCATCATTATGTATATTTTTGAAATGTTACTGGTCTGAGAAATCCAAAAGTCTGAGAACTACTGCATCAACGACTAATTTAAGAGAGAACTAGTCAGCAAGGTGTTATTCACTCACTTATTCAAGAGCCAATTACAGTCCAGAGTAGCAAGAGGGATGATGTCTAAATATTCATTGAGTCCTTCGGTGGTCCTGGGCTGCATTGGGCCAGGGTGGTGAGCATTAGCAAGGCTGGCATTGGTCCTCCTCACAGAACATGCCATATAGCAGGAACGTCTGGGGTGGTGAGCAGGTTGAGGCCTATTGTGATGTTAAGGATGATGGTATATTAAGCTTGAAATTGCACATGGGATAATTTTTCACAATGTGTGTAGAATTTTGCACTATATCTTTTTTAATCCACCTTGGATGAACAGTGTTTCTTTCCTGTGAAAACTGAGTAAGTGAATGTCTGTTTCTATCAAGCTACTTTAAAAATATATATTCATATCTCACTACGATAGTTGCCAGGACTCTTGGTTCAAGGCCCTGGGCTGGCTGTCTACATGCAGTGTGCCACAAAAGGCATCTTTGTAGAGATGGAGCCCCAAAGGTTGCAGAATGAATATCCCTTACCTATTCTGAAAAGGTGCAGCAGTAAGGTCTAGGTGCGGACAAGGGAAGTTATTTCTCACCCTGCCAAGGGAGGAGGAAGAGTCAGCTTAAGGGATCTATGGAGGCTCTTTTTTCCAAAGCAACCCTGCACAGGCATCCCTAGGGACAGCCAGCCAACTGGTTATGTTGCTTTTCAATGTGACATTTCTGGACTCTTGGGATCATTGGGTTATATTTGGAATGCATCATGGAGTCTAGGTCTCCCGTCTCCAGTCAAATCAGCAGGACAGTTTTAGATAGAAAAGATCGATAAAATCTGGCAGCACTTGCACTGGTTTCCATGGTGACATGCTGAGCACCTACTGGTCCTTAAAGACCAGCATCATGAATAGTTAAAATAAATTATTTCAGGTCCCTCTAGCCTATAATATAGGGATCCAAGATAAGAAAATTTTTAAAAGCCTGTTCTTCTGGAACATAATTGATAGCTATAGATACATACACAGGAAGGGACGTTAGAAAGAAATATCCAAGCATGATTTTGTTTATAGAAAAATAAAAACAAACAGAGATTGGCTGTAAGTATTTTTACATCCCAGAATTGTTTCAATGCATTACCTGGAGCCTTACTTGCTCAGCTCTTCAGGTCCTTTAGGGAAGTGTTCCAGAACAGGTACAATTTTATCATTTCTTTTATCAGGACTTGAGTTCTCATAACTATATACCTCTGTGCCTTACTTTACATTTTAAATTCACTTTAAGTTACTGTTTCTACAATAAACCCTCCATCCCCAGTAGGCTGAGGCACATTTGGCTCCTTTGAGGCGGTGTGGGCTGCCAGCACTGCGAATAGGGAGCGTCCTGCCTGCCTCACAACATCTGCACACTTGGTTCAGAGATGTCTTTCCTGTATCCCTCACCACCCTCTGACAGAACCCCATGGATCAGCTTTACAGGTCTCTATGTCCAAATCTGCAGGGGTCTCTCTCTTTCTAACACCTGACTAGTTAAATAAGATTCCCAGACTTAGCCCGTCTATCTCTGGCCACCTGATCTTCACAGTCCCCTTCTGGTTGGAATTTTCCATGGATGGATCTACCTTGAATTCCCCTCTTCCAATTACTCCTTCAACAAGCAATTCCTAGAGGCCATCCTTGTAGAGCAAGATGATGGACATCTTTGGATGTCTCTTTGGAGTCCACCCTTAAGATAGCCTCACCAGACACCAACTGGCCCTAAGGGATTTCTTCCTGCCTTCTTCCTCCCTTCTTCCTTTGTAAATTCAATGTTAGATTTCAAATCAAAATCCTCAGCTCATGATTCACTATTCTCATTGATCCACGCAAGGCTCAGTATGCATGTATCTATAGATTTCTTATATAACAAAGATTGATGTCTTGTATGAAAGTACCGTCAATGTACACAAATTGTGTGGCATCATACACTTCATTCTGTTCCTCATTTTTTCACTCAGGATTCTGGTTTCAAGTCTCTTCAAGTTGCTGCATATATATCAAGTCTGTTGTTTAATTGCTTAATAATACTCCCTAGCGCACATCCAGTACAAGTGCTTCTCCAGTCACCCAGTAAGAAACCACAGATTGCTGAGACTTCCCTGAAAAACAATGAACATCTTCATATATGCCCCATTATAGACCTGTGTGAGACTTTCTCTGGGATGAGAACCCAGACATCCCACCCACAACAGTCTTCTGGATTCCCCATCTGGATTGCTGGGTCAGAGGATATGCGTATTCTTAATTTGACCAAATAGGACCAGAGGCTCTCCAGTGTGGCTGCAACAGTCCACATCCCCAACAACACTGATTAGAATCTTTACATCCCCCATCCCCATCTCCCTGCAACACTTGGCTTGAGTTCCAGCTTTGTAAGTTGTGCTAATCTGATAGATTTGAAGTTACTATTGTTTACATTTTCATCTCTTACAAACCCCAAACGAGTCTGAGCATCTTGTCATAAGTTAGATATCATTTAAAAGTTATCATTTTAGTTTCTTTTTCTCATTAGTCATGTTTTTTTCCTTTTACTAGATTTCTACTGGAATTCCCAAACTCCTCATCAGTTCTCTGTTACTTTTATCCATGGCTATTTTCATGAAAACAGAAAAGCTTCTTTTGATGTAATTAAATCCATCAATTTTAGCCTCAGGTTAGTGCTTTGGGGATTTTCTATCTTAGATGGAATTCTACAATCTTTCCAGCAAATATAATGTTTATTGTAGGTATTTGTCACATGACCTTTATAAATTAGAACATTCTCTTTCAGACCTGATTTTCTAAGTTTTGATTTTTAATCATGAAGTTATTGCATTTTATCCAATGCTTTTTCTGATTCTATTACGATCATCCTATAGTTTTTCTCCTTTAGTGTATTCATGTGGTGAGTTACATTGGCTCATTTTCTGATGTTGAATCATCCTTGCTTTCTTGTTTCAAAGGATTTTTAATATTTTAATACAGTTTAGATCAGTGTGTCTGGTTCATTTCAGTTCCTTCACTGCCAAACCAGGGGGCAGGGACTAGTTCAGTTTCTCTGCCTTTTCTTTGTCAGTGATGATCAGGGTATAAAGGAATCTGCTGCATGGAACTTTAAACTTCACATTGTCCTTATTTTTCTTGATCTTGACAGATTTGGCATCCGTTCACCAGGCTGTAAGCAGAAACCCTTGATTTCCTCAATTTTCTGAAGCATGGTGGTAAGGTGCACGGGGCGCAGACTCATCCTTGCTTTTATGGAGATAAAACTGTCCTAATCTTGTGTTATCTCTAAGATAATAATATCTTACCTTACAACAAAAATTATTATTAGGGGCAGAGCAAGATGGTGGAATAGAATCCTACACCTTTCATCCCTTTCACTGGAACGCCAAATTTTAATAACTACCTGCCCATGGAAAAGCACCATCCCAAGAACCAAAAATTAGGTGAGGAATCATAGTATCTGCTTTTAACTTCATTTCACTGAAAGAGGCATTGAGGAGTGCAGGAGAGACAGTCTTGAATCATGGACACCATACCTCTCCCATCTGCTGGCAGCAGAGAAAGGTGCAGAGAGAGAGAGAATCTGTGCACTTTGGGGAGGAAAAATGCAGCAACTTGGGGATTTTACATTGAACTGGGTGCTGCCCCATCACACCAGAGAATAAAGCCTTGCTGGTCTCAACCAGCACCTGCACACCAGAGGGAGCATCTGGAATAGCCCTAGCCAGAGGTAATCGCTCATCCCAGCGGTAAGAACTTGAGTTTTTCAGCAAGCCTCGCTACTGCAGGCTGAAGTGCTCTGAGGGCCTAGGTAAACTTGAAAGGCAGTCTAGGACACAAGGACTGCAATTCCTAGGCAACTCCTGGTGCAAGGCTGGGCTGAGAGCCAGCAAACTAGGGTGGTACCTAGTGAGAACTAGGTGACCTAGGGAGACACCAGCGGGCACAGCTAAGGGAGTGCTTGTGCTACTCCTCACCCCACCTCCAGGCAGTGGAAGTGACTCCTTCCTTCTGCTTGAGGAGGGCAGAGTGAAGAATAAAGAGGACTTTGTCTTGCATTTTGGATACCAGCTCAGTGACAGTAGGATAGTGTACCAGGTAGAGTCGTGAAGCCCCTATTCCAGACCCTAGCTCCCAAACCATATTTCAAGACACATCTTGGGCCAAAAGGGCACCCTCTTTCTTAAAGGGAAAGACAAGTCCAAGCAGGATTTGCCATCTGCTAACGAAAGAGCCCTTGGGCCCTGAATAACCAGCAGTGATACCCAGGGAGTACGCAATGGGCCTTGGGCTCTGAGACATGCTGGCTTCAGGGGAAACGCCACACATTCCCAGCTGTGGCGACTATGGTGGGAGACTCCTTCTGTTTGAGAAAAGCAGAGGGAAAAGTAAATGGGACTTTGTCTTGCACCCTAGGTACCAGCTCTGCCAAGGTAGGGTAGAGCAGGCTCTTGGAGTCCCTGAGTCCAGGCCTAAGCTCTTGGATGACATTTCTGGAAATGCCCTGGGCAAAAGGAGAGCCCACTGCCCTGCAGGGTGAGTCCCAGGCCTGGCAGCATCCATCAGCATCCATCACAAGCTGACTGAAGAGCACTTGGGCTTTAAGCAATATCAGCAGTGGCCTGGCAGACTCCCCCATGGGTTGGTGGTGGTGGTGGCCACAGAGAGAGGTCCCTCTACCTGTGAAAAGGGAAGGGAAGAGTGGGAGGGACTTTTTATTGTGATTTGAGTGCCAGCTTAGCTGCCATAAAATAAGAGTATCAGATAATTTGCTAAGGTTTCTTACTTCAAACCCTGACTCCCAGACAGCATCTCTGGACATGCCTAGGGCCTTGGGGAACTCACCACCCTGAAGGGAAGGGCCTTGAACAAGACTCAGTGCTGTGCTGGCTTCAAGTCTGATCCAGTGCAGTCCCATTAGTGGCGGCCACAGGAGTGCTTGCATCACCACACTCCCAGTTCCAGGTGGCTCAGACAGAGAGAAAGACTCTGTGTGTTTGGGAGAAAGTAAGGAAAATGAACAAGAGTCTTTGTATGGTAATCCAGAGAATTCTTCCAGATTACATTAAAGATGACCAAGGTGGTACCTCTGTGAGTCTACAAAAACTACCGTATTATTGGGACTAGGCACAAGTCCCTTTGAATATCTGGAAAGCCTTTCCAAGAAGGAAAGACACAAACCTAGACTGTGAAGACTACAATAAATACCTAACTCTTCAATGCCCAGACACCAACAAACACCTACAAGCATCAGTAACATCCAGGAAAACATGACACCACTAAATGAACTAGATAAGTCACCAGGTACCAAGCCTGGAGAAACAGATATATGGTCTTTCAGAGAGAGAATTCAAAATAGCTCTTCTGAGGAAACTAAAATTCAAGATAACACAGAGAAGGAATTCAGAATTCTGTTAGATAAATTTAACAAAGAGATTGAAATAATTAAAAAGAATCAAGCAGAAATTCTAGAGTTGAAAAATGCAATTGACATATTGAAGAATGCATCAGAATATCTTAATAGTAGAATGGATCAAGCAGAAAAAAGAATTAGTGAGCTTGAAGACAGGCTATTTGAAAATATGCAGAGAGAAAAAAAGAATACAAAGAATAAAAAGCAATGAGCAGACCTATAAGATCTAGAAAATAGTCTCAAAAAAGCAAATCTGAGTTATTGGCCTTAAAGAGGAGGTAGAGAAAGAAATAGGAATAGAAGGTTAATTCAAAGAGATAACATCAGAGAACTTCCCAAACCTAGAGAAAGATATCAACATTCAAGTACAAGAAGGTTATAGAACATCAAGCAGATTTAACCCAAAGGACACTACCTCAAGGCATTTAATAATTAAACTCCCAAGGGATAAAGAACAAATTCTAAAAACGGCAAGAGAAAAGAAATAAATAACATACAATAGAACTCCAATACATCTAACGGCAAACTGCAGTGGAAACCTTACAGGCCAGGAGAAACTGGTATGACATATTTGAAGTGCTGAAAGAAAAATCTTTCATCCTAGAATAGTATATTTGGCAAAAATATCCTTTAAGCATGAAGGAGAAATAAAGACCTTCCCAGACCAACAAAACTGAGGGATTTCATCAACATCAGACCTGTCCTACAAGAAATGCTAAAGGGAGGTCTTCAATCTGAAATGAAAGGATATTAATGAGCAAGAAGAGATCATCCGAAAGTACAAAACTCACTGGTAAATTAAGGACACAGAAAAACACAGAATAGTACAACACTGTAGCTGTGGTGTATAAACTTCTATCAACTTAAGTAGAAAGACTCAATGATGAACCAATAAAAAATAATAACTACAACAATTTTTCAAGACATGGACAGAACAGTAAGACATAAAGAGAAACAACAAAAAGTTAAAAAGTGGGGGACAAAATTAAAGTGTAGCCCTTCTTTAGTTTTCTTTTTGTGTGTTTGTTTGCTTGTTTATGTAATCAGTTTTAAGTTATCACCGGCTTAAAATAATGGGCTGTAAGATAGTATTTGCAGCCCTCATGGCAACTTCAAATCGCAAAACATACAATGATAAACAAAAAATAAAAAAGCAAGAAATTATATCATACCACCAGAGAAAATCACCTTCACTTTAAGAATGACAGGAAGGAGAAAAGGAAAAGAAGACTGCAAAACAATGAGAAAATAAATAACAAACTGGCAGGAGGAAGTCCAATGTTATCAACAGTAATAGTGAATGTAAATGGACTAAACTCTTCAATCAAAAGAAACAGAGTGGCTAAATGGATGAAAGAACAGGACCCAGTGATGTGTTGCCTACCAGAAACACACTCTACCTACAAAGATACACATAGACTGAAAAATGAAGGGAAGGAAAGAGATATTCCATGCAAATGGAGCCCAAGAAAGAGCAGGAATAGCTATATTTATATTATAAAAAACAGATTTCAAGAAAAAAACTGTAAGAAGAGCCAAGAAAGTAATTATATAATGACAAAGGGGTCCATTCAGCAAGAGGATATAATAAATATAAGTATATATGCATCCAACACTGGAGCAGCCACATGTATAAAGCAATTATTATTAGAGATTAAAAAAAGAGATAGACCCCCAACAAAATAATAGCTGGAGACTTCAACACCTCACTTTCCGCATTGGATGGATCTCCCAGAGAGAAAATCAACAATAAAAAAATTAGATTTAATTCGCACCACAGAACAAATAGACCTGATAGATATTTACAGAATGTTTCATCCAATGGCAGCAGAATACACATTTTTCTTCTCAGCATGTGGATCATTCTTAAGGATAGACCATATACTAAGTCACAAAATAAGTCTTAAAATATTTTAAAAATTACAATAATATAAAGCATTTTCTCTGACCACAATGGAATAAAACCACAAATTAATAACAAGAGGAATTTTGGAAACTGTACAACCACACAGAAATTAAACAATATGCCCCTGAATGACCAGTGGGTCAATGAAGAAATTAAGAAGGAAATTGAAATTTTTTTTGAAACAAATGATAATAGAAACAGAACCTATAAGACACATCAAAAGCAGTACTAACAGGGAAATTTATACCTTTAAGTGCCTATATCAAAAAAGAAGAAAAATTTTAAATAAATAATCTAATGATACATCTTAAAGAACTAGAAAATTGAGAGCAAACCAAATGCAAAAATTAGTAGAAGAAACGAGATGATAAAGATCAGAGCAGAAATAAATGAAATTGAAATGAAGAAAATCATACAAAATATCAGCCAGGCACGGTGGTTCATGCCTCGAATTTTATTATAGCATTTTGGGAGGCCAAGGCAGGGGAATGGCTTGAGCTCAGGAGTTTAAGACCAGCCTAGGAAACATGGCAAAAACCCACCTCTACAAAAAGTACAAAAAATTAGTCAGGTGTGATGGCATACATATACCTCTGACCAGCTACTCAGGAGGTTGAGGTGGGAGGATCACCTGAGCCCAGGAGGTCAAGGCTGCAGTGAGCTGTGATCATGCTACTGCACTCCAGCCTGGACAACATAGTGAGACTGTGTCTCAAAATAAAAAGGATCAGTGAAACAAAAAGCTGGTTTTTGGAAAAGATAAACAAAATTGACAAGTCTTTAGCTTAGACTAAGAAAAAAAGAGAGATGACTCAAATAAATAAAATCAGAGATGAAAAAGGAGACATTGCAACTGATACTGTGAAAGTCAAAGGATCATTAGTGGCTACTATGAGCAACTATATGCCAATAAATTGGAAAATCTAGAAGACATGTACAAATTCCTAGACACAACAACCTACTAAGATTGAACCATGAAGAAATTCAAAACCTGAACACACCAGTAAAAAGTAATTAGATCAAAGCTGCAATAAAAAATCTCCCAGTAAAGAAAACCCCAGGACCCAATGGCTTCACTGCTGAACTCTATTAAACATTTAAAGAAGTAATGCCAATGCTACTCAAACTGCTCAAAAGAATAGAGTAAGAGAGGGAATACTTCCAAACTCATTCTACAAGGCTAGTATTACCCTGATACCAAAACCAGACAAGGGCACATCAAAGAAAGAAAACTATAGGCCAATATCTCTTATGAATATTGATGCAAAAATCCTCAACAAAATATCCAGCAAACAAAATTCAACAATACACTAAAAAGATCATTCATCATAACCAAGTGAGATTCATCCCAGGATAAAAGGATGGTTCGACATATGCAAATCAATCAATGTGATACATCATATCACACTGAAGGACAAAAATCATATAATCATTTCACTTGATGCTGCAAAAGCATTTGATAAAGTTCCCCACCCCTTCGTGATTAAAAAAAAAAACCTCAAAGACCTGCATATAGAAGAAACATACCTTAACATAATAAAAGCCACGTATGATAGGCCCACAGTTGGTATCATATTAAATGGGGAATAACTGAAAGCTTTTCCTCTTAGATCGGGAACATGAGAAGGATGCCCACTTTTACCAGTGTTATTCAACATAATACTGGAAGTCTTAATTAGAGCAATCAGATAAGAGAAAGAAATAGAGAATCCAAGCTGAAAGGAATAAGTCAAATTATCCTTCTTTCCAGAGGATATGATCTTATATCCAGAAAAAACTAAAGACTCCACCAAAAAACTATTAGAACTGATAAGCAAAATTCAGTTAAAGTTGCAGAATGCAGAATAAACATACAAAATCAGTAACATTTCTATATGCCAATAGTGAACAATCTGAAAAAATACATCAAAAAAGTAATCCCATTTATAATAACCACAAACAAAATTAAATACCTAGGAATTAATCAAAAAGGTAAAAGATCTCTACAATGAAAACTCTAACCGGGGTGTGGTGGCTCATGCCTATAATTCCAGCTCTTTGGAAGGCCAAGATGGGTGGATTACTTGAGGCCAGAAATTAGAGACCAGGCTGGCCAGCATGGAGAAACCCTGTCTCTACTAAAAATATAAGAAACAAAAATCATTAGCCAGGCATGGTGGTGCATGCCTGTAATCTCAGCTACTCAGGAGGCTGAGGTGGGAGGATTGCTTGAGCCTGGGAGATGGAGGTTCCAGTGAGCCAAGATTGTGCCACTGCACTCTAGCCTGGGTGACAGAGTGAGATCCTATCTCAGAAAAAATAGAAAAGAAAAGAAAAATCTAAAACATTAATGAAAGAAATTGAAGAAGACACACAAAAGATGGAAAGATATTCCATCTTTATGGATTGGAAGAATCAATAATGTTAAAATGTCCATACTACCCAAAGCAATCTGCAGATTTAATGCAATCCCTATCAAAATACCAAAGACATTCTTCACAGAAATAGAAAAAACAATCCTAAAATTTATATGGAATCATAAAATACCCAGAATAGCCAAAGCTATCCTGAGCAAAAAGAACAAAACTGGAAGAATCACATAACCTGACTTCAAATTACACCACAGAGCTATAGTAACCAAAATAGTATGGTACTGGCATAAAAACAGACACATAGACCAGTGGAATAGAAGAGAGAACCCAGAAACAAATTTGCACACCTACAGTAAAACTCATTTTCAACAAAGTTGCCAAGAACAGACACTAGGAAAAAAGATAATTTCTTCAATAAATGGTACTGGAAAAACTGTATATCCACATGCAAATGAATGAAACCTGGTCACTATCTCTCTCCTTATACAAAATAATCAAATCAAAATGGACTGAAGACTTACATGTAAGACCTCGAACTATGAAACGACTCCACAAAAACATTGAAGAAACTAAACTGTACAAGACATTGGTCTGAGCAAACATTTCTTAAGCAATATCCCACAAGCACATGCAACCAAAGCAAAAATAGATAAATGGTATCCCAACAAGTTAAAAAGCTTCTGCACAAAGGAAACCATCAACAAAGTGAAGAAACAACCCACAGAATGGGAGAAAATATTTGCAAACTACCTGTCTGACAAGGGATTAATAAGTATAATATATAAGGAGCTCAAACTATCCCATTAAAAATGGGGCAAAGACCTGAATAGACATTTCTCAAAATAAGATATACAAATAGAAAACAAGTATATGAAAATTAACAAAGAGGTGAAAGATCTCTGCAATGAAAACTGTAAAATACTAATGAAAAAAATTGAAGAACACACACAAAATTTGTATTTCTCCGATAATCATTGATTGTCAGAGAAATACAAGTCAAAACTACCTATTCAGTTAGTAACAAATGCTGGTGAGGATGTAGAGAAGAGAGAACCCTTATACAGTGTTGGTGGAAATGTAAATTAGTACAACCACTATGATGAACAGTTTGAAGTTTCCTCAAAAAACTAAAAATAGAGCTACCGCGTGGTCCAGCAATCCTACTGCTAGGTATATACTCAAAAGAAATAAAATCAGCATATCGAAGAGATATCTGCACTCCCATGTTTGTTGCAGCACTTCACAATAGCCAAGATTTGGAATCAACCTAAGTGCCCATCAACAGATGAATGAATTTTGAAAAATGTGGAACTTGTACATAACAGAGTACTACTCAGCCATAAAAAAGAAAGAGACTCTGTCATTGCAAGAACATGGATGGAACTGGAGGTCGTTAGGTCAAATGAAATAGGCAGACACAAAATGACAAGCATCACATATTCTCACTTATTTGTGGGATCTAAAATTCAAAACAATTGAACTCATGGAGACATAGAAGGATGGTTACCAGAGGCTGAGAAGGGCAGTGGGAGTGTGGGGAGAAGTTGGGAAAGGTTAATGGGTACAAAAAATATATAATGAGTGACTAAAACCTAGTATTTGATAGCACAACAGGATGATTATACTCAATAATAATGTAATTACATATTTTTAATAACTAAAAGAATATAATTGGGTTGTTTGTAACACAAACGATAAATGCTTGAGGGGAAGGATATCTAATTTTACATTATGTGATTATTATGCATTGCATGCATGTATCAAAGCATGTCATGTACCCTATAAATATATATGCCTACCATAGATTCATGAAAATTAAAAATGAAAATTTATTATTATGACATACTATTAATTTGGCCTTGCTAATATTTTATTTTCATTTCTGTGTTTAAAAGTGAACTGTGCCTATAATTTTCTTTTCTTGTACTCTTTCTATTTGTTTTGGAACCAAGACTATACAACTCTCAAAAAATGTTAAGAACTTTTTTTTGCATTTGAAATTTTGTAGAATTCATCCATAACACCATCTTGGCCTGAGGCTTTAGAAAAAGGGAGAACTTTTATTTTTCATTAGGATTTCTTTTTTTTTTTTTTTTTTTGGGAGATGGAGCCTGGTTCTGTCACCTAGGTTGGAATGCAGTGACATGATCTCTGATCTCTGTTCACTGCAAGCTCTGCCTCCTGGGAAGCGCATGCTGCCACGCCCAGCTATTTTTTTTTTTTTTTTGTATTTTAGTAGAGACAGGGTTTCACCATGTTGCCCACGCTGGCCTCGAACTCCTGAGCTCAGGCAATCCGCCTGCCTAGGCCTCCCAAAGTGCTAGGATTACAGGCATGAGCCACCATGCCCAGCCTACAATTTCTTTAGTTCTTATCAGTTAATTCAAGTTTACATTTCCTTTTGTGCTAATTTTAACATTTTATATTTTTCTAAAAATTGTGCATTTCATCTGTTTTCAAATAACGATGCTTATTTTGAAAATTTCAAATTAGTACATAGTTTTTCAAAATATTAATTCTGTAAATATTTCTTGTGTTGAAAGCAATTTCCCTTTTTCTTTTCTGTAATTGGTTATTTGTATTTTTTCTCTTCTTTGTGATTAATCTTTTCAGAGATGTATCTTTGATATTTTCAAAGAACTGACATCATTTGATTCATTTCAATGTTTTATTGTTCTTTATTATATTGATTTCTGCCTTGAGCCTTATTATATGTATCCTTTGTTCTTTGTCTTTTCAAACTTCTTAAGTTTAATAATTTATTTGCTTTCAGCCACTTAACTTTCTAATTTCTTAAGTTTATGCTTAATTTATTTTCTTTTGACTTCTCTTGTTTCCTGTTAAATGTATTTAAAGCTATAACACTTTTTCTAAGTATTACTTTAGTTGTTTTCACAAATTTTGGCATCTACCATTTTCACGGATCATTCATGTCTAAGTATTTCGTGTTTACCTTAAGATTTTTGAAAGTGGTGCTAATTTTAGCCCAAATGTCTAGGCATATGGAAATTTTAACATATGAGATTACTAGTTTATAGACATGTAAGACTTTTGTAGAGTTTCTTTAGGTATTGGTTTCTAATTTGATTGAAGAGAGTCAGATAATAATGTGTATGACATTGATCATATGGAATTTATTGAGGTTTTCTTTGCATGATTAATGTTTGTAAAGTGTGGAGGGGCTTCAAGATGGCTGACTAGAAGCATTTCATGTGCTCTTCCTCCCCTTAGAAGAACCAATACAGTGTGTAGACAATCACACTTCAAATACATTATCCAGGAAAGAACACCAGAATTCAAAAGAAAAGTGACAGGAAACATTGAAAACAAAGACGTAGAAGAAAAAGAGGCAGCCTGCTTGACTGGGATCAGCTGGGAGCCAGGATTGACTTCCTAACATGAAGAAAGGGTTAAGTGAGAGACTTTCGGCAGCTCACATCCCCACCAGGGAATTACACAAATCTGACCACCCTGGATCCTCCCAACCCCTGGGAATAACAAAGGGAGCTGCTGGGAGACTGTGACACAGAACTGCTCCAGGGAGGGAGCTCATGCTGTGTCCCATACACTTTCTGAGACCTATGCAGGTATTGCAAGGTGTCATTTTTAAGCATAGCCTTTCACAAACTGTGGGCGTTCCTGGGGCCCAGCAGCACTGGGACTGAGGTGTTAGGGAAACTTGGGCTGTTGCTGTTGGGACTGCAACACAAGCTAGGAATGGGCTCCCACACTGGGGCTGACAAGGAAGCAGTATATGGGCTGTAGCTGCCAGTGCTGGGAAGTGAGTGCCATCAGGACTGAGACTGGGATGTGAGCTGGGCCCACGTTGCTTCTGGGATTCATTGCAAGTTGGGTGGGAGCTCCTGCAGCCAGGCTGAGGTGTGAGCTAGGTGCAGGCTACCACGACGACTGGGGGCCATGCCTCATCAGAATTGGGCGTGAGAGGGATGCATATTACCCACTGGTTTAGGCTGCGGCCACTGAGGCTGGCTTCACAATGGCAGGGACTCAATGCAGCTGCGACCATTCCTCACCCAAGTGGTCCACCTGGGATTTGAGGATGCCTCTGCTCACCACGGCTGGCACCCGCTCTCCTCATTTGGAGGCCTGAGCATAAGCCTGCCCAACCCAGCTTTATCCCCAATGCTAAAGCACATAGCTTGGGGTCCTGGGGATTTCTCAACCCAATCCACCATATGGATTGCCTTAACACTCCTCCCAGGGGACTGAGGTTTGGCCTAAATACCCAATCACTACAACCTCAGCTGATACCTACCTGTCAGCACCACATCAGGTCTAGAGACTGGACATTCCAGCACACTGCAGCCACCGCCAAAACATATACACACTGCTTGGGACCCAGGGAATCATCCTATCACAGTTATTGTCATTGCCTTTGCCACACTGGCTACCTCAAGGCCTAAGAACCAACTCATCCACCCACTCCACTGCTGCTACTACTAGCATCCCAGAAAGCCACCTTTAGGCCCAAGAATTGGCCTGTAGATAACAAACAAACCAACACAGATGCCAGCATGTGCCACCTTAGGGTAAAAAGATACACATACTCACCTCATCACTGCTACGACTAGGGCCTGAAGACTGGCCCACCTGACATTTCAGTCCCAAACACAACTTTGCCACAGCCTCCACTAATAACTGCACCCTAACATAATAAGGAAATCACAGATACCACTAATGTTGTTTACAACCAAAGAAATCATACGGAGACTACACTACTATACACCACAGAATCAAAGCTAAGGTGCCCTACTCAACCAACAACATCTTCTGGAAAAAGATTTTTCCCTATGAAAGTAAATTTAAAAATAGAAGTAACTGTTACAGTCACCAGATGCACAGAACAAGATAAGGACACATTGAAAACCAGGGAACATTGAAAACCAGGGAAATATTACACCTCTAAAAGAACACAATAATTTTCCAGCAGTAGATACTAATCAAAAAGAAATTCTTGGCCAGGTGTGGTGGCTCATGCCTGTAATCCCAGCACTTTGGGAGGCTGAGGCAGGTGGATCACTTGAGGTCAGGAGTCTGAGACCAGCCTGGCCAACATGGTAAAACATTGTCCCTACTAAAAGTACAAAAATTAGCTAGGCATGGTGGCGCACACCTGTAATCCCAGCTACTTGGGAGGCTGAGGCACAGGAATTGCTTGAACCCGGGAAGCATGGGCTGCAGTGAGCTGAGATAATGCCACTGTGCTCCAGCCTGGGTGACAGAATGAGACTGTGGCAAAAAAAAAAGAAAGACAGAAAGAAAAAGAAATTTTTGAAAGCCAAGATTAAAAATTCAAACTATTGATTTTAAAGAAGCTGGATGAGATAGATACAAGATAATTCTGAAAAATAATGCAGGAAAAATTAGAAAAACAATTCAGGATATGGATGAGAAATTTACCAAAGAGGTAGATATTAAAAAAAAAAATTCTGGAACCAAAGAATTCATTGAAGGAAATAAAAAATACATTTGAAAGCTGCAATAACAAAATAGGTAGGAAGAAAGAATCTCAGAACTTGAAGACAGGTCTTTCGAAATAATCCAGACCAAAAAAAAAAGATTTTTAAAAAATGAACAAAGTCTTCATAACATTTGAGGCAGCATAAATCAATTATATTTAAGAATTATTGGATTCCTCAATAGGGAAGAGAGAACAAAAGGATTAGAAAAACTGTTTCATGAAATAATAGATGACTCCGAAGTCTAGCAAGATATTTAGACATCAAGATACAGAAGCTTGGCAATCCCCAAGCAGATAGGATGCAATAAGATCTTCTCCATAGTACATCATAGTCAGACTGTCTAAAGTCATAGATAAAGACTGAATCCTAGAAACAGCAAGAGAAAGGTATCTAGTCAACTATAAAGGAAACCTCATCAGAGTAACAGTAAATTTTTCAGCAGAAACCTCACAAGTCAGAAGAGAATGGGAAAATATATTCAGTGTTGAAAGACAAATACTGTCAGCCAAGAATACTAGTCAGCAAAATTATTCATCATAAATCAAGGAGAAAGAAAGTCTTTCTCAAATATGCAAATGATGAGAAAATTTATAACCACTAAGCCAGACTTACAAGAAATGTTTATGAGAGTCTTAAACCTGGAAGTGAAATGATGACTTTTACCATCATGAAATCACCTGAAACTGTAAAACTCACTGGTAAAGCAATCACAAGAAGAAAGAAGACTGAAATGATACCACCACTACAGAAATCTACCAAACCACAACAACAAATGATAAGGGAAAAATAAAGGAGCAAAAAATATATAAAACAACCAGAAAATAATTAACAATATGATAGGAACAAATCCTCACATATGAATAATAACCTTGAATATAAATGGATTAAATATTCCACTTAAAATTATAGAATGGCTATATGTATTTTTTTAAGTGGTCCAATTATTTGTTGCTTACAAGAAATCCACCTTGCTAGTAAAGACACATATACAAAAGTAAAGGAATGGAAAAGGATATTCCATACAAATGAAAACCAAAAGCAAGCAGGAGTAGCTTAACATAAATCAGATAAAATAGACTTTAAGTCAAAAATAGTTTTAAAAAATGACAAAGGAGGTCATTATGTAATGATAAAGGATCAATCCAGCTAGTAGATAAAAAAATGCACTCAACACTGGAGCATCCAGATTCATAAGGCAGACATTACTAGATCTAAAGAGAGAGATAGACTGCAATACAATAATAGTGGGGGACTTCAACACCTCATTCTCAGAATTAGACAGATCATCTAAACAGAAAATCAAAAAACAAATATTGGATCTAAGCTAGTCTTTAGAACAAATGAATATGATAGATATTTACAGAACATCCTATTCAACAACTGCAGAATATACATTTTTTTTAATTAGCACATAAAACACTCTTCAGGATAGACCATATGTTAGGCCTTGAAACAATTCTCAACAATTTTTTTGAAAAATCAAAATTATAACAAATATCTTTCAGACCACATGGAATAGAACTAGAAATCAATGGAAAGAGAAACTTTGTAAACTATATAAATACATAAAAATTACACAATGTACTCATGAACAACCATGTGTCAATAAAGAAATTAAGATGAGTATCAAAACACTTTTTGAAACAAATGAAAAGGGAAATACAACATACCAAAACCTGTAGGATACAGTAAAAGCAGTGCTAAGAGGGAAATTTATACCAATAAATTTTTATATCAAGAAAGTAGATAGATTACAAATTAACAATTTAACAATGTACTTAAAGAAACAAGCCAAACCTAGAATTTGCAGAATAAAAGAAATAATAAAGATCAGAGCAGAATTAAATGAAATAAAGACTAAAAAAAAATACAAAGCATCAATAAAACTAAAAGCTGGTTCTTGGAAAAGGTAAACGAAATAAACTGGTAGCTAGACTAACCAAGAAGACAGAAGATCCAAATAAACAAAATCAGAAATGAAAAGAAGACATTACAATTGATACCACAGAAATATAAAAGATTATCAGAGACTATTGTGAACAACTATACACTAAAAACCTAAAGAAAATGAACAAATTCCTGGAAACATACAAGCTACCAAGACTGAATCAAGAAGAAATAAAAAACCTGAAAGAACCAATAATGAGTAGTGAAATTGAATCAGTAATAAGAAGTATTCCAATATAGAAAAACCCAGGACTGGATGAATTCTCAGCTGAATTCTACCAAGTGTACAAAGAACTAATCCCAATCCTCCTGAAATTATTCCCAAAAAATTCAAAGGAAATTCTTGCTAACTAATTCTACAAAGCCAGCATCACCCTCATATGAAAACCAGCCAAGGACACAACAAAAAAAGAAAACTACAAGCCAATATTCCTGATGAACATAGATGCAAAAATTCTGAACAAAATACTAGCAAACTGAACCCAATAGCACCTCAAAAAGATAATACATCATGATCAAGAAGGATTTATACCAGGAATGCAAAAGTGGCTCAACATATACAACTCAATAAATGTGATACATCACATCTACAGAATGAAAAACAAAAACCATATGATCATTTCAGTGGACGCAGAAAAAGCATTTGATAAAATTCAACATCACTTCATGGTAAAAGCTCTCAACAAACTAGGCATAGAAGGAACATCTGTCAACATAATAAAGACCATATAGGATAAACTCATGGCTAACATTATACTGAATGAGGAAAAGTTGAAAGCCTTTCCTCTAAGAACAAAACAAGGATGTCCACTTCCAGCACTCCAATTCAACATAGTTCTAGAAGTCCAAGCCTTAGCAATCAGGCAAGAGAAAGAAATAAAAGGCATCCAAGTGAAACAGTCAAAGTTTAAATGTTCTTCTTTGCTGATAATGTGATCTTATATCTAGAAAAGCCTAAAGACTTTACCAAAAAAACTCTTAGATTTGATAAATGAGTTCACCAAAGTGGCAGGATACAAAATCAATGTAAAAGAATTAGTAATGTTTTGATACATCAATAATGATCAAGCTGAGAAAGAAATCAAAAAGGCAATGCTGTTTACAATAGCTACAAAAAATTAAAACACCTAGGAATATATTTAACCAAGGAGGTGAAAGATCTCTACAAGAAAAATTACAAAAACCCTGATGAAAAAAATTAAAGATGACACAAACAAATGGAAAAATATTCATGCTTGTGGATCAGAAGAATTAATATCCTTAAAATGACCATATTGCCCAAAGCAATCTACAGATTCAATGCAATCCCTACCAAAATGCTAACATCATCCCTCACAGAATTAGAAAAAGACAATTCTAAAATGCATATGAAACCAAAACATAGCCCTAATATCCATAGCAATACTAATCAAAAAAGATCAAAGCTTGAGGCATCACATTATCTGACTTCAAAATATATTAGAAGGCTATAGTAACCAAAACGGTATGATATTGGTATAAAAATAGACACATGGATCAATGGAACAGAATATAGAACCCAGAAATAAAGCTACATATTTATAGCCAGTTGATCCTGGACAAAAGCAACAAGGACTTACATTGGGGAAAGGACACCCTCTTCAATAAATGGTGCTGGGAAAATGAGATAGCCACATGCAGAAGAATGAGACTGGATCCCTATTTCTGACATATACAGAAATCAACTCAAAATAGATTACAGACTTAAACATCAAGCCTGAAACTATAAAAATACAAAAAGAAAACCTAGGCAAAACTCTTCTGAACATTAGTTGAGGCAAAAAATGTATGACTAAGACCTTAAAAGCCCAGGCAACAAAAACAGACAAATGGGATGTAATTAAGCTAAAATGCTTCTGCACAGCAAAAGAAATAATCAACAGATAGAAAAAACAACCTGCTGAGTGGGAAAAAAATCATTTCAAATATTTTCCAATATTAGGGGACTAGTATCCAGAATGTACAAGGAACTCAACAAAAAAATAATAATCCCATTAAAAAAAGGGAAAAGGACATGAATAGACAGTTCTCAAAGGAAGACTTTCAAATGGCCAACATTTGAAAAAAATCCTCAACATCACTAATCATCAGAGAAATGCAAACCAAAACCACAATGAGATATTCATCTTACCCCAATCAGAATGACTACTATTTAAAAGACAAAAAATAACAGATATTGGTGAGGATGCAGAGGAAAGAGAGCATTCATACACTGCTGGTGGGAATACAGCCACTCTGGAAAACAATATGGAGATTTCTCAAGAAACTAAACATACAATTACCATTCAATCCAGCAATCCCACAACTAAGTATCTACCCAAAGGAAAATAAATCAGTATATGAAAGGGATAACTGCACTGTCTTGTTTATTTACAACACATTCAAAATAGCAGAGGTATGAAATTAACCTAAGTGTTCATCAACAGATAGTTGGATTAAAAAATGAGGTGCATATGTACACAATGGAATACTATTAAGCCATAAAAAGAATGAAATCATGTCATTTGAAGTAATGTGGATGGAACTAGAGGTCATTATATTAAGTGAAATAAGTCAGGCACAAAGAAACAAATATCACATGTTCTCACTTATATGTGGGAACTAAAAAATTGTATCACATGGCAGTAAAGAGTAAAAAGATAGAAGACAGAGACTGGGAAAGGTGAGTGGGATGTAGCAGGGAGAATGAAGAGAAGTGAGTTAAAAGGTGTAAACACACAGTTACATAGAAAAAATAAATTCAATGTTTGGTAGCAGAGTAGAGTAATTATAGTTAAGAAAAATGCATTGCACTTGGGTGACAGATACCCTGAATATCCTGACTTGATCACTACACATTATATACATGTAACAGCTTTTACATGTACCCCATACATTTTTATAAATTAAAAAATGATAATTAAAAATTTCGTAAATGTTCCATATGTGCTTAAAAATAGCTGTATTTTCATTTTGTTGGGTATTAACTAAAGGGGAAAAATAATGTGTGTCTATGTGTATGCATATGCAATTGAGAGGTGACAGCATGCTGGCAGCCCTCACAGGCCTCACTCACTCTCGGCGCCTCCTCGGCCTTGGCGCCCGCTCTGCCCACACTTGAGGAGCCCTTCAGCCCGCCGCTGCACTGTGGGAGCCCCTTTCTGGGCTGTCCAAGGCTGGAGCCGGCTCCCTCAGCTTGCAGGGAGGTGTGGAAGGAGAAGTGCTGGCGGGAACTGGGGCTGTGGGCCGCACTTGCAGGCCAGCGTGAGTTCCAGGTGGGCGTGGGCTTGGCAGGCACCGCACTTGGAGCAGCCAGCCGGCCCTGCCGGCCCAGGGAAGTGAGGGGCTTAGTGCTTGGGCCAGCAGCTGCTATGCTCCACTTCTCACCAGGCCTTAGCTGCCTGCCCACAGGGCAGGGCTCGGGACCTGCAGCCTGCCATGCCTGAGCCTCCCCACCACACCATGGGCGCATGCATGGCCCAAGCCTCCCTGACTAGTGCCGACCCCTGCTCCACGGTGCCCAGTCCCATCGACCACCGAATGGCTGAGGAGTGCGGGCCCACGACACGGGACTGGCAGGCACCTCCACCTGCGGCCCCGGTGCAGGATCCACTGGGTGAAGCCAGTCTGAGTCTGGTGGGGACTTGGAGTCTGAGTCTGGTGGGGTCCTGAGTCTGGTGGGCTCCTGAGTCTGGTGGGGACGTGGAGAACCTTTATGTCTAGCTAAGGGATTGTAAATACACCAATCGGCACTCTGTATCTAGCTCAAGGTTTGTAAACACACCAATCAGCACCCTGTGTCTAGCTCAGGGTTTGTGAGTGCACCAATCCACACTCTGTATCTAACTACTCTGGTGGGGACTTGGAGAACCTTTGTGTCGACACTCTGTATCTAGCTAAACTAGTGGGGAGGTGGAGAACTTTTGTGTCTAGCTCAGGGATTGTAAACGCACCAATCAGCACCCTGTCAAAACGGACCAATCAGCTCTCTGTAAAATGGAGTAATCGGCTGTCTGTAAAATGGACCAATCAGCAGGATGTGGGTGGGGCCAGATAAGAGAATAAAAGCAGGCTGCCGAAGCCAGCAGGGACAACCTGCTCAGGTCCTCTTCCATACTGTGGAAGCTTTGTTCTTTCGCTCTTTGCAATGAATCTTGTTGCTGCTCACTCTTTGGGTCCACACTGCCTTTATGAGCTGTAACACTCACCGCGAAGGTCTGCAGCTTCACTCCTGAAGCCAGCGAGACCACGAGCCCACCAGAAGGAAGAAACTCCGAACACATCTGAGCATCAGAAGGAACAAACTCCAGACACGCCGCCTTTAAGAACTGTGACACTCACTGCGAGGGTCCGCGGCTTCATTCTTGAAGTCAGTGAGACCAAGAACCCATCAATTCTGGACACACAATGTCTAAAGATCATTAATTGTATTATTCACATGTTCTAAAGCTCTGATTATTTTTTGTGTATTTGATCCATCATTTTTGCGAGGGAAATGTTAACATTTCTAATTATAATAGTTGACTTAGTAATTCTCCCTAAACTTTTTCAAGTTGTTGCATGGTATTTCTTGAGGTTATATAGTTTACTTCATAGGTATTTATGTGGTTTATTAATGTTTACATGTTATTACTCCATATTCTTTTATCCACGATACATTCTCTTTGTGTCTTATGACATATTTTGCCTTGAATTCTGCTTTTTCAGATATTATAATACCACTCCATCTAATTTGATTCGTTTTATCTAATATAGCTTATTACATCCTTTTATTTTCAAATTGTTGATATCCTACTTATTTCAGTGTGTTTCTTACAGACTGCACATTGTTATAATCTTTTTATTCCGAAATTCTCTCTTTATATTGATAAAATTAAACCATTTGTATTCATTATAATAATTTTAATACTATAACTTATTTCTGTCTTATTTTATGTTTTCAATTTATTGTATTTTTTATGTTGTGTGCTTCTTTTCTCCTTTCTCGCCTTTTCTCCTTTCTTTAAAAAGTACACATTCTTTTTTTAAAATATAAATTTTTTAGGCTTATGATGTTTGACTTTAACCTAAGGCCCATTTTGTGTTTATTTATTCCTATTAATTTCCCAATTATTAGTATAGCTCAATGTCCTTTGAGACATCATTAGCTTCTTTCATTCCTTATTTTTAAATGCTGCAGTACTCCAAGACTCAGTCCTCATTCTTCTCCATCCTTACTTAGTTCCTGGGAAATCCTATTCACTCCAATGGCTCTAAATATTACTTATATACTGATGAATTCCACATCCTTACCAGGCTTCCAAACCTGTGTATACAACTCCTTCCTCAGTATCTCTGCTTTAATGTTCACTGGGGACCTCAAATTTAACCTGCCCAAAGTAAAATGTTCATTTATTTCATTGTCCAATAATTGTGTGTCCTACAGTATCTCCAAAATCCTAGGAGTTTTTTTTTTTGTTTGTTTCTCTTTGTCTACTACTTCACATTAAAATCTTCAACAAGGCTACCATCTTTATGTTAAATTATATTCCCAATCTGCCCACTTTTATCACCTCCACAGCTATCACCCTCGTCCATGTCACTATCATCTCTCACCTGGATCATTGTAATTACCTACTAACTCTCCTCACTGGTCACCTCATTTCCACTATTGCCTACCACCCCCCAACTGCCACCTCCATAATATATTTGTCTCCACAAAGATCTATTTTTAACAGAGAAAATAACACTGCTCCCATACTCAAAGTCTTCTGCTGACTTCACATCACGATTACATCCAAACTCCTTACCATAGCCTGTTAGGAAAGTGGACATATAATTTATCCATCCAAACCAGGCAGTGTTGAGACTGAAAGAGGCTGTATTAGTAAAGACACAGGGCACAATGACAACTTTACGACTTGATTCCTCCCCTACTCCCTCAGCTCCAACATGCTGCTCTGTTTAATCATTCCCACAACAAGGTATTTCATGAGCAAAAATTCAACAAGGATGTATCAAATGCAGAGTATGTGAGGATGCAACAGTGAACACAACAAAGTTTCTCATTTCATGGAGTTCACATTCTAAAAGCTTCTTCCATTTGGAAGACATCCTCCAGATTCTCACACAGCTTAAGCATTCATATTATCCAAATATCTGGTCAAATGTCACCTTTTTAGAAAGATATTCCCAGGATATCCTGCTGCAATAGCCTGACTAACCATCCCATCAGTCTCTATCACTGACCTTGATTTATGTTTTTCATGTTTCACCTGAAATTATATTATTCCATTAACTGTTTTCTTATATCCCATGTAGTATTAATAGTTTGTTCTTGTACTACTATAAAGAAATATGTGAGACTGGGTAATTTATAAAGAAAAGAGGTTTAATTGACTCACAGTTCTGCAGGCTGTACAGGTTGGGGAGGCCTTAGGAAACTTTCAATCATGGCAGAAGGTGAAGGAGAACCAGGCACATCTTACATGGCTGGAGTAGAAGGAAAGAGAGATAGGAGGAGATGCCACACACTTTTAAACAACCACATTTCCTGAGAACTCACTCACTATCATGAGAACAGCAAGGGGGAAATCCACCCCCATGATCCAATCCTCTCCCACCAGGCCCTACCTCCAATATAGGGGGTTATAATTCAACATGAGATTTGGGTGGGGACACAAATCCAAACCATACCAGCCTGTCTGTCCCTTAGAATGTAAGCTTCAAGAGGACAAGGATGCGGCCTGCCTTAGTCACTGCTGTATCCCCAGCTCCTAGAACATTCCTAAACTATCAATATGTATCGAATAAATAAATAATGAACAGTTCATTGGGGACATTAAATTTATATAAAACTTTCCCTTTGGGAACATTTAACTATGTTATTCAATAATATTTAATAGCCAATTCCCCAAAAGTATCTACAGAGAATATCTCTATTACAACCATTTTTCTCAAAACAACTTTTTCCATGCATTCATTTCATATAAATGGCTGTTCTCTCTGCACTGAAAATTGAACAACACAAATAGAATTCACGTATAAATCTGAATTCTCTTAGCATTGCTGAAACCCAGACGAAAAGCACATGTGTGAAGAAGCTGATGAGGCTTTCCCTTTCATGGGTCTTCTATGGCATATATTTATCCACCAGTCTCCTGAATGAAAGGCTGCACTTTTTAAATTCCAAACTAAGCACTTCAAAGGAAGGGCCTCCTGCTTTCCTAAATATGCTTAGTGCAAAAGATTGCATTGCAAGGGCTAACTGGGGGCATTTCTACCTGTGGCCAAAATCCAAATGTCTTGAGTTAATTTTTTTCAGATTATTGTTTATATGCTTCAGATTGTTTATATGCTGCATATATGTTTATATGCAGATAAGCATATGAGAGAATGAGTTATAATTATTAAGTAATGAAAACAATTTTTCCACACAACTTATGAATATCACTCTCATGAAGATTGGCTAATCAAACGTTTCTCCCTGCATTCTGCCAAGAATTTAATTAAAAATGGCTTTGATGGTGTGTATCCAAGGGAAACTAATTCCTGGTTTTAACTAAGGAAGAAATGAATACTTAAAGCAGGTTGCTATGATGGACCAGGAGTGCACAAGTAGAGTTTTTTGTTGTTGTTGTTTTGTTTTGTTTTTGTTTTTTTGAGATGGAATTTTGCTTTTGTTGCCCAGGCTGGAGTGCAATGGCGCAGTCTCGACTCACTGCAACCTCCACCTCCTGGGTTCAAGCGATTCTGTTGCCTCAGCCTTCCAAGTAGCTGGGATTACAGGCGCCCACCACCATGCCCAGCTAATGTTTTTTGTATTTTTAGTAGAGACGGGGTTTCACTATGTTGGCCAGGCTGGTCTCGAACCCCTGGCCTTAGGTAATCCACCCACCTCGGCCTCCCAAACTGCTGGGATTACAGGCACGAGCCACCGCACCCGGCCACAAGGAGGATTTTAACACATTGAAGTGGTTTGCATGCCAAATCTAGTCAATGGCTTAAGTAAGTTGTTGAGAAAGATGTTTCTTTGGAGCAAAGAATACTGAATAGGAAAAGTGAAAATATTTTATTCAACAAACTTTTCGAGAGTTACCTATCAAACACTCCATGGAAAGCAATACTGCTCTGACCCCTACAGTCGCCTTGCATTAAGCATCTCATGATCTCCATTTCAATTATAATACTTCTTCAAATGAATGTTATTCATGTATTTCATTCCATTCTTACCTGATTCCCTATAGTGTCTTTGTATTATTGCCTTGGACTGCAGCTATGCTTTGGTGGCAAAAATGTAGCCTGTGTTCAAGATCAACTTGAACAGGTTAAACTTTTCAAGTGGCTGCATAAAGTTTGGCAGGCACGTACTCTGTCTCAGTTTGCTCAGTTTGTTACACCACAAAATGGGGCTAGTGATACCTACCTGTTGGGTTGCTATGAGGGGTGAATGTGACCGTATATGGGAGTATTTCCCAATGATCAATGGCATAGGCAAGACCAGAATCAGGGTGAGGTGAATGAGAAGCAACATTTAAGAGGACACCAGAAAACTTACCATCAGCATAAATATTTTAATAAAATATGTTGCAGAAATCTAAATCAATGGAAAAAACCCATGATGAACAAAATACCAAAAATTCAGGCTCTGGATATGAGAATATGAGAGATATAACCCTATGTTTGATAGAGGTATAACAGACAAACATTTGACCAGTGGTCTTTCTTGCCACGTCATACAGTTTTAAGCCTGTCCTTTACTTCTCAGCAGCTGGCTTCAGAGCATCCATCTGTGTCTGCCTCCTCACTATCCATCCAGCTGGGAGCTTTTTTCTCCTCGCTATTTGCTTAAACTCTTGCTTTCTCTTTCTTGGAGTACATAGTTGCCTTTCTGACAATTTTCAACTCTTACTCTTCAAGTTCCTTTATTGTCCTGCAAGGGGTGCTCCAGTTCTTTGGAAAACCTCTCTTTTTAGCTCAGGATTTGATGCCAAGAGTATTTTAGCCTTGTTTTTTCTAATGTTGGACTCCTGCATCAAATGCTGGCTCTTCCTGAAGATCTCAGGTTCAAGCAATGTTGCAAAAAGTGTGTACTCTCAAGTAAGCTGTTCACACAGAGTTCCATTTACTGGTCCATCTAGGTGACAAGCCCATACATACAACCTACAGATTTCATGGAAACACAAAGGCAACCAATGTCTGAATATCAATTATATGAAGCAAGTTTAGAAGACTAGGTGATATGTCCCTGAGAGAGAGACCCTTCTATCTGTCACTCAGGGAAGGTCTCTCTTCTTCTGTTGCAAGCATGGGGCATTCATTGATTTATTAACTCACTGATTTTTCTTATCACCATCATCAGATCCCTATTTCTACCAATAATTACTACCCTTTACTGGTTATTTACTATGTGCTAGCTGCTGTGCATACACTGTTTCATTCAATCCTTGTAGCATTCTTTTGGAGTAGGAATTATTAACTTATTTAAGGATGAGGAAACCCAACCTTAGAGATGCTCTTATAACTATGAATAATAAACTCTCGTATGTATTTGCTCTACAAATATTTATAAAGTTCCTTCAATGATTGAGCTTCTGTGCTAGTATCTTTGGAAACTAAAATAGACTGGCTGAGTGCTGTAGTTTGAATGTTTGAGTCGTTCCAAAATTCATGTTGAAACATAATCCCTAATGCAACAGTATTAAGAAATAGGGCATTTAGAAGGTTATTCGGCCATGAGAAATTCACCCTCTTGAATGAATTAGTGCCATATAAAAGGGCTTGAGTGGGCAAAGACACAGCATTCCTCCCCTGTGGAGGAAGAAGTGTCCAAGGTGCCATCTTGGAAGAAGAGACTGGGACCTCGCCAGACACTGAATCTGCTGATGCCTGGATCTTGGACTTGCCAGCCTCCAGAACTGTGAGAAATACATTTCTATTATTTATAAATTACCCAGTCTAAAATAACGTATTTTGTTACAGCAATATGTATAGACTAAGAAACTGAGGTAAACAGAAAAGGGATTTCTAAAAGGATATTGAGTAGCTCGCAGAATCCCAAAGAGAAGAAGAGATGCCCACAAAAAAAAGCCTAGAGTCACATCACAGACCCAATCTGGTGAGGAACTTGTCACCACTGACTCCACTGTCATGGGTGCTGGAAGATGCTATCAGCACTGCCACCACTAGTCCCCCAGGGACTTGTTCCTGCTGCACTGCCACCGCCAATAGAGAGCCTCTTGGATGTCCTTGCTGCTTTGTAACATTAGTTCTCCATTCAAAACCTAACTTGGGGCATCTTTTGGAAAACTATAAGTCACACATCCACACCCTAACTACAAGGAAGACTGGGAATATGAGGATCTAGAAGCTTCTACAGAAAGAGGTGATTTGGATCTCCAACAGAGACTCAATTTTTTAAATGTAGGAAGGAACTTCAGGTGCTGGCATATCCAAAAGAATCACAGGTGACTGCTACATTGAGTCCTTGCCCTTCAGGCACTTATAAATGAACAGGGCAGAAGACGCACACCAGTGACCACAGTATGTAAGAAATGCCACCAAAGATGAGGACAAAAAAAAAATCCTTCTTGGCAGGAGGTAGAGGATCCATTCTCACTGGAGACAACAGGACAGATTCAAAGAAGGGATCACACTTCTACTGAGTCTTACAGAGTGGTAGAATTTGGATAGATTATGATACTGAGTGGGTCAAATAGGAAAAACCATTCAAAGAACAAGATACCCAAGCAAAAAGGTACAAGGTGTATTGGCAAGGATGAGTGCTCACATTGTGCTGAGTAGAGCAGAGGGTCTTCGGTGTGATTTAGATGGGAACTGACCAAGGCTTTTGGCCATGCTGAAGGGGAAGAAGGAATAGACTCGGGGTAGTTATGAGGGAAAGATCAACTGGGCTTACTCCTCCTTCTAGATCTTGTTATGTTTATACTTCCTCATTTGTGTCTATGATTGTTTGAGTAACAACTGTCTCCTCTATCAGATAGGAACCTTCATAAGCAGGGACAGTGCCTGCTATTTCTCCCCATCATATACCCGGTGGCTTGCCTAGTAATGGCTGCACTGAAGGAGCTCAGTAGATACTTATTGAAGGGAAGACAGATTGATAAGCAGGAAGATTGATATACAGTTAGAGAAAAGGGAATGAGGAGTGAAGAGATGATTCTGAGATCTTTTAGACATGCTGAATTTGAGATTCAAAAGGGATATCTTAGGGGACATTTTTCAAGTGGATCTATGGGGAAAAAGGGATTTCTAGACTACTGTAAAATTGGGTAGGCAAGTCTGTTCTGCATGTATGTACAGTGGCTAACACATCTCAAGTATGTGTTTCAATAATGACATATTACATATGCAGTGGAGAAAACTGGCTTTGGGAAAAAAAGTGATACTTGAAGACGGTTCTTCATTTCACATTGCCTGTGCCACTACTAGTACATTCCCCTGACTTGTACAAATATTCAACACATTACCATGTGATCTAAATAGAGGGACAGATCTCTGAGGAGTTTCATCAAGCCACCTGTCCTCTCACACTTGCAGTATGAAACTGAGTAAGAGTGAACATCCAATCCACGTTGGGAGAAGAAAATAATTTATGTCAAAGATGCAATCTCCGGGTTCCCTTGGGTTCACTGTATATTCATAAGGGGTGTCCCCCCTACCCAGTATACATGTGAAAGTATTCCTTGGTCCTATGCCATAATTCATATCAAGAGCTGATTAATTTTTCACAGTAAGCCTTTTAGTGTATGTGTTTTTTTTTTTCAGTCTTGCTCTTTGGGGGCCAAGTGACCCAAGAAGGGTTTGGTGGCTAATATAGTGCAGGATTTAAGGAATTACACAAGTGCTGGAAGGTTTCCACCAAGCTTCCTTGGTAACAGCAGCCAGGTGATAGGGAACATTTTATAAATTAAGCCGCTTTTGCCAGAAAAGGAAGTAGAATGGCCACTTCATTATAGTTAACTGTTTCTCTCCCAGTAATAAGGAAAGTGAATGATATATGTCCTCTGTGTCTTCCCCAAACTCAGCTAAAAATAATAACTAATTCTGGGTCACACCATCTCAGAAGAAACTAAATTATCCAGATTAGCAAATATAAACTGTGTTTGAAAAGGAAAAAGACAGGTAGTAGACATTTGTGGCTTTATGCTTCCCAGAAGCCCTTATTTTGGTAATAGAACCCTCATCTTCCCTGTGACAATTGCACCTTCCTTGTCACAGTTTCTGTAGTTTAATGAAGCATACCCAGACCCCCAAGGTGGGCATGTGGCCCAGGTCTGCCTACAGGGAGCTCTGAGTACCTGACTAGAGAGGTCAGGTTAGGGATTGGCATAAATCTCACCAAGTTAGTCAGAAAGAATCCTGGGATCTGTAGCTGTCATCATTCCTGAGTAATTTCAGGGACATGTGGGCCCAACCTCATAACACAGTTACATCACAAGGATACCTAGCAGCCCTTTGATCATTAAACACATAGTGACTATAAACACAAGTGTTAGGGACAAATTTTTGTGTTCTCCTCAAATTCATATGTTGAAATCCTAACCCCCAAGCTGATGGTAATAGGAGGTGAGGCCTTTGGGTGGAAGGTGATTAGGACATGAAGGAGGAGCCCTCATGAATGGGTTTAGTGCCCTTATGAGGAGAGACCTGAGAACTTGCTTCCTCTCTCTGTTCTCCACCATGTGAGACACAGTGAGAAGACAGCCACCTACAAATCAGGAAGAAGGCCATCACCAGGAACCAAATAAGCTAGTACCTTCATCTTGGACTTCCCAGCCTCCACAACTACGGGAAATCAATTTCCATTGTTTAAGCCACTCAATCTATGGTATTCTATTATAGCAACCTTTACCAACTAAGACAATAAGCTACTTTGCATAATGTATACACAATTATTTGTGTGTTTCTTTCCCCATCACTGAGCTATGGACCCAAGGAACAAAAGCCATATATATATACATATATATGTATTAATCTCATATTCCCAGAAGACCTAGCACCCATGTGCTTCACACATGAAGTCATTGGATACGTACATCAAACTGAATCAGCTTCAGCTCTGCCGAGGCATGGGTGATGGATTCCCTAAAGTGGATGGACACAATGGCAAACCACTGTTCAGAGAGGTTCCATAACCTACCCAAGGTTTCACTTAATAGATATATTGTGAAGTAGATAACTTTATAAAAACCATTACTTCATTTGCTAAAGCCCTTCATGAGACAACTCCTTCAGAACTAAAAGCAAAATACTTCACTTGCTGAGGAAAAGGTATTTTTCCATTAGTGCATAATAAATGACCATGTTTCCTTCTCTGCTTTGACCACGAGGAAGCTCTGAGGCAAATTTACTGCTCAGTCATTGCAAGTGTGTAAGATCTTTTGGGTTTGCTCATCTCCATTCCGCACTTGTTCTAATTTCATTTATCTGGTGCTGCTATTTAATTTTAAATTTGTATTTTATTATATGTATTTTCTATATATTCTTTGTAGAACAAGATATGTGATATTAATAGGCCAGTTGTGGCTCAACTAATAACATTTTGAAAGTACATGGGTACCTGAGATAACAGTGCTGAGTGACTAGAACAAGGGGTTATATGCTTGGTTCTTATAAGGTAGGAGGCTTTGTTTTTCTGAAATGTAACTCCTGCTCTGGAGATGCTACTGGTGGTGAGAGCACTTCCCTGGGCTTCTGCCCTGACCAGTGATGAATTATTTAACCTCAGCAGGTTCTCTCTTCTAGTATAGGGTGGTGTTGCTTAATGTTCAACTCCACTTGGATTAATCAGTTAATGTGTGAAATCATTTTGAACATGAAAAGTTCTGGGTCAGGTACCCAGCAGTCATTCCTATCTGAGTTACTATGCTAATCCTTGCCTTTGTGAGAGAGGAGTGTGCTTGAAGTCCTTCTATGAAACCATTCCTCTCAGGAGTCTGCCAAAGTCACTAGAAAAATAGGTGGAGCCAGCCATCGGCAAAGAGGGACCCAACCTGGGCATCTGAATGTGACTCAGAGAAACCAAACACGAGACATAGAAAGAGGTTGCAGGCACGAATCTAGGGCCTGCAGGGGCACCAGACCATCAAGACTTCCAGGAGAAATTACGGAAACATCTGCAAGGTTAAGTCAGGAAGCCCAGAGGCTGCTTCCCAGAGAGGGAAGTGCCTTTCTTGGGACTGCTGCCACAGAGCTGAAACGGTGCATAACCTGGGGCCAAGGAGGCTGATTGAAAATGGGGGATTAGACTCCAAGAAGGATCAAGAATCCATGAACTCAACTCCACTCCTTCAGCCGCACCGAGGTGAGGACAAGCCTTGGGCTTTGGGACGCAGTGAACTCTGCATTAGCCAGGTCAAGAAGCGGCTCCATGTTAATTGCATTACAAGAAAGAATTTATGTTCAGGAAATCTCTTGACCACGTTTGCTTCTGTTCCCTCCCAGCCTTTGCCAACCATGGCACTACAAAGAGCTAATCATCAAAAGATAAAGCAAATAGGTTTCATTGATGAGTGGTAATCAAACAGTTGCCAAAACTTTGCAATCTTAGTGCTTGGAAAATACAAGGTCTACAAAACCTCAGCTGAAGAACAGATAATTAGCCAGAAAAATCTAGGAGGGGCTTGGACTGCTTTGGGCATGAAAGGAATGTCTTTCTTCAACTCCACAGGGATGTGGTGAGGTAGGAGTGGGGTGGGGGCTGGATTATTGGATACTCACTGCAAGTTCTGCCAGCTTGGCAACACATCTCCTGCTTCTCTGGGCTGGCTCACCCAGCACAAATTCAACCCTTTGCTTGTTGCATATCCTTTTACATTTCCCCAGAGGAAGCTCACTCTCAGCCTTCCCACTTAGAATCACCACCCTTGGGACCCCAACACTTTAGATCCGTCCAGCATTGTTCAGCCTGATAGATGACCCAGCCTCCTGGTTTTCTTAAAATAACGAGAACATTTGCTCTCTGGAAATACAAGGTCGCATCCAAATTTAAAAAAGAAAAATAGGAGAGGAAAGCATTCAAACAAAACTCTTGGAATTGGGCTCCTGTGGTAACATTTGGAATAAAGGAAAACAGGAAAGCAATTGCAATATTAAAAATAGATGATTTCCTGCATGTAAATTCTTTGCTGACCTTGTTGATTGCAGCATGGTCCATGTTTGCTGGCTTGCCACCTTCTGACTTCATCAGAGTTCATACCAAGGGACAGTTCTCAGGGCTCAGAAATCCACCCCCAGTTAAAAAGCATTTGTGTACAAATCTGCCTATTGGCATCACCCCTTTTCTCTTTAATCCTTGATGCTTATAGGAGATTAATTATTTATCCTTTGTTTTATTCCTATGTGTCCAGGAGGAATGTACTGAATATCAAGAATACTTCAGAGGATCCTAGAGCAGAGATGGTACCTCCACATAACACAGTGCACCTTGATGATATTAGCATCCACTGCCAATAAGCATGAAGGTAATCATGGGGAAGGTAATGCATTATCTGGCTGAAAGAGCATTCATCCCTCAGTGGATATTTAATCAGCAACCAGGCACTACTCTATGCTCTGGGGTCACACCCATGCCCTCAGCGACTTTATATTCTAGTTGGGTGAAATAAACAATAAACACAGTAAATAAGTTAGATAATATGCTGTAAGATAGGTATATAAAAAAAGAAAAAGTAAAGTGGAGTAGGGGGATTGGGCAAGTAAGGTATTAAATACAATAGAGAAGGCCTTAGGAAAAAGGTAAAATTTGAGCACAGGTTTACTATGAAGGGAGTAGCTAGGCAGATATGTTGATAAAGTTTCCAGGCTGGCACAGCAGCCTCAGCAAAGGCCCTGAGGCAGGACCATGATAATTAGTTGACAGCAAGATCTGGCGTCTCTCTCTTTCACTGTCAGGGAGGTCTGAGACAAGGCAGCAGTTAGTTATTCTCTGTGGGTAGCAGAGAGAGTGACTTTGAAGCAGAAGGAGCAATGATGAAATGGTTTCATTGATGAAAAAATGGGCAGCTTTTGGAATTGGGGTGAGCCAGAGTGAAAGGAAAGGTTAAAGGTTCAACAAAAGGGAACAGCTTCCAAGATTCCACTCTCTGGGTGGAGAATAAGACCTGGAATCCAAAGGGCACACCCAAGACAAATCAGCTGGAGACAAGGGGCCCCATCCCCGTGTTTTGAATCCCCTTGCAGTTACGAGTATGGCTCAGCGCGTTCTGAAGCTCTCCTGGAATCTGGCATTGGCTCACAGAACTTCAGACTGAATTGCTCCTTCCTGGCTTTGCTTGTTGCCTAATGCCCTTCTCTTGATCACCTTGGTCCCTGGAGTTCTCTTAACCATTTTCTGTTCAGGGCCACTCTGGAAATTAGATCTAGCTAAGTAATGACCAACACCTCACAGAACTGACCCTTCCCCTCCCTCCATCGGGGCTGATGAATTTACTGTAATCATCTGTGAATTCAAACCTCATTGTTAAAGAGGAAGAGGCAGAGTCACATCTACCCCTTCTTCTTGGGGAAGGGGGTGTTTTGAAAAAACACACCTGGTGTTCAGGGGATTTTTCAAAATGCATTTAGCTTTGTCTCTCATAGCCATTAGGGTTTTAGAATAAGAGAGGGTGAGCTAGAAGCTTGTGTATTTACAACCCTCATAGCTTCCCAGTTGATACGGTTTGGCTGTGTCCCCCCCCACAAATCTCACCTTGAATTGTAGTTCCCATAATCCCCACTTGTTGTGGGAGGGACTCAATGGGAGGTAGTTGAATCATGCTGTTCTGTGACAGTGAGTGAGTTCTCACAAGATCTGATGGTTTTATAAGGGGCTTTTCCCCCTTAGTTCAGCGCTATCTTTAAGGTCTGATGTGCTTTTGCTAAAGGCAGTATCAGGTCGATCAGGTCAATCACCTGAGAAAGCAATGGGGTTCCAGGGTACTCATCTTGTGGCTTAGTGTCAAGAAGTAATATTGTCAGCCATGTGAGCTGAGACTGCAGTGAGCTGGATTTCCCCTGGCAGAAGGGGTAATAGGAGGACACAGCCAGGAAAATCAAGCACATAGTGAACACCCTGCTTGGAGGGGTGAAGAACTACATTGCAAGAACACAATTTCAAGTTTTTGTTCTGTCTTGATTCATTGTGTATGACTCTGGACAAGTCACTTAACCTTTGGAATTGCACTTCCTTTTTAAAAAAAATAAAGATGGGGGTCTCCCTATGATGCCCAAGCTGGTCTTGGACTCCTGGGCTCAAGCTATCCTCCCACCTTGGCCTCCCAAAGGCTGGGATTACAGGCATGAGCCACTGTGCTCAGCCGGAATTTCACTTTTATTGTCCAGAAAAATAAACTGTGGGACTACTATGCGGATATTGGGAGAAACGTGAATATTAGCCAAGTTTACGTATGGCCCAAGGTCCCACACAATAGTGGTATTATTCATGATCCCCAATGCTATCCCCAGCTGTTCCCCAGTAAGAGGTTATTAGTCCCACTGCTATTTCCTGATTTGTTTCCATTCAGGAAGCTTCGAACTAATGGTTAGCAGAGGGGCACATTGCAAAAATAAAAATTCTCACTTTTAACTTTTCCATCCCCTTTAATCCCCACTGCCCAGCCTTCCTCTCTCCCCAGCGAGGGCTGGAGTTGTGCCATCCCCGTGATCAATCACACACTGGGGAGCGCCTCGTGGCGGGGTGGAGGCTGTGGGCAGGGGGAGAGCTGGCCCAGCACGTCTGTTGAGTGTGATGTCCTTTCGTGATGCCCTTACAAACAGAAGCGAGGAAACAGGCCGTCATTTATCATGTGGCTTTGTAGTGGATGCTGATAATGCAGAACAGCCAGGCCGCTCTTGAAGTCGCTCCATTGAAGTACTTACTGAGTCAGCTGTCGGGAGCCAGTCGGAAAGGGAGGTTCCCCATGTGACTTGCCCTTCTGCCAGGGACCTCCCCGCAGTAACAACTGCCCACTCCTCGATGGAATGGAGCCTGCCATTTGCCCTCCGGAAGCCACCCAGCCTCCTGGCTTATGTGCATTGACAGTTTTTGGCCTCTAGGGGGAGCCGAAGACTTCTCCCCATTCCAGCCCACTCACCCCACTCATCCCCCAACTCCCCAAGCCAGGCACACTATTGGGCAAGAGGGTGGAGCTTTTCGGTGAGATGGTGGCTGCATGGTCCTTGAACCATTCGCTGTGGCAGGCGCCATTCTGTTTAGCCAGACCTAGGTCACCTGCCTGCTCTTGGTTGAGGGTAAGGTAGCCTTAGCCACATACAAACCGCAGAGACACATGTTTCCAGAAGTGAGGGAAGGGGAAGTGTGATGGGCACTATAGCGACCACTGGCATGACGTCTTCTATTTCTCTGAATTTCCTCTACCCTTACCAGCACAACATCTAGCACCACGCTTTGGCCCAAAGGAGGGTTCAGTCAATGTATTTACTGGCAAGAAAACACTTAAATCCACAAACGAACACATCGTGAAAACCATGCAAGTGCAGAGCTCCCTGGAAGTACTCTTTTAAAAGGGGCTTTTTCTCCCCCAGGCACTCACCTAAGAAGATGCTGAGCCAAGAGAATAATATTGCTAAAAGTTCAGCCTCTCAACACAGCCACCCTCTGTCCTTTTGACCTTGGCTACTCTTTTCCATGTCATGACGGTCTCCGTGTTGCTAAGTTTGGTCCCATCTGACTTACCCCATCAGCAACATTTGACCCAGTTGATAACTTTCTTCTCCTTGAAACCTTTTCTTCTCTTGGCTTTTAGGACATCGTACTCACTTGGTTTTCCTCCTACCTCCCTGGTCATTCCTTCTCAGTTTCTTCTGCTGGTTGTCCTCATCCTTCCAATCCCTGATTGTTCAGTGCCCATGGATCAGTACTTGGGCCTCCTCATTCCTATGGACACTCACTCCCCGGGTGATCTCATCCAGGTTATGGCTTTAATACCGTCCGTGTGCTACAACTCCAGCATGTGTGTCTCTAGCCTAAACCCCTTTCCTGAATTCCAGATCTTACATCAACCCTTCCTATCTGAAATGTCTACTGGAATGTCCAATAGACATCTCCAACCAATCCCATCCAAAACTGAGCCCTCGATAGCTCTCCCTCCACTACTACCAAAAAAAAAAACTCCCATAATCCTCCCATAATCCAGTCAAGCAGGCAAAAATCCATAGTGCTATTCTTGACTTCTCTCTTCCTCTTACACTCCACATCTTATCTATCAGAAAATTCTATAGGCTGTATCTTCAAAAGATATTCAGAATTTAATACCACCTCCATTGCTACCACCCTACTTTTAACAAGTATCCCTGCTTCCTGACTTTGCTTCCTACTGCACCGTTATCCTCACAGCCCATTCTTAACATATTAGCCAACCGATCCAATTAAAACGTCAGTCAGATCATGTTAATCCTCTGCTCTATAACCACAGTGGCTGTAAAAGCTGTGCCCTTGTGCCCTGTGTGGCCTATGTGATCTGGCTCTCACTCACTGTATCCCACTTACTAACACCCTTATTCTCTCTACTCCAGTTTCTTGGCCTCCTTGGTCAGATATTCCAGGCATGCCTCCACCCCAGGGCCTTTGCACTTGCTCTTTCCTCTTCCTGGAGTGCTCTTACTCTAAATATTCACACAATTCCCTCTCACCTCCTTTAAGTCTTTACTTGAAGGTCACTTTCTTAGAGAAGTTTTTTCTGAAACCACATCTAAATTTCAACATGCCCACCCTTTGTGTCCCTCTTCCCTTCTTATTTTTTTCCTTTCCTTTTATCACTATAATTTATATACTCTTTTAATATTATTATTGAATATATTATTATAGAATATTAATATTCTTTAAGGAATGTTTAATATTTAATATGTAATTTATTTAATTGATATTTAATTATATTCTGTTTACCTATTTTATTTTTTTTTCTTTTTGAGACAGGATCTTGCTCTGCCACTCAGTCTGGAGTGCAGTGGTGTGATCATGGCTCACTGCAGCCTCAACCTCCCAGACTCAAGCAATCCTCCCACCTCAGCCTCCTAAGTAGCTGGGAGTGGGTGCACACCACCATGCCTTGCTATACCTACTATATCTTGTATATTGCATCTTATCCAACTAGATTATATGCTCCATAAGGACAGGAATATTTTCATATGTTTTGATCATCAAAAACAAATGTCAAAGTGTTAGGAACTACAATAGTGCTTTCACATAAAAAAGGCTATATACAGTATAGCCTAATTGTACAGCTAAGATCCGAGTCTTTTGAAATCCATGCTATTTGGCCTTGACTTCCAACTAAACTCAGTGATCAGGCAGGATGGATTTCCAAGTTTTGAGGCTAATTTTTGGTAGAGAGGCAGCCATGAAAATTTTCTACTCATGTCACTTCCTAGCTGAACAGTTTTCAATAGCTTCCCGTTGCCTCCACTGCCTTAAGTTTATACCTCCCTCATCCATACCTTTCTCAGGTGGTCTCCTGCATCAGCAATGCATATGTCTTCTCCAGCCAAACTGTCTTATCCACTGTTTCCCCAAATAGCCTTGAGCTTCTCTTTCTCCATATTCTTTCTCATTTCTTTCTTTCTTCTGAACTATCCTCCTTTATTTCCTCTATTCCTCTATCCAAGTCCACAATTGTTTTAAAGACATGCTTTCTTCTCCACCTGCTGAAATTTAACCTACTCTTTCAACTTACATGGCACCTCTTTTATAAAGGCTTCCTTGAATTTATCAGATGAGACACTCCCTATCTTGTAATTTCATGGTATTTTGCTTCTACCTTTATTCCATCCCATTTCGCAGTACAGTCATGCAGGAGTCCGCAGCAGAGATTCTGGAGCATAAGTTGTATGACTTTGCACAAGTAATGTGGCCTCTCTGTGCTTCTGTTTCTTTCTCTGTAAAATGAGGTTAATAACAGTTCCCACCATATAGGATTTTATTATGATTAAGTGTATTAACATGTAAAACACTTAGAACAGCATCTCTCCTCTGAGTGTTTTGATGTTGTTACTGCTGTTAGCAATTCTTCATTTTCAGTCCGCTTGAGTTTGTTGGGTGAAACATCCCAGCTGGATTTCTTCTAGTTGCTTAATACATACACTTTAATCTTATTAAATAATGAGTGTATCATTTCCTTTTTCTCAATTTGGAGGTGCAGGTAAATTAAATCCAATGTAAGGAATTATTGATACTATAAACAATTTTATTGATTTTTTTCTGAATACACAATGCATAACCACAATGTAAGTGTTACACTGAATTGAATTGAATTCCCATGTATTGAATTCAACTTAATCACATATGCTGTGAGGAACAGAAAGATGAAGACAAGGCCCTGACCTCATAGAACCACTGTCTCTATTCAGCAAGATTAATATATACACAAGTAACTTTCCAATATCTGCTATATGCTACATATCATATGGTTCTTTTACTTATATCTTAATATTTCAGTTTTTCTCAGTCTTCCAATATCTTTTTATTATTTTGAACCCAGGGTGCATTAGTTCATTTGAACCAGTTTTTTGTTTTAATGTGGGAACACAAGCCATTAGTTGCAGTCTATTATTGTCTACTTAATGAAATTGTTTTTGAAACCCTGCCCATTCACCTTTAACCTTGAGGCCCATGCATAGTTTCCGTATTTATTAAATGATTAACTCACTTACTAGAGGTATTTATGAGTTCTTGGCTCAGCCTGAGCCTGCCAGGCCTGGTTGAGAGACAGGAATGGTTCCAGAATGACCTCTCCAGCCTTCTGCTGAGACACATCTCTCATCGCCCCCATGTGTCTCCCTTCCTGATCATCCCTGCATGCTTTTCTTCCACATCCACTTCACTTTCTTCTCCAGGAGGTACAATTGCATCTGGTCTTCATTGTGGTGATAACTTCACTTTGCAGTTATTTTTATAAATGTTTAATCAGGTGTGCAGGCAAAAAGATGGAAAGTGAAGGGTGGCTGTTTCTAAACATTTATTCAGAAAACAAATTCAGCAATATTCAATCTAGCCTCTTCCCCAGGGACACTGGCATTGACATCCTCATAGCAGCAGCCTAAGCCCTCAGTCCTTGAAGGTGAGTCCTGGAACTATAGCCTAATACCCATGAAATTGTTTTTTCACGCCTAATAGTGTCCTCACCCTGCATGCTGGATAAACAGGCGCTGAAGTGGTTTCTATGCCAGGCTTGTTTTCCTTCTGAAACATGATCCTTAAAGTAACTTCAGAAAACAGAAGGTCAACTCTAAAGACAAAAGAAAAAGAATCCATGGTTATATAAAAAAGCCTTTCAGTAAACTAAGATGCTATTCACAGAAGTTGTAAAATAATATTTTACTAGATCGTAATTTTAAGTATTTAGAATAACAGGACTTATGAGGAAAGTGCCTGTGAGCATCTAAGGGTAGTACCTTGGGTCGTTTTTCTGAAGGTGATTAAGATGAAACAAAGTGTTCTTCATAGTATGATGTAGGCCACTTTGAAATATAAAACTCTGAGTATTTAACTCTTAAAAGGGACAAAGAAATGTCAGATGATAACATGGATGCTAAAGGTTATGGCAATGGTTCGTTTTCCTAGCAAGCCCACAAGGCTGGCCAAGAGAGAATGGCTTTCACTTTGGAAATACCCTCAATAAATAAGTTTCACCTTCCAGGTATCTTTGGAATGCAAGATCAGGAATTATGAATGAGCTCTCCCAAATACCCTCATCGTCATTGGACCTAGGGGCTAACAATGATGAAGACAAGACCTCACATTGTTTAAGAATCTGGCCTGAAGAAGCTGGATGGAAGACTACAAGAAGCACTAAAATTCATCTTGGGTAGTTTGGAAACTACTTTTCCCATTGCAGCTGTAACCACGCTATGACCACAAGAGTTTTGGTGGACAGAGCCCTATCCTTTATCAGGCATGTGAACATCCCAATAAAATTTCTGTACCACTTACAAAAGATAAAGGAATTCACATGGTTTCCCAGACCAAGTTCTACTGATAGGATATGAAATTCAGTCAACAATTACAGCAAGTAAATAAAACAGAAATTTGAGATTACAAACCTTAAGGAGATGAATGAGGTAGATGAGGCCCTCCTGGGCAGAAAAAGCAGCAGAAGCACAGTGATCTTCAGCCATGGTGTTCAGAAAAACAAAGTTGTGTCAGACAAGATTGAATTATCAGAGGATTTGACTGCAGTTTGCAAGCTTACATAAAAAGGAGGACAGGACCCATTTGTTCTGTTGAACAATGGTTTTCTGAAACTTCATTAAATTGAAAGGGTAATCCACTTAATGAATCAGACTCTATCAGATACATATCGACTGGAAGCTAAAACCAACACTCGTTAAAATGAGGGTGAGGTTCTTATACCTCAATGAAAGTTACTACAACCTTTGCCAGAAGGTGTATGAAAATAGTCTTTGTTTAAAAAAAAATCACATTACTTTTATTTTAAAATTTTTTTATTTTTAATTTTTATGGGTACATGTTAACTTTTAATTTTTGTGGGTACATGTTAATAGTACATATTAATAACCATTTTAACTGAGGTAAGATGATATCTCATTATAGTTTTGATTTGCATTTCTGAAGGTACTCTTTTGTGGAAAAGAAAACAAATGTCTCTGGGTGAGATGTTAACTCACTACTTTGCTTTTACTTTAAAGCAAAAAAGTACTAATCAATTAAAAGAAAGAAATCGATCTGCACCAAATATTTGTATCATTTCATCTTCTCAACATGTGAGGTTACAAAAAAAGAAACGGAGGCTCAGAGAAGCAAAGTAGTTTAAGGAGCTTTCCATAGCTAGTAAGTTTCTACCCAGCATTTCAGTTCAGAATTAAAAGTATCCATAACCCCAGCTATTTCTACAATATGCTGCCGCCATTTGGGGCAATGGTCTCTGTGTGGATGAAAGGAGAGAAAGACCAAGGGAATGCTCTGAAGGGGTAAGTAGGAGGCCTTCCTGTCCTGAATAGTAAGATAATGGCTGAAGATTAAATGGGGAAGCTTTTCTTCATGTGGGTGCTAATGAGATCACATTAATATGTCAGCTTTTGCTGGCTCCAAAGCTCAGCAACTAAACTGCAGGAAACCTACTCCCTCCCCATTCGATATTCTCTTTCCTTTAGAATTTCAGGGAGTCCCTAAGTTTCACACTGCACAGCAGACTAATGTCATCCTTTGGTGACACTGCAGCCATCCGACAGGTTGGCCCAGCTGCTCCTTCACACCCCTCAGGGCTCTCCCTGTAGTGCTGCCACCCCCCAGCTATTTGTTCAAAGCTGAAGATTGATTACCTGAGCTGCTTTTCTGTTCCTCTCTACTTCGGTTCCCTTGTTTGAGTTCTGGGCCTATATATACAAATGTCTTTCACACTTCTCAACAGAACATCCCAAAGATATCTCAAATACAATACATCCAATAAATAAATACATTATCTTCTCTAAAAATCTTCTCTTCCCATGAGCTGAGTTTTGATAAATAAATGACACCAGTACTCACACTGACTCAAATCAAAAACCTGGAGTCACATATCTCTGGCTTCTTCAACCCGACACCAAGTCCTATCAATTCCACCTTCCTCTCAACTATGATCTCTCTCCTATTTCCTGAAAGCTGAATGGGTAAACCAAATGCTCTGGGGTTCTATCTGCATTCCCACTCCCTTTGTCCAAGGCCTCATCATCTTTCTCCTCTTTACTGACTTCCATGTTTCTTACCAGGATCACATTTCCATAATGCATATTACACCAAATTACCAGGTTCCCTATGGTACAAAGTTCTAATAACCTTGGGTTTGGCATTTATGGCCCTTTATGATTTGCCCCCTACTCATTTTTCCACCAACATTGAATCATTGGCACATTTATACTTTCTTAAATTTACTGACTCCAAAATAGCATGAAGAGATGATGCACACTAGCGCTCAAGTTGTAGACAGTGAATAATCGAGTTATGTTATCCAAGAATAATAAAGTTAGATTATAACTTGGATATCTTAAAGAAGAAACATAGGATGGTTTACTATTTGGAATGAACAACAGTATGAGAGACAGAGAATACTGAACATCAGCAACTCTCTAAATTATATCTGTGTTCTGTGTTCCAACAAATGAAAGATTATTCAAAACAATCAAGTTTAGAAGGCAAATAACTTTATTGAGAATGTATGGATTGAATGTAGTCCACGTAAGAGATATGAATGTTCACCAAGGCCTGAGATGTGTGACCCTAAGAAACAAGACTGCTGGTTTAATAAAGAACTAACGAAGACCAAGAAAAAAGATGAAAATGCTAACACTGAAAGATAAACCACCTGCTGCAGGATGTGGGAGAAACGTCTACTAACTGTAAAGCATGTGGTTTGAGGTGTTCATCTGCAAGGACATATATTGGGAAAACAAAATGGTGGCTGGCCTATGCTTTTCTCATGAAGCAGAGCAACTCCTGCAGCCTGAGAGAAGGCAGAGAGACACATAGATTAATTTATCTTGCTCAGAGACACAGAGTCTATCTAAGAAGAATTGAATATGTGAATGCTATCTTTTGAGATAAACATAGAACTCTTTCTTACCCCACCCCAACCTAAATTTCTAGATTTATTTGGAGACTACAACCTCCCTAAAACAACATGGTGGGTGTATATGTGTGTGTGTGTGTGTGTGTGTAGCAAATGCATTATATAAGGCTGGCTCCTCATAAGAAATAAATAAAGTAATAAAGATGTGAGTGGAAAACAAGAGTCCATTCTAAGAATTGTGGTCCTTTTAATAATAAGAAGAGTAGTAAGGAAAGAAAACATTTTTACAGAACTTCATGTGCATTTTATGTATTAATTAGTTCTGAGGACAATTCTGTATTAGACTAGCATAAACTATGCTGTAGGAAAAAGAAATTTAAAACTCCAAAATCTCAGTAATTAAGTTAGCACAACACAAGTTTATTTCTTGCTCATGCCAAGTTTGATTTAGGCAAGCAGAGATTCTCTTCTACCTGGTAACTCAAGGATTCAGGCTGTCTCCATCTTGTGATACCACCCAAATGCTCTGTGGTAGAAGGCAAAGCAGCTCTTAAGTGCCTCAGCCTTGCAATGACACATGATACTTCTACCCCCAGTCCACCAGTTAGAACTAGTCAAATGGTCCCAGTCACAGCAAGGGAGGCTGGGAAATGTTGGGAAGCTCATGAATATCTCAGTGAGCACTGTCTCCTCCATGTCCCTTGTGAGGAATGTAATAGCATAAGCCCTATGATTTTTACAGATGATGAGAAAGTGGCACAAGGAAAAAATAATGTATCCAGATTCACACTGCTAGTAAGTGGCAGACCTGACCTTTCAACCAAACAATCTGGTTCTAGGATCCATGCTTTAAAAAATTGTATTGTCTTTCAAAAGCAATAGAATTACCAATGACTTTATTACTGATTCATATTAGAGAAACAATCAATGGACGAAGACAGAAAATCCTCTCTTGGAACCCAGAACCATGCTACATGAGCACCAGCTGGACGCTGGAAGTTAGACAACAAAACACACAATCACTTTTCTGTAGACCTGAGAAGGGATTCAACAAGCAGGCTGGTGGTCAACAAGGGCGGCTGAGGGAAATCCCTGCATCCTACCTATTGGCAAGCATCTAGTCCAGACATGTCTCTTTCACTGACAGTAAGAGAGTTTAAAAAAAAAATCAGCCTGAGACATATGGGGAAGGTACTGAAAACCCGAGATAAAGGGAATAAGAGACTGACAAATATAGGAGTCTGTTCTCTAGAACAGGGGTGGGTAAACATTCCTATAAAGGTCCATTTAGGAAAGGAATAGGATTTATGGAACCCTACAGTTTCTATCATGACTACCCAACTCTGCAGAACTTCAAGGGAGCATTTCCATAAATGAAAGAGTATGGCTGAGACCCTATGAAACTTTACAAAAACAGATTTGGCCCATGGGCTGTAGTTTGCCAACCCCTGCTCTAAACAAAGGAAACTGAGAAGAAATATAAATGATCAGTAAACGTTTGAAAAATGTTCTATTTAATAGGAATCCAAGAATTTACAAAAGAATTCTGAACAGTGATGTAATTGTTGTCAGCAAACAACTGACAAATATTTTTAAGAATTTATTGTTAGAAGGTTTCTGGGAGATGACTTTATGTATTTCTGATAACAATGTGAATAAGTATAGTTTTTCTTGAATTTAATTTGTGGAAATAGGTCAAGAATCTTGAAAGTATGATACACCTAAAATGTTTACTCCCGATATTTAAAATATAATCAAATAGGAGCTCCAAAACTTTTTTTATAAGTATTATTATCCCAGCATTACTTATAAAGTTTTTTAAATGAAAAATAAAATGCTAATAATAGAAACATGGTTGAATATAATACAGCATATTATATTCATGAATATAGCATATTATGTTCAACCATGTTTCTATTATTGTTTTATTTTTTCTTTTAAAATCTCATTTTGTTTTTTCTTTTAAAATTTCACTTTTGAGAACTATCTAATGATATGAAAAATAAGATATAATGCTAGGTAAAAGTAGTACAGAATATTATGTATATATATGCATAGTATATTAACATATACTCATATATATGTGCCAATTTCATAACTATGTATTTTAAACTGCATGAGATAAGGACAGAACAGAAATCATAAATAGTAATAATCAGGATGTAGAAATATAGGAGGGTGCATCTTCGTTTTTCTAAGTTATTCACATTTTCTATGAAAACATTTCATAATCAGAAAAAAATGTATTAAATGCAAAGTGAAACTTATGAGCTTTTGAGTCAGACCTGATTTGAATTTTAGCTCTGCTAAAATCACTAGTTTGTGATCTTGGGCAAATTATCATATACCTTTGAACTTCCATTTTCTCATTTAAAAAATACAGATAATAACACCTACTCCACATGATTTTTTTCAATGATTACATGAGTTAATATACATAAAGCCTCTAGTACATATTATGTTCTCAATAAATATCAGTTAATTACACTTTTAGAAAAGCATGTGAATTTGGGATTGCACAGAAAAGGCTGAGAAACCAGGAATCTGGGAGTGGGGGTAGTCATGATAAAAGTTGTAAAAGTTGAAGAGAGGGACAGCCAAGAGACTTTTTTGTGTGGGATTAGGGTAAGGGGAGATGGAAGGGAGAGATAAAGGAGACAGAGAAAGAAAGCAGGTGGAGAGGAGAGAGAAACTGACTGTTGTTTCAGAGACAGAGATGCTTTTCCCAGTCTAGATTAGGTGACTGTGAAACAGCTTCAGTCAGGAGTTGAGAGGGAGAACTGAGATGCCGGAAGAGTCACTATGGTTCTTTTTCTGAGTAGGGGCTAAAAGAAAAACCTTCTCCTAGAGGGAAGCTAGTAAAGAGGCCCTCAGAGATCAGGGTTGAATGCAAAAGGAGGGGCTCAATGCCACATGGAGCTGAACAAGTGTTTATGCCTGGTTAATAGGTGCCCCTTGAAAGGAAGGTCTAGGACCTCACCCTAGACCTTACCACTGTGGGTTTGTTCCCTGGGGTTTCCCACATCGCAGCAAAACCTCTCAACAAAGCACAGGGGATGCGAAAACAAACAAACATTTGGGAGGTGGTGGAAGAGGAAGAGACAAGAAGAAAGGAACACCAAAGAGAAGTAGTGAAAAAAGGATTTCACTCTAACAGTAGGGTCTTCATGGCAGAAGACTTTCCTCGTTCCTGTGCGGGTCACTAGGGAACCCTCTGTAGATAACAGAGCCCCTTATATGACACCAGTGGCACCAACTGCAGTTGAGCAAACAGCTTCTCAAATATCCCTTGCTCCTTCTCACCTCCCAGCCCGCACCAGGTGTATCCTCACAGCAGGTACAGTTTTCAAATGCATCTTATCTTGTCTCTTCCCCACTCTCCTGCTCCTACCTAAACATGGTACATGCATGCACACATGTCTGCTCTTTCTGGCTACCTCCTTATATACACCTTTACTTCTCAGCACTCGTGTCCCTTTCTCTGACCTCCCAGAAGAGTCACCCACTGCTCTACAGTAACACTGTCTGTACATTCGTCTGTCCCATCCATTCGATTGTGGTGAACTCCTTGAGGACAGAGACCGTGTCTCATGAGCCATTGTTGCTTAGGCTCCTAGTGCAGCATCTAGAATATAATCTAGCTGGTCTCTTATGGTCATTTTTTAGCATGCCTCTGTCACCACCATGGCACTCAACACAGCTCTTTTCGGTGCCTTAGGCCCCATCTTCTGACCCACAAGACAAAATGACCTCATAAATCATAGAGTGAGAAGAAAGAGGAGCTGCAGGCAGCAGAGACCTGGTACATAATGAGGAATTGTGGACTCGAGCTGTGGCAACAGAGAGGACCAGGGCTGCAAAACAATTGCATAACCCCGGCCTGTCTCATGTTCTGCCAGTTCTCCCCTTGGTTTCACATTTTCTGCAATATTGCAACATGTCTACCAAATACTGGGCCAAGATGAGTATAGGAAATCAGTCTGCCAGTCTCCAACTTGGCTGGTGGTTCTTGCTCTCCATACAATTTTGAACCTAAATCTGTAGCCCATATTTCTTGGCAATAAGTCAGCAAGCTATTCTTGGCAGAACTAAGGACGTGATCTTGTCAATAAGGCAATCAGAACCACTATCTATTGAGCATGTATATAGTAGGTGTTTTACATACATCAGTTTCCTTAGTCCTCACAACAAACCTTTGAGGTGAGCAACACTGTCTCAGTTTTGCAGATGAAACATTAGTGGAGTTTGAATAACTTGACCAAGGTCACACAATTAAAAGTGTTACAGTCAGGATTTGAAATAAGTATTTCTATATTATTTAAACTCTACTGCCAAGAACCAAGGATATAAGAAATTTACTAGAGATTGCTCTGAAAGCCAAATGCTGAGTTAGGAAACCTGACCTCAAATTAGATGTTCACTTATGATAGTAAGTGACTTATCTAAAAGACCATGGATCTAGTTGAACTGTTGATAACTTTGCACCCTTTAAGAGACTTGGGTTGTAGTGGTAGCATCATAGACCTCAAAAGCATGTTGGAAGTTGACCCCAATTAACACCACTGGGCATACTCAGTTTAGCTGTAATATCATGTAACTGCTACAACATCCTTAAGACCCCAGGTTCTGTTTTCCAGGGTGACTGATGACAGTTTTGTTTTCAGAACAAACAAGTAGAGTGGGATAAGGATTCCCAGTGGATATTTAGTCTCTAGAGATGTCTATGACCCACATTTTAAGCCCTAGAAAGAAATACAGTCCACTTGCCGAAAGGTCTTCCCATGATGTTGGTTCAGAAAAAGATAAACCCAATTAGGTATAACCAACAAAGTGAGGAGGGCTGCCGAGCGGAGGAAAATTCCACACCATTAGAAAGGCAGTAAGACAAATCTACTTTTCTATGGGTTTAAGAGGGCCTGGGGTGACTGGATTAACTCTGACATCTGTGCTCAGATTCAAACCTTTGGTGGAAGAAAAGCTTATAGCTTAATTTTGCAAGACCCAGCATGAAACCTTTGTTGGCCAGTAGGGAAATGGGGTCTGAGAAAATTGGATTAGAGCTCCTGAAATAAGGGCTTGAGCAATGGAGAGGAAAGCGCAATTATAAGCAACTGTACCAGACAAGACTTTCCTGTGTGGTGTTTCAATCCCAGAAAAGACCACAAACTGTATAACCAAATCCTTACTGGTCTGGATTTCAACTGGATTCATAGCAGCATATGCTGGCCTTGTGATTAAAATGTTCTTAATCAAAATATTTTGAATATACATATTTATAAAACTAACAGAACCCTGCAAGTTTTAAGCTATCAATCCTTTTTTAAAAAAGTAAAATGTTGATTTCCAGGTGCTGAATTTTTTTAATAAAATAAAATAAAAGCGAACATGCACATTTGGGGGAAAAAAGACACGGAGACTATAATTAAGAGATGTACCATCTAGCTTATCAGAGTATAAGAAAGAGGTACTAGAGAAAATGTAGAAGAAGGCAATATTCAAAGAGATGATGAATAAGAATTTTCCCAAACGTATGAGGCAGAAATCCTCAGACATAGAAAACCAAATAAAGCAGAATAAATACAAAAAGATTCAAGGCTAGATACTAGATACATTGAACAAGTCAGATTACCGGTATAGGTACAAATTTGATTGACATCTAATTGCTCAACAGAGAAAGTAGGGCCTATTCTCAATAGTCAAAAAAAAAACCAGAAAATAATGGATTTTTTTTAAGCAGAGAGGAAAAAACCATCAACCTAGAATGATATTACTACAGAAATGAAAAATTGGGAAATTATTTTTAAAAGAATGTCTAAAAGATTTACTCCAGAAAGAAGGAAAATGAGCCCCCAGGGAAGCCTGAGAGGTAAGAAGAAATAGTGAGCAAACAAAATGTTAAATGAGTGGATTAATCTAAAGCAACTCTGTAATTTGAGGGCTTAAAGACTACCAGAACCAAAATACTGGATAATAATAGCAGTTACTCATAAGTTGGGATGGAGTGAACAGAATTAAGGGTGTCTTAGGTTGTTTATATTATTTGGGAAAAGAATAAGTGAATGAATCAACTTTAGCCTTTGCTAAATTAAAATACATTCTAAATTTCTAGGGAATCATTTAAACAATAAAAATAAAGATATAATTTGCAATTAATTGAGGAGAAAAATGAAATGGGAAAACAAACGCAATTCAAAAGAAAGTATTTAAGAAGAGGAAAAGACATATGAAATATAAATAGAAATAAAGACAAATAGAAAACACAACATAAAAAGTAAAATAAATCTAAATATAGCTGTAATCACAATAAATGTAAATGCATAAATGTGCCAGTTAAAAGCCAAAGACTGTCAGACTAGATTTAAAAAAGCATTCACCAGTATGTTACTTACAAGACTGCCAATTAAAAACTAGGGACATAGATAGACTGAGACTAAAAGGATGAATATTATCATGCAAATACTAAATAAAATCTAAATTGACACCAGACAAAATCAACTTAAAGGAGCAAAACATTGTTTAAGGCAATAAATCTCTACAAAGTTTTTTAAAAGTTAAAGTTGCTAATAAGGTGTAACAAATATAAAATTGATACATCCATCATTATAGTAAGAGATTTTAATATATCTCCATTGGTAACTGAGTGATCAGGTAGGCAAAGTAACCAGTAAGAATATGAACTTGACTAATATAATTAATTAACAGGTTCGATATAATGATGATATATGAAAGAATGTATCTAAAATTTGGTAAATTGGCATTTCTTTCAAACTTACACAGAACACATATGAAAATCGAACATGTGTAAGGCCATTAAATAAATCTCAAAGAATTTCAATAAATCAGAATTTACACAAAAGTTATCTGAGTAGAATGCAATTATATCAGAAATCAATAATGAAACAACCAAACGTTTTTTAAAAAATTAAGCACGTGCTTCTGAATAACTCCAGTCAAAGAATAAATCATTTAACAATTGTTTTTAATTTTTAGCATGAAAAGAGAATAAAAATATATGTGATACAGCAAAACCAAAGCTTAGGGCAAAATTTGGGGGAAAATGCTTTTCTAAAAAATAAAGACTAACAAGTTAGCAAGCCAAATATATAACTTAAGAAGTTAGTAACAGAATATATATAAAGTAGAAAAATGATAAATATAAAAGCTAAAGCAGAAAAAGTAGTAAATATAAAAGCTAAAGCTAATGAAATAAACAGATTAACTAGAGAATATCATCAAAGCAAATGTGAGTTCTTTGAAAAAACTCATAAATTAACAAACCTCTGAAGATATTATGAAGAAATGAAAAGGAAAAAATAAACACTTTTTGAAATAATTAATCAAACATAATTACCAATGCAGAAGAGTGATGGGATAACAAGTGAACATTAGTAACCAGTAAATTAGAAAACTAAGATATATAAACACATCTCAGGGAAAAAATGAGAAAACTAATTCAGGAAGACAGAAAATCTGAATAATCCTACATTTATTAAAGAAAGAAAATCAATAATTTTTAATATTTTTGCAAAGTGAAACTAATTCTTGAACATTTTACCAGTGAGTTGTACCAAACACTCAGAGAACAGATACCAGTTGAGTATCCCTTATTTAAAATGTTTGGTGTCCGGATGCAGTGGCTCACACCTGTAATCCCAGCACTTTGGGAGGCTGAGGTGGTTGGATCACCTGAGGTCAGAAGTTCGAGATCAGCCTCGCCAACATGGTGAAACTCCATCTCTACTAAAAAAAAATAAAAATAAAAATAAAAATAAATATATATATATATAAATTAGCCAGGTGTGGTGGCACATGCCTGTAATCCCAGCTACTCAGGAAGCTGAGGCAGGAGAATTGCTTGAACCCAGGAGGCAGAAATTGCAGTGAGCCGAGATCACACCACTGCACTCCAGTCTGGGCAACAGAGTGAGACTCTGTCTCAAATAAATATATAAAAATTTTAAAAAAATACAATGTTTGGGACTAGAAACCTTTCAAATTTTGATTTTTTTGAGGTGGGGGTGGGGGGAGTTTCAGAGTATTTGCATTATACCAGTTGAGCATCCCAAATCTGAAAATCCTAAATCTGAAATGCTCCAATAAGCATTCCCTTTGAATATCATGTCAACACTCAAAAAGTTGGGATTTGGAGATTCTCAGATTTTGGATTTTGGATACTAGGGCAATCCCTCACTATCCAGCATCATATTAGGGATACTCAACTTGTGATTCTAATCTTACACAACTCTTTCAGGAACAGAAAAAAGGAAAAGAAAAAACTCACCCACATCATTTCATGAGGTTTCATGAGGCTAGTATAACCTTCAAACCAAAAACAGTCAGGAAATAAATCTTGAATATTAAAAGTAGGAAAGCAGAAATGAAAATTTAATAAAATGTCTGAAAAATAAAATTAAAACTTTTCTAAAGACATAAAGGTATAAAATATGGAAGATAAGAAAAGATTAGCGAATGTAAAAAGTAAAGTAGAGGTTCTTCTTCAAAGACTTTCCTCCCCATTTAATTAAAAATAAATAATAACTTCTCTTAGAAGCAAAAGGTGTTCAAAGACCTCTGCTAACATTCCTAAATATCTGCTAGCTGTAATAAAGAAATCAAAGTACTTTATGTTCTTAGTTACCACAATTTAGCCTAAATATTTGCCCTGGCATGCTTATACTGGTCCAAGCAAGCATTAGGTCATAGCCTGTTCCTCTTCCTCATTTAAAGGTGTTTCTGCCTTTCTTAGCATTCCACAAGTTGCTTCCTCCTTCCTTTGTTCTCCTCTACCTTTGCCTCTTTTAAAAAGTTCTAAGTTGCTAGCCAATCGAGACAAATACAGAATGTGAGGTTCCGTTCCAGCCAATGGAAAATGGACACAGCAGTAGGGTGGACGTGTCAGGTTATAAATGACCCTGTCTCCTTTGTTCGGTGGTATGCTCTCGAGGCGAAACTGCTGGCGAGTGTACCCTTTCTGCAGGAAATAAAAATGGTCTTGCTGAGTAAATTAAATTTATGTTCAAGTGCTATTTCTTCACGACACCAAGGAACAAGCATTTCAAACAGAGAACCAAAGAGAATGTAAAAGTTATTACTAGAGAATTGAAAGAAACAGTCCACTACATCCTACAGATAGAAGTTCCAAAACAGCAAACACCAAGAATGGTGGGGAAAATATTATGAAAGAAATAAAACAAGGAAATTTCCTAGAACCACAGAAACAAGTTTCCAGATTGAAAAAGCCCACCGAGTATTCATTACGATAAATGAAGACCCCACCACATTGCATTATTGCAAACATCAAAACACCAAGTTATGCTTAATGGTATATCCCTGATGACAATAATAAATATTGGGCTTTTTGTGAAGTATATCATTTTAATATACAGGATCAGGAATTATAATGTCCTGGGATTTCTCACAGAGACCCAGCTTCTGTTGATCCTTTCCTTGTGGTAAGATGGTTTAAAGAAACAAACAAAACAAGTAAGACGTAGCTATTTTAATCTCTGGTTGGAGAAAAGTATGTTCATTGCAGCACTATTCACAATAACAAAGGCATGGAATCAACCTAAATTCCCATCAGTCATAGACTGGATAAAGAAATGTGGTACATATACACCATGGAATACTATGCAGCCATAAACAGTATGAGATCATGTCCTTTGCAGGGACACGGATGGAGCGGAAGGCTGTTATCCTCAGCAAACTAATGCAAGAACAGAAGCCCAAATATCGCATGATCTCACTTACAAATGGGAGCTGAATGATGAGAACACATGGACACGTGATGGGATACAGCACACACTGGGGCCTGTGGGAGGGTGGTGGGGGAGGAGCATCAGGAGGGAGAGTATCAGGAAAAATAGCTAATGGATGCTGGGCTTAATATCTGGGTGATGGGATGATCTGTGCAGCAAACTATCATGGCACAGATTTACCTATGTAACAAACCTGCACATCCTGCACATGTACCCCCTGAACATTAAAAAAATGAAATTAGAAAATGGAAAAATAAAATTATTGCTATGATCTGTAAGGCTATATGTTACAGTAAATTTTTGAAATCATAAAAAACTACATGCAATAAAAACATTAAAAATATTTAAAAACATAGAAATGACATAAATGTTGAATTTATCTGGCAAAGATTTTAAAGCAGCTATCATAAAAGTAATTACAAACATACTTAAAATAAATGAAAAAACAGAAAGTCTCAGCAAAGAAATAAAAGATATAACAAAGAACCAAATTGAAATCTGAACTAAAAACCACAATAACTGAAATAAAATATTCATTGGATGGGCTCAGCAACACAATAGAGAGGAGAAAGGGAAGAATCAATGAACATGAAAGTAGGGCAATAGAAATCACCCAATCTAAAGAACAAAGAGAAAATACACTGAAAACATAAAATGACATACTTAAGCCCTAACATATTAATTACATTATCATAAATGATCTAAATGCACCAATTAAAAGGCAGAAGTTGGCAGAATGGTTTTTTTTTTTTTTTTTTAATGACCCAACTCAATGCTCAAGGGCATTTTTGTCAGTGAAAAAAGCCAACCTCAAAAAGTTATATACCAGCCAAGCTCAGTGTCTCATACCTGTAATCCCAATGCTTTGGGAGGCTGAGGTAGGAGGATTACTTCAGGCCAGGAGTTCAAGAACAGCCTGAGCAACATAGTGAGATTCCCATCTCTACAAATTTAAAAAAAAAAAAAATGGCTGGGTGTGGTGGCATGTGCATGTATAGTCCCAGCTACAGGCTGAGATGAGAGGATCACTTAAGCCCAGGAGGTCAAGGCTGCAGTGAGCCATGATCATGCACTGGGTGCATGCCTGGGTGACAGAATGTCACCCTGTATCAAAAAAAATTAAAAAGTCATATACCATATAATTCCATTTGCATTATATTGTCAAAATGACAAAATTACGAAAGTGGAAAGCAGAGTAGTGGCTGCCGGGGCTAGAGATGATGGGGGAGGGGCTGGTATGATTACAAAGGGGCAGCCTAAGGGAGATATTTGTGGTGATGGAACAGCTCTGTGTCTTGACTTCAGTGATGGTTATGTGAATCTACATACATGATAAAACAGTATGAACTATGCACAGGCATTGTACCAATGGTAGATTCCTGGTTTTAATATTGCTTTATAGTCGTATAAGCTACAATCATTGAGAGAAATTGAGTGAAACGTAAATGGAAAGTCTCTGTATTATTTTTATAACTTTCTGTGAATTTATAATTATTTCAAAATTAAAAGATTTTTAAAAACTTATAAAGCACATCGTTTTCCAAGTCTTAGGCATACAAAGATGAATAAAACAGAGTTCCTGCATTCAAAGTCCTGCCATCTAGTTAACTATATAATCATTTTGGGAGGATAGGTAAAACCCAAAGATACAAAAGATAGAAATGGCCTTTTTTTTTTTTTTTTTTTTTGAGACGAAGTCTCGTTCTTTCGCCCAGGCTGGAGTGCAGTGGCGCGATCTCGGCTCACTGCAAGCTCCGCCTCCCGGGCTCACTCCCTTCTCCTGCCTCAGCCTCCAGAGTAGCTGGGATTACAGAGAAATACCCATTTTAAAAGGGGTTGTAGCTATATGAGTGGTGCTAGGATTATAAAGTCTAAAGATGCCAAGACTCCAAGCACTGGGTCTCTTAATAACAATTTAAAAATCAAAATGTTTGCTGGGCTTAGTTGCTCACGCCTGTATTCCCAGTACTTTGGAAGGCTGAGGCAGGAGGATTGCTTGAGGCCAGGAGTTCGAGAATAATTTATTATGAAACAGTCTGTGCCTACAACAGAATATGTGCAAAAGTATGAACTCACTCTGACCCGCCAGCCGACTAAAGAAGCCCCAAATTAACCATACAATTGAAGCTAACCCAACTCCCATCCTCCTCCCCTCAGACATAACTGTCACTGTGAATTTTGTGTTTATCATACCCTTGCTTTTAAAAATTAGTTGACTGCAATGTAAGTATTCCCTGACAGCATTTGTTTAGCTTTGCTTGTGTGTTTGTTAATACACTTTTTTTTCTTTTTCCTTTTTTTTTTTGGAGATGGAGTCTTGCTCTGTCGCCCAGGTGCAAGTGCAGTGGTGCGATCTTGGCTCACTGCAACCTCCACCTCCCAGGTTCAAGCGATTCTCTTGCCTCAGCCTCCTGAGTAGCTGGGAGTACAGGCGCACGCCATGACCATGACACCCGGCTAATTTTTGTAGCTAATACATTCCCATTAACAGTCTTATACATGTCTCCTGGTGCACATGTGCAAGAGTTTCTCTAGGGTAGATACCTAGGAGTGAAATTGCTGGGTCATAGGAATGTCATCTTTACCTGTGATTGATAATGCCGAATTGTTTTCCAAAGAAAATGTACTAATTTACAGTCTCAACAGCAGTACATAAGATTCTGTTTTTCCACATCCTCATTAATACTTAATATTGTCAGACTTCATAATTTTTTTGTACATCTAGTGGGTATAAAATGATATTATAATTCTAATTTGCAAATCTGCATTTCTCTGATTACTAATGAGGGACTTCAAATATGCTGAATAGTCATTTATATTTCTTTTGTGACTTACCTAATCATGTTTTGGGCGCATCTTTCAATGGGTTCTAGTCATTCTTTATATATTCCAGATCTTAGTCCCTTCTTGGTCAGTTAGATGTAGTGTAAAGGTTTTCTTCCACTTTGAAGCTGACCATTTTACTCTCCTTCTGGTATTTTTGGTAAACAGAAGTTCTTTATTTTAATGAAGTGAAATTTATTAATCTCTTCCTTTCGCTTTGTGCTTTTTGTGTCTTTTAATTCCGTAGAGAAGGAAACATTTTACTTTAGAAAAAATACAGGGGAATATCTTTATGACCTCTGGAGAGGGAAGGATTTCTCAAACAAGATCCCAAAAGTGCTCATCATAAACCGTTGCTATTTAACAACCACTTCTAGGGATTGTGAGGGTGAATCAGGAGGATACGCTGAGCTCTGGCCACCTTTGTTTTCATTATTTCCTTGGAGAAGTAGGTTCCCCTGTGTTGCTGTTGAATGGGGGTGGGCTCACAACAAAAGACTGTTAGCACAGCCAAGGCAACTGCCCATGCCCTAGTTGCATCCATCCGGCCTGCGTGGCTACCACCTTTTCAGGAGAGAGGCAGGGGGACCCACCACAGTTTGTTCACCTTTAGTTCTTCTTTGTTACTAGCTTTGATGGGGGTCTGTTTCCGCTAATCTTAACTGTGGCAAAAATGCTCCAGGATGTCTATTCTTCTAGTTATATATGGAATTTCCTGGACTTCATTTGATTGCTTGGGATGGGGGCTGAGTAGATGCAGCTATTTCCAGGCATCCTTGCCTTTTCTTTCCTGAAAAACCATTGTGTTAGCAACATAGTTCTAGGTGGGGCAACACTATTCACATACATTTTGTTTTTTAGTATATAATTTCAAACCAAGTTTTCTTTTTAGAAATATGCATATACACTTGCAGCTAATGCTACTTTCAACAATCCTCTTTGTAATACTACTTGTATGTTTCTTTTAAATGTTTTTATCATTTTAAGGCCCATTTTTTTCCGGTGCAATTTCAGGAGGTTTCCTCCCCCTCCCCCATCACCCCTCCCCCCTTTCCCATGTATCTGTTTATGGGTCATTATCCTCTTCTCCATCAACATCTTCTCAGCATAACTGAATGCCCTAGGGAGATTGGGCTGGTGAGGCTCTGCCATGATGAATGGATTTCTTTTCACTCTTCGGTAATTGGCTGGCTTCCACTAAGGGCAGCTAATGTCTCTGTAGCTAGTTGGATTAAGTAGATTAGGTTACCAGTATTGCTGCTTATCTCATTCTAGAATCAATGATCCAGTTCACACGTTCACCACCTATAAATCTGGGAAAACTATTACACAGAAGCCCTAGTAATTGATTAGTGGGTATTTCCTGAAATGAATCATTTATGAGGTGATGCCTTGCTTCCCAGCCTATTTCTGAGGCAATTAGGACCTACTGAGTTGCTTATTTGTTTACAATTTGATGACATCCATTTATTTCTGGTCTAAAGTCTGAATCTCACACCCAGTTTCTTAATGTTCTGGCCACCAGCTCTTTCTCATTTCTTTGTGCTTCTTTCTGAAACTTTTTCAGCCAGATGCCCAGTTTGTGACACAGCTGATCCCCTGTATCTATCTGTCTGTTGATTTTGATAGTGCCGAAATAGAGTCGTTTTGATCCTTGGAGCAAACTGTAGCCAGGACCCACCTCCTTCTGCCTTTGCCTTCCCAGGGCTCACTGGCCATGCCAGAGGAAAAGCCTGGAGGGGATGTGTAGGTAGAGGACACTTGCAGAGTGCTCTGACTCTCCTCTCAAGACCTGTGTGTCAACAGAGCCTGCCAACAGAGAACAGCTGTTCTTCAATATGAGAGTCTGCTTCAGGCTGGAATCCTTTCTTACAATTTATGACTTCATATATGCCAGGCACTAAATTACAGGCTGTACCTTAAAATCTTGGTGTGGTGGGAAGTCAGGTAATAATTGCTACCACACACCGAGCACTTCTATGAGCAAGGTGGTTTGTGCTAAGAGTTTTTCCTACAGCATTTCATTTAACCTTATAGCCATCATGTGTCCTGGGTGTTATCATCTCATGCAAGAAACCTAAAGCTGATTGAGGTTATGTACATTTTCTGGGTCATTCAATTAATAAGTGAAGAAATTCAATCAAGCATTGACTTAGCTAACTCAAAATGGTGCTTTTAACCAGTACAACGTCCTGCTTCCCTCTTGAAAACATAAATGATTGGTCAGAATTACATGGCATTAACTAAAAGGAGGTCACAGAAAGGCTGGTCACAGAAGGGTTACATGTAGGCTGCATAGCCCTGGGCTATAGAGTAGAAGGAAAGGGGTCCGAGAAAGCGTATAATCCCATGGTTCTCAAACTTTTTTTTCTTATTGTGGTTAAGAAAAACACAACATAAAACAAAAGATGGGATGCTTCAAAAGTTTGTGAAGATACAGCAAGATAGCTGTGCATCTTTGCACAGGGGCCATGGAATCTTCTCTGTATTGTTGCAGTTTTAGGATATATGCTGCCAAAATTGAGCACTCCCAAATTTTTTAACTTGCAACTCACAACGTGAAACACACTTTACATCATGACTCCATCCACACATCCATCTATAACTGAAACAAAATTCTACCTTATAATCCTTGCACTTCTTCCATGCAGTACACTCCATTTTTCTATTACATTTTCTATTTTTTAAAAAAATCTGGCCATAGCCTATTAAGTGGACTTTACAACTTGCAAATACTGATCTCTAAACATCAACGGATGGAGAAATGGAGGCTCCAGGATGTGTTGGATACCTGGCGCAGTGCCTGGCAAATAACAATCCTGAGTGTCTTTGCTTTATCTCCCTGTGTGATGCAGCAAGCCTGTGTACTACCTCACCGGCAGAGCTGGGATGGAATCCAGGTTTCCCAATTCCCAATTTAGGGTTTCTCAGTCAAGGAAAGTTTGTCAAAGAGGAGGGATTCTCTCATGGAAGAGTTTCTTCACAGGGGTGGGCAGAAGTGGGAAGAAACAGTGAAGTTGTGGAAGACTCACACTGCCCACCATGGGCCTTGCCCGAGGGCACGGGATACTACAACAGGACTGTCTAATTCCAAAGCCCACACTCTTTTTGTGGTTGTCTACCCTGGTTGCTCTGTGAAACCACCTAGGAACTCGTCAACAATACCAACGCCTGGGCTACACTCATCAATTTAATTGGATTATTTAGAGGTGGAGTGTTTTCTAAGGATCCCCAGCCGATTTTAAAGCAGAGCTACCATCTCTCAGTGCAGTGCAGAAGACACCTCATAAAACTGTTCTCACCAACCTTTCAAGCCTCAGCTGCAAGGCTGCCCTCTGGACCCCAGGGAGTCCTGACTTAAAGCCACAGTCAAAAGTAGCTGCCCTTCCCTTGTATCCCTCCAGCATGCACAGGTCCCTTTATCTGGTGCTTATCTCCCCCGCTACATGATGCCGGGCTTCTGCCTTACTCACTGTTGTATCCCAGTGTGGAATAAATATTTACAGTATGCCCTTTGCTCAGATGGCTCTTCTTTTCCAAGCCTTTCAACTTTCCTGTGATTTAGCTGTAACCCCTAAAGAGGGTGATTCAATTCTCCCTATTGAAGTACTACCTCGGGTAGATTTTTTTTTTTTTTAATTCTCCCCAGGATCAGTTCCACAGAGGACAAAAGGAACTCTCACTTCACAGTTGCGAAATCTTGACCAGTGAGGACCAGTCACTGAAGGCAGTGAGACTACAGTGTCCCTTCCCACGTGGCTGGGCTTTCTCTCCCAGTCTCTCCCCTCCAGTTGTCTCCCCTAGGTTTTCAAATCCTCCAGGGTTTCTGACAAGACAGTGTTCCCAGGGTGCAGTGCCCTGGACAGGAAGTAGGGAAGAAGGACTCCTGTCCAGCTCGTGACCATTGGTGTGTCACACCTTGAGGCCTCACTTTTCCGTTTTGTTAGCTGGGAACGAAAACATTCCTAACTCAATTGTCACCCTCCGCTCCTTTCCCCTTGGGGATTATATAAGAATCCTTATACATGAAAACAAGCTTTGTTCAGGTCCTTGAGCTTTTCTGAGGACAGCTTTGTATAAATATAAGATACCTTTTGTTATTGTGTGTGGCCCAAGGGATTTCCAAAAAGAAGCTGGGAGCCAGCAATGCTCATTTTTATAGGCAGAAAATAGCTGTTGGAAAAACAACCTGATGTGTGGAGCACAATGTTCTTATCGAGCAGACAGAATTATCTTTCCCAGGCAGCCATGAAGACGAAACACCTGGTGCACACGTTTCCTGCCCCTTCACATATTTTGAAAGAAACAGACCTTTACCCTGACCTGTCAAGCAATGATCTTCATGAACTTCTGTCCACAGACTCTGACTGTTATCTTGGCTTGCTTCTGTGGATTTAAATGGTAAACATAGCTGATCCTCACTCACAGGGCATCTTCTTCTCCAGATATCACGCAGACCTTATCTGATCCACACATGCATTTCTTCTTCCTTAAAATGGAGTCACCGGACTGGGCTCACCTCACTGATGTCAGGGGCTAAGGGCCAGAGGCTTCCTGCTTTCAGCCCAACACAGTGTTGGGTGCTGGTGAGGAGATCGGGACCTTGAAGACTTGCCCCTGACCCGGCAATGACTGAAAAATCTTTTGGGAAAGAAAACAAAATAAAGCCACTGAAAACATTTAGAGAACTATACAACCCTGTAATAAAATTTACTGTCTATCTTGAAGGCTTGAAAGTGTTTAAAGAAGGTAGAAATCAGTGTAGGAAAGTTCCATACAAAAGCACCAATACATGTAGAAGGTTCTCAATCATATTAGTTAAGTCAATGAAGGAAACCTGAAGTGAATGAAAAGCATTTGAAACGGTGGAGGAAGGAGCCAACAGCTGCAGAAGCCACGGAGCACAGTAGTTTAAGTGTTGACTGTGAAACAAGACAGATTGGCCTGAGTGTGCCACTCACCAACTGTGTGATTCTGAGCAAGCTGTGTCACCTCTCCAAGCTTCACTTTCCTCTTTCATAATAAATAACTAACAACAATAACTCTATCATAGGCTCGGGGGAGGATTGAGTGAGATGAATACAGGCAAAGCTCTTAGCACAATGCCAAGCATGGAGTAACTGTTCAAACAATGTTGAATATTGTTGTTGTTTGTATTATTATTAGGGAAAACATGAACAAAGGCAGAAATTACTTAGTCTGTGCATGGGAAAAATCTATTTTCCCTACCATAATAAAATAATCAAAATACTTGGTACTATTATTTAAAATCCCATCTCCCGGGCTAGATGAGATGCTATAAGCCATGATGACACGGGTCATTAGGGCTCTTAGGAACTGTTGCATGGTACATAACATGGAATCTGAGCAGAAAGAGCCTGCCCACTGCAATATCGTGAAGGAAAGAAGATTTATATTAATGACCTCCTTCCAGGTCTGATTTCTCGCCTCTTGCCTTCTTTCCACACTCTTCCCCATCCCCACGACTTCCATTTCCCCATGGTGCCTCAGTGACCTCACATTATCTCTTCTCAACCCTCCCCTCCCCACTCCCTTCTCACCCTTCCACCCAAATTTAAAATCTCATCTCCCAGGCTGGATTGAGAGCCTGGTGAGTCAGGGGAAATGGGACTGCCATGGTGGCCTCTCAGGCAATGTTGATAGCATATGGGGTCGGGGCAGAGATTCCCTTGGTCGTTTCTTGATCTATCGAGTCATATGTGGGTAGCTGCTCACCTCTTCCACATGGAGCACTCAGCAGGAAAACTTCCAGTTCCCCTACAAACGAAATTTTCAAGTGAGAACTTAAGGAATTCTTCATTTTCCTAAGAGAAGAAACACAAATGCCATAAGTAAGCCATGATATCAAGGTCTTTAGGGCTGTTACATACTGTTGCACGGTTGGTGCACTGCACACAAAGGCCTGATGTAGGCATCTGCTTGTCAAGCTGTGCACTGATGGGGCTATGGGCATCCACCCTGCTTCCTTCCCAATTTGTCCTGTGGATGACAGTCATGGTCCTACTGAAATGGTCTTGACCACATTTTTAGTTTCATAAGGCTATCTTGGCTCCAAGTTACCTACAGGATAAAACTCCAATTTTCTAGCCTGGCAGAGAAAGCTTTTCGCATCCATCCCTGCCTTCCTCTCCTCATTTCCTGCAGTGATAAACTCCTCCTCAGTTCCAGTCCCCCTGCCGAACACTATATCCTTTCAAAACATTGTCCTTCAATCTGAACACTATCTCTAAGATTCTTCACCTGATAAACTCCTCCTGCTCTACTAGAACCTCCTCCAGTATCATTTCCAAAGTCAAAGTTTTCATGTCTTTTCCAGTCTTTGGATTCTGCAGTTTATACCTCAAATGTTTAGCACATAGTGGATGCTTAGAGATACTTCTTAAATGAATAAGTTCTAACTTCAATAATAGCATTTATCGAGAGGTATGGGAATTGTCCTATTTTCTTGTTGGTTTCCTCATCAGACTGTGAGGTTCTCAAAAGGGTGAAGGGAGGGGAGATTGTGTCTGTTATTTTTGTATCCTCAGAACCTAGTACAGTGACTCATATAATAGGCTTTAAAGCAAAATTTGACAAATGAATGAAATTCTAAGATGTCTTTTGCAAAATGATTTTTTTCTCATTCTACATTCTTTCATGACTAGTCTTCTCTTCTCTCTTAATGCTGAGTTGGAGGAGAGGAGGAGAATAGGGAATTTTTGTTATCTTACCTCTCCAGAATATAGGTGAGAATATAAAACATAGGGCAGGGGCAGGAAGTCTCTTTAGGTTAAGATCCCTAACATCAGAGGCTGCAATGGCAGAGTCAGGAGTCTTCTGCAAGCACATGCAAGTGAAACCTTGTAAGGCAGTGAGGGAAGCAAGACAGGGCCGGGAAGAAGCTAAGTGAGGATATGCGGTCAGCTGCAGTTCAATCTCTGTCTGGTCCCACAGATAGCACTGCAACAAGGATGGCCTCACAGATTTGTCCCAACTTGAGGCAAGGGGGCTGGACTTTTATACCCCTGTATTAGTGGTTGGCTGCAAGCCACACCCAGAGGTTAGGGAACAACCTCTCAGGTATTTCTGGGTGGATCAGCTTCTGTAGGCTAAGGGCAAGGCTTCAGTGAAAGGTGCAGCTGCAAGCCATTGATCACCAACACCTACAGAGCTGAGTGACAAGATAGCTCATCTGGTAAACAGATACCAGCAGCACTGCAACAGCCCCCATCAACCCCTAAAACTAAGGAAGGTGATAGAAAGTGTTTACTCCAGAAGGACCATCCAGCCATTATTTAAAACCTATCTGCTCCTGCTTGATCAACAAGTCTAATCAAACTGGGTTATCTGAGCTAGTTCCTCACATTTTAACAGATTCAAACCAACAAGATAGAAGAAGGAGCAGAAATCCTTAAAGGTAAGTGCACCAATAGAAGCAGATAAGAAACAGGAACTCCAAAAAGCACAGCAAACTGGAAACTTGCAGTGTAGAGCCCCAGAGGGTTGTGAATTAAAGAAAAGACTAAAACAAATTGAGATTTACAATGATGCACTAAGTCAAGAAGAAAATGTTAAATAAGCTATATTTGGCATTTTATGCTTAAGAATACAAGGTGATGTGCAACATAATTTTAAATGATATCCTTTAAAAGTTGGAAGCTTTGGCCAGGCTCGGTGGCTCATGCTTGTAATTCCAGCATTGTGGGAGGCCAAGGCTGGAGGTTTGCTTGAGGACAGGAGTTCAAGACCAACTTGAACAACCTAATGAGACTCTATCTCCACAAAAAATCAAAAAATAAAAATAAAAACTTTGGAAGTTTTAGGTATGCGAACAATCACATAGACATTTTATTGTTGCAGCATATCTCCTTCTCTGCCAGCCTGGATAAGTGAGGCATTACTGATCTCTATCTTTGAGGACTTCTGACACCCAGGATCCCACTGAAGCTCCTTAGGAGTAGCATAATTTCCACCTTGTTTAAAAGTTCTGGTAGTTTGTAATCCACCTAGTGTGATTAAATAATCAGGGCTGATAGAAACCGTCTTGAATCACCACATACACCCACACATGCATCAGTCTGATACGGAGAGAGCTTTAGACTAGAATCAGACAGACTTCAAGTTCCTCCCCTGTCATTAACATGTGTGACCCTAACCAAATCATTTAGTTTCCCTGAGTCTCAGTGTCTTCATCTGTAGACAGAAAATAAATATTCATATTTATTATATTATTAACATTTGTTGTGTTCTTATATATACTATATATTACATATATTTACATACATGTAGCCACACATACAATCACATATTAATATATATTATTTTATATAATATATTAAATATTTATTGTATTATAGTTATATATCAACATATAATTACATATATTATATAATTATATAATATATAATACACAATAATCATATGTTACATTATTATATTTATTATATTCACAATATTAGTATGTCTCATCAGTCTCTTGTGATGAGCAAATGATACAATGTTTACAAAGTTACTTTGTAAGGGGCAAAATATAATCTAAATGAAAGTGAAGTATTTTGTTCCTTTCTTCCTTCCAATGAACTCTTTGACAGTTTTTCTACATCCGCAAAACTGGTGAGACACACATGGATGCCATTTCCTAAAGATTCAGTCTGTCCCAGTCCACTACCACCTGACCTCTTATTCTGCCATCCCAGGGGGTGGCCTGGACCCCCATTTCTAGCTCTTGTTTCAGAATGACTGCCTTTGGAGAATGGGGTTTCTCAGGAAGGACATTGCACAATCAGAAAACGCTGATCTGCCAAATCTGTAACATTTTTTTCCTGGAGCACTTTCAGGAATGTGTCACAGGAGGTGGGGGAGATGGGCAATGGAACAGAGAGTACTAGGCACCAGCAACCAGGTAATAAAATGTTCAAGCATTCCTTTTCAAAATCTAATGAAGACATCAATCTTCATTAGGTCAAAGGGTCTGGGGTCCACAGTGGTGAGATTTACTGAGCCGCTTCAAAAAGCTGGAGAAACAATGACCAAAATGCAGGCCATAGAGCAACAGGCATTGGATTCTAGAACTCGATGATGTCTATTTTCAACAAGTGTTGAATTTGCCAATAGCTATTAGCCCTAAACACCATCCTGCAGCTCACTGTGTGCTGGAGCCAGCTTGCACTGGCTCAAGAGAGCTGATTCTTCATGGCTCTTTCCAGCCATGCTCAGTGATGTCATGGTGGAGCTTGTAATTGGACATGGTGGCACTATTTGCATCATGAAAGTCAGCAGGTGCCACAAATTTTCCCCCAAAGGACCCTCTTACCAGCACACTACTGCTTAACTGTGTATCCAAATGCCAATAAGACGCAGGGAATCCTCAAATCGCTTTCAGTAGAACAATGTTGTTCTTGAATTTTCATGTGAACCACTGAAAAAAAGTGTCTTATGTATATATATAACTTCTTTGCTTTTATATTTCAAATTTACCTTCCTCATACAGCGTCTTTTTAGGCTGAATGTGGAAAGCGGCTGCTACTGACCTGAGAAAACGTCTGAGGCACTGTTATGTCCTTGACATTGTCAACTTCTTTGCTTTTTCCATGTTTCCCAGGCTGTACCCTCCACCAGTATAGAGGACACCTCCAGAAAGCAATTTTCTTTCACAAGGAGTAAACCTTGAGGTGTCCTATAGGTAAGTGTCAGCAAGATGTTGTTCTTGCTTGGAGGAATTTTGCAAAGCAGAGTGGATCCAGCTGAAAGAAACCAACCTTACCACAATATAGTTTTCTTCTTTCTTTTAATATTGAATTTGTAACATACATGTAATTACAGTCCTAGAAGGGAAAGACAGAGAGAATCAGGCAAAAAAAAAATGCTTGAAGAAATAATGACTGGAACTTTACAAATTGGATGAAAACATGAACACGTGGATCTAAGAAGTTCAACAAGTCTCATGCAAGATAAATACAGAGAAAGCCACTCCTAGACAAATGACAGTCAAATTGATTAAATGTAAACAGAAAGAGAACATCTTAAAAGCAGCCAAAAAAAATAAAAACATATATACCAGGAACAATGCTATGAATGATGGCTGATTTCTTTTTCTTTTTCTTTTTCTTTTTTGAGACGGAATCTCGCTCTGTTGCCCAGGCTGGAGTGCAGTGGCGCGATCTCTGCTCACTGCAAGCTCCGCCCCCCCGGGTTCAAGCCGTTCTCTTGTCTCAGCCTCCAATATAGCTGGGACTACAGACACCCAGCCAACTTTTTGTATTTTTTAGTAGAGACGGGATTTCACCATGTTAGCCAGGATGGTCTCAATCTCCTGACCTCGTGATCCACCCGCCTCGGCCTCCCAAAGTACTAGGATTACAGGGGTGAGCCACTGTGCCCAGCCTCTTCTTTTTTTTTTTTTTTTTTTTTTGAGATGCAATCCCACTCTGTCACCCAGGCTGGAGTGCAATGGCGCAATTGCTGGTTCAAGCGATTCTCTTGCTAAGCCTCCTGAGTAGCTGAGATTACAGTCCTGCACCACCACACCCCGTTAATTTTTTGTATTTTTAGTATAGATGGGGTTTCACCATGTTGGTAAGGCTGGTCTCGAGCTCCTGACTTCAAATGACCCACCTGCCTCGGCCTCCCAAAGTGCTGAGATTATAGGTGTGAGACACCACGCCTGGCTGAATGATGGCTAATTGCTTATTAGAATCTATGCAAGACAGAAGACAATGGAATAGTATTTAAAGGAAATAAAACTGTTGCCATAAAATTCTATATCTACCTAAGAAAAATTCTTCAAAAATTGAGGTAAAATAAAAACATTTTCAAATGAAAGGCTGAGAGAATTTACTACTGACAGACCTACACTGCAACAAATGTTAAAGAAAAATGTTTAGACTAATGATAAATAATACCAGATAGAAACTTGGGCATGCAGAAAGGAAAAAAGAGAAAAATGATTAATGAACTTCCAGTTTCCTGTCAATTATGTGAAAAACTTAGAAGTCACCATTCTGTCCTAACAGGTAAAAAGTTGGACAAACTGTTAATTAAGCAATCTTTCTTAGATCCATCAGAGAAATGAGGTCACAAGGCAAACCAATGCCCTCAACACTGAAGAGACAGTTGAATACAGAGAACCACAGCTTACTAAAGCAAAAACTCATGAGCAGAAACCACCTTGGGAACAAGTATTGAAGTAGAAAAACCTAAACCGTAATTGATTAATTGCTGGAAACTCAGTGCAAAAAAACTCTGAAAGTTAAAAATTCTGGGGGAACCCAGTCACAGGAAGCCTTCCACACTTGTATGAGTTTGACCTCCAGGAGATCTACCTGAGTAGGGAGGGGATCTACTCCTCCTGAGTGGATCTCCTGGAGGTCAAACTCATACAAGTGCATATTGAATATTGGGGAAAAACAATTAATATTGGGGAAAAAATCCCCTGTGCTCTGGCAGCAGGAAGAAGAAAATGAATTATTTTGTAATATGTCAGAACATTCTATTCTTCATAACAAGTCTTGCCCTCAGGAGAAATTATTTTACCAGATACTAACTTGCTGGGGTTTTATCATTACCATAAGACCAAAACCAGACAAAGACATTACAAGAAAAAAAAACCCTGCAGACCAACATTGCCCATGAACATAAATGCAAAAATCCTCAACAAAATATTAGCCAGTCAAACCCAATCATGTATAAAAAGAAGTAGAACCAAGATGGCTGAATAGGAACAGCTCCAGTCTACAGCTCCCAGTGTGAGCGACACAGAAGACAGGTGATTTCTGCATTTCCAACTGAGGTACCAGGTTCACCTCACTGGGGAGTGTCAGAAAGTGGGTGCAGGACAGTGGGTGCAGTACACCAAGCATGAGCTGAAGCAGGGCAAGGCATCACCTCCCCCGGGAAGCACAAGGGGTCAGGGAATTCCCTTTCCTAGTCAAAGAAATGAGTGACAGATGGCACTTGGAAAATCGGGTCACTCCCACTCCAATACTATGCTTTTTCAACAGTCTTAGCAAACAGCACACCAGGAGATTATATCCCGCGCCTGGCTCAGAGGGTCCTATGCCCATGGAGCCTCACTCATTGCTAGCACAGCAGTCTGAGATCAAACTGCAAGGCAGCAGTGAGGCTGGGGGAGGGGCTCCCACCATTGTGGAGGCTTGAGTAGGTAAACAAAGCGGCTGGGAAGCTCGAACTGGGTGGAGCCCACTGCAGCCCAAGGAGGCCTGCCTGCCTCTGTAGACTTCACCTCTGGGGGCAGGGCATAGCCAAACAAAAGGCAGCAGAAACCTCTGCAGACTTAAATGTCCCTGTCTGACAGCTTTGAAGAGAGTAGTGGTTCTCCCAGCATGCAGCTGGAGATCTGAGAACAGACAGACTGCCTCCTCAAGTGAGTACCTCACCCCCGAGTAGCCTAACTGGGAGGCACCCCCCAGTAGGGGCAGACTGACGCCTCACACAGCCGGGTACTTCTCTGAGACAAAACTTCAAGAGGAACAATCAGGCAGCAACATTTGCTGTTCACCAATATCCACTGTTCTGCAGCCTCTGCTGCTGATACCCAGGCAAACAGGTTCTGGAGTGGACCTCCAGCAAACTCCAACAGACCTGCAGCTGAGTGTCATGACTGTTAGAAGGAAAACTAACAAACAGAAAGGACATCCACACCAAAACCTCATCTGTACGTCACCATCATCAAAGATCAAAGGTAGATAAAAACCACAAAGATGGGGAAAAAACAGAGCAGAAAAACTGGAAACTCTAAAAATCAGAGCACCTCTCCTCCAAAGGAACACAGCTCCTCACCAGCAATGAAACAAAGCTGGATGGAGAATGACTTTGATGAGTTGAGAGAAGATGGCTTCAGACGATCAAACTTCTCTAAGCTAAAGGAGGAAGTTCAAACCCATGGCAAAGAAGTTAAAAATCTAGAAAAAAAATTAGACAAATGGCTAACTAGAATAGCCAATGCAGAGAAGTCCTTAAAGGACCTGATGGAGCTGAAAACCATGGCATGAGAACTACGTGACGAATGCACAAGCCTCAGTAGCCAATGCGATCAACCGGAAGAAAGGGTATCAGTGATGGAAGATCAAATGAATGAAATGAAGTGAGAAGAGAAGTTTAAAGAAAAAAGAATAAAAAGAAATGAACAAAGCCTCCAAGAAATACGGGACTATGTGAAAAGACCAATTCTACATCTGATTGGTGTACCTGAAAGTGACACGGAGAATGGAACCAAGTTGGAAAACACTCTGCAGGATATTATCCAGGAGAACTTCCCCAATCTAGCAAGGCAGGCCAACATTCAAATTCAGGAAATACACAGAATGCCACAAAGATACTCCTCAAGAAGAGCAACTCCAAGACACATAATCGTCAGATTCACCAAAGTTGAAATGAAGGAAAAAATGTTAAGGGCAGCCAGAGAGAAAGGTCAGGTTACCCACAAAGGGAAGCCCATCAGACTAACAGCTGATCTCTCGGCAGAAACTCTACAAGCCAGAAGAGAGTGGGGGCCGATATTCGACATTCTTAAAGAAAAGAATTTGCAACCCAGAATTTCATATCCAGCCAAACTAAGCTTCATAAGTGAAGGAGAAATAAAATACTTTACAGACAAGCAAATGCTGAGAGATTTTGTCACCACCAGGCCTGCCCTAAAAGAGCTCCTGAAGGGAGCACTAAACATGGAAAGGAACAACTGGTACCAGCCACTGCAAAAACATGCCAAATTGTAAAGACCATCAAGGCTAGGAAGAAACTGCATCAACTAACAAATAAAATAACCAGCTAACTTCATAATGACATGACCAAATGCACACATAACAGTACTAACCTTAAATGTAAATGGGCTAAATGCTCCAATTAAAAGACACAGACTGGCAAATTGGATAAAGAGTCAAGACTCATCAGTGTGCTGTATTCAGGAAACCCATCTCACGTGCAGAGACACACATAGGCTCAAAATAAAGGGATGGAGGAAGATCTACCAAGCAAATGGAAAACAAAAAAAGGCAGTGGTTGCAATCCTAGTCTCTGATAAAATAGACTTTAAACCAACAAAGATCAAAAGCGACAAAGAAGGCCATTACATAATGGTAAAGGGATCAATTCAACAAGAAGAGCTAACTATCCTAAATATATATGCACCCAATATAGGAGCACCCAGATTCATAAAGCAAGTCCTTAGAAACCTACAAAGAGACTTAGACTCCCACACAATAATAATGGGAGACTTTACCACCCCACGGTCAACATTAGACAGATCAAAAAGACAGAAAGTTAACAAGGATATCCCGCAATTGAATTCAGCTCTGCACCAAGCGGACCTAATAGACATCTACAGAACTCTCCATGCCAAATCAACAGAATATACATTCTTTTCATCACCACACCACACCGATTCCAAAATTGACCACATGGTTGGAAGTAAAGCTCTCCTCAGCAAATGTAAAAGAATAGAAATTATAACAAACTGTCTCTCAGACCACAGTGCAATCAAACTAGAACTCAGGATTAAGAAACTCACTCAAAACCACTCAGCTACGTGGAAACTGAACAACCTGCTCCTGAATGACTACTGTGTACATAACGAAATGAAGGCAGAAATAAAGATGTTCTTTGAAACCAATGAGAACAAAGACATAACATACCAGAATCTCTGGGACACATTCAAAGCAGTGTATAGAGGGAAATTTATAGCACTAAATGCCCACAAGAGAAAGCAGGAAAGATCTAAATTTGACACCCTAACATCACAATTAAAAGAACTAGAGAAGCAAGAGCAAACACATTCAAAAGCTAGCAGAAGGCAAGAAATAACTAAGATCAGAGCAGAACTGAAGGAAATAGAGACACAAAAAGCCCTTCAAAAAATTAATGAATCCAGGAGGTGGTTTTTTGAAAAGATCAACAAAATTGGTAGACCACTAGCAAGACTAACTAAGAAGAAAAGAGAGAAGAATCAAATAGACGCAATAAAAAATGATAAAGGGGATATCACCACGGATCCCACATAAATACAAACTACCATCAGAGAATACTATAACACCTCTATGCAAATAGACTAGAAAATCTAGAAGAAATGGATAAATTCCTCGACACATACACCCTACCAAGACTAAACCAGGAAGAAGTTGAATCTCTGAATAGACCAATAACAGGCTCTGAAATTGAGGCAATAATTAATAGCTTACCAACCAAAAAAAGTCCAGGACCAGATGGATTCACAGCCGAATTCTACCAGAGGTACAAGGAGGAGCTGGTACCATTGCTTCTGAAACTATTCCAATCAATAGAAAAGGAGGGAATCCTCCCTCACTCATTTTATGAGGCCAGCATCATTCTGATACCAAAGCCTGGCAGAGACACAACAAAAAAACAATTTTAGACCAATATCCCTGATGAACATCGATGCAAAAATCCTCAATAAAATACTGGCAAATTTTAGCCAGCAGCACATCAAAAAGCTTATCCAGCAAGATCAAGTGGGCTTCATCCCTGGGATGCAAGGCTGGTTCAACATACACAAATCAATAAATGTAATCTAGCATATAAACAGAACCGAAGACAAAAACCACGTGATTATCTCAATAGATGCAGAAAAGGCCTTTGACAAAATTCAACAACACTTCATGCTAAAAACTCTCAATAAATTGGGTATTGATGGGACGTGTCTCAAAATAATAAGAGCTATCTATGACAAACCTACAGCCAATATCATACTGAATGGACAAAAACTGGAAGCATTCCCTCTGAAATCTGGCACAAAACAGGAATGCCCTCTCTCACCACTCCTATTCAACATAGTGCTGGAAGTTCTGGCCAGGACAATCAGGCAGGAGAAGGAAATAAAGGGTATTCAATTAGGAAAAGAGGAATTCGAACTGTCCTTGTTTGCAGATGACATGATTGTATATCTAGAAAACCCCATTGTCTCAGCCCAAAATCTCCTTAAGCTGATAGGCAACTTCAGCAGTCTCAGGATACAAAATCAATGTGCAAAAATCACAAGCATTCTTATACACCAATAACGGACAAACAGAGAGCCAAATCAGGAGTGAACTCCCATTCACAATTGCTTCAAAGAGAATAAAATACCTAGGAATCCAACTTAGAAGGGATGTGAAGGAACTCTTCAAGGAGAACTACAAACCACTGCTCAATAAAACAAGAGGATACAAACAAATGGAAGAACATTCCATGCTCATGGGTAGGAAGAATCAATATCGTGAAAATGGCCATACTGCCCAAGGGAATTTATAGATTCAATGCCATCCCCATCAAGCTACCAATGGCTTTCTTCACAGAATTGGAAAAAACTACTTTAAAGTTCATATGGAACCAAAAAAGAGCCCACATTGCCAAGTCAATTCTAAGTCAAAAGAACAAAGCTGGAGACATCATGCTACCTGACTTCAAACTATACTACAAGGCTACAGTAATCAAAACAGCATGGTACTGGTACCAAAACAGAGATATAGATCAATGGAACAGAACAGAGCCCTCAGAAATAATGCCGCATATCTACAACCATCTGATCTTTGACAAACCTGACAAAAACAAGCAATGGGGAATGGATTCCCTATCTAATAAATGGTGCTGGGAAAACTGGCTAGCCATATGTAGAAAGCTGAAACTGGATCCCTTCCTTACACCTTATACAAAAATTAATTCAAGATGGATTAAAGACTTACATGTTAGACCTAAAACCATAAAAACCCTAGAAGAAAACCTAGGCAATACCATTCAGGACATAGGCATGGGCAAGGACTTCATGCCTAAAACACCAAAAGCAATGGCAACAAAAGCCAAAATTGACAAATGGGATCTAATTAAACTAAAGAGCTTCTGCACAGCAAAAGAAACTACCATCAGAGTGAACAGGCAACCTAGAGAATGGGAGAAAATTGTTGCAATCTACTCATCTGACAAAGGGCTAATATCCAGAATCTACAATGAAGTCAAACAAATTTACAAGAGAAAAACAAACAACCCCATCAAAAAGTGGGCAAAGCATATGGACAGACACTTCTCAAAAGAAGACATTTATGTAGTCAAAAGACACATGGAAAAATGCTCATCATCACTGGCCATCAGAGAAATGCAAATCAAAACCACAATGAGATACCATCTCACACCAGTTAGAATGGCGATCATTAAAAAGTCAGGAAACAACAGGTTCTGGAGAGGATGTGGAGAAATAGGAACACTTTTACACTGTTGGTGGGACTGTAAACTAGTTCAACCATTGTGGAAGACAGTGTGGCAATTCCTCAGGGATCTAGAACTAGAAATACCATTTGACCCAGCCATCCCATTACTGGGTATACACTCAAAGGATTATAAATCATGCTGCTATAAAGACACATTCACACATATGTTTATTGCGGCACTATTCACAATAGCAGAGACTTGGAACCAACCCAAATGTCCATCAATGATATACTGGATTAAGAAAATCTGGCACATATACACCATGGAATACTATGCAGCCATAAAAAACAATGAGTCCGTGTCCTTTGTAGGGACATGGATGAAGCTGGAAACCATCATTCTCAGCCAACTATCGCAAGGACAAAAAACCAGACATGGCATGTTCTTACTCATAGGTGGAAATTGAACAATGAGAGGAGGGGACATCACACACCGGGGCCTGTTGTGGGGTGAGGGAAGGGAGGAGGGATAGCATTAGGAGATATACTTAATGTTAAATGACGAGTTAATGGGTGCAGCATACCAACATGGCACATGTATACATATGTAACAAACATGCATGTTGTGCACATGTACCCTAAACCTTAAAGTATTAAAAAAAAAAGAATACACCATGATCAAGTGGGATTTGTCCCAGGAATGCAAGTTTGGCTCAACATTTGAAAATTAATTAATGTAATCCATCACATCATCCAGCCAAAGAAGAAAAGTCACATGATCATATAAATAGATACAGAAAAAAGCATTTGAAAAATCCAATTCCCATTCATGATAAAGCATTCTCAGCAAACCAATAATGGAGCAAAATTTTCTTTTCTTAACTTGATAAAGAGCATCTAAAAAACCCTACAGCTAACATTATACTTAATGATAAGAAATTTGTAACTTTCCTGCTAAGATCAGGGACAAGCCAAGGATGTCCTCTCCCCCATCTCTGCTTTTCAACATTGTACTGGAAGTCCAAGCTAATGCAATAAAACAAGAAAAGAAAATAAAAGGTATATAGCTTGGGAAGGAAGAAATAAAATTGTCTTTATTCACAAATGACATGATTGTGTATATGGAAAATCCAGAAGAACCAGCAAATTCTTAGAATTGGTAGGCAATTAGAAGAAGTTGTAGGATACAAAGCTAATATACAAAAATTTGTTATATATCAGCAATAAACGTGGAATTTGAAATTAAGAACACATCACCATTTACATTATCATTAAAAGTAATATACTTAGGTATAAATATTATAAAATGGGTTCAACATTTATATGAGGAAAATTCTGATGAAATATATCAAAAAACTAAATAAATGGAGAGATATTCCATGCAAATGAATAAGAATACTCAATATTACCAAGATGTCAGTTCTTTCCAACTTGATCTGTAGATTGAATATAGTCGCAATAAAAATTCCAGCAAGTTATTTTGTAAATATTGACAAACTGATTGTAAAGTGTATGTGGAGGAGCAAAAGACCCAGAAAAACTAACTCAATATTGCAGGAGAAAACTATGTTGGAGGACTGACACTACCTGACATCAAGATTTACTATAAAGCTACAATAATCAAGGCAGTGTGGTATTAGCTAAAGAATAGACAAGTAGAACAATGGAACAGAATAGAAAGCTCATAAAGAGACCCACATAACTATAGTCAACTGATCTTTGACAAAGGAGCAAAGGCAAATGGAGCAAAGATAACCTTTTTCATAAAAAATTCAAAATGAATCACAGACTTAAATATAAAATGCAAAACTATAAAACTCCTAGAAGTGAACACAAGAGAAAATCTGTATGACCTTGGGTACAGTGATGCCTTTTTAAATTCAACACCAAAGACATTACCTATGAAAGAAATAATTGGTAAGTTGGACTTCTATAAAATGTAAAGCTTTTGTTCTACAAAAGATACTGTTAAGAAAATGAACAGACAAGCCATAGAATGGAAGAAAATCTTTGCAAAAGACACATGTGATAAAAGATTGTTATCCAAAATACACGAAGAACTCTTAAAATTTAACAAAAAGAAAAAGAAACCTATTTTAAAATGGGCAAAAGTCCTGAATAGACATCTCACCAAAGAAGATATACAGATGGCAAGAAGGCAAATAAAAGGATGTTCAGCATCATATGTCACTAGGGAATTGCAAATTAAAACACCAATGAGATATTATTACATACCTATGAGAATGGCCAAAATCTACTAACAACACCAAATACTAGTGAGAATGTAGGGCAACAGGAACTCTCATTTATTGCTGGTGGGAATGTAAAATGGTACAGCCACTTTGGAAGACAGTTTGGCACTTTCTTACAAAGGTAAACATACTCTAACCATACGATCCAGCAATTTCACTTCCTTGTATTTACCCAAATGTATTGAAATTTTATATCCACACAAAAGTCTGTACACAGATATTTATAGAATTTTTTTTTTATAATGCCAAAACTTGGAAGCAACCATGGAGCAAAGAGCAGCCATTGCTACTGTGCCCTTTCTGAATTCTTGGTCTATTCCTGATACACCATTAACCTTGGAATAATTTTTTATGAAGAGATAGATAACCAGAACACTAACCATATCAATAATTATATTAAATGTAAATAAACCAAACCCTTCAAATAAAGGCAGAGACTATCAGATGGATTTAAATTAGGCCGACTATATACTGTTTACAAAAGAAACTCTTTGAATAAAATAATATTGATAGGTTAATGAAAAAGAAAAATGTATAAACATTAATCATAAAGATAATGTGAATATATTAATATGAGGCAAAGTACACTTCAAGATAAGGAGTATTATTAGATGTAAAGAAAAATACTTCATAACAATAAAATGGTCACTCCATCAAGAAGACAAGAGAAATTTTAAATGCCTATGTGTCTTGTAACAGTTTTATAATTATATAGCAAAAATTGGTAAAATTAAAGGAAGAAATAAAATCACAATTATAGGTGGAAATTTTAAGTTATTCCTTAGTAGTTGATAGATCAAATCAATAAAAGTAAAGATATAGGATATTTGACTAACATTATCAACCAATAAGAAAAAGGAGAAACAAACTGTGACATATTTGTGAGATTGAACACTACTCAGTAATAAAAACAAATTATTGACATATACAGTACAGATGAATCTCAAAAACATTATGCTGAGTTTTTTAAAGCCTCATATACAAACAGTATGTGCTATATGATTTCATTTATACACAATTCAAAAACTGGGAAAACTAATATAAGGTAGGAAAAAAATCAGAACTGTGGTTGCCTTTGGTGAGGGAGGGAGTTGGCAGTGGTTGATTGTGAAGGGCATAAAATAACTTGCTGATCTTGATGGTACTATCTTATATTCTAAAAGTGGGCTGGGTTGTAGAGCCACATGAGTTGTCAAAATCAGCAAATATACACTTAAGATTTATGCATTTTCTTGTTACTAAATTTCACATTAAAAGAAGAAACTACAATAAATAAGAAACTCTACTTAATGTTTTGCATGCTGAAATATGTAAAGGAAAGCATACTGATGTCTGCAATTTACTTTGCAATACAATAAAGAAAGGATGAATTAATAGAGGGATAAATAGATGGATAGATAATAATAAAGGAAATATAGTTCAATGTTAGTAGACTTGAGGGGGAAGGTATACAGGTGTTTACAATTCTTTCACCTATGCTGTAGCTTTAGCTTTTTCATAGTAAAATGCTAAAAAAAATTTTAAAAAGCCAAAAAGTTATTTAGGAAAGAAGTAGAGGGCAGACAGGGGGTGAGTAGCTAGGGAGTTCCTCCTTTTTCTTTGCTGTGACTCTTGCTTTATAGATAGAAGAAAATGCTTCTATAAAAACTGAGTAAACAAAAACCCAGTAGAGTGGAATTTTACAGGATATCTATATTAAGTGGTTTTCAAATCCTTCCAGAATATGTCGGAAATGCCCAGGTTCCTGAAGTTGTAGGAGATTTCCTTGCCTGAATTTGCCATGGTGTGTTCATGGCATGTGGTCTGTTTGAGATTAACTAGAATTCCCAAGTGCAACAAGCATTTGCTTCCAAAAACACTCAGATCGAGAGACCTATTGAGAGTATAAGGTCTATAAATGGACATCTCAAAGGATCTTGTTGTTCTAATATAATCCAAAGAATGTTTCCTATATAGCCCTAAGAAGGATACAAGATAGGGGGTGGGGGAAGTCTCCTGTAATATAAACTCCATGAAGGCAGAAACATACCTACCTTGCTCATCATTATATCCCCATACTTAATACAGTGTCTAGCACAAAGAAAAGTCCTGTTAAATATTTGCTGAAAAAAAATGAATAATGATCTCTCCTATTGGAAATTGTGTGGAAACTTTTAAAATAAGTGATCACATTTCAACTGTCCTCTCTACCCTGAACCAGTAGAGACAACTTCTCAGCCAGTAGGGTCTTGATTGAATATAGAATTTTATATTTTTGTCTAAATGGTTAGTATGTCTTCCCAATGAGAGAACAACCAAAACAATTCATACTGCTATTACCACTTATTGAGCAAGTACTCTAAAACTAGTAACTGTGTTAAGCAGCTTAGCTTGTTGCCAGTTCTTACAATAATCCTGAAAGGTACAAATGAGATGAGAAAAGCAGTGCTTAGCCAAGATATTAATTCACTGAAGGATATACTGCTAGTAAGACTCAAAGCATTCAAATATAAACTGCCTAACTCAAAATCTTATTTGCTACAAACATCTAGCACCGCATAGGCTATGCATGTTCTATACAATATAATACATAAATAAATGTAGAAAGGCTACTATATCTAGATTGCTTGTCCCCATGTGCATATGTGGACAGTTTACTCTTGGCAAACATCCACTGTAGACCATGGTGCGTGTGTGTGTAGCAACTGCCTAAACAATTAGAAGGAGGAAGGAAGCACATCCTCCGTGGCCTTTAGCCTCTCTCTTCCTCACTCCCTGGTCAACACAAGCCCATCTAAACCAGAAAGCTCTTTCTGCCTCTAGTAGAATTAGTGGCTCCAGAGTTATTATTCTCCACCCAGCACAGTTGCGTATTTTTTGGATACTTGTTCTCAGGAGAGGACTCCTCCTGGGGTTTGTTGTTTCTCCATGCCCTTAATGGACACCCTGGAGCACAGTTCCCCTTCTCACAGAAACTCTCTCTAAGCACTGAATGTGTATGAATGCTCCTGTCCTGATCATGACCATCCCTAAACAAGCACACAAGAAGAGCACCCATGTGGAGACAAGAGACCATAGACCTGGGGAAGAAGCTCATCCTGCACAGAATTGAGAAGTACTTAAAATATGTCTTCAGTGCAATCTACCACTCTTTCATTAGTGTCCCTCTTCTCCATGTTGAAAACCTTCCTATCCAGCTAGAGTCTATTAATACATGGGCCTGAATTAGGACAAGCATTACGAGGCCACTGTCAAAATGCCAAGCTATTACAAGTAGACACTCTTGGTTTTTTCGTTTATTTATTTATTTATTTATTTATTTATTTATTTATTTGAGGCAGGGTCTCAGTCTGTCACCCAGGCTGGAGTGCAGTGGTATGATCATGATTACTTGCAGCCTTGACCTCTCAGGCTCAAGCAATCCTCCCACCTCAGCCTCTTGAGTAGCTAGGACTACAGGCATGCACCATCAAGCCTGGTTTGTTTGTTTGTTTTCTTTTCTGTAAAAACAGGTCTTGCTATGTTGTCAGAGCTGGTCTGAAACTCCTGGGCTCAAGTGATTCTCCAGCCTCAGCCTCCCAAAATGCTGGTATTGTAGGCATGAGCCACTGCACCTAGTCTACAAGTAGACTCTCATGTCGTACAGGTTCAGTATTATAAACCAGGATTCCATTGCCGAAAACACACTTCATTTCAATAGATGTGAACATCAACCAAAATAGAAAAAGAAAATTTATCACTATATATTTTCTTTTTAATATGAAATATATCATAATCTAGAATAGTATATGACATACATACAGCTAAAATAATAACTACAGTTAATACCTATTTTAATAACCAATCCTAAAATTGTCTTGAGGACAATTACTGTATTAGTCCATTCTCACCTTGCTGTAAAGAATTACCTGAGACTGGCTAATTTATGAAGCAAAGAGGTTTAATTGACTTAAAGTTCTGCAGGCTACACAGGAAACATGGCTGGGAGGCCTCAGGAAACTTACATTCATGGCAAGGCAAGGAGGAAGCAAGCACCTTCTTCACATGGTACCAGAAAAGAAAGAGTGGGGAGGGGTAAGTGCCACATACTTTTAAACCATCGCATCTCATGAGAACTCACTATCACAAGAATAACATGGGGGACATCCATCCCCATGATTCAATCACCTCCTCCCAGACCCCTCCCCCAACACTGGGAATTACAATTCGTCATGAGATTTGGGTGGGGACACAAAGCCAAACCATAACAATTACCTAATTCAAGAAATAGATCATAAGCAATGTCCCAGAAGCTTCTCCACATGACCCTCCCCAACAACATCCCCCTACTTCCTCATCAGAGATAATCACTATCCAATCTCTAGTGGTTAAAAAATAATCCTAGTTGTTCTTTATAGTTTCAATATATATGTATGTGTCCTAAAACAATATAATTTGGTTTTGTCTATTTTTGAGCTTGATATAAATAGACCTTGACTATACGAAATCTAACCATAGGTATTTTTTGTCACTTACATCTACCTCTCGACATTACATCTGTAGAATGCATCTCTGTTGTAGCTCAAGTAATGCTTTACAACATTAATTTTGAAATATTTCGTAACTGCTCACCCATGTGAACTTTTCTTTATAAGGAAGAGTAGATGGACTGAAGACCTCATCTTCCTTCTGGATAAATAGCCAAATGATAAGCATCAGTATTCTTCATTGCAACAGGTTATCTTGAAGTGACTTGTAGGAATGTCTTTAGAAAGAGAATGTTGAGAATAGTAATTACATTCTCTCTGTCTTCTCCTTTTCCTCCTTCTTCTTCTTCGCCATCTTCTCTTTCCCTTTCTCCTTAAAGATCTCTTGAAAGCAGTAGCCTTCATCTTTATTTTTTACAGAGACTCACAAAAAAATATTGAATGCATTGAGTACATGAATAAATTTAAGATGCCTTTTCCAGAAAAGTGTTTGACGTTATTCTTATGTTACAGTCAGCTTTCCTGTATGTTCTGATAGGATGCCTGTTGGAGACTGAATATTTGTGTCCCTTCAAAATGTGTGTATTAAAAGGCTAGGCATGGTGGCTTATGCCTGTAATCTCAGCTCTTTGGGAGGCCAAGGTGGGCAGATCACTTGAGGTCAGGAGTTTGAGACCAGCCTAGTCAATATGGTGAAACACTGTCTCTACTGAAAATAGAAAAATTAGCTGGGCATAGTGGCACATGACTGTAGTCCCAGCTACTTGGGAGGCTGAGGCAGGAGAATCGCTTGAACCCAGGAGGCAGAAGTTGCAGTGAGCCAAGAACACACCACTGCCCTCCAGCCTGGGTGACAGAGCGAGACTCTATCTCAAAAAAAAAAATTATACATTAAAGCCTTAACCTCCAGTGTGACTGTATTTGGATTAAGGAAGTAATTGAGGTTAAATGAGGTCATAAGAGTGGGATTCTGATTCAATAGCACTAGTGTCCTTATAAGTAGAGACATCAGAGAACTACCTCTCTCTCTCTGTCTCTGTCTCTCTCTCCATCTTTGCTCATGAATGCAATGAGGAAATTCTGTGTGAAGATACAACAAGAAGACAGCCATCTACAAGCCAAGAAGAGAGCCCTCACCAGCAATTGAACTGCCCAGAACCTTAATCTTGGACTTCTATCCTCCAGAGCAGTGAAAATAATAAATTTCCGTTATGGTGGCCCAAGCAGACTAGACAATGCCTAAGCTTGCCTCCCTGAACTTATCAAACCACATGTGTCAGTTCCTTAACACATTTTGCTCAGGATGATAACTACTTCCTTTGATGCTTTATCACTGGTAAAAGAGAAATAATACCTTTACTTAAATCTTCTCTTAGTACGAGGCATTTGAATTCACTGTTGTGATTATGCATAGAAACAATCAAAGTCGTACATCTCACAGACAAGGCCATGCATTCTCATCTCTGTTGACTGCATTAATTTAATGCCAACAGAGTTGATCAATAGTTATTTCATTTCCACTCTCAGGCAGCCACCAAGAGGTTTGGGGATTGACTGGATATACCTCACCCTGAAACCTGTCACAAGTATTTTTAGTTTCAGTCTTTTCCATAGTGAAAAATATGTAATCTTAAAACAATCCTTTCTGTTTAACATTCAAGTTTCGCTCAAAGATGGAAACATTTTTCTGCAGTAAGACACAATTGTAGGTCAATATAATATGCCACTCAGATATAGATAGCCTCCTCCACCTCTCAAACACATGGAAATGATGAGTTACAAAATATGGGATCCACAGAAGATATTTAAAAGAAAGCAAGAAAATCTTTAGGTGCCAGTACCCTGACAAGTAACTAAAGCTTAATAGATCGCAGGTATTTCTGACCTGAAGGTCTTTAGAGCCTGGAATGTGAATGCCTAACAAGGACAGGAGATAAAGTACTCACATGTCAGGGAGGAAGACCTGGGCTCCCTCATGAAGTCAGGAGACAGGAAAGGTTATCTTGGTGCTTGGGAACACCAGTAGAGTAAGCTGGTCATCTGGTTATGAGTGAAAAGGAATGAAAAGAAAGAAATCACTTGCGAGAAATTAGAACCTAAATCTGGTATGAGTACTACAGGAATTTCATGCTAAGAAACCGATAAAAAATGGTCCCGGTCTAGAATATCTATAAAAAGCTGACAGAGGCATATGTGAAACCATCATATAAGACTCCTCTACAGCAATCTTAGACTTGAACGAAAACCACAAAACAAACAAACCACTGGTGAAGATAGGTTCACAGAAAATAAAATTACTTACACAAGAATGATTCCACAAATGGAGCAAATGGGAAAAATCACACCTAAAAAACAGAAAAAATAATGGAATAATCTGAAGAATAATCTGAATAAGACTGCCACAGTCTGATGTGATCCCCCAAAATTCATATGTTGAAATCCTAACCCCTAAGGTGATGATATTAGGAGGTGGGGCCTATGGAAGGTAATTAGGTCATGGGGTGGAGACCTCATGAATAGCTTTAGTGCCCTTATAAAAGAGGCCCAAGAGAGGCCCCTTGTTTCTTCCACCATTTGAGGACACAATGAGAAAGTACCATCTCTGAATCAAGAAGAGAGCCCTCATGAGACACTGAATCTGCTCGTCTTAATCTTGAACTTCCCAGCCTCTGTAACTATAATAAATAAAGTTTTGTTGTTTGTAAGTCACACAGTCTATAGTAGTTACAGCAGCCAAAACAGACTAAGACAGAGACTGCTTCCAAAATAAATACATAAATCTATTGATATCTACTTATCTATATTATACAACAAGATAAGTATAAGGAAACTGCTAAGGAAAAATAACAGGGATTTGAATAGGAATGAGATAGAAATTCTAGAAACATAGTCAAAAGCTTAATGGATTGGGTTAGGCAGCAATCAACTGAAGACAGAATTTATCAAAGTAGAATGTAATAGTATTAGAATTACTACCAGTAAGAATATTAATAACTAACTTTTTTGGAAGATTCAGTCATTATTCTAAGTGATTTCTGTACAACAATTCATGTATTAGTTACCTATTGCTGCATTAAAAACCACCTCATAACTTAAATACTTAAAGCAACAACTATTATTATCTCACAATTTCTTTGAGTCAGAAATTCAATGTGGCTTAACTGGGTGCCTCTGCTTCAGGTCTCTCACAAGTCTACAATTAAGGTGTTGGCTGGGGCTGCAGTCTCATCTAAAGGCTCAGTGGGGAAGAATACATTTCCAGACTCACTCATGGTTATTGGCAGATTCAGTCCCTTGTGGGCTATTGGACTGAGAGCCTCAGTATCTTGTTAGATATTGGTCAGAGGATTTTCTCAGTTCCTTAACAAATTTGGGGCCTATCCATAGGGCAGCTCACAATATAACAGCAGGCCTCCCTCAGAGCAAGTAAGCAAAAGAATTAAGGACAGCAAGAAAGATGGAAATCACAGTCAATTTGTAACCTAATTTCAGAAGTGACATCCCATCCATCCTATCATATTCTATTTATTAGAAGCAAGTCATTAGGTCCAGACCACACTCAAGGGAAGAGGATTGCACATGGGTATGAACACCAAGAGGTAGGTTACTGGGGGCTATCTTATAGGCTGTCTACCACAACTCATTTAACTTTTCCATAAACCCTTGGTATGTGAGAACTATTTGATCTACAAGTCACAGATGAGGAAATTAAATCAAGAAAACCTCAAAAATAGAATGAAAATCTCCAGCATCCCATGCATCTAATAGAAATTCTAGAGAGAATAGAAGAGAGGCAATATTCAAAGAGATTATAGGCAAAATTTTTTTCTGAAAATAAAGAAATAAGACCTCAGGTTGAAGGAGCACACTATGACCTAAATAGCATAAATAAAAACAAATTTACAACTAGGTTCATTGCAGTAGAATTATAAATATTAAACTCAAAAAGAAAAGCTTAAAGCTGCAGTTAACAGTTAAAGGAAAACCAACTATCTCCAAAGAAATAGCAATTCGATAGGCAGCAAACTTTTCATTAGCAATAATAGGTACCAGAAGACAATGGAATGATATGCTTACATTATGAAAGAAAATTTTTAACAAAGAATTGTGTAACTGACTATCACTTAAGAGTAAAGGTGAAGTAAAGACATTATTAGATTAACAGAGGTTAAGGAATTTTTTTATGTATAAATCCTCATAGAAAAGAATGTATCCAAAAAGAAATTGAAACCAGAAGAAATGAAATGTATAAGTAATGGGTAACAAAGAAAAAATGGTAAATGTTATTAAGTTTAAATAAGAATTAATTTTTCAAAAGGAAAACTAATTTTAGATTTTTTTTTTTTTTTTTGAGACAGAGTCTCACTCTGTTGCCCAGCCTGGAGTGCACTGGCTTGATCTCGGCTCACTGCAACCTCTGCCTTTCAGGTTCAAGCAATTCTCCTGCCTCAACTTTCTGAGTAGCTGGGACTACAGGCACATGCCACCACACATAGCTAATTTTTGTATTTTTAGTAGAGCTGGGGTTTCACGATGTTGGCCAGGCTGGTCTCAAACTCCTGACCTCAAGTGATCCACCCACCTTTGCCTCCCAAAGTGCTGGGATGACAAGCATGAGCCACCATGCCCAGCCTAGATAATTTAAATTCTAGTTAACAAGGGGATATGGTTTGGCTGTGTTTCCATCCAAATCTTATCTTGAATTGTAGTTCCCATAATTCTCACATGTCACGGGAAGGACCTGGTGGGGAGTAATTGAATCATGGGGTTGGTTACCCTCAAGCTGTTCTCGCGATAGTAAGTTCTCATGACATCTGATGGTTTTATAAAGGGCTTTTCCCCCTTTTGCTTGGCACTTCTCCTTCCTGCCACCATGTGAAGAAAGACAGGTTTGCTTCCCCTTCCTCTATGATTGTAAGTTTCCTGAGGCCTCCTCAGCCATGCTGAACTGTGAGTCGATTAAACCTCTTTCCTTTATAAATTACTCAGTCTTGGGTATGTCTTTATTGGCAGTGTGAGAATGGACTAATACACATGGAAAATGGATAAGGAGATAGTTTAAAGTTAACTTATTCTGGGGCCAGGCCCAGTGGCTTATGTCTGTAACCCCAGTACTTTGGGAGGCCAAGGAGGGAAAACTGCTTGAGGCCAGGAGTTCAAGGCCAGCCTGGGCAACATAGCAAGACCCCATGTCTACAAAAATGTAATTTAAAAATTAGCCAAGCAAGGTGGCATGCACCTGTGGTCCCAGTTACTTGGAAGCCTGAGGCAGGAGGATTGCTTGAGCCCAGGAGTTTGAGGCTACAGTGAGCTGTGATTGTGCCACTGCACTCCAGTCTGGGTGACAGAGCAGTACCCTGCCTCAAAAAAAAAAAAAAAGAAAAAAGAAAAAAATACATTTAGATTTTTTCCAAAAGTTTACTATTTTAAATAATGCTACTAATAAAATTTTCATACAGGTAGCCTTCTCCCTACTTTTGTTTGATTCAGTTTAATTCCTCAGTATAAATTCCTAGGAATAGGAATTAGTACATATAAATATTTTTAAGGTTTTCAATACAGCTGGACAAATCCATGCTCTACCTAAGTGGCTTTCCTAGGGTATTGTACCACTTATTGATAAATTAGCAATAGTTGTTAAAGGATTTAGAAATGTTCTTAACCTTAATTCTGCCTCCAGGAATAGATCTCCAAAAGAAAATAAATTGACACAGTGAATGTTTATCAAATCACTATTTATAATAAAGAAAACATGGACAAGAAATAAATGTCAAACAACAAAAGACAGGTTATTACAGCACATTTCACAATGGAATACTGTGTGACCATTGCACAGTGGCATGTGCCTGTAGTCGCAGCTACTGGTGAGGCAGAGTTGAGCTGGGAGGGTCACCTGAGCTCAGGAGCTCTGGGCTGTAATACACTATATGATCATCTATCTGCACCAAGTTCAGCATTAATGTGGAGCAAGGACCACCAGGTTGCCTAAGAAGGCGTGAACCAACCCAGGTCAAAAACCAAGCAGGTCAAAATTCTCATGCTGATCAGTAATAGGATCATACCTGTGAATAGCCACTGCACTCCAGCCTGGGCAGCATAGCGAGACCCCCATCTTTTTTTTTTAAAATCAGAATTTAGAAGAGTACTTAATTTGAAGAATTGTTCACATTGTATCTTTAGTGAGAAAGTAGATTTATAAAACACCATGTATATTATAATCTCATGATATTTATACATGTGTGTATATACATTTATTTATGTGTATATATGTATATCTATGTGTGTATTTATATAGATATATATAATCATACATAAACATACAAATATTAAATAGCCATATGTATAGTATAATGATATATATGGTTAAATGCCAAATATTAATAATGTTATCCCAAGGTAAAAAGTAATAAGTGATTTTAATATCTCAAATTTTTTTTGTTTTTTTCACAAAGAACACATAGTACTTTTGTGGCCCAAAAAAAAGCAGTGAAAAGAAAAATGAGGCCAAACATTTCACTCTAGTTCAACTCATCCTCATAGATATGATACCCTGGTGGGCATTGGGTTGCCTACTCTCATCTGTACTTCCTTTTCCTTCATAAGGAAGCCCAATTTGTTTAGGCACACAGTCAAGAGCTTCATGGTGAAGCTTTAAGCTTTGACCATCCCACCCCAAGTTCCAAGAGAAACCCTGATTGGTCTAAGGATAATCCCGTTCTGCTTGCTAGTAGCAGAGTTAGCAATGGCCCACCTCTGACCAATGAACTGTGAGGTGAGGTGTGAGGTAGGGGTGAGAGCTTCTGGGGGTCATTTGCTTGCTTCTGAGAGAGAGCTCAGGATGAGATGGTATCTCTTCTTCCTCCAAATTTATGTGTTTTGACCAAACGCAGCCATTTTGCTCCCTATGTGATGCTGAAACTGCCACTGAAGGCAGAAAAGCAAGAGATCGGAAAGCCTGGGTCCTTGAAGGTTTCACTGAGCTACTGATTTCAATAAGGCTGAAGCCGGTTCTACCTCCAGACTTCCTGCTTTGTGAGGTGATAAGTTTTCTTATTGTTAAAACCAGTGGTTCCCAAATTTTTGCTATGATTCAGAATCCCTAGGGGGATTTAAATAACACTGATCCCCAAGTTTTCCTGATGTAAAGTCAAGGTCTTCAGAGGCCAAGCACTCTGAGTCAGGGTTTTCTGCTAGTGACATCAGAAAGCATCTTGACTGATACAGACACCTTTGAGGATATCGCCACCGTTTTTGTTGTTGCTGTTATTGTTGTTTGGGTTTTTTTTAAAACCTTCAAAACAGAGTTTTGCTTTGAGATTTTCACACCTAGATTCCTCCTGGAACTGAGATCTTGGCTTCTAAAGTGCAGCATTATTGATTTCTTCTGTTTCCCGGGCGTTTATAATAAAACCCATCCAAAGCCAATTCCAGGTGACTTTGGATATTTGTAACACAATAAGGATTAAAGATGTGAAAGAACCTGCCTAGTCATTTAATAAAAGTATATATTTTATGTTTTCCAGAAATACTTTGTAAAGAGTTACCTTTTTACTGTATTTTTAGCAAATATTGAGTTTGGGTAAGACTGTCAAATGAATACAGTATTTAAATATCTCACGGTTTTGGTTGGTACATTGTGGAAAGTACAGGCCTTTACAATCTTCATACCTTGAGTTTCTATAAATTCCCAACAAACTTCAAAAAGGTTTTTTATGCAAATACATTCTTAAAATCATGTTTGGCAGAAGGCTTTTATAAATAGTACCTTTTTAAAAGAGAGTTCAGCAAGCTCTCAGATACCTACTGCGGCATCAGTTCTTAATACACACCGTTGAAAGTACCATATCTGAACAGTTGGTGGGTGCAACAGCATAACAAAGCTGTCTCTTGAGATAAATAGTAAAAAAAATCAGAGAATCCCAAATGAGAATGACAACTCCAAACTGGCCCACCACTCTATCTGCCCTGGCCCTGGAAGTACACTTGCCTGAGGAGACAACCATGCACCTTTCAGGCACTAACCCTTCCCAGTCATGGCTGTACCATCAGCACAAGCTGTGGGATACCAATAAAACATAATAAGCCAGACCCAAAAATCTCACGATCACTGTGGGAACCCGGTCAAGCCCACCACACTACTGATGGTTTTTGTGCCATTAAACAGCAAGTAAGTTAATAATTGCAGCAATTTATCTCAATGTTCCCTGCTGCTTTTAGTGCTTAACTCAAATGTAACGTTCACCAGCTTCTGCCAGTAGGCAAGAGGGAGAGCTTTATCAGAAAAAGTAAAGATCGCTTTGTGATTATTATTTTGCCTTGGGGCAAAGCTACCCTTAAGTGCCCCCACACAGCTCCGAGTGGGACGTTATCTCGCGAAGGCTCTGGAAATGAGCACCATGGCATTTAGAAGATTTCCATCCATGCCTGCCTCACCCCACCCCCAACACACTTTTAAAAAATTGAATACAGTGCTGTCTTAAATCACAGAAAATGGCAATTGATAAGATATAGAGTAAGCTATGTTTTCCTCCCAGCATAGCCTGGCTGACCTGGGCACTCCCTGCTCCAGACCTACCTGGTCCTTGCTTAGCTGCAAAGGCCACTTACTGTCTTGCCATCCTATGTCTATTGCTCACCTGGTGTGTTAAATGTTCAGGACAGTCATACTGTCTCCACGTATGGACTCAGTGTATTACAATACAGAGCTTATTTCTTGCAGACTAAGAACCCAGCAGGTTGCAGAGGCCAGGAGTAGCCTGGGACTAACTTTTAATTGAGTGTCTGGTGGGAGAATCTCTTGTTTAAGAGAAATCATTTAAGCTTCCACTTAAGGTGATTCTGTCCCTAGGTATTTTTTTTCGTCACATGTCAGTGGATTGAAGATTCAGATAGCATCTTAAAGAAAGCAGTGACATCACAGTTTGCCTCTAGTGAATGTAAATTATACTTGCAAAGCAGATATTTTCAGTAGTCAAATATTTCTGAATGAAAGATGCATGGAGAAGACCAGAAGAGAAAGAGAATGTCAACTTTCAAGAAGGTAGTATCTGTATAACAACCATCTCCCCAGAAGCAACTGCTGCTGCCCAGGCTCCCACACTCTCCAGAGAGCCTTCTACTGGAGGGCTAACTGGCCAATTCAAAGGAAACAACCTTTCTCAAGATTTTACTTCTTTTTTCTTTTTTTTTCTTTTTTTTTTTGAGATGGAGTTTCGCTCGTGTCGTCCAGGCTAGAGTGCAATATCATGATCTTGGCTCACTGCAACCTCTGCCTCCCAGCATCAAGTGACTCTCCTGCTTCAACCTCCTGAGCAGCTGGGGTTACAGGCACCCCACCACCATAACTGGCTAATATTTATATTAGTAGAGATGGGGTTTCATGATGTTGGCCAGGCTGGTCTCAAACTACTGACCTCACGTGATCTGCCCACCTCAGCCTCCCAAAGTGCTGGGATTACAGGTGTAAGCCACCATGCCCAGCCAGATTTTACTTTAAAATCCTAAATTTTAACTTGTGATAATCTCCCCAGCATCCCATCCCAACTGTTGGTTATTTGCTTGAGAAGTCTCATTTCTATAAAATATTAAAGAAATCCAAAGATATGATAGCAAGTGCTTTTCATGACTGCTCTGTGCTTTCACCATCTCAAAAAGTTCCCAAACAACGTAAAGTTAATTATGACATAAAAGCCCCAATGAATTTCCAAAGATCAGGCTAGACCAGGCAAAGAGAGGATATATAAAAGAACATATTATTATAAGCTCTGTCAATACATTTTTGTCACTTATGTTTGGTTGGTCTTGATACCAATTGGAATCTGAAGAATGGCAGATTTTTCCACAAGGCATTGAGAAATGTTACCAATGAGCCCCAAATTATTTGTTACAATCATAAATTCTGAACTCAGCTTCTGGAGTGAAAACCCAGATCTACTACTTACTAACGATGTAACTTTGGACACATTAAGTTAACATGTCTAAACCTCAGTTTCTTCATCTGTAAATTGGTGATAATATTAGTAGCTAGCTCATGGGGTTGTTGTGAGAAATACATTAGATAACAGATCTGTAACTGTGTATTACTCTGCCTAGTGGAATTAGCTCTTAATAATCTTAGGTTATTATCATTTTTGTTATTATTGTTAATATTAATATTAAATCAGTGGAAATGACATTGGCACATGAAGTGAAAGCCATTTAGTAACTGCTTGGCTAGAAATGAGACTTAGAGCCTCCAGACTGTTAACACCATGCAAAGCTACAGCTTTAATAGGCTTGCCCAGCATCCACTGGCTGCTCTGCGGGGGAAGCAAGCTTCACCAGGATCCCCTAGCATTTCCATGCAACCTAACATCAAAGTGCCAAACCCTGGAATTAGCAGAAAACAGAGTGGTTGCCATACTGAGCTAAGGCAGCTATGACTTCTTCAAAGCTGCCTTTTTTTACGGAAACAAAAGGCCCCAGGGCCCTTGGTCATTCATGGCCGTGGCTCCTCCATGTCCTGTTTCCTTAGGACCCCGTAAGATCACCCTCCTGATCCATCACTAGTTGCCATTCTAATGATCTATCAGGAAATGATACCTACCATTGATTCGGTTTCCCTGGGGTGGACTCACAGTAATTTATGAACCAGCCAGAGTGTCCTCTCCTCACGGGCTTAATACGCTAAACAGCTAATTACATCTGTGTAGGGATTACACTTTACATTGTCCAGCTTTATGAAAACAAACCCTGGGCTTCCTCAGATTCCCTTAAATAGCTCCTTATCTCTAAGGCCGTGATCCTTATCAGTGCCATATGTTTGAGCCCCTGTGCAGTTTCCAAATGACCCCAGCAATGTCTTCTGGGGTCTAATTAGTCTACAGACCGAAGGACAGGCCTGAACAGGGTCCCATCCTGAACTAGAAACCAGCAGGCCAAAGCCAAGGGGGAAGATTCCTCCCTGCCTTCTATCCTCCATAAACCAGTCAAGGGTCCAGACCCAGATGACCACATGTCGGTTCTACTCACAAGGTGACCAGCATGTCCGATGTCAACCTTCATGCAATGTGGAGCTTGGGTGCTCAAGACCCAGAGGATCATGGGACATCTTTAGCCAAAGTCAAAGTGAAGTCTTTGTCCTTCCCAAGGATGCTGTGGGAGGACTATTATAATAGTAACACTTGTGTTTAAAGGATAAAAGTTTTTGGCTTTTTAACACAAGCTAGCTAAACCCTTCCAACCCCCAAGGAAACAAGTCAATGCTGCTGGCTTCCTTTTGCCACCATGGCAAGGGAGGTCCCCGCAGGGAAGCCAATTTGCCTCACATACTATTTTCTCAAGGCTTGGGAGATTCCCAGGCTTGGCAGACACTAAAAACACTCCTTCCCTTGGCTTATAACAATTCAGTTAAAGACCTTGTCTTTTTTTTTTTTTTTTTTTTTTTATTATACTTTAGGGTTTTAGGGTACATGTGCACAATGTGCAGGTTTGTTACATATGTATCCATGTGCCATGTTGATTTCCTGCACCCATTAACTCGTCATTTAGCATTAGGTGTATCTCCTAATGCTGTCCCTCCCCCCTCCCCCCACCCCACAACAGTCCCCGGAGCGTGATGTTCCCCTTCCTGTGTCCATGAGTTCTCATTGTTCAATTCCCACCTATGAGTGAGAACATGCAGTGTTTGGTTTTTTGTCCTTGCGATAGTTTACTGAGAATGATGTTTTCCAGTTTCATCCATGTCCCTACAAAGGACACGAACTCATCATTTTTTATGGCTGCATAGTATTCCATGGTGTATATGTGCCACATTTTCTTAATCCAGTCTATCGTTGTTGGGACTGTAAACTAGTTCAACCATTGTGGAAGTCAGTGTGGCGATTCCTCAGGGATCTAGAACTAGAAATACCATTTGACCCAGCCATCCCATTACTGGGTATATACCCAAAGGACTATAAATCATGCTGCTATAAAGACACATGCACACGTATGTTTATTGCGGCACTATTCACAATAGCAAAGAGTTGGAACCAACCCAAATGTCCAAGACCTTGTCTTAACAAACTCATGCAGGGAGGTGATGCAGAGTGCAAAGAGCAGGAAATGTCTCCCTGTGTGAAGAGCCCGGAGCAGAGGGGCAGGCTGTAGCTTTCCAGCCTGTGACTCACAGAGTCACTTCCCTGCTTCCCCCATCCTGGACTCGGCTCCTTGGCCACTGTGTCTCAGCTCCTCTTCCTGTCTCCATTCCGCCCAGACCCCTGAACAAAGCAGAAGTCTGGAGTCCACGGCAAAGACTGAAGTGTTGTGTATATATTTGGGCGTCATCTGTGGAAGCAGCTATTTTGAAAACAAAAAATAACTTTCCTGCCCTCAGAAGAACTTGGTGAGCTCTTAGAAGTGTCTCATTTCACCGTTTGAGACAGAAAACTTGGTTATCACTCATTGGAAAAAGAGAGGCAGACAGACTGCATTCATTTTCATTGATCTGTAATAATAGATAAGGCGTCCCCTTGAGTTGGCCTGGTGGATAATTGCTCTGCTCTAGAGCCAAATGGCCCTGGGTTTGATTCCCCACTTGTGTGCCCTAGTCTTCTCATCAGCAAAGTGGAGAAAACACATTTTCCTCATAGAATTATAGCAGAATTGACATCTTCACCACAGTGATTTTGCCTGGGCACTGTGGCTCAAGCCTATAATCCCAGCACTTTGAGAGGCCAAGGAGGATCACTTGAGGTCTGGGCAACATAGCAAGATCCCATCTCTACAAAAAAAAAAAAAAAGGTAAGGCATTTATTGCTTATTATGTGCCAGGCACTGTCCTAAGCACTTTACATACAGTATTTTATTGAATCCTCACAACAACCTTATAAGGTGTGTTCTATTATTATCTCCACTTTATTAATGAGGAAACTGAGGCTCTGAGAGGTTGAGTAAGTTACACATGATCACACAGCCACTAAATGGTAGATTCAAACACAGGTCTGTCTCACTTGAGAGCCCAGCTGCTTGGTGTCCAATGTGCTGATGTAAAAGGGAACTTGAACTTGGAGGTCCCCTGGTCGGAATGCCTCCCTGACTCCTTAACTCCTGGCAACTTCTTGACTGCTTCCCAACAGCCTTACAGAGCAACCTCCTCTTACTCCAGGATGGGAAGAACCTGAAAGACTAAAGGAAAGGGCATGTGATTGGGAATCAGATGACCCAGGGTCTACTATTCTCATGGTTTCTATCCATTGTCTAACTTTGCCATTTGGGAAGACAAAAAAAGCCAGAACGCTTTCCTCGAAAACCTCTTCATATATTGAAAGAGAGCCCTTGCCCTCAAATCTTCTCCTGTCTACTTCCAGCTTCCCAACCATTCTTTCCGTAAGACCACCCCATCAGCCTCTACCGGGTATGCTGTAGCTTGTCAAGTTAACCTCTTAAACGTGAGCACGAGCATTGAGGGTCAGAATCCAAGGGGGTCTGACCAGCTTGTAGACAACAGGATAATTCACTTTCTTGTCTCTACTTGTTTATCTAGTTATATAGTTGAAAATTTCCTTTGCTTCTTTGGAAACCCAATCATATTCTGAAAACACATTCAACAAAAGTCCCTAAGTACTTTTGTTCTTGCTGGTATCAAGGAGAGCAGCTTAAAGGTACTAAAAATCAATTTGCTGAGAGTCAACTAGCTAAAATTCTATTCACCACATGGCCGATTTTATCACTGCATTCCACAGCTATTTCAGGCACTGTTCTAGGTGCTGGGCATAAAGCAGTCAACGCAATAGACAAAAACTTTCTAGAATTTCTCTGGCCACTTTTGAGTTTTTCTGGTTCCTTTGGAATATCATTTTAAATTTTTTCAATATTTGGACATTTTTACCATTCTTTACCATTCATTTTCAAGTCATTGAAAATGACAAAATATATTTATGAAAGGTTTAAGCCTGCATTCCTCACCTTTTGGAAAATTTAAACTTCCATAGATCCTGCTATGAAGGCAGAGTGAAAAGCAATCCATAAAAACTTCATAGAAATCTTCAAGTTGCTATAAACTTTATAAATAATTCTGGAGAATTTTGGTTTATTGATCAATTTAATTTGATGAGTTAGTCATTAGGCAAATTGTTCATTTGACAACCTGATCTTTAGTAAATTGATCACTGGCTAATTGATTTTTGGCAAACTGACATAACTAATTAGCAAACTAACCAACTTAAACCTGTTGCTAAGCCTCGTGTCCCACTCCAAAATTGGTGCAGAAATATCAAATAAATTTATATGATATTTGAATATCATATAATAGATTCAAAGGCTGATCAAAGGTCAGCCTTTGAATCCTGACCAGTGAGCTCTTTCTGAGTCTTGACTATTATACTTCAGCCTCCCCAGGCACCTGTAACCCAGCAATTTATTCTTCATGATATGAAAGTCTTTGTGCAGATCTTTAAACCAAAGGAACCAAGAAGAGCAGTACATTTCTTTGAAGGCCTCCACGCAGTTTGTTGAGGGCAGGTTAACTGACAATCTAAGAACTGTCTTTCGACAAGATATGTCTACCACACTACGCTACCGCTAGCATCATCACAAGAATATAAAAATAGCTAAGCTTTCTTGAATGCTTGCCACATATGAAATAGTGTGCTACTTGCTTTACACACATCTCATTTAATCTGCATCCAGATGAGGAACGTAAGACACAGATAGGTTAAGTAACTTGCCCAAGACCACACAGCTAGTGAGTAACACACTCTTTCCTCTGGAAGTTAGATGTTTGTTACAACGCTGAGCTTTTATGTTTAGTCATTGCTTAGTGGAATTATCTCATAGGTAAAGCTACCTTAAAGAAGGGAATGTTGAAGCCAAGACATACTGACTAAGACACTTAAAGGTCCAGGTCACCTTAATATGTACCTGTCATTTGCTGGTTGATTTACTGTAGGATGAGTCAGCTCTTTGCCTGCCATCAAGAGAGATCTCATCCTGGCTTTTATCTCAAGTAAGGACATGTGCCCCATGTCTTCAGTAGACTGGATTCAATCCTGGTATGTGTGACCTTTCATACTGAGGCTTCAAGCCTTAACTGCCCATCTTCACTTGTAACATGGTGATAACAGCACCTAATGCAAGGGCCTTTGCAAGGATTTAATGAGATAATACAGGAGGCTCGATGCCTGGCATGTGGCAGATGATCAATAGCAGTTCTCCACCCTTCCAGCTGCTCATGTCTGAGTGACTGCACAGCTGCTTAGATGCTTATCACCATGAAATAGAGAAAAATAATGCAAATTAAGTACATTATATATATTTATTTTTAAATTCTATTATGCTGTGATTAAACTTGCTCCAGCATATCTGTTGTCCAAAATTAATGCTCACTGGTATTTTTTTAAGTGAGCATTATTAACTAATTTTGTAAGAGCCAACTTACGAATGGATTCTGGCATAACATTTTGCTCCTCCGTCAAAGAAGCAATAAGCCTTCCTCCAGCACAAAAGGTCACAGGAAAAAAAACTGGACCAAACTCTGAAATTCACTGATGAATAAGATGATAAGAGAAGAATGAGGATGCTTTTTTCTCTCTTCATGACAGATCCTCAAGGTAATTTGCCAACCATATTAGACAGAGGAGCAGGGGAACGGCACAGCAATACGTCATGATCTATCCACAGTGATTGAATTGAGGGAAAATTCATTTCTGTTGACTCAAGTACAGGCTGCTGAAAAGATTCTCAAGGTGATTTATACAGAAGTACACTTTGCTTGGTGAAACAGGTGTATTTGTGAAGTGTTGTGTGTGTTACTTGATAATGTTTTTGAAATCCCCAAGAAAAAAATCATTATATGAAACAATCTTTACTGAATAATTCCTAGTAAAACTAATGAGATGATAGAATGTATTCTTTCTGTACTCTGTATGTTCATCCATTAGAAAAGTAAAATGCAGCACGGGCACTGTGGCTCAAGCCTGTAATCCCCGCACTTTGGGAGGGCAAGGCGAATGGATCACTAGAGGTCAGGAGTTGAAGACCAGCCTGGCCAAATTGGCGAAACCCTGTTTCTACTAAAAATACAAAAATTAGCTGGGTGTAGTGGCACACACCTATAATCCCAGCCACTCAGGAGGCTGAGGCAGGAGAATTGCTTGAACCTGGGGGGACGGAGGTTGCAGTGAGCTGAGATCACACTGCTGTACTCCAGCCCAGGTGACAGAGTGAGACCCTGTCTCAAAAAAAAAAAAAAAAAAAAGTAAAGTAAAATACAGAACAGTAGTAAAAAGGGCAATATAGCATTACTTAACGATTACACCAAAGATTCCTTCCATGTTGCCATTCAGTCCCTGCTAACACGGAGCTCTTCCAGAGCACCAACAAAATCTCATCTTGCTTTACAAGTGAAATGCAAATTTTGCAACATGAGGTGAACCAGACGAAATAAGCCTAATTTCCTCAGCCTTCTGTAAGAGGGTTCTTACCTCAGTTTTTCCCATGAGCTCTCTGACTCTAAAGTCAGCTTAGGTGCCTCCATGGTAAATCTCTGCATTACAATACCTAACGAGGTTCCTGAACTCAGATCTTTACATAAGAATGACTGAATAACGAATAACTGAGCCAATAGTGAGAACTATGTTCGATTCATCAAGGTAAGGCCATAAAGATATGTAGACTCTTCTGGAATAAGAGTGGCCTTCCTCCTCTCTGTGGTTCTGCTGATAACCCTTAACCCATGAACCTAAGGAAATAATTTTGACCACTGCCTAATAGGTTGTCTGGCACATAGTAAATCCTTAACAAACACTTGTGGAAATCATTAATGAGACTCTTTTTGTGTATCCTACTCTGGCCTACCCACCTGGTCTACACTGTGATACCTACATCTTGCTTAGGGTCCCAATTACTTAAATGAGTTAATATTAACCAACTTTGTAAAATAGTGTCTGGCGCATTTAAGCACATTATAGATGCAATTAAATATAAGCAAATAAATATATGTAAATTAAATATTACTCACTCAATGTTTAGTATTAAGGGTTGAATCTGAACGTGACACTTGGTTTCTATGGAAGGCCTTGCTTTTCCCCACTATGTGTTTTGGGATGCCTGCAGTTTTCTTGTTAACCTGGGGAGTGACTATGAGATATTGCTGTTCACTTTCTGTCTAGCTTGAGTTCTCTGCCTCGTATCTCGGTTTTCATTCCAGTTATGTTCTCTCTGTGGCAATGAATGGAATGTTTTCAATCCCCTTTGTCAGGATAAGTTATTTCAGCTTAAAGAGATCTCCCGTGCAAAGCACCAGGATCTTGTTAAACCTCTCCTGGTAAGGTTTGTTCGGAGGGCTCCTGGTGAGTCATTCCATGCCTGGATCCTGTGAGCTGCGCATAGACGCAGAGTCAGACATTGTGAGAGTACCTTTAACTGGAAGAACTCAACCCACGAAAGGACCTTTCTACAAATACATGTGTTTTCTAACTAAAATCTGAAATTATGAAAAATATAGGAAACAAGCTAGTTTGGCATTAAGTGTTGGTCCTGCATGATGCGATTAAGAAAGGATAATTTTATGAGTTAGTGAGGCTTGATGGCATGCGTTTCTTTGTTCTTATTGCACTAAAGGAAAATAATGGGTTGATTTCCAGAGATATAGCTAAAAGGAAATATGGCTGCAAGTGTCTAGCTATTCATGTCCCTGCCCATTTATTTTCTTTAGAGATAATCAAAGCTCTTGTATACGTTTGCACCGAACAGTAAATATGTAATGAAAATTTTTTTGAATCGGTGTCTTTCCTGAATTTATTCCCCCAAAATATTATTTCCTGAAGAAAGGAAAAGATAAACAGAGCAAAAAATGAAATAAAGTTAGAGTAAAAACCATTTTCTTATTCTGTTTTTCTATTGCAATGTCTAAAAGTTGAGAGCTTCAAACAATTAAGGGATGAGGGTCCACTTTCACCAGCTTTTGGTAAGTACACTGATTATATGTTCTAAAGTGCTTGGCATAAACAACAGGTGAGTATAACATAAAAAATTAAACCACATATTTTCTTTTCATTTTTTTATTTTTAAACAAAAAAAAATCACAAAAGTGCTGAATTTAACATCTAGGAGGCATTAAGTAATTACAGGAAAGTCATATGTTGTGTTATAAAGCAAATTAAATCTATGGTGCAAGTTGATGTCTTCTCAGTAACATTCACTTGATATCAACCACAGTTTACTGTAAACCTTGTCTTATCAGTAGTCTTCATTAGCATACTTTTTCCTAACTCAGATAACTCCCTCCTTATCTCTGAGTTAGACCTCTCCTGGGGCCAACATGTTCTACTACCAGAACTTCAGGTCAACTTGACTGTTAATTTTTCTCTGGGTTGCTCCTCCCAGATTCTGCCACTTTTCTCCATTTCAATCAAAAACAGGGTAAACTGTATTTTACCATTTTAATTTCTTTAGCACCTAGGAGCAGTCTGTAACTTTTCCAAGAGTTAAACTTAAATTTGCTTTCAAAAAAATGCTACAGATTTTTAATTATGCCTAAACCCTTAAATGGAAGAGATTCATTTAGGCAACGCAATCTTATAAAAATGTGTTAGAACCCCCTTTGAGCTGTGTTCACTGCATACCCAAGAATACATGGACTTGCCCAGTGTCCCTAAGGGAAAGGCCCATGCAGACGAGGAAAGATGTGTATGAACAGCTATTTTTTTCAAAGACTTTAGCTTTCTGGGTTTGCCTGCATTTTATCATCTGCTGATAAATATCTGAGTCAAAGGTAGAAATAAAGACATGCTGGGGGTACAGGAAAATTGGGTTAAGTCAGCAACTAGAAAGTTGTGGGTTGTGGTTTTTTGCTTTTCTTCCTTTTGTTGAAGAGGACAAAGGAATGTGCATTGATAGGAAAACCTAATCCGGGGTAGTGAACTGAAACCTCCCCACAGCTCTCACCTCTCCTGCTGGGGTCAGGGGTGCAGAGAAGAAGGTGAGTGGAGAGAGAAATGGAAGATGAGACAAGAGGGTTTAAAGGGAGGGAGAAGGACAGAAGTGGATCAAGGAGCGAAGGAGGGAGGGCAGAGCCAGAGGGAGAAACAGTAGCCCCGCCTAAAACACACCACAAGCCTCCAAGGAAAACTTTGAAAATAAGATCCTGCAGGAAGCACTTTAAGAAACCACAGATTTTTCTTCAATACCTGGGCAAATGAGGAGAAAAAAAAAATGCTAAGAACAAGAGTCATGGAAGACAGAAAAGAGAGGAAGAAGGCCAAACCTCACCTCCTAATCATTCTGCCTGAGGTGCTGAAAGCATTTCTTAATAAAGTGTGAAGTTTCAGCTGAATCCAAATTTCTAGTATTGGAAGCAATGCCAGGAGCCACTTATGAAAAAGAAAATCTTCTCTTTTTCTTAAAGTGAAGAAAATCCTGTGTTTTCGTACAAGGTCTTCTCCATCCCAAATAACCTAGACTCTTCCATTCATTTACTGAAAGAGACTGTAACAACAGGAACAGATGAGGAACTCTCTACAAGGCCAGCCTGACCCACAGTTTACCAGTGTCCTTCAGGAGACCCTAATGTTCTCATCCCCGATCTGGAAGTGCCATCCCCAAGAACACACAACAGCAACAGCCCCACCCTTCATCACAGAGCTGTGCAGAACGTCTCAGTGACGTGCTAGTTTTGAACAATGATACAATAGGGTTGTTGCCAACCACAGGGAAAACAGGAATATTTAATAAACGGTGCTGCCATGGTTGATCTGCTTGAAAAAAAGAATGAAGTTAGATTCTTATTTCACTTTGCTCCATATATGCAAATAATCCCAAATGGATTTAAATGCAATAAAAGAAGAAAATTTAGAATTGGGGGTTATTTTAGAATTGGGAAGACCTTCCTTAATAAATTTTTTTTAAACCTAGGAGCCATTTTTTAAAAAGAGAGAGGCATATTTGACTAGATAAACATTTTAAAATCTTGTATTAAAAAATCACAAAAAATAAGGTCACTTATTTGGGCCAATAATTTATTAAATAACTCCACCTACTGAATTTGGGTAACGGTAATCATTCAAAATGGCAATAATGGATCTTATGTTCTGACTCTGTAAGTATAGAGTAGAATATTATTAGAGACTGTAAATCTGGTCCATGCCTCCCTGTACTGACATGGGTCTGATCACCTGTCTCAGGGTCTTTCACCCCCTGAGTTTCATGATTGGCTATTCTAACAGATATGAAGTTCACTGGAGGGCCAAGGAATCACATATCTCTGTTTTAACTATCTCAAAAGTGCTTGGAATATAATATGAAAAAGTGTTGGAGGGTTGTGTGGAGGGATGTGTGTGGGAGTGTGGATGTGTGGGGGTGGTGTGTGGTGGGTGTGTAGGAGGTGTATGGGGGAATGTGTGGGGGGTTGTGACTGTGGGGGTGGGTTGTGTGTGGGTGTGTATGTGGGGTGTGGGTGTGAGTGTGGGGGGGTTGGATGTGTGGGTATATGTGTGGATGGGTGTGTGTGGGGGTGTGCGTGTGGGGGTGTATGTGGGTGGGTGTGGGTGTGTGTGTGGGTGTGTGTGGGGGGGTATGTGGGTGGGTGTGTGGGGGAGGTGTGTGTGGGTGGATCTGTGTGTGGGTATGTGTGTGCTGGTGGGTGTGTAGGTGTGTGGGGGTGGGGTGACTGTGAGGGGGTGTGAGTGTGAGTATGGGGGGTTGGATGTGTGGGTGTTGGGGGGCTGGGAGGTGTGGGTGTTGGGGGGTGTATGCATGGGAGGTGGGTGTGTGTGGGGGGGCGGTGAATTCTTTGTAATGAAGAAGAGGGAAGGAGCAGTTAAACTTTAAACCAGACATACTTATCCTCAAAATAGTTGTGGTGATATTATACCCTCATACTTTGTACTACAAATGCATTTATTGGTTTGTAAAATATATAACCAGTTTATGAAAATATCCCTTATAAGAAGAGTAAGAAAACCAGTAAAAATGTAAAACAACCACATGGAAATTATGTCTGATTCCTTCTTCTCCATTTTATTTTATTTTTACCTTTTTTTTTGAGATGGAATCTGACCATGTTGGCCAGACTGGTCTTGAACTCCTGCGCTTAAGCGATCCTCCCACCTTGGCCTCCCAAAGTGCTGGGTTTTTAGGTGTGAGCCACTGTGCCCAGCCACCCCCTCCTCCATTTTAGAAATGATGGGTACAGTAATGCAACCTTGCAAAGGGATTCCTTCAAGTTTTTCAATGTTTTTTAATAAAATGACATCAATTGCTGAAAGCATTATGACCTTTGTTACGCTACATAATACTGATACAAAATGTGAATAGTACAAAGTTCATTATATATAATATAAGGCTTTAATATATTACATTTGTTTCTACATAAACGGACTATAAATATATGTGCCATAGCATGTCTTATAGTCATTGTTCCCAGCATTTCACACTATGGTACCAAACAAAAAACACATTTTCTTTTTTGAAAAAAAGGACAGAACAAGGGCAAAAATCAGTAGAAATAGCTTTATATGTTAAAAGTCTAAACAATACAATAGATGTTATAATTTGGGCTATAAAATAATTTTGAAGTCTGGCTAATAATCATTCAGAGAGTGAACAAACCCAGTCAGGTTTACTGGAGTGTAGAGGCCAAATAACTAAAATATTGATGGGTTGCGGGGTGAGAGTGGGTTGGGGACAGGGGGGAAGAACAAAAGGGTAAAATCCTTCCTGAAGCTTTGACACCACACACAGCTTGACATTGAACCTCCCGCATTCAGTCTCAGACATATCACATCAGGACAGATATGAGGGTATTCATCCAGAAGAAACCAGAAGCTGGTTTGTGCAGTCAGAACTCTTCAACACGGCAGGGAGCCTTGAGCTGAATGTCCTTTCTGAATAAAGGATCAGCCTGGGAGACAAGGAGCTAGAGCTGCATCATTTCCTTCCTGGGGCTTGGCCAGGAGACACGTAAGGGTCTGGAAGGAACTCTCATTAGGAGTCGGAAACAGCACAACAAACTCTACTTTAGCCCAACTCGAAGAACACGCAACCTTCTAAAACCAGAAACCCCGTCTGAAGCCTTTACATTTCAGAACAGACCCCATGCCCACCTCCACCGGAGCCAACACAAGGCATCTGCAGGCTCCAGTACTCTCCAAAGCAAGGTAACGTTAGTCTTCCTTTCTATCAATCCGAATTCCACACTTAAGGCTTGGCTTGGGACCCACGTCCTAAACAAAGCCTCTTGGATGGACTCAGCCCTGCAAACCCTTCCCATCTTCAACACCTCAAACACTTACATTGCCTGGTTTATCTTCTAGTTTTACAGAAGTTTCAACTCCCCAGGTACTGCTACTTCTTTGAGGATGGGGCCATTTCTTGAACGTCTTTTTTCTAACCCATGGTGAGACCCACAGCAGGGGGCATGATAAATGCTTTTTAAATGAATGAAAAAGAGGATCAGGTCAACACTGGGAGAAGACACAGACACATTCTTGGGTCACAAGCCTCTTCCAGGATATGCCTAGAAGACTAGCTCCCTGCAGGCCGAGGTCCTTCTTTTGTTGTTGAAATGAAAATCAAATGCGGCTACTTCCTGCTGGTGGAAAGAACAACACTTGAAAATCTGAGCAGCACCTCTCATGTGATGTCCGGGAGTTGGGGGTGTGGGTGCTTCCTTTTAAACAGGAGGAGAGCTCAGTGTGGTCCCCGAGTCAGGCTGGAGAATCTGGGCTGTGCTGCCAGTTTGCACTCCAATCTCTATCAGCTTTAAAAGTTCTGCTTCCTCACTGGAGTACACAGTGGTGTCTGTGTCATCGGAGTGATATCCGGACTGGTAGCCGCTTGTCTGGTTTGAGCCTTCAGATGCCACAGACTCCCTGCTTTTGCTGGGCACCATTCCACTGCAGAAGAAATGGCAAACAAATGAGTTGGCAGAGAGAAGACAATTCTTTTGCTTTTTACCCTCACCCCATTCCCAACTCCACATGGCTGCCGTCTCCCTGGAGATCCTAGCCCCGTATCTTTCCCAGTTGTTAATCAGCACAGCAGGTTTACAGCAACAAGGTCTATTTTCAGGTACTGGCATGAATTAGTAGTTGCAGATAAGTCCTCTTACTCAGGTTCAAGTCTTTCAAGCCTCAAATGAGATGAAAGGCAGTTCTCTCGAGTTATGCAAAGGCCCCAACTGATGGAACATGTTTATGGCCTCGCAGATTGACAAGTTTGTATACAGTGACAGGCGCCAAAGGGCCACTTGCATGATATTCAAGGAAATTGGGATGTTCTTAAATTTCACTTGTGCTTTTCCTATTGTGGCAATTTGGGAACTACGGGGCATGTGTATGGTGATAATAAAGCTCCTGGGCAACTTTAAACTTGAATAACTTGAAGCATGTGTGCAGTCAAGCCAGATATGTCAAGCGCTGCTTTTTACTCATCAAAACCACATTCCTTGGAAGGACTGAGGACCCCAGTCACTCAGCAGCAACTAGAAAATGTTTTCAATGGCATGGAATCCTGACAGACGGTAATCATGTCAAAGCCTAGAAATGCAGGCTGTGTTGATCTAAAACTTCAGGATTTACACTTTCACAAGCCACTCTAAGGTGTTTTTTCCCGGTAATAGGTGTTTTACCCAACTTCTTCATGTTAAAACTGCAAAAGGGAATTTTAGTAACTCGTGTTTACGCATAGTTTAAAAGTTACTTCAAATAATGAGAAATACAATTTTTTCTTTCAATTCAACCCCAACAAAACTAATGTAGGTGTCTCAAGCAATGGCATGGTGCTCTGTACATGATACTTGCCGAATAAACATTTTCTGAGTCAATGGATGAAACATATCATTGACTTTCACAATTTCTTACCTTGGGCCTTAAAGAAAACAATAAAATAGCACAATGGCACCTTTTAATGTGTTGGGGTTTTTTTGTTTTCTTTTTGGTATGAGCATTATTCAAAAACCCATGAGTATTCCCATTTTATATAAAAGTTAGATTATAAGCAGATCAAAACCTCCTCTATCCTTACCTTCAGGTAAGAATACTCTAGCAAATACTCCAGCAAATACATAACTACACTTATTCTATTATTCTTATAAATATAGATTTTCATTGATTTATTATTTTAAGAGAACATACACGTATTTAAGACACCTACAAATTCCTACTGAACCATAGAGTGGAGATTATATTTAAAACTAATTTTAATACTTTTCTCAAAATGAAATACGAATTCAGACAATAATATTTAAATATCTCAAACAAATAGATATTGGCTTATTTATATATCATACTTCTTAAGCACAGATGCACCCATTTGTATACAGACTTAAAAATTCTTCAGAATCCACAAAGATTGTAATCATATTGACAGCTTTAGGGATCACATCCAATCACCTTTTTCATTTAGCCATTACTGACCACAGTAAGTATACACAGAAATTCCCTAGTATTCATGAATTCTCATAAAAATTGAGCAAATTCTCTAATTTATTTCGGATTATTTTTAGATTTGTCACTTAATTTTATCGTGTGGTTAGTTTCCATTCTTTATTTGTTAAATTGATGCTAATTTCTCCACCCAACAAAGACCCCATAGGGAAAATTCTGCACTTACATTGAAAGTCCTAAGTTCCTTCCAAAAATTCCTATTGAAATTTGTCTTTTTAATGTGGCGGAGTCTTACCTAAAAGATGGAGCTAATTTGGTTCTGTCTTCCAAAGTTTTCAGCTCTTCTGAGGCAAGAACCATACCACTGTCTGTCTGGTTGTCCTTTTTAAGAGACAATGAGATGGCACAGTTAATTGAGCATATAAAATGACCAACTATTTAATCAAGCTGATTTCTCAACCCATCTATCATGTCTATCAAATAAGGTCCTGTGGAAGAACATAAAGGTATCATAGCCACAAATTGTCCAAGCTACAAAAGGAAGCAACTGCTTCCTATGAGTAGACACAGGCCAGAGAGAAGAAAAAATTTACAAATCAGCAGCTGAGAATGCCTGTTACCATCGCTGTCTTCACTATGACACTACTTGCACTTTAGTGAAATTGGTCAGAAAGCTACACTGTCTTGAACCTTGGACCAAGGGCTTTACTTATTAAAAAAACAAAGTTCCATCTCCATAATGACCCCATGATACACACACTCGAGGGCAGCCTTCTAATGAGGCTCCAAGACTTTAATGCTTAGGCTAATATTTATCTAGCTAGTGTTTCATCCTTTGTATTATTTCTAAGACTATTTTTAAAAGACGTACTTACATCTGGGATTACTTTTACTTCTGGTTCTTCTAATGGGATATCTTCAAATGTTTTTACACTCACAGGTCGGCTCTTTCGCTTACTGTTCTGCAGATACTGACTGCAAAAGAACAAATATTTATATTTTAGTGGTGGTATATTTGACTGCAGATACCACAAGTGATACCTAAGTTCATTATCTTTCAACCACAAACTTAATAGCAACCTTCAAAACATCCTTTAGAAAAACAAAACAAAATAAAAATCTTTCTCTGCTAGCACACATGGAAGGCTTAATTTCCTGAGAAAGTACATTTAAAAGTATAATATAACTGAGGAGTCTCGATGAGCCTGTTCTTTTGAATCCTACTTCTGAGGTCCAGTTCTGGACTAAAGACAACAACAGCAGATGGAGTGATCAACTGCCTTCTACTTGGCTTCCTGATTGCATGGGATTCCTCCATCGAGCTCTGGATATATTACTGAGTGTTTCACATCTGTCTGCCCATCTCCTGGGAAAGTTTTTCTGGATAATGCTCACAGAGCAACCGTTCAATGAAAGATAGGCAGAGGAACCATCTGAAGGTCTCCTTAAAGGATACTGAACCCAGCAGTGATTTGAAGACAACCTCTTCCTCCTCCATGTAACAGAGGCTTAGTGTGCAAAGAGAAGGTGGGCTGAGTCTCACTGTCCCCTCGTTTTCGCCCCCAGAGTTGCTGTCTCAGGAAAGAGCAGTGGTTTGAGAGTAACAAGATATTTTGCCTATTTCAGAGTCTACCACTGACTGCAGAAACTTGAGAAAGTCATGAATATTTCTTTGACCCTCTTGTCCCATCTGTAAGATGTGTTGGCAGTAGCACTCCCTCCCTAGCTCACAGGGATGTTGGGAAGATGAATGACATAGAGAATGTTGGGCTTATTGTTCTTAGGAAGAATAATGCCCTCTCAAACAAAGCTCATTTTTCTCCTTTGACTTCCAAAGCTTCCTTCAGGAGTCCAAAGAATAAGACTTTTTGAACAACAGATCCTCTCCTTCTTGGGAATGCTCCTTCCTGGCCATGTGGCTTTGGGTGAGTCTAGTTGATGCTATCAAAATCACTTACAGCCCAAGTGGAGGGAAGGGAAGTCCTATTCACTGGAAGGGCCCACCGAGACAGAAAATACATTCTTCATTCCTATACCAGCCTACTTCCCACTACAAGCAGCCTTCTGGAACATGCTGCATAGACCTTGGGCCAAAGGAGAAGAATGGAAATTAATTCTCTCTCCCCTACCCCAAGAGGCTGGTTCCTCCCTATACAGAGAGGAGAGAATGAGATTTTCTGGTGACATCCTCACTCAGGAAACTCCACAAGTTAAGAGGATATGATACACAGGGTGCAAGCAAAGCCTACTTTCTCGTAAGTCCAACCCCTAAAAGTAACGGTTGTCAAAAACTACTGGTACCATAGTCAATCATTCCTGCATTCACTTGTTCGGGAAGCTCTCACTGATAATCTGCTGCATGCCTGACACCGTGCCAGATGCTGTCTAAGCAACATCTCATGACGTGTTCACCACGGTACCTCTCTAGGGGTGAGTATTACTATCCCAACTTTTCAGATGAGGAAACCAAGGCATAGAAAGTTTGAAGAACTTATCCAAAATCACATAACTGGAATGTTTGGATTATTATTTTGAGGGCAATGAAGAGCCACTGAAGGATTTTAAGCATGGGATTGACAAGATCAGATGGGCCCTTTAGAGAATTGACTCTGGATTGAAAAGAATAAGACTAGAGGCGTAAGACCCAAGAGACAAATACTGCACTTCTTCAGGAGAAAGAAAGGCAGCTTGGCTAGAAAAAGGGAACGCCCATGAGGTTTGGAGACATGGGCTCATTCTAGTGATATCTAGGGGATAGAATCAACTAGGGTTGGCAAGTTTGGACAATAATTCAGCTGCCTTAGAAAGGACAGCTCCTTAAATTCTTAATCCAGTAATTTTTTAAATGGCATGATCCTCTCATGATTGACAAAGCATTTCCACAGACAATGGTGCATCTGTTTCTCCTAAGACGGAGAAACAGGTCTTTTAACTATTTCCGCTTTGGAGACGAGGGAGCCAAGGATTAGGGAGAAAATGGCTAATAAAGGGTAGAACTGGGACTCAAACTTAGGCCTTCAGACACCAAAGCCCATGTGAAGTTTTTGTTTTGTTTTACTCTACTCCATACAGACTCCCTTGGAAGAGTATCAGGAGGGAAAAGAAAGAAGAAAACAGCAGACACAATTGTTCAAGCAATTATTAAGCACCCAGTATGTGCACAGCACTGTTCTCTTGTCATGCATGCACTGATCATGCAGTATCAGGGTCAGGGGTTTAAGTATGGGGTATGAAACAGACAAAAGGTGCAGAAAGGACAGTCCCACTGCAAGCAGTCTAATGGTAGAGCCAAATTCAGGAATACCTAGCTAGCAGGCTGTCCCAAGCATCAATCTACAAGGGCCATTTAATCATCACTAACAATTACAAAGTGGAGAAAATGGTATGTACCAAAACCTTTCTCTAAGAGAGAACTGCAAAGAAATTTTTGATAAGCTGCTTGATGTGGGAGGTGAAACTCCCAGAGAAAATGACAGAGCAATTGCAGATGATCCCCAAACTGCCCTCAAAGAAAGATGAGCCCAGCAAATATGTGTTTTCTTGCAGGAAGCATGCAAACTTGAGGCCAGAGCTGATCCACAGGGGAAATTAGAGGCAAAGCTAAGTCTAGACATGAGTTGTCCCTCCCCCACACGCTTCTCAGCCTTCTCTCTAAATAAATGCTAAGTAAATATTTTTCAAATGGTTTAAAGGGGCAACAAATCATGAGGCTAGCTCCCACAGTGATGTCTCTGTCCAGCTCTATTTATAATGCAATAGAATTGAAAATTAGAAGGAGAAAGACTGCTCAGCTTTTGTACTTGGCCAGAAATGCGTAAGAGGATGGAACAAGCCCCCTGAGAAGTACCCCAGCCTCAACTCATTCTCCCCAGAGAAACAGAACCCGAGGAGAGCAATGGAATGAAGCATGCCGTGTGCAAATGCCTCTATCTGCTTTTCTTCGAAACCAGATGATTAAAATGTGACCGTGAGTTTTATTTTATAAAAAGGAAAAAAAGGTGGAGGAGGTGGAGAGGAGATGCAGACAAAAGATTCCAATCTCCATTTTATTTTTCAAATTATGGCCGGATAAAAGAGAAACTCGGCTGGAAAAACCGATTCAAAAATCACAGACAGAAAATAGGAGCCAGGCCTGTGCTGGGAGTGTGGTGTCACATTTGTCCACGCTTCTGGAGATAAATGTTAGCAGCCCTTTTATATATGCAACATCATATGTGGTGCTTCCATTACACAAACATGATTTCTTCTCCTGCTCAGCACCATATGCAAAGCACCCGGTGAGCCAGGAGGCTGCTGACTCAGATCATCACTCTACTTGGTCACAGAAAACACATGGAATATAGTTCATGATCAAATGGCTTTCTGATAAAGGGGGAGGCAATAATGGTGTGTGGGAACAACTGTCACACTAACAGGCCGGCTCAACTTGAACTGGAAATGTGTAAACACAGGAGTGGAACTGTAGTCTCATCTCATTACTGTTTCTCTCTGAGGGCCCTCCTTGGCATGGGAGGAAAAAACATGGACTTAGGTGTCAGAGGAACTGGATTCATCTCAAGGATGTGATTTTAAGCAGCTCACTTAATAGACATCTTTTACTGAGTGCTGTCAAGGGCCAGGTGCTTAGAAATAGCTTATATCTTATAACTCTCAAAACAGCCATTTTCAAACAGCACCACTGACCTTGTCTCATTTCACAGATAAAGAAACTGAGGCCAAGGGTAGATGATTTGCCCCAAGTTGCACAGCTGCTATAAGACAGACTTGAGGGTCCTACTCAGTTCTATCTGATTCTAATACCCGATCTTTAACTACAAGTTTGTACTGCCCTCAGGTAACAGAACTGAGCCTCGTGTTCAATAATACATCAAAAAAAAGATCATTGTTTCTACCTTGCCTGACTCTGAGTGTCATGATGTGGGCAACATCTGATAATATATGGCAAAGTTCTTTAAAAATATGCCTAATGCTTTTGACTTCAATGGAACAGTCAGCTCACTTGCTGGCTTCTAAGCTTTCTTCCTTCCCATCAGTGTTTCTGCTACCCCGCACGACTCTAGAGTGCAAACTGTCCACGAGTTTCTCCTTAGCATCCCCTGCCATGTGGCAACCTGGCCAAGTTCTGGACATGAGACAGCTCCCTGCCCCTCCCTGCAGACCAGGCACACTCGGGCTGGCAGGCTGGACCCATGCTGTCAGGGGTTCCATTAAAGCAGGAAAACACCCAAAGGGGTTGGGAAAGAAACAAAGCAAAGTGAAGTAGTCCCAGGCCTAGTAAAGGGCAATTTTAATATCATATTGTAGAAAACCACACCAACTCTTTCCTTATGCACAGGTGCTGGGAGAGAGAAAAAAGAAAGCTGCCTTCAGAACTCCTCTGCAAATCAGGACAGGACTGCAGTGCATGTGTTTTAAATAAGCCCAGACATCCTATTATGCAAATAAAGTACTGAAAAACAGACGTGGGAGGGGCTTCTGAGATGCAGTGTCCAGTCTAATTCAGGACACAGACCCATGGCTTTCTGTATCCTTGCCAGAGAGCCATAAGCGTGTTCTCATGCATGCACAGAACTCTTCCTTTCTGAATCTCTCCTAAGCCATTTAATTCACATTAATAAAAGCATACACGGGGATAATTTAAATGCAGATGTCTTTGTAAAACTGGTCTCTTTATTCTGGAAATTAGCAAACTGTGGCATTCCAGCTATTGCAGCTGCAGGGCTTGGAATTCTTAAAGGCAATGCTGTGGCAGCAGCGTGGGCTACAGATGGGAGGAAGCACACCTACCCAGGCCCTCTTCCAGGAGCATTCCCCATTATGTTAACCTCAGGGCTGAGGTTATGTGGAAGTGCGATGCAGCAGCCTTAGACAAGGTCTTCCTTCCACTTCCAATCCCCCTCCCCAAGATGGCCTTGAAGTCACCCTCCCCCAGGGGATGTTAGGCCATATACAGTACCTGATTCCTGCTGTGTTGTCATAATGGAATTTGGGGTCACATACTTCCTCCTCCTCCATACAGGAAACAGGTGAAGTAGGCAGAGAGAGTCCAGAATCCTCTTCCATGCTCAAAGTCTCTGATATCGGAAGAACAATGTAGTCTTTGCCATCCTGAAACAATAAACACAGAAGACTGTTGTTATGGCTTCAGTTCTTCAAGTGCCTTTTCATTAAAAACAAAGGGCACAGGGGCTTCTTGGCTACATAGGGTGTGTGGCTTTCATATCTGAACATAGAACTTTAAGACAACAATAAAAATCATGTGTCAGAAACAAAAAGCTGTTGAAATGGAAGGTATATTAAGGGAGAGAACTAAAAATGAGATGGGTAAGGAGCCCACAGGGAAGTGCAGTTACAATGAAGAGAAAGCAGGCTGTGGTCAGAGAGGTAACAACAGAACACGTGGAGCTACACAGAACAAAAAAATCACTCCTTCACAAAGCCCTAACCACATGAGCCAAGCCCTTCAAAGGGCATGGCATCCAGTTTTAGCCACCACATTTCAAGGCAATGGAAAAACTGATGACAGTCTAAAGAAAAGCAATAAATGGGTAGGAAAATGGGTCTTTTGAGAAAAGGTTGCACAACTTAATATTATTGAATCAAGAAAAAGAAATAAAGGGCTATTTGATATCTGTAAATGTTTGGAAGGTTTATTGATAAAAATAGAGCTGACCTATCATCCCCCAGCTGTTCAAAAGAAAAGAAAGAGGAAATTCGCTTCCATTGTAGTAAGAGGCATTGACTGGAGATTAAATAACATTCTAATAGTAAAGACTACAACTCTAAAATCTTCCAGTGGAAGTTATAAGAACCTGTGATGATACCAAGATAGAAACCATCTTTTTTGCATAGCTTAGATGTATTTTTGCCTGCAGAATTTATTAAAAATTTCTTGAAATTTCTTCCATTGTTGATCTTCTGTGGATCAACCAGATTTTTTCTTTGTTTTAGCTTTAGAAGAGCATTTGAAGATACAACAAAAAGATAAGTAGGTAGAAATCAGAGTAGTCTGCTCCCAGGTTATAAATTAGAATCCTATCTGTCTAAAAGGGTAATCACAGCTTTTAGAAAAGCATTATTACTGAGATGTAGAAGAATACAGTAGATTATTCAATGGCTGAGAGGACGGCATGGTAGCCACGAGACAGCTCAGGCAGTAGGGAAGTCCTTGACATCTAAGTACTCTTTGTAGGTGCTTCTTGGATGGAGGTGACAAACCTGCTGAGCATTAGCTTGCAAGAGATTTCCCAAATGTTCCACCAACTCTGAAAACGTGGGTCTCTGACTGGGCTCCCCGTGCCAGCAGTCCAACATGGTCTGGTACCTAAAGAAGCAAAACACTGATTTCGTTAAATGCCTCTTTCTTCCTGAATGCTGAAAATAAGCACTTAAATGAGTACACATTTATAAAGAGCTCATGAGTTGAGATGCTAAATAGGGATACAAAACTGTATAAGACACAGAGTCCCATACTCCAGAGGCTCAATGTGTATAGAAAACAAAATATTTGAAGCAACATCTAACAAAAACTAATGTTGCTTTGAATAATAAAGTACTATCTTTTCAAGAAGTGATGACTCCATGCTTGAAATTATCAAGAAAGTCCCCAAAGTAAAAGCAGGGCACTAACTAGGCAATGAAGAAGGTCTATATAATGGAAAGTCTTCCAGGCAAGGAGAATTTGTGAGCAAAGAAAGAGAACAGAGGAATACTTAAAGTCTTACATTTCTGGTGTAGTATAATCAGGGGCCCTCATTCTAGTTCCTTCTTTCAATCGCCTACAAAATTCTTCATCAATCTTTACCCCAGGATATGGAGAAGCACCTAGAACAAAACAGGGAGGAGACATTCTTTGATTTGATTTTCTCTTATAGAAAACCCTGAGCCTGAATCTTGCACATCCTCATCACCTATGTATCTATTTTTTTTTTCAAAGCTTCCAAGAAGTTTCGCCTGATAGACGTGAAGTACAGGAGAGGAAAAGACAACTTTTGTCTTCCTCTTTGGAGTCTGGATGGAAGGACAAAGAGAAATGACTTACCTAAGGAAAATATTTCCCACAGCAAAACACCAAAAGACCAGACGTCACTCTGGATTGTGTACACTCTGTCAAAAATTGTTTCTGGGGCCATCCATTTCAAAGGGAGGCGAGCCTACAGCGGTAGAAGACAAGGATTCAGAACCCAAATTAGCAAATATCTGAAGAAAAATACTTCCTTTGTTCCTGAACATAGGTCCTGAAGCTCTCTACGAGGAGTTTTAACTCTGTTACTTAACCAAGCACGGGGTTCATGTTTGAAACTTACATCTCCTTTTCTGACATAATCTGGATCTTTATAAATATCCCGGGCCAAGCCAAAGTCACAGATTTTAACCACATTCTTCTCCGATAACAGGATATTCCGTGCCGCCAGGTCCCTGTGGATACACTGCAAAGAGAATCGTGTGTGCATTAGGTCTCGGCACAGCTGATCTCTTTCACATCTGTTGTGACCTCATGCATCAAAAAAAATCCCACATCAGAAAGCCAACTGATTAACAAGGACTGGGTTAGTATCTTTTATCAACACTTCAGGAAAAAAGTCTGTGGGCTTTGCTGAGACACACATCTGCTATTCCATAAACAGCCCCAGCCTTTGGAGTTAAATAATTAAGTTATAATATGATGATGGAATCATAAATAGGCTCCTCTAGGACACAAAAAAGTGTGTTTCTGGTCACATCCACACATTCCTTTTGCCTGGCCCCATATTTGGTTAAAAACGTGTTATTCTAAGGAGGTCCCAGAATGGGATTTGTTTTTTGAATGAATGCACGGAAATCAGAAACAAGGGGCTCTCATTGGTTTAGTGCTCTTTGTTGGTTTCCCCCTTCCGTATGAAGCTGAAGCCAGACTGGCTCTGATAAACAATTCCCAGAGTGGCTTCCCCTGATTTCAAAGTGCTGGATTATTATAAAGGTCTATTAAGGCAATTTCAGCCTATCACAAGTCAGGTTGATTCTCTAGTGCATTAATAATACAATGAGATTCATCTTGACTTTCTCTTCCTTTTAGCTTCTCAGTTTCTCCTTTCTCTGTATCCTCCAAACTTCAGCTAACTTCCTACTACTCGGCAGCTTTAGCTCCACATGATATTTTGCAAGAAAATGAGTCTTGGGGAGCACAATAAATGAACCAATGGCTTAGAAGAAAACTTTTTTTTTTTTTTTTTGAGAAGGAATCTCACTCTGTCGCCCAGGCTGGAGTGCGGTGGTGGAATCTCAGCTCACTGCAACCTCCACCTCCCAGGTTCAAGTGATTCTCCTGCCTCTGCCTCCCAAGTAGCTAGGACCACAGGTGTGCCACCACACCTAGCTAATTATTATATTTTTAGTAGAGACAGGGTTTCACCATGGTGGCCAGGCTGGTCTCAAACTCCTGACCTCAGGTGATCCACCCATCTTGGCCTCCCAAAGTGCTGGAATCACAGGCATGAGCCAACACGTCCGGCCAAGAGGAGAATTATTAACTCGCTGGAGAAGTGATCATGTAAGCCAGGCATTGCTGAACTTCCCACACCTCAAATCTGTATGGCACTCTCCTCTGAACAAGGCATATTCAGAAGCACATCATCTAGCACAATTGAGCAACAGTGGCAATTCCAAAAAACAGACAGTATTTTTGACTTTTCCTCCCATACAGAAAGTTTCCTCTTTTAACCCAACAACCAAGTGGATTCAAGAAATCATCTGGTAGATGTAAGGAAAGTTAAAGGATTCCCACATTCATTTTCATTCTCTTCCTAGTCCCCAAAAGGAACCCTGACTAAGTGACGAATTCAGGCCATAAAAAAATAGTAATAATAAATCATAATCTCCAAGAAGTGTAAAGGACCTTTCTCTTTGGGAAAACCCTGTAAGGCCGCAGTTCTCCTCCTTCCCCTTGGGAAAGAGAATACAAGAGCTACCTAGCAGAAACATCAAAGAGCCTGAGGCCTTGAATGCTATGAGAAGGGGAAAACATGGGTTGAAGATTTCATTCTAATTTAGGAAAAACAAAAAATATATATAACTTAAGTCTTTCTTTCTTCATTAGGCTGCACAAATACATTCTGTCAACTGATAGTTCTTCCTGATCCTTAATTTGAAGTATTGTTACCTAATATAAAATTACACATTTTATCCTTTCCAGGGCAGTCACTGCCAACAGCCTTGCTCCCTGCTTGGTGTTTACAACCTTTGGAATAGTTGTAACTTGTCACGTCCCCACCTCAGCCTTTGTTTGGCCTACTTTTCTAATTTTAGCTCTTTTAATCGCTCTCATCTGAAGCCTGTCCTTCCTCGTTTCTAATTATACTCCTAACAAATACTTTTTGATGGATGTTAATGAATGTAAAATAAATTAAAAATGATTCTCATGCCAAGATATCTGTAAGGCTCAGCCCCTCCCCTTTCCAGGTCATTGCTCAAATGTCAAGTTCTTAGTAAAGCCTTCCTTGTCTACCTTGTTTAAAATGGATGTACACACACATAGAGAAACATAAACATACACAAGTGCATTGCTCCTGTATATTCTATAACCCTTTCTTGCTTTATTTCCCCATAGCATTTACTCTCATCTAACCTACAACACGTTTTACTTGTTTATATTGCTTATCGTTTGCTCTACCCACTAGAACTATAAACTCCATGAAGGTGAAGAGCTTTGCCTGATTGTTCACCACAGTATCCTCAGTGCTCAGAAGATTGCCTCACACTTAGTAGACGCTTGACAAGCCTTTATTATACAGCTTAATTTCATGAACTCCTTTACGACTCTTACTCAGCAGAAACAGAGCCTCCCCAGCAGAGCTCTTCTAAGAGACGTAGAAGTGGTGAATGAATTACAATCCCAAACAAGAACCAACAGCTGACACTGGACATCTTATTTCCAAACCTGCGATCTAAAAGATAGCTGATTTCCCCTCAACCTTTCTTACCTTTCGCGATGCCAAGAACTCCATGCCCTTAGCCACTTGGAAGCTGTAACAGATGAGATGCTCCAAGGTCAGGAAGTCCTTATACAGATCTTCAGGAGCTGTCCAAAGAGGCAGAAGGATGGAGATCAGTATTTCCATGTGTTAGTGTGATGTGTTTCTAAGTTTGCTAGAGTAATAATCTTTTTAAGACTTGGGAGTTAAATTTTCAGGAAACAGAAGCAGAGAGTCAATGCTTCTATCTTCCATAAATCTCCTGAATCCCAGTATCATTAGCCTTCATCATACCCCTTAGGAACAACACCGGTTTTTCCATTTTAGCCAAATTGAACCAGTAAATCCAGGAGACAGAATAAGGTAATATTGACCTAGATAATCTGGGAAAGAAGGAGGACATTTCCAAATTTGCCACTTACACTGTTTTTTTCTCATGTACCCAGAGGGATAAACAATAGTTTCATATCAAGAACTCTAAAAATAAAACAACAATATTCAGGGTCATTGAATCTCTTCTCTCCAGGCTTTGTCCTGGGACAAAGGCCAAAAGTCAAACTATAATCTGCAATAGATAACTAAAAATACTAGAAATATATTTAATTCATTTTCAAACTTAAAAAGTGCTGTAAATACATTAAATCTGGCCTGGGAGGATGTTTTTTCCTGAGAGATAACAGAAACATGGGAAGATAAATTTACGTAAATTGATGGTATTTACTTCAGTGTAACTGGTACAAATAAACACTAAGATATTAAATGGGTGTTTCAAAATCATCTCTTTGGTCAGATAAGACTTATGGCTTCTTTCCTGGAGACAAATACCAGAGTAAACAAAAACTTAGTTGTAGTAATAAATTCATAAGTATTTATAAGGCTGTGAGCCTTTTTCTCAACAACTCAATCTCTTATGTTTCTGGCTCACTGGCCACTGTTTTTTGAAAGAGAAAGAGCAGGGTAGAGGCAGCACCACTCAGTGCGGGCCCAGCTAAATGATGCCTAGACCACCTCCCTATGTGCTTCCAGACCACATCCCAGCCCCACACTACCTTCTCAGCTTCTAAGAAAAAGGAGTTAAATGCAAATTCTCTCTGTAGCCTTATGTCAAGGGAAACAGAGTGGGTTTCTTCCATTATTCTTCTAGACTTATGCCTCAAGGGGAGTCAGCCTGTCACCCATCTCTACATCCACAAAGCTATCTCTGCTCCTTCTGAAGGAGGCAGAAATACAGTGTGTCCTGGAGCCGGCTGAAGTCCCGGAAGTTAAGCTGGGACCACAGCTCCACCCAGAAAGAGCACTAAAATATCACTGAGGCCAGGCACAGAGGCTTACGCCTATAATCCCAGCACTTTGAGAGGCTGAGGCAGGTGGATCACCTGAGGTCAGGAGTTCGAGACCAGCCTGGCCAACATGGTGAAACCCCATCTCTACTAAAAATACAAAAAAAAAAAAAAAATTAGCTGGGCGTGGTAGTGGGCACATGTAATGCCAGCTACTCGGAAGGCTGAGGCACAAGAATCACTTGAACCCAAAAGGCGAAGGTTGCAGTGAGCAGAGATCACACCATTGCACTCCAGCCTGGGCAACAGCATGAGACTCCACCTCAAAAAAATAAAAATAAAAACAAATAAAATATCACTGGAAACATAACTTAATAAAGGCCAGGATATTTATCAAGACTCCCCTGAGGAAGTATGGTTGGAAGGAAGACTTGATAAGTCGCATAGGGTAGGGTAGAAACAACAGATGGCTCCTAAACTGCCTTTGAGAAGGTTAGGTATAATGAAAAGAAAGACTTTTGCACAGGTAAAGCATGCGACGTGGGGCTGAACCACTCTGGGGCTCTCCAAGGCAATGGAAAGGCTAGTCAACTACCAGAAAACTTGTAGTTTCTCCCACTAATAAATGCTGAACCAGTATTTTAAGAACACTGCTGTGGTTGTAGCTGACTGCTTAGCCCACTTGGACCACCCAGATTTCTCAGGCTAGCCCTGCTTCACCTCCCAGTCTAGGACTTCCACACTTCACTTTTGAGGAGACAGAATGGAGGCAGTCTATTATAGAAATTCAGGTCTCTTTCAAATTATGAGGTAGTATTGGACTTTTCCCACGATCAAATTCCTTGTAACACCCTATCACCCTGTCTGCTCTGACAAGAGCATGCCATAGCCTGCAGGAAGCACTGGCTGCTACCTTCCTCTTCTTCTACATCACTGAGGGACTTCTCCTCCACAAATCCAGAGCTAGCTGAGCTCTGGCTACTGGTGATGCTGTCCAGGCGCCGTTTCAGATCCACAGGGATTGTTCCAACGTAGTCTTTCCCTTGACGGAATCGTGCCCCTTTGGTCTATAAAAAAGCAAAGGAACAAACTCACTCCTTGAATACAAAATGAGTCTTTAAAAGTTTACGACCTTTAAAATGTAGTAAACCATGGAGATACTTGAAACTACTAAAAAGCAGACAAGGAGGACATCAATTTCAGGATTATGCAATCTCTGAGCTGAAATTTGGGGCAAGTTTTGTGCATAATAGGGTTTCTTCCACAAAGCCTAGCTTCTTCTTTAGCTTAGAGACAAATGCCACATTTTGAGTTGCATTCAGACACACTTTCAGCACTAGGATGCTCTTCACAGAGGGATTTACACTCCACAGGGCCAAATATGGCTAGGGGAGAGACAGAATAACCCAGAGATGTCCTACCCTCTGCCCTCCCCTTTCCTCACTCATACCTGCCTTCTCCCCAATGTCCACACTCTGTAATGGGTCAGTAGATTAAAATCACAAAAATAAAACAGAAACATATGGCCCCCAGAAGGTAAAAGAGGAAGTTATAACAGCCAAGAGGTAATATGAGAAGATTCCTCACAAGTTCTTCACAAAATTTCAACTAAAAAACTAACCTGTACCATTTTGAGTTTCCCTTCATTTTATAACATGGCCAGAGCAGGATTAGGAGATGACATACCTTGTAGGGGACAAATTCATTTCTCTTGCTCCTCAGGTAAGTGGATAGGTTTCCAAATTTGCAGAATTCCACAATCACCATGAGTGGCCCTGCAGGCAGCATGTCCAGGAGGGAAAATGGGTTTTCACTCATATTCCTCACTAAGTGTTTAATATAGTGATGAACCCAAAAACACCTTAGAAGAAGGCTACAACCTTTCATTGGGACAGGAGTGTAGAAATCAGCTGGTCCCAATCCCCTTATACTGTAGCTTTTCTCTTTTCCAGAAGACATTTACACAAAATTAACCAAAATTTCAGAAGAAAACCCACCCGTCTACTTGCTTTTCAATGCAATCACTTAATATGATTCCATTTTGGGGGTAACTACCCTTAAGCTTTCAAGTTTTAGGAAAGTTTACTCTTCTCCTCTGGACATCTGTTACACAAGTAACAAACTGTATCATAGTGGTATGACATTTCTTAATTCAGAGAAAGTTTTACAATAATTATATTCTAGTGCCAATTAAACCTCCATGAAATATATTTATTCCTAGGAATCCGCAAAGTATTCTAAGCTAAGAAAATCAAGGCCATAGGAGTTGACTGCTTTCCCTCAAACGCTATCAGAGAGGCCTGTTAAAATTGGGTGACCACAGCCATCCCATTACTGGGTATATACCCAAAGGACTATAAATCATGCTGCTATAAAGACACATGCACACGTATGTTTATTGCAGCACTATTCACAATAGCAAAGAGTTGGAACCAACCCAAATGTCCAACAACGATAGACTGGATTAAGAAAATGTGGCACATATATACCATGGAATACTATGCAGCCATAAAAAATGATGAGTACATGTCCTTTGTAGGGACATGGATGAAACTGGAAAACATCATTCTCAGTAAACTATCGCAAGGACAAAAAACCAAACACCGCATGTTCTCACTCATAGGTGGGAATTGAACAATGAGAACTCATGGACACAGGAAGGGGAACATCACGCTCCGGGGACTGTTGTGGGGTTGGGGGAGGGGGGAGGGACAGCATTAGGAGATATACCTAATGCTAAATGACGAGTTAATGGGTGCAGGAAATCAACATGGCACATGGATACATATGTAACAAACCTGCACATTGTGCACATGTACCCTAAAACCTAAAGTATAATAAAAATAAATAAATAAATAAAATAAAATAAAAAGAAAAAAAAAATTGGGTGACCAAAACCATCCACAGTTACTCACCTCCTGGCTTGGTACAGGCACCTAGAAGGTTGACCACATTGAGGTGGTGACCAATATGAATGAGGATCTTGAGTTCAGACATGAGGGCTCGATGCTCACTGTGTGTTGCCCCTTCTATAAATACAGTACAGAGAGGGAAATCATCGGTGTGGACGTTTCCTTCAGATAATTGGGGTCCCTCCCTCCCCGCATGCCACTATACGACTTACCCTCCAGGGGTAACACAGCTGTGACCTAGTTTACAGACCACATGCATTTCCTCAAAAGTCAAGTGTAAATTCTATTTTCTAATTTGAAATAAAATTCATATTTTAAGTGAGCCAGAAAGTTTGATATTTAAAGGAACCCATTGTGAAATCTTTTGCAAAGTGGAGAATACATCTGCAGTGGAATCATGCCCAGATTCTCTTCTTTTACAAAACTGGATTTTTGCATTTCAGGTTCACTATGATTCTGAGGGTCTGATCATTTCACTGCTTCCTCATAAGGAAGCAACACCATGTATTAAATATCTTCATGTGTTAGGGGCTATACCGAACGTTCCAGCCAATCTGTGCCGATCTGTGCAGGCAAATTAAGGCCAGCTGGAAAGACCAGTTGGCACATGAGGCTGATGGCACTAAGACTATGTGTTTGATCCTGTATGGACTGCTGCACTTCCTGCTAATTCACAGGCGCATGGTCCACATCTAAGGCTCCGATGAGCCACCTCAAAATTACATACTCCCTTGGCCACAAGAGAAAAAAGGCAAATGGAGAAAGATAGCTTTGAAATGCACAAAACCCATATTGGCAAAGGGTCAGTGGCACTGCCTTCATCAATGAGAGAACATCACAATTGAAAAAAGAAGCTTTAGTGTCTAACTTCCTGAAATGAAAAAGGCCAGACCAGAATTCCATTACTATTAGAATTAACAATTATTTATAAAGCTTTTAATTTAAAAAATATAACCCATTATATTTTTTTCTAACACAACCATTCTTGTTTTGCAAATTATCTTTTACATATGAACATCTTTTACATATTCCAATTCTGGAGAACATGCTATTTTTGCATTCCACTATTTTCCTTTCCATATCTCTAGATGGTCTATAATTATCTGATTCCACAATATATTAAGAAACAATTTTAATATAACCACAGTCCTTTTTTCCTGTACCCAGAACCACTAAGTTCAACTGTGTTGGCTGAGCCCTGCACAAGGGTAACCAGGCAAGAAGGTGAAACCCATCCCCAACACTGCTTGCCAGACCATGCATCCTGGCATAAAGCTACAAAGGAGGATCCTTTTTCCAATTTGCACAAGGGCATTATTTAGGCTGACTGCATGTGTGGCTAGTAGGCCCACGTAAGCACAAAGCTACTGATACAAGCCTTGCAACATGTTTAAAGACTAGATAAAACAGAAAGATAGATCACCACATAATTTTGCTTTTACCTTTCAACATTTTGACTGCTACTGTCCTGCAAGTTGCTGTCTTGTCAATTCCAAAGGCATCTGCTTCAATCACTTGGCCAAAGGCACCACGGCCAAGAGGCTTACCTAGAGTCAAAAACAATAGCAACAAGAAAACGGACTTGGATTACTATACAACCAAAGTGATATGCAGAGACATCAACTAGATAGGGTGACCATACATCCCAATTTAACATGGATAGTCCAGTTTACACTCCTTTGTCCTGGCTTAATTATTTAATAACTCCCCCTTCATTCTCCAAATGTCCTGCTTTGGATGATTACATAGGGGCCCTACCTCTAAGTGGCTAAATGAATGATTATCCAAATTCAAGAGATGGAATTAATATTTCTAAACCAGAATCCAACATCCGAATATACCACATTTGTCATCATTCTAATGGAGGAAGAGATGGCCTGGTAAACACAATATCAAATTAATAGCAATTGAAAATGCACCTAGCTTCAGCCGGTCTCTGGGGAATTCCCATTTGCTGGCATCATAAGGCAGTCGTTCACAATGTTCGTCCAATGGGAGTTCATCTGGATCCATGACGATGGACAAGTAGCCTGTCTTCAGTTCCCCTCCATTGGCCTGGAAAGCATCAATCCTTCCAGTCATAAACACACTGTTGTTTGGCTGTTGTTTTGTGTGCTTGTTATTGCTGTTTATTGGAGCCTCATTCCTGTCTCATTTTCCAATAAAACTCATGGAGTTTGAGAGTGGTCCTATTATAATCCTGCTTCTAGTTTCCCTTGTCCCCCAAAGGAGCTCAGAATTAAGGTTTTAAAGCTTAATTACACTAGACAGTCCAAGCCCTTTTCCTCTCTAGTGGCTTCTATCAATTAAATCCCTGAGATCCAGCCAAAGGAAAGTGGGCAAGAATGTTATTGTATTGAAATAAAAATGTGCCCATTGAGCCAATAACAATGGGAAGAAACAACTCAAAGAACCCCAGTCAGTTTTCATTAATCATGAAAACCAATGTGCATGGGCAGAAGGGAAATTATTTTGTTACCCGCTTAACGGTCCGTAGGATGATGACAAGAAGTAGCCAGAAGAACATGGCAATCACCGCCGTGCCTACTAGAATAATGATTTCCAAGTTTGTCTTTTCCTGGGCACCTGGAAAGACACAATTGAATGAGTATCAACAGTTGGAAACTTATACTTTTTGTTTGTAAGATGACAAATTTTAGCACTAAAGCAAGATCCCAAGCTTACCAGCTTGGAAAAATCCTAGAGGACAATAGTCACACACCCCTGAATTGAATGGAGTCTACAGAATTCTTTTTTTTTTATTTTTATTTATTTATTTATTTATTCATTTATTTTTAGAGACAGGGTTTCTTTCTATGTTCCAGGCTGGAGTACCATGACACAATCATAGCTTATTGCAGCCTCCAATTCCTAGGCTCAAGCAATTCTCCCACCTCAGCCTCCCAAGTAGCTGGGACTACAGGTGCATACCACCAAGCCCAGCTAATTTTTCTTTTATTTTCTGTAGAGACAGGGTCTCATTACATTGCCCAGGCTAGTCTCGAACTCCTGGCCTCTAGCCATCCCCCCACCTTGGCCTCCCAAAGTGCAGGGATTACAGGCATAAGCTACCACACCTGGCCTACAGAATTGTTAATGGAAAATTTAAAGCCTGCAAAACACTGCTCATGTAAACTTACAACAATAAAATTCTAAAGTAATTAAGCGTAGAAGTAGTAATGTCTTAAAAGCCAAACATAGAAAGTGTTTAGAGGAAGAGCAGTCTTTGACGGAAAGAAAACAGATCATTCTCTACAGAGAAAAAAAAAATATTTCTATTTGAGGAAAACAAAAGTCTTCTTTTAAACTGATAGTCAATATTTTGATCTGTGCAGAGTTTGCAAAAGGATCACATAAGAAACCAAGTAGGGAAATAAACAAAGTTTTTTGACCTGAGAGTTACTAATAACCACATATCTACTATGCACTCATCACTTTAAATATGCCATTCCACTTAATCTCCTCAAGAACTCAGTTTTCAGATGAAGAAACAGAAGACCAGAGAGCTTAAGCTACTTGATTGACAGAGCTAGTCAGTGGTTCAGTAAAGAGATAAAGAGGCCTGTCCAACATGAACTAACCATCACATACACTACCCCGTCCCTTGTGGCAGGAGCCTGAGTGAGGAGAAGAGGAAGAGCCAAGATGAGCACATCACACATGGCCTGGTAACGAGAGTTTCAAATCACTCATGAGAGGAAAGAGAAGAGGAAACTAGAAGTCAGCAAGCAAAGCTGCAGATGCTCAGGGCTTCAGAGGACAGCTCTGAGTGGAAGAAACAAAATGCAGAAACAGGCTTTCCACTAAGAGTGATTAGCAAAGAGATGATAAGGAAGCAGTCATCACTTGGGGCCTCCCATCAGAAGAGTGCAAGGAGAATCAAACCGGGCCACAAGCTGTGCGGATGGCCCACTACGGCCTCAAGAGAGCAGAAGACAAGTAATAAACTGGTTTGCAAAATAAGCAATAAATTGGTTTGCAAAATAAAAGTTAACTTAACCATTGAGAGACAAGCACAGTTATGCTTGGAGTAAATTTTGTTTCTCTGGTGGTCCTAGGGAAGTAATTCTCTATTTATACACACAGATTTAAAAGTCCAGTTGTACACAGAGGATAAAAAGTTCAAAGAGTCTATTTTCTATGTGTTTGTGTATTAATATTCTCACATAACATTTGGGAACCCAGCAGGAGTATTAAATATCTAGCTCTGCCTTTCTTAGCATTCACTCCAGGTAAGAAGTAACTATAATCTCTGTGCCAGTGTTACCTAGTTAGGCATCTGTAACCAGCTGCGGGCCACCAACAAGAGGTAACGCAGAGCATCAGAGACAATCTAGAAGTCATTCTGCGGATTTGCCCTAAAACATGAATCACTTTGGAAATGACAAAACTGCCATGGTCTTTGAAATCTTTATTTGCAAGTGTAGTTTATGAAATGCTAATAAGCTTATACATTTGAAACCATGTCAACATATCTCGATGCAATACTTGGCATCAAAGATTTGGCAGAGTAAAGGGACCAAAATCTAGACTTTGAGAGACAAGTTAGGATGAGTTCATAGAAATCCATCGATCCCTTCTATCACCATACTTCTTTCTTACCCTTGCATACCATTCTTTTACCCACACAACACAGTTTTATTCTTTCCCTGGTGGGCTATAAAAAAAAGCCATAGGAATATACTTCTTAAGATAAAATATTCTCCCACAAATTACTTTTCCTAGCTAAGAAAATGACAGATTTCACATCACTCCTGCATACACACATATTGAGATAAAAACCAAAAATTTTCCATGTCAGAAGAGCAATGGTCTATTGTTCACAAGTGAATCTTAATTATCTCTAGTCCAATTAAAACTCAGAATCCTTGTGACTATCTGGATAGCATTGACTGCCATGATTAGGCAGCAATTCTAATGTTTTTCCAAATAAATATAAAGGCATCATTTCTATAAGTTAATCAAGCCATTCAAACAAAGACGGAATCAGGGAGAAGAGGCTATTCATCCTGCCTGGTTAAGAACTTTTCCACAATAAGAACTGCAGGATAGGAAATGTGATGCAAGCAGAATTATAACAACATTAATTATGTTTGCTGGTTAAAAGAATACATACTCACTGAGAAAAAGTACAAAGAATATTAAAAATCATCTGTCGTTGCCCTACTCAAAGTGAATGTGTGTCTATAAGATACAAACTAATCTTCAAAAACCACAGGATGTATCTATGACTTCCCACTGACCTTCTTTTTTTCTTTTAAGTTCCGGGGTACATGTGCAGAATGCTCAGGTTTGTTACACAGGTAAACATGTGCCATGGTGATTTGCTGCACCTATTAATCCATCTCCTAGGTATTAAGCCCAGCATGCATTAGCTATTTTTCCTGATGCTCTCCTTCTCCCCACCCCACAGTAGGCCCCAGTGTGTGTTGTTCCCTTCCCTGTGTCTATGTGTTCACATTGTTCAGCTCCCACTTATAAGTGAGAATGTGTGGTGTTTGGTTTTCTGTTCCTGTGTTAGTTTGCTGAGGATAATGGCTTCCAGCTCCATCCATGAGGCTGCAAAGGACATGATCAGATTCCTTTTTAGGGCTGCATAGCATTCCATGGTGTATATGTACCACATTTTTTTTTTATCCCACTGACCTTCTATTATGAAAAATGCCTCCACTTTTGCACAGCCAAGAACACTGCATGCCTGGCAGGTGTAGAGGCCTTCGTCCTCCTTCCTCACTCTGCGGATAGTGAGGTTCCGGTTCCCATCCTTCAATACGATGCCTAACAGAGGAAGAAAACGATCATTCTCATTTATGATGATGTAGTCTGTGAAGTTTTTCAGGGAAATTTAGAAAATATAAATGCTGCCCTTCATCTTATTCTATTATCTAACTCTGTAGAGTCACATGGGATCTACTGCTGACTAATCTCCTATACGGCTTTCATGAAAATTCAACAGGGCCCCATACTCCAATTCTAAGTCTGTGAAATGAGCCAGGTCGTGGACACCAATACTGCTTTTTTTCTACATTACATCAAGAAATAATATGGCTTTTCAGATAATATCCCTGGGAAAGTTCTGCAACCCAAGAGTGATAGCCAAATTCTATTTACCTGAGTCTTCTACAAGGGTCTCATTATCTTTAAACCACATGATCTGTGGAGAGGGATTCCCAGATGCCGTGCATGAGACTTCGATGCTTTCCCCAATACTCGTCGTCTGATTCTCTAGGTTTCCTGTGATCATGGGTGCCACACGCTCTAGACACACAAAAAGAAAATCACAGAACATGGAATTATAACTTTTGAAATGGTTCTAGTATCAGCAAACTTTTAAACAGTTTAAATTTAGTAAAAAGGAACTTGTTGATTTATTAACTTCCGTGAAAATACACAGAAGTTAATAACAGCACCACTGGTCACTGGGTAAAGTTAAATGAAACAAGTCAGTCAGGACACTGCAAACAGATTAGTGGCTTTTAACATTCATATTAGTGATATTAGCTGGTAATCCCATCACAAAAGAAAGGTTCAGGGTCACCTTTATGGATTTTTCCTCTAATTAGACACAGCCTCCCAGGTGAAAACTTCCCTCCCGTGAAGGTTCTAGTCAATAATACCCTAGAATCCCTTCAAATTTCTCTTGGAAGTGCCAAATTTTAGTACCATTCAACAAATAATGCCTTACATTTATTTGGCAATTCTTACACAACTTGTTTATACAATTTGTGTTCCTCACTATTGATCTTATGTAATGAGCAGAATAGGACTGTTAGCGTTATCTCACAGATGAAATAAATGATGTTCAGTGACATTAAACCACTTGTCCATGTCCCTACAACTAAGCAAACAGTTGAACTGTTTACGGAATCTGGTGAGGTTAAAAGACCAGTTCAGTGCTATTTCCACTAAAACACAAACAAAACAACAATACCCTAAGGGAAACCTTGGATTTAAAGAAAATAAAGCCCATGAGTATTTGTTTAAGTGTACAAGAAAACTTTAGATTTATTCTTTCTTCAGATCATCAAAGTGCTGTGGAAATATCTTGTCCCAACCAACTGAACATCAAAAGGAATCATGCTGAAAAAATCCACTTCAACACTTAGCAAAATGAGATTACCTCAATAGCATACTACATTGAAGTCTCAGCAAATGTACTGGATTCTAGCCTATTTCTAAGAATAGGTTTCAGGAAAACAAGTTAGGAGTTCTTAGGGAAGCAAAGCAGCTGTGAGCACATATTTTCTGGGCACAGCTAGGCCAGGAGCCTACTTCACATCTCTTTCTCAATTCTGCCATAACCTTGAAGCCAGACAAGCCAACAGAAATCCATGGTGATCTATGTGGTGTGACTTGAAGGATGCTGGGGATGACTTGACCCCAAAGTATCTCTTATTATGACACCTGAGTCTTAAAACTAGCGAACTTTATGCTAGTGTCTGTCAGAAGGTGCCTCTTCAAATACGCCAAGGCCTCTGATGAAGATGTTACCCTCTAAAACTGTGGTATAGATGAATTTACTTGGGCAATTTACTTCCTAACAGTAAAAAAAAACAGAGGGCACATATATCCTAGGAATTGGAAAGGGACACCAAAAGAAGAGAAAATGGAGAGAAGTGGCACAAAGAGACACTCCCCAAATTTGCCTGATTTTCCCACAGACAAAGCCATGGCTGCCCAGCTTTTGCACAAGGCATGGCATTAGACAAGGAGTAGAGAGTGCCTCTATGGAGGAATTTACAGAGCTATCTGCTCACTGAAATGATCGTCCCATTGACCTTGAGCTATGCTGGATCATGTTGGATGACCCAGAAGTACAGACAGTGAATGTAGCTTCCTTCCCATGGAGTCTTCTAGGTCTTAAACTCAGCCCATCATCCCACTCTTCATGCAGCAGGTGCCTTATTGAGCACTTAGTATATGCTGCTATGCTCTATGACTAGAGCTACAGCAGGGAGCAAAACAGAGAACACTTCCTGTCCTCATGGACACAGAGACCTCACTGTGCTGTGACTTCCCAGTGGTTGCCTATGTTCTCCTCCTTTCCTTCATGTTTACCACTGTGAATTTCCAACACTCTCCTAGCTCATAGCAGGCATTCCACAAATATGTGTCTATTTAAATAAATGGATGCCCAAGATAAGGCAGAAGTTTCCCTGGTTCAAGCTAATCCCTTGCATGTACTAGTGAATTACTCCATCATCAGGTTTTGTTATCTTCTCTTTTCGATACATCATTTCATTATTATTAGCTTCTTTCTGCCTCAAGGACTTTCGGTGAAGAAGTGTGCACCAGTTTACAATATAATCTCCTAGAGGACAGTAATCTTTGCATAGCACCTGAATTGCACTACATTTAATGCATTCCAACTGCCTCTGCACAGTGATCCAGAATTGTCTCCCTACCTAGGACTGTGAGCTGCCTGACCATGCAATGTCTTTTCTTGGTCTTCCTGTCTTGAGCAAGACAGACATAGTCTCCTTGGTCCTGCAAGGATGCATTCTTAAGCTCCATGATCAAAATGTCATTTGTGCTATTAGAGAACATGGTGGCATTCAATTTCCAAAGAGTATCCAAGTTCTTGCAAACAGGTGTGGGCAACTCTCCCATGTGGATTGGCAGAGGCTGTGGGCCAAGCTTGTACCACGTGAGGTTCTCAAACGTAGATCTGTCTGCAGCACACCACAAAGACACACTCTCCTGCTCAGTGGGCTGCATGTCAGGTTGCAAAGTAATTTCAGGACCCCCTAAAATGAAGAGGCCATAGTTACTGAATGGTGATTTAACTTGGTACAGCTCACTATCTTCTTGCTGCTTTCAGACTACTACGCAGTACCAAAAGAAACGAAGCTCTATCAGTTTCAGGTAATGTACTACAACTTGACAAACAAACTAGACAATTCAGGTCCCAAAATATCTTATTTGGCCAAAACATATTACTTGAAAGCGTAAACGAATTCCTCAGATATTTACCACATCTCCACTATGAGCTCTACGCAACGTTTAATATTTTAAAAATCCGAAGCAAAATCTCTAATCCTAACAGAATTTTAAAAATTAGGTCTTCATTAACACTAACACTCAATGATATGAAAGCTACATTTATGCCAATGAATTAGCCCTGGCTATAATATTCCATTCAGCACAATCAGCTAAAGCTTATCCATAAAACTAAGATGCACAGGCAAAATCAGCAGCATTGAGAGGGCACTGCTCCTATGTCATTCTGATTGCCTCCATAAAGCCCACCCTCATCAACTGTTCCACAGCAAGCCCACCAATATGTACTGAAGCTCAATAAGCCATGCACTGTGCCAGACTCTGAAGACTGAGACGTAAATACGACACAGAGCTTATGGTTTAAAGCATCTGTGAAACCATTCTCTCTCCAGTGAAGTTAGACACACTGACTTCACATAAGCCCAGGAGATACCTGAGAAGTTTTAGTTTAGGAATGAAAGCATCAATGATCAATCCAAGTCCTCTTTCCTAAATGCCATGCCACTCACATGAATGGCAAAAACAACAGGGAATTACACAGCTTAGTACCCACTGTGTGAGTGATCCAACCCAACCCTCCAGAGAAGAGTACTTACTGGTCACGTGGAAGGAGATCACCCTCTCTCCTCTCCCGACTTTGTTGACCGCTTCACATTTGTACAAAGCTGACACATTTGCCACTTGGATAACAAGGGTACTTACAGTCTGTGGGGGGGGAAAAACAAATCCCAGGCCATAAACAAAGCAGGCTGTTTGTGCACAAGCACTCAGTCCAGCAGTCTCCACAATCACTCCAACCTGCCTATGCCATTCCCACTTCTGCAGTGATTGGACACTCAAATTTATGCAATTGCAGGTTGAGTATCCCTTATTCAAAATGCTTGGGACCAAAAGTGTTTTGGATTTTGGGTTTTTTTTGGATTTTGGAATATTTGCATTGTATACTTACCAGTTGGGCATCCCTAATCTGAAAATCCAAAATGCTCCAACAAGCGTTTCCTTTGAGCATCATGTCGGCACTCAAAAAGGTTCAGAATCTGGAGCATTTTGGATTTGGGGTTTTTAGGTTTGAGATATTTACTCAATTTGTATAATTATGCTGCTGTGGAGCTCACACATTATGTAAAAAGGGCTTTGGAAGCCATGAAACTAATGATGTGTTTTAATATGATATGATACACATTTTTTCATTCTCATGTTTATAAAATCAGAATCACCCTACACAGATGCATAGATTTAATGTCATAGATGTTTTTATTTTTCTCTGATAAGCTATTAGTAAGTTAATGGTACTGCTAAAAGTCAATGGTATTTTCAAAGTGACTTAATATGCTACTATTTTATCATCCAGACTATTTGATTATTAATCTCCAATATGCCTCACATATTATTGTACCATCCTTCCATTAAAGAGAGAGAGATTTTCAAATTTTAAAACTTCAAACTCACTTTGTTTTTTCCTTCAATTAGAGCAAATTGATTGTTATTGACTTCAATTTTATTTCCTCCCTGGAAGTCCTCCACACTTCTCCATTCTTCACAAGGGTATGGGTTTGTCACTGAGACAGCTTGGCTATAAGAAACAGATAACAGCACATATTACGATTTAATTTTTCTTTAGTTAGAGTCAAGAGTAAGGAAAAGATTCAGACTTTGGTTATTCTCTTCTTAGAAATAACTTCCAACGCAGCCTAACATGGTACAAGACTTGGCGCCAATTAAAAATAGGCATTGACAATGAAGGAAAAGGTTCTAGGTAGATTCATTCAGGATACAGGAGGGAAGCAGCTATTCTGGGAACAAACCTTCATTCATAAATTGGATCGACAAGACAATTCAAGTTAATTTAGTTCAAAGGAAGGCAAGGAAACTTAGAAGCCACTGGGCTCCTTAAAGTAATGTCTCTGGGACCATGGTCTCTGTGAAGGAAATGATCAGCAGCTGAGGAAGAAGCTCATCGTGGCCATTTCAAAAACAACAACAGGAAGTGGACTGCTTAGGGTGGTGGTGGGTTGGCTGCTGTTGTTGTGTTTTTCCCTAAGGATGTCTGGACTTGTGTCAGAGCATGATAAGCTGGGCCTGAGACCCTGAGGACTGGGGCTGGGTCTATCACCGCCTCTCATCTATCAGCATTTCCTCTGAGAGCTGGATCTTCACACAGACAAGAAGGAGTGATGTGGTATTCACCAGTTGATTGGTATCGGGAGAAAAACCAAAGACTGGCAATCAGCAAACAGAGCAAATAGCCTGTGTTTGGAGAAGTGTACCTCAGGGCTAACCTAACAAGGCTGAGCTTAGCTATTCCCAAAGTAGGATACTCCAAGCAAAGACATCCCCTAAAATGTAAGACACAGACAAAGATGGATGGAGATTCAGGCTACCTCTTGAAAGAAAACCTTTTTTGGTTTAGGCTTCTCCATTTAGGATGGAGTCATATCATAGCTCAGCTGTAAGAAATGCAAGATGGCAGGAAAGCAAAGAGCGTGTGGCCTTACTCACCTGGGCTCGTTGGGGCACTCTTCCTCCAACTGCCAGTACCAGTGGATGTGATGCGGGGGAGGAATGGCATAGACTGTACATGTCAGCGTCTGAGTGGTGCCGTACTGGTAGGAATCCACAGGAGAGATCAGAGATTTCTCACCAATCTGGGGTGGGACTGAAGATAGGAAAAACAACTTTTGAATTGTCAATCAGCTTTGAAGAATGGGAAATAGAGGATTTCAGCAACTAAAGCTGACTTTCTTTAAGCATATGATTTTGCTTCCACTTTCTTTTTCGAAGAACACCTAGATGTGGAAACAAGAGACCTGAGTTCTAGTGATACTCATAAAAATAACAACTAGCCAGGCATGGGGGCTCATGCCTGTAATCTCGGTATTTGGGGAGGCCAAGGTAGGTGGATCGCTTAAGCCCAGGAGATCAAGACCAGCCTGGGCCACGTGGTGAGACCCCATCTCTACCAAAAAAAAAAAGAATAAAATAACAAAATAAAATAAAAATGACAATAAGCTAATAATAATAATAAACTAACAAGCTGAATGACTTTATGCAAGTGTTGAAATCCTGTGCCTCTCATCTGTATTACAGAGATAGTTCTCTCTGTCCTCTCAAGTTCACGAGATCAGGGGAAGGCTACAGAAAATAGCTGAAACAGCACAGTAAATACATTTATTATGTGCCAAACATTGTTTGAAGTGCTTTGCATGAATTCATTCACTTAATCCTCACAACCACTATTACTGTCCACAGCTTTATACATGAGAAAAAATGAAACATAGAAAAAAATGACTCACCCAAGGTCACTCAGTTAACGAATGGCAAAACCTGGAACAAACCTAGACACTCTGACTTCTGAACCCAAACACGTAAACCACGTCGTGTTAAAGGAAGGTGGAAATCTTTGGAGAATGCATTCCTGCCACCATCATCTGAGTTTTTCATTCTCTCTCCCTCTTCCTCCTTCCCTCCCTCTCCACTCCCTTTCCCTCTTCCCCTTTCTTCCTTCTCCCTTCTCTCACTTCCTTCTTTCTTCTCTCCCTTTTTCCTTTCTTTTCTTTTTGACTCCAAAGTCAAAACTATTTCCTTATTACCGTCAACCTAAAGCCTCAGATTATGCTTTCAAGACTTGACTTCTTTTTTATGTTTATTTCATATAGCAGAGAATTTGCTAAAGTGAATAAAATATTTAGTGGCTTCATGAACTGATGAAATGGGCTATTTGCTGTCCATGTTTTGTTTTAATTTCCTGTTCATTTCCTCCTCCCATCCTACTTATACACTTTCCAGTTTCTCCTCTCCCCAGTCTCCTACACCTATGCTGCTTCTAAACAAGCTTTTTTGGAACCTGTTATCTTTTTTTTTTTTTTTTTGAGACGGAGTTTTGCTCTTGTCGCCCAGGCTGGAGTACAATGGTGCGATCTCGGCTCACTGCAACCTCCGCCTCCTGGGTTCAAGTGATTCTCCTGCCTCAGCCTCCCAAGTAGCTGGGATTACAGGTGCCTACCACCATGCCTAGCTAAGTTTTGTATTTTTAGTAGAGATGGGGTTTCATCATGTTGGCCAGGCTGGTCTCGAACTCCTGACCTCAGGTGATCCATCCGCCTCGGCCTCCCAAAGTGCTGGGATTAAAGATGTGAACCACGGCACCCAGCCTATCTTTAAAATATTCCCCGAAAAAAAAAATAAAGCCAAGTTCAGCGGCCTACAGAAGAGCATCAGGACACGTAGGGAAGCACATTAATGTCATGGGAAAATACCCTGAAGTTTTAATATGCCGTACCAGAAGGGGGAACAAAGAATTACAACAGAGAAGCATTTCTCAAACTGGAGTGAGAGATTAATGAATTTGCTCAGGGGAAAAAAGGTTCTCTGGTCAAATAGGTTTGTTAAACCTTGAATACTCTATGTCTCTCCTCCTGGAGAATACCAATATACAGTAGCACATAGAAGGTTCTGAGAAGTCCTGCAATAAAGAAACCTGTTACACATCTACACATCACCTTAGCACCTCTCACACTCACTTCACCATGGCACTCTTCTCTCCACTCCATTCCAAACACTTATTTGTACCTTTCAGTTTCAGAAAACAAAGTTCGAATCATCTTTAAATCAAAAACTTACTATCTTTCCTTTACAGACTCAAAATCAGATCCTGAACTCCTGCCAAAAAGGAAAAAGAAAAAAGCTCCCAACCAAGCCAACAGTGTCAACTTCAAAAGCCTTCAGAGTTGGAATGTGCCTGTACATCTCTGATACATCAACTACAATATCAAACTAGAAGCTTTGCACAAAATCTAAGGAGAAGGGTCTTACACATCTGTGTACCAGGTGGGCAATTCCATCAGAGGGGAACGTGGTAGTATAACTTAGATTGACAACTGTCCCTATGGGCATTCTTATTTCACAACATTTAGCTATCGAGGATATCACTACTTTAATCTTGCATTTGACCACCACAGAGCTCATTTACATGGCCTCTTAAACAAACATGGCCAGAGCACACGGTCCTACGTTTCACTTCAGCTTCACCATGCCAGATGACTTTTGTACAAAGGCCCAGCCATGATGTGATTGAAGCAGCAGGAGGCAGAGGAATGGTGGCTTGGCTGATTTGGAAGACAATGTATCATAATAAATCTTGGGCAGAGAGGAAAATTGAATGGACTCACCATACACAACCAGAGAGACCACATGGCTCTGCTTCTCCTTTGAAATGGGATTGGTAAGGATGACAGTGTAATTTCCTGTGTCTCTTTCACTCACTTCCATAATCGTCAGTACGTGCCCCGCTTTAATTGTGTGATTGGACTCAAGGGGTATTCCATTTTTATACCTACGAAAAAGAATTCTCAGGAATTAGTATAGTCAAAGGATTTGCTCTCACATGAAATGATGCTTTGCATTTATTTCCAGTAGTTACCATTTTATTTCTGGGGGTGGGTAACCAAGGTACTTCACAGGGATTCTGACACGCTCCCCCACCGTGGCTTCCACCAGAGATTCCATGCCACTTCCAAAAGCAACAAAAGGTTTTTCTGGAAGAAAATTAAAAAAAAAAATGTCAACTTACTGTAAATGGTCATTTGGTTTAGTTTTTCATTTCAAGTGAAACATCAAAGACCTTGAGGGTCTGAGTAGCTGCAGTTCCAAGATTTCCTGTACTACCTTTCAGTGGGTCACGTTTCAGCTTCTCCCACACCTCCCGTGTTTCTCCCACACCTCCCGTGTTTCTCCCACACCTCCCGTGTTTCTCCCACACCTCCCGTGTTTCTCCCACACCTCCCGTGTTTCTCCCACACCTCCTGTGTTTGCATTTGCATTTCTCTCCCTGCTAGCGCACTCCCACAAGCCTAGTGATTGCTCAAGTCTCAACGCAAACACTTTTTCCTCTGTGCAGCTTCCTCTAAGTCCCCCAGGGATGCTTGGGTGCTCCTTCTCCTCTGCTCCCATGACACCCTCCACACACCTCTTCCACCATGAAGCCCCAGGACTCAGTCCTCAGACCTCCTCTTTATTTACACCTTCCTCTAGCCTCAGGTTTAAAGTATCATTGAAGTACCTCCTAAATGTGTTATCTTCTGCCCTGACTCCTCTGGGTTCCAGGTTGATGTATTAAATATCTCCACTTGGATGTTTAACAGGCATCTCCAGATAAACATATCTAACACTGTTTCCCTAAATCTCACTGCCTTCTCGATCTTTGCCATCTCAGTAAATAACACCACCATTTACTCAGTTGCTCGTGCTAATGCTCGAGTCATCTTCCACTCTTTTTCTCTTACACTCCACAACCAATGAATTGATCAGCAGACCCTGTTGACTCCACCTTCAAAATATATCCAGAAGCAGATCACTTCTCACTACCTCCACCTCAACTACCCTCATCTAAGCCACCCCTCAACTCTCACCTGGATAACTGCAATTAGCCTCCCAACTGACCTCTTTATTTCTGCCCCTATTTCCCTGAAGTATTCTGGAGAACAAGAGTAATTCTATAAAAACATAAGCCAGAGCACGTCTCTCTCTGTGTATTTTGGCAAGTGCATCTTGGCAAGTGAAATAATTTAAATAAATCTAGGACACTTAGTGATTTCTATTTTGTTCATTCAGAAGAAATTTTCAAGTTCTTGCTAGGAAGGCCACGTGACCTAGAGGTCAAGAGCATAGCTTTGTAGTCAGGAACTTGGGTTCCAATCTCAACTTCAAAGATGAGATGAGCTAATAAAGTAAGTGCTCACTAAATCATACTTGTTATAGTTGTTGCCACTTTTATGATTATAACTCTAATAAATAGTATTATCTAAAGTATTTTTAAAATTTCACTTTATTGATGCATTCTCATAATATAAACTCCAAAATCCTTTCCAAGGCTTATAAGTAGGATGCCACAAAAATTATCATGTAAATTCAGACATTTATGTAAATGAAAGAGAATAAACAAAACATTAAGGTGATTTACTCAAGGCCAGTTCAATTTAATTCCAGTTCAATTACAGTTGACCCTTAAATAAGACAAATTTGAACTGCATGAGTCCACTTATAAGCAGATTTTCTTCCACCTCTGCCATCCCTGAGACAGCAAAACCACCCCCTCCTCTTCCCCCTTTTCCTCAGCCTACTCAATGTGAAGACAAGGATGAAGACCTTTATGATGATCCACTTACACTTAATGAATAGTAAATATATTTTCTCTTCCTTACGATTTTCTCAATAACATTTTCTTTTCTCTAGCTTTATTGGAAGAATACAGTATATAATACATATAACATATAAAATGTGTTAATTGACTGTTTATGTTATCAGTAAGGCTTCCAGTCAACAGTAGGCCATTAGTTACGTTTTGTGGAAGTCAAAAGTTATACCTTGATTTTTTTTTTCTTTTTTTGAGAAGGAGTTTCACTCTTGTTGCCCAGGCTGGGGTGCAATGGCAGGATCTCGGCTCACTGCAACCTCCACCTCCTGGGTTCAAGCAATTCTCCTGCCTCAGCCTCCTGAGTAGCTGGGATTACAAGCTCCCACCACCACACCAGGCTAATTTTTTGGATTTTTAGTAGAGACGGGGTTCCACCATGTTGACCAGGCTGGTTTCGAACTCCTGACCTCAGGTGATCCACCCACCTCAGACTCCCAAAGTGCTGGGATTACAGGCGTGAGCCACCGCGCCCGGCCTATACATGGATTTTTGACTGCAGAGGAGGGAAAGTTAGGGGAACTCCCCTGAGTTCCCCCAATCCCTGAGTTGTTCACAGGTCAACTGTATATTGCTAAATGTTTCCCCAGTTTGCAAAGCTCATGCTTATTCAAGTAGGCCTCTCAGCCTTGCAATAAAATGAAAATTTAAAAACTACCTTAGCTAATACTATTTATCATAGTAACAATCCTAATAGCAGCAATAACTATAATAAGTAATACTAAGTGAACTCTTACTATATATCAGCACATCTCATCTTTAAAGTTGAGGTTTGAACCCAAGTTCCTGACTACAAAGCTATGCTCTTGACCTCTAGGTCATGTGGCCTCCCTAACAAGAAGAACTAGCAACTATCTTCTGAATGAACAAAATAGGAATCACTAAGTGACCTAAATTTATTTAAATTATCTCACTTGTCAAGGCACAGAATAATTTCCAAGGAAACCATAGCTTACCATGGACCCTGACAAATGTGCTGTTCTTCCTGGTCATCAGCCCACTGGACGCTGCACAGGTGTACAATCCTTGGTCACTCCGGGTTACACCATCTATAGTTAAGGTGCTCAAAAATTTCTTCATCTCACTCCCAGACTGGGTTTTTAGGTCTCGGTTTATAAGTCTCTTATGCTGATGCTGAAAAAAGAGTTGACTGAACTTCCAAAGCACAGCATATAACATTACCCAATAGCTTCTAGTAACACACAGAATTAAATCCGGCCTTTGGTAAACATTATTTAATGCTAAAAACAGGGACACCAGAACTTTTAACCTCATGCAGACAACAAATATATTTTGTTTCAGGAGAAATAAATGGAATCAACTGAATTAGGATTTTTAAAACCTCACATGGCGAAAATGAGATGGATATAAACTGCAGAAACACAAGTAAATGTGACCACTGTTTAAGGAGCAGTGTATCTCATGCCACCTCTTAAAGAGAAATTCCCTTAAAAGGAATGTAGATCAGAAACTTTGGAGAACAGAGAAATGACATAATGTGGAAAGATGTAATCACCTAGAGAAAACTAATATTCATAGCCTGGCTGTTGCAGAATAGGACAAAATTCCTGGTATTTCACCTTTTTGTGGGTGCTATCTGTTCTGCAATTCCCTTAAATTGTGTGTGTATGTGTGTGTGAGTGGGTGTGTATATGTGTGTTTTAAGGCTCTTAAATTTTATCTGGCCAAAGAGGCCCCTATCTCTCAAGCAAACTTCACTGGGGCTTATTATCTAAGTATTTGGAGGTCTGGCTTTGAATCATTAGTGTTACCTTCAAAGAAGGGTATTCCCAGTTGAAGTCAATCCCCACATTTAGTTCAGTTCTTGCTGTACAATTTAAGACAAGCTTTTCTCCAACAGATAGTTCAACTCCATGAGATGGACTCAGAACCACATCATAAATCCTATACCCTAGAGCAAGTAAATTGAAAAAACAGAACATGAGAGAGAAAATAAGCCTATAAATTTGCACAGATTTATTTTTTAAAGTAATGCAACTTTAAAACATGCCACATTGTTTTTCCCTGCAGGCCTCACCAATACTTAGTAGCTCCCAGGAAAATGGCCAACAGAGGTTTACAAAGCACTACCTTCGCAGATCTCAAAGATGTTGTAACCCAGTGGATAGAAAATAGTAAACTTTCAGTGGTCGGTACCCCTAGGCCAGTAGGGCCAGCTTTAGCAAATTGCTGAAGTTTCCATAAAATAGGCATAATTGAAATAATTGGTAGCAAGCAATGCTCTGAACATTGAATTCTTCATAAAATGTGCTCGAGTAATACCATTCATTTTCATCCTTTTTAAAAAAAGTTTTCTTTTTCTTCCTTGATCTTGGCAAGAAAAGAGACGACCTCAATTGCACATCGGTTTATTTGGTAGAGAAGAGCAAATGAATTGCCCAACACCATATCCTGAGTTCCTATACTTTTCAATATCCTTCTTCACTGTATGTCGTTATCTCCAAGATCTTAATACAAGGATGTGTTATTAATGATATGGAAAGGAACTTTCTTCTTACCTACAACGACAACTATGTACATAATAGACTGGTAACTTTCATCATTAATTTTTGCTTCACAGAAGACCATGCCAGCATAGCTGATCATGTAGCTGGGAATAGTAAAGCCCTTCTTGCTGTCCCAGGAAATTCTGTTACCATCAGGAACAAATCTCTTTTCTGGGTACCTCTGGGTAATAAAAAGAAATATCAAATACTTAATCCAGTACCAAAAATGAGAGCCATGTACAATGATCACTGAAGAATTAATCTTATTTTTAAGAATACTAATTAGTGTTATTCATTGCATTTGACCCTTCCTAAAGGATCCTTAAAACTCATTGTGAATATTATAAACAGGCTACCCATCTTAATATTAGCTTAAAATTATAAAAACTTAAGAGACGATTGGAGGAGATGCAACTTACTGCACAAAGTGACACGTTGAGATTTGAAATAGACCCGAGACATGGAATCACCACAGTTTTGTTTTTGTTCTCAGTAATGTACACGACTCCATGTTGGTCACTAACAGAAGCGATAAATGGAGATCTGTAATCTGGAAGAAAATTTAGTTTTATTAATGAGTTAATAGTATTTACTAGAAAAGTTGGTCATTTTTCAGGTTCCTAACTCTAACCAGACAAGTGAATGACCGGAAGTGACACCTCACACAAGCAAAGGCATCCACAGATTATTCTGCTGATAGATATCTGTGCTACAGGAGGGTGTGTGTATGTGTGTGTGTGTGTGCGCACATGCATGTGTATATATTTGTGTGTATAAAAATTTTGAAAAAACTCCCAATTGACATTGACTCCTTTCACAAGGTTTATTGACAAGTAGAATATATTTTTATAGATTTCACATTTTAAAAGATTAATCATTATAATTTTTTCAAAATGAAGGATAATATTTACTTTAAAATTTAAAGTTAAATCTATACACTTTACCGACAAGTTTTACTGATGTTTAAAATACTCATGTGCTCTCTCTTTAGGTAAATAATGTAAATTCCATGAAAATAAATGAATGGATCCCAGAGGATCTTTAGATTAACAGGAAACAGCCAACATTTTTGAATTTGGTTATTCAAGAGGAACTTTCATGTGAGCATTTTAAAATTCTGAAGACTAGGGACATGATTCTTTCTAAAACCATGTTTAATTGTTTTTGCATTTAGTTTAACATTTAGCAGTCATTGATATCTTCAATGACAAACATTTGAAAAGTCACCATTCCAAAGACTGAGAAGAAAACTGAAGAGATTCTGACCAGGTTCAGTGGCTCACACCTGTAATCCCAGCACTTTGGGAGGCTGAGGCAGGTGGATCACTTGAGGTCAGGAGTTTGAGACAAGCCTTGCCAACATGGCAAAACCCCATCTCTACGAAAAATACAAAAAATTAGCCAGGCATGATGGCACGCGCCTGTAGTCCCAGCTATTTCAGAGGCTGAGGCAGGAGAATCGTTTGAACCTGGGGGGCAGAAGTCGCAGTGAGCCGAGATAGCACCACTGCACTTCAGCCTGGGCAACAAGAGCAGAACTCCGTCTCAAAAAAAAAAAAAAAAAAAGACTCCAAGGCCATTCAAACATTACTCATACAATGTTAACACACTGCTGGAAACCCAGTCCATTCCCCAGAGATAGAGATGATGTGGTGTGGAGTCATGCTTGAAATCTCAGAGAGATAACATTTCACATTGCTATGCCCAACACAATCTGATCAAGCATTTTCAGAGTGCTTCATAGTAGTCAGTCAAAGTGAGCAAAGAGTTAATTAAACCACAGGGGCAAAGGCAGCTAATTCCCTGCAACAGCAGAAGTTTGATTTCCTTCCCAGCTGGAAAGCACAGAAAAGCAGCCAATCTAGCCCACCACATGGCATAGCCATTATCTTATGAGGCCAGGGCTCGCTTCCTGGCTCCATCCATTGCTGAAGAGAATGGGGTCAGAAGACTAGGGAAGTAAGGTGGGGACCAGAGGGGACATTAAACACCTATCCATAGAGAATACTTCAGTGTTTCCTTTCCCATTGTTTAACTTCATGGACAAAATCTTGGACAGCCCAACTCCTAGAACTTTAGGCTTAGACAGGAAGCAGAATTTAATGGTATACCCAAAGACAGGCAGTGTACCAATAAACAGTGCTAGGGTTTGCCACTTCTTAATATTGCCCACCTTTCATCCACATGTTATGAAATATTACATAACTTGCTTACAGAGCAAGCCTTTGGAAGCTAAATTAACCTTTTGACGTAAGACTAAACCTATTTAGTAAATCAATTCTATTTCTGTATCTCAAAAAAAGGAAATAAACAAAAGAAACCCAAACAACCACCCAGCTTCTCAAAATAAAATATTTACTGAAACTCACGAAATGAATTTTCACATGCCTCCAAGTTTCCTGACTTAGGAAGAAGTAAATAATGAGAGATCATGGGGGAGGTTCATCTTGTAGTATTTCTAGACAGGCTGAAAGCAGGAAATCCTTGCAATCTTCTGACCGAGCTGCATCTCTCAAGACTGCCGGGTCAAAAGGAGCCAGAAATTCTCTAAGATGTGAGCCCTGTCTCTTTCAAATCTTGTGGAGGGAAGGAAGAGGGCACAGAATTCTATCTTGGACAATGCTTACTCTGGGCAAAGATATTTCTCAAACATTGTGAATCCAGTGGCATAGGTTATTTTGATGTAGTCTCCACTTTTTCATTGCACTGACCATATTACACTACTAAAATGTAAGCAGAGATATACAAGTGTGTTTCCCAAAGCTGATGAAATTCTTGCCCTGTAAAAGCTGCTTCTGGGAAAAAAGTCTAAGTCATCTTCACCTGTCTCAAATACTCTGGGATGTAGAAAGGCATATACGTAAATACATAAAATGTCTGTTTATCTTCACTGAAAAGAAAAATATTTGGTACATCCAAGCAAACTACGATGCAGCTCTTATATTCCTTAAATTTATATCATAGAGATCTCATTAGTTAAGTTAGGCTTTCACAGAAAAATTAAGATAGTGTAAGATTTTTGAAACACAAAAGAATGCATAACTTATTATAAATGCAGAATATGTGTGACATTTATTTTATACTATATGGATGTTAAGTCAGCCTTCATAATATCAATCCCAAATTGCACATCCTAGAAAGATACAGCATATCATCCAAGATCTCAGACCAAATAAGCAAAGGAAAGAAACATTGTCCTGAGAAGAGTCTGAAGCAATGTCTTTATTTGCACATGAGTATGGGAATTGTTTTTTATGAAGTATTAGTAAGAAAAAAAAAGTTCCTATGTGCAAAAAACTCCAGAGCCCTTGGCAAAAAATGCTTTCCTATGCATTCTTGGGAAAATCTCCTACTCTGCTGTAGATAACTTATCTCTCCATAGAAATTTCTCCATAATTCACCGCCAAATCTTCCTCGATTTCAAGAATTTTAGGTTTTCTTCTCAAACATAAGAAGACTCTTTACAAGTCTCAATGACCAATAGTGAACACAGATTTACCTTGGAAACAAACATCAGACCCAAACTAACTGAGCAAAAGAGAGGTAACACGGCCCAAGCTCCAGAATCAATGAGTCTTATTTCTCAGAGAAAGCCTCAGGAGAGAAGAATTTTGTGTATTCCTCTTGGCAAACAGCCTTTAGAGCAAGCCCTTTGTTGTACTCAATTCTTCTTTGAGCCTATTGTCTTTTATAACCGGTGAAGAGACGTGGGAAATGAATTTTATTTCACCACTTACCTTGAACATAGACATAAATGACTGAGGCCAAGTCAGTTTCCCGGTAGAAGCACTTGTAGGCTCCAGTGTCATTTCCGATCACTCTTGGAATTGTGAGTGTCTTACAGAAGAGGCCATCGCTGCACTCAGTCACCTCCACCCTTTGCTCACTGCCACTCTGATTATTGGGCCAAAGCCAGTCCAAGTCCCTCTGTCCCCTGAAAAATTAATTTCAGGGAGGTATTAATATGAAGTGCCAGACTGTGAGGCTATTTCTAAGAAAAGAGAAAATTTGGTTTTGAAACTTAAATAAACTCTTCAACAGACACAGTCAAAGTCTTCTACCAGCCAGGCATGGTGGCTCATGCCTGTAATCCCAGCAGTTTGGGAGGCCGAGGTGGGTGGATCACCTGAGGCCAGGAGTTCAAGACCAGGCCGGGCAACATGGTAAAATCCTGCCTCTACTAAAAATACAAAAATGAGCCAGGTGTGGTGGTGCATGCCTGTAATCCCAGCTACTCAGGAGGCTGAGGCATGAGAATTGCCTGAACCCAGGAGGTGGAGGTTGCAGTGAGCCAAAATCACACCAGTGCACTTCAGCCTGGGCAAGAGGGCAACCCTGTCTCAAAAACAAAACAAAACAAAACAAACAAAAAAAAACAAAGTCTTCTACCAACAAGTCGGATTGACATATGATGAAAAGTTATAAACTCAGCTTCAGAAGTCACTTATAGAGATTCCTGAGTTTTCCATTAATTAATGCATTCTTTCTTTCAACAGATATCTATTAAGCATCTACTATGTGCCAAACTTGTTACCGACTAGAGAAAGAGCAGTGAACAAATCAGACAAAAATCAATGCCTTTATGGAACCTCAGTCTAACTGGAGAAAACAGGCAATTAAAAAGTAAGTAAAGTTTATTGTATAAAAGATGGTGTTTAGTACTATGGAGAAAAATATAGAAGATGCAAAGAAAAGGGTAAAGAATTTTGCAGGAGGTGGTCTTGATAAAGCTAGCCATAGGAACATCACGAAGAGCAGTATTACAGGAGCAAAAACAGCACATGGAAAGGCCCTGGAGCAGGTGCATATCTGGAGTATTAAGGGAACAGCCAGGAAGCCAGAGCAGCCAGGTAAGAGTGAGCAAAGTGGAGTAAGAAGTGAGGTTAGGAAGGAAGGAGGTGGAAGTAAGAGGCCCTCAGGGCCTTGTAAGGACCTCGTATTAAAACATAGATGGCTTGTACTGCAGCATCTCTCTACAAGGCCCCAAGGAAGATGAGAAGATAGTCAACATCAAGAAGAATGTAACATTATTGGTCCTTCATTCAAAGAACTTAAAATTTCCAGGAAGTTGCAGCTAAATCAATGAAGTTACTTTTAACACACTCCATGGTTTTTTTCAGAACATAAGAAATGTTTATGCAGAGTTCTAAAAAGCGAGCATGGGATCCTTGGGGATTTCAAATAACCTTGTTATCGAGGGTCGGTAAAAGGAAAATCTGATGGGAAATGTGTCTTAAGCAAGTAAAGCCAGAGAAACAGTACCTGCTACTGTGTTTTTTCCCAAGGGCTGGGTATTGGTAAGGGGCTAGGGTATTCTTTATACTGCAGTCTAAAATAGATGTATGTCATTCGGTTTAATGCTTAGTATTCAACAAGTATGAAGCTATGGCAATAAGCTACCCAAGGTCCTTTGTGGACCCCCAGCACTCTTCCAGGAGGGTAACATCACCTCCACTTGTCACAGTCTCTACCAAAAACACACAGGTCCTAAGAAGGCTCCATGCCTTTCATGTGTGATCACTATGTTAAACCCAAGGGTCTTCTATCTTTCATCCTGGGGTAAGGGCTGAAAGGCAAAATTTAAAGGCCTCTTCTTCTTGACAAAGAAGTCTACTTCTCCAGTTATCAAAAATCAATAGCATGACTTCTTGCTAGCAAGTGGGGAACGATGCATTCCAGAATATCAAGGCAGAGCCCGAAGTCCATTATTTATGTAGATCATGTGCTCAGTAATATTACCCACTAAATATTAAATTGCTATTAAATATTACTGCCTAAGTAATTACAGTAATAAATTTCTTATAAAGCAAAGTTTTTGGAAAGGGATAATAAGATGTTCAAGAATCATACTGAGCATAATAAATACAGTCCCAAATTTTTTCAACTCTATTCCTTAAATGTATGCCCTCAACTTCATTTATTCATTCATATTTATTGAGCGTATGTCTACTATATGCCAGGTGGCGGTACTGGTTATTGGAATGTGGGTGTGTGTGTGTGTATTTGTGTGTATGTGTGTGTGTGTGTATGCATGTTGGCAGAGAATAGTATAAAAACGCCAGCAAAATTGTACAGAATTTTTGAGAGAAAATTATTCTCATTTTCCATTATTACATCAGTTCTTAGAAACCTCACCACTCATGAACAATTACTACAAGCTCTATTATAATTCTGCTCTACTGGAAATTATTTCCACTCAATAAACAATCAGTTACTTAACACAAGAAATCTAGATCTAGAATGAATCCTTACCTGCACGTAATTTGAAGAGTTGTATTAGCCTTAATTGTAAGTATGTCTTTTTGTATGCTGAGCCTGGGCAGATCAAGAGAAACACTAGGCAAACCTAGAAACAAATTAAATAAATGAATGTAGTTGCCACTGAGTTAGACCTAATAGGAAACACCTTCCATAAACAATGCATACTCTATACTTTAAAAGGCCTCTTCAGCAATTCATTGTATAAAACTGGGAATTTACTTTTCACCATTCTCAGTAAAAGTTCACAAGCTGTGTCATAACAGGAAGAATGGGCAGATGGTCATAAACCAACACAACAGTTCTGCAATTCATGGAGCTAGGGTGGAGTTCCTGTTTTCCTGCATTGCCAACTTCAAGGTCTTACAAAAGGATATGGGACATTGAAACCAAATGAACCTTCATCTGATGATCTCACTCCCTTGGGAAAGGACCCACTGACATTTCTTATAAAACATAGGATGTACACATTTGACTAAATTGCTGATTAACGAATCCCACTTAGACGGATTTCTATATAGTTCATCTACGTACCCTGAAGGGAATGAGAGAATCTATGACCTTGTCTCATTTTCCTTTATCAATTTTCTAGTGCGCTTCCTCTGGTAACCAAACTGCCACAGCTGAAATAATGTCTTATAAAGACTGTACATTAAAAGCAAGGGAGAGAAACTGAGGAAGAGAAAACATTCCCCAAGTCCACACATACATGCATACTAATATACTTTTATGTATGTGTGGAATTTTCCCAATTTTACACATATGTGGAAATTAATATACTTTTCTGCCTACTGTAATTCATTAGCATTACCCTTTTTTTAAAAAGTATATGAATTTTTTGGTGAAAAATTTTCCCAATTTCACACATACATGCAAACTAATGTACTTTTCTCTCTATTGTAATTCATTAGCATTACCCTTTTTTAAAAACATATATAATTTTTTTTAAGTGTAATGCTAATGAATTACAATTGGGAGATCTGAACTTATTCATCAAAGCCCTGAACTCATCCTGACATCAAGCTTCAGTCATAAGAAACTTGTCTTTACCTATAAGGGATAAGAACCAGAAAAGTACCACGGCATAGATTCCTCACCATGGGTCCCTCTACAGCAAGATAATTGAATTCTCTGTCAACTAAATGTGAAGAGCTATGAGGTGTTGAAAAAGCATGAGAGAAAGAAAAATTGTCCACTATGCTAGGGTCTTAATAAATATCAAGACCTAGAAAATATCAGCTTTAAAAAAGTAATTGATGCTGGGCAGGCACCCAAGCTTTCTAAGTCATATCAACTAAGAAAAAATGACTCCCTAGGCCTAAACTGGCATTGACCTTGCTGGGCAAATAAGAGAGTATGAACAAATAGGAGGAAGTACGAGACGGTATAAATAGAGACAGTATAAGCAAATATTCAGCGCAAACATCCAATGCATTGAATCTGAGGATCCCAATGTGAACAAATGCAGGCAAAATGAACAAGTGACTGCACATGTTCTCACACACCACACAGATGTGCAAAATAAGTTACTGACATAACTGCTCGATATCATGGTTTTTAAGTCAATAATATGGTTTTTAAAAAACTAGAAACTAAGTTATATCAATATATCTCAGAAATTAATTGCCCTGACTTATGTTTAGGGCAGTTTTGTTCTTAAGACTTTAGACTGTGTCAGAATATCCCTGGGTCTACAAATCTGCATTTTAACAAGCATTTCAAGTTATCCTATCACAGATGGTCTATGGGCCACTCTTGGACAGTTGCTGGTCTGGGTGGTCATGTTTAATTAATTTGCACAGTACTTTGTGTGTGGAAGGGGGGTTACATTTATGTTTTAAATAGAGAATGGGGTCTCGCTATGTTGCCCAGGCACTTCTTGAACTCCTGGACCCAAGGGATCCTCCTGCCTCTGCCTCCCTAAGTGCTGGGATTACAGGAATGAGCCACTGCACCCAGCCTGCACAGTACTTTTTAATATGAAAGAAACAACTGCCCCCAAAACAGGCAAACAAAAAACCAAAATGTTTAAAAGCAAAATGAAACCTGGAGTCCCACTTTGTCTAAGAAAAGGAAAATGAAAACAATTCATTTGGATAACACAGATTTCAAACTTGACTGGGGAACACTAGGTTGAGAAAGATGCTGAAAACATGATGTACAATTCACACTGCAATCCAAATGAGAAAAAAACCATTATTTGGGCACATTCTTGTGAGAAAACAAATGACAGTAAAAATGACTCTCAATAAGCTGTGCCCACTCGGCTACCAAAATGAGAAACTCTTGAAGGTCCCTCATAATTTATTGCCACAGATCACATTCTAAACACACTTTCCTGTGTAACAAATATTTTAAAAAAGAAAAGGTATGTCCTTCATTCATAGGAAGCTGAGACAATGCCATACTATTCTAGAGACACATTTACAACAAAAATCTATTCAACAAGGCTCTCAATAACTTCAAATTCATATTTGTAGACCAATACAGTTTTTTGTTTTTTGTTTTTGCTCCGTTAAACTTCATTCGCTTTCATTGGCAAGCTTGAGCTGGACCCTTCAGAAAGTTCTAAAGAAATAACTGTAAGAGGTACATATGTTACTACTCAATAAAAAGCCCTTCTATGTTCAAATCCCATAACCAATATTAATTAATTTGTGCACTGTTACCCTTACAGCTCAAAGACGGGAAGGAAAAACAACAGTGCCTCTGTCTCTAGAATTTGATGGCACCAATTACAGCCCAATCCAATTAAGCAAGTAATGCACTCCAAAAGGGCAAGTTCACCATTATATTCAGAGCGACCCGCCTGCCGTTACTACTGCGCTAGGAAACACCCCAGGCTTAAAAGCAACTCACTTCTTTGTGGAATACAGAGCAACCACATGTTCCAGACCTTCATTCTCTTCCCATAAAGGGGGAGAGAGAGGGCTTGTCAGGGACAAATGAGTGTCCATGGTGGACTGGACCCGTTGAACCAAGTCATTATAAAGAAAATTCAGTAACCATGGACAGATGATCTTCGTACTGTATGTGGGTGTGAGTGTCTTTTAAGACATGTGATTCTTGTCTTAGGAAGTAAGAAATTTTTTTCCCTGAATTATTCGACTTTTTTTTTTCTTTCTCTGACTCTTTCCCCTTTCTCACCCTGCAAAGGGTGGAAATCTGGATATCAGCAAACTGGCTGCAGGAAAGAAATATTATCTAAGGGGTGGGGAGAGAAACGGAAGTGAGGAAGAAAAGACAGACAGTTACTGCATGAAGAACGTGTGTGTTCCTAATTGAAGGAGACGGAAATTTTAGGTGGCAGGGAAAGGAAGGAATGGCACTAAAGCTAGGTACCAAGGCCCACAGGAAAGGTTTTCGAAGCTTGAACTTCTGACAATGCGCTTACTCCAAGGACCACAGCGCTTTGAAAGATGCGCAATGCTTTACGCAGGACAGTTGGCTGTTACTTGGAGACCCTTGGGGAAGCTGTCAAAGCCCCCAGGACAAGTCCCTATTTCCCCCCCCACCCCTTCTTCGCTCTGCAAGGAGAGCGGCGTCCCGCACCAAGGAAGGAAAAAAAGTTTCTCTCCGCTCCAGACCCCACTTCATGCAGTGGGTGTGCAAGTGTGTTCGAGCATAAAGACAACAACGGGCCGGGTCCCGCAAAGAGGCAGAACCGAGTGTATCGTGCGATCCGGGAGACCCGGCCTGAGGTTCCTGCAAGGTTTCCTTCCCCGGGCCCGGACTAGGATATTGCGCGCAGCCAGACAACTTTTCACCGCCTGTTCTCGCCTGCGGAGGCAACTCCTGCCTGCCAGCCCCGGGCGCCTTCCCACCCCTGCCTCCCAAGAGCCTGAGGGTGTGTCGGCATCTCAGGATACGCTCCAGCGGAGGTCCCTGTCTCAAACCAGAGTCCTGGAAAAGGAACTGGGCTAGAGCACAGGCGACCACAGACTCGCTGGGTAATCTTGGGCCAGTCTCTGAGCCTCAGTTTCCCCACTGGTAAATGAAAGATCGCAAAGTGTCAAGTCCCGTCCAACTCTCCAGCTCTACGATTCCGAGTTCGATCTGGCTTTCAGGTCCTCTCCGCCCTCACCCGACCTGTCCGCCTTCCTCCTCCAGAGTGGGCTCCTTACCCACAGAGGCGGCCCAGGTCTCCACGCAGAGCCACAGGGCGACGGCCAGCAGCACCTTGCTCTCCATCCTGCACCTCGAGCCGGGCGAAATGCCCAGAACTCGGGAGCCGGTTCTTTCTCCCAGCGCCTGTCTAGAGAAGGAGGCGCGGAGGTGGAACCCGCGGCACCGCGCAGCGCAGGACAGTTCAGCGCACAGGGCTAGGGAGCCTGGGCGCCGACCGCGGCTGCAGAGGCGTCTGCGGTGCCAGTAGGAGAGGATATCCCGGCTGCCAGACTGGCTTTCTGCGGTGCGCAAGTGATGGCCGGCGCAGGCTGAGGAAACGCAGCGACCACACACTGCCTGCTCTCCCGGGGTCCCGGGACTCAGTGCCGGGTGGGAGCTGGAGCCGAAACTCTAGAGCGCGGGGGCGGGGCCGTGCGGGGCAGGGCCGAGGCGGAGGAGGGGCTCTCCCGTGCGGCCAGCCCCGCCCCTCACCCGGGTACCCGGCGGGGATCTACAGTTCCCCAAGCCCATTTACATCTCCCCACTTCCCCACACACCTGGACTGCGCTGGGCCCCAAGTCGCCCAGGAGAGAACATCCCGGAGCAACAACTTTGTTTCTGGTGTAAATAAAAAGTAGTCGGTAACGGGCACTGAGCTACTCCAAGGTTTAATCGCTTGCGGGTCCCCTAAATTTGGGGAGCATCACCAGGAGCGCAGCGAGGGGCACCGCGCCCTCACCAGGCGCTTCAAAGTGCAGGACCCTCTTCGCCATCGCGCGCGTCTGAAGTGGCCGAGAATCTGCAGCAGTTTGGAGCTACAAGGGAGAAGCGGATACTCAGCCAAGTATGCCGGGTCGCAAGCTGGCAGCGACTCCTGCCAGCAGTTTTGGTTTTTGTATTAGGGTATTTTGTTTGACCAGCATAATTGTAATTTAAAAAGCTGAATCTGGTTGCTGTTAATCAGAAAACGCACCCGTCCAGTTCGCCAACATTCCCGCTATTTCCCAAAATATTTGGCGGCCCCAAGTTTGAAGTGACCTGCCTAGCCCCAAGAAGGCATTTTCGTTTGGGACCCCTGCCTGGCTCTCGCCACAAAACCTGTAGCAGGGCTCCAGGGAGCTGGAGGTATACAGGGCCCGTCCCTGGCATAAGGCTTTCCGTGAGAGAGGACTTTTGTCCATCGTGTTCCCCAACGAAGAGCCCTAGTGAAAGTTTGGCCATGCCCCTTTTCAGAGCAGAGCTTCCAGCCAAGATATCCTTAGGCCCAGGGGAAGGAGGCCAGCTGCCAGCCGGCTTCAGTGGAGGAGCAATGAAGCAAAAGCACCTAGGACATTCTGTGACCAAATTGCACAACTGTCTCCACGTGTGTGGACTTCTTGTGGCAGCTGTTTGGAGAGAAACTCCAATTCCTTCCTGACCACATTCGTTCCTTCTTGTTTTCTGTCCGTATCTCCCCACACCTGAGGAGTGACATCAGATGTCCCCTAACTTCATTAAATATGAATCTTCCAGATGCCTATGTCTCTTACCTCCCAGAGGTGCTTTTTAATGACAACCTAAAGGACCATTCTTCACCAAGATAAACACACAGAATTATTTTATCTACGTCTAATTCAAACTAGATTGATTGTATACAATTAATGTAACCTGTTACTTATCTTCATCTGTTTTTAAATATTTACTGTATTCACGCTTTTACTTTTCCAAGTTGACAGGTGAAATATTTTAACTCTGAGATATAATGAATGTATATAGCAAAAAAAAAATGTTGGAAAAACACAAAAAGATTTAGAGTGAAAAGACTTTCTTTTGGCAGAGGCATTTTTATGTTTCCTATTTTTTCCAAGCAGATTCTTAAGCACAAGAATGTAGATATGTCACCCTTCTCTTCCCACAATTGCTTGGTATAAATGCTGTTTGAGCCTTGGCTTTTTTCCCTTTAAATTGTATTTATTTATTTGAGACAAGGTCTCACTATGTTGCCCAGGCTGCTCTGCAATGCCTGGACTCAGTCCATCCTCCTGCCTCAGTCTCCCAAAGTGCTGGGATTACAGGCATGAGCCAACCTGCCCAGTCTTCACTTTATAATATACATTGGAGATTTGTTCTACATCAACCTTTAAATCTCCATCTTTTATTTATTTATTTATTTATTTATTTATTTATTTATTTATTTTTATACAGAGGCAGGGTCTCACTATGTCGCCCAAGCTGGCTGCAAACAAAGCTCCATCCTTCCATCTTTTCAATGTTGGCATGGTGCTCTACTGTATAGATGTACTCATATTTATCTGGGAGGTATTTATTTGGGGAGGGGAGAGAATCTTTAAAGAAACTCCTCTCTTCCTGCTAGTAAATGTAGCAAATAAAATAGGATGGACTCTGGCAGAGTTGGATAAAGGGGTGGGAGATGGAACCTGGTTTGGAGAGGGCAGTTTTTCTCCATCCCCATCACCAAACAATTCCCTATCAGCCTTATTTACAATTCATGACACTTCCTCTTCGATGTCTCATTTAAGAAGATAGTGTCTCCTCTGAATGCAAACCAGAACCTGCAGGCCCATGGTAATAGCCCCCTTTAGAAGTCTTGGAGGAAATGATGTGCCTTTGATGGCCACAAGACCAGAATTTGGCAGAGTCTCAGTGAAATCAGCCTACCACATTCCCTCCCACACAGCACTTAGAAGTGCCTTAGGTTCATAAAAAAATGGCAAAGTCTGTTAAAAAAAAAAAAAAAAAAAAAGATAGAAAAGAAAGTCTGTTCCATGTGCAGCACCCTCTCATTATCTGGCATTGCAAAGGAGTGACTTTTGGGAGTTAACCCAACAGTACGGCACCTAGCAAAGTGCCCCAAATGTGTTGAGTGTTCCACAGATGCTATTCAGATGCTACAGCAGAGTAGTAGTTAAGTGCACAGACTCTGGGGCCACTGCCTGGATTTTATTCCCAGATCTACCACTTATGAGCTGTGTGATCTTTACCAACTTACTGGTAACTTATCTATGAAACACAAAAAAAATTATAATAGTACCTTCTTCATAGGGTTCTTACAAGAATTAAAGGAGTTACTGCATGTAAGGCATTTGGAATAGGCCCCAACACAGCTAGTAAAGATCTTGGACATAGTAAGTACCAGATACACATTAAGAAACATTCTGCAAAAGTTAGTTATACTACAACGCATGGGCTTCTTCATGCTGCTGAGATCTAAACTGCAAAGCAGGCTCATTCATTCAACAGTTTTTGAGCACCTACTATATGCTAGGCATTGAACCAGGAACTGGGGTTACAATGGTGAAAATAATGTCAAGATGAGCTTAAATGAGGAATCATTGTAACAGCCTCACCCAAGACAAATTTAATTTAATCTTTAAGCACTTCTTGTCTCCAGCTACTTTTCTGGGCTTGTACATACAGAATATACATTGTTCATACTCAAAGCACACTGCATAAATTACTCTCCATGGTCTCCAAATTTGGTTACATTACCAGCAGTATTTTGGACTCCATGTCTTAACAAGTTATATGAAGATTGGTGAAAGGTTAATAACTGTGGAAGTTCAATTGCTTCAAAGAGAATAAAATACCCAGGAATCCAACTTACAAGGGATGTGAAGGACCTCTTCAAGAACTACAAACCATTGCTCAATGAAATAAAAGAGGACACAAACAAATGGAAGAACATTCCACGCTCATGGATAGGAAGAATCAATATCGTGAAAATAGCCATACTGCCCAAGGGAATTTATAGATTCAATGCCATCCCCATCAAGCTACCAATGACTTTCTTCACAGAATTGGAAAAAACTACTTTAAAGTTCATATGGAACCAAAAAAGAGCCTGCATTGCCAAGACAATCCTAAGCCAAAAGAACAAAGCTGGAGGCATCATGCTACCTGACTTCAAACTATACTACACGGCTACAGTAACCAAAACAGCATGGTACTGGTACCAAAACAGAGATGTAGACCAATGGAACAGAACAGAGCCCTCAGAAATAATACCACACATCTACAACCATCCAATCTTCAAGAAACCTGACAAAAACAAGCAATGGGGAAAGGATTCCCTATTTAATAAATGGTGCTGGGAAAACTGGCTAGCCATATGTGGAAAGCTGAACCTGGATCCATTCCTTACACCTTATACAAAAATTAATTCAAGATGGATTAAAGACTTAAATGTCAGACCTGAAACCATAAAAACCCTAGAAGAAAACCTAGGCAATACCATTCAGGACATAGGCATGGGCAAGGACTTCATGTCTAAAACACCAAAAGCAATGGCAACAAAAGCCAAAATTGACAAATGGGATCTAATTAAACTAAAGAGCTTCTGCACAGCAAAAGAAACTACCATCAGAGTGAACAGGCAACCTACAGAATGGGAGAAAATTTTTGCAATCTGCTCATCTGACAAAGGGCTAATATCCAGAATCTACAATGAAGTCAAACAAATTTACAAGAAAAAAACAAACAACCCCATCAAAAAGTGGGCAAAGGATATGAACAGACACTTCTCAAAAGAAGACATTTATGCAGCCAACAGACACGTGAAAAAATGCTCATCATCACTGGTCAGCAGAGAAATGCAAATAAAAACCACAATGAGATACCATCTCACACCAGTTAGAATGGCAATCATTAAAAAGTCAGGAAACAACAGGTGCTGGAGAGGATGTGGAGAAATAGGAACACTTTTACACTGTTGGTGGGACTGTAAACTAGTTCAACCATTGTGGAAGACAGTGTGGCGATTCCTCAAGGATCTAGAACTAGAAATACCATTTGACCCAGCCGTCCCATTACTGGGTATGTACCCATAGGATTATAAATCATGCTGCTGTAAAGACACATGCACACGTATGTTTATTGTGGCACTATTCACAATAGCAAAAACTTGGAACCAACCCAAATATCCATCAATGATAGACTGGATTAAGAAAATGTGGCACATATACACCATGGAATACTATGCAGCCATAAAAAAGGATGAGTTCATGTCTTTTGAGGGACATGGATGAAGCTGGAAACCATCGTTCTGAGCAAACTATCGCAAGGACAAAAAACCAGACACCGCATGTTCTCACTCATAGGTGGGAATTGAACAATGAGAACATTTGGACACAGGAAGAGGAACATCACACACGGAGGCCTGTCGTGGGGTGGGGGGAGGGGGGAGGGACAGCATTAGGAGATATACCTAATGTAAATGATGAGTTAATGGGTGCAGCACACCAGCATGGCACATGTATACATATGTAACAAACCTGCACATTGTGCACATGTACCCTAGAACTTAAAGTATAATTTTAAAAAAATTAAAAAAAAAAACTGTGGAAGTTGAACAGTGGGTACTTAAAGATTCATTTGACTATTCTCTCTACTTTTACATGTTTGAAAGTTTCCATGATTAAAAAAAAAAAATCTGTTTTAAATGACTGTAATCAAAGGATGCCTAGGCCAATATAACACTAACTTTTCCATTGTCTTTTCCTTGATATGGTGAAAATAAGGAATTGGAATGTCCTTGAGCATTATCTTTTAATCATTTCAGGCAGCAGCTTCATCATTTGTCAATGAAAATAATAATTCTTACCTAACTTAAGAACTGTTACGAGACTCAAATGAGATCATCTCATGAAAGTGCTCTATAAACTGTAAAATGGTGATGGTGGTAATAAGGATTCAATAGATGTTTAATTTTTTTCCTTAAAGTACTTGTTACCAAGGCCTTTAATTAGGTGTCTTCCACACATACCTTCATCGCGTAAGAACATCAACTGTTCAAAAATATTTCCTGGCCAGGTATGGTGGCTCATGCCTGTAATCCCAGCAGTTTAAGAGGCTGAGGCAGGAGGATTGCTTGATGCCAGGAGGCTGAGGCTGCAGTGAGCTATGATTGCACCACAGCACTCCACCCTGGGTGACAGAGTGACACCCTGACTAAAAAAAAGATAGTATTTTCTATATTTCTTTGAGGTGTAGATATAGATATAGAGAAGAGATACATGGAGACATACATGCATAATAGAAAATTTTGCAGAAAATATCTAGAAGGGTACACACCAAAAAAGTACCTACCTTGGGGAAATGGTTGAGGCACAGAGGCAGAGGGATGAGAACTTGTACTTTTTGCTTCATATATTTCTATAATTTTTTTCAAACTGAGAAAGTATTACTTTTACAAATAAAAAATACTATAAAAGAGATCAACTCTCTTTTCTAGGGGCTGTTATATTTTTAAATACGACCATTTATTGATTACATGTTTGCACTGACACTTTCTCATGTTTACTGTATTTTTCTTTCCATGTTCATTTATTTTCAACTTACCAGAGCCTATGACTACCTCACCAGATGTTGGCTCAGTTTCATAGCCCATTCATACTTACAACTATTGCGCCTTGAGAGATCATGAGCATACCCTTTGTTTCTCATTATCTACCTTCTTTAAACATCTAAGTTTATTTCACTCCCTGTGTGATTTATACATTTAACTTGTTATATTTGTATGTTCAAGAAAAAGAAGGCTATGTCACCACAAAGCCAGGCCCACCTTGAATGTGTCCAACAGTGTTCGATTTTATTCATAGAGGCTTATATTCTAGTAAATATAAAGCAAACTCTCCATCCTCTTTGTGAAAGAGATTAAAGAGAACTTGATTACTTGCTCCCTGCAAAGGAAAAAAATCTCAGTTACAATAAATATGTATAACTATGTTCCAGTCCCAAACTCTCCCATATAGTTTCTCAGAATACCTCACATGAGAATAGATAGAATAATTTCTAAATGTGTAAAAGATGCAAAGAATTTAAATAATCAGCTGAAAGTCCACACAGCACCAGAGAAGGGTGCTAAAAAATAATAAGAGCTAACACTTTTTGAGCACATCATTTGAGCAGGCTCTGTTCCGAATACTTTATTTCTCATTTCATCCTCATAACATCCCATGACGTGGCAAGCACTATTAGTATTCCTTAGAAAGAAAAGAAGAGAAAAAATATTTATTCTTAATTTAAGTAAATGTCTGTTTGCCTTCCTAAAAGTCTTGCCAAAAAAAAAGTTGTTATATCTCTTTGTAAATAATCGATGAAGTTTTTTCATCATTAATTAGGAATATGATAAAAGGAGGGCATTCTTTGCTTTTTTCAATAACAGTAAAAAGAAGGGGTAGATTTTTGGAGCAATTACTATGTGTTAGGTATTTTCCTTGGATTGTCTTATTTAATGCACATAATAACTCAGTAGAAAAGATACTATAATTATTCCCATTTAAGGGAGATGGGAAAATGAGGTTTAGAAAGTTTAAGTAACTTTTCCAATGTCCCATAACTGTAAGTGGTGGAATCAGGACTTAAAAGCAGAGAGGTATTAAGCAGCCAAAACAGACCCCTCCTAGCACATACAAATAGCTTTTTGTTTTTGGTTTTTTGTGTTTTTTGAGGACTAATCTCATTCAAGGCATGAGGCTGAGTGAATTGTTGCCACTGAATTCCTCTGCCTCTCCATAACAATAGCTTCCATTTTCCTAGATGCATGAAAAGCTAAGTGACTTAGAAGAGGCACTCTGAGATGGCTGACCAAAGAAGAATGCAAAGCAGGTAATTAGATCTTGCCCTCCCCACCTGCAGAATCCCAGCCACATTGAATATTTACCTTCCACCCAACCCCCAAACCACAGATCTTCTCTTCCAAAAAAAAAAAGGAGTAGTTGCTTCTATACAAATAATCACTTGAGCATTTGGGGCATTTCTTTTCTACCATGAATTTTTGCCATTTGTCCTCTTGGACATACCTTCCATACCCAGTGCAAATATCTGTCCCAAGTGATATGTTTTGTTTTTTTATTCAGCTGTCTGCTTCAATTCAGACCCTTCTAGGAGAAATAGGCAAAGACAAATCTTACCTGAGCAAGTAGTTAAGTTTGGAAGGATAGTTGGTAAGGTCTAATAAAAACGGTTAAGGACATGCATGATGATGGTGCCTATTAATAAAATCTATTTTGTATACTATAGACTTATTGTGTTATGTCTAATTAAATAAAGCTATTGTAAAGATACTTTGGAGTTCACATTATATATGCTAGCTATATAAAAGTACTTTATATGATTATTCTTAAATTCACATTTAGATAATAGTCATCCATTTAATAAATATATCCAGTTATACTGAATTTATACTTTATCATTGACAAATTAATGTGGACTATTTTGTTATTCACAGAACCAGGAAATTGTTTTCCTTTTCCTGTACACACATAGCACTTAATGCAACATCTGATAACATAATCACATATTTATGCAAATGTTTCTCCCTCAAATCAGGGATTAGGTCACATTGATTTTGTATTCTCAGTGCCTAACACAGTCCCTGTGCATATTCACCTCTCAACACATTAATGATGTCCAAGTTATTTTTGTTATTTCCATTTCTGCTGCTCTTTGTTCCTCCTTTGCTTTTTATTTTTCCAGAATCACATGCCTCTTGAGTATTCATTGCAAATGTCTTTACAGAGAGCAACTTGGGGGAATAAATGGAACCATACAATGCCAACATAGACACAACGGAATGAAACAGTCAGTTCTTAATTTATTAAGCAGTGGGGATTGAAGATTTTTGTTTTTGATTTTGAGTACAATGAAGAAAAAGAAATAAAGCATTTATAAGATTTGCATGTAATATACAGGAAACGTGTGATTGAAATGTTGCATCTGTGTGATTTGCAGACTTGTAACCATTTTCCAGTGAATTAATACCATCTTCCCCCTTAAAGCCCATCAAGTTTTCAAAGAACTGAATAGTGCAAAAAAATACTTTTGGTTCCCAGAGAAGTGCTACAGATTACCATTCCCTTATAAGAAGAATGTATACACTTCCAGGTTAGTTGTATTAGTTTGCAATACTGTTCACATTTTTAGAGACTAAAGATAATGTTTCCCGGTAATGCCACTTCACTAGCGTTGAGAGCAAGTCAATGACAGCAGGAAAGTTTTATGTTCTTTGTATATAAATTTAGTCTCCAGAGTTTCCAAAACATTAGTGAATAGTCCCTGGAGGCACAAATAAAATTTTTTTCTTTGAGCAGTGTTTCTGAACGTTCATTTCTAATATATCACTGCATTGCTTCACTTAATTAAAAAAAAAAATCTCACGAAGGAACGCCTCACAAAGAGAGAAATTTTAAAATAAAATGAAAAATACAACTTTAGATCTAATTGATAATCATCCAATAATTGGTCAGGCTGGTCATAGGCAGATGAAAGGCTGTAAGGGAGTCATTTCATGCATCTGATCACATAATATAAATAAAAGATCCAGCTGTGGAGAAAATGATTCTAGTAACAAAGCACCACATCAAAAATATTCCACATTAAAATGGTCTTTGGATATATACAAAAATGCTTATATTTCCTTATCCTAAGAAAACTTGACCTTGCTGCTCCCTAAAGCTACTTAGTAGTCTAGTACTTTGACCCTTCCTTCAAACGAGTTCTTGAAAGATAAAAGGACATCCCTCACCTTCTCTCTTCATGTGCAGTAACTTCTTACTCTTGACTCTGCCCAGCATCTCCACAACAGCCATCCCATTGTCCACCCTCTTCTTGAACCTCCGTCTTTGTTGAAGCTTGAAACACTCATGGGTACACTCCTACCTACCAGCCAATTCCCTTCACTGGCTGACATTCCTTTCCTCAACCCTAAACATAGGGATGGCCGAATCCATTCTTGGTCACCATCCCTTGTACTCTTCCATGACTTTCTCAGGAATTTTATTTCCTCTTGTGCCTTTGACTATCTTCCTTACAGAGAAAACTTGAAAAATTGTGCTCTCCAACTCTGATTTTTTACCCTAGCTCCAGCTTCTAATGTCTAATTCTTCCCGGACATCTCTGTGTACGTTCCACCAATTTCTTAAATTCAAAGTGCCCCAAACCGAATTCTTTGTCTGTTTACACCCACCCTGCCTCCTTCAGCCTTCTCAAGCTCAAAGTCCCTCTAGATGCTTATACTACATTCCATGCTATCCCCCTGCCTTTTCTTTTCCTCTCAAATCCAATTTTGTCTACATTCTTTACTTCCCTCATATCCATCTCCTATTTTCATTCATCAGACTGCCCTGACCCGTGACCAGTTTGCCTTTTTCTTGGAATATTCCAGTCCACTCATCACTCTGCTGCCAAAGTTATCTTCCTAAAACACAAAGTTCATCTGTCCTTTACCTTGGACAGTTGACCACTGTACATAGCATAAAGCCCCAAATCCCAAGCCTTGTGTTTAAGGGTTTTGTTCTTTGCTGCTTCCTATTTATACAACTTACCTCCCAGTATACCATATACATACTCTTAGTCCAACTTTCTAGATTTCACTGGCCACCTCCAGAAAATGCGTTACACTTTTTTGTCTCTTGCTTACTGTCTGCCTTGAATGTGCTTTATTCCAATATCTGCCGGTACATAGTTGGCCCTCTTTAAAAAGAGGCCCCAGGAAGTCTCTGCAATCCCTCCTCATCCCCATCTCCCCATCTGACTTAATCTCTCCATGCCTGCAAGAGTAAGGATTCCTTAAGTTGTAAGAAACAGGAAAACCAACTCAATTTGGCTTGAATGTATAGGACCATGTTGTTGGAAGTTATGGGCTGCCTTCAGACAGTTTTGTCCAGAGTCTCATTGTGTCATTCTGCTGTTTTTCCCTGTGATTGTTCTCAATTCTGCCTTCGGGCTGTCCTCATAATAGAAAAAAAAAATGGCCACACATTCTCACTCCACACTGTCCATAGAAAGACAGTGTCTCTTGAGAAATAAAGGGGAAGATCCTTTGATCCTTTGACCTAAGCACATCTTAAATCTGATTGCCTTATCCCTAAACCAGTTACCAGAGGCAGGAAGGATCTGATAGGCTATGTCAATCAGAGTCCACCTTTGCAATTAACAATAAGCTCAATAACACCAAAACTACATAATTAAAATAGAAAAGGGACTATTCCTCAAAAAATTCTAAATATTTTTCTAGGAAGCAGGGGGAAATGGATGTTAAAGAGGCAGCTAATCAATGACCATTATATTCCCCACACTCCAAGAATATCTGTTGTGACATAAAGGATATCATGCCTTCTAACAGGTTTATTTGAGTATGTGTGTCTGTCTCTCTCATTATATTGTAAGATGAAGGACAAGTTTAGTGTGGTTTACATAATCGTTTTCTCTAAACTTCCAAATAATTGATGACAAGCTTTTCAATCTTCTTCTGAAATAGTTTTTTCTGCATCCAACAGTATCACCATAATAATGACTAACATGTATTGAGTTACCATGTGTCAGGCTCTGTTGTAAGCATTTTACGTGTGTTGACTCCCTTAATTCTCACCATCAGGCTACACATTTCATAGATGCAGAAATTAAGGCTGAGGGAGGTTAAGTAACTTGCCCAATCCTAAGCAGCTTGTGTATGGAGGAGCCAGGACTTGAGCCAAAGCAATGTGTTTCCAAAGTCTACACTCCGAAGCTGCCTCTTAATGCTGGTTATATTTATTAATCTCAATAAAATGTACCTGTTGGCAAAACAGTAAAAAGCTACACCCATTCAGACTACCACTCAGTCTTGCCAATTCTTTTTTAATGTATCTGTCCTTTATGGTTTGTTCTTACATTAAATTGACCATTCAAATTCTGACCATCTCTTGGCTAGAATTCTAGACTAATATATTTAAGAATGAATCCATCTCATATTTCCACCCCAAACTATATGCTTAGCCTCAATACTTTTCTTCCTGACCTGATCCCCAATACTAAAGGTGGACCATCTTTCAGCTCATAATCAGAAGAGAATAAGACCATCAGAAGTTAACTATCTAGATTGGCTTGTGACAACAAGTCTTATGGGACAGCATGGTAATTGATTCTTTGATGTTGTCCCACCTCTGAGATGGAACTCATATAACTGTGAGAGCCCTTCAGAGATTATACAATCCATTGCCTTCTCTTCAGTCAGGAATCCATTAACCATTAAAGATTAATCTTGATTATTATCATCTTGAAGAGGCATTGAAAAGATTCTCCACAATCACACTTGGAAATACGAACTTCTACCCCCAGCATGTGACTGTGACAGCGGCATGCCGGGAGGTTTCACCCCGTGCTATGTACCCAGTAGCCTGTGCAGTGCCAGAGACCTACTCCTTGAGCACAGATCACAGATTGCCAAGCAATCTCTACTAATTCATTACCTTGCTTTCTAATAGCAAGGTAATTATGATGTATCTATGCAAACACCAGCATTTTAGATGTTTTAAAAGTATTACCCATGCACTAGATATATTGTTCCTTTTCCTAGAGAATTTATAGATATGTATCATTTTATTTTTAAGTTTTAACTTATTTATTTATTTATTTATTTGAGATTTATTAGTGTTAAATCAGTGGTTCTCAACCCCGGCTACACATTAGAATCTGCAGGGTCTGGGGAGCTTTGAAAACCTGGTACCTGGCACCTTCCTACATCATAAATCAAAATCTTTGGGAGGAAAGATTTGATCAATAGATTTTTGTTGTTGTTTATTTGTTTTCTACTGTGACTCTGTTGTGCAGCCAAAGTAGAGAGACATCATGTTAAACTCTTGTTCATGAGAACAGAAATATCTTTCCAAAATTTAGAAATAAAAACTTTGTAGCTTCAGGATGATTCCGTCCATTGGGTACAAGAGCCACAGTGAGCTTCCCAAAGAGTACCAAAAATACGTGAGAAATTTGAAAACCATAACACATAAGAGCAAACTAATTTATTCCTAACAAACTCAAAATTATGAAGAATACTTTTAAATACATTTTGCCCCCCAAAATCTGTTTCATGTGAATGAATGTTAAGGTATTTGGCATGATTCAGGGTGAGTCTTCCACATGTAAGGGCATTTATAACAAATTCTTAAAGCATTCTTGAGTATTTCAAATTGCTATTTAACATTTGACTAGATGAAATGTTTCTACCTACTACTGGGAAAAAAAGTAGAAGAAGTAAAAAAGTCTGAAGTCAACAGTCTGGTACTAATAATTCACTTTGATAGGAAGAATTACAGCATTCCAAGTCTTAGCTTCAAACAGAAGATAAGCTTTTTATGTTTGTTGAGGCAGCTCTCTCCTTTTTTTCTGAGTTATGCTTTTTGTTAAACGCTACTATGAATGAAAGAAGAACTGCTTGAAGGGGATTGAGTGGGAGGAAGACATCAAAATTGAGTTTCAAGAAATATAGATAATCTAAATCAGTTAATCTGATCTAGAAACATTGCTGAACATAATGGAGTATGCGGTGTCATCTTTTGCCCTTCCTAACTCCTAAAATCAAAAGTCAAATTCTAATAAACTAGAGTAATATGTAGAGCTAACTCATATCCAGTTAAAAGAATTCTTTAGGGTCTAGAAATACTAAAACATTAGCCGGGCATGGTGTCGGGCGCCTGTAATCCCAGCCACTCGGGAGGCTGAGGCAGAGAATTGCTTGAACTCGGGAGACGGAGGTTTCAGTGAGGCGAGATCGCGCCACTGCACTCCAGCCTGGGAGACAGAACGAGACTCGACTCAAAAAAAAAAAAAAATTCTTTATAAGCTTGTGTTTCAAAAAGTTTTAAGACATCTGTATGTGTGTGCTTGTGTACAGAATACACACTAAAACCATACCCATCAGAATTTAACAGTGGTTATTCCTCAGTGAGAAAAATATGAATGACTCAAATTTTCTTCAACAATCACATAATACTTTTTATATGTATATGCATAGCAGAAAAGTCTTGAAGGGCTCACATGAAACTTAATTACTCCTAAGGACCAGAATGGGGTGGTAATGACGGAAGGGATCTCATTTATTACTCTATATTCTTTCATATTACTGAATATTTTTATTAATAATTTATAATTGAAAATGATAGTTTAAATAATAATAAACATATGATTAAAATTTGAATTTTAAAAGAGCCATTAAAGACCATACTCATTCTTTCCAATTGGGAAGTGTCTTTATTAATATCTCATCTGCCCAGGTGGGTAAGAGAACATGAACAGAAATGCTCTCACATTTTTAATATTTGTTATGGCAACATCTCACTTCCAGGTACCAAAACATGTGTTCATTTTCCATTACTGCATAACAAATGACTCCAAAACCTAGTGGCTTCAAACAATGAGAATTTATTATCTCAGTTTTTGCAGGTCAGTGAGGGCAGTCTAACTGGATTGTTCTGATCTGGGTGTTTCATGAGTTTGCGGTCAAGATGTCAGCAAGGGATGTGGTCATATGAAGGCTTGACTGGGGCTGAAGAGTACATTTCTGGTGTGACTGACTCACATGACTATTGGCAAGAGGACTCAGGTCTTCACTGAATATTGGGACTCTCTATAGGGCTACTTGAATGTCCTTATGTCATGGAAGCTGCCTTCTGCAGAGCAAGTAACCCAAGGTAGCAAGGTGGAAGCCACACGTCTTCTATGAACCAGACCTGGAAGTCATGTCCACAGTATCCTATTAGTTCACAGTTCAACCCTCTTCGGTGTGGGAGAACAGTAATTCCAGGACTTTCATACCAAGGACAGGGGTTACTGGGGGCCCTCTTGGAGTTTATTACAATTTCTGTCATTATTGTTTTATAGTTTTCAACATCCAAATCCTGACCATATTTTTATAGATGTATCCCAAAGTATTTCATATTCTTTCATGTCATTGTAAATGGTACCATTTTTAAGTTTTAATCTCCAATTGTTTTTTGCTATTATATAGAAATACAATTAATTTTTATATTGTCCTTGTAACCTGTGCCCTTGCTAATCTCACATATTAGTTCTAGTAGGTTTTGATTGATTTGGGGATTTAATATGTAGATAATAATGTTACCATTAATAAAGACAGTCTTAGTTCTTCCTTTCCAATCTGTATGCCTTTTATTTATTTGTTGGCTTGTTGCATAGACTAGGATCTCTAATATAATGTTGAATAGAGGTAATGAGAATGTGCATCCTTGTCTCATATCCAAGCTTGAGAAGAAAGTATGTAGTTTTTCATCATTAAATATGATGTTTTAGGTTTTTCATAGATACTTTTTATCAGGCTGAGGAAGTTCTCTTATTATTTCTAACTTATTGGAATTTATGATGAATAGATGTTGAATTTAGTCAAATGCTTTTTCTGACTCTATTGAAATAATAATATGGTTGTTCTTTTTTAGTCTGCTGCTATGTCAAATTCATATGATTGATTTTTGAATGTTGAGCCAAACTTGCATTCCTGGCAAAATAACAACTTAGATATAATGTGCTTTTTTTTAAATACATGACTAGATTTGATTTGCTAATGTTTTGTTAAAAATTTTTGAACCTATATTAATGAGGGATATTAGTCTTCAGTTTTTTTTTCTGTTTCTGATTTGTTATCTTGGTGATGACAGCCTCATAAAATTAGTTAAGAAGTATTCTCTTCTATTTGCTGAACCATATATATTTGCAGGTTAAATGATATTATCTTGGACTTGCTTCAAATTATTTTGGATGGATAGAGGGATAGATGTGAATATACATGATACAGGATAGGCTAGGAGTTTATAATTATTGAAGATTAGCAACGATTAAGGATGTATGACACTTTTCTCTGTGCCTCTGTATATGCATGACATTTTTGATAATAAAATGTTTTCTTTCCTTTTTTTTCTTTTTTTGAAACAGAATATTGTCCCGTCGCTCAGGCTGGAGTGCAGTGGGCATGATCTCAGCTAATTTTTATGTTTTAGTAGAGATGGGGTTTCACCATGTTGTCCAGGCTCATCTCAAACTCCTAACCTCAAGTGATCCACCCTCCTCGGCCTCCCAAAGTATTTGGAGTACAAGCGTGAGCCACCGTGGCTGGCCAAATATTTGCTTTTAAAAATAAACCAGTGTCCTTTCCACAGCTCTATCCTACTTTCCAGTTAGTATGCGAGTAGAGGAGGGCATCTCAAAAGTTCAGCAAAGGGAGAAGTAGAGATTTAGACAGAGTTCATAATTCTTTTAATGACTGTACTGGTCATTATCATCCAAATGTGTATTAAGAGGAGGGTAGGATACACTGAGTACAGCTTCAGGATTTAAGACCTTCTTAATTTCTTGACTATTTCTTCAACTTAGCTTTGAAAAACTCTATCCTGTAATGCAATGGTTGTCAAACTTTAATGTGCATGAAAGAGCTTCTTAAAATACACTTCGCTGGCTGGGTGCGGGTAGCTCACATCTGTAATCCCAGCATATTGGGAGGCCGAGGCGGGCAGATCACCTAGGTCAGAAGTTCAAGACCAGCCTGGTCAACATGGTGAAACCCTGTCTCTATTAAAAATACAAAAATTACCTGGGCATGGTGGCGGGCACCTGCAATCCCAGCTACTTAGGAGGCTGAGGCAGAAGAATCACTTGAATCCAGGAGACAGAGGTTGCAGTGAGCTGAGATAGCGCCACTGCACTCCAGCCTGGGAGACAGAGCAAGACTCTTTCTCATAAAATAAAATAAAATAAATAAAATAAAATACACATTGCTTAGGACAGTAAAACTCTTTTGTATGACATTACCATAATGGATTAATGTTATACACTTGTCAAAACCTATAGCATACGCAACACCAAGAGGGAACCCTCGTGTAAATTTTGGAATTTGGATAATCACGGTGTGTCAATGTAGGTTTATCAGCTATAACGAATGTACCATTTTGGTACAGGATATTGATAGTGGGGAAGCCATGCATGTGTGGAACAAGGAGTGTAAGCCAACTCTGTACTTTTCACTCAATTTTGCTGTGAACCTAAAACAGCTCTAAAATATAAAGTCTGTTTAAAAGAGCAGAACGAAAACAAAAAACACACTGTTGGACTCCATCTTCAGAGTTTCTGATTCAGTAGGCTTGAGGTGGAGCCTACGATTTTGCCTTTCTAATGAGTTCCCAGGTAATAGTTATGATGTTGGTCCATGAGCCACCGGAACTTCTATTCTAGTATAATGCTTCTGATCTCAGAAATTTGAAGCCTTCTCACAATTTAAACTCTGGCTTCAATCCAAATAGAATAGTATTTAGTTCACAAGCTACATTGGCTCTGAATTCTGTTAGATTCATTTTAGCAAATTTTGCTTGGACATCGACTATGTACCAAGGCTCTTGTTAACATCTATAGATACAAGGACACATATTAATGCACTGTCTCTGCCATTAAAGGTTTTATAGTCTGATGTTCTAATCTTCAGTCTTGTTTAGTAATTTTAGAAAATATTTATGTTCAATTCTAATCTGTTTCACTTCTAATGGATTATTTTTAACTTTGCTTCTTTAAAAGAAATTAACCATTGAGTTCAGCTTATAGTATAAAACATTATGATTTTTTCCTACATCTTGCTCTATAACATAATTCAGGTGTTCCCAAGTGTCCCCCAGAAGGGAGCTAAGAAATCATCCCATTCATTCACTTATTCACATTTTACAGTTGAGGAAAGAGAGGCTCAGAAATATCAACTTTTCCAGGTCACTGAACTACTAAGTAAGAGGGCTGGAACTAAATTCAAGTTGTAGGACCCCCAGTGCTGTGCTCTTTCCATGACTTCAGGCCTCATGACTTAAATTCCAACATCAAAGAAAATTATGAATCCCCACATCTAGAAAATATTACAAATTTCAGTAGAATTTCACATTTAAATTAAATTATTGAAGGTCTTTGTGAATTAAAGAAGAAAAGGTGGGGGAAAAGATGAAGGGATTGGGTGGTGGTGGTACAAGTCATAATAGTAGTAGTATAGTAGTCATAAATAACTTTCCATGTGTTACATAGTGTGACTTTCTTAGAATATTCACTCTTCTCAGTAACTCTTTGAAGTATGTGTAATTACTATATCCATTTTACAGATGAGGAAACTGAAGCACAAGAAGTTTAGTAATTTGCCCAAAGAGACATGGCTTTTCAATTCAATTTCATTTAGTAGTCTTGGGTATAGTTAATCCCCTAAATGTAACCAAATTCTGCTAAGAGGGAGGTGTAAGTAATATTGAATCATTGTGTAGAGTTTTGTATAGTTCTTCAAAGCACCACATCTCTTTTAGATAGCTTAGCAAATCTCAGTGAGGTAGTTGAAACATAAGGAAATTTAAAATTCTTTCTTCTGCACCTATTAAAAATGTATTTAACAGTTCTATCTTTCTTAGCAGGTCAAATATTAAATAAAAATTGTTCTTTCAGCAATTGGGTTCATGAATAGGTCAAAAGGCTTCGTTGGAGTGGGTGATGCAGAAGGTACACACACATTCACATACACGTAGACACACACACCCTCATTCAGTCTCATGCATAAACAAACATTACCTTATACCCTGGGGGAATACTTTTAGCTATCTTTAGCCAAACTGGTTTCACTTGGCAGACCGCAACCCCCTACAGGTGGCACCTATTTTCTGTGAAGTGTTTCCTTTTCCCAGAACTGAGACATTGGCACCACATACCTCCTTGCTCTTCTCAACATCTGTTTCTACTTATGTGCCAGATAGGGCCACCTGACCTGTGAAGGGAAACAAAACAAAGGTTCATGGCTATTGTCTATCAAAATGTCATGTTTTGGTCCACCCAGATTGGGAAACTCAGTTGGAATGCCAAGCACTGGTCTACCGTAAGAAGGGGCTATGGGAAAAAAATATTTTCCTTATTCAACTGTTTGTGTCCATTAGAATATAAGGTAGGGCTCTAGACCTTGGAGTCTAGGGAAACCAATTCATAGAGAGATTAATCATTTGCTATCACTTCTAAGTCATTGCATATTGCTGCACAGATGGTACAAAGAATATAGAAAGGCATAAAACTTGCCCTGAAGAGGTTTATAAGATTAGGAACTCAGAATTGGTACATTAGAAAATAAGTATGTAAAGCTAGATAGTGTATCCAATTTACAGGGCAAGCAATAAGTATCATAGGCATCCCTTGGAAGGAGTGATAACCAAGGGCTGGGGTGATAGGAGAACGTCAGTGGTGATGAAACTTGAAAAAAGTAACTGATTTCATTGTCATGACAAATGAAATCATTTTCTTTTAAAAGATTACCAGGATGAAAATGACCAAGTCATAACTCTCCTAAGACCCGAATCCTATGACACCCAAGAAAATCTGTGTCCTTGTTTCCTAAATATGTTTATTTTCTGCTTCTCTTATTTTCCTATAGTCAACATTCAATTTATCTGCAGTTGAGGATAGAGACTGGCAAGGATAAATCTAGGGATATACTATACCCTTTATTTTTGCCTTCAGATTTCATTTCCAGTTCTCAAAACTTTTACTAGACTTGAGTAACATGCACCCAAATGTAATTACTTGAATATATACATGCACAAGTCCATAAGCTGCCTGTAATGTGGATATTCATTGCAAAATTAGATGATTAAAAGGTTAAAAAAATGGAAACAAAGTTAATACCTACCAGTAGGGAGGAGTTACATATATTGCTCATGGAAAAAAAGCAAGCTGCCAAGCAGCAATGTCTAGTATGATTCCATTTCATTAAAACAACAATCAAAAAGAATACCTGCACCCCGTGCATGTACCTCATGCATAAACCAATTCTGGGAGGCAATATGAGAAATTGTTAATAATGCGAATATCTGTGGAATTGGCATTTGGCATTTCATTTTTTTACTTTATTTTTTCTTTGCTGGTCAAGATTTTTAAATATATACTACATTTATAATGTTTAAAAATAGTTTAATATACATGTATATATATGTAATATTTAAATTTTTTATTTTCAGATCTTCCGTTTAACCAACAAATGACCTGGAGACTCAAAGTGAAGCAGACTCAACAAAAGGTTCAGAAAAGTCGACCATTAAGCAGAGGAATGGCCACTAGGCACAGGTTTTTTAAATTTAATGGCATTGGTCATTGCCTCACAGAAAACCAAATTTTCTTCAAGCAATAGATGATAAATATTCTGGGCTTTTGGTACTAATAAGTAGTTCAAAGCCTCAGTAGCTTGAATTTCAAAACTGAACAGGGCTTATGAAACTACTCATAAATTGTGAGAGGCTGATTGTTTAAGAAGTGGGAAAGACATTGCTAAGATGATCTGTTTGCTCATGGCATTCTGTGACAGCTGCCAGCCTCAAGCAAGATTGAAGAATGCTAGATGTTGAAGTGGCCTTTCTTCTCCTTTGCCCGAAGAGCTCTGAGCAAGGCAGCCAGATGACCATGAACTCTGTGTTTGGGATCTGGAGATAAGTGGGAGAGGCTCAGAGCATCCTGCTGATGCACCAGTTCAGGGAAAAGTTAGTTGACGCAGCCCTTTGCCTTCCGTTTGGCTTGAATAAAATCAGGAAAAGTGGCTTAGACTCAGTACTTTCTCTGCCCTCCTCAGGGTCCACATGTTTCCTGACCCTTAACCTTTTTTTCTGTTCAGGGGCAGTCACCTGCACATGAGCTTAGCTGACAATGACATCCTGCCCATCTCTATGTCCTGTACCCATCCTTGTGGTTCACTGGGCTGCCCATGTCTTCTGCAGACAACTTGCTTCACGTCTAGCCATTGTCTGACCTAACCATCGCCTAACCATACAGCCAAGCTGGTTTTCTTATTTAACAGGATTGGAGACCTTTGAAATGGGCAAGTTGGAGGAAGTCCCTGTAAAAACCAACTAGCTAATTTACAAAAACACAACTCTCAAGAAATAAATTGAACTGCCTTATTTTTTTCTTTTTTTTTTTTTTCTGATTCCTGTTAAGGAGGGTATAATGGCCAAACCTTTTAGGGAGATGATAAAACACCTGCTCAACACTAACTGTCCTTTTTTTCTTTCCTTTTAGAAAAATATATACAAATTTTGGAGCTCTAGTGACAGAAATGGGTCAACTCTGTGTGTCCATTTTTCGGGTTACATCCTATAGGAATTAAATATATATTATAAATGACACAACTCCAAATTATGATATAGTGGAGAAAGCACTGAGCTGAGGGTTAGAAAACCTGATTTTTATATCAATTCTGCCACTAAATACTCTGGACCCTGTTTCTTCATTAGCAAAATAAAGGAGAAGATTGTTATCTTCTTGTTATGAAATGCTTTGCTTCCGTGGATCAGCGGCAAGTCGGAGGCAGGAATCATACTCAGTTGCATTTTCAGCTCCATCTGGAGATCTACAGTCAGTTTGTCACCTATCACAAGTGTCCTGGAATGAGGCAAACTCCCTCATTCTGGTAAATAATCAGAACCAATTACATCACTTGTCATGTTTGCTACTCTCTGAGAAACTTAGCATGTTTTCAGAAATTATATTATACGGTTAATTTTCCCCATGGTAGCCTGAGAACTTTACTGTGGCACAAGAGAAAGAAAAACAGGAAGGAAGGAAGGAAGGAAGGAAGGAAGGAAGGAAGGAAGGAAGGAAGGAAGGAAGGAAGGAAGGAAGGAGGGAAGGAAGATGATAGACAATACATAAATTACAGGTAGGTAGGTAGATGAATAGATGATGGATGGATGCATGGATGGATGGATGGATGGATGGATGGATGGATGGATGGATGGATGCATGGATGGATGGATGCATGGATGGATGGATGAATAGACAGATGGATACGTGAATACATAGAAAGATGGAATCAAGTTTCTAAGCATGGTCTCTAGAACCAGACTACCTTTGTTCAAATCACAGTACTACAACTTTCTGACTGAATCATCTCAAATTATGTCACCTATTTGTGATTCAGTTAACTTAATGGAAATGGCAAAATTCGGAAAGCAATATTTACCTCATAAGGTGGTTGTCAAGATTAAGTAGGATTATTTATGTAAAGCTTTCAGCAAAGTGCTGCATGTATAGTAAGTGCTCCATAAATATTAATTATTATTATAATTATTATTTAGGAAATAGTATGTGTGTTTCCCTTTCACCATCATTCCAACCACCAATCCCCCTGACCCCACACACACACCCAGAGGTAACCACTGCTAGTGGTTTGGTGCATGTTTTCTCTTACATACATAGATATATACACGTGCTCATGCACTCACAAACACACATCCCTTATAATTTTTGTGTTACTGTTCCCAAAAGTGGGTTATATATCATATATTGTTTTGAGATGATTGTTTTCTTTTGCTTAGCAATATGCCTTATAGAGCTTCGTATGTCATGTATAGACATTATTCATACACCAAAATATACTAAATCGTGCCTCTATTGATGAACAGTTAAGCGGTTTCAAATTTTTCAGTGGATAGCCTTTAATATGTCTTTTTTCTCCTATGTAACTATTTCTTTTTTTTTCTTTTTTTATTATTATTATTATACTTTAAGTTTTAGGGTACATGTGAACAATGTGCAGGTTTGTTACATATGTATCCATGTGCCGTGTTGGTATGTTGCACACATTAACTCGTCATTTAGCATTAGGTATATCTCCTAATGCTGTCCCTCCCCCCTCCCCCAACCCCACAACAGTCCCCGGAGAGTGATGTTCCCCTTCCCGTGTCCATGTGTTCTCATTGTTCAATTCCCACCTATGAGTGACAACATGCAGTGTTTGGTTTTTTGTCCTTGCGATAGTTTGCTGAGAATGATGGTTTCCAGTTTCATCCATGCCCTACAAAGGACATGAACTCATCCTTTTTATGGCTGCATAGTATTCCATGGTGTATATGTGCCACATTTTCTTAATCCAGTCTATCATTGTTGGACATTTGGGTTGGTTCCAAGTCTTTGCTATTGTGAGTAGTGCCGCAATAAACATACGTGTGCATGTGTCTTTATAGCAGCATGATTTATAGTCCTTTGGGTATATACCCAGTAATGGGATGGCTGGGTCAAATAGTATTTCTAGTTCGAGATCCCTGAGGAATCGCCACACTGACTTCCACAATGGTTGAACTAGTTTACAGTCCCACCAACAGTGTAAAAGTGTTCCTATTTCTCCACATCCTCTCCCCTGTTGTTTCCTGACTTTTTAATGATCACCATTCTAACTGGTGTGAGATGGTATCTCATTGTGGTTTTGATTTGCATTTCTCTGATGGCCAGTGATGATGAGCATTTTTTCATGTGTTTTTTGGCTGCATAAATGTCTTCTTTTGAGAAGTATCTGTTCATGTCCTTTGCCCACTTTTTGATGGGGTTATTTTTTTCTTGTAAATTTGTTTGAGTTCATTGTAGATTCTGGATACTAGCCCTTTGTCAGATGAGTAGGTTGCAAAAATTTTCTCCCATTCTGTAGGTTGCCTGTTCACTCTGATGGTAGTTTCTTTTGCTGTGCAGAAGCTCTTTAGTTTAATTAGATCCCATTTCTCAATTTTGGCTTTTGTTGCCATTGCTTTTGGTGTTTTAGACATGAAGTCCTTGCCCATGACTATGTCCTGAATAGTATTGCCTAGGTTTTCTTTTAGGGTTTTTATGGTTTTAGGTCTAACATGTAAGTCTTTAATCCATCTTGAATTAATTTTTGTATAAGGTGTAAGGAAGGGATCCAGTTTCAGCTTTCTACATATGGCTAGCCAGTTTTCCCAGCACCATTTATTAAATAGGGAATCCTTTCCCCACTTCTTGTTTTTTCTCAGATTTGTCAAAGATCAGATAGTTGTAGATATGCGGCATCATTTCTGAGGGCTCTGTTCAGTTCCATTGATCTATATCTCTGTTTTGGTACCAGTACCATGCTGTTTTGGTTACTGTAGCCTTGTATATAGTTTGAAGTCAGGTAGCGTGATGCCTCCAGCTTTGTTCTTCTGGCTTAGGATTGACTTGGTGATGTGGGCTCTTTTTTGGTTCCATATGAACTTTCAAGTAGTTTTATCCAATTCCGTGAAGAAAGTCATTGGTAGCTTGACGGGGATGGCATTGAATCTATAAATTACCTTGGGCAGTATGGCCATTTTCACGATATTGATTCTTCCTACCCATGAGCATGGAATGTTCTTCCATTTGTTTGTATCCTCTTTTATTTCATTGAGCAGTGGTTTGTAGTTCTCCTTGAAGAGGTCTTTCACATCCTTTGTAAGTTGGATTCCTAGGTATTTTATTGTCTTTGAAGCAATTGTGAATGGGAGTTCACTCATGATTTGGCTCTCTGTTTGTCTGTTACTGGTGTATAAGAATGCTTGTGATTTTTGTACATTGATTTTGTATCCTGAGACTTTGCTGAAGTTCCTTATCAGCTTAAGGAGATTTTGGGCTGAGACAATGGGGTTTTCCAGATATACAATCATGTCATCTGCAAACAAGGACAATTTGACATCCTCTTTTCCTAATTGAATACCCTTTATTTCCTTCTCCTGCCTGATTGCCCTGGCCAGAACTTCTAACACTATGTTGAATAGGAGTGGTGAGAGAGGGCATCCCTGTCTTGTGCCAGTTTTCAAAGGGAATGCATCCAGTTTTTGCCCATTCAGTATGATATTGGCTGTGGGTTTGTCATAGATAGCTCTTATTATTTTGAGATACGTCCCATCAATACCTAATTTATTGAGAATTTTTAGCATTAAGGGTTGTTGAATTTTGTCAAAGGCCTTTTCTGCATCTATTAAGATAATCATGTGGTTTTTGTCTTTAGTTCTGTTTATATGCTGAATTACATTTATTGATTTGCATATGTTGAACCAGCCTTGCATCCCAGGGAGGAAGCCCACTTGATCATGGTGGATAAGCTTTTTGATGTGCTGCTGGATTCAGTTTGCCAGTATTTTATTGAGGATTTTTGCATCAATGTTCATCAAGGATATTGGTCTGAAATTCTCTTTTTTGGTTGTGTCTCTGCCAGGCTTTGGTATCAGGATGATGCTGGCCTCATAAAATGAGTTAGGGAGGATTCCCTCTTTTTCTATTGATTGGAATAATTTCAGAAGGAATGGTACCAGTTTCTCCTTGTACCTCTGGTAGAATTCAGCTGTGAATCCATCAGGTCCTGGACTCTTTTTGGTTGGTAAGCTACTGATTGTTGCCACAATTTCAGAGATTCATCTTCTTCCTAGTTTAGTCTTGGGAGGGTGCATTTGTCGAGAAATTTATCCATTTTTTCTAGATTTTCTAGTTTATTTGCGTAGAGGTGTTTGTAGTATTATCTGATGATAGATTGTATTTCTGTGGGATTGGTGGTGATATCCCCTTTATCATTTTTTATTGCGTCTATTTGATTCTTCTCTCTTTTCTTCTTTTTTAGTCTTGCTAGTGGTCTATCAATTTTGTTGATCTTTTTGAAAAACCAGCTCCTGGATTCATTAATTTTTTGAAGGGTTTTTTGTATCTCTATTTCCTTCAGTTCTGCTCTGATTTTAGTTATTTCTTGCCTTCTGCTAGCTTTTGAATGTGTTTGCTCTTGCTTTTCTAGTTCTTTTAATTGTGATGTTAGGGTGTCAATTTTGGATCTTTCGTGCTTTCTCTTGTGGGCATTTAGTGCTATAAATTTCCCTCTACACACTGCTTTGAATGTGTCCCAAAGATTCTGGTATGTTGTGTCTTTGTTCTCATTGGTTTCAAAGAGCATCTTTATATCTGACTTCATTTCGTTATGTATCCAGTAGTCATTCAGGAGCAGGTTGTTCAGTTTCCATGTAGTTGAGCGGTTTTGAGTGAGTTTCTTAATCCTGAGTTCTAGTTTGATTGCACTGTGGTCTGAGAGACAGTTTGTTATAATTTCTGTTCTTTTACATTTGCTGAGGAGAGCTTTACTTCCAACTATGTGGTCAATTTTGGAATAGGTGTGATGTGGTGCTGAGAAGAATGTATATTCTGTTGATTTGGGGTGGAGAGTACTGTAGAAGTCCATTAGGTCTGCTTGGTGCAGAGCTGAATTCAATTGCAGGATATCCTTGTTAACTTTCTGTCTTGTTGATCTGTCTAATGTTGACAGTGGGGTGTTAAAGACTCCCATTATTATTTAGTGGGAGTCTAAGTCTCTTTGTAGGTTTCTAAGGACTTGCTTTATTAATCTGGGTGCTCCTGTATTGGGTGCATATATATTTAGGATAGTTAGCTCTTCTTATTGAATTGATCCCTTTACCATTATGTAATGGCCTTCTTTGTCTCTTTTGATCTTTGTTGGTTTAAAGTCTATTTTATCAGAGACTAGGATTGCAACCCCTGCCTTTTTTTGTTTTCCATTTGCTTGGTAGATCTTCCTCCATCCTTTTATTTTGAGCATATGTGTGTCTCTGCACATGAGATGAGTTTCCTGAATACAGCACACTGATGGGTCTTGACTCTTTATCCAATTTGCCAGTCTATGTCTTTTAATTGGAGCATTTAGTCCATTTACACTTAAAGTTAATATCGTTATGTGTGAATTTGATCCTGTCATTATGATGTTAGCTGGTTGTTTTGCTCGTTAGTTGATGCAGTTTCTTCCTAGCCTCAATGGTCTTTACAATTTGGCATGATTTTGCAGTGGCTGGTACTGGTTTTTCCTTTCCATATTTAGTGCTCCCTTCAGGAGCTCTTTTAGGGAAGGCCTGGTGGTGACAAAATCTCTCAGCATTTGCTTGTCTGTAAAGTATATTATTTCTCCTTCACTTATGAAGCTTAGTTTGGCTGGATATGAAATTCTGGGTTGCAAATTCTTTTCTTTAAGAATGTTGAATATTGGCCCCCACTCTCTTCTGGCTTGTAGAGTTTCTGCTGAGAGATCAGCTGTTAGTCTGATGGGCTTCCCTTTGTGGGTAACCTGACCTTTCTCTCTGGCTGCCCTTAACATTTTTTCCTTCTTTTCAACTTTGGTGAATCTGACAGTTATGTGTCTTGGGGTTGCTCTTCTCGAGGAGTATCTTTGTGGCATTCTCTGTATTTCCTGAATCTGAATGTTGGCCTGCCTTGCTAGATTGGGGAAGTTCTCCTGGATAATATCCTGCAGAGTGTTTTCCAACTTGGTTCCATTCTCCGCATCACTTTCAGGTACACCAATCAGACCTAGGTTTGGTCTTTTCACATAGTGCCATATTTCTTGGAGGCTTTGTTCATTTCTTTTTATTCTTTTTCCTCTAAACTTCCCTTCTCGCTTCATTTCATTCATTTCATCTTCCATCACTGATACCCTTTCTTCCAGTTGATCGCATCAGCTACTGAGGCTTCTGTATTCTTCACGTAGTTCTCGAAACTTGGCTTTCAGCCCCATCAGCTCCTTTAAGCACTTCTCTGCATTGGTCATTTTAATTATACATTTGTCTAATTTTTTTTCAAAGTTTTTAACTTCTTTGCCATTGGTTTGAATTTCCTCCTGTAGCTTGGAGTAGTTTGATCGTCTGAAGCCTTCTTCTCTCAACTCGTCAAAGTCATTCTCTGTCCAGCTTTGTTCCGTTGCTGGTGAGGAACTGCGTTCCTTTGGAGGAGGAGAGGCCCTCTGCTTTTTAGAGTTTCCAGTTTTTCTGCTCTGTTTTCTCCCCATCTTTGTAGTTTTTTCTACTTTTGGTCTTTGATGATGGTGATGTACATATGGGTTTTTGGTGTGGATGTCCTTTCTGTTTGTTAGTTTTCCTTCTAACAGACAGGACCTTCAGCTGCAGGTCTTTTGGAGTTTGCTAGAGGTCCACTCCAGACCCTGTTTTGCTGGGTGTCAGCAGCGGTGGCTGCAGAACACCGGATTTTCGTGTATCGCAAATTCAGCTGTGTGATCGTTCCTCTGGAAGTTTTGTCTCAGAGGAGTACCTGGCCGAGTGAGGTGTCAGTCTGTCCCTACTTGGGGGTGCCTCCCAGTTAGGCTGCTTGGGGGTCAGGGACCCACTTTAGGAGGCAGTCTGCCCATTCTCAGGTCTCCAACTGCGTGTTGGGAGAACCACTACTCTCTTCAAAGCTGTTAGACAGGGACAATTAAGTCTGCAGAGGTTACTGCTGACTTTTTATTTGTCTGTGCCCTGCCCCCAGAGGTGGAGCCTCCAGACGCAGGCAGGCATCCTTGAGCTGTGGTGGACTCCACCCAGTTGGAGCTTCCTGGCTGCTTTGTTTACCAAGCAAGCCTGGGCAATGGCAGGCACCCCTCCCCCAGCCTTGCTGCTCCCTTGCAGTTTGATCTCAGACTGCTGTGCTAGCAATCAGCGAGACTCCGTGGGTGTAGGACCCTCCGAGCCAGGTGCGGGACACAATCTCCTGGTGTGCCATTTTCCAAGCCCGTTGGAAAAGCGCAGTATTAGGGTGGGAGTGACCCGATATTCCAGGTGCCGTCTGTCACCCCTTTCTTTGACTAGGAAAGGGAACTCCCTGACCCCTTGCACTTCCCGAGTGAGACAATGCCTCGCCCTGCTTCGGCTCGGCTTGCCCACGGTGTGCTAAACCGACTGTCCTGCACCCACTGTTTGGCAATCCCTAGTGAGATGGACCCAGTACCTCAGATGGAAATGCAGAAATCACCCATCTTCTGTGTCGCTCACACTGGGAGCTGTAGACCGGAGCTGTTCCTATTTGGCCATCTTGGCTCCACCCTATGTAACTATTTCTATAAGATTGATTCCTATCTTGCTGAGTTATAATATATGTGCACTCAAATATCTTATATATATCCTGCCCTATTATCTCCTAAAAGGATATTATGAATTTATATACTCCCATCGACAATTTATGAGTCTGTTTTTCCACACTTTTACTCTTATGGGATACTGTTAATATTTTTAAATCTGTAAATTTTATGAGCAAAATGTGCTACTTTATTTTAATTTATAATTCTCTAATTATTTATTTATTTATTTGTCCTTTGAAATTGACCCAGGCTTTTTGTAGACATTTACTGTATTTTCCTTCCCCCATCCAAACGTTTATCTGAAAATGTTGCCAAAAAGTGTGAACAAGGCACTGCACAATTCCCAGCTGATAGGATAATCACTATTCTGGGTATCTCCTTCCTTGTGTTAGAGCCAAGAAGGTTGGAAAAAAAGAGAGAAGTTTTCCATTAGAGAAGTTACATCCTTATTCTCTTTATTTATTTCTTTTGTGTTCATTCAATAGTTTGACTTGGAAATCCAACATTTGAAATTGGGACTGTTCTAATACTATCTTATGAACAGTTTGCTTAATTACATGGGGAAAATCAAAACCCAAATGCTCTTACCGTGGCAAATTTCCTTAACGATCTCAACATCAACACTCAGTGCTAATGGGAACATGAAGACAGGGATATTCTCATATCCCCCTGGTAGAAATCCATTGTGCTGCCGTCTGTAGGGGAAGCAACCTGTTAAGGCATCTGTTAACATTAAAAGTATATATACCCTTTGCCCCAGAATTTTACTCCTTGAAATCTAACTATAGAAATGATAGCATTAATATGAAATGGCATATATACTAGGTCACTGCTCAGTCTTCAATGTCAGTTTGAATTTCCTGGGGATTCAGTTCAGTAGGCTGGGATAGAACTTAAGATTCTGCTTATTGAAGAAGCTCCCAGGTGATGCTAATGCTGCTGGTACATGGACCACACCTGACTGGCTAGGATATTAACTGTGGTATTGTTCATTAACAGATTAAATTAAAAAACAAAAACAATGAGTGAATACTCATCAGGAGGCCCAGGAAGTCATCAAATATCCACATCATTGAGTATTATGCAGGGATTTAAGGTAATGAAGTAAAGGTTCACTGGTTGATTTGGAGGGCGTTTTGTGTGTGTGCATGCTTGTGTGTATAATTTTATTATTTAGAAAATATGAGAGAATATTAGTCAGGTTGTTAGCCACCTGTTGAGGGGATAAAAGTAATGTGGCAGGAAGAAGATAAGCACAAAAAAAAGGGAAAGGAAAAATCCAAAAGTTTATTTACTGAAAATAGCATATTTGTAATCATATATATATGTACATATATATAAAATATAATTTTTTTTTGAGATAGAGTATTGCTCTTGTTGCCCAGGCTGGAGTGCAGTGTCACAATCTCTGCTCACCGCAACCTCCACCCACTGGATTCAAGCGATTCTCCTGCCTCAGCCCCCCAAGTAGCTGGGGCTACAGGCATGCACCACCACACCCAGCTAATTTTGTATTCTTAGTAGAGACGGGGTTTCTCCATGTTGGTCAGGCTGGTCTCGAACCCCGGACCTCAGGTGATCCGCCTGCCTCTGCCTCCCAAAGTGCTGGGGTTACAGGCATGAGCCACCGTGCCCGGTCTCTAATCATATTTAATGGACACTAACATATATATATAAGTATATGTGTCAATAAATTTTAAATGCTTAATACAAAAAAGTTAAAGAAATAAAAAGTAAATGTGATAAAATTAAACCAGATCAAAATCTAGGTACCGATCCACGCTACAGGAAACCTTGAAAACATTTTACTAAGCAAAAGAAGCCAGTCACAAAGGATCACGAATTGGATGATGCCATTTATGTAAAATGTCCAAACTTAGGCAAATCTATAGATAGAGTAAGTAGATTGTTCCTTGCCTAGGGCTGGGGCAGGCGAGAGCAGGGATGAAGAGGTTAGGGGATGAGGTGGTGGCTAAGAGGTGCAGAATTTCTCTTGAGGGAGATAAAAATGTTCTAAAATTGATTATGGTGATGGTTGCACAGATCTGTGAATACCGAAAACCACTGAACTGTACATTTTAGGTGGCTGAACTGAACGACATGTGAATTATATCTTCATAAAGCTATTTAAAACTTGTGTGACTGAAAACAATTTTTCTAATGTGAAAGAGCAACTAACTCCTTCTATTTCTTGAGATTTATTTTCCTAATTGTTGACTTAATATTTTTTCTCCTTCGAAAGGCAAAAATCCTAACTTGAACTTTATCAGGAATTTTTACTCATTTTTGACACGGTTTCTGGTGCACATGCCAATCTAAAAGGTATATAATGCCTTCATTATAAACTTATGCTCACCAATCTGAAATGGACCCTAGAAATCACACTATGTCTCACTTGCCCATTCTCTGGGAAACACTCTCCAAGCCTTCTTCACTTCCTTCTATCCTTGTACCCCAATGCAATGGAAAAAAAGAAAAGCCACCAGTAGGCTATCATGTAACCTGTCTACGTCTGTTCCTGTCCTACTTTTGTTTCTTCTGACCTAGATATAATCCCCTCTTCTGTGCTTTGGGCCCCATTCTCTGCCATTTCTTAGATTCCTAACACTAACAATAATCCTTTCTTACTCCCACAGATTTTATTAATGCCTACTCTGCTTCATTTATACCTACCTGGTTTCCACAGTCATTGAAGCTTACCATGCTTGCCTTATGTTATAATAACAGTGTGGTATATATCTTTGCATACTTTTTTCCACTTACATAATATAAATATATTTAGCAGAAAGCTCTTCATATTGTGTTTTACAAAATAAAAGGGACTATAGAGTTAAAATATTCTTTTTATCCATTCATCTGCTGATGGACACTTAGGTTGCTTCCAAATCTTGGCTATTGGGAATACTGTTGCAATAAACATGGAAGTGCAGATACATCTTCTATATACTTACTTCTTTTCTTTTGGGTATATACCTAGCAGCAGGATTGCTGGATTATAAGGTAGCTCTGTTTTTAGCTTTTTGAGGAATCTCCAAAATGTTCTCCATGGTGGTTACACTAATTTACGTTCCCACCAACAATGTATGAGGGTTCCCCTTTCTCTACATCCTTGCCAGCATTTATTGCCTGTCTTTTTGATATAAGCAATTTTAACTGGGGTGAGACGATATTTCATTGCAGTTTTGATGTGCAGTTCTCTGATGAAGGATGCTAAGCACTTTTTTACATACTGTTGGCCCTTGGCACAGCTTCTTTTGTGAAATGTCTATTCAGATCTTTTGCTCATTTTTAAATCAGATTATTAGGTTTTTTCCCTATAAAGTTGTTTGAGCTCCTTGTGTTTTCTGGTTATTAAACCTTTGTCAGAAGGGTCGTTTGCAAATATTTTTTCCCGTTCTGTGGGTTGTCTCTTCACTTTGTTGTTTCATTTCCTGTGCAAGAGCTTTTTAACTTAGTGTGATCCTATTTGTCCATTTTTGCTTTGATTGCCTATGCTTGTGGGGTATTCCTCAAGAAATCTTTGCCCAGGCCAATATCCTGGAGAGTTTGCCCAGTGTTTTTTTGTTTGTTTGCTTGTTTTTTTATTATTATTATTATTATTTTAGTAGTTTCATAGTTTCTGGTCTCAGACTTAAGTCCTCAATCCATTTTGATTTCATTTTTATATATGGCAGGAGATAGGTGTTTAGCTTCATTCTTCTACCTATGGATGTCCAATTTTCCCAGCACCACTTATTGAAGAGACTATCCTTTCCCCCCTGTATATTCTTGGCACATTTGTCAAAAATCAGCTCACTATAGATGTATGAAATTATTTCTGGGTTCTTCATTCTCTCCATTGGTCTATTTATCTGCTGTATTTGTCAGTACATTGCTGTTTTGGTTACTATGGCTCTGTAGTATAATTTGAAGTCAGGTAATGTAATTCTTCCAGTTTTGTGTTGATCTGCTTTGTTTTGGCACTGGCTATTCTGGTTTTGTTTTGTGTGTGTGTTTCCATATAATTTTTAGAATTTTTTATTCTATTTCTGTGAAGAATGTTCATTGGCATTTATTTACTTATTTTTCTGTCTATCTTATTTCTTTTTTCTTTTTAATTTTTGTAGGTACACAGTAGGTATATATATTTACGGGTTACATGAAATATTTTGGTACAGGTATGCAAAGCATAATAATCATATCAGGGTAGATAGAGTATCCATCACTTCAAGCATTTATCTTTTGTGTTACAAACAATCCAATTATACTCTTTTAGTTATTTTTAAGTGAACAATTAAATTATTTTTTACTATATTTTCCCTGTTGTGCTAGCAAATACTGGGCATTATTTATTCTTTCTAAATATTTTTTTGTACCCATTAACCATTCCCCCTTCCCTCCCATCCCACTACACTACACTTCCCAGCTTCTGGTAATCATCATTCTACTCTCTGTCTCCATGACGTCAATTGTTTTAATTTTTAGCTCCCATAGATAAGTGAAACATGCAATGTTTGTCTTTCTGTGCCTGGCTTATTTCACTTAACATAATGATCTGTAGATCAACCCATGTGGTTGCAAATGACAGGATCTCATTCTTTTTGATGGCTGACTAGTATTCTATTGTGTATATGTACCACATTTCCTTTATTCATTTGTCTGCTGATGGACACTTAGGTTGCTTCCAAAGTTTGGCTATTGTGAGTACTGCCGCAATAATCATGGAAGTGCAGATACCTCTTTGATGTACTGATTTCCTTTCTTTTGGGTGTATACCTAGGAGTAGGGTTGGTGGATCATATGGTAGCTCTATTTTTTATTTTTTTGAGGAACCTCCAAACTTTTCTCCATAGTGGTTGTACTAATTTACATTCCCACCAACAGTGTACAAGCGTTCCCTTTTCTCCACATCCTTGCCAGCATTTGTTATTGCCTGTCTTTTGGATAAAAGCCATTTTAATTGGGGTGAGATGATATCTCATTGTAGTTTTCTTTCGCATTTCTCTGATAATAGGGGATCTTGAGCACTTTTTCCTGTACCTGCCTGCCATTTGTATGTCTTCTTTTGAGAAATGTCTACTCAGATATTTTGCCCATTTTTAAATTGGATTATTAGATTTTTTTCCTATAGAGTTGTTTGAGCTCCTTATATATTCTGGTTATTAATTCTTTGTCAGATGGGTAGTTTACAAATACTTCCTCCCATTCTGTGGGTTGTCTCATCACTTTGTTGATTGTTTCCTTTGCTGTGCAGAAGCTTTTTAACTTGATGTGATCCCATTTGTTCATTTTTGCTTTGGTTGTCTGTGTCCACGGGACGTTGCTCAAGAAATCTTTGCCCATTCCAATGTCCTGGAGAGTTTTACCCAGTGTTTTCTCTTATTAGTCTCATAGTTTGAGGTCTTAGATGTAAGTCTTGAATAGGAAAATTGAAAGTTCCTCTACATGCTATTAACACTGCATATATTGCCACCGTTACATATTTCTTAATCATTTGCATTTTATCCCCTGTGAATTGCCAGTTCATATGTTTTGCCTACTTTTAAATTGGACTGATTTTTGTGTCATTTTATAAAACGTTTTTGTACATTACAGATACAAACCCTTCTTCTAACAAATGAGTTCCAAATACATTTCCTTTTGGTCACTGAAGTTTTGATTTTTGTTATGGTATATTCTCAACAGAAGTTTTGAATATTTATGTTGTCAGATCAATAATTTTCCTTCATTTTTTCTGGGGTTCTTGTCTTGCTTAAGGAATTTTCTTTGATTTCAAAGTTATATAAATGTTCCTCTGGATTATCTTCCAATATTGTAATGATGTTATAAAAACATCATTTTATACCTGCAGATTTTTAATTCATCTAGAGTTTCTTTATATATCATATAAACTAGGTAAAGACCTAATTTTATTGCCTGATTCAAATCCTAACTCTACTATTTAATAGCTGTGTGACTTTGGACCAGTTACTAAATCTCCCTGTGTTTTAGTGTTTTCATTTGTGAATAGGAATAATAATAGTATCTATCTCAAAGGGCTGCTATGAAGATTGAATTAATACATGAAAAGCCCTTAGAATAATACCTGGCATACAGTGAGTGCTAATTAAATGCTAGCTATTAGCTGACCCAATCCTGATATCATTTATTAAACAATTTTTTCTATCAATAATGCCCCTTTTAGCAATATAAAGTTAGCATATATACCTAGATCTGTTCCAGACTCTATTGTGTTCCATTGATGTATATATGAATACTACACTGTTTTATTATTAGCTTTATAGTACACTTTAAAATCTAAGAGGAAAAATCACTCTCCCTAATCCTTTTTCAAAACTTTCTTGGCAATTTCTCATCTATATAAGCTTTAAAATATTAATATTCATCTATATAAACTTTAAATAACTTAAAAATAATTTTGGATGGAGGAAGAGAAATAAATTATCAGCTCTACCTTGTCCAAAGGGAGCAAGTGCCAAACTTAGTACACTCTTCCACTACAGAAATCTAAAAGTTTACACTGTGAGAGGGCACACAGGCAAAACGAGCCACTTAGAGGCAACTATTTCACCAGATTGCTTTTAATCTGGAAAAGTGTTAGCTTCTCCCTATACTCTACCCATGGGGTACAACACAAGGATCCTTGTGTGTTTACTTTAAACTGTGTTTGGCACATATGCTTTCTAGGATAAAATAGTTTATCTGGATTTGCAAAATCATTTCCTGTCGTTCCAAGATCAAGCACCATCTTGACTTGTAAACATGTACTCTTCTGTCCGCCCAAGCAGCTTAGAGGGCACCAATTCAGGTTTCCCTTCCGATCGTGACCAGGAAGAAGCCCAATAAATATTTCAAACATAAAAGGATTGTTATAACAAAGGGGTCTTAAAATCCTCCTGGGTTATCTGAACAGCTTTCCGTTTCATTTTGTTTTCACCTCTATCCCCTTGAAATTAGAAGAGATTTTTTTTTCTCAGAATGAAATACAAGTTTACGCACACAAAGACTGAGGTTAGAAAACAAACAACAACAGCAACCAAAAAAAAAAGTGGGGCTCTCGTAAATGAAGGTATAGATATTAAGGGGGAGAGAAATGTTATGTCAGGAAGACAATCTGACCACAGGCCAGTCTTCGTAATCCTATCCAGGATGTTACTCCTGATAGCAAGCAATTCCTGCCTCAGTGACAGCTCCATATATATGCGTTATAAACACAAACCTCTCAGAGCACGCATTACATACACCTTACCGTGACATGGCAGATGGTTGCTGGCTTCCAAGATAAGCTTTATGGAGAGTGAAGAAGAAGGGACAAAAGAAGGTGAGAGGCCCAGAAAAAAAAACACTTCCCTTAATCTTTTGATGTTGCCAAAGTGATCCTTGATGAAAGAAGCATCAGTCTTACTTTTCTCCCTTTCCATAGATTGAAATCGGAGGCTAAATATCATCAAAAGATGGCTCCGTTGGAGGATACAGCTCCCTAGAAGCCCCAAGCCAAACCCAAAGCAAATCAAGAGTGGTTACATTGGCTAGACTTAATTGCAAGGCATTTGTCCAGCTTTATTTCTTCAAAGTCACTCACAATGAATGCCACACCGAATGATCTCAAAGAGGCTTTATTCTTTGACTGTCACATAGATTAAAGAAGGCAAGTGATAACCCCCTAGAAATTGTTACAGAAGCCTGGCAGCCCAAGGTAATGTATAACAAGTTTATTTTATTTTTTTTTTTTTTTTTTTTTTTTTGAGACGGAGTCTCACTCTATCACCCAGGCTGGAGTGCAGTGGCGCGATCTCGGCTCACTGCAAGCTCCCCGCCTCCCGGGTTCACGCCATTCTCCTGCCTCAGCCTCTCCGAGTAGCTGGGACTACAGGCGCCCGCCACCACGCCCGGCTAATTTTTTTTTTTTTTTTTTTGTATTTTTAGTAGAGACGGGGTTTCAACGTGGTCTCGATCTCCTGACCTCGTGATCCGCCCGCCTCGGCCTCCCAAAGTGCTGGGATTACAAGCGTGAGCCACCGCGCCCGGCCTGTATAACAAGTTTAAATTCACAAAAAGTGCAACTCCACAGTGGAGTATTTAGCTAACTTAGGAATAACAGTGTCTGACCCAAATGCAGCAAATTACATTACAATAAAAGCAACAGAACAATTAATCAAGTCATCAAGTCAGAAGTATATATCATGAACAACTTTGGGCTCAGTTCTGTGAAAGGCACTGGGTAGAGAAGTACAAGCATAAGCCCCACAACCTCACCCCTCTATGATCGTCTTTCTAGTTACAATAATACACAGGCAATAAATTCAAGTAATATGAGGCAATATATGATTACACTTTAACAACTATGCAGAGACCATGCATGCAATTAGATTTCCAGTAAAAGAGAAAATGTTCTTTGAATTTCATTGTGATGAACTATAATGTAGAACTCAAGCTATAAGGTCAGTTCTTTAAATCTATAAATTATTTTAATTAAATATTTCTTTTTTGTTTTTTTGGAAATACAACTTGGGGCTTTTTCCTCCTCCTAGCTCTATGATGTAGTTGTTTGGGGAGGAATTTTCTCTTTAGAGTTCTCAAGTTTATGTACATATTGAATATATTTAACTTTATTTAACTATTTGAAAATAATCTGACCTCAAATAAAGTAAATAATAAAATCAGATTTTCCCTGCTGAATAAAGTTAGTCTTACCTTGAACTATGGAACACCCTATTAAACTGTTTAATAATGTTTAATTACAGCTCTAAATAATAACGGATTAGGTGTAGGACATAACATGGAAACAAAGCCAATTCATCATAGCACAGATGGGTTTTTCATCATAAAAAATGGAAGGTGACAAGCAATCACAAAGAAAATGAAGTGAACCACTGGAGATGTGTCAATAATATATCCCCAAACCTCTCAAAGCCATTGATAAAATTAGATGGGAGGTTCATGTTATTCAGATCAGTTGTCTACACTGATTAAATCAGATAGACAACTCCTTGCGATAGGAATCATCCAACACATTATTAATGAAATTGCACTAAATAATTATTCAACTCTCCATTTGGGATATACTATAAATTATGAGCAGGTGGAGGAATAAATCTGAAATTCATTTAATAATTGCTAATGTTTATACCATATTGGATCATACATAAAGAACTCTCACTCACAGAAATTGCCTCATTTGGCTGGGTGAGGTGGCTCACGCCTGTAATCCTAACACTTTGGGAGGCTGAGGCGGGTGGATCACCTGAGGTCAGGAGTTTGAGACCACCCTGGCCAATATGGAGAAACTCGGTCTCTACTAAAAATGCAAAAATTAGCCGGGCGTGATGGCACAGGCCTGTAATCCCAGCTACTTGGGAAGTTGAGGCAGGAGAATCGCTTGAACCTGGGAGGCAGAGGTTGCAGTGAGCCAAGATCACACCATTGCACTCCAGCCTGGGAGACAGAGCGAGACTCTGGGAGGTAGCTAAGGGGTTACTGTCATCCTTACTTTATTTTTTTTCTTTTCTTCTTCTTTTTTTTTTTTTCTGTGTACTCTCCTATAAGCATCTTCACTTTAAAGAGGAAGAAACTGTCTCAAAGAGATTAAACGACTCTACTCAACTGAGGTAACCCAACAACTGAGTCCGGCTGTCATGACATTACCAAGAACTCTGGCTAAGTGAGTCGCAGAAGCAACCCTTAGATTTCACACGTTGTGCATGGGTAGTGGTTGAGTGAAGGATCTCAGTGGGTCCGCAGTGCGTATGCACGAAACGTTCGTACTTCGAATAACTGCTACCAGTTGCTTTGTAGACCGCCTCCCTCCACCTTTCCAACCGGAAACAGCCTCCACTTAATCACTTCTCAGCCTGATTCTGTAACTTCCCATTACTTTTTGGTTAATAAAATTTAATTTCAGTTAGCTCCCTTCCTTCCTAGAGCAGGCAGTCTGGGATGGCCCTGGATTTGGAGTTGGGGCGCGCGGCCAGGTGGCGGTCTCCTTCCCTGGGCCGTCAGGGCTGCGGGCGGCTGTGACATTCTGGAGGCCTCGACAGAGGGGTCCCAGGCGCAGCGCCCCCGGGCTCCTCTTGCCTCAGCGGAGCGTCCCACGGCAGGCCCGGACGCGCGCCTCTCCCGCCCGGCTCCTGCACGCCCAGCGAGCCTGCAGCCTGGGATCCTCCGCTCCTGCACCCCGGCTCGGGATGGGTCCCGGCTCCCCACCTCACGCGGGCGGGGCCACCCTTTCACTCCGCCTCCATCTGCTCTCTGGTCCGCGCTCGCTCCTGGAGTTACGCGTATACACCAACTTTCAACTGGGACAGAAGATGTCAGTCTCGCTTTCTCTCAGACGCCCACGAAGTTGAGACTGCATTCTTCTGAAGATTCACTACCCCCACGTTTACGGAGAAGTACCAGCCAGTGCGCCCGCCTCCCACCGCCTTTCCTGCCCCCACTGCGTCCTTGACCCAGGCGGGCATCTGTGTCATATCTGGGGCCCGCCCTGGGGCTCCATGTCTTACCTGCATCACTTTTGAACCCAATGCTGATCTCCATTTCCCGCACACCCCAGCACTACCGGGCAACCTCTGAGAGTAGAAAAAAAAAAAAAAAAAAAAAAACCTCAAAGTGTCTGCAGGCCAACCATATGGTAGCATGTGTGAATATGGACGTTAGCTTAGGTAGAGGGCTTACTTTTGCCATTTATTATTTTAGCTTTGTTTCTTTGTCTAATAATGTGCATTGCACAAAAGAGGCTCTCAAGAAATTGTTGCTTTTTTTCTAGTAAACCCAATTCTCTTTTAGGTCAGTTTTGTATAGCCTGTATTTAAAGAATGTGACATAATTGCATGCAATCTCTCTCTTTTTTTAATCCTACGTTTTTTTAGACCTTTCACGTGGATTTAAAGCAGCCCTTAAAATAGTAGGTAAGTGTTTTCAACTTTACAAGATAAAAATTAATTGCATCAGATATTATTAAAGTTAAGACAACGTAAACCACAAGTTCCAGGGTGTGGATACAGTTATTGTTGTTGTTTTAATTTTTTGTAGAGATAGGGTCTTGCTCACTATGTTGCCCAAGCTATTCTTGAATTCCTGGCCTCAAGTGATCCTCCCACCTCAGCCTCCCAAAGTGTTGAGATTACCAGCATGAGCCACCATGCCCTACTAGACACAGTCTTACTCAAGTGACAAAGTCATAAGAGCTATTAAAACATATTGCAATAATAGTATCATAACCTTCCACCCACCCCCATAGTCCTTCCTGTGTGCCAGGCTCTGTTCTAAATGTTGTTAGAATGTTAACTGAGTTATACAGGTTATCTTAAGCAGGATTTGACTCCAGGATGAGTGCTCTTAACCACCACACAATATTGTCTCTCTGACTTTGTTTCTGGAGAATATGAAAATAATACCTTACATAAATTTCTGTGATTTCAGTCATAGAATTACCAGCATTTTTTAAAGCATTACCTTTTGTACAGCCACTGTGTAACAGCTTTGAGAGCATTATGTCATTTTATCTCAAATTCTATCCCTCCCCAGCCCACCCAAGAGGCAGACATGGAAATTGCAGCTCCGTTTTACAGATGTGAACACTGCAACTCAGAGACATTAAGTTTCTTGGCCAAAGTCATGACATTAGTAAGTGGCAAAGCCAGGCGACAAATCCAGGTAAACCTGACACCAAATTCTGTGCTCTAAACCACAACACTCTGGGTTCTGTTCAAAGTGAACTAAATTAGGTCTAAATACAACCCCGTATTTAGTCACCTGGCACAATCATGATGCTATATCAAATCAGAGATTGCAAACTGATGACTCCTACTCCTGGGCTTCCAGCCTTTCTGCAAAGCGCTGAAGATCTGGCAGCACAGGGCCCATGCTGCACCGGCAGGCACAATTGCCTCAGCTGGGGCTGGACAGTGCCAGCTCATTTCAGGTATGCAGGCACTCAGGTCCCAACCAGTCCACTTCACCCAACTGTGCCAGTGGCCCCCACAGGCATTTGAGTTTTTGCTCCCTATCCTAGAAATGTTCAGACCAGTGCTGCGTCTCCTCTGACCGTTGCAAACTGGTGCAGATGTTGAAATAAATTTATGCCAGTTGAGCAGGGGTTTCCTACAGTGTAAAGCTAGGCATCTGGAGTTGGGGAATTCCAATTTCAATGCCCTCCTGGCTTTAAGTCAACTTGAGATTTTACAATCCCACATCAAGGTCTATGATATGGCTCCCGGTGACAGATGTGTGGCACTAGCTCTGCTTGCTGGGGAAAATAATCTGTCTGACATAGGGCTAAAGTCAACCTCTCTTTGCCATTCACGGTCTCAGCAATCTCATTTCTCTCTGTGTTGATTATCACTGCATATCTAAGCCTTTCAAGTTTTCTCTTTCCCTCAGGACCTAGAGGGTCCCTGGAGGGTAAAGACTGTCTGCAAAGTCAGTGTGATTCATGTTTTAGTTTCCAAAAAGAGAAATTTGGCATCCATAGAGCTGCAGATAAGAAACGGGATGTGTAGTACGAAGACAAAAGAGGCAGAAGGGACACCTAGTCTTCACAAAACAGAGATACAGCTGAACATAATAAGGTTGGACAGGTAGAGGATTTGCACAGAAACATTGGCTATCTAAACACCATGTGGTTGTCAGAAATACATTTGGGAAGGAAGAGAAGGAATAATACGATTTCTCTTCCTAACATATCTTGGAAACCAGCCAGTAAGGAAACAGTCTCATCACTGAGATATTTTTGTTTCTTCAACACCATGAAAATTAGTGAAATATTATAACATTTTATCTATCTAGGCTATAAATTTGTGTATTGATAGATTCTTCTTTCCTGGTGATATGGTTTGAATTTTGTCCCCTCCAAATCTCATGTTGAAATGGGATTCCCAGTGGTGGTGGTGGGGCCTGGTGGGAGGTGATTGGATCATGAGGGTGGATTCCTCATGAATGGTTTAGCTCCGTCTCTTTGGTGATAAGTGAGTTCTCACTTGGTTAGCTCGCGCTAGATCTGGTTGTTTAAAAGGATCTAGGACCTCCCCCTTCTCTCTCTCTCTTGCTCTGTCTCTTGCCGTGCAATGCACTGACTTCCCCTTTGCCTTCCACCATGAATCTAAGCTTCCTGAGCGTCACTGGAAGCAGACACTGGCACCACACTTCCTGTACGCCCTGCAGAACCATGAGCTAATTAAACCTCTTTTCTTTATAAGTGACCCAGGCTCAGATATTTCTTTAAAGCAGTGCAAGAATGGACTGACACATCTGAGTATAGAATACTTAAATTTTATTTTACTGGAGATTAAAAAGCTCAAACTGGAGACATCCAATTTAGCTTCAGGTGTGGCTGCCTCCAGATATTCATATGGAGTCGCCAGGAGTTAGTATCCATCTCCTGGCTCTTTTTTCCTATATATTGGCTTTGTTCTCTGGCAGGCTATCTTGTGGTGGCAAGGTGGTCTTCAGCAGCCCTAGATATACATTCTGCCAGGTTATCAATCCCAACAGAAAGAAATGATCTCTCAGAAGGATTTGAGCAAAATCCCCAGGACTGTCTCTGTTTGATCTGGCATTGATCATGGGCTCACCCCAGAACTCGTTACTGTGGCCAGAGGGATGTGGTGATGTGGTGTTCTCATTGATTGGTGTTGAGTCCCCACCAAAGGCAAGGGGTAGGGCCATCTCCATCCAAACCGTGATATCAATGTCAAAGAGATGTGATTTTCAAGACAGAGAAAGAGAGAGAGAGGGCAGGGGGATTCTGTGTGCAGAAGGGCAATGGGCAGGCCAAACCACAGATGATCACTAACATTCTTCACTCAGACCTTGAGGCAGAGGGGAGGATGAGCTTTCATTAAATGATTTTTTCCTAGTCCTTTTGAAAAAGGACTCAGTATTGAGTTCCTTAGCTTCTGGGTCCAACTCACAGATAAACCAGAAGAGTAAAAATTATTATTTTCATTGGATCACTGCACCAAATACAATCAAACAGGAACCAATATATCAGCAAAGGAACCCTTTTCATGAAATATCCTGGCTATCCTTAGTGACCCAATAGTTATCTCCAGGTAATATTAAGCATCAAAATGTTATTCACCCAAACTCCTACATATTAATTCTGAGGCTCCCACATTATTGGTATAGAGCCAACTCTTAATTATTGGCAGACCCAGAATGTGGAAATTATGGATCAAGCCTAAGGTCTCGTTTTAGCAAAGCGATTCAGACTCTTCCAGATAAACCTTTACCCCAGCTGCAGCAAGCAACAGCACTGACTAATTTGACTTTCACATCTGGCAAAACGGCTCCCACACATACCTAGATAGATATGTGGGTCATACACTCCTCAACCCACTTCACAGAGTCTGATGAATTCATATCAGCTCATACCAAATGCAAAAGGGGAGCATTTTTATCATTTTGGCAAAAAGATTCAATTAACCAAGAACTCAAAAAGCTAGTGGTGAAAATCGAATTCCAAAGTTGATATTTTCAACTTAATTTCTTCCTGCCCTACCCCCATCTAAAAGGTAGCCGAGCCCCTCAACCATCTTCCCCACCAAAACATAAAATTTCTTCTTTCTCATATATTCTTAATTATTCTACGAGTTTCTGTAACTACCTAAGCATAAATCTTCAGGGAGAAACTGTAGATGAGAAATGGAAAAAGTTGAAAATAGAACCTTGAAGGCAGGAGGGGTAAAGGAATCAGCCTTGGAAAACAAGGAGTGATCAGAGAAGCCATGGGAGACATGGAGAGGTTTTTACAATGGAGGCCAACTTAGAAGGGGATGGCCAGTGGTGTCCTGCTTAGGGGTCAGTTTTATTTCATCTTAAACTCTTCTCACTCCATCCACTCCAACTGCTGAACAACTTTCTTTTATTCACTAGAAGCTTGCTCCATGCTCTCTTTTGGAAATCTTCATCTGGACCACACCTTGGGCCCAGCTTGATCACTAGCTACATGTCCAGTCTTGAAGGTGGCTTGTGCCACTGCCCACACTACCTGCTAATGTGTATCCAGGCCTCCTGTGTGCCAGGTATAGTATCAAACACCATGCATGAACTATTTGGTTTAATTTTAAAAATAATTCCACAGAATAGGACACCTTTATTATCCCAATTTTCCAGATGAGGAAATTTGGCTTAAAATGATAAAATATCTTGCCCAAGGTTAACCATTAGTAAGTAGCAGAGCAATAGCATGTCAAAAAAAATGGAGGAAAGAAAGAAGATACCTAGGAAATCTACACATTTGTCTATTCTATTATTGCATGACCAGACTGTGTTTATATTTAAGTAAGGCTATGATTTGTTTTTTAGAATATTCACCAAGCAAATGCTTGATGAGAAGATTTAGATTGTGTTCTTTGATGTAAAGCATGCTAAAACATGAGAAATAATTAGAATTATGGAAATCATTTTTCAGGATCAACACATTCTACTAACACTGAGCTCCAAGGAATACTCAGGTTTGTTTTGTTTTGTTTTGTTTTCCCTAGGAGGATAAATCCCTCTTTTGATGAGAGGGAGCCCTGTGATGGTGACTTTCTTGGTGGTTTAGTCTTAATTCTGGCTCCCAAGAATAAACCACACAAAAGAAAACCCATTGTGATTACAGAACTAATAGCTAGCATGCAGTAGAATTCACACAGGACATGGAGTCAGGCTGAGTTGGGATTTTATGTACTGATTAGCTGTGAGATTCAAGACAGGTCCTTAACCTCCACAGGTTAAGAGGACGATCACAATACATATGCTCATGGGATTATCTCCTCTATATAAATGTGTAGGAATTTTAGTTAAACTAATTTCTAGGATAATATTTGAGGAGCCATGAAAGTTAAATATGATGGTAAATAGGAATATAGGTCTGACACCTAGGAGATACTCAAAAAGGAAATTTAATTGAAATTTTAAATACACCTACTCTTTGATCCAGCAATCCCACTTCTAGGAAATAACTACTCAGAAAGGAAACCACAAGTAAATAAATGTACACGTACAAAGATGTTCATTAAGCATTGAAATAGCAAAGAAGGAAGCATTAGAAAGGCTGACTAAACAGTGGTCCACACATGGCAGTGACTGACAGTGTGGGGAATGGCAACCAATTATATGGGCAGTGGAGCTAACCTGTGTGAGCGACAGAGCCAAATGACCTCAGTTGGGATCCTGGCTGCATTAATGTTGTATGATTCTGGGCTAATTACTTAACCTCTCAAGGCATCAGTCTCTTACCTCTGTAAAATGCAGGTGATAAAAGTGATTACCACACAGGTCATTGTGAAGATTAAAAGGACTTCATATTTGTAAGGTACGTAGAAGAATAAGTAGTACATAATAAACTTTGCTGACTGTCAGCAATCTTGTAACCATTTTTAATTTTAATTCTTAATTTTTTAACTTAAGTTTTTGTTTCATCAAGGTATAATTTACATATTCACCAACTCTAGGTGTACAGTTTGACGAATTTTGGTAAATTCTACAACCAGCACGATCAAGAATTTTTCTATCACCCTGAAATTTTCCTTATGCCCTTTTGCAGAATATTTCCTCCTCCATTCTCAGGGAACCCTTGATCTGCTTGGAGTTTTGGCTTTCATTTTCTTTTTTCTTTTTTTTTATTATACTTTAAGTTATAGGGTACATGTGCACAATGTGCAGGTTTGTTACATAGGCATACATGTGCCATGTTGGTTTGTTGCACCCATTAACTTGTCATTTACATTAGGTATTTCTCCTAATGCTTTCCCTCTCCCAGCTCCCAACCCCCTGACAGGCTCCAGTGTGTGATGTTCCCCACCCAGGGTCCATGTGTTCTCATTGTTCAACTCCCACCTATGAGTGACAACATGCGGTGTTTGGTTTTCTGTCCTTGTGATATTTTGCTGAGAATGATGGTTCATAGTTTCATCCATGTCCCTAGAAAGGACATGAACTCATCCTTTTTTATGACTGCATAGTATTCTATGGTGTATATATGCCACATTTTCTTAATCCAGTCTGTCATTGATGGACATTTGGGTTGGTTCCAAGTCTTTGCTATTGTGAATAGTGCTGCATTAAACATACAGGTGCATGTGTCTTTATAGAAGCGTGTTTTATAATCCTTTGGGTATATACCCAGTAATGGGATCGCTGGGTCTAATGGTATTTCTAGTTCTAGATCTTTGAGGAATCACCACACTGTTTTCCACAATGGTTGAACTAATTTACACTCCCACCAACAGTGTAAAGGCATTCCTGTTTCTCCACATGCTCTCCAGCACGTGTTGTTTCCTGACTTTTTAATGATCGCCATTCTAACTGGTGTGAGATGGTATCTCATTGTGGTTTTAATTTGCATTTGCATTTTAATTTGCATTTCTCTGATGGCCAGTGATGATGAGCATTTTTTCAAATATTTGTTGGCTGCATAAATGTGTCTGTTCATATCCGTTGCCCACTTTTTGATGGGGTTGTTTTTTTCTTGTAAATTTGTTTAAGTTCTTTGTAGCATCTGGATATTAGCCCTTTGTCAGATGGGTAGATTGCAAAGATTTTCTCTCATTCTGTAGGTTGCCTGTTCACTCTGATGGTAGTTTCTTTTGCTGTGCAGAAGCTCTTTAGTTTAATTAGATCCCATTTGTCAATTTTGGCTTTTGTTGCCATTGTTTTTGGTGTTTTAGTCATGAAGTTCTTACCTATGCCTATGTCCCGAATGGTATTGCCTAGGTTTTCTTCTAGAGTTTTTATGGTTTTAGGTCTAACATGTAAGTCTTTAATCCATCTCGAATTAATTTTTGTATAAGGCATAAGGAAGGGATCCAGTTTCAGCTTTCTACATATGGCTAGCCAGTTTTCCCAGCACCATTTATTAAATAGGGAATCCTTTCCCCATAGCTTGTTTTTGTCAGGTTTGTGAAAGACCAGATGGTTGTAGATGTGTGGTGTTATTTCTGAGGCCTCTGTTCGGTTCCATTGGTCTATATATCTGCTTTGTTACCAGTACCAAGCTGTTTTGATTACTGTAGCCTTCTAGTATAGTTTGAAATCAGGTAGTGTGATACCTCCAGCTTTGTTCTTTTTGCTTAGGATTGTCTTGGCTGCATGGATTCTTTTTGGGTTCCATATGAACCTTAAAGTAGTTTTTTCCAATTCTGTGAAGAAAGTCAATGGAAGCTTGATGGGGATAGCATTGAATCTATAAATTCCCTTCAGTATGGCCATTTTCATTATATTGATTCTTCCTATCCATGAACATGGAATGTTCTTCCATTGTTTGTGTCCTCTTTTATTTCATTGAGCAGTGGTTTATAGTTCTCCTTGAAGAGGTCCTTCACATCCCTTGTAAGTTGGATTCCTAGGTATTTTATTCTCTTTGTAGTAATTGTGAATGAGAGTTCACTCATGATTTGGCTCTCTGTTTGTCTATTATTGGTGTATCAGAATGCTTGTGATTTTCTCACATTGATTTTGTATCCTGAGACTTTGCTGAAGTTGATTCTCAGCTTAAGGAGATGTTGGGCTGAGACAATGGGATTTTCTAAATATACAATCATGTCATCTGCAAATAGAGGCAATTTGACATCCTCTTTTCCTAATTGAATACGCTTTATTTCTTTCTCTTACCTGATTGCCCTGGCCAGAACTTCCAACACTATGTTGAATAGGAGTGGTGAGAGAGGGCATCCTTGTCTTGTGCCGGTTTTCTAAGGGAACACTTCCAGTTTTTGCCCATTTAGTGTGGTATTGCTGTGGATGTCTCCTAAATAGCTCTTATTATTTTGAGATACATTGCTGGATTTGGTTTGCCAGCACTTTATTGAGGATTTTTGCATCAATGTTCATCTGAGATATTGGCCTAAAATTCTCTTTTTTTGTTGTGTCTCTACCATGCTTTGGTATCAGGATGAGGCTAACCTCATAAAATGAGTCAGGGAGGATTCCCTTTTTTTCTATTGATTGAAATAGTTTCAGAAGGAATGGTACCAGCTCCTCTTTGTACCTCTGTGAATCTGGCTGTGAATCTTTCTGGTCCTGGGCTTTTTTTTGGGGGGGTTAGTATGCTATTAATTATTGCCTCAATTTCAGAACTTGTTTTTGGTCTATTCAGGGATTCCACTTTTTCCTAGTTTAGTCTTGGGAAGGTGCATGTGTCCAGGAATTTATCCATTTCTTCTAGATTTTCTAGTTTATTTGCATAGAAGTGTTTATAGTATTCTCTGATGGTAGTTTGTATTTCTGTGGGATTGGTGGTGATATCCCTTTTATCATTTTTTTATTGCATCTATTTGATTCTTCTCTCTTTTCTTCTTTATTAGTCTTGCCAGTGGTCTATTTTGTTGATCTTTTCAAAAAACCATCTCCTGGATTCATTGATTTTTGGAAGGGTTCTTTGTGTCTCTATCCCCTTCAGTTCTGCTCTCTTAGTTATTTCTTGCCTTCTGCTACCTTTGAATTTATTTGCTTTTGATTCTCTAGTTATTTTAGTTGTGATGTTAGGGTGTCAATTTTAGATCTTTCCTGCTTCCTCTTATGGGCATTTAGTGCTATAAATTTTCCTCTACACACTGCTTTAAGTGTTTCCCAGAGATTCTGATTCGTTGTGTCTTTGTTCTCATTGGTTTCAAAGAATATCTTTATTTCTGCCTTCATTTCGTTATGTACCCAGTAGTCATTCAGGAGCAGGTTGTTCAGTTTCCATGTAGTTGAGCAGCTTTGAGTGAGTTTATTAATTCTGAGTTCTAATTTGATTGCACCATGGTCTGAGAGACAGTTTATTGTGATTTCTGTTCTTTTCCATTTGCTGAGGAGTGTTTTACTACCAATTATGTGGTCAGTTTTAGAATAAGTGCAATGTGGTGCTGAGAAGAATGTATATTCTGTTGATTTGTGGTGGAGAGTTCTGTAGATGTCTATTAGGTCCACTTGGTTCAGAGCTCAGCTCAAGTCCTGGATATCCTTGTTAACCTTCTGCCTCATTGATCTGCCTAATATTGACAATGGGGTGTTAAACTCTCCCATTATTATTGTGTGGGAGTCTAAATCTCTTTGTAGGTCTCTAAGGACTTGCTTTATGAATCTGGGTGCTCTTGTATTGGGTGCATATATATTTAGGATAGTTAGCTCTTCCTGGTGAATTGATCCCTTTACCATTATGTAGTGGCCTTCTTTGTCTCTTTTGATCTTTGTTAGTTTAAAGTCTGTTTTATCAGAGACTAGGATTGCAACCCCTGCTTTTTTTTTTTTGCCATCCATTTGCTTGTTAGATATTCCTCCATCTCTTTATTTTGAGCCTATGTGCATCTTTGCATGTGAGATGGGTCTCCTGAATACAGCACACTGATGGGTCTTGACTCTTTATCCAGTTTGCCGGTCTGTGTCTTTTAATGGGGCATTTAGCCCATTTACATTTAAGGTTAATATAGTTATATTTGAATTTGATCCTGTCATTATGATTTTAGCTGGTTATTTTGCCCATTAATTGAGGCATTTCTTCATGGTGTCAATGCTGTTTACCATTTGGCATGTTTTTGCAGTGGCTGGTATTGGTTGTTCCCTTCCATGTTTAGTGCTTCCTTCAGGAGCTCTTGTAAGGCAGGCTTGGTGGTGACAAAATCTCTCAGCATTTGCTTTTCTGTGAAGGATTTTATTTGTCCTTCACTTATGAAGCTTAGTTTAGCTGGATATGTGATTCAGAGTTGAAAATTCTTTTCTTTAAGAATGTTGAATATTGGCCCCCACTCTTTTCTGGCTTGTAGGGTTTCTGCCGAGAGATCTGCTATTAGTTTGATGGGCTTCCCTTTGTGGATAACCCGACCTTTCTCTCTGGCCACCCTTAACATTTTTTCCTTCCTTTCAACCTTGGTGAATCTGACAAGTATGTGTGTTGGGGTTGCTCTTCTCGAGGAGTATCTTTGTGGTGTTCTCTGTATTTCCTGAATTCAAATGTTGGCCTGCCTTGCTAGCTTAGGGACGTTCTCCTGGATAATATCCTGAAGAGTGTTTTCTAACCTGGTTCCATTCTCCCCATCACTTTCCAGTACACCAATTAGATGTAGATTTGGTCTTTTCACATAGTCCCATGTTTCTTGGAGGCTTTGTTTATTTCTTTTTTCTCTTTTTTTCTCTGATCTTGTCTTCTCACTTTATTTCATTAATTTGATCTTCCATCACTGATATTCTTTCTTCCACTTGATTGAATCGACTATTGAAGCTTGTGCATTCGTCACGAAGTTCTCGTGCCGTGGTTTTCAGCTCCATCGGGTCATTTAAGGTCTTCTCTATGCTGTTTATTCTAGTTCGTCATTCATGTAACCTTTTTTCAAGGTTTTTAGCTTCCTTGCAATGGGTTAGAATATGCTCCTTTAGCTTGGAGAAGTTTGTTATTACCAACGTTATGAAGCTTACTTGTGTCAATTCGTCAAACTCATTCTCTGCCCAGTTTTGTTCCCTTGCTGGTGAGGAGCTGTGATCCTTTGGAGGAGAAGAGGTGCTCTGTTTTTTGAAATTTTCAGCTTTTCTGCTCTAGTTTCTCCCCATCTTTGTGATTTTATCTACCTTTGGTCTTTGATGTTGGTCACCTACATACAGATGGGGTTTTGGTGTGGATGTCCTTTTTGTTGATGTTGATGCTATTCCTTTCTGTTTGTTAGTTTTCCTTCTAACAGTCAGACCCCTGAGCTGCAGGTCTGCTGGAGTTTGCTGGAGGTCCATTCCAGATGGTATTTGCCTGGTTATCACCAGCGGAGGCTGCAGAACAGCAAATATTGCTGCCTGAACGTTCCTCTGGAAGGTTCTTCTCAGAAGGGAACCCACCTGTTTGAGATGTCTGTCAGCCCCTACTGGTAGGTGTTTCCTAGTCAGACTACATGGAGGTCAGGGACCCGCTTAAGGAGGCAATGTGTCTGTTCTCAGAGCTTGGACGCCATGCTGAGAGATCCACTGCTCTCTTCAGAGCTGTCAGACAGGGATTTTTAAGTCTGCAGAAGCTGTCTACTCCCTTTTGTTCTACTATGCCCTGCCCCAGAGGTGGAATCTATAGTGGCGGTAGGCCTTGCTGAGCTGCGGTGGGCTCCACCCAGTTCATGCTTCCTGGCCTCTTTGTTTACACTGTGAGCTACTCAAGATTCAGCAATGTCATATGTCCCTCCTCTCATCAAGCTGCAGCATCACAGGTTGATCTCAGACTGCAGCGCTAGCAGTGAGGAAGGCTCCGTGGTCATGGTACTGCCGAGCCAGGCATGGGAGGGTATCTTCTCGTTGCTAAGACTGCAGATAAAGTGCAGTATTTGGTCAGAAGTGTACTGTTTCTCCAGGTACAGTCTGTCATGGCTTCCCTTGGCTAGAAAAGGGAAATCCCCCAACCCCTTTTGCTTCCCGGGTGAGATGATGCCCCACCCTGCTTCACCTCGCCCTCCATGGGCTGCACCCACTGTCCAACCAGTCCCAGTGAGTTGGTACCTCAGCTGGAAATGCAGAAATCACCCATCTTCTGTGTCGATCTCTCTGGGAGATGCAGACCAGAGCTGTTCCTATTTGGCCATCTTGGAAGTGACCCCGAGTTTTGGCTTTTCTAGGTATAGATGGAATCATACATACATAAACTTTTGTGTTTGAGTTCCATTGCACATAGTTTTTGTTTTGTTTCGTTTTGTTTTTTTTTTTAAGATAGAGTCTCACTGTGTTGCTCAAGCTGGAGTACAATGGCATGATCTTGGCTCACTGCAACCTCCTCCTCCTGGATTCAAATGATTCTCGTGCCTCAGCCTCCTGAGTAGCTGGGAATATAGGTGAGTGCCACCACACCCAGCCACTGCACATGGCTTTTGAGTCATCGATGTCATTATGTGTATTTATGCTTTGTTCCTTTTAATTGCTGAGTAGTACGCCGTCACATGAAAATACCACAATTTGTTTTTCCATTCATGAGTTCATAAACATTCGAGTTGTTTTCATTTTTTTGCCCTGAATATTCATGTACATGGCTTTTGTGTGGGCATGTTTTCATTTCTTTGGGATAAACAGCTAGAAGTGGGATTGGTGGGTCATATGTTAAGTGCCTGTTTAATTTTATAGTAAACTGCTAATGTTTTCCAAAGTGACTGTACCATTTCACATTTGCGTATATCTCATTATAACTATTTTTAAAAAAGAAAAACTGGCCGGGTGCGCTGGCTCATGCCTGTAATCCCAGCACTTTGGGAGGCTGTGGCAGGTGGATCACAAGGTCAAGAGATCAAGATTATCCTGGCTAATACGGTGAAACCCCGTCTCTACTAAAAAATACACACACAAAAAAAATTAGCCAGGCAGAGGTTGCAGTGAGCCGAGATCATGCCATTGCCTTCCAGCCTGGGTGACAAAGTGAGACTTCATCTCAAAAAAAAAAAAAAAAGAAAAGAAATGAGAAGAATACGCACCTTTTTTTTTTTTAATAGCAGTTACCTCTGCAGCATGGCATGAGAGGGACCAACAGAGGCACTCTTCTCATATTTGTCTATGTGGCTAGAATTATGAATCTTTTTCTTCTCATCTTTAAGTGATTTTCAAATAAATTAAGACATTAATTTTACTTGAATCTGACGCTCTGTTGGAAAGGGACTTCCTTCTTTCCTAGGGCCCCCTACAAAACAGATGTTGAGGCTCCAAGTCCCCTGAAGAGTCTGGAGAGACATTGCTGGTGCTGCAGAAGGACTTTTCAACATTCCACAAAGCCTAGGAGAAATGATGGGTTCGCTGGTAATAAGGCTGCTTAGAAGAGCTAAGACAACATATGTTCCACTTGTGGCTAGAATTACACCAATTCAGTGTGGTAACCTTGATTACCTCAGGCTGATAAGACATTCAGAAGAGTAGTTTTATTTTTCTACAAATTATGATTAATAAGTTTTAAAGAAAGAAAACAACTCTTGGCTTAATAATTGTGCTTTGGCATACAAAGCCTTTCAAAACACAAACACAGAATTCAGTGGATTAATAAAATGGGGACCAACAGTTCGACAAGCAGTCACTGTCTGGTGGCAGTGCTGCCATTTTTAAGCTTTCAAAAACCCCTAGAATGTTCCCTTTATCAAAGGAAATGAAGGCAGCTCCTCTTGGCTGTTCCTGCCTGATACTACAAACTTTTTAAAGGCTTCAAGTCAGGTAGCAGTTTTTGCCAATTAATGACTTGATAATCTCCAGGTCTAATGTAACCTTGCCATAATCGCTCTTTTATTTTCACCAGATAAAGAGTAATAAATAATACATGTAACCTAACCTATTGGCTTTGTCCACTCTCGTAAGTTAATCCTGGCTCCTTCTCCCTGCCACGGCCCCTGGTCTTGGCCCCTGCCTATTCAGCCCAGCATGTCGGAACATTTAGTCATCTCTTCAGAGGCACTCTTCCAGGAAAAGGCTATTGTTCCTGCATTTCCTGATCGCTTACTTCCTGTCATTTTTTTCAAAAGAGAATCAAAACTATTCTAAAATCACACAAAGTTTCTTCTCTACTTCACAGTTGTAGTTTATTATATTGTCATCATTTACTTGATTTTGGAGCCATTTAAATACACCATGACCTGCCTGACCTGATCAGCAGTGTCCCTGAGTCACAGGTAGTTTCCACATGAGCCCCAGTATGAACACTGCCTTGTTTTCAATCACACGTGCACGCAGCTTAAACTTCTTTTTCTCCAAGACCTCAAAGAAATTTCTAAGAGTACCCACATTATTGGCTTTACACCAGTGACCCATCTGATGAAGGAAAAGATCAGGGACAGAGAGGGCGAGCATCTTCCTAAGCTGGGGAGGAAGTGGCAGGCAATGAAGACATGGAAATGTCTCCTCTCTGCTGCAGCCCTTCCTCAACTCACACAAAGAAAAGAACTGATCAAAAGGAGTTTTGCTGCCCAGAAGAGACTGAGTCGTTAGAAGGGGGAAAATGACAGGGAGGGTGCTCAGGAAATAAAAAACCTGGGTTTTGACTGGCACACACATGTACAATACACATACAGGTGTGTATATACATGCACACATACACATACATACACATGCACATACATACATACACACCACCCACACATACATATTTAAGAGCTTCCTTTGTGCCAGGCACTGTGCTAAGTATTTATATCTTGATTAATTTTGACACCTTCCCATGGGGTAGGTACCTTTATTCTCCACATATTACATGTCAATATTATATATGAATGAACTCATCCAAGTTCACACAACTAATACAACAGCTGAGCCACAGTTAACTCATGCTTTATCTAACAGCAAAGTTGCATAACTAACCCCTCTATTTGCTAGCTGTGTGATTTCTGGTGAGTCACTTAACTGTTCTGAAGTTCAGTGTCCTCATCTATAAAATGGCAATAACAAAGCCTACAAAATCTGCTTCCATATTGTGTTGAGAATTAAATGAATTTGTGTGTATATTTACCACACACAAAGATGTGTTTCTCTTCTTTACCTCAGTTTTGGTTTGCTTTTGGTAAAATGCTTATTATGACTGGGTTATTGTAAAAATTAAAAGAAGAAACATGAAAACACTTTGGAAACCATAATTAATCATTGTTATTCTCAGATATGGTTTTTCTTTGCTTTTTGTGGTTATTTTGTGTGTGTGTGTGTGTGTGTGTGTGTGTGTGATGGAGTCTCGCTCTATTGCCCATGCTGGGGTGCAGTGGCGTAATCTCGGCTCACTGCAACCTCCCCTCCTGGGTTCAAGCAATTCTCCTGCCTTAGCCTCCCAAGTAGCTGTGATTACAGGCACCTGCCACCCGCCCATCTAATTTTTGTATTTTTAATAGAGACAGGGTTTCACCATGTTGGCCAGACTGGTCTCAAACTCTCGACCTCAAGTGATCCACCCGCCTCAGCCTCCCAAAGTGCTGGAATTAACAGGCATGAGCCACCACGCCCAGCCTCAGATATGTTTTAAACAAAGATATATAACCAGGTAGTCTAGATTAACTATATATCATAATTTACCAGTTGTCAGATGGGCAAAGATAAAAATGTTTGAGAATACACTGTGTTAGAAAATGGAAGGGAAATGAGAACACTCATACATTGCTTATGGGTGTGTAAATTGTCACATCCTCTGAGGAGAGAAACTGGATTACGTTTCTCGAGGTTAACCATGTAAATAATTTTTTTTTTTTTTGGAGATGGAATCTTGCTCTGTGGCCAGGCTGGAGTGCAGTGGTGCAGTATCAGCTCACTGCAACCTCCAACTCCCTGGTTCAAGCGATTCTCCTACCTCAGCCTCCTGAGTATCTGGGATTACAGGCACGAGCCACCACGCCTAGCTGATTTTTGCATTTTTAGTAGAGCCGGGGTTCCACCATGTTGGCCAGGATGGTCTCCAGCTTCTGACCTCATGATCCACCCACCTTGGCCTCCCAAAGTGCTGGGATTATAGGCATAAGTAACCACGTCGGCCATAAATATTCTTTGACCCAGTTTTTCCAACTGCTTAAGTGTGAAAAAGACAAGTTTATTTATTATAGTATCATGTGTAAATATTTGGACAGAAAATATTTGGACAGAAACAATCTGAAGGTCCATCAACAAGCACTCTTTCTATAAATGAAGTTTTTTACAACAAAATACCATAAATCACTATTTTAAAAAATCTCTTTACGCAGTGATGTAACACAATTGCCAAGACACATTGCTAAGTGGAAAAAGAAAGGTGCAGAACAGCGTTTCTATTATGCTATGGCACACGCCTGTGTGCGTGCGCACACACACACTCCCCTGTGTGTGTGTATTCTTATTTATGTATAGACCAGGACTGTGTGATAGAAATATAATGCAAGCAACAAATGTAAGCCACATGTGTAATTTTAAATGCCCTAGTAGCCACAAAGAAATGAAACAGATAAAATGCATTTAATGATATCCAAACTATTATCAACATGTCAACATGCAATCAATATAAGAATTATTTATGAGATGTTTTACATTCTTTCTTTCATAAGACTTTAATACGGTATGTGTTTTACACTGGTAGCACATCTCAATTCAGATTAGACACATTTCAAGTGTTGTATGGCTACACACAAGTCAGCACACATGGCCACAGCTACCTCATCGAACATTAAAGGCATAGTCGTCTCCACAAGAAAATGGTAACAGCAGTTACCTCTGGAGAGAAGAACCTCTCTGGGGACCTGGGTAAGAGGAAGAACTGCTCTTCACGCTATGCCTTTTTGAGCTTTTCAAATTTCATGCCTTGTGCATTGCCTTTTCGGAATAAAATGAATAAAACAGTTTTACAGCAATTCTTTACAGTAACTTCTTATTCACTCTGCCATACAAATAGGGACGGATGATTCATACAATGTGAGGACAATTATCAGCAACCAATGACTCTTTCTTATTCCCTGGAGTCTTGTCATTGCTTAGTAATTTAAGGAATCCGTCTCAGGGACAAGCAACAGTTTGCCACTGAGAGAATAGAGTCAGGTTGGGGACATATTCCCAAACTGGAAATTCATCAAATTAGAAACAGGGTTTTGTAACTAATTTACAGCTGAGAATATGAAATACGAAAGGATCCTAGCTGGTGGGGATCCTCTCACACTTCCCTACCATGAGCTCAGAGAAGCCTCCATGTCAGGACACAGAGCCGGAAACTGCAGGGGGCACGTGAAGGCAAAGACAGGAAGAAGAGGACAGGAAGGAGAGGTGAGGAAAGAGGAGGTTTCCATAAACAGGAAACCACCAGGTGGCCTTTTCACCTCTTAAATCTTGAGGGAGACAAGCGGAGAACCCCACTCCCAACCAAGAGGGAGGACCCACCATTTCCCAATCAGCGGAATGTGGAAATACTCAACAGGACTGAAGTGAGGTTAAATTCTCTTCCTCTAATTCTTCCCCGAGTGGCAAGGTGGGTTATCAGGAGGGAGAAAGAGCAGGGTGGGTGGGTGGGTTGAGGGGAAGGGACATGGGATGCATCCGTGGGATTTCACAGATGCTGGCAGGACATAGGATGGAGCGGGGCAGTAATCAAGGCAAGAGCTGTGGCTGTGTAGAAAGATCAGTGATCAGGACACTCATCAAGGCATTGTTCATGACCTGATCACACTGAAGACTGCCCCGATGTTTTCATTTGGAGGGTATTGGTGATGTAATTCAGGGGTAAAAGCAAATTTTAAAACAATAGGACACTGTATTTCACTCGTAGAAATAAACACACACACACATATAACACCTACACACACATATAACACCTACACTCACATGACTGGACGGATATTTATTAAAACAAAAAGGGAAGTGGTGGGACTAGAGATGTTTGCTAATTTTCCTTTTAGCTTACCTGTATTTTCCAGAGTTTTCACCAGTGAGCTCATACTCATTAGCAATAATGTGGAGGGGGTCACAGATTTCTCTCACAACCGTTGGACATACAGAAAAGAGGGAGTTTCCTTATTTGAACTGTAACTAACCCATTCTTCTTTACAATCCCCACTTGTTAGAGGAGAAACATTAACTTTTCATCCTATCTACTTTAAAATATAGCTCAATCCAGTACACAAAAAAGTCCATCTAGAATATGTACTGTCCGGTTTCACAGCCACTAATGCCTCTTTAATTTTAAATGTGAACACTTAAAATTCAATTCCCCACTTATCCTATTTGACTTCCCTTTTATTTCTTAAAATAATTATCAAAAAAAAATGAGGTTTATTTTCACTGCTCTTTACTCAGAAATAGTTTAGCTCTCTTCCTAGATGTCCCTAGAAGTCAAATAATTAGAAGTTGATTTTTAACTTGTATGTGTTCTATGATTTTTAAAATGTAAAAATAGATATACAAGGGATATGTATATTGTGACTTGTATATTGTATATTGTGACATTGTATACAATGTATATTGTAAATTGTGACTCAGAGAATATACAAATTACTTTGTGTTAGCATGTAAGGATTAGGAGGGGTACTGTTTTTCTATTTTAAATTCTCTTTTAATGTCATTATATTATTTTTACAATTAAAATGTTTAAAATAAAAAATAATAATAATTCTTATCACTGGGTACAAGTCTAACGTTTTATAGCTACACACTACTCATGGCTACATATTATATATTCAGATCGCTTTTATCATCCCAGAATGCCCTATTGGATACAGCTGCTCCAAACAGTGCTGGATCTCAGATTTCTCCGCCATCACCCCTGGCTGGCTAGGACTGGGTAAGGTCTGGATGTGTGGAGAATGAGTGTAGCTCCCCTTCCTCCCTTCCTTCTGGCTTTGGCGGGCAGGAACCCTGTGGTCTGGTGCTGGTCTTTAGTGAGGCCAGGTGCCTCGACCTTGGAGCCCTTCAGTGGTCTTTGCTACCATACAAATATCCCTGTCTCAATTTCCTGATTTCAGGGGTCTTACAGAGGCCCAGTCTGTATGTGTCCCATGACATAGCTCCCTAGTCTCCATAAGAAGGCCTGGGGCTTGCAGAAGGAAGTGAGCCAGGCTTGCTCACCTGACCACCTTCTGGGACCTACGCAATAGTCTAGGCCTGTGGGCTTCTCTGCACTCCCTGTCACCCCAGCCTCAGCATCTCCAGACACTGAGAACTCTATTCCCCCAGAAGCCTACCACAACCACATCTGATCTTACATCTGCATACTACCACATTTTTCCCGAGTCTGATGCATTGAGGGACTCTAAAGAGACTACAATTTTCCCAGACTGTGCCCAAGAAGTAGGGGCAAGACCCCAACCCTCAGACCCCCTGAGACTTCTCTGACTGGTGGTGCGCATCTCCTCTTCCAGAAGTTTCAACGCAGTGGGGGACAGGCCCAGGTGCCTGCTTCTCGCCTCTGTCCCTCTCCCTTTTTTTTCTCTTAACTACTTTTCTTCTTCCCATCGCTCCTCAGGGATGAAACAGGATGGGATATTCACTGATTATTCAGTGTCATACGGCAGAGCAACAAGCCTGGTAACCAGGCTTTCTCATCCTTAGCTGAAAAAGCAAGGCCTTTTCCTTTGTGTATTTTAGAGGGAAATCAAGGAATTTTTAAAATTCCTCCTCAAAACAATGGCTAGCTTGGAAGGCCATTGTCTTCCCGCAGAATGCTGTTTTATTTTCAGTGGAGGCGGGGATTATTACTCGCACCTTTGTCTTTGCATTCTATATGTAAGATTTCTAATCTCCACATCCTCCGCTTGTGTTTTCCCACCCCACCCATGCAGGCAGAGGGAAGCCCTGGTCCCACGAAGGCACAAATCATTTCCTCAGAAAGATTAACCAGAAACAGCATATGAGCAAGTTTCAAATCATCACACCCATTACAATAAGGAAGACACAATTTTCATTTTTACATTTTTTATGACAGTTGTTGGCTTAGGCTAATCGAAACTGTCTTTAGAGAAGAGATATTTCCCAAGGTCACATGTTTTAATATAATTAGCGTGGGATCAAATGGATGTTAAAGAGTTAGCATCCAAAATCTCCACCACACTGCTGGCCTTGTGACCAAAAAAATCCAAATTCCAAAACACTTTTGGTCCAAACACTTTCAGATAAGGGATACTCAGCCCTTAGTGACTCAGGAAATAACCCATGATAATAATATTACTATACTACTACTTACCAATAACAATGACAACATAAACAGAAGAAGTCTTAAATCAGAGGATAAGAGTAATAGTAATAGCCTAGTTTTTGTTTCTAGGCCCAGGATTATGGCTTAAAATGGACATAAGTAGTACCATTAAGTGGTTTTATTTCATAGAATCTCTAAACGCAGTAGAATCACAGGGATGACAGAAGCCTTAAAGATCACTTCCCCAACTCCCCGTGAAACATTCATATGTCCTGACAGCAGTAACAAGCTCTTCTCCAAACTCTGCTTGAATATCTCCACAGAAGAGAAGCTCATCACTCCCACAGGTGATTTTTTTTTTTTTTTTTTTTCCGGGACGGAGTCTCGCTCTGTTGCCCAGGCTGGAGTGCAGTGGCGCAATCTCGGCTCACTGCAAGCTCCGCCTCCCGGGTTCACGCCATTCTCCTGCCTCAGCCTCCTGAGTAGCTGGGACTACAGGCGCCCGCCACCACACCCAGCTAATTTTTTGTATTTTTAGTATAGACGGGGTTTCACTGTGTTAGCCAGGAAGGTCACGATCTCCTGACCTCATGATCCGCCCGCCTCGGCCTCCCAAAGTGCTGGGATTACAGGTTTGAGCCACTGCACCCGGCCGGTGATTTTTTTTCTTCTGAGTTCTGATGGTTCTAATTCTCTTCCTTACGTTAGGTATTACTTTGTCTCACTATAACTTTTTCCCATTTATTCATTTTTTAAAAAGTTGTTCATGACTAATCAAACACAGCAGTTTATAAAGCATTACAAAGGTTTATAAAGTAAAAATTAAGGTTTTCCCACTACATCCCACCAGATTCTATTCCCCAGAGGTAATCAGATTGTTTATACAATTCATTTTTTGTTTCTTTTTTTTTGTTTTTTGTTTTTTTGAGACAGAGTCTCGCTGTTTCACCCAGGCTGGAGTGTAGTGGCGTAATCTCGGCTCACTGCAACCTCCAACTCCTGAGTTCAAGTAAGCATGTCCGGCTAATTTTTGTATTTTTAGTAGAGATGGGGTTTCACCATGTTGGCCAGGCTGGTCTCAAACTCCTGACCTCAAGTGATCCACCCACTTCGGCCTCTCAAAGTGCTGAGATTACAGACGTCAGCCACCGCGCCCAACCAGATACTTTATATACTTCTGACAACAGGGCTTGTTTCCCTTAGTATTGCATTGTGGACATAGTTCCATATCCCAGATTGATAGCTCTGAACGGACAGGCTACAATTCATCTAACACATTCCCCATCAGTGGGTCTCCCACTGGCCCCAGTTTGGCCTTCTGGTGTCACTTGGAAGAGTCTTAGTTTTTAAAACATTTAAAGTCAGCTATTATGTCATCACTGAACTTTCTCCAGGCCAAACATCCTGCGTTCCTAACATCATTTCTCATATGATGTGGTTCTAGATTCCTCCATATATGCTGCACCTTTTCTGGGTCCCCAGACCCCAACAGCAGGCTCCAAGGCAGCAGCTTTGGGCATTGCAGAATGAGAGAAGGCTGTGCCTCAGTTTCTGCCGGAGGACCTAAGGGACTACTCATTTGCCAGGCAGCTGGGTCCCCTCATCATTGGCAGTTGGGTGACCAAATCATTTCTTTTCTAAACCTCAACACTTTTGAGAGTGGGAGGTATACAAGTTGGATGGGACATGGAGAACCCAGGACCTTCCAGGGTGAAATAGGCATTTTTCATGCAAAAGTTGAAGTCAGTTAAAACTTGAAGGAGTTTCTTTTTTACACCAACTGCTTTTAAACTAAGCTCTCAGGTTAGTTTAGCAGCATACTCAATAGAGGCAAAAATGGTCTAATTTGAAGGTAGATTTGGTTTTTGAAAACAGTCAGTCTTTATCACATAGAGGAAACATGAGAGACCAACTGCTCTAGCTTCCTTTATGGTGAAGAACAAGACCCAGTGAGGTAAAGGGTCATGGTTTAAGGTAATTCCATTGATTAGTGACATCTTTATTTAAGAGGGGAAAAAAATGTATTGAAGATGTAGAACCAAAATTCAAACCAGCACCTATGATGTGCCTGTCACAATGCTAAGGTTTTTAAACATATTTTTATTAAGTCAGTATTAATTGAGCACTTACTATATGCAAGCCACTGTGTAATATGCTTGGGAAGAAATCCCTGTCCTCAAACAGTTCACCAATCTATTGACTCATGTAACCTATCAATAAACCAGCAGGGTCAATATTCACATTTCATTTTGGGATATATGTGAATGGATAGGAGGAAGGCACATGCATAAGAAGAAATGGAGACTCAGAAAAGTGAACTTATTTGCCGAAAGTCACAAAACAAGTAAGTGGAAGAGCAGAATTCTGACTCCCTGCCTTACACCAGAAATCACGCCACAGCCTGCTCCGTGCTAGCGTCAAGTTTGGCCTTGGGAAACCTGGGGGAGCCTCAGGATTGCACCTTGATCAGTGCATGGGGTCTATGAGTCACAGCAGAGGTGGTGGTGACCTCTACAAACTCTTGCTACCAATGACTACGCCCCTCACACAGGGATTGTCTACTAGTGAGAAAAACCATAGTCTACTTTAGATTCCTTATGTTATTGTAAGTAGGGAAGACCATTACACATTGTACAAAGACATATTTAACATAACAACAGCCAGGATTTGTAAAGGATCTTTGCAGATTTCTAAGTGCTTTCTCATGCCTCATCGCGTTTAATATTTACTACCCTAACAGATGGGCAGCCATCATTTTCCCCTACAGACCAGCCAGCGAGGCTGGAGGGTGAGGTAACCTGCCCAAAATTCCAGAAATCGTGGACAAGAGCCAGTATACCAACCCAGACCTTTTTCTCTATTGTAATTAATTAACTATCTCCAGCTATTTCATTAGCAACACAATATGGAAGGTCCTTATAGAGGGACAGCACGGAATACCCTCATGTTATCGGTTGATTGTGGTTTATGGAAGTAATGCTATTCCTTCTTAAGATGCCTTCAGGATCATTTCAACTGTAAGGGCATATTCAATCCTCCCATCCCAGGCTGAGTCGTCATCAGAGCGAACAAGCAGCCTGGCTCAAGTTTCCTTCCTTGGTGTTTTCTTATCTGTCTCCCACCAATGGCTTGGCCTGTATGGGTGAGTGGGGTCAGGAAGTGGCATACAGTCTCTGTTTTTATTCTCTGTTTAGAAATTTTCTAATTATAGGTCACACCAAGAGTTTCCATTCCTCCCCCAACAACCCCCCATGACTCTTCACCTTGTTTATGTAACTTAATAAGCAAAGACCCAAGGCTTTTTTTTTTTTTTAAGACTTAAACCATGAAGCTTTTAATGAGGAATCAAACTCATTCCCTTATCTTTCTGGCTAGTAAATAGCTGCCTGTTATCTTCTTAGTGTGTAGCTGAACTTACGATCTCCTTTCTGGTCAGGGGTTTTATAGTCTGATTACGCTTAGGCTTCCTGTGCAAGCCATCAGAAGAAGGACTATTCACACACACACGCTACAAAAAAAGGAGATTTAAGGTAAAGTCCTTTAAAACTCCAGCCTTCACAGAATAAAGAGATGATATATCACAGAATCAAGAAACAAGAGTCACAAATTCAAGATAGATCTATCATGGCATCCGACACAATGAAGTTGCCTATTTAGGGTGTAAATGAGAGCGAGATTTTAGTCAATTGTCACGCTTTGGAGACTGCAAGTTAAGGGCCAACACTTAAATAATTTTATTCCAATTCTATCAAGATTTTTTCCCTAACTTAACTGCCTAAAAAAATTATAAAAGTTATGTCACCTTAGCCTACGATCCTTTGGAAGTATATTCAATAATAGTAACTTTTAGACAAAATTTGACCAGTGGCCATAAACCAAATCCATAGAACAAAATGAAAAATATCCTACTTTTAAGAGGCAAAAACACATTCTTAAGCCAAATGTTATTAAAGCAAAAAACAACTATGTAGGAAATATTCTGTGCTTTTCCCTACCAGCAGTGTTCAAGCAGAAATCACTTCTGCAGAACTACTGAACAATGAAGGCTGGAAAGGAAATATAAAAGAAGTGGTATTTTGGTAAAAAGATCCTGACCCTGAGGATTTGCACTAGTATTAAGTGTTACAAAATTGACCTTTCAACTATCCTCCGGGGACTGAAGAACACACCAAAATGAAGGAAAACTAATTCATGAAACAGGCTGCCAAGGAGGATCAAGGAAGGGGCTTGCTATTCAGGAAGCTCAAGAAACAGCACCCAAGCAGGGATGCAGGGCCCAGAAAGAAAAGATTTAACTGATTCCAGAAAAGTCATTGAGCTTTGCTAAAGAAGGAGTCGTGGCAGCCTCACTACCAAACATTTGTACCTACCTCCTCCTCCATGTGGTGAGGAGGATTTGAAGCCTGGCACAAAAGCAAGGCCATCACCATCATCATTATTGCTATTATCAGGGAATCCCCAAGCAATGTCTATTCAAGAGATGTTTGAAGCTTTACGCAGGCATATTCCAGCCTTTGAGTTTTTTGACCCCTTTTTTCTTTAACCTTTGTTCCATTTTGATACATGGAAAAATCTTACTCCACCGTCTCAACTAGATTTCAGTAGGTTTTTCTGTGTGGGAATGTCTCTAAGTATCTCTGAGCAGTCTATCTTCTGTGTAGGTGCACCAGCAAGAAGAATTTGTTGATCTTTACTATTGTAAAATAAATATATATTTTTATTATTCAGTATAATACAGAATATTTTATGTATATATTATGTTGCTTTATATTTCATTGCTTAATATATTATTGTATTGAGTACATTTTTTCCCTAGCATACACAACTTTCTCCTCTCCCCAAAATCCTTTACCACGCCCTTTATAAAAATCACTACTTTAGGACTTAGTCTAGGAGAATTATCTCATTTGTGATGTACATTGCCGGGTGATTTTCTAAAGGAAGCAGGACTTTGTGAACTTGCTGAATTCCTGTGAAAAGAAGTAAAATAGGAACATAAGGCTAATGTAGAGAAAAGTTGGAGGAAGGGCTAATGAGATTAATTAGATAGATAGATAGATAGATAGATAGATAGATAGATAGATAGATTTATTTTAAACATAAATAAACATCACGCTCTTTAGTCCCTCAATACATAAAAGTGGTCACTTGAGCCACCAGAGCTACAATGAATGAATCCAATACACTTTAATGTAATCGCCATGTCCAACTCACAGTGCTTTTAGACAAATTAGCAAAGGGCACCCCTTCCTCAAGTCACTTTACTTTCATCTTCTGGAAGTCATTGTAATATACTGATATTTTTTAAGAACAAGAAACTCTCACCTGCTTTAAAACTTGCATGTAAATTCGTACAAATCTATAATATTTATGATGCAAATCATACTCTGTAGAAAGTCCTCTGTTCAGTCTACAACTTGCTCAGGGACACCCAGCTCCCCTGGCACCGCTTGTGTAATGCCCTTCACCACAACCATGAGGAGCTGTGTTTGTTTTATGCAAGGCTTCATCTAACTCAGTTCCTGGTACACAGTATGTTCTCCAGATATCAATTGAATGACGGAATGAATGTGTGAACCAAAAAAATAAATGAATGAATGGCCCCCCTTTAACACAAAAATCTATTGCAAAAGTGAAAAATCAGTACAGCTAATGTTTACTGAGCACCTACTATGCATCAGGCCCTGTGCTAAGCATATATGTGCATTCTCATTAAAATCCTGTGAGGTACAGATTTTTACTCTTCACAGAGAAGTTAAGTAACTTGCTACAGTCATTCAGCTGGTGACTCACAAACCACGGGACCATATAATCACATCCCTAACCGCTACACTGGCAAGTCGGCCTGTATCCTGTCCTGCTCCAAGGGGGAGCTACACCTTTTGGAAACACAGAGTTCCCTTGTGTGGCCAGGCTAAGGAAAAGAAGGCATCTGAGATCCCATGGCCATGATGATTTCCTTTTCTGTCTGTAAAGACGAAGTTACTCTCTTCATGCAACTTAACCAGCAATGAGGTCAGATCACACAATATTCCTAGTCCTGGCCTGCATGCCCAGCACTCACCTTTGAAATCAGTTAGCAGCGAATCATTAAGTTACAGAATAAGAGCCCTCGCATCACCTGTGGGTGCAACACCTGGGTTTACAGCACCCTCTGAAATGTCCTGGCCACTAGATGGCACTGAAGCTCAAATGTCACAGAACTGTACAAAACATGTCCCGCCATGTTTTAGGTAAGACGATAACAACAATAACCAGAACAGCAACATTATTAAATACTTACTATAAGCTAGGTACTCTTCCAAGGTCTCTATTTGCATTATCACATTGAATCCTCACAACTCTATGGGGGTGAATTCATTATTATCGCCATTTTGCAGACAAACAGATTTAGAAAGTCAAGTATCTTGGCCAAGGTCACACCGCTAGTAAGAGGCAGAGCAGAGATTTTAGCTCAGGCAACCTGACTCCAAAGCTCAACATTCCTAACACTCCACTGCCCTGCTACACTATCATTGTCCTTTCACTTAGCTGCTGAGCACATGTTCAGTATCCACCACAGATTATTTTTGAAACTCCTTTTGGAAAATCCTCTCTCATGGGGGGAAAAGAAAACCTGCATTCAGGCCACATAAGCACATCAGGCACAAGCCAAGATTCAGATGTACTGGAGCTATTTGCTCAAGGGCGCAACCTCAAAAGAATATCATCCTGGTGGTGAAGAAATGGGTCACAGCCTGTGGTGCAGCAAAGCAAAGTCAGCTGGATCCAGCTGCAAGGTCTCACATGTTAGGAAGAGCCCCCAGGAAGATGGCCAAGGGCAAGCCCTGGCTCCTCCTTACTCATCATGATATCTAGAGCACGACACTTAAGCATCTGGAGCCTCTGGTATTGTATCTATTAAAAGGGGGGAAAATGCATGCCTTGTCCTCTCTACTGGGTAAAAATAAAATGTATAAAGTGTTCACTGTGGTCATTTCAGAGTTAAGTATAATATCATTAAAAGCCTTCATTCCCCCTTTTCACCTAGGCAACATCTTGCCCCATCTTTCCTTTTATAACCCAAGTCTGTTTCCAGAGAACTGTTCTCAAAGCATAGACCTTACCAGATCTGCTCCCCCCAGCCCTGCCAATGACTCTATCTTCAATTCCAAACATAGCAGCTAAGGCCTTCCATCACCCACTTGCAACCTGCCTCTTCTTCCTCATCTCTCCCAACTTTGCCCTTCCTTCACCTTATGCACAACTGGACCAGATGCTTTGCTGTACCCAAACATTCTTATTTCTCTGTCTCTGCATCTCTGCTCAGATATTCCTTCCACCTGTCCATGGTTTGTGCTGCCCAACATCAGAGCTATTGGGCTTTTAATTAGAGCTTATGCTCTTCCTTTAAGGAATGACTCCCCTGGCATTGCATTGGCCAAGAGATGGGTATATGACCTAGGTAAGACCTCTCAGTCCCTCTTACCTTGAAATTTGTACCTTAAGAGAAGTGACCCAACCCAAAAGCACTGGAGCTGACTCATCCTTATAGGCCATACTCTAAAAAAAAAACTGCCATCTATCCCTAGTACATCAATCTATAACATGTTTCCTTAAAGGTACAGCTTTTTACTTCAATTCAGGAGCTACCTCCACATTCCCCAACAGATTCCCCCTGGTGGTGGTGGTGTTGTTTTTTTTAATTTTTTTTTCCTCTTCAATTAGCCAGGGTTCATACCTGCTTCTTGCAGCCACTGAATAATCCTTCAAGGTTCAGTTCAAATGGCAATTCCTTCATAAAGCCTCATTTAGGCACATTTTATAGCAGTTATTTGTATACATTTCTGTTTTCCCTCTACATTATTAGCTCCTTAAAGACAGGGATCAGGACTTGTTCATCTTCGTACCCCAACTGCCCCCAGTAGACCAGACACATGGTCATTTTTTGATAAATATTTATTGGCTTGAATGGCAAACCAGTTAAGAAGGAGAATTTAAAGTACTTTGTAGGATTCAGTGGTATTTTAGTTCTGTGTTTTGTAGTGTTCATGCATGCTGTTATCTAATAAAATTTGTTTTTCTAGAGAAATCATCTATCCAAATTCTACAACCATTATCACATTTTCAAGACAGCCTGAGGCTTACAGTGAATCTGAGAGTTCTCCTCAGATCCAGAGACTTCTAACTTTTGCCCTGCTTCCCCTCTCTGCTGAAATGTCAGGGCTCTGGCAGCTGCCACTGTCAGATCCCAAACAAGCGTGTGAATAACAATGGGAAGTGTGACAATTCCCTAGGTTGTTTTTTTTTCTTTAAGCCTTCACAGGAAGAGCTTGACTATGGCGAATTCTATGTTTAGACTGTAGTCTTTTGTATTTAGTTTAGTAAACTGCATTTCAAGGCCCCTAGGATGCAAGTTATACTCATTATAATGCACGAATAATTTCCCCTTCGACATGATTTTCACATCAGAATGATAAAGGACAACTAAAAGATAAGAATGAACTGTTGCAGTATGAAACTGACCCACAGCTTACGTAAAACTGTAAATGAGCACAATTGAATTGTTTATTAAAGCATATTTATAAATACTACCAAACCAAACATGATTCCTGTTATCTCTAATGAAAAAATTATACTTTTCCTTTTTCCTGACAAGGAAAGAGGGGAAGGGATAGGGAGAAGAGAAGCTGACAGCAAGGTTTCTTACCACATTGCTCCCTCTCCTCCTAATTAAGAAGTCTGCTGATTGGGGCAGTCCCCACAGCAGCAGCCACCTAGCAGAAGTGCAGGGGAAGCCTTAGATCTGCTTATTATCCACTTTATTAGGCACCCCTGCTTTACATTCTATGAGTTGTCCACTCCCAATAATTACTTCTTCCTGAACATCCATCTTGACAAGAATGAAAAGCCTTCACAAAAGGCTATTTCCCAAAAGAAAAAGTTCAAGTATCTTCTCTTTTCACATCCCATACTTCCAAACATTGTCCTTTAACACAGCAAATGATAAGGTTAAACTTGGCCTATGCTCCAAGTATAAAACTCAAGGACACTACCTATGCATAAAAATAAAATGAACTAATGGAAGAACATTCCATGCTCATGGGTGGGAAGAATCAGTATCGTGAAAATGGCCATACTGCCCAAGGGAATTTATAGATTCAATGCCATCCCCATCAAGCTACCAATGACTTTCTTCACAGAATTGGAAAAAACCACTTTAAAGTTCATATGGAACCAAAAAAGAGCCCGCATTGCCAAGTCAATTCTAAGTCAAAAGAACAAAGCTGGAAACATCATGCTACCTGACTTCAAACTATACTACAAGGCTACAATAATCAAAACAGCATGGTACTGGTACCAAAACAGAGATATAGATCAATGGAACAGAACAGAGCCCTCAGAAAAAATGCTGCATATCTACAACCATCTGATCTTTGACAAACCTGACAAAAACAAGCAATGGGGAAAGGATTCCCTATTTAATAAATGGTGCTGGGAAAACTGGCTAGCTATATGTAGAAAGCTGAAACTGGATCCCTTCCTTACACCTTATACAAAAGTTAATTCAAGATGGATTAAAGACTTACATGTTAGACCTAAAACCATAAAAACCCTAGAAGAAAACCTAGTCAATACCATTCAGGACATAGGCATGGGCAAGGACTTCATGTCTAAAACACCAAAAGCAATGGCAACAAAAGCCAAAATTGACAAATGGGATCTAATTAAACTAAAGAGCTTCTGCACAGCAAAAGGAACTACCATCAGAGTGAACAGGCAACCTACAAAGTGGGAGAAAATTTTCACAACCTACTCATCTGACAAAGGGCTAATATCCAGAATCTACAATGAACTCCAACAAATTTACAAGAAAGGAACAAACAACCCCATCAAAAAGTGGGCAAAGGATAAGAGCAGACACTTCTCAAAAGAAGACAAAAAAGGCAGCCAAAAAAAACATGAAAAAATGCTCATCATCACTGGCCATCAGAGAAATGCAAATCAAAATCACAATGAGATACCACCTCTCACCAGTTAAAATGGTGATCATTAAAAAGTTCAGGAAACAACAGGTGCTGGAGAGGATGTGGAGAAATAGGAACACTTTTACACTGTTGGTGGGACTGTAAACTAGTTCAACCATTGTGGAAGTCAGTGTGGCAATTCCTCAGGGATCTAGAACTAGAAATATCATTTAACCCCGCCATCCCATTACTGGGTATATACCCAAAGGATTATAAATCATGCTGCTATAAAGACACATGCACACGTATGTTTATTGCGGCACTATTCACAATAGCAAAGACTTGGAACCAACCCAAATATAGACTGGATATAGACAAATATAAACAACCAAATATAGACAACCAAACCAACCAAACAATAGACTGGATTAAGAAAATGTGGCACATATACACCATGGAATACTATGCAGCCATAAAAAAGGATGAGTTCATGTCCTTTGTAGGGACATGGATGAAACCAGAAACCATCATTCTCAGCAAACTATCTCAAGGACAAGAAACCAAACACCACATGTTCTCACTCATAGGTGGGAATCGAACAATGAGAAAAACATGGACACAGGAAGGGGAACATCACACTCTGGGACTGTTGTGGGGTGGGGGGAGGGGGGAGGGATAGCATTAGGAGATATACCTAATGCTAAATGATGAGTTAATGGGTGCAGCACATCAACATGGCACACGTATACCTATGTAACAAACCTGCACATTGTGCACATGTACCCTTAAACTTAAAGTATAATAATAATAAAATTTAAAAAAAAAAAGAACAACAACATAGGCTACTAAATTTAGACTCTATAATAAAGCTATGGCAAATTCTATATATATATATAATATAGACATATGTATTTCTATACACATACATACTATATATTATGTATATATGTGCATACACATATGCACATACACATATGTACTACATATATACACATATATATACTGTAATTTAAAAAAATAAAATAAAATAAAATGAACTGTCTGGGAAAATGAAGTAGATGTACTTTTCCCTATTCCTCCCACTAGCTACAACTAAAAACCCCAGACATGTTTAAAGCAAATATAAAAAGACTGAAAGGTGGAGAGAAGAAGGTAGACTGGCTGGGGATCTTAGGACCCAAGGAAAGACATGGTGGTAAGTTGCCTTATGTATCCCAGACAAGAAGCTAAAGAGTTCAGCAATCCAGAAATACAAATGAGTTTTGATTTTTTTTAATGCCTCAACAAAAGCCTGTTCTCACTAACCAAAAGACCAGGAAAGGGACAACCTAGTAAAACAGAAAACCTTTAGACAATAACCATTCTACTTCAACCAAACACCACAAACAAAACCCTACTTGCACCCACACCAGCAAAGGCTAAGAGGGGAGCCTAGACTTCACCCTCAAGAGGCTATAACACAGTGGCTGCTACGGTTTGAATGTTTGTGTCCCCTCCAAAATTCACATTGAAACAATCCCCAGGGCAAAGTATTAAGAGATGGGACTTTTGAAAGGTAATTAAGCCCTAATGGCTCTACTTTTTTTATCCCTTATAAAAGGGCCAGAGAGAGGTAGGTAGGCCCTTTTTGCTCTTCCACCTTTCTGCCATGTGAGGACACAGCATTTGTCCCTTCCATAGATGCAGCAATAAGATGCCATCTTGGAAGCACAGACAGACCTCTCTCTCATGAGACATCAAACCTGCCAGCACCTTGATCTTGGACTTTCAGCCTCCAGAACTGTGAAAAATAAATTTCTGTTCTCTACAAATTAGCCTGTTTGTGGTATTTTGTTATAGCTGCACAAGTGGACTAAGACATTGGCCCAATACTCACTAGGGTAGTATCACAGAAAGCCAATCAGGAAGCCAGATTTCTATCCCTGCTGACTGACAGCAAGCCTCTGCCCCAACAGGGTCAGTGGAGGCCACGTGGGAGCTTGGATTTCCACCTCAATCCAACAGTAATGAGAAAACCCTCTTCCTCTTTGCTATGTGGTATCAGAGAATGCCGAAAAAGGGGTCAAGACTTCAACCATCACCAAACAGTAATAAGCCAGTTGCACTGCATTGTCAGTGGAGACCATGTACAAAGGCAAAATTTCTACCCCTACTACTCAGCAATAATGAGGAGCCTCCACCTCAGGTGTCAAAAGAGGCCAAGTGGGAAACTTAGATTTCTACCTCCACCTGGCAGTAACAAAGCAGCTCCTCTCCTTCCCCTGCTGGACTTGTACCAGAAAAATCCAGGTAAAGCAGAAAACTTAAATAAGATCCAGAGTCTCATAACACAATATAAAAATATCTAAGTAACCCATGCCAATACACATTATAATTAAACTTCTAAAAACTAAAGACAAAGAAAAACCATGAAAGCAGTCAGAGAAAAACCATACCCACAGTGAAAAAAACAATTAGATTGACAGTAAATTTTTCATCAGAAACTATAGGGGCCAAAAGTAATTGGCATAATATTTTTCATGTGCTGAAAGAAAAGAACAGTAGACTCAGAATTGTATACTCAGAAAAAATATCTTAGGGAATGAAAAAGAAATAAAGACATTCTCAGATTCTCAAATGAAAGAAACCAAGAGAATTTGTCACCAGCAGTTCCATTCTAAAAGATTAGCTAAAGGAAGTTCTTCTAAATAGAAAGGAAACAATGAAGAAAGAAACTTTGGAGCATCAGACAGGAATAAAGAACATGATAAGGGAAAACATGGGTAAATACAGTAGGTCTTTCTTCCTCTCTTTAGTTCTCTAAATTATGCTTGTTAAATTAACTCAAGATGGATTAAAGACTTAAAAGTAAAACCCCAAACCATAAAACCCTGGAGGACAACTTAGGCAATACCTAAGTTGTCATAGGCATGGGCAGAAATTTCATGGACATAGGCATGGGCAAAGATTTCATGACGAAGAAGCCAAAAGCAATTTCGACAAAAACAAAAATTGACAAATGGGATCTAATTAAACTAAAGAGCTTCTGCAGAACAAAAAACAAACAAACAAATTATCAAAAGGTAAACAGACAACCTACATAATGGGAGAAAATATCTGCAAACTATGCATCTAACAAATGTCTAATATTCCATATCTATAAGGAACTTAAACAAATTTACAAGCAGAAAACAAACAACCCTATTAAAGTGGGCAAGGGACATGAACAGACACTTTTCAAAAGAAGACATAAATGCAGCCAACAAGCATATGGAAAAAAACTCAACATCATTGATCTTTAGAAAAATTCAAATCAAAACCACAATGAGATACCATCTCATACCAGGCAGAATGGCTTTTACTAAAAAGTCAAAAAATAACAGATGCTGGTGAGTTTACGGGGAAAAAGAACACTTACACACTATTGGTGTGTGCATAAATTAGTTCAACCATTGTGGAAAACAGTGTGGCAATTCCTCAAAGACCTAAAAACAGCACTACCATTCTACTCAGCAATCCCACTACTGGGTATATACCCAACAGAATATAAATCATTCTATCATAAAGACAAATCCATGTGTATGTTCATTGCAGCACTGTTCACCATAACAAAGACATGGAATCAACCTTAAGGCCCATCAGTGGTAGACTGGATAAAGAAAATGTAGTATATATGCACATGGAACACTATGCAGCCATAAAAAATAATGAGATCATGTCCTTTGCAGAAACATGGATGGAGCTGGAGGCCATTATTCTTAGCAAACTAACACAGAAACAGAAAACCAAATACCTCATGTTTTCACTTATAAGTGGGGCTAAATAATGAGAACACATGGATACACAGAAGAGAACAACAGACACTGGGGCCTACCAGAGGGTGGAAAGTGGAAGGAAGGAGAAGATCAGGAAAAATAACTAATGAGTACTAGACTTAATACCTGGGTGATGAAATAATCTGTACAACAACCCCCCGTGACACGAGTATACCTGTATAACAAATCTGCACATGTACCCCCGAACTTAAAATAAAAGTTAAAAAACAACTTAAGGAATAAATCAGCTGGTTCTATTGTCAATAAAAAAATTTTAATAAATAAATTATGTTTGTTGAAGCAAAAAATTATAAAACTACCTGATATTGTTCTAAATGTATATAGAGAAAATATTTAAGACAATAATATTATAAATAGGGGAGGATAAAAGCAGATAAGATTTCTGTACTAGAATTGGTAAAATGATAATACCAGTAAACCTTGATAAGTCTTGTATAAATAATGTAATACCTAGAGAAACCACTTAAAGAAAAAAGAATGAAAAAGAACAAACAAAGCCTCCAAGAAATATGGGACTATGTGAAAAGACCAAAGCTACAACTAATTGATGTACCTGAAAGTGACAGGGAGAATGGAACCAAGTTAGAAAAGACACTTCAGGATATTATCCAGGAGAACTTCCCCAACCGAGCAAGACTTGCCAACATTCAAATTCAGAAAATACAGAGAACACCACTAAGATACTCCTCAAGAAGAGCAACCCCAAGACACATAATTGTCAGATTCTCCAAGGTTGAAATGAAGGAAACAATGTTAAGGGTAGCCAGAGAGAAAGGTCAGGTTACCTAAAAGGGAAGCCCATCAGACTAACAGCAGATATCACTGCAGAAACCCTACAAACCCAAAGAGAGTGGGGGCCAGTATTCCACATTCTTAAAGAAAAAAATTTTCAACCCAGAATTTCATATCCACCCAAACTAAGCTTCACAAGCAAAGGGGAAATAAAATCCTTTCCAGACAAGCAAATGCTAAGGGATTTTGTCACCACTAGGCCTGCCTTACAAGAGCTCCTGAAGGAAGCACTAAATATGGAAAGGAAAAACTGGTACCAGCCACTGCAAAAACACACCAAAATATAAAGACCAATGACACTATGAAGAAACTGCAACAACTAATGTGCAAAATAACCAGCTAGCATCAAGATGTCAGGATCAAATTCACACATACCAATATTAACCTTAAATGTAAAAGGGATACATGCCCCAATTAAAAGACACAGACTGGCAAATTGGATAAAGAGTCAAGACCCATTGGTGTGTTGTATTCAGGAGACCCATCTCACATGCAAAGACACACATAGGCTCAAAACAAAGGAATGGAAGAATATTTACCAAGCAAATGGAAAGCAAAAAACAGCAGGGGTCGCAATACTCATCTGTGATAAAAACAGACTTTAAACCAACAAAGATCAAAAAAGACAAAGAAGGGCATTACATAATGGTAAAGGGATCAATGCAATAAGAAGAGCTAGCTATCCTAAATATATATGCACCCAATAAGGAGCACTCAGATTCATAAAACAAGTTCTTAGAGACCTACAAAGAGACTTAGACTCCCACACAATAATAGTGGGAGACTTTAACACCCCACTGACAATATTAGACAGACCAATGAGACAGAAAATTAACAAGGATATTCAGGACTTGAACTCAACTCTGGACCAAGTGGACCTAATAAACATCTACAAAACTCTCCACCCCAAATCAACAGAATCACATTCTTCTCAGCACCAAATAGCATGTATTCTAAAATCAGCCACATAATTGGAAGTAAAACACTCCTCAGCAAATGCAAAAGAATGGAAATAATAACAGTCTCTCAGACCACAGTGCAACCAAATTAGAACTCAGGATTAAGAAACTCACTCAAATGCACACAACTACATGGAAATTGAACAACCTGCTCCTGAATGACTACTGGGTAAATAACAAAATTAAGACAGAAATAAAGAAGTTCTTTGAAAGCAATGAGAACAAACAGAAAACATACCAGAATCTCTGGGACACAGTTAAAGCAGGGTTGTGAGGGAAATTTATAGCACTAAATGCCCACAACAGACATCTGGAAAGATCTCAAATTGATACCCTAACCTCACGATTAAAAGAGCTAGAGAAGCAAGAGCAAATAAATTCAAAAGCTAGCAGAAGACAAGAAATAACTAAGATCAGAGCAGAGCTAAAGGGGATAGAGACACAAAAAACCCTTCAAAAAAATCAGTGAATCCAGGAGCTGGTTTTTTGAAAAGATTAACAAAATAAATAGACTGCTAGCCAGACTAATAAAGAAGACAAGAGAGAAGAATCAAATAGACATAATAAAAAATGATGAAGGGGATATTACCACCGATCCCACAGAAATACAAACTACCATCAGAGAATAGTATAAACATCTCTATGCAAATAAACTAAAAAATCTAGAAGAAATGGATAAATTCCTGGACACATGCACCCTCCCAAGACTAAACCAGGAATAAGTGGAATCCCTGAATAGACCAATAACAAGTTCTGAAATTGAGGCAGTAATTAATAGCATACCAATCAAAAAAAGTCCAGGACCAGACAGATTCAGAGCCGAATTCTACCAGAGGTACAAAGAGGAGCTGGTAACACTCCTTCTGAAACTATTCCAAACAATAGAAAAAGAGAGACTCCTCCCTAACTCATTTTATGAGGCCAGCATCATCCTGATGCCAAAGGCTGGCAGAGACACAACAAAAAAAGAAAATTTCAGGCCAATATCCCTGATGAACATTAATGTGAAAATCCTCAATAAAATACTGGCAAGCAGCACATCAAAAAGTTATCCAACACGATCAAGTTGGCTTCATCCCTGGGATGCAAGGCTGGTTCAACATATGCAAATCAATAAACGTAATCCATCACATAAACTGAACCAGTGACAAAAACCACGTGATTATCTCAATAGATGCAGAAAAGGCCTTTGATAAATTCTAACACCCCTTCCTGCTAAAAACTCTCAATAAACTAGGTGTTGATGGAACATATCTCAAAATACTAAGAGCTATTCATGACAAACCCATAGCCAATAACACACTGAATGGGCAAAAGCTGGAAGTATTCCCTTTGAAAACCAGCACAAGACAAGGATACCCTCTCTCACCACTCCTATTCAACATAGTACTGGAAGTTCTGGCCAGGGCAATCAGGCAAGGGAAAGAAACAAAGGGTATTCAAATAGGAATAGAGGAAGTCAAATTGTCTCTGTTTGCAGATGACATGAATGTATATTTAGAAAGCCCCATCATCTCAGCCCCAAAACTCCTTAAGCTGGTAAGCAACTTCAGCAAAGTCTCAGGATTTTGCACAAAATCAATGTGCAAAAATCACAAGCGTTTCTATACACCAATAATAGACAAGCAGAGAGCCAAATCATGAGTGAACTCCCATTCGCAATTGCTACAAAGAGAATAAAATACCTAGGAATACAACTTACAAGGGACGTGAAGGACCCCGTCGAGGAGAACTACAAACCACTGCTTGAGGAAATAAGAGAGGACAAAAACAAACGGAAAAACATTCCACGCTCCTGGATAGGAAGAATCAATATCATGACAATGGACATACTGCCCAAAGTAATTTATAGATTCAGTGCTGTTCCCATCAAGCTACCATTGACTTCACAGAATTAGAAAAAAACTACTTTGAATTTCATATGGAACCAAAAAAGACCCTGTATAACCAAGACAATCCTAGGCAAAAAGAACAAAGGTGGAGGCATCAGGCTACCTGACTTCAAACTCTACTGCAAGGCTACAGTAACCAAAACAGCATGGTACTGGTACCAAAACAGATATACAGACCAATGGAACAGAACATAGACCATAAAAATAACACCACACATCTACAACCATCTGATTTTTGACAAACCTGACAAAAACAAGCAATGGGGAAAGGATTCCCTATTCAATAAATGGTGCTGGGAAAACTAGCTAGCCATATGTAGAAAACAGAAACTGGACCCCTTCCTTACATCTTATACAAAAATTAACTCAAGGTGGATTAAAGACTTAAATGTAAAACCCAAAACCATAAAAACTCTAGAAGAAAATCTAGGCAACACCATTCAGGACATAGGCATGGGCAAAGATTTCATGACTAAAACACCAAAAGCAATGGCAACAAAAGTCAAAATTGACAAATGGGATCTAATTAAACTAAAGAGCTTCTGCATAGCAAAAGAAACTATCATCAGAGTGAAAAGGCAACCTACAGAATGGGAGAAAATTTTTGCAATCTACCCATCTGACAAAGGTCAAATATCCAGAATCCACAAGGAACTTAAACGAATTTACAAGAAAAAGCAAACAACCCCATCAAAAAGTGGGCAAAGGATATGAACAGACACTTCTCAAAGAAGACATTTATGTGGCCAACAAACATGAAAAAAAGCTCATCATCACTGGTCATTAGAGAAATGTAAATCAAAACCACAATGAGATACCATCTCACACCAGTTAGAATGGTGATTTTTTTATATTAATATCATACTTTAAGTTCTACAGTACATGTGCACAACGTGCAGGTTTGTTACGTAGGTATACATGTGCCATGTTGGTTTTCTGCACCCATCAACTAGTCATTTACATTAGGTATTTCTCCTAACGCTATCCCTCCCCCAGGCCTCCACCCCCTGACAGGCCCCAGTGTGTGATGTTCCCTGCCCTGTGTCAATGTGTTTCTCGTTGTTCAACTCCCACCTATGAGTGAGAACATGCAATGTTTGGTTTTCTGTCCTTGTGATATTTTGCTGAGAATTATGGTTTCCAGCTTCATCCATGTCCCTGCAAAGGACATGAACTCATCCTTTTTTATGGCTCATAGTATTCCATGGTGTATATGTGACACATTTTCTTTTCTTTTTTTTTTTGAGACGGAGTCTTGCTCTGTCCCCCAGGCTGGAGTGCGGTGGCGCGATCTCAGCTCACTGCAAGCTCCGCCTCCCGGGTTCACGCTATTCTCCTGCCTCAGCCTCCCGAGTAGCTGGGACTACAGGCGCCTGCCAACACGCCCGGCTAATTTTTTTTTTGTATTTTTAGTAGAGACGGGGTTTCACTGTGTTAGCCAGGATGGTCTCGATCTCCTGACCTTGTGATCCGCCCGCCTCGGCCTCCCAAAGTGCTGGGATTACAGGCTTGAGCCACCGTGCCCAGCCTGTGACACATTTTCTTAATCCAGTCTATCATTGATGGACATTTGGGTTGGTTCCAAGTCTTTGCTATTGTGAATAGCACCGCAATAATCATACGTGTGCATGTGTCTTTATAGTAGTATGATTTATAATCCTTTGGGTATATACCCAGTAATGGGATTGCTGGGTCAAATGGTATTACCGGTTCTAGATCCTTGAGGAATCACCACACTGTCTTCCACAATGGTTCAATGTGGAATAGAGTGTGGCAATTTCTCAAGGATCTAGAACCGGAAATACCATTTGACTCAGCAATCCCATTACTGGGTATATACCCAAAGGATTATAAATCATACTACTATAAAGACACATGCACACGTATGTTTATTGCGGCACTATTCACAATAGCAAAGGCTTGGAACCAACCCAAATGTCCATCAATGATAGACAAGATAAAGAAAATGCGGCACAAAATGGGATAGTATGCAGCCATAAAAGGAATGAGTTCATGTCCTTTGCAGGGACATGGATGAAGCTGGAAACCATCATTCTCAGCAAACTAACACAGGAACAGAAAATCAAACACTGCATATTCTCACCCATTGGTGTGAATTTAACAATGAGAACACATGGACTCAGGGAGGGGAACATCATATACGGAGGCCTGTCAGGGGGTGGGGGCAAGGGGAGGGAGAGCATTAGGACAAATACTTAATGCCTGCGGGGCTTAAAACCTAGATGATGGGTTGATAAACGAAAATGGAACTCGAAAACCTTTAAGTAACCCTTAAGAACATGAGAAAAAAATACAGAGGAACAAAAAATATTTTTAAAAACACAGAAACAAAAACTAAAATGGAAGACTGAGCCCTGTCAGATCAATAGTTACATTAAATGTAAATGATCTGAATACACCAGTTAAAAGTGATAGCAGAATGGATTAATAAACATGTTTCAACTATATGTTGTTGACCAGAAATTCACTTCAAATATGATATAGGCAGGTTAAAAGTAGAAAGATGAAAAAAGTTATATTATGAATGGTGACTAAAGGAAATCAGGAATGTCTATATTAATATCAGATAAAATAGATTTCGGAACATAAGCAGACAAGGACATTATATAATGATAAAAGGGTCAATTCACCAAGAAGATATAGCAATTGTAAATGTGTTTGAACAAAGCAATAAAGCTGCAAAATATATGACGCAAAACCTAATAGAAATGAAAACAGCAACTGACAAATTCACAATTACAGATTGAGAATTCAACACTCTCAACAACTAATACAACAACTGCACGGCAAATCATCAAGAATACAGAAGAAATCAACACCATCAGCCAACAAGATGTACTCAACTTTTATAGAACACTCTAACAGTAGCAGGATGCATATTCCTTACAAACATCTGCAAAACATTACTAAGATAGACCATATATTTGACCATTTTTTAAAAAATGCAACAAATTAAAAGAAATGCAATCATATAGTGTATGTTATCTTACCACAATAAAATCAAACTGGAAACCAATAACATAAAGATAACAGGAAAATCTCCAAACACTTGGAAACTTAGCACCATACGTCTAAATAATCCATGGGTCAAAGAGGTAGTCTCAGAGGAAATCAAAACTGAACTGAATGGAAATGAAAACACAGCATATCAAAATTTGTGAGACAAAAACTAAAGCAGTGCTAAGAGGGAAATCTATAGCACTAAATGCACATATTAGAATAAAGAAAATGTCTCACATCAATATGGTAAGCTTCTACCTTTAAAAAACTAGAAATAGTAGAGCAAAAATAAATCCAAAGCAAGAAGGAAAAATACAATAAAGATAAGATTAGAAATCAAGGAAATTGAATATAGAAAAATTATAAAGAAAATCAACAAAACAAAGAGCTGGTGCTTTGAAAAGATCAATAAAATTAACAAACCTCTAGCAAGGCTGACAAACAAAATGATGGAGGACACAAATTGCCAATATAAGTATTAGAAATGATAAAGGAATACCATCACTACAGACCCTGCAGATGTTAAAGAAATAATAAAAGAATACTACTAAAAACACTACACATATGTTTAATAACTTAAACAAAATGCATCAATTCCTTGTAAAACACAAACTATCACAATTCACACAATATGAAAGAGATAATTTGAATAGCCATATAACTATTTAAGAAAATTGAGTTCACAAATCCTAGAAATCCCAACACTCCCACCTCCCCGGGCACAGATGGTTTCACTGGAGAATTCTACCAGACATTTAAAGAATTAAGAGCAATTCCACACGATCCCTTCCAGCAAAATAAAAGAATGGAATATTTTCCAATTCATTTTATAAAGCTCTGGTATCTGACATTAAAATAAGAAAAAGACAGTACATTAAAAGAAAACCATAGGCCAGTAGCTTTCATGGATAAATGTAAAAATTCTCAACAAAATATTAGCAAATAGAATTCAGAAATATATTTAAAAATTTGTACATCATGACCAAGTGAGGTTTATTCCAGTGATGTAATCTGGTTCAATATTTGAAAATTCATCAATGTAATCTACCATATTACAAGCTAAGGAAAAAAGGTTACATGATCATATCAATCAACAGAGAAAAAGCATTTGACAAAATTCAACACATTTGTGTTAAACACTTTCCGAAAAAAATAAGAATAGAGAAAGACTTTCTCAGCTTGATAACAAAACTTATGTACAAAACTTATGTGATGAAAACTACACAATACTGATGAAAGAAATCAAAGAAAATTTAAATAAAAGGATAGAAATAACATGCTCATGGATCAGAAGACTGAATATGGTAAAGATGCCAATTTTCCCAAATTGACATAATGGCTTAAAGAAATTCTTAGCAAAACCCCAACAAGATTGTTTTGTGGATACAAGACTATTTTAAAATTTACATTGAGAGACAGAAAGAATTAGAATAACCAAAATAATTTTTCAAAAGTAGAATAAAGTAGAAGGCTCAGTCTACCCAATTTCAAGGCATTATATAGCTACAATAATAAAGACTGAGAGGTATTGGATAGGGATAGACACATAAATCAAGGGAACAGAATAGCAAACCCAGAAACAGACCCACAAATATGTCCAATTTGTTTTTGACAAAAGTGCAAAACAATTCAATGAAAGATAGACAGCCTTTTCAAGAAGTAATGTTTGATAAATTGGATACTCAGAGACAAAAAAAAAGGAGAAAATCCTTCACTGAAGTCTAATAGGTTACATAAAAATTAACTCAAAATGGATCAAAGACTTACACATAAAATATAACACTATAAAACTTAAAAAAAAGTTAGGGTGAATCTTTGGGATCTAGTTACTCCAAGAGGGGCTTGGGCCATAATCCCTAAAGACTCAATCCAGAATGCCATGATCCTGAATGTTGAAATCCCTGAAGATTAAAATTTATAAAGTCTAAAATCCCCAAAATCACAATTCTGAAAAATCAAAATTCTAAAAACATAATTCTGGAAAAAATAATTTTAAAAAATTATTTAAAAGATATTTATTTACACTTTTAAAGGGGGGTTTACTTGAGAAATATTTAAAAACACAACAGAACACTTCATAGGCCACTTTACACAAGAAAAAAGGCAATAATAACATGCATTTTTTGCAAACATATACACTCAGTATACTAAAAAGACAGTTGCACATGTATAACAGTTATGAGCAGATAGACCATATTCATAAAGGAATCACTTATATAACTGTGGTCATGTGAAATACTGTGACAGACAAAAAAACAGAAGAAAGGTCTCTCCCAGTTCTCAGAGAGAGATCAATTCACCTTCTGTATTTGTTATCTTCAGCCCCCTTGCTGACTGAATAGTACTTGCCAAGATTGAGGGCAGATCTTCCTCACCTAGTCCACTGAGACTCACACTAATCTCTTCTGGAAACACACCCAAAACATGCTTTTCCAAGTGTATAGGTAACTCTTAGTCCAGTTAAGTTGGCAACTAAAATTAAGGCCATAAATTCACCCCTTGTCAGTTTGGCACTCAATTGCATCTCCTTAAACCATAACTTCCAAATACAGACAATAACAAAGTAATCGTTCTGCATAACATAATGCAACGAAAATGATGCAACTATCCTGCAGACAATCTAAAATGCACTAACTGCAATTTTCACGATTTAAAATTTTAGGGATTTTAGACATTAGAGGCTTCAACTTTTGGAATTTTGATCTTTAAAGATTTCAACATTCAGGATTATGGCATTCAAGACTGAGTTTTTTGGGATTACAATCGGCATCTCTCAAAGAGTTCTTAGACTTAATACAAAAAGCATGAGCCATGAAAGAAAAGAATGATAAATCAGACTTTATAAAAACTAAAAACTTTTGCTCTATGAAAAGATCCTGTTAAGAGGATGAAAAGAGTAGCTACAGACCAGGAAAAAATGTTTGCAAACCACAAATTCATTAAAAAAAAAAAAAAACTGGAATCTAGACTATATAAAGAACCCTCCAAACTCAACAGTAAACAAAAAAATTTTTAATCCACTATTCAAGAGACACTTCACTGAAAAATATACATAAATGGCACTAAATACATGAAAAGATGTTCACCATAGAAAATTATGCTGAGTGGAAAAAGCCAATTCCAAAATGTTACATACTATATAGTTCCATTTATATAACATTCTTGAAATGACAAAAGTTTAGAAATGTAGAACAGATTAGTGACTGCCAAGAGTTAACAAGGAAATGGAGGCAGGAGGGCATCAGTTGTAGCTCTACAAAGGCAACATGAGGAATCCTTGTGGTGATAGAAATCTTCTACATCTCGACTATTATGTCAATATCCTGATAATAATATTGTGCTATGGTTTTGCAAGATATTACCATTGGGAGTAATGGTAAAGCATACACAGAATCATTAATATTATTATTATTATTATTATTATTATTATTATTATTATTTTGAGACAGAGTCTCACTCTGTCACCCAGACTGAAGTGCAGTTGCATGATCTTGGCTCAATGCAACCTCCACCTCCCAGGTTCAAACAATTCTCCTGCCTCAGCCTCCCGAGTAGCTGGGACTACAGGCACCTGCCACCACCCTGGGCTAATTTTTGTATTTTTAGTAGAGACGGGGTTTCACTATATTGACCAGGCTGGTCTCAAACTCCTGACCTTGTGATCTGCCTGCCTGGGCCTCCCAAAGTGCTGGGATTACAGGTGTGAGCCACCACGCCTGGCCCAGAATCATTCTATATTATTTCTTACAACTGTATGTGAATCTACAAGTTCACAATTTCAAGATCTTGAAATAAAAAGTTCAGTTAAAAATGTTTTTAAGTAAATAAATAAAATAAAGAGAATTGAAGAAAAACAAAAGAAGCTATCACAGATTAAATGTAGTTCCTGCTAATTATATTATACGGTTCCTACTCTATTTTCAAACTACTTAAACTTTTTTCTTCAGGATAACACTACAAAGCACAGTAAAAGGAAGATTTTTGAAGAGACTTGCAGACTAACTGGTTAATTGTAACATGAAGAAGGTTGAAAGTTATAGTAGGATAGGATATGGACAAAGGTGAGAAAAAATATTCCACAAAGTCAGTGGAAGGGGGGGACATCTCACTTAGCTGGTTACATTTGGCCAGTGAGCCTACAAGGCCTGTGAGGGATAGTTATCACAGACAAAAGAACAGAAAACAAATATTTTCAATTAAGAGATTAAAATGGAGATAGAACAGAGAAGCCAAATTTCAGATTGGTATTTTCAATTAGGAGATTAAAATGGAGATAGAAAGAGAAACCAAATCTCAGATTGGCACTTGATTTTCAAAGTCTTTTCTATTCTTGGCCTTTACACTTTGTTGAGGATTATGATTTTGTGATTTGAACATCCCAGTTAATTCTCGAGATTATGGCAGACAAAATAACTGTCTGCCAAAATAACAAATTCAGAAAACTTGTTGCTTTCAAATAAAGATTTAAAAATTTTTACAGTCAGCCTGGGAGAAAAAAATACTGTTGGTCTGTGTGATGGTTAATACTGTGTGTCAACTTGATTGGAATGAAGTATGCAAAGTACTGATCCTGGATGTGCCTGTGAGGGTGTTGCCAAAGGAGATCAACATTTGAGTCAGTGGGCTGGGAAAGGTGGACCCAGCTTTAATCTGGGTGGGCACCATCTAGTCAGCTGCCAGTGCAGCTAGAATATAAAGCAGACAGAAAAATGTGAAAAGACTAGACTGGCCTACCTCCCAGCCTACATCTTTCCCTCGTGCTGGATGCTGCCTGCCTTTGAACATCAGACTCCAAGTTCTTCAGTTTTGGGACTGGGACTGGCTCTCCTTGCTCCTCGGCTTGCAGATGGCCTATTGTGGGACCTTGTGATAGTGTGAGTTAATACTTAATAAACTCCCCTTTATATATAGATCTATCCTATTAGTTCTGTCCCTCTAGAGAACCCTGACTAATACAGTCTATTTTATAAAAAAGTCACCAACTCTTTCCCAGTAATACCATTTCAAATGTGATACATCTGAAAAAGTTTAGTTTAAACAGCTTATTAATCATTCATCACACAGCAAGGTGACTAATTTATTCATTTGTGAGTTTTGGTAGTTTAACATGATTTCTCTTAGGCCATTGGTCCAGTATTCATTCACATCACAATTCATGTAGTGGGATTTTCTTTGGGAATCCAAACAAAAGCTGTTAACAACAGCATCTACAAACTGCTTCCAACAAACTTCATGAAAAATTATTAATAAAAGAAAAGCAAATATTTTCCTTAAAAGCAATAAAAATGTTCCCTGTCATAAATAATACAATTAAGAACTCAGCCTTAGTAGGAAGACAAGATAAATGGAAAAAGAAAAAGAATATTCAGTGATGTTATTTTCAGTTTATAGAGAGGAGACAGCCTAGCATACAACAGTTTAATTTCTAACCTTAATGTAGTCTCTGAATAAAGCAAATAATTTTAATCAATCTTTGTTTGCTTTAAGCTTCATCAGAATTGTATTTCTATTTTATTTTATGATGTTCAACTAGTTCAATTTTTCTATTTCAAATGAATATAAAAATAAATACCTGAGTCTTAGTCTTAAAATAATTGTTAATAAATGCCATCTATGATATTTTATGTGTTTTTAATGCCTTACTTCATTTGTCCTATATGTGGATCAGGTTATATTTCTTACATGAATAAAGCATTTAATATCAACGAGGAGAAATTTCTCTTCATGTGGTAGTACCAGATAAACCTGAAAGAGTCTGTTGGCCTGATTCATGGTCATTGATTATTATTAACAGATGCTAGAGAACCCAGAGTTCCATGTCCCTTCATACATTTTAAAATAAATAGAGATTAATGAACAGGTGAAGAAAATGGAATCCACTTGGCCTTCTGCAGTGCATGGCTATTGTATGAAAAAAAAAGTCAGCCATGATTCAGGTAATTTTTTAAACGTCATTTTCTCAGTGTTATTTGGGACTTCATGTAACAAAAAATCTAGTGAAAAACTTATAAAAAAGTACAAATCTTCTTGTCTCCCACATAAAAGAAGTACAAAGGTAAGCAGTTTAAAGCTGGTGTGGAAGTACCACAGATATCAGAGATCTTGGTTTCTTACAACTTTCTGTTCCACTGTCCTTTGCACATGACTTTCATGGCTGTATTAATCAGAGATCTCCAGAGAAACTGAACCAATAGGATGTGTGTCACACACTGTGGGCAAGGAGGGCGGGGGAGAGGACAGCCTGATTTATTTTGAGAAATTGGCTCACATGATTCCAAAAGATGGTAAGTCCAAAATCTGTAGGTAGGCCAGTGGGCTGGAGACCCAGGGAAGAGCTGACATTGCAGCTCAAGTCCAAAGGCAGACTGCTGGCAGAGTTCTCTCTTCCTCAAGGGACATCAGCCTTTTTTTCTCACAAGACTTTCAACTGATTAGATGAGGCCAAATCACAACCAAAGCAGACTGTAGAGGGTAATCTGCTTTACTCAAAGTATACTGATTAAAATGTTAATCTCAGATTTTAAAAATACCTTCACAGCAACATCTATACTAGTGTTTAAGCAAGTATCTGGGTAATGTGACTTAGCCAAGTTGACACATAAAATTGACTATCACAATGGCCTAATACACCAATACAGCTGCTGAAACTCAGCCATCATGCCCATTTCAAGGAGAAAGAAGAAGGTAGTGGGCAAAGATCAAGGGTGTACGACAGTGTCTGTTTCTCTCCTGAGGAATTTTGCTGAAAATCCTAATTGACAACTTCTGCTTACATCTCAGTGGACACCTCTTATTGTCAAATAGCCTGAAAGTTGTAGTATTTTAGTTAGGTAAACTAACTGTCTGCCAAAGTAACTAATCCTGATAAACCAAGCCCCAAAGAAAATCTTTATATTTATCCTGTTTGGGGTCCATAGCACTTTTTGTATATGTGGCTTGATATATTTTCTTTTTTTTTTTTTTTTTTTTTTTTTTTTTATTATACTTTAGTGTTTCAGGGTACATGTGCACAATGTGCAGGTTTGTTACATATGTATCCATGTGCCATGTTGATTTCCTGCACCCATTAACTCGTCATTTAGCATTAGGTGTATCTCCTAATGCTGTCCCTCCCCCCTCCCCCCACCCCACAAGAGTCCCCGGAGCGTGATGTTCCCCTTCCTGTGTCCATGAGTTCTCATTGTTCAATTCCCACCTATGAGTGAGAACATGCGGTGTTTGGTTTTTTGTCCTTGCGATAGCTTACTGAGAATGATGGTTTCCAGTTTCATCCATGTCCCTACAAAGGACACGAACTCATCATTTTTTATGGCTGCATAGTATTCCATGGTGTATATGTGCCACATTTTCTTAATCCAGTCTATCGTTGTTGGACATTTGGGTTGGTTCCAACTCTTTGCTATTGTGAATAGTGCCGCAATAAACATACGTGTGCATGTGTCTTTATAGCAGCATGATTTATAGTCCTTTGGGTATATACCCAGTAATGGGATGGCTGGGTCAAATGGTATTTCTAGTTCGAGATCCCTGAGGAATCGCCACACTGACTTCCACAATGGTTGAACTAGTTTACAGTCCCACCAACAGTGTAAAAGTGTTCCTATTTCTCCACATCCTCTCCAGCACCTGTTGTTTCCTGATTTTTTAATGATGGCCATTCTAACTGGTGTGAGATGGTATCTCACTGTGGTTTTGATTTGCATTTCTCTGATGGCCAGTGATGAGGAGCATTTCTTCATGTGTTTTTTGGCTGCATAAATGTCTTCTTTTGAGAAGTGTCTGTTCATGTCCTCTGCCCACTTTTTGATGGGGTTGTTTGTTTTTTTCTTGTAAATTTGTTTGAGTTCATTGTAGATTCTGGATATTAGCCCTTTGTCAGATGAGTAGGTTGCAAAAATTTTCTCCCATTCTGTAGGTTGCCTGTTCACTCTGATGATAGTTTCTTTTGCTGTGCAGAAGCTCTTTAGTTTAATGAGATCCCATTTGTCGATTTTGGCTTTTGTTGCCATTGCTTTTGGTGTTTTAGACATGAAGTCCTTGCCCACGCCTATGTCCTGAATGGTATTGCCTAGGTTTTCTTGTAGGATTTTAATGGTTTTAGGTCTAACGTATAAGTCTTTAATCCATCTTGAATTAATTTTTGTATAAGGTGTAAGGAAGGGATCCAGTTTCAGCTTTCTACATATGGCTAGCCAGTTTTCCCAGCACCATTTATTAAATAGGGAATCCTTTCCCCATTGCTTGTTTTTGTCAGGTTTGTCAAAGATCAGATAGTTGTAGCTATGCGGCATCATTTCTGAGGGCTCTGTTCTGTTCCATTGATCTATGTCTCTGTTGTGGTACCAGTACCATGCTGTTTTGGTTACTGTAGCCTTGTAGTATAGTTTAAAGTCAGGTAGCGTGATGCCTCCAGCTTTGTTCTTTTGGCTTAGGATTGACTTGTCGATGCGGGCTCTTTTTTGGTTCCATATGAACTTTAAAGTAGTTTTTTCCAATTCTGTGAAGAAAGTCATTGGTAGCTTGATGGGGATGGCATTGAATCTATAAATTCCCTTGGGCAGTATGGCCATTTTCACGATATTGATTCTTCCAACCCATGAGCATGGAATGTTCTTCCATTTGTTTGGATCCTCTTTTATTTCATTGAGCAGTGGTTTGTAGTTCTCCTTGAAGAGGTCCTTCACATCCCTTGTAAGTTGGATTCCTAGGTATTTTATTCTCTTTGAAGCAATTGTGAATGGGAGTTCACTCATGATTTGGCTCTCTGTTTGTCTGTTATTGGTGTACAAGAATGCTTGTGATTTTTCTACATTAATTTTGTATCCTGAGACTTTGCTGAAGTTGCTAATCAGCTTAAGGAGATTTTGGGCTGAGACAATGGGGTTTTCTAGATATACAATCATGTCATCTGCAAACAGGGACAATTTGACTTCCTCTTTTCCTAATTGAATACCCTTTATTTCCTTCTCCTGCCTGATTGCTCTGGCCAGAACTTCCAGCACTATGTTGAATAGGAGCGGTGAGAGAGGGCATCCCTGTCTTGTGCCAGTTTTCAGAGGGAATGCTTCCAGTTTTTGCCCATTCAGTATGATATTAGCTGTGGGTTTGTTGTAGATAGCTCTTATTATTTTGAGATACGTCCCATCAATACCTAATTTATTGAGAGTTTTTAGCATGAAGGGTTGTTGAATTTTGTCAAAGGCCTTTTCTGCATCTATTGAGATAATCATGTGGTTTTTGTCTTTGGTTCTGTTTATATGCTGGATTACATTTATTGATTTGCGTATGTTGAACCAGCCTTGCATCCCAGGGATGAAGCCCACTTGATCATGGTGGATAAGCTTTTTGATGTGCTGCTGGATTCGGTTTGCCAGTATTTTATTGAGGATTTTTGCATCAATGTTCATCAAGGATATTGGTCTGAAATTCTCTTTTTTGGTTATGTCTCTGCCAGGTTTTGGTATCAGGACGATGCTGGCTTCGTAAAATGTGTTAGGGAGGATTCCCTCTTTTTCTATCGATTGGAATAGTTTCAGAAGGAATGGTACCAGTTCCTCCTTGTACCTCTGGTAGAATTCAGCTGTGAATCCATCAGGTCCTGGACTCTTTTTGGTTGGTAAGCTATTGATTATTGCCACAATTTCAGAACCTGTTATTGGTCTATTCAGAGATTCAACTTCTTCCTGGTTTAGTCTTGGGAGGGTGTATTTGTCGAGGAATTTATCCATTTCTTCTAGATTTTCTAGTTTATTTGTATAGAGGTGTTTGTAGTATTCTCTGATGGTAGATTGTATTTCTGTGGGATCGGTGGTGATATCCCCTTTTTCGTTTTTTATTGCATCTATTTGATTCTTCTCTCTTTTCTTCTTTATTAGTCTTGCTAGCGGTCCATCAATTTTGTTGATCTTTTCAAAAAACCAGCTCCTGGATTCATTAATTTTTTGAAGGGCTTTTTGTGTCTCTATTTCCTTCAGTTCTGCTCTGATTTTAGTTATTTCTAGCCTTCTGCTAGCTTTTGAATGTGTTTGCTCTTGCTTTTCTAGTTCTTTTAATTGTGATGTTAGGGTGTCAATTTTGGATCTTTCCTGCTTTCTCTTGTGGGCATTTAGTGCTATAAATTTCCCTCTACACACTGCTTTGAACGTGTCCCAGAGATTCTGGTATGTTGTGTCTTTGTTCTCGTTGGTTTCAAAGAACATCTTTATTTCTGCCTTCATTTCATTATGTACCCAATAGTCATTCAGGAGCAGGTTGTTCAGTTTCCATGTAGTTGAGCGGTTTTGAGTGAGTTTCTTAATCCTGAGTTCTAGTTTGATTGCACTGTGGTCTGAGAGACAGTTTGTTATAATCTCTGTTCTTTTACATTTGCTGAGAAGAGCTTTACTTCCAACTATGTGGTCAATTTTGGAATAGGTGTGGTGTGGTGCTGAAAAAAATGTATATTCTGTTGATTTGGGGTGGAGAGTTCTGTAGATGTCTATTAGGTCCACTTTATGTAGAGCTGAGTTCAATTCCTGGATATCCTTATTAACTTTCTGTCTCGTTGATCTGTCTAATGCTGACAGTGGGGTGTTAAAATCTCCCATTATTATTGTGTGGGAGTTTAAGTCCCTTTGTAGGTCACTGAGGACTTGCTTTATGAATCTGGGTGCTCCTGTGTTGGGTGCATATATATTTAGGATAGTTAGCTCTTCTTGTTGAATTGATCCCTTTACCATTATGTAATGGCCTTCTTTGTCTCTTTTGATCTTTGTTGGTTTAAAGTCTATTTTATCAGAGACTAGGATTGCAACCCCTGCCTTTTTTTGTTTTCCAGTTGCTTGATAGATCTTCCTCCATCCCTTTATTTTGAGTCTATGTGTGTCTCTGCACGTGAGATGGGTTTCCTGAATACAGCACACTGATGGGTCCTGACTCCTTATCCAGTTTGCCAGTCTGTGTCTTTTGATTGGAGCATTTAGCCCATTTACATTTAACGTGAATATTGTTATGTGTGAATCTGATCCTGTCATTATGATGTTAGTTGGTTATTTTGCTCGTTAGTTGCTATAGTTTCTTCCTAGCCTCGATGGTCTTTACAATTTGGCATGTTTTTGCAGGGGCTGGTACCGGTTGTTCCTTTCCATGTTTAGTGCTTCCTTCAGGAGCTCTTTTAGGGCAGGCCTGGTGGTGACAAAATCACTCAGCGTTTGCTTGTCTGTAAAGTATTTTAATTCTCCTTCACTTATGAAGCTTAGTTTGGCGGGATAGGAAATTCTGGGTTGAAAATTCTTTTCTTTAAGAATGTTGAATATCGGCCCCCACTCTCTTCTGGCTTGTAGAGTTTCTGCTGAGAGATCAGCTGTTAGTCTGATGGGCTTCCCTTTGTGGGTACCCCGACCTTTCTCTCTGGCTGCCCTTAACATTTTTTCCTTCATTTCAACTTTGGTGAATCTGACAATTATGTGTCTTGGAGTTGCCCTTCTCGAGGAGTATCTTTGTGGCGTTCTCTGTATTTCCTGAATCTGAATGCTGGCCTGCCTTGTTAGATTGGGAAAGTTCTCCTGGATAATATCTTGCAGAGTGTTTTCCAACTTGGTTCCATTCTCCCCATCATTTTCAGGTACACCAATCAGACGTAGGTTTGGTCTTTTCACATAGTCCCAAATTTCTTGGAGGCTTTGTTCATTTCTTTTTATTCTTTTTTCTCTAAACTTCCCTTCTCTCTTCATTTCATTCATTTCATCTTCTATCAGCGATACCCTTTCTTCCAGTTGATCGCATCTGCTACTGAGGCTTCTGCATTCTTCGCGTAGTTCTCGAAACTTGGCTTTCAGCTCCATCATCTCCTTTAAGCCCTTCTCTCCATTGGTTATTCTAGTTATCCAGTCTTCTAATTTTTTTTCAGAGTTTTTAACTTCTTTGCTATTGTTTTGAATTTCCTCTCGTAGCTCAGAGTAGTTTGATCGTCTGAAGCCTTCTTCTCTCAACTCATCAAAGTCATCCTCCATCCAGCTTTGTTCCGTTGCTGGTGAGGAACTGCGTTCCTTTGGAGGAGGAGAGGTGCTCTGTTTTTTAGAGTTTCCAGTTTTTTTGGTCTGTTTTTTCCCCATCTTTGTGGTTTTGTCTACTTTTTGTCTTCGATGATGATGATGTACAGATGGGTTTTTGGTGTGGATGTCCTTTCTGTTTGTTAATTTTCCTTCTACCAGACAAGACCCTCAGCTGCAGGTCTGTTGGAGTTTACTAGAGGTCCACTCCAGACCCTGTTTGGCTGGGTGTCAGCACCGGTGGCTGCAGAACAGCAGATTTTCGTGAGACCACAAATTCAGCTGTCTGATAGTTCCTCTGAAAGTTTTGTCTCAGAGGAGTACCCGGTTGAATGAGGTGTCAGTCTGTCCCTACTGGGGGGGTGCCTCCCAGTTAGGCTGCTCAGGGGTGAGGGACCCACTTTAGGAGGCAGTCTGTCCGTTCTCAGATCTCCAGCTGCGTGCTGGGAGAACCACTACTCTCTTCAAAGCTGTCAGTCAGACAGGGACATTTAAGGCTGTGGAGGTTCTCGCTGAGTTTTTGGTTGTCTGTGCCCTGCCCCCAGAGGTGGAGCCTACAGAGGCAGGCAGGCCTCCTTGAGCTGTGGTGGGCTCCACCCAGTTCGAGCTTCCTGGCTGCTTTGTTTACCTAAGCAAGCCTGGGCGATGGCGGGCGCCCCTCCCCCAGCCTCGTTGCCGCCTTGCAGCGTGATCTCAGACTGCTGTGCTAGCAATCAGCGAGACTCTGTGGGCATAGGACCCTCCGAGCCAGGTGCGGGACACAATCTCCCAGTGTGCCGTTTTCCAGGCCCGTTGGAAAAGCGCAGGATTAGGACGGGACTGACCCGATATTCCAGGTGCCGTCTGTTTCCCCTTTCTTTGACTAGGAAAGGGAACTCCCTGACCCCTTGCGCTTCCCGAGTGAGGCAATGCCTCGCCCTGCTTCGGCTCGTGCACAGTGCGCTTCACCAACTGTCCTGAACCCACTGTTAGGCACTCCCTAGTAAGATGAAACCGGTACCTCAAGCAGAAATGCAGAAATCACCCGTCTTCTGTGTTGCTGGGGCTGGGAGCTGGAGACCGGAGCTGTTCCTATTCGGCCATCTTGGCTCCACCCCGGCTTGATATATTTTCATCAGTTCCGGAATTCTTGGTCATTATTTAAATGTTGCTTTCCTTTATTCTTTCTTTCCTCTCCTAATCTAATCACACACATTAGATCTTTTCATTATGTCCCGGTGTCTCTTATATTCTCTTTTATATTTTCCACAATTTCCTCTCAATGCTTCAGTTTGGACATTTTCTTTTGATTTATATTCCAGTTTCTTAATCTTATCTTTGGCTCTGTCTAATGTGCTCTTAAATCATCTGTGGAGTTCTTCATTTCAATAATGTAATATTTAGTTGTAAAACTACTATTTAGCTTTCTTTCATAGTGTCCAGTTCTCTGCTCAAATCCTCCACCTTGCCATCTAATCACTTGAACATATTGTTTTAAAGCCTGTGTCTGCTAACTCAAATATGAGAATATTTTGTTAGTTTGTATCTATTTGTTTTTTCTTGATTTTTGATCACTGGTTTTGTTTGCTGGCATGTCTGGTACATTTTTATCACATGCCATAAATTGAGGATAAAAAGCTATGGAAATAACTTGAGGCTCTGCATAATGCTATAGTCCTTCCAAGATGATTGACTTTTGCTTCTGGCAAGTATGAGTAAACAGATCACCTTAATCCAACAAAGGTGGAGCTGGCATGAAAAAAAGACTTTTTTTTTTGGTAAGGGCTGTCTACGTGTGTTTCATCTTTGCTCCTAAAATGCAGTATTTTGCAGATCCCAAATGAAAGCCCAAGATGTTTTCCAGAGTCCCTCCTTCTTGGTAGACCCTAAATTCCAATATGTTCCTTCAGCTATATAATATTAGTAAAAACTAAACTTAGATTTTAAGCCTCTCAGACACGCTTTTCTATTCAGCTTTTTCACATTTTATTCTCCATTTGTCAATCACCCAATGCCTCTAGAGAGAAAATGGCAAGATTGGGTTCATTTTTGTGCTTCTCATTTCTCCAGGATTTCAGCCCCTCAACCACTCTCTCCTTTGATAACTCACAGATGCATTCAAAGACATATTTTTTAAGTTTAGCCATCATTTCTTGTTGTTGTCAGTTGAAGAATTAACACATGACTCAGCATAACCAGAAGTATCTTGATTGATGATTTTTGAAGAATTGTCCTAGACTGGATTATAGTCTCTCACAACCCTCACTTGTCAAATTGGCCTACTGACTGCCAGATCTTCACTTCATTGTGTGTTACTTGAATACCTGTCCCTGATGTTGTAAGGTGCTTAGGACATTGAGACTTTTTTTAAGTTAATACAGAACAAAAGATGCTACCTATACACTGTTGTTACAGCACATTAACCCACCTAAATTCACTTGCAAGTAAATAATTTTATGTTGATTTTGAAATTTTATTTTGCTTTGTGTCTAAGATCTCCATTTTGTTCCAGAAACAGATACTTATATGTTAGCAATGTGTGGAATATAAAACAGCCTGATACTTCCAAAATAACACTTGGATTGCTTTATTTATTTAAGAGTTCCTCTCTTGTGCAAGGCATATGTGCTTCGGGTTGTAAGAGATACAAAGATTACATAAACATAGACTTCCAGATCTGAAAGAACCTTAGAGAAAGTCTAACTAGATTCACTCATTTGAAGGAAGAATTATTTGCTCCAAAACAAGAATTTTGGCTTCTTAACTCCTATTCAATGCTCTTTTCATGCTGAAGTGTTGGTTCCAAGAAAAAGACTCTTGATGGGCAGTTCCAAGATGGCCAAATAGGAACAGCTACAGTCTACAGCTCCCAGCATGAGCAATGCAGAAGACAGGTGATTTCTGCATTTCCAACTGAGGTACTGGGTTCATCTCACTAGGGCTTGTTATACAGTGGGTGCAGCCCACAGAGTTTGAGTGGAAGCAGGGCAGGGCATCGCCTCACCCAGGAAGTGCAAGGGATTGGGGAATTCCCCTTCCTAGCCAAGGGAAGCCGTGACAGACAGTACCTGGAAAATTTGGACAATCCCACCCTAATGGCAAATGGCACACCAGGAGATTATATCCTGTGCCTGGCTCGGAGGGTTGTACACCCACGGAGCCTTGCTCACTGCTAGCACAGCAGTCTGAGATCAAACTGCAAGGCAGAAGCAAGGCTGGGGAGGGGCGTCTGCCATTGCTGAGGCTTGAGTAGGTAAACAGAGTGGCCTGGAAGCTTGAACTGGGTAAAGCCCACCACACCTCAGGGAGGCCTGCCTGCCTCTGTAGACTCCACCTCTCGGGGCAGGGCATAGCTGAACAAAAGGCAGCAGAAACTTCTGCAGACTTAAATATCCCTGTCTGACAGCTTTGAAGAGTGTAGTGGTTCTCCTAGCATGGAGTTTCAGATCTGAGAATGGACAGACTGCCTCCTCAAGTGGATCCCTGACCCCCAAGTAGCCTAGCTGGGAGACACCTCCCAGTAGGGGCCTACTGACACTTCATACAGCCAGGTGCCCCTCTGAGATGAAGCTTCCAGAGGAAGGATCAGGCAGCAACATTTGCTGTTCTGCAATGTTTGTGGTTCTGCAGCCTCTGCTGCTGATACCCAGACAAACAGGGTCTGGAGTGGACCTCCAGCAAACTCCAAAAGACCGGCAGCTGAGGGTCCTGACTGTTAGAAGGAAAACTAACAAATAGAAAGGACATCCACACCAAAACCCCATCTGTAGGTCACCATCATCAAAGACTAAAGGTAGATAAAACCACAAAGATGGGGAGAAACCAGAGCAGAAGAGCTGAAAATTCTAAAAATCAGAGTGCCTCTTCTCCTCCAAAGGAATGCAGCTCCTTGCCAGCAATGGAACAAAGCTGGATGGAGAATGACTTTGACGAGTTGATAAAAGTAGGCTTCAGATGATCGGTAATAACAAACTTCTCCAAGCTAAAGGAGAATGTTCGAACCCATCGCAAAGAAGCTAAAAACCTTGAAAAAAGATTAGATGACTGGCTAACTAGAATAAACAGCATAGAGGAGACATTAAATGACCTGATGGAGCTGCAAACCACGGCACGAGAACTACTCCATGCATGTACAAGCTTCAGTAGCCGATTCAATCAACTGGAAGAAAGGGTATCAGTGATTGAAGATCAAATGGATGAAATGAAGCTAGAAAAGAAGTTTAGAGAAAAAAGAGTAAAAAGAAATGAACAAAGCCTCCAAGAAATATGGGACTATGTGAAAAGACCAAATCTAATGTCTGATTGGTGTACCTGAAAGTGACAGGGAGAATGGAACCAAGTTAGAAAACACTCTTCAGGATGTTATCCAGGAGAACTTCCCCAACATAGCAAGGTGGGCCAACATTCAAATTCAGGAAATACAGACGACACCATGAAGATACTCCTCGAGAAGAGCAACTCCAAGACACGTGATTGTCAGATTTGCCAGAGAGAAAAATCAGGTTACCCACAAAGGGAAGCCCACCAGACTAACAGCGGATCTCTTGGCAGAAACTCTACAAGTCAGAAGAGAGTGGGGCCAATATTCAACATTCTTAAAGAAAAGAAATTTCAATCCAGTATTTCATATCGAGCCAAACTAAGCTTTATAAGTGAAGGAGAAATAAAATCCTTTACAGACAAGCAAATGCTGAGAGATTTTGTCACCACCAGGCCTGCCTTACAAGAGCTCCTGAAGGAAGCACTAAACATGGAAAGAAACAACCAGTACCAGCTACTGCAAAAACATGCCAAATTGTAAAGACCATCGATGCTAGGAAGAAACTGCATCAACTACTGAGCAAAATAACGAGCTAACATCATAAAGACAGGATCAAATTCACACATAACAAATTAACTTTAAATGTACATGGACTAAATGCTCCAATTAAAAGACACAGACTGGGATGGGCGTGGTGGCTCAAGCCTGTAATCCAAGCACTCTGAGAGGCCTAGATGGGTGGATCATGAGGTCAGGAGATCGAGACCATCCTGGCTAACATGGTGAAACCCCATCTCTACTAAAAAAATACAAAAAAATTATCCAGGCGTGGTGGCGGGTGCCTGTAGTCCCAGCTACTTGGGACGCTGAGGCAAGAGAATGGCATGACCCCGGGAGGTGGAGCTTGCAGTGAGCCAAGATCACACCACTGCACTCCAGCCTGGGCAACAGAGTGAGACTCTGTCTCAAAAAAAAAAAAAAAACAAACGAAAGACACAGACTGGCAAATTGGATAAAGAGTCAAGACCCATCAGTGTGCTGTGTTCATGAGACCCATCTCACATGCAGAGACACACATAGGCTCAAAATAAAGGGGTGGAGGAAGATCTACCAAGAAAATGGAAAACAAAAAAATGCAGGGGTTGCAATCCTAGTCTCTGATAAAACAGACTTTAAACCAACAAAGATCAGAAGAGACAAAAAAGGCCATTACATAATGGTAAAGGGATCAATTCAACAAGAAGAGCTAACGATCCTAAACATATATATGCACCCAATACAGGAGCACCCAGATTCATAAAGCAAGTTCTTAGAGACCTACAAAGAGATGTAGACTCCCACACAATAATAATGGGAGACTTTAACACCCCACTGTCAATATTAAACAGATCGACAAGACAGAAGGTTAACAAGGATATCCAGGACACTATATCCAGGGCACTAAATGCCCACAAGAGAAAGCAGGAAAGATCTAAAATTGACACCCTAACATCACAATTAAAGGAACTAGAGAAGCAAGGGCAAACATATTCAAAAGCTAACAGAAGGCAAGCAATAACTAAGATCACAGCAGAACTGAAGGAGATAGAGACATAAAAAACCCTTCAAAAAATCAATGAATCCAGGAGCAGGCTTTCTGAAAAGATCAACAAAATTGATAGACCACTAGCAAGATTAATAAAGAAGAAAAGAGAGAAGAATCAAATAGACACAATAAAAAATGATAAAGGGGATATCACCACTGATCCCACAGAAATACAAACTACCATCAGAGAATATTATAAACACCTCTATGCAAATAAACTAGAAAATCTAGAAGAAATGGATAAATTCCTTGACACATACACCCTCCCAAGACTAAACCAGGAAGAAGTTGAATCCTTGAATAGACCAATAAAAGGCTCTGAAATTGAGGCAATAATTAAGAGCCTACCAACCATAAAAAGTCCAGGACTAGATGGAGTCACAGCTGAATTCTACCACAGGTACAAAGAGGAGCTGGTACCATTCCTTCTGAAACTATTCCAATCAAGAGAAAAAGAGGGACTCCTCCCTAACTCATTTTATGAGGCCAGCATCATCCTGATACCAAAGCCTGGCAGAGACACAACAAAAAAAGAGAATTTTAGACCAATATCCCTGATGAGCATCTATGTGAAAATCCTCAATAAAATACTGGCAAACTGAATCCAGCAGCACATCAAAAAGCTTATCCACCATGATCAGGTCGGCTTCATCCCTGGGATACAAGGCTGGTTCAACATATGCAAATCAACAAACGTAATCCATCATATAAACAGAACCGAAGATAAAAACCACATGATCATCTCAATGAATGTAGAAAAGGCCTCTGACAAAATTCAACAGCCCTTCCTGCTAAAAACTCTCAATAAACTAGGTATTGAAGGGAGATATCTCAAAATAATAAGAGCTATTTAAGACAAACCCACAGCCAATATCATATTGAATGAGCAAAATCTGGAAGCATTCCCTTTGAAAACTGGCACAAGACAGGGATGCCCTCTCTCACCACTCCTATTCAACATAGTTTTGGAAGTTCTGGCCAGGGAACTCAGGCAGGAGAAAGAAATAAAGGGTATTGAATTAGGAAAAGAGGAAGTCAAATTGTCCCTGTTTGCAGATGACATGATTGTATATTTAGAAAACCCCATTGTCTCAGCCCAAAATCTCCTTAAGCTGATAAGCAACTTCAGCAAAGTCTCAGGATAAAAAATCAATGTGCAAAAATCACAAGCATTCCTATACACTAATAACAGACAAATAGCCAAATCATGAATAAACTCCCATTCACAATTGCTTCAAAGACAATAAAAAACCTAGGAATCCAACTTACAAGGGATGTGAAGGACCTCTTCAAGGAGAACTACAAACCACTGCTCAACAAAATAAAAGAAGACACAAACTAATGGAAGAACATTCCATGCTCATGGATGGGAAGAATCAATATCATGAAAATGGCCATACTGCCCAAGGTAATTTATAGATTCAATGCTATCCCCATCAAGTTACCAATGACTTTCTTCATAGAATTGGAAAAACCTACTTGAAAGTTCATATGGAACCAAAAAGGAGCCCGCATTGCCAAGTCAATCCTAAGCCAAAAGAACAAAGCTGGAGGCATCATCCCACCTGACTTCAAACTATACTACAAGGCCACAGTAACCAAAACAGCATGGTAGTGGTACCAAAATAGAGACATAGATCAATGGAACAGAACAGAGCCTTCAGAAATAATACCACACATCTACAACCATCTGATCTTTGACAAACCTGACAAAAACAAGAAATGGGGAAAGTATTCCCTATTTAATAAATGGTGCTGGGAAAACTGGCTAGCCATATGTAGAAAGCTGAAACTGGATCCATTCCTTACACCATATACAAAAATTAATTCACGATAGATTAGAGACTTAAACGTCAGACCTAAAACCATAAAAACCCTAGAAGAAAACCTAGGCAATACCATTCAGGACATAGGCATGGGCAAGAACTTTATGACTAAAACACCAAAAACAATGGCAACAAAAGCCAAAATTGACAAATGGGATCTAATTAAACTAAAGAGCTTCTGCACAGCAAAAGAAATCAGAGTGAAGAGGCAATCTACAGAATGGGAGAAAACTTTCACAATCTACCCATCTGACAAAGGGGTAATAACCAGAATCTACAAAGAACTTAAGCAAATTGACAAGAAAAAATCAAACAACCCCATCAAAAAGTGGGCAAAAGGATATGAACAGATACTTCTCAAAAGAAGACATTTATGCAGCCAACAGACACATGAAAAAATGCTCATCATCACTGGCCATCAGAGAAATGCAAATCAAAATCACAATGAGATACCATCTCACACCAGTTAGAAAGGCGATCGTTAAAAAGTCAGGAAACAACAGGTGCTGGAGAGGATGTGGAGAAATAGGAACACTTTTACACTGTTGGTGGGACTGTAAACTGTTCAACCATTGTGGAAGACAGTGTGGCGATTCCTCAGGGATCTAGAACTAGAAATACCATTTGACCCAGCCATCCCATTACTGGGTATATACCCAAAGGATTATAAATCATGCTACTGTAAAGATACATGCACAAGTATGTTTATTGTGGCACTATTCACAATAGCAAAGACTTGGAACCAACCCAAATGTCCATCAATGATAGACTGGATTAAGAAAATGTGGCACATATACACCATGGAACACTATGCAGCCATTAAATGGATGAGTTCATCTTTTGTAGGGACATGGATGAAGCTGGAAACCATCATTCTGAGCAAACTGTCACAAGGACAGAAAACCAAACACTGCATATTCTCACTCATAGGTGGGAATTGAACAATGAGAACACTTGGACACACAGTGGGGAACATCACACACCAGGGCCTGTTATGGGGTGGGGGGAGAGAGGAGGGATAGCATTAGGAGATATACTTAATGTAAATGATGAGTTAATGGGTGCAGCACACCAACATAACACATGTATACAAATGTAACAAACCTGAACGTTGTGTACATGTACCCTAGAACTTAAAGTATAATAAAATAAAAAATAAAAAAATGTTTAAAAACAACTTTAAAGAAGATCTTTATCTTTTCTCTCTGCTGTCTTCCACTAAGGACCCAAAGTTTTGAAGACTTAATTAAATAAAATGTACTTGTGAAATGATATTTATGTGATCCTAACATAAGAAAAGTATATTTTTTCTACCAGCCTTTTAAAAATAATTAGCATAACTCAAAAGAAGACACATTACTATTTTCAAGAAATTAGTGGTATTAGAAATTATCCCTCCTCACCAGAAGTTTACAATCTCTTTGTAGAAAAACATAAATGAATGATCATACTCTAAGGTAGTATATGATATATGATACACATAAACCACATGTAATTTTTGACATATTCATGGATATGATATATATTATTAAGGTTGTCCTGTATATCTGCCTCCCCTGATAAATTAGGAGCTCTTCATGGCAAAAATTATAGCTTTTCATCATTAGTCTCAGCTTGGGGTTTTCAGTATTAACAAACCATTAAATGAATGAGATTCTTTGAATCTGCATAACTGGTCAACATAATAAATACATTAGGAATTCCCAGAGGATAGGCAGTTTGGGACTGAGATCACTGTGTAAACATGAAGATGCAGGTTGAAGTAGACTTTTATTAAAATTTGAGCTAAAGTGGATAAGGTTCTTATAGACTACAATATGGGGCAGGACACTGTATTAGTTTCCTGTGGTTGCTATAACAAACTACCACACATTTATCAGCTTAAAAAAAACAGAAATTTATTATCTTATAGCTCTGGAGGACAGAAACTGAAATCAATCTCATGGTGCTAAAATCAATGTGTTGGTAGAGCTGTGCTCTTTTTGGAGGCTCCCAGAAAGAATTCATTTCTTTGTCTTTTCCATCTTCTCAAGACTGCCTGAATTTCTTGGTTTATGAGCCCTTCCTTCATCTTCAAAGTGCATCACTCCAACCTCTGCTACTGTCATCACATCTCCTTTTCCTGCCTTTGAGCCACAGATTTCCCTCTCATAAGGACTCTTGTGATTATACTGGGCCTATCCATATAATCCAGAATAATCTCCCCATCTCAAGATCCTACATTTAATTGCATCTGCAAAGTCCCTTTTCCCATGTTAGATAACATATACACACGTTCTGGGGATTGAGATGTGGGCAAATTGGGAGGGCCATTATTCTGCTTACCACAAATGTTTCAAGCAAAGACCTCATGCAGTGATCCTTAAAGTGTGGTCCCTGGACCAGCTGAATCTGCATCCCTTGGTCATTCCTTAGAAATTCTCAGACCTCATTCCCAGATCTACTGAATCAGAAGCTGTGGTGAGGCCCAGCAATCTGCAGTGTAACAAGCCCTCCAGGTGATTCTGATACACACTAAAGTTTGAGAATCGCTGCCCTACAGTTTGGAAAAATGGCAGAGCAAGGTCAGAGGTCTGTGAGTCTATGGATTTCACAGGGACAGAGAGTTTCGAAGAGCATCAGAACACAGAACACAGAAAACACACAGAGTCAGAGCATGGAGAGTCTGGAATCTCAGGTTAAGGGTCATATAACAGTTAAATGTCTGGCTCCAAATGTGAATTCGGTAATCTTCTTACACATTTCACAAAATCAATGCTTAACTGAAAATCCTCATTGATTTTATGAGGCATAAAATTAATCTGTTCAAATTCACAAATTTAACAGATTGACCTAGAAAAATAATTTCCCTTGCTTTTAAAACTGTAAATCAAAAATTTATTATAAGAATTTCCAGATTAAAGACATGATCTTTTACATACTCAAAATATTCATTAATATTTTAATTTCTAAAAGTCTTCCTCAAAATAGCTACAGCAATAGCTGTAATTCATCAGCAATTTTACTATTTTCATTTTTTCCTCTAACAAGCAGCACAGTAAGAAATTCTTAACTAAGTGTTATCTCTAGAAGGCGAGGCATTATGAAGAAAAGAATTGCAGGTGACTTCCCATGAGGGTTGATTTAGAGCAGAGGACAATTGCCTTTCCAAGGCAGAAAAGTGGGGCCATTTAGAATTGTGCTCTCCTAGAGGCAAACAGGAAACAGGAAGCTCTCTGTCAGCCATTCTTACCCTGCCCCCAGGGCAGGAAAGGCAGGAGGATGAGCCATATCAGTTACTTTGACCCAGCCTAGGAAATAAGATGGCTTATTCAGCCTGTAGAGGCTGATGGGGAGGGCACAGACAGCATCCACAACCCACCGTAACTCTCCCTGACAACCAGATAACATCCAGTCAGCTTAACACTGAACACTGAGGAAATGAAAAGGAATGTATACCCAAAACACATTAATTAAGTTTTAAACAAAAGGGAGATAACAGTTTTGTCAGGAAGCAGTAAACAAGCAGAGGACAAGCTACCTTCCATCTCTAAGAGGCTTTTATTGGGCCCAAAACTCCTCTGGGTGAACATCACCCTAAGTTACCATAGCACTCAACTACAATAACTCAAAATGGGCATAAACGGTCAGATGAATTACAGCAACCCCCAGCAAATGTAAGCAGATGATAAGAGCTAACCTATGCCCCTATACACAGGGGCACACACACACACAGTTTCAATCACTTGAGACTCTTACTCATTCTACCTCTGAAAAGCCCTTACTTCTGTCTCTCTCCATTCCCACTGTCCTACTTTTGGCCCCAAACAACTCTTTAGACTACAAACACTGCCTCTTGACTCATGTCCAAATCCTCCAGATCTTGACCAGATGGCTCAAACCCCTTCAGCACACTATGTCAGATGTCCCTCATGTATGTATCTCATTCTCCCAGAAAAAATCTATAGTTACCTCACCAGAGTTATCATATCACTATTTTATTTTATCTTATTTTATTTTACTTAATTTTTTTAGAGATGGGGTCTTGCTATATTGCCCAGTCTGTAGTACAGTGGCTATTCACAGGCTCAAACCCACTACCGATGAACATAAGAGTTTTGACCTGCTCCATTTCTGACCTGGGCAGGTTCACCTCTCCTTAGGCAACTTGGTGATCCCCAGCTCCCCAGATGTCACCATATCAATGCCGAACTTAGTGTGGACACCCAATCAGCATAGTGCACTGCATCCCAGAACTCCTCAACTCAAGCCATCCTCCCACCTCAGCCTCCCAAGTAGCTGGAACTATAGACACCCACGGCACTGAGCTAGTTTATTTCATTGTTAATGTAATCATTGTATACAATTATTTTATGAAAATATGGCTTACATATTGCAAAAGGTACAAATTTTAAGTGTACAGCTTAATTTTCACATGTGCACACCTGTAACCACCACCCAGATCAAGATTTCAAACACTCCCAGCATCTCACCAGACTTGCAATCAATACTTGGGCACCTAAAGGTAACCACTATTATAACTTCCATCATGATAGATTAATTTGCCTGTTTTTAAGCTTTATATAAACGGAATTGTACAGTATGTGCTCTTCTGTGTAGTATTCCATTTTATGAATATGCCACAATTTATTTCTCTATTCTCCTGTGAATAGACATTTGGGTTGTTCCCATTTGAAGATTATTATGAATAAAGCTGCTATGCACATTCTTGTAAATATGTTTTTTGTGAACATGTGCACTCAGTTCTGTTGGGGATATGTCCAGAAGAGGAACTGCTGGGTCACAGGATAGATGTATGTTTTATGTTAGCACGTACTGCTAAACGTTTTTCCAAAGTGGTTTTACCACTTTCTAAATATCTGAATTATTTTAATAGTTATGCTTTTTTTTTTGATATAACATCTCATTCTTTCACCTAGTCTGGAGTACAGTGGCACCATCATAGCTCACTGCAGGTGCAAACTACTGGGCTCAAACAATCCTCCTGCCTCAGCCTTCTGATTAGCTGGGACTACAGGCGCATGCAGCCATGCCTGGCTTTTTTGGGGGCAGGGGGGAAACTTTGAGTTCTCACTGTGATTCCCAGGCTGGTCTCGAACTCCTGGTGTCAAGCAATTCTCCCACCTTGGCCTCCCAAAGTGCTGGAATTACAGGCATGAGCCACCGCATGCAGTCAGTTATGCTATTTTATTGTTCATTTTTGTATGTGCCCATTCGACAACCACACTTGGGCTCCTGAAACACAGGTCCCTATGTTGTCTTACCCCACACACCCAGTATATAGATTATAATTACAATTAAATATTGATATTATATACAAGTAGAAGAGCAAATGCATTCATAGAGCATGGTGGGACAGGGGCTTAGGAATGTCGTGTTTACTCAAAGGAAAATCTATCACCTCTCTTCTGGACCAAGTCCAGGGATGACACATGCCTACCCCAGCCCTGCCTACACTTCAGTAGTCATCCAAAGTGTGGTGGAATATTCCCATCAGCTGCCTACATTCCCCAGTCCCCACTGAGTTGCTCAAAAGCCCAGGTCCATCTGCCCAGTGTTCCTGGGTTTTAAACTTGCTAATATGTATTTAGTCAATCATTAAACTGCTGGAAAATTTAATAAGCCAGAAAACCTTCAAAGTTCCACTCTTTTTTTTCCTGTAATTTTGTGCAGATTCATTTGAAATGCGCTAAGGAAACTGCACTCGTTAACTATCCCATTCAGCCTTCTAAGGTGGAATCAATTAGTGACAGTCATCCACCTCAACCCAGAGATACAAACCATCTCCCAGAGAAACACTCCAAAGATGCATGTCCCTTGATCTGTTTGCGCAGATGGTGGGGATTAGTTACACAAATACAGGGAGAGAAGATAGGATTACGGAGGAAGTCCTCCAAAGTCCTCCAGCTCTCCCTGAAAGTGAATTTCTTGTCCTTCCTGTTTTTGCTTCTGAGTATTAAATTTTTCACTGCTCTTATATTTCTGCAAGTGCCACAGCATGAACTATTTTCTACTCCTTTTGCAGGGATATTTTCTGTTTTTTAATGTCGATTTTAATAAAACATAGGCTCCAGAAAGTTTCAGCAAGTACATCCAACAGAAGCCCTCTGCAACCCTGAAACCATAACCGTCCCTGGGCTGGAAGTAAAATAAAACTCCCAGAGATAAAGTTTTATAAAAACTGTGTGAAAAGGAAAATATATATTGCTATTATTTTCTTTTACCCAAGAGGTAAAATTAAATTAAAATGTCCTTTTGGTTTTAAATAAGGGTTTCCTTTTAATTGAGAAAAGCTCCATCTGTCCAAGTTACTTGCTGTTGCTACCCTCCTCAACAAGAGAGGTCTAATGGGGAAAATTCTAATCTGGCAGCAGGCAGTCATTCTGTGAAATAGAGGCACCTCATCCTTCCGTTTTAAGAGATGCTTCTAAAATGAGTCCAACAAATAAGTGTTTCTGAACAACTTAAGGCTTTTCGCCAGCCTGTACCTCCGGTCTCCCTCCTCAAAATCAGTTAGTGAAATTACTGCTATTGGAATTCATTGAAACCTGGCAAATACTGTTACTCATCTGGGCCAGGGTCAAGTTACCATTGGCAGGGCAGGATGCACAGCGTAATAATCTGGCTGCTTCATTAGGAAAACCTCCGGCAGTTTAAATGGTTATTTGTCCTGTGACATTTTTACAGGTTTTACAAATGTCCTCCTCAATCTCCCCTGCCAAGTCACTATGCCTCTCACCCCTCAGGATTGCCAATGGAGATGGCATGTAATCGCCAACTGAAATACTCCTTTTTATTTAAATATCAAGAAATGGTGGCAAAGGAAATATAGATATTTGTAGAGATGATACATTATCATTTAAAACGGTATATGCAATTCATGGCTATCTAAATGTTTGCTACAGCTTATGGTTCAAGGATGCTTGCCCTCCTGAACTTCTCTTGTCTTAGATCTTGCATCCTCCACCTCTTCCTTTTGACCCTACCTGTATCTTTTCCTCTTCCTCCTTCCCAACACACACTCAACCCTTTCCTGCCAATGGAATGCTAGTCCCAGGGTGCCACACCACCACATCTGACTGATGTTGCTGAACTGAACAATCTCAGGATATACACCACCATGGCTCCATTTGCTCAAACTAACCCAACACTAAGCTTGTGAGTACAAGGCTGTACCAAGTGCATAGCACCTTTGCAGTTCTTTACATCTTCCTTCCAGGCCCATGGTATGCGGGGATAGCAGAGTTCACACTGTCATCAGCCAGGGAACAATTACAATTCAACTGGGCACCATGTTTTTAAAAATAAATTTGACATAGGAAGGTTAAAGTAACAGTAACAACATTAATAATAACGCTAGTAATGATAATTATAATAAATTATACACAATCCTACCCCACTAATAGTAACTTTATTTTGCACATTTAATTTTACATAATTGTATACATAGCATACACATGTTAACTTTACATTCTGCCTTTTTCACTTAACACTATCTTAAACATTTTTCCATGTTTCCAGTCTGAATATGTCATTTTTATGATTGCCAAATGTTTTTACCTAAATTTGTCAACTGCATATCTTATCAATTCTCAGACTATACTACTAAGTTGCATAACTTAAGATATACAATTATTAAACCAGTATACATGTGAAAACAGTTTCAGCCCCAGCAAAGGTACACTGTTAAACCCTGTGAGACCACACTTTTTTAAAAAGTGAAGAAATTAAGGCTTAAAGGCCTACAGTGTCAGCTGCAATAGGTGAATGGATTCAAATAGCCGGGCTACTTCTAGAATAGTACCCGGCCAGGGGGTATATTTAAGCCTGTGTGCTCTATACAATCCACTACATATGGGATGACATTGAAATTAAAGTGGTTGCAGATCTAGAACATGGTGGTAGAGTGCTTAGAATCCGAGCTACAACGGTAGGAGCAGGGTTGTGGTTGTATTGGACATAGATGAAGATGCATTGAAAATATTTAATAGGAATGTGGAAGAGTTTGACTTAGCAAATGTTGTCATGGTTTACTGTGATATGTGCTCATAATTTAAGAGAATGTCCAAGTCATTAGATACAGTAATCATGAATCCTCACTTTGGGACCAAAAATAATAAAGTTATATTCAAAGATATAACTTCTCTGAAGACTGCTTCGGAAATGGCAAGGACAGTCGTATATATTTTGCACAAATCCTCAACTACAAAACATGCTCAAAAGAAAGTTGCAGAATAGAAAATCGAGATAGATTTTATTACAGAATTGAGATACGACCTGCCAGCATCACGCAACTGTCATAAAAAGAGATCAGTGGATGTTGAAGTGAACTAATTCAGTTTTCTTTTCCTCCAAAGACAAAAGCAGCTTAAAACATAATTTAAATGAATTTTTAAAATTGTTTATTTTAAAAGCTGTGAAAACAATAAAAGTAAATATATCAAAATATTAACAAGCAGTTGCTCTGGAAGATGGAGCACTGGGTGATATTCTTTTTTCTGTTTTTTGTACTTCCTAATTTTTCTATAATGAGCATGTATCTTTTTATTTTAAAACTTTATTTAATAATAAGAATAATAGCTCCATTTATCAACTATTTACTGTGTAGCAGAAAGTCTTCTAAGTCCATTATATAACTGCCAACCATTTAGTCTGTATAACAGCTCTTAAAGTAGATACTATTACAGTCTCCATTTTACAGATGAGGAAACTGAGGCATGGAGCAATTAAGGTACTTGCACAAGGTTTTAGAATTAATAAGTGGAACAGCAAAAATTTTTAACTTAGGCACTCCAGCTCCAGAGTCTCTACCCTCTTACCCTATTTGCTTGAAAAGATACAAGCTACATTTAAGCTATAACCATTTTTAAATAGTCCACAGCCTGGCTTCATAGTGCAATGGATGCCATTATGTTTTTAGTAATCTGAAACTGCTACGTGGCCCATTGTAGCACCATCGCTATCATTCATCACCACCGTCACCATCACCATCAATCCTAACACCACCATCATTTAAAAACTTCCATTAAGTTTTTAGTGTGGCCGGGCCCGGTGGCTCATGCCTGTAATCCCAGCACTCTTGGAGGCTGAGGCGGGCAGATCACCTGAGGTCAGGAGTTGGGTATCAGCCTGGTGAAACCTCATCTCTACTAAAAAAAAATACAAGAATTAGCCGGGCATGGTGGCCCACATCTATAATGCCAGCTACTCGGGAGGCTGAGGCAGGAGAATCACTTGAACCCAGGAGGCGGAGGTTGCAGTGAGCCAAGATCGCGTCACTGCACTCTAGCCTGGGCGACAGAGGGAGACTCCACCACAAAAAAAAAAAAAAATTATTGTGTACAGAACACTGTACCAGGCACTTGAAGAGATACAAAGTATGTAAAACACATCCTCTTTACTCTTGAGAATACCAGAGCAAGTCTGAGAACACCTTCAAAAGGAAAAGGCTGTAAGCATCCATGGGAATTGAGAATTTACATAAATATCTAGAAAGTATGGGCAAAAAAGAAAAACTACTTCTAGCTGAACTACAAAGAAAATGGAAGGTAATGCATAATGGAGAGCTTTGATTTATGTAGGATAATAGCTTCAGATTCCCTTTCCACCCTAAATATACAGACATAAAGTTTTACAGAGGAATAAAAGTGAATATTGAAGTCAGCTGTATATTCTATGCTGTTTTCTTTATGGTATTTTCAGCATGGGTCACATAATCCCCTAGTTCTTATATAAAATTTAATATAACTATTCTCATATGTAGTATATAATTATGCTCAATGACTTTAATGAAATAAGATTCTGATGTTTTATCTTTCAAAATATTCTGAACTATGTTAGCAAAAGGAAGTTTCTAGTTCTAATCAGCAGATACTAATTGCAAATAAATGAAGCAGGTGGCAAGTCTAAAAATCAAGTAATGACTGCCAATTTATTCATATGAATGTGCTTTGCTCTTATAACCTTTTATCATCTTTGAAATGTATCTAATTTACTTGGTATAATATACTAAAATATACATATGTATTTGAAGTTTATATACACATATATAAAAATCTACTACTTTGTTACTGAGAATATTTTGAAAGATTTCATATATGTAAATTTACCTTAAAATGTATACTAAAACCAAATTAATAAAATGAGGCTTTGTAGATGTCCTTAGGAAAGTTTTAGCAGATAATAAAAATCATCTGTAGGCCAGACATGGAGACTCACACCTATAATCCCAGCATTTTGGGAGGCCGAGGCAGGTGGATCACTTGAGGCCAGGAGTTCGAGACCAGACTGACCAACATGGCAAGACCCCGTCTTTACTAAATATTAGCTGGGCATGGTTGTGCACGCCTGTAATCCCAGCTACTTGGAGGCTGAGGCACAAGAATCTCTTGAACCTGGTAGGTAGAGGTTGCAGTGAGCTGAGATCATGCCATTGCACTCCAGCCTGGGCAACAGAGCAAGACTCTGTCTCGGAAAAAAAAAAAGAGTCATCTGTAGAGAGTATATAAATTATATATAAGGTGTTTTTCTGAAACACATGGAGGCACTCAATTATGATTTGTGCTCCCAAGCACTTTAAATATCTTCACAACATCTTTTTTAGACTATTAAATTATTTGGTAGTCTTTTTTTCATAGATAATCAAAAGTAAACTTCTGGGAATGTGGAACTCACAGTGTCCAAATCAGTGAAAATGACTTGAGATTAAAGTAAAATCCCAATTATATAAGACTTCTCCATCATTTACAGCTATGACTTCGTAGATATTCTTGAACTTGGTTCTAGTGAATCCTCCCTAAGGGGGGCCATTCTTTGGAGCTGATATATTTTCCTTTTATATTGAGTCAGAATTTGAGTCAAAAACTAGCATTGTAGTTTTTGCTGTGACTTTAATTATCACAAATCCATATATCCAGCTTCTCATTTATTTGACTGATAAATCTCACCAAAATATTTTTTTCTGTTTTATTATTATTTAAATATAGTGATGCCTTTAAGAAGTTTTCCTTATGTGAAAAACTGAAAACATTTTCACATATTCACTTATTTGTATAATAGCCTAAGCTGCTTTTGTCTGAGGAGTATGATTTCTCCTGGAAAATAAAAACAAAAACCTATGGGGTTTACAATGACCTCTCAGATACAGTCTATACTCCTTCGCTTAGTATTCAAGTCTTTCCATAAGCTGACCTTCATTCTGCCTTCCTAATCTTACCTTCTACTCCTTCTCAAAACTATTCTCTTCAGTACTTAAGCTCAAGCCCATATTCCAGGGTCCTCATCTGTAAAATGGGTTAATAATCTTTATTTCTACTGTCAGTAAATTAACATGCCTACCACAGAGGCTAGCACACAGTAGGTGTTCAAAAATGGGAGAAGGAATAAAAGTCATAAGAAGCTGGGCTTGAGTCTGAGAAAACTGATCATGGGAACATCATCACCCTCTCTGAACCTGTTTCCTCATCTGTAAAGCTGTGCTGTGTTACCAGGCAGTGTTCAACATAGAGTACCTAGCACAGATCCTGGCACAAAGAAGCTCAAAGTAGATACATGGTATGAATGAAAAAATGAATGCTATTATTTTCCATGTAAAGCAAGACAAATAGATGAGAGGTTCCCAGTGATTCACCATAAATCCCACTGAGATCAGTTCACCTCTCCAAACCAGAGAACATGTGCTCTTGAAGGGCAGAAATGAAACAACTTCATTGGAATTGTCTTCCAACATTTATTCCATAGCTCAGTTTTGCTCAGAATAGCAGATCTGAAATCTGGCCACCTGTGAGTACTGGGTGTGAGCACAGTGGAAGAAATGGACAGGGAGGTACCGTGGCAAAAGCTAGCCTGGCCAATTATCCTGTAACAATAATCAAACACAGATTAATCCATTTATAAAGTTGACTAGGGCAATTCTCATCTCCAGCAGACACAGGGATGGACCTTTTTCACTAGGTCACCTCTCCAGGAAGAATGGGAGATGACAAGGCTAAATAAAATAAAAGATACCACCACGTTTCTTGAAATTAATATGAAACATTGCATTCCTCTGTCATTTAGAATTGGGAAACTAAGAATTTATATGATAAACACAATGGTGTTAAAATGGAAACGTCAGTTCCCTATTTGAATCAAAACAGACAGACATTTAGTATCAGGAAGCAGAGGAAAGGATAAACCAGAAGTCAGCTGTGGAAGGTAAAAAGGGAAGAGAAACCATCAACGGGGAAGAGAAAAAAGACCAAAGAAAACAGAAAAAAAGGCCGGGCACGGTGGCTCACACCTGTAATCCCAGCACTTTGGGAGGCCAAGGCAGGCAGATCACGAGGTTAGGAGATTGAGACCATCCTGGCTAACAAGGTGAAACCCCGTCTCTACTAAAAAAAAATACAAAAATTAGCCGGGAGTGGTGGCGGACGCCTGTAGTCCCAGCTACTCGGGAGGCTGAGGCAGGAGAATGGCATGAACCCGGGAGGCGGAGCTTGTAGTGAGCCGAGATTGCACCATTGCACTCCAGCCTGGGCAACAGAGAGAGACTCTGCCTTAAAAAAAAAAAAGAATAGTGCCATGGGACATCAAAAGAAATAATAAACTCATTTGAGAAAGTTGTGATGCTAAAGAATCTGATCCACTAAGAGAGAAAATAAACCTAATTTATTGAGTCCCAGGGGCCCTGGGCGGGGCACATTCACATTTGTAGTTATTACCCCCATATTTCAGATGAGAAAAATAAACTTTACAGAGTGATCAGAACAAAAGTTCAGCCAAGTCTCTGACAGCAAAATAGAAAAATAATAATACAAATAAAATAACTCACTACCATTATTTCACTTCACATCCTCCCTCCATGATTTTTATTTCATCAGCAGTAGGACAATGAGAAGGTTTCTAATCAAATACAGATGTGGAAGTAAATACCTCTGCTCTCCCATTTATAGGAAAAAACCAAGATAATTTCTTGTTCATCTTTTTACTCTTGAACTGTGGCTTGCACATAATAGATACACCACAAAAAATAGTTGAATTTAATTGAATAAGATACACATTACTAAAGAATGTTCATATTCAATTTTATATGACAACAAAGACTTAAATCCTTGGATATGGCCACTGTGAACTTCCAAACCAGTCCTCTGAAAATATTCAACCTCCTCTCCTGCCTTTGGCTTCCTGCCTTGAGTTTTTGAAGCCATCAGGGTTAATAAAGCTAACATAATTCTTCTTATTTAAAAGGAAAAAAAAAAGGATTGAGGAAAACAATTCTCCTGGAGCATTTTCTTATCAAAACCCCTTATCATTTGTAGGGCGTGGTATCCTTGGTTCTTTTCTTATGAGACTATGTCTGGTTCTTCAAACTTAACTGGGGCTTGTGAGGTCTTTTTTCTTCCAGATAGGCCTCGCAAACTCTAGCTGTGCCATAAATGCCTCATTGATACTAACAGTCTAACAGAGTTTAGAAATGCCCCTCTTATGTCTGCTTTTTAAAAATTAAATTGTTGCCCTCGTTCTTTAAGTATTTCTGGAAATCATCCTTTTCTAAATTAAAGGAAAGGGGAGGCGGGTGAGAGTAGGGTGAGGGATGAAAAATTATTTAATGGGTATTATGTGCATTATTCAGGTGATGTTACACTAAAAGCCCAGACTCAACCACTAAGCAATATATCCATGTACCCAAACTGCACTTGTGCCCCTTAAAGTTATACAAATAAAAAAAAGAAAGAATCAAGTTGATTAGGTTGTTAGAATTGTTTTTATTTTTCTCTTCTATAACATGCATGTTTCTTATGCTTGCTCCTATCTATATAGACAGTGCATCTGCACGGCCACATGTCTTAAAGAGTAGAGAAGGGCTTACCCTGCAATTGGACTCTCCCCAAATTTAGCAGAAAAAAAAATTATAAGTGGCTCTGGATTTGATAAAATAGTCTTGAGTCTCCTTTTCGTTATCTCTTGTTTGGATAAGCTTCTTACTGGGTTTCTCTGCCCACAACTTCACCCATTCTTTACAGTGCAGCCAGAATGATGTTTGTAAAACATAACTCATTCAGGAGACTGCCCTCCTCAGAAAACTTCAATGGCTCTCCCTCGTGTGGAGAATTATGTTTCAATGCCCTTAGAATTAAATGCCTTCCAAAGTCCAACACGAGCCTACCTTTCCTATCTCAGCACTTTAAATCTATGTATATGCCCCATGTTCCAACCTCAACTGACCATAGCAGAAGATGCCATGCATTTTCAAGCCTCAGTATTATGTTCATTCTGTTTCTTAAATCTAGATGTCCCTTCTCCACATTCTTCAACTATCAAAATATAACTCATCTTCTAAGACCCAAATTAAGTTTTACCTCATTATGAAACCATCTCAGAGATTCTCCAGGTAGAATTGATTATTCCCTTTCTGGGTTCCCATGCACTATATATTGCTAATAAATACCTATTTTCTATGTTTTTCTATAATGCCCGGTTGTTTCAATGTATGTTTTTGCTACTGGCCCAGAAGCTTCTTGAAAGTCAGGATCAGAAATGTACTATTTATATTTGTTTTCTTCACAGTAGTGAACCCAGGATCTTGCACTGAATGGGAGATCAATAAATAATGGATGAATGAATGAGTGGCATAAAGTAGGCAATGAACCATCAGCAGCTTCTTAAATGAGTGAAACACTTAGAAGATTAAGAATTGGAAAACTTATCTCAGCCCCTTCCGAGCCAAGAGAGCAAATAGATGAGCTTAGGTGACAAAAGACATTTTAAGGGAAAAGCTTCTCCTGGTAAAGATAATGGCTCATCCTTATGACCAGGCCCCTCAAATATTTTTTCCTCTTTTTTTAAAGTTTAATTTTATTTTTAATTTACCAGCAATAATTGTATCTGTTTCTGGGGTAAAATATGATGTTTTGATACATGCATACATTAAGGAATGATCAAATCAGGCTAAATAACATAGCCATCAACCTCAAATATTTATCATTTCTTTGTGGTGAGAATATTTAAAATCCATTCTTTTAGCTATTTTGAAATACACAATACATATTGTTAACTATAGTCACCATGCTGTGTAATAGATCACTAAAACCTATGCCTCCTGTCTAACTGAAACTTGGTACCCTTTGACCAACATCTCTCATTTCCCTGTCCATGCCACCTGTCACCCCCACCCCCAGCCTCTGGTAACCACTATTCTAATCTCTACTTCTGTAAGTTCCACTTTCTTGGATTCCACGTATAAGTGAAATCATGCAGTATTTGTTTCTCTGTGCCAGGCTTATTTAACTCAGCATAACGTCCACCCGTGTTGTTGCTAATGGCAGAATTTCCTACATTTTAAAGGCTGGATACTATTCCTCGTTGTATATAAACCACATTTTAAAATCTATTCATCTGTTGATGGGTACTTTGGTTGTTTCCATATCCTGGCTACTGTGAATAATGTTGCAATAAACACAGGAGTACAGACATTTCTTCCAAATACTAATTTCAATTCCTTTGGAAATATATTCAGAAGTGGAATTGCTAGGTCAAATGATAGTTCTATTTTTAGTTTCTTGAAGAAGCTCCACACTGTTTTACAAAATAACTATACTGCTTTACAATACCAACAGTGCATAAAGGTTCCCTTTCTCCACTTCCTTGCCAACATTTGTTAGCATTCATCCTTTTTATAATAGCCAATCTAACATGTATGAGGTGATATCTCATTGTGGTTTTAATTTGCATTTTTCCAGTGACTGGAGATATTGAGCATTTTTTTATATATTTGATGCCCATTTGTATGTTTGTATGCTTCCTTTTGAGAAATGTCTACTCAGGTCCTTTGCTCTTTTCTTTTTGTTTTTCTTTTCTTTCTTTTTTTTTTTTTTTGATATGGGGTCTTGCTCTGTCACCCAGGCTGGAGTGCAGTGGTGTAATCATAGCTCACTATAGCCTCAAACTCCTAAGCTAAAGCCATCCTCCCGCCACAGCCTCCCAAGTAGCTGGGACTACAGGCATGTGCCACCACTTCTGGCTAATTTTTGTATTTTTTGGTAGTGACAGGGTCTCATTATGTTGACCAGCTGGTCTCAAACCCCTGGCCTCAAGCAATCCTCCCACCTCAGCCTCCCAAAGTGCTGGGATTACAGACATGAACCATCTTGCCTGGCCTTTTGCCCATTTTTCAATAGGGTTTTTTTTCCTTGCTATTAATTAGTTTGAATTGCTTATATATTTTGAATATTAGCCCCTTATACAACATGCGATTGAAAATATTTTCTCCAAATCTGTGGGTTGTCTCTTCACTATGTTAATTGCTTGTTTTGCTGTGCAGAGGCTCTTTAGTTTGATGCAATCCCATTTGCCTATTTTTTGCTTTGATTTTCTATGTTTTGGGGGTCATATCCAAGAAATCTCTGCCCATACCAATGTCATGGAGCTTTTCTCTTATGTTTTCTTCTAGTACTTTTACAGTTTCAGGTCTTACATTTAAGTATTTGATCCATTTTGAGTTGATTCTTGTATAAGGGATGAAACAAGGGTCCATTTTTATTCTTTTGCACGTGAATATCCAATTTTCCCCACACCATTTATTGGAGAGACCGTCCTTTCCCCATTGTGCGTTCTTAGCATCTGTGTCATAAATCAATTGACCATAGGTGTGAGGGTTGATTTCTGCGAACTCTATCCTATTCCATTTGTTGATGTGTCTGCTGTTATGCCAGTACCATGCTGTTTTGATTACTATGGCTAACATATTTTAAAATCCAGTAGTGTGATGTCTCCAGGTTTGTTCTTTTTGCTCAAGGTTGCTTTGGATATTTGAGGTCTTTTATGGTTCCATACAAATTTTAAGATAGTTTTTTCTATTTCTATAAATAATGACATTGGAATTTTGGGAGAGAAGGTATTTAATCTGCAGATTACTTTGGATAGTATGGATATTTTAAGAATATTAATTTTTTAAGCCATGAAGATGGCTTCATTTATTTGTGTCATCTTCAATTTCTTTCATCAATGCTTTGTAATTTTCACTATAAAGATTTGTCACCTCCTTGTTTAAATTTACTCAAGTATTTTATTTTATTTTTATGCTATCGTAAATGGGACTGTTATCTTAATTTTTTTTTATTATACTTTAAGTTCTAGGGTACATGTGCACAATGTGCAGGTTTGTTACATATGTATACATGTGCCATGTTGGTGTGCTGCACCCATTAACTCATCATTTACATTAGGTATATGTCCTAATGCTATCCCTCCCGCCTCCCCTGACCCCACGACAGGCCCCAGTGTCTGGTGTTCCCCACCCTGTGTCCAACTATTCTCATTGTTCAGTTCCCACCTATGAGTGAGCATGTGCAGTCTTTGGTTTTCTGTCCTTCTAATAGTTTGCTCAGAATGATGGTTTCCAGCTTCATCCATGTCCCTACAAAGGACATGAACTCATCCTTTTTTATGGCTGCATAGTATTCCATGGTGTATATGTGCCACATCTTCTTTTTTTTTTTTTTGGCAATGCAAATTCAACAACATAAATCATATTTTATTGTCTTCAAATAAGTAGTTTTCTCTGAAGTTTCATAATAATTCAGGTAATAGTTATTTTCTGTTTGGTTGGTTTTGTTTTTGTTTTCCTCCCTCCATGCCCAGAAAATCCACCAATTGGAAGGGGAGGACACTTTTCTTCCCATGAGAACAGTGAAGGTAATGTCCACAGGACATGTTCCTTACAGTCTCACCTCATTGGACCCCACTTGGTAATTTGGAGTCTTGTGATCATGATCTGGGAGAGAGGGCAACAGCTTTGCAGGTGAAGACGCAGGAAAGAGCTGTCTCCTTGGAGTCCAGGATGGGAGCCTGCTGCTTGCTGGGAATCTCAGCTGGTGAAAAGGATGCAGGGCAGGTAGTGGTTAAGCATGGTCATTTGAGCATCAAGGTGAAAACTTCTTCTAAACTGTAGGGACCAGATCTACACAGCAATCTCTCCAACATGAGTGGAAAAGGATATTCTTGGCCACATTGATCACACCTCTCTCCAGAAATCCAGGCACCAGGAATTAAGCCAAATACCAGATGAGGGCTCCCCATGTGCTGTTAAGAACTGCAGCATTCCTGCAGGAGCACCAGTAGACCCAAAAGGCCAGAAAACATCTTCCTGCAGCCCAAGCTACTTGAGAGGCTGAGATAGGACAATAGCTTGAGCCCAGGAGTTGGAGGCTGCAGAGGGCCATGATTGCACCACTGCACCCTACCCTGGTGATAGAGTGGTACTCTCTGTCTTCTGTTGTGTCCACACAGAAGCTCAGGGAGTGATCTGAGGAAAGCTGGTCGGCTGATAGCTACTGGCTGGGCCCTGTAAAGGAAGTTTAATCCTCTGGACTTTACCCAGGAGTCACTTGATTGGCCAGGAGGGCACTTCGCTCCCTGGCCGATCTGATAGGAACAGGGTGAGGTCTCATGCTGTCTTGCTCTCAGGTCATGAGGAATCCTTACTATGAATGATGACCAAGCTGAGCACACGCTGGGCCCATCCTCAACACATCATCTTTGTTGTAACATTCCAAGAACCCTGAGAGGAAATTGCTTCTTAACAATTTCCATGTTAAAGAAGCCATTTTACTGGAGAGAATCTTGGGGCCCAATAAAGGAGTATCACTGACTCTGGGTGACCCAGCCTGAAAGTTCGACAGCCCAGTGCAAATGTCAGTAGGTCCCATCCCACAGTGTACTCATTCAGAACAGCTTCCTTGACAACCCTAACCCTTTCCCCTAATCAGAAATACTTCAGCCACTGCCCAAGGTCCTGTGACTGCTCAACCTGGTCCATCAAACTATAAGAAAGGAGCCTCAAGACCTGCGAGCCTAGAAACTTCTTCTTATCCCAAAGGTGAAGTTTCTCTACTGTCTTCCCAGTTCCTGTAATCATTCCTGAGGACGAGATTGATCTGCCTCACATGAGCATGTAGGCACCACTAAATCACATCACATGTTGTCATCTGGCTTCCAGACACCCAGGTGTTCAAATGACAAGTCTCAGCACATGCAGTCTGAGACAGCATTGTGAAGTGGAAGTGCCACTGGGGCAGGCCCACCAAGCCAGAAGAAGAGCCTGGTGGCCCTAAGGGTCTGGTCCCTCTTGTAAGAAAGGCAAAGCTGAGGAATCACAGCCAGAGCTACCTTCCTGTGGCTTTCACAGCTGAGCCTCATCCAGCCCCACTCAGGACCCCGAAAACCAGAGCATCCAGGGTACCAGACCTGGATGGGATCAGAGTTCTCTGGGCCCTGCTAGAGTCATCACTACACACACTTCTCCCTCTAGTGAATCCTAAAAGTTCATTTTCTTAATCCAGTCTATCATTGATGGACACTTGGCTTGGTTCCAAGTCTTTGCTATTGTGAATAGTGCCACAATAAACATACGTGTACATGTGTCTTTCTGGCAGCATGATTTATAATCCTTTGGGTATATACCCAGTAATAGGATGGCTGGGTCAAATGATATTTCTAGTTCTAGATCCTTGAGGAATTGTCACACTGTCTTTCACAATGGTTGACCTAGTTTACAGTCCCACCAACAGTGTAAAACTGTTCCTACTTCTCCACATCTTCTCCCACACCTGTTGTTTCCTGACTTTTTAACGTTCACCATTCTAACTGGTGTGAGATGGTATCTCATTGTGATGTTGATTTGCATTTCTCTGATGGCCAGTGATGATGAGCATTTTTTCATGTGTCTCTTGGCTGCATAAATGTCTTCTTTTGAGAGATGTCTGTTCATACCCTTTGCCCACTTTTTGATGGGGTTGTTTGATTTTTTCTTGTAAATTTGTTTAAGTTCTTTGTAGATTCTGGATATTAGCCCTTTGTCAGATGGGTAGATTGTGAAAGTTTTCTCCCATTCTATAGGTTGCCTGTTCACTCTGATAGTAGTTTCTTTTGCTGTGCAGAAGCTCCTTAGTTTAATTAGATCCCATTTGTCAATTTTGGCTTTTGTTGTCATTACTTTTGGTGTTTTAGACATGAAGTCCTTGCCCATGCCTATGTCCTGAATGGTGTTGCCTAGGTTTTCTTCTAGGGTTCTTATGGTTCTAGGTCTGACATTTAAGTCTTTAATCCATCTTGAATTAATTTTTGTATAAGGCATAAGGAAGGGATCCAGTTTCAGCTTTCTACATATGGCTAGCCAGTTTTCCCAGCACCATTTATTAAATAGGGAATCCTTTTCCCATTGCTTGTTTCTGTCAGATTTGTCAAAGATCAGATGGTTGTAGATATGTGGTATTATTTCTGAGGGTTCTGTTCTGTTCCATTGGTCTATATCTCTGTTTTGGTACCAGTACCATGCTGTTTTGGTTACTGTGGCCTTGTAGTATAGTTTGAAGTCAGGTAGCATGATGCCTTCAGCTTTGTTCTTTTGGCTTAGGATTGACTTGGCAATGCAGGCTCTTTTTTGGTTCCATATGAACTTTAAAGTAGTTTTTTCCAATTCTGTGAAGAAAGTCATTGGTAGCTTGATGGGGATGGCATAGAATCTATAAATTACCTTGGGCAGTATGGCCATTTTCACAATATTGATTCTTCCTGGCAGTGAGCATGGAACGTTCTTCAATTTGTTTGTATCCTCTTTTATTTCATTGAGCAGTGGTTTGTAGTTCTCCTTGAAGAGGTCCTTCACATCCCTTGTAACTTGGATTCCTAGGTATATTATTGTCTTTGAAGCAATTGTGAATGGGAGTTCACTCATGATTTGGCTCTCTGTCTGTTATTGGTTTATAGGAATGCTTGTGATTTTTGCACATTGATTTTGTATCCTGAGACTTTGCAGAAGTTGCTTATCAGCTTAAGGAGATTTCGGGCTGAGCCAATGGGGTTTTCTAAATATACAGTCGTGTCATCTACAAACAGAGACAATTTGACTTCCTCTTTTCCTAATTCAATACCCTTTATTTCTTTCTCCTGCCTGAGTTCCCTGGCCAGAACTTCCAAAACTGTGTTGAATAGGAGTGGGGAGAGAGTGCCAGTTTTCAAAGGGAATGCTTCCAGTTTTTGCCCATTCAATATAACAGTGGCTGTGGTTTTGTCATAAATAGCTCTTATTATTTTGAGATACTTCCCATCAATACCTAATTTATTAAGAGTTTTTAGCATGAAAGGCTGCTGAATTTTGTCGAAGGACTTTTCTGCATCTATTGACATGATCATGTGGTTTTTGTCTTTGGTTCTGTTTATAGGATGGATTACATTTAGTGATTTCCGTATGTTGAGCCAGGCTTGCATCCCAGGGATGAAGCCAACTTGATCATGGTGGCTTTTGATGTGGTGCTGAATTTGGTTTGCTAGTATTTTATTAAGGATTTTCACATCGATGTTCATCAGGGATATTGATCTAAAATTCTCTTTTTTTGTTGTGTCTCTGCCAGCCTTTGGCATCAGGATGATGCTGGCCTCATAAAATGAGTTAGGGAGGAGTCCCTCTTTTTCTAGTGATTGGAATAGTTTCAGAAGGAGTGGTACCAGCTCCTCTTTGTACCTCTGGAAGAATTCGGCTGTGACTCCATCTGGTCCTGGACTTTTTTTGGTTGGTAGGCTCTTAATTATTGCCCCAATTTCAGAGCCTGTTATTGACCTATTCAGGGATTCAACTTCTTCCTGGTTTAGTCTTGGGAGGGTGTATGTGTCAAGGAATTTATCCATTTCTTCTAGATTTTCTAGTTTATTTGCATAGAGTTGTTTATAGTATTCTCTGATGGTAGTTTGTATCTCTGCGGGATCAGCGGTGATATCCCCTTTATCATTTCTTATTGCATCTATTTGATTCTTCTTTCTTTTCTTCTTTATTAATCTTCTAGTAGTCTATCAATTTTGTTGATCTTTTCAAAAAACCCACTCCTGCATTCATTGATTTTTTTGAAGGGTTTTTTGTGTCTCTATCTCCTTCAGTTCTGCTCTGATCTGAGTTATTTCTTGCCTTCTGCTAGCTTTTGAATGTGCTTGCCCTTGCTTCTCTAGTTCTTTTAATTGTGATGTTAGGGTGTCAATTTTAGATCTTTCCTGCTTTCTCTTGTGGGCATTTAGTGCTATAAATTTCCCTCTACACACTGCTTTGAATATGTCCCAGGGATTCTGATATGTTCTGTCTTTGTTCTCGTTGGTTTCAAAGAGCATCTTTATTTATGCCTTCATTTCGTTATGTATCCAGTAGTCATTCAGGAGCAGGTTGTTCAGTTTCCATGTAGTTGAGCAGTTTTGAGTGCGTTTCTTAATCCTGAGTTCTAATTCGATTGCACTGTGGTCTCAGAGACAGTTTGTTATAATTTCTATTCTTTTACATTTGCTGAGGAGTGCTTTACTTCCAACTATGCGGTCAATTTTGGAATAAGTGTGATGTGGTGCTGAGAAGAATGTATATTCTGTTGATTTGGGGTGGAGAGTACTGTAGAAATCCGTTAGGTCTGCTTGGTGCAGAGCTGAGTTCGATTCTTGGATATGCTTGTTAACTTTCTATCTAGTGGATCTGTCTAATGTTGACATTGGGGTGTTAAAGTCTCCCATTATTATTGAGTGGGAGTCTAAGTCTCTTTGTAGGTCTCTAAGGACTTGCTTTATGAATCTGGGTGCTCCTGTATTGTGTGCATATATATTTAGGATAGTTAGCTCTTCTTGTTGAATTGATCCCTTTACCATTATGTAATGGCCTTCTTTGTCTCTTTGGATCTTTGTTGGTTTAAAGTGTTTTATCAGAGACTAGTATTGCAACCCCTGCTTTTTTTTGTTTTCCGTTTTCTTGGTATATCTTCCTCCATCCCTTTATTTTGAGCCTATGTGTGTCTCTGCACATGAGATGGGTTTCCCTAATACAGCACACTGATGGGTCTTGGATCTTTATCCAATTTGCCAGTCTGTGTCTTTTAATTGGAGCATTTAGCCCATTTACATTTCAGGTTAATATTGTTATGTGTGAATTTGATCCTGTCATTATGATGTTAGCTGGTTATTTTGCTCATTAGTTGATGCAGTTTCTTCCTAGCCTCGATGGTCTTTACAATTTTGCATGTTTTTGCAGTGGCTGCTACCAGTTGTTCCTTTCCATGTTTAGTGCTACCTTCAGGAACTCTTGTGAGGCAGACTTGGTGGTGACAAAATCTCTCAGCATTTGCTTGTCTGTAAAGTATTTTATTTCTCCTTCACTTATGAAGCTTAGTTTGGCAGGATATGAAATTCTGGTTTGAAAATTCTTTTCTTTAAGAATGTTGAGGGGGGAAGTTCCAAGATGGCTGAACAGGAACAGCTCCAGTCTATAGCTCCCAGCATGAGCAATGCAGAAGATGGGTGATTTCTGCATTTCCAACTGAGGTACCACTTTCATCTCACTGGGGATTGTCAGACAGTGGGTGCAGGACAGTGGGTGCAGTGCACCGAGCATGAGTTGAAGCAGGGCGAGGCATCGTCTCACCTGGGAAGCACAAGGGGTCAGGGAATTCCCTTTCCTAACTAAGGAAATGGGTGACAGACGGCACCTGGAAAATCGGGTCACTCCCACCCTAATACGGTGCTTTTCCGATGACCTTAGCAAATGGCACACCAGGAGATTATGTCCCGCACCTGGCTTAGAGGGTGCTACACCCACGGAGCCTCATTCATTGCTAGCATGGCCGTCTGAGATCAAACTGCAAGGTGGCAGCAAGGCTGGGGAAGAGGTGCCTGCCATTGCTGAGGCTTGAGTAGGTAAAGAAAGTGGCTGGGAAGCTCAAACTGGGTGGAGCCCACTGCAGCTGAAGCAGGCCTGCCTGCCTCTGTAGACTCCACCTCTGGGGGCGGGGCATAGCCAAACAAAAGGTAGCAGAAACCTCTGCAGACTTAAATGTCCCTGTCTGACAGCTTTGAAGACAGTAGTGGTTTTCTCAGCATGCAGATTGAGATTTGAGAATGGACACACTGCCTCCTCAAGTGGGTCCCTGGCCCCCGAGTATTCTAACTGGGAGGCACCCCCAAGTAGGGGCAGACTGACACCTCACACAGCCGGGTACTCCTCTGAGACAAAACTTCCAGAGGAATGGTCAGGCAGCAACATTTGCTGTTCACCAATATTCACTGTTCTGCAGCTTCCACTGCTGATACCCAGGCAAACAGGGTCTGGAGTGGACTTCCGGCAAACTCCAACAGACCTGCAGCTGAGGGTCCTGACTGTTAGAAGGAAAACTATCAAACAGAAAGGACATCCACACTGAAACCCAATCTGTATGTCACCATCATCAAAGACCAAGTGTACATAAAACTACAAAGATGGGGAAAAAACAGAGCGGAAAAACTGAAAATTCTAAAAATCAGAGCACCTCTCCTCCTCCAAAGGAATGCAGCTCCTCACCAGCAATAGAACAAAGCTAGATGGAGAATGACTTTGATGAGTTGAGAGAAGAAGGCTTCAGATGATCAAACTTCTCCGAGCTAAAGGAGGAAGTTTGAACCCATGGCAAAGAAGTTAAAAACCTTGAAAAAAGATTAGATGAATGGCTAACTAGAATAACCAATGCAGAGAAGTCATTAAAGGACCTGATGGAGCTGAAAACCATGGCACGAGAAATATGTGACAAACGCACAAGCTTCAGTAGTCGATTTGATCAACTGGAATACAGGCTATCAGTGATGGAAAATCAAATGAATGAAATGAAGTGAGAAGAGAATTTTAGAGAAAAAAGAATAAAAAGAAATGAACAAAGCCTCCAAGAAATATGGGACTAGGTAAAAAGACCAAATCTACATCTGATTGGTGTACTTGAAAGTGACGGGGAGAACGGAACCAAGTTGGAAAACACTCTGCAGGATATTATCCAGGACAACTTCCCCAATCTAGCAAGGCAGGCCAACATTCAAATTCAGGAAAAACAGAGAATGCCACAAAGATACTCCTCGAGAAGGGCAACTCCAAGACACATAATAGTCAGTTCACCAAAGTTGGAATGAAGGAAAAAATGTTAACGGCAGCCAGAGAGAAAGGTCAGGTTACCCATAAAGGGAAGCCCATCAGACTAACAGCTGATCTCTCAGCAGAAACTCTACAAGCCAGAAGAGAGTGGGGGCCAATATTCAACATTCTTAAAGGAAAGAATTTTAAACCCAGAATCTCATATCCAGCCAAACTAAGCTTCATAAGTGAAGGAGAAATAAAATACTTTACAGACAAGCAAATGCTGAGAGATTTTGTCACGACCAGACCTGCCCTAAAAGAGCTCCTGAAGGAAGCACTAAACATGGAAAGGAACAACTGGTACCAGCCAATGCAAAAACATGCCAAACTGTAAAGACTACCAAGGCTAGGAAGAAACTGCATCAACTAATGAGCAAAATAACCAGCTAACGTCATAATGACAGGATCAAATTCACACATAATATTAACGTTAAATGTAAATGGGCTAAATGCTCCAATTAAAAGATACAGAATGGCAAATTGGATAAAGAGCCAAGACCCACCAGTGTGCTGTATTAGGGAAACCCATCTCATGTGCAGAGACACACATAGGCTCAAAATAAAGGGATGGAGGAAGATATACCAAGAAAATGGAAAACAAAAAAAGGCAGGGACTACAATCCTTCTCTCTGATAAAACAGACTTTAAACCAACAAAGATCAGAAGAGACAAAGAAGGCCATTACATAATGGTAAAGGGATCAATTCAACAAGAAGAGCTAACTATCCTAAATATATATGCACCCAATACAGGAGCACCCAGATTCATAAAGCAAGCCCCTTAGACACCTACAAAGAGACTTAGACTTCCACACAATACTAATGGGAGACTTTATCACGCCACTGTCAACATTAGATCAATGAGACAGAAAGTTAACAAGGATATCCAGGAATTGAACTCAGCTCTGCACCAAGTGGACCTAATAGACTTCTACAGAACTCTCCACCCCAAATCAACAGAATATACATTCTTCTCAGCACTACATCACACTTATTCCAAAATTGACCACATAGTTGGAGGCAAAGCACTCCTCAGCAAATGTAAAAGAACAGAAATTATAACAAGCTGTCTCTCAGACTACAGCACACTCAAACTAGAACTCAGGATTAAGAAACTCACTCAAAACCGCTCAACTACATGGAAACTGAACAACCTGCTTCTGAATGATTACTAGGTACATAACAAAATGAAGGAAGAAATAAAGATATTCTTTGAAACCAATGAGAACAAAGACACAACATACCAGAATCTCTGGACACATTCAAAGCAGTTCGTAGAGGGAAATTTATAGCACTAAATGCCCACAAGAGAAAGCAGGAAAGATCTAAAATTGACACCCTAACATCATAATTAAAAGAACTAGAGAAGCAAGAGTAATCACATTCAAAAGCTAACAGAAGGCAAGAAATAACTAAGATTAGAGCAGAACTGAAGGAAATAGAGACACAAAAAACCCTTCAAAAAATCAATGAATCCAGGAGCTGGTTTTTTGAAAAGATCAACAAAATTGATAGACCACTAGCAAGACTAATGAAGAAAAGAGAGAAGAATCAAACAGGCGCAATAAAAAATGATAAAGGGGATATCAACAAAATCCCACAGAAACACAAACTACCATCAGAGAATACTATAAACACCTCTATGCAAATAAACTAGAAAATCTAGAAGAAATGGATAAATTCCTAGACACACACACCCTCCCAAGACTAAACCAGGAAAAAGTTGAATCCCTGAATAGACCAATAACAGGCTCTGAAATTGAGACAATAATTAATAGCTTACCAACTAAAAAAGTCCAGGACCAGGCAGATTCACAGCCGAATTCTTCCAGAGGTACAAGGAGGAGCTGGTACCATTCCTTCTGAAACTATTCCAATCAATAGAAAAAGAGGGAATCCTCCCTAACTCATTTTATGAGGCCAGCATCATCCCGATACCAAAGGCTGGCAGAGACACAACAAAAAAAGGGAATTTTAGACCAATATCCCTGATGAACATCGATGTGAAAATCCTCAATAAAATAGGGCAAACTGAATCCAGCAGCACATCAAAAAGCTTATCCACCACAATCAGGTCGGCTTTATCCCCGGGATGCAAAGCTGGTTCAACATACACAAATCAATAAACGTAATCCAGCATATAAATAGAGCCAATAACAAAAACCACATGATTATCTCAATAGATGTAGAAAAGGCCTTTGACAAAATTCAACAACCCTTCATGCTAAAAACTCTCAATAAATTACGTATTGATGGGACATATCTCAAAATAATAAGAGCTATCAATGACAGACCCACAGCCAATATCACACTGAATGGGCAAAAACTGGAAGCATTCCTTTTGAAAACTGGCACAAGACAGGGATGCCCTCTCTCACCACTCCTATTCAACATAGTATTGGAAGTTCTGGCCAGGGCAATTAGGCAGGAGAAGGAAATAAAGGGTATTCAATTAGGAAAAGAGGAAGTCAAATTGTCCCTGTTTGCAGAAGACATGATTGTATGTTTAGAAAACCCCATTGTCTCAGCCCAAAATATCCTTAAGCTGATAAGCAACTTCAGCAAAGTCTCAGGATACAAAATCAATGTGCAAAAATCACAAGCATTCTTATACACCAATAACAAACAAACAGAGCCAAATCATGAGTGAACTCCCATTCACAATTGCTTCAAAGAGAATAAAATACCTAGGAATCCAACTTACAAGGGAGGTGAAGGACTTCTTCAAGGAGAACTACAAATCACTGCTCAATGAAATAAAAGAGGATACAAACAAGTGGAAGAACATTCCATGCTCACGGCTAGGAAGAATCAATATTGTGAAAATGGCCATACTGCCCAAGGTAATTTATAGATTCAATGTCATCCCCATCAAGCTACCAATGACTTTCTTCACAGAATTGGAAAAATCTACTCTAAAGTTCATATGGAACCAAAAAAGAGCCCGCATCGCCAAGTCAATCCTAAGCCAAAAGAACAAAGCTGAAGGCATCATGCTACCTGACTTCAAACTATACCACAAGGCCACAGTAACCAAAACAGCATGGTACTGGTACCAAAACAGATATAGACCAATGGAACAGAACAGAGCCCTCAGAAATAATGCTGCATATCTACAACCATCTGATCTTTGACAAATCTGACAGAAACAAGCAATGGGGAAAGGATTCCCTATTTAATAAATGGTGCTGGGAAAACTGGCTAGCCATATGTAGAAAGCTGAAACTGGATCCCTTCCTTACACCATATACAAAAATTAATTTACGATAGATTAAAGACTTAAATGTCAGACCTAAAACCATAAAAACCCTAGAAGAAAACCTAGGCAATACCATTCAGGACATAGGCATGGGCAAGGACTTCATGTCTAAAACACCAAAAGCAATGGCAACAAAAGCCAAAATTGACAAATGGATTCTAATTAAACTAAACAGCCTCTGTACAGCAAAAGAAACTGCCATCAGAGTGAACAGGCAACCTATAGAATGGGAGAAAACTTTCACAATCTACCCATCTGACAAAGGGCTAATATCCAGAATCTACAAAGAAATTAAACAAATTTACAAGAAAAAATCAAACAACCCCATCAACAAGTGGACGAAGGATAGGAACAGACACTTCTCAAAAGAAGAGATTTATGCAGCCAAAAGACACATGAAAAAATGCTCATCATCACTGGCCATCAGAGAAATGCAAATCAAAATCACAATGAGATACCATCTCACACCAGTTAGAATGGTGATCATTAAAATGTCAGAAAACAACAGGTGCTGGAGAGGATGTGGAGAAATAGGAACACTTTTACACTGTTGGTGGGACTGTAAACTAGTTCAACCATTGTGGAAGTCAGTGTGGTGATTCCTCAGGGATCTAGAACTAGAAATACCATTTGACCCAGCCATCCCATTACTGGGTATACACTCAAGGGATTATAAATCATGCTGCTATAAAGACACATGCACACGTATGTTTATTGTGGCACTATTCACAATAGCAAAGACTTGGAACCAACCCAAATGTCCATCAATGATAGACTGGATTAAGAAAATGTGGCACATATACATCATGGAATACTATGCAGCCATAAAAAAGGATGAGTTCATGTCCTTTATAGGGACACGGATGAAGCTGGAAACCATCATTCTCAGCAAACTATCACAAGGACAAAAAACCAAACATGGCATGTTCTTACTCATAGGTAGGAATTGAACAATGAGAAGAGGGGAACATCACATACTGGGGGTGTTGTGGGGTGGGAGAAGGGGGGAGGGATAGCATTAGGAGATATACCTAATGTAAATGATGAGTTAATGGGTGCAGCACACCAACATGGCTCATGTATACATATGTAACAAACCTGCACGTTGTGCACATGTACCCTAAAACAAAGTATAATAAAAAAAAGAATATTAAATAAAAGGGATTTTAGGCAAAGAAAAAAAAAAAACAAGGTTGAATATTGGCCCCCACTCTCTTCTGCCTTGTAGAGTTTCTGCTGAGAGATCTGCTGTTAGTCTGATGGGCTTCCCTTTGTGGATAAACCTACCTTTCTCTCTGACTGCCTTAACATTTTTTCCTTCATTTCAACTTTGGTGAATCTGACAATTAGGTGTCTTGGAGTTGCTCTTCTCGAGGAGTATCTTTGTGGCTTTCTCTGTATTTCCTGAATTTGAATGTTGGCCCGCCTTGCTTGGTTGGGGAAGTTCTCCTGGATAATATCCTGAAGAATGTTTTCTAACTTGGTTCCATACTCCCTGTCACTTTCAGGTACACCAGTCAGACATAGATTTGGTCTTTTCACATAGTCCCATATTTCTTGGAGGCTTTATTCATTTCTTTATACTCTTTTTTCTCCAAACTTCTTTTCTCACTTCATTTCATTCATTTGACCTTCAATCACTGATACCCTTTCTTCCAGTTTATTGAATCGGCTTCTGATGCTTGTGCATGCATCACGTAGTTCTCGAGCCATGGTTTTCATCTCCATCAGGTCATTTAAGGTCTTCTCTACACTGTTTACTCAGTTAGCCATTCGTCCAATCTTTCTTCAAGGTTTTTAGCTTCTTTGTGATGGGTTCCAACATCCTTCTTTAGCTCGGAGAAGTTTGTTATTACTGATCTTCTGAAGCCTTCTCCTCTCAACTTATCAAAGTCATCCTCTGTCCAGCTTTGTTCCATTGCTGGCAAGGAGCTGTGTTACTTTGGAGGAGTAGAAGTGCTCTGATTTTTAGAATTTTCAGCTTTTCTGCTCTGGTTTCTCCCCATCTTTGTGGTTTTATCTACCTTTGGTCTTTGATGATAGTGATGTACAGATGGGGTATTGGTGTGGGTGTCCTTTCTGTTAGTTTTCCTTCTAACAGTCAGGACTCTCAGCTGCAGGTCTGTTGGAGTGTGTTGGAGGTCCACTCCAGACCCTGTTTGCCTGGGTATCACCAGCGGAAGCTGCAGAACTGCAAATATTGAGAATGGCAAATGTTGCTGTCTGATCCTTCCTCGGGAAGCTTTGTTCCAGCTGGGCAGCCAGCTGTATGAGGTGTCAGTAGGCCCCTACTGGGAGGTGCCTCCCAGTTAGGCTACTCAGGGGTCAGTGACCCACTTGAGGAGGCAGTCTGTCTGTTCTCAGATCTCAAACTCCACCCTGGGAGAACCACTACTCTCTTCAAAGCTGTCAGACAGTGACATTTAAGTCTGCAGAAGTTTCTGCTGCCTTTTGTTCAGCTACACTCTGTCCCCAGAGTTGGAGTCTACAGAGGCAGGCAGCCCTCCTTGAGCTGCGGTGAGCTCCACCCAGTTCAAGCTTCCAGGGTCCTTTCTTTGCCTACTCAAGCCTCAGCAATGGCAGGCGCCCCTCCTCCAGCCTTGCTGCCACCTTGCAGTTTGATCTCAGACTGCTGTGCTAGCAGTGAGCAAGACTCCGTGGGCATGGGACCCTCCGAGCCACAAGTGGGATGTAATCTCCTGGTGTACCATTTGCTAAGATGGTTGTAAAAGCATAGTGTTAGGGTGGGAATTACTCAATTTTCCAAGTGCCATCTGTCACAGCTTCCCTTGACTAGGAAAGGGAATTCCCCGACCCCCACAGCTACTGGGAATCAGCCCATTATATGTCTATGTCTTCGTTTTCTGTGGCCTAGAAAGTTTCAGGAATGCAAAGTCTCATTGATTCCCAGAGCTAGATAATAAAGGATACGTGTTAAGTTTCTGCTCAGACTGCCTGAACACTACTGTTTTTCTGCCCAATTAGCTCCCTAACGCAAGTTAGTTAGAGGCCAGATCATCAAGTAGCCACTAGAAGAATATGCAGTAAACTCCTTCTGTAAAGAAAATAGGAGATGAACATTCCAGCCCCTTTTCTTCACTGTTCCCATGAAATGTAGCCCAAGAAATGCCTGTGAACCTGTTATAACTACCTCTTTCTTCTGTAATCTAAGAAGACTCACATATGCTTAGTCCTTTCTGCTCCAAGATTTAGGAGGTTTGGGATGCAATCCCAAACTGGATGGGTGAATGCTGTAAACGTTGGGATACTCAATGTATGGACAAACTCCTTCCAGGAGAAATTAGTAGACCTGGAGTTATTGCTGAAGTGAGTCACAGGAAAAGGCTCAGGAAGTGCTGAGCTGCTGCCCAGGCTGCCAGAGTGTTACTTCTTGACTGCCCCTTTTAAGTCCCAGTGCAAGTTAGTTAGAAACCGACTGTCATGTAGCCATTAAAAGAGTGTGCCATAAACTACTTCTGGGGAAACACAGAGAGCTTCATTTTTTAAGCACCTTCTTCACACCATTCCCAAAATGTATAGCCCCTAAAAGTATTTGCATGCCCATTTAAAACTGCCTCAAAACCACCTCTTTGTTTAGTAATCTAGGAAGAGTTACACATGTCCTTTCTCCTTTGCTGTCAGAGCTAGAAGATTTAAGATGCAGTCTTTTGGGTGGAAGCTGTAAAAGTTGAGGTGCTTAATATGTGAACAAACTCATTCCAGGAGGCCTTAATAGACCTTGAGTTATCACTGAGGTGAGCAAGGGAGGAGGTTTGGCAAGTACTGATCTGCTTCTCAAGCTGCTAGATTATAACCAACAGTTGTCTACCCCTTTAACTCCCTGGTGCAAGTTAGTTAGAATCCCAGCCGTCAAGTAGCCACTGGAAGAGTGTGTTATAAACCCTTCATGGGAGAAACAGTAAGCTGTATTTTCAAGCCCCTTCTCTACTCCAGGGGCCTAAAGTCCATGGAGGTGCTTGTGCATCTATATAAAACTGCTGCTTTTTTTCCTGTGATCTAGAGAGACTTGTGGATGCCTAATCCCCTCTGCTCCCAGAACTGGTGAATTAAGAGCCGAACCATGGGGCACCTTAGAGCTAGAATGTTATACGTGAGGTCCAAACCCTTCTCTCCACAGGGAGAAGCTGGATATTGGGAATTCATTTTTCAGTTGTATAGCAAGGTACCCGGGACAGAGTCCATGCCCAAATGTGCCTCAGCTTTTCCTATTCATTCCATATGGATGTTTTCTCAATTGCCTGGTGGGTAGAAGTCTCTCACCTGGCCTCTGACTTTCTCTCAGAGGGAATTAATTCAGGAATAGATGTTCATTCTGAGAGGTGACAGCGTGCTGGCAGCCCTCACAGCCCTTGCTCACTCTTGGCACCTCCTCAGCCTCAGCACCCACTCTGGCTGCACTTGAGGAGCCCTTCAGCCTGTGCTGCACTGTGGAAGCCCCTTCCTGGGATGGTGGAGGCCGGAGCCAGCTCCTTCAGCTTGCGGGGAGGTGTGGAGGGAGAGGCGTGGGGCTGTGCACAGCGCTTGCTGGCCAGCGAGAGTTCCGGGTGGGTGTGGGCTCTGCGGGCCCTGCACTTGGAGTGGTGGGGCTGGCCCCACTGGCCCCGGGCAGTGAGGGGCTTGGCACCTGGGCCAGCAGCTGCGGAGAGTGCGCTGGGTCCCCCAGCAGTGCTGGCCCACGGGGGCTGTGCTTGATTTCTCATGGGGCCTTAGCTGCCACCCCCCGCCCCCACTGCCCCCCCCCCCGCCATGGGCTCCTGCATGGCAGAACCTCCCCGATGAGTGCTGCCCCCTGCTCCATGGCACCCGGTCCCATCCACCACCCAAGGGCTGAGGAGTGCAGGCGCAAGGCACAGGACTGGCAGGCAGCTCCACCTGCAGCCTGGTGTGGGATCCACTGGATGTAGCCAGCTGGGCTCCTGAGTCTAGTGGGGACTTGGAGAACCTTTATGTCTAGCTAAGGGATGGTAAACACACCAATCAGCACCCTGTGTCTAGCTCAGGGTTTGTGGATGCACCAATCAGCACTCTGTATCTAGCTGAAGGTTTGTAAATGGACCAATCAGCACTCCGTGTCTAGCTCAGAGTTTGTAAATACACCAATCAGCACTCTGTATCTAGCTAATCTAGTGGGGAGTGGAGAACTTTTGTGTCTAGCTCAGGGACTGTAAACACACCAATCAGCACCCTGTCAAAACAGACCAATCAGTTCTCTGTAAAACAGACCAATCGGCTCTCTGTAAAATGGACCAATCAGCAGGATGTGGGTGGGGCCAGATAAGAGAATAAAAGCAGGCTGCCCAAGCCGGCAGTGGCAACCTGCTGGGGTCACCTTCTACACTGTGGTAGCTTCGTTCTTTCGCTCTTTGCAATAAATCTTACTGCTGCTCACTCTTTGGGTCCACACTGCCATTATGAGCTGTAATACTCACTGCGAAGGTCTGCAGCTTCACTCCTGAAGCCAGCGAGACTATGAACCCACCGGGAGGAAGAAACTCTGAACACATCCAAACATCAGAAGGAACAAACTCGAGACACGCCGCCTTTAAGAACTGTAACACTCACCGCGAGGGTCCGCGGCTTCATTCTTGAAGTCAGTGAGACCAAGAACCCACCAATTCCGGACACAATTCAATGGAGGAAGAGTCAAGAGCCTCCTCTTCTGACACGTGGCTGGCATCACTTTGAGCCCCTTAAATATTTACAGAAATGAGGCTGCTATTCCCTCTGGTGAGTCCTGGCAAGCTGAGGAGCTTGGAGCTCAGCTTAGATTAGGCCTTCCCTCCCTAGAGCCAAACATAGTTAAAGCCATGAAGGAAGAGAAGCTTGTTTTCAATGATGCACCATACCTTCCTGGTAAGAACCCTGGTGAGCCAAAAAAGGAAGTTAAGGGAAAGGTTGGAGAAATAGAATGCCTTTACCTTGCTTATTGTGTCAACATATTGTAATGTTTTTAATAGCGTTAATTTTAGCAATTTTTAAATTGGCGTGGTACAAGAGAAGATTTCCAAGAGGACAATGCCAAGTATAATCGTGATCTTGTTACAATTGGGATTGCAAGGTATTCTAAACTGTATAGTGCCACGGATTAGAAGCTTAGCCCCTCTGTCTGGTTAACCTAAGCTGAATGTAAAAGGGAAAGTGTAATTCCTGTTCTACATTGTAGAACTTTGAGTATAAATAATTAAATTCACAATAAATAAGCACCCATAAAACAGCCCCAGGACTCCCTGATTATGTGGGGAGTGGCCACTTCTGCTTCCTCAAAACAGGCCTGGAAAATCAATCCTCTGGGGCAGCAGAAAGGAAGACCCTTAACATAACTAATGATCAAAATATCTGGCTGCCTGTGTGGGGAAGCTCTCCAGGCTGTGTTTACCAACACCCTGCCTCTCTTCCTCCTAAACACAGAAGAAAAACAAAGTGGAATCTTGAAGTGCATTTTAGAAAACCCCAAGTAAATTTCAGGATTAAAATCAGGGACAATCAGGGCTAATAGAAGCAATGGTTACAAAGTTAAGATGGATGCTGATATATAAGTACAAGAAATGTCAGAGACAAGATCCACAATATGAGGAAAAGAAAAACAGGTATTTTAAATGTTAATATTTTTTACTGAGTTTTCCCCAAACCTTTCAGAATTATAGTTACATATTTAGATGAGTGTTCTCCTTCTCATTAAGGAAGACAAGTCATTTATAAAAATAACCACAGGAGACAACATGGGGAGAAGATAAGTTCTCTAAGATTTATATGCAATGCATGTTTGATGCATCTAAGAAGGAGAGACTTTCCTGGCTGGGGGAGTGGGGACGACTTCATAGAGGGGAAGACATATGGACTGTGTCTTCAGGGGTTTTGACAAGCAGAGATGAGGATGAAGGGCATTCAAAGAGGAAGAGAGCAATATTAACAAAGGCGTAGAGGCAGTTCAGTTTGATTAATGGGTAAGATTCATGAATTATGAGAGTAATACAAAATTGGAATGAAAGAGTGAGCTGGGAACAAATTATGAAAGGCCTTGAACACAGTAACCAAGAAGCTCAGACTGTATTCAGTAAGCAGTGTGGCATCCTTGAAGGTTTACAGGTGGCAATGTGATCCAAGCTATGATTTTTTTGATTGGTTGATTATTTTCCAGTTGAAAGGCCAAGAAATAGATTAGCCCAGAGAGGAGACTAAGGAAGAAGGACCATTTGGGAAACTTTTGCAATAATCTGCTGAAAGGAGATGATGCTTTAAACTAGTGAAATAGAGACTTCTAATGATGCTGCTACTGACATTGATGGTCCAGAATAAGCAAAAAGACCTTTAAAGGTGATTGAATAAAGCAGAACTGCCAGTATTAGCATCTCAAGTAGGTATGATAGTAAGACACAAAATGTTTTTGTAGTTCAGGGACCTAAAAGGCAAAGTATGCAATGCTTGGTTTTCTGAAAGGCTGACACAGCTATTAATGAAAGAGCCAACTGCCTACTCACAATCAGAAAAAGTTACTCTGGAAGCCACAGGGCTGGAGCAGCATCTTCAAATATAAACAAATATAAACATCAAATGTACTTAGAAACAGATGATTAAATAAAGAACTGTTCTAGAGGCCAGGAGCAGCCGCTCATGCCTGTAATCACAGCACTTTGGGAGTCCAAGGCAGACAGATCACTTGAGGTCATGAGTTTGAGACCAGCCTGGACAACAGTGAAACCCTGTCTCTACCAAAGATACAAAAATTAGCCAGGCGTGATGGTGGGTGCCTGTAATCCCAGCTACTTGGGAGGCTGAAGCAAGAGAATTGCTTGAACCCAGAGGCAGAGGTTGCCATGAGCCAGGATCACTCCACTACACTCCAGCTGGGGTGACAGAGGGCGACTCTGTCTAAAAAAAAAAAAAAAAACTTCTCTGGAATTCATAAAAGAAGAAATAACAATGACTCATATTACTTTTTTAAAATCTTCATTCTCATTAACAACAAAGAAAAACAAATAAAAATATAAAAGTTTTTACCTATTAATGTTGCAAAGATTTTTTAAACTTTTAATATTCAAGTTGGTGAGAAAACAAAGCCATCTGGCAATATGTATCAAAATTCTTAAAACTGTTTATACTCTTTGGCCCAATAATCCCACTTCCAGAAAATTATTCTAAGGAATAATAATTAATATTTGTAAACACTGATTTTGTTTATATTATTGAAAATTAGAGGTAACCCAAATAGTCTGTAATTGGAGATTTCTTGAAAAATTTTTGGTTCCTCCACTATGAAATAAGTAGCCATTTAAAAGTATTAATTTTACAACTGATATATAATGAAACAATTTTGAAATCACTGCAAACATAATGTAGTGATTTCAAAATTGGTTTATTATTAAGTAAAATATTAGTGATCAAAAGAATATATAAGATACGAACTCATTTTTAAGACATATATGTTATATGTGATTGAAAACTATACCATTCACTAAAGTTAACCATGCTTATCTCTGAAGGGTAAGGTAATAAGTGATAGTTATTTTTTTCTTGTTTATCTTTTTTTGTAAAGTTTCTACAGCAAACATTTACTACCATATAAGAAAAATGGATATCCTTAAAACAGCTGGTCAATGGGCCTCATTAGTATAATTATTGTAATAAACATTTATTGGGCACATACTGTGGGCCAGGCACTGATCTAGGTGCTGTGACAGCAGGCACTATCCCTCCTCTCATGAGACTTACCATTCAGAAGATTTACTTCTCTTGTTCAGTCACTTAAAATGGGAAATATACATGCCTTTGTATCTGGACTCCTTCCATTGCAAATGACAACATCCAATTCAAAATAGCTTCTGCAAAAAAATAGAAAATAGAATATTTGAGAGTTCATGAAATTGAAGTCCATGAGTAACTGACTTCACACATGGCTAGATCACTTGGAATCTTCAGAACTTGGCATCTCACAAAATTTCACCCTACTTGTTTTTGTGTTTGCTCCATTTTCAGGATCTCCTGATAATGTCAAGACGACTGTCAACAGCTCCAGACTTACATTCAATGTCCTTAACAGACAGCAAAACTACAGATACTTTCTTCCCAATTGTTTAAAACAAAAATGCTCAGATGGTTCTAATGGGGTCATGTGCCTGTCCCCGAACCATTGTCCATGACCTGAGAAATGTGATGCACTAATCGGTGAGTCTGAGTTCATATAGCCTCCCTTAAATATGAACTGAGGGTGGAGGAGAGACTTTCCCCAAAGAAAATCATGAGGCAGGGACTGGATGCTGAGACTGCAAAATAACAGATGTCAACTATGGACATATGCTATGGTCTTATAGCAGAGGCATGGAGCAAGATGAGCAAGTTGGAGTCAGGGCTTCAAGTATAAAACTTAATTCAAAAAATCAAGTTGCATTTTCACACTATATTTAATATAAGTAGGCGACTTGAGTGTCACCAGGCAAATTTGCTTTTAGATTCACGTCAACCTAATTGCAGAAAATATACTTACTTACATGTAGGAAATATGCTTATTTACATGTATGTTTTGATATATAAATTCTAGTCTCATACATATTACAGGCAAAAAGAGAATTATCCATGTTAGAAATCTGCTCCTTTGGCAAGTGATGTGAGCGGGGCCCAAACAGCACACATGGTAGACCCAGTGTCTTGTACCACGTACCAGCAGGCCAGGGCTAGAGCCCTGACTCATCTCAACTCCCAGTGATGCTGCTGCACCTTAAAGACTCTCTACCCCATATAACTCCAGCCAACAATAAACTCTTCAGACTTTGAAGATTTCACTGTTTAAATGAAGCACACTTAAAACTTTAATAGATCAGCTCATAAACACCTCGTTTTTGCTCTGGTGAACGATTAAACAGTGGCTATCTGCAGGAATAGCTAGCTAATTAGCAACATATGTCCCCCATTTATCCCCAAGGCTTATTTTAAGTAAGTTCTTCCTTATTAATTATTTTTCATAAGTATTTTAATATTTCAAAGCTCACACTTAAGACTAAGAAACCAAGCTTGCCAAATAAACTCATGGTAGAACATCTCTGTCATTCCGAACCTAGTTCCACCCTCTGCTAACCACATCGCTCCATAACTGAGCCTTTTGATATCTTTTTCCCAACCCTGCACACACACATACATACACACACACTCACTCACACTCTCACAGACTCAGATTTATCACAGGCCTACTCCTACTGCTTACTTGAAGCAATGTGTTGAGAACTGTGAAGCTGGATTCAATGGGAAAGGACCTATGATCAGTTAATGATGCCTGCCATGAGCACAGGAGGGGAGCTTCATAGCATGTTCTCCTAGATTTCCAGTCCCATCCAGGATTTAATCATAATCTTAGACTTAAGAGACTCCAGGAGGTCCATCCAAGGGGACTCAGTGTCCAGTCTCTCCTCCCAGACAAGCAGGAGGCTGGGCCACTGGACACAGGTTACCCCAAGCCCAACTGGAATAGGGAAAAGGCGGGGAAGGATTGGCCACGAGCTGCAGAGCATATTATTAAAAGCCCAAGATGGAGCGAGGCAACCCAGTTATCAACCCAAAGGGAATAAGAGGGAAAATCCAGATTCAAGGAAACAGGAAGGAACCAGGGAAACCAGACCAAAACAATAGGGTTCAAAGCAAAGAATGGGAGGTAGAACCTGGAGGAAGTCCCTGAGCTGTGAGCCGTGGAATCATAGACGCAGCTGCGTATAGGGTCTTTGACCAAGTGCACAGGTGGAAAGGAAGCTATTTTTTAAGGGCAGTGACTTTGACTGCCCTCGGCATCAAATCAGACTTACTGTTGGGCCAAATACTAGATCTTGACCTTATTTCCAAAATGCAGCCCCTCTGTGTAACCAAGTCCTGGAATCCAGCATTAGTCGTGTTCCCAGCATCTGGTTTCCTATCTCACCTTGCTTTTGCCAACTCCTCACCCTTTACCACCCAGGAGCAGGAATTCTACATCTGAAGCCCAGCTCTGCAGCTGGAACCTGCTAGCTTCCAACTGTTAACTACACACCTTTGGTGTTAACAGCACACCTGGCTTCATTCATTTTTTCTACAAATTATTGACATACTGTGTTGAGTGTTAGGAATACATTAGTAAGTGTTCCTGCCACTGTGGAGCTTTCCGGGTTTTGGGATAATAGACATTAATCAAAGAACCATACAAATAAATGTGAAGTTATAACTGTGAAAACATAAAAGGAAAGTGTATGATGCCTTTAACGGAGGCATCTACCCTAGTCAAAGAGGTCATGGAAGCCTCCCCTGAAGAAATAAGACTGAACTGAAGGAAAGTCAAGAATTCACTCATTCACTCAATTGTTCATTTATTCATTCATTCAACAGATACTAATTGAGCACCTGCTATGTTCCAGACACTGCTCTAGGTGCTGGGGATACGGCAATGGATGAAATAAGACCTCAGGCCTTGTGGCGCTTATAGTCTGAATAGAGGGTGAGAAAAACAAATATATAAGCAATTAGTCAAAATAATAATGATCACAGGTCAGGTTAGGATTGTGCTGTAGTGAAAATAAAACATGGTGATGTAGACAGATTCTGGGGAGGTCAGGGAAGACCTCTATGCAGGCAGAGTGACAAGAAGGCAGAGCTGGTCGCTGGTCTCCAGAAGATTTGGAGAAAGAAACTTTTAATGCACAGGAAGCAACAGATATAGAGGCCCTGAGGTAGGAATGAGCTTAGCATCTTTCAGGGATGCTAAAAAGGCCATTGGGAATGGAGCCCAGAGACAAAGCCATCATCAGCAAATAAATAATTGGCTTTAAACATGAAAGTGTCTTCAGAAAGCTAGCTTTAAAATGTGCAATTTTTCTTCCTGATTCAACTAGAACTGCGACGTAAATATGACGCATATTGCTACAGGTTTGCGTGGGCACAAATCTTACTGGCAGTTCTGGTAAATAAATGTAGGACCAGTTGGGGTCTCCCTGACGCCTCTCACCACTGTGAACACAGTCTCTGATAACATTGTTTTGTCACTCTTCACTCCCACCAGCAATGAAGACAGATAAATGGCTTCCTGACAAATGGCCCCACTTTCCAAGGTCTGGGGCTCTGAAGGAAGGAGACGTGAGCCTTGAAGCACTTCTAGAGTGAACTCCTTGGAGGGTTTGTGGCCGTGAGCTCTCTGGGGCTGCTGCATAAGGAGCCACTGCATTATTTCTTCTGAAAAATGAGATTTTGCTTGCAACCCATTAAAATTTCCAAAGGTTCATGAAATGGATTCCGGACTATGTATCATTGTAATTTGCAGCAGACAATGCCTGATCACAGAAATAATAGAGATTTAAAGTGAAATACGTTTTGCCTATGTCTAGCCACAATGCCCTAGGAAAGGCTGAAATATGTCCTTTCTGATGTATTCTCACCCAGTAAAATTCCTTCCCAGAGATAACCGCTGAGTAGTGTCCCCCTAAAATTCACATCCATTTGGAATCTCACAATGTGACTTGATTTGGAAATAGAGTCTTTGCAGATATAAGTAAAGATGAGGTCATATTGGATTAGGGTGGGCCCTAAATCCAGGGACTGATATCTTTATGGGGAAAAGGAGGAGGAGATTCAGACACAGACGCACACACAGGGAGGAGCCATGTGGAGATGGAGGCGGCTACTGGAGTGCTGCAGCTGTGAGCCAAGAACTCCATGGATTGATGGCAACCATCAGAAGCTAGGAAGAGTCTACAACTGGACCACACTGAACGTGCCTGATCTCAAAAGAAGCTAGGAAGAGGCAAGAAAGGATTCTTGCCCGGGGCCTTCAGAGGGAGCACGGCCCAGCCGGTACCTTGATTTCAGACTTCCAGCCTCCAGAACACATTTCTGTTGTTTTAAGCCCCCCAGTTTGTGGTGATTTGTTACTACAGCCCTGGGAAACTAATACAACAGCCCTGAGTACCTACGACCTGGCACACAAGGAGAGAGGAACCAGCCCAGGAAACTGCCAGATGATGAGAATAAATGGCACCTACTCTAGCAAAGCAGAAATGGAGCAGTTGTTTCACGAATTTGACTACTGATAATTTGAGAAAGGAACTTGAATTGCATAGTGGTTAAAAGTTGGGGCTTTACAGCAATCCCATTACTGGGTATATTCCCAAAGGAAAATAGATCATTATACCAAAAAGACACATACCCGCATATGTTCATCACCAAGCTGCCCGTCAATGTTGGATTGGATAAAGAAAATGTAATACATCAACACTGTGGAATACTACATAGCCCTAAAAAACAATGAAATCATGTCCTTCACAGCAACATGAATGGAGCTGGGGGCCATAATTCTAAGCAAATTAATGCAGGAACAGAAAACCAAATACCACCTGTTCTCACTTATAAGTAGGAGCTAAACGCTGAACACATGTGGATATAAACATGGGAACAACAGACACTGCAGACTACCAGAAGTGGGAAGGAGCAGGAGACACAGGTTGAAAGACTACCTGTTGGGTACTGTGCTCCTTACCTGGATGCAGTATACCTATGCAACAAACCTGCACATGTACGTCCTGTATCTAAAACAAAAGTTGAATTAAACAAAACAAGTACATATCCATGTGCTGGGAGGCTGACACACCCCAGCTCCATGAGGACAGAAGTTCCTGTCTCCAGACATTTCCAGACCTCACTCTATGTACCTGTTCATTTGGCTGCTCATCTGTATTATTTCTCATAAACCAGTAAACATTAAAAAAAAATAGGGGTTTTGGAATCAGAAAATCTGGGCTGAGTCCCAGGCCTGTCATTTACCTTGTACAAGTTACTAGATCTCTCTAAGCCTCTGCTTTTCATGGATAAAACGAGGACTTACCTCATAAGGCAGCTGTGAGAAGTAAGAGAGAAACCCCTAAAGAGCTTAGTGAGTGCCTGCCCCATAGTTAAGCCCCCAGTAAAGGGAAGCTGCTATTACCATTATTGCTATTACTGTTATTACCATTACCATTATTATCACTCTTCCATCCTCAGAAAGGCTTCCTCTCCCTAGAAAAGGAAGGACTAATTTTATTCAAATGTGCTTTTAGAATCTATTCATCATTGGCTTTTGTTCCACTACCACTTAGCAGGACCAGTCTGTAAGCTAAAAGCATTAAATGTTCAATTCTGAAAAATAGATAATCTTGCTATGTTCATAGTGAGTCCAGATCCAAGAAAACATAATTTTGAACAATTTCTTGCCCATCCCAAGATATAAATTCTTTTCCAAAAAATAAATTTTAAAGACCATAGTATTTTTTCACAACCAAATTTATTGAGAGCCCACCCTCTGCCAGGTCCTTCCCAAATATTTCTTCCAGGCCTTGCAACTCTGCAAACGAGTCTACAGTAATCCTGTTTTACAGATGAGGAGGCTGAGGCTCAGAGAAGTTTCTGACTGAGGACTCTGGACTGACTCCAACTTAAAGCAGGAGATAAAAGCAGCACTGGGGAAAGGAATTAGGGAGGCAGGAATGTTGCTGCAAATGCTCGCTTCCCAAAAGGCAGAGTGAAATACTCAGAGCCATAATTGGGCATCAGGGGACCTGTCTGAGTTCTAGTCTGGGCTCTACCATCACCCAACTGGGCAAAGCACTGTCAATCTCTGGGCCTCAGTTTCCCTAGCTGTGATGCAAGGGACGTGGACTAAAGGATTCCTCACAACACTCTCATCTCCAAAATTGTATGAATATGTGGTATCCTTCATTTTAGTTTTTTTAGGCAATTTAATGTGAAAAAAAATTAAAGATGCTGAAGTTGATGTTTTCCAAATTCACAATATTTACAATACAGTATTGTAGTTTTCATAATATTTACAATACAGTATTGTCATTTTAGTTTTCATAAAACTGATCCTACTCCTTTATTTCTGTAGTTAGCTCATAGCAAAACAACATGGCAGCATTTTTCACTAAAACCATGTATTTTTTTCTTCTTACATAGGAAAGTCTGAGTAATACCAAAAATAAAAATAATAATGCTTCACATTTAAGCAGTATCTTTGATCTGAGGCCTTCCTGTACGGTATTTTTATAAGCCATGCATGTGATTATTTTTCGGTCACGTTAAAGCACTAGGATGTCTAGACCACTGATATTATGGGAGTTCTTCAAAGTAACACATGACATTTAATAATAAACTCAGCTTTTTGCTTCATTGTACCTTACATCCAGGAAGTGCTGAACTTTTTAGTCTTCAGTAATGTTTCATCACCCTGTGCATTTTATAGATACGAAAACAGAATCAAAGCAGATTCTAAAGAAAAATCCATTTTGGCTTAATGTGATGTTTATTAGGAATAGTAGCTCACGCCTGTAATACCAGCACTTTGGGAGGCTGAGGCAGGTGGATCATGAAGTCAAGAGTTCAAGACCACCCTGGCCAAGATGGTGAAACCCCATCTATACTAAAAATACAAAAATTAGCTGGGCATGGTGGCGGGAGCCTGTAATCCCACCTACTTGGGAGGCTGAGGCAGAGAATTGCTTGAACCCGGGAGGCGGAGGTTACAGTGAGCCGAGATCACACCACTGTGCCCCAGCCTGGGCAACAGGGCGAGACTCTGTCTCAAAAAAGAAAAAAAGAAAGAAATAGTAGCAAGCATTTATTAGGTATTTATAGCTCAGTTTTACAGATGAGAAACTAAGGCACAGAGAAGGGGTAATCTGGTACAAGGAGTGGCTGATGATCACTCACAAAGCTGGGATCAACTCCAGAAGCCTGGCTCTAGAGTCCACAGTCATCACCACCACCTTGATGTGGGGAAACTGAGGCTGAGAATAGTGTAGTAACTTGAACATTTGCAAATAATCTGCATACACTCACTACCTTATGGTGAAATTCCACCAGCTTACCCCCTTCAAGAGGAAATTATCATACTGTCGAAAGGCTCCACCGACTTGCATTGTTCTTCCCCCTTAGCAAGTACCACGCTGAAGACATCACCAGACCACATTCATCTCTGATGGGAACTGCTTCAGCTGTCACATACTTGATCCTCACATCTTATTAAAATATACAGCAAGAAAGAACAAAGTTTATGCTAGTCTTTATTTCTGAGCAGATTGAGTTTCACATCAAATATTTCATCTCCTTCCGATATATAAGCCAACCTCTTCCAAAAATCCATTACTGTTTTCATTGTATATTCATGCATTGTAAGAAATATAAAAATAAAAAAAAAACCTGAAAAAGCCCTAAGTATTGGATCAAATTCATTCCGTGCTATTTTTTATTCCTTGAAATCACTCTAGGTCACCTTGGCTAAAATTGCTATCATCTGTGAAACATTTTAAATCCCTTGACTCAGAAGTGCAGTGGTCAAACTTGATTTTTACTGAGTTATTTTAGCAGACATTGCCTTATTTCTATGATGTCGACTCTAGTTCAGGGGAAACAGACCTCACTTCTTCCCCAGAGGGAGATGGAATAAACTTTGAAGCTGCTGTAACTGCCACTAAGGAGTTGTGATAATGGCTGCTCTTTAATTAAAAAGCTCTAGACCATTTAATTTTTAAAAAATTATTTGATCATGTATGTCTTTATTCTGTACCTGTTCCACAAAAGATTCAAACCTCATACTTTTTAAAAGATACATTGCTTAAGAATTTTTGTCTTCCATGCGGCAGATTTATTCATGGCTACAGAAAATGCCCTTCTCGTATTTCCGACTTTCCTCTGTTCTCATGTCAGGTAAAGTCTTAGATCCAGAGACAAGAATGTTCCTCCCAACAGAACCCCTCTCCAACCCACTCCCACCAATTTCCTAGGGACCTCTTTAAAGGAGCCCAGAAATTTAACTACCAGGCATAAGCACAAAAAACAAAAAGTATATTATTTCGTGTGTGGAAATTGGTTTTATCTCCCATCCACTGGCTTCTGTTATTAAGGAACCCATGACCCCCATCTTCTCCCCATCTGCTAAAAAGGGCTGACCTCAGTTTGAGGCATTCAAAGTTATCAAGGGGAGCAAGTGAGGGGGATGGGCTGAGGGGGTGAGCGTGCAAGCCTGGCGATGTCATAAGCATTCTTTCCAAAGGAAACCACACTAAAAGGCTGATAAACCCCAATCTCTTTTCACAGCTGGCCTTCGGCGCCCCTTAATGTAACTCCCTCATTTGTTCATCAGCACTTTATGAGAAAATAAACAAAAACATGGCCTGTTTCCTCACTGTCAGCACATCAGGCACTTCCTGCTCAGAGAGGCCACCATCCCACCCTGAGAGTCAGAAGCCCACTCCCTATTTTGCCTCAGCTTTTTAACAGCCATTTTCTAAACTGCATTCCAAGGGCCTAATCAAATCCGAAGCCCCCTGTGGGTGGATGTCATAGACTCTAGTGCTCTGCAAGGCACAAGGCTCACTTCAGGCCGGCCGCTGTTGAAGAATAAATGGGTGAGCTACACCGAAATCCTGAAAGTTGCTTACCTTTTCTCCATTATCAGTTTATTTTAATAAATAAAATGAAATAAGCTGAGGAAAAGGAGAAATATTTAAAATTAACTTTTCACCAAATCACTAGTTCTATATATAGAGTATGCAAATTCTGTAACTTTTGTAACATTCTCAAATCAATCCAATCATTCCAGGTTTTTCAGTAAATCTTTAAAAAGAAGAAGAAAGAAATAGTGAGGGCAAATGTAAGAACTGAAGGGTTATGACTCCCATTTCCAGTTTTTGTTTTTAGAGAGAGGGTCTCACTCTGTAACCCTGGTTGGAGTGCAGTGGTGCAATCATAGCTCACTGTAACCTCAAACTCCTGGGCTCAAGCAATGCTTCCTCCTCAGCCTGCCTACTAAGTGGAACTATAGGTGCATGCCACCACATGGCTAATTTTAAATTAAAAAAAAAATAAAAATGTAGAGAGAGTCTCCCTATGTTGCCCAAGTTGGTCTCAAACTCCTGCTCCCAATGCACTGGATCACAGGTACAAGCCACCAGGCCTGGCCCATGACCATCATGTTTAAAATTCTCAGTTGGCTCAATCATGCCCTGAGACAGGCTAGCATGGATATCTCCCTTCTTGAAAAGATTTGAAAGTTTAAAGAGGGAAGGCATGGATGCAGAGCCTGGCTGGGGGATGCAGCCAAGACTCTGGATGAATGTTGTAATGTTTCAGTGGCTCAGAGGTATGGTGGACACCCATGATGCCAACTTCTAGGAGTCTGGCTTTTGAAATACACAAGTGGTGTGGAGCTGCAGTTAAGAGTGCAAGCTCTGGTGCCTGACTTTTGGGTTCACAGCATGACTGTGCTACATGCTATCTCTGAGAACTTCGACAAGTTACTTAAACTCTCTAAGCCTCAGTGTCTGCCTCACAGGACAATTATGATGACTGAGTGAGGTGGTACGTGCGAAGAGCAGAGGCCTGTGAGGTTGTGCTCAAGAAAAAGTTAACTGTTAAATATCAGATGACATGAATGAATTCCAGTACTTTTTACACAATACAGATTATGGGCATGATCCTAAGGGTTGTTTTTAAAAAAATACATACATAAAAGAAAGGGAGAGAATACAGTCACACAGTGGAAGTTTAACATAGTTGCTAAGGAGTAGAATTCAGTATAAGTTGCATCTGTCTTAGAACTTACGTAATGGAAGATTTATTGTCACAAAACAAATAGTCCTCATTTAGAAATAAAGGAGACTCCTGCCATGAGCCTGAGGCTCTAGCATGCTTTGGAACCAAAATCCTAGGGAAATGGTGAACATTACCACTGACTCTGTGATTTGTGATCTTGGCCAAGTCATTTAACCTCCCAGTGTTCTCATGAGAACAAAAACAAAAACAAAAAAAGGAATTGGACTGAAAGGCATCAAAAATCCCTTAGAAGTCCCATTTTACCCTAACATTCTATGATTTTACATAATGCTATGAACTGTTTGAAGTTGAGTCAAACCAGATAATGAGAGTAATAGCCCCCACGTCTAGGATAGACAATTTAACACTGTGTCATTTAGACTTCAGCAAATAAACTATTGTTGAAAGTATTTTACTCTTGTCTCCCCAGCTACACACAAAAAAAAGCTTTTTGAAGACAGGGCCTATGTGTCATTCTTATTCCTCACTGTCCTAAGCATAGCATTTAACACAGAGTAGCCACCAGTAATGTGTGAGGTAGAACCTAGTTCCATAAACCTTATACATCCAACTATATCATGACTTCATAATTGTTCGAGGTACTTGTCGATCAATCATAGCAAGCTAACCCAAAACAGACCAGCCAGGCATGTGACTCAATAAAGCATATTTCTAGCCTTTCATTTATTCACAAATATTTCTTGAATAACTACGATATGCTGGTTGTCAGGGATGCTCTGTGCCACCATCACAACTGAAGGTCCTCATGCACACAAATGGGTACCAATGGAGCATAACTAGAAACTGACTTGGCTCATCAATGCTTTTTCTCCCAAACCATGCTTCCCCTCACCAATGAAGGGACTCTGCAGCTCATCCCTGGAGTTTTACTGGTACTTTATCTTATTAGCAGGTGTGATGTTACTACATTTAAAAAACAACAACAACGTGCATGCATGCATAGGGCTTCCTACAGTTCTAAAACCTAGAGTGCTTATGAAATAATATTTCAGCCTTTCTTAAAACAGAAATATTACACTGTAGGCTGGTGACTGCTATTTCTAGAAGCCTTCTGAACTTAACATTTCCTGCTGCTCTGTTTCTGGTCTTAAGTACATCAGCAAAATACTCTGTGGTCTGTAGATTATTTGTAAACCAACTGACAGGTATCCAATGCAGACCATGTGCAGATGTTTCTTTCCCCTCTATCACTGCCCTCAGATGATGCTGTGAAAAGTAAAAGTTCATCAGATGCTGACGGGGTTCATGATAGAGCTGCACTATGAATTCCTAAGGCTGAGGGCTGTTTGTGATTTATCACTGCTCCTGCTTATCTGCCATGGAGTGACTTTCCTCCACTTAAATAGCAGCCTGCTTCCCTCCTGTGGCTCCATCTCGGTTGTCAAGGTTCTCTAAATGCTAAGAAGGAGATAGAGGACACTCTGTGATCTTGTAAAGTGCTCACCCAGCAATTTGGTAAAAACAGAGTGCGAACATCATGCCTGGGTACATGTCTTTGTTGGTCAAGGTTCAGTTCAGAAATGACCGCCACCGAGGCTGTGTCTGCCATTGCAAAGAGAAACTGAATATTCAAACACTTTTCTAGAAATCTCAGATGTATTTAAAATAATAATAATAAGGCTAATACACCATAAAAAAGGATGAGTTCATGTCCTTTGTAGGGACATGGATGAAGCTGGAAACCATCATTCTCAGCAAACTATCACAAAAACAGAAAACCAAACACCGCATGTTCTCACTCATAAGTGGGAGGTGAACAATGAGAACACATGGACACAGGGAGGGGAACGTCACACACCAGGGCCTGTCGGGGTGTGGGAAGCAAGGGATAGCATTAGGACAAATACCTAATGTAGATGACGAGTTGATGGGTGCAGCAAACCACCATGGCACGTGTATACCTATGTAACAAACCTGCACGTTCTGCACATGTATCCCAGAACTTAAAGTATAATTAAAAAGAGAAAAAAATAAGGCTAATATGCTTACACCAATGGCTATTTGTGGCACACACAAAAAAAGAAGAGACAATTAAGATTATAAAGCTCACAGACTTAAGGCTAATATGCAGAGACAAAACCTGGTTCTATGGAAAATATTTGAGATAGAAATATATAAAAGTTTCCAAGCAACGTGAGTAATGGTATCTGGGTTCTTGTTTAGCAAATAAGGCAATCACCAATACTATGTTTGACAGTCTTTTTAGAAAATTGCTGTAATTTAGTGTGTAGAAGAATCAATTTGTACTTCAGATGTCATTGTTTGATTCAGTAAGTATTTGTTGAGGGCCTTCTTAGCATCACCACAAATACAATGAGTGAATAAGATAAAGTCATACCCTCCCCCTACATGTTACTTTTTTCAAGTTGTCAGTGAAGAGATCCAGTATCCACCTCTTTTAAAGGCTCTGAATCATCAGTAGTATTTAAGAAGTACAAAAGATAGGTCGGGCGCGGTGGCTCACGCCTGTAATCCCAGCACTTTGGGAGGCCGAGGTGGGCGGATCACGAGGTCAGGAGATCAAGACCATCCTGGTTAACACGGTGAAACCCCGTCTCTACTAAAAATACAAAAAATTAGCCGGGCGCAGTGGCGGGCGCCTGTAGTCCCAGCTACTCGGGGGGCTGAGGCAGGAGAATGGCGTGAACCCAGGAGGCAGAGCTTGCAGTGAGCCGAGATTGCGCCACTGCACTCCGGGCTGGGCGAAAGAGCGAGACCCTGTCTCAAAAAAAAAAAAAAAAAAAGATAATCCACCAACAGATCTTTTGACTTGAAGGCTAGTAAAGAGTTCTGTCTGATGACTTTTTAAAAGAATCACCTGCTAATTTTAAATGTATTCAGTGTGTCACAGAATCTCAGAGCTGGAAGCATCCTCAAGGGGTCACCACGTGAAGTAAAATTTGGAAAACATCCATATATACATAAATCAACTGAGACAGAACAATTAATGTTCAGCATTAGTCAAGTAGGGACTCATGAGAGACTTGAAACTGTGCAGGAATCAAGATGAGATGGTTCCCTGAAGGAAACAACAAAGATAAGACATTGAGCCAGGATTACAGAATCAAAGTTAACCTCAAAACCTTCAGAGAAATCTATCCTCTCGGAAGTGGTGGTAATTTCAATTCAGCACAACTTCTTTTGAATTTTTATTCATTAATGTCAGGCCTGGTTTTAATATTAATTGCTCCGGGTCAAGTTCAGATGCAAAAAGCACAAGCGTGCAAGTAGATACAACCTGATGTGTTTATCTTTTCAGTGCACACTTTCTGCGGCAGGCATGTGCCAGATGTAGCAGCAGCTGTAGGAAGTTGTTTATCTACCCTCTTAACCTTTGTAAAGTGTTAAGAGATGGCAAAAATCCTGTTTTTAAATTACAGACATCACCATCCAAACTAGTATCTTCTTAGTATTAGCCAAAACACATCAATAAAGGCATAAGAAGGTCAAGAAGATTTGATTGTGCCCCAATGATATCTGTAAAAACATACTTCTGCCATGATTTACATGTCCCAATAGCTCTCTGCTTATTTCCAAATGCACTTCACCCATTCAACATTCAGAAAATATTTATTGAACTCCCACTGTGCGCAGGCCACAAATGAAAGGTACTGGTTAGGTAACTCTAATACCTGTAACATTTGTGTCTTGCCTAAAGTTTTACAAATGTCAGTTGTTCTTTGTGAATTTATCCTTTAAATTTTTCAAAATATATTAATGGTCCCAGAATGAGAGACAGTTCAAAATCTTTAGGCATTCTTGTTGAGAAAACATTATTGCGGGGCGGCGAGGGGGGGGGGGGGTGCAGGGGGGAAGGTGTGGAGGGAGGTTCATAGCCAAATATTGAAATTTCAGCATCACGTGACATTTTTCTTGCAGAGAAGATAGCTTCAGCCAAGCTTCAGAGCCAGGCAGCTTCTGCACTGATGGGCTTCCCACTCACACCTGCAGGGATTATGCTAAATGCAAGTGGGATTGATCTATCAATCTAATCACTCATGAGAAATAATAACAATGTCATTAACTAAGTTTCCAAAACAACCCAGTTCCTGCTTGAAAGTCAATCCTTCAGAAGCATGCTAAGCCTTCCTTTTGTTATGACATTTGGATGAAGTCGCAAAGGTTCCTTTGGCCTTTCTCTGTCAACGTCAATGTCCTCTAGGGAAACCAGTGTGACGATATCAAAAGACAAAGAGAAACAAGTCAGGGTCTCCAAAGAGAAAGATGCAAACAATAATTATTTTTAAGAAATCCAGTTAGTTTCTCATTTTAGTTCAGAAATAATTAGAAAATATATTTCTTTTCCCAAAAGCCCCACTTGCAATCAAAATCAAAGTGTATTCTCATACATCTTTGTTGTGTTTACTGATTTGCCAGACTTCTAACATAATAAAATATTTGCAAACTTGGGCGTTCACAGTAAGCTATATTTAGACGTATTTACTGTGTGTATATAATTCAATTATAGAGGAATAGATGGATTTTTGGAACTCTAAAAGAACTGACAAAAAATTATTTCTTTGAGATGTGCGTTTCTTCACTATGTATGTTTGTGCAAATGTGTGTTTGCACGTGTGTGTGTGTGTGTGTGTGTGTATTTGCTGGGAATACGAGGATTGACACATGTGGCCCTTGCTTTCAAGGAGCTCTTAATCTAGTAGTCGCATTGTTCACTCATGACGTTAGAGTTTGACATGATTTTCTCTGGAAATCTTTGTTGGTATAATAAAAGTCCATTTGTGCACCGGGCAGTGAGATGGTATAAGATTTAAAATGTTCAGCTTCCACGGCTAGCTTTCCTATTTTCCAGTCAGTGTGTAACCTGAAGTTACCCTTTAAACTCTCTGGGCCTGGGTTTTTCACTATCACATCAGCTTGCCCTAGGGAGCCGACCTGAGAAACCTTTCAAAATAACAATGACCAAGCATTCAGTTTTGCAACAATAAAACCAAGGGATTTTCCAGCCATGAAAATTGCATATACACAGAAACTGAGGAATTGACTGCAGTAGGACTAAAAGAAACATAAAAACATTCTGAAAATATTTGCAGATTCTGAAGAACAAGACAATCATTCAAACATCCAGTAAATATGTCCTAGATATCTACTTGGTGCTAGCTGTTATGAAAGGAAGTTGCTTCCAAATGTCCTCCTCACTCACTTCAGGGCCATGGCAAATCATGAGGACCAAGGCTTGGTTTTGATTATAGAAAAATAGCCCAAATCTTTCCTAAGACATTCTTGTTAGAGTTCCTGTGAGAGTATGTTGATGGGGAAAGTGTTGAGTGTTGCTGAAGGCAAAAATATGTATATTATTGGAATGATATATGGACTATTTATATGGTGTGATATATATAAATATGGCATAATTTTAGGGAAAAAAAACCATATCCCAGCCAAGGTGACATGTAAAATTAAGCATTATGGTAATGATTATTATTACAGTAATAATAAAGATTTTCTTTTAAACAAACATCTGTGTTTGTATATGTGAATTTTCTTTTTTCTCATTATTTTTTTCTTTTTTCAGAAACAGGGTCTGACTGTCACCCAGGGCTAGAGTGCAGTGGCTCAGTCACAGCTCACTGAAGTCTTGAACTCCTGCATTCAAGCAATCCTCTTGCCTCAGCCTCCCAAGCAGCTGGGACCACAGGTACGTGCCACCACATCTGACTAATTTTTTTACGTGTTGCAGAGACGAGGTCTTGCTGTGTTGCCCAGACTGGTCTTGAACTCCTAGGCTGAAGCAATCAGCCACATAGGCCTCCCAAAGTGCTGGGATTACAGGCATAAGTTACCACACCTAGCCTGTACGAGTGAATTTTCTAATGCCAAGTATTCACCTTGGGAAGGTACACACTTATTCCATTGATGCATTCTTTGTTCTGTTTTGCAATGTCTCTTTTCATATCGGCCACAGAGCTAGTCACAAAGCAAAAAAGTAAATCTCTTCACTTATTGTGACTTTTTAAAACTAGCCAAAATGATAGTATTTGGTTTATTGAATCATGTCACTGAAGTAACTTTGTTCCAAAGACTTTGGGGCTATTTGTAAAAGTCAAGTTCACTTTCAAAGTTGAAAAGGTACTACCTTTGAGAATCTTTAAAAGCATGTGTCACTAAAAACCATTGCAAAGGAATTATTTCAAAAACTTTTCCAAATACTAGCATCACTGAATTTAGTGTAACATTCCCAAAGGTAAAATCTTCAAAAAGCTGTCTACACTCTTCTAGATGTGTAAGCACTGTATGTTTATGGTTCATCCTTAGAGCTAAGTTGTACCTAAGAAGTTGTACTATTGGCAATGTCAACCAATTGAAATTGAAAGAATTGTATAATGATAAACATAGAAGATCTCAATCGCATTGTTCATGATAGGGAAAAAATGTCTACAGGAATCTGAGTAAATAGATGATAGTATTAATTTAAATATTGGATGGAATACTGTGCAGCTGTCCATAATGGTACAAGCAGAGACAGGAAATATATGGACAATTTTCAGGCAGTGAAACTCCTAAAATTCCTATGGAATATTATGTATGCACATTCATTTTTCTAAGGAGAGAAACCATAATTTTGATACAATGTGTCATAACCCAAAGAGAATTAAGAAGCTGTGTAACAGAATAATATTTAATGTAATGGAAAAATGTTCAAGTTGTATTTCTGAGTGAAAAAGGCAAAATATAAAAGAGCAGGGACAGTATGCTGTACTTAAAGTATTTTTATGCATGCTTATAAATAACACTGGAAAAATATACACGAAAATAGCAGGAATAATCTCGGAGTAGCAGGATTCCAAGTAATTTTTTTATTGTCTTATTTTGTTTTGCTGCTGACTTTTTGATATTTTCTCATTTTTTATAGTGTTACGTATTATTTTTACAAAAAAGAAAAAAATAAAAATTTAAGAAGCAAATGGAATACTGGAGAAGGATCTGTTAATGTGTTATCAGCACAGTTCAGGGTACACAAGCCCTGATTCTAGTCAACTGGTCCCTGTTTGTATGTATGTATGTATTTGAGACAAGGTCTGGCTCTATTGCCCAGGCTGGAGTGGGATTGCGTGATCCTGGCTCACTGCAACCTCCACCTCCCAGGCTCAAGCCATCCTCCCACCTCAGCCTTCTGAGTAGCTAGAACTACAGGCACGTACCACCACACCTGGCTACTTTTTGTATTTTTTGTAGAGATGGGGTTTCTCCATGTTGCACAGGCTGGTCTCAAACTTGGGAGCTCAAGTGCTCCACCCGCCTCAGCCTCCCAAAGTGCTAGGATTACAGATGTGACTCACCATGCCTGGCCCCTGTTTGTTTTTAGTGTGGGTAGTAGCTGTAACAGTAATAGTAATTATAATGGTAATGATAATAAACCACTTTACAACAGCCTATGTGAGTGTTTTCCTTATTAATTTATTGAGCCTGATATATGTCTCATTATAAATCAATTAACGAATTTTGATTTATATATTACTTTAGTGTGAATTTAGTTGACATGAATCAATCTCCACTGGTCAGTTCTTTCATGGATGGGAATAAAATCAAGTTTCTAAACTTGAAAAAAGTCCCATATAGTTGTATCTGGGGTTCTTTTATCATGATCCTTCAAGTTTGACAAAGACCTGAGATATCTACACAAAACAATCAAAGTTTCATTACCCAAAATGTTAGGTTTGTGAATAGATTATCTCCATTTTTAAAGTGTTTTTCTTTCTATACCCTTTTCTGAAAATGTTGGTATTGATTATCATCTATCTGCTAGCAAATGTTGGCAGCTGCAAAATGAATCATAAAATAGCAAATAAATATGAATCAACAATACTTAGTCCAATAGCTTGTTGTTTTCTCATAGATAATTTGAGCTGTGTTTTGGCTTGTGCATCACCTAGCAGGTGCTGAGGCAGAATTGGAAATATGATAGATTGGGGAAAATGCTTATGAAGGACAAAGGAGAAAGGGAGCAGGAGCTGACACAGAGAGCCTTCAACCCGCGTTTCTGGTCTGACACCTGTGAAAGGAGACAGGGAAGGACAAAGACAGAAGCAAGAGCCTCAGACTGCACTGAGCTGTGCAGAAGTCTTAGCCAGGCTAATGGGCAGCCTCAGAGTAAAGACGGCCCGCTGAAAAGTTTCACGTTGGACAGAAGTGGCCCAGCTGCAGCACTTTGTCATGGCCAGTCACTGACTGGGAGCAGTCTGGGGAAAAGGCCTGAGTGTGAATGCCAAGGCAGAACTCCAAAGGTGCAACACCTAGTGGGTAACAGACAACTTACTCCCTTCTATAATGCACATCTTCTCTTGAAGGGAGATCTGAGCAGCGTATCTGCATCATTGCCACAGGTTGATTTTTAAATTTCATACATGGAGATTTATTTTTTGCTACTAACATTGCTCTTGGTCCTATGTTGGAATTAAATATACCATTCTTTCCCCATGCTCCAGAAAGAGCTTAGTATTCCCAATTGCAATCTACAAAGAAGACCATGATTTCCAGGTATGTTACCACTTTAACAATTCTGAGATTCCTTTCTGATTTAGAGTCAGAAGATTTGGATTCAAATCATAGCTTTGTCACTTTCCACCTACATCGTCTGGAGCAAGATACCTGACCTCACTAAATCTCAGTTTCCTTATCTGTAAAGCAGGAATATCCATGCCTTACCCCTAGAGGATTGTTTTGAAGATTACATCAAATAACATATGAGAAAATCCCTGGCACATAGAAAATACTCAATAAATATTTGTTTTTAAAATGGAAAATCACAATCCTAACAGGTACTGCCCATCTAGCTTGTCAACATTACTTTACTCTACCTGGACAAGTTATGTAACCTCTTATAAGCCTCAGTTTTATCATCTATAAAACAGAGTAATCTTATCCCCCATGACACTGAGTTACTAAAACAATTAGATGAAATTATGCAATCAGAGCATTCATCCCAGTACTCGACACAAAATAAGTCCTTGGCAAATGTCATCAATCAGGATTCCTTGCTTTATGAACACTAGTTCATTTTAATGTTGATATTCCTGGAAACTACATTTATTGCACATTATATTACAAACTTAATCTCATAGGAACTGATAATATTTCAATTGTTATTGTGTCCAACTTGAAATCTCCTTTGTAGTAAGTGTGCATCCTCTACTTACCAAGGATGATCACATCCCAGTACCGTCCGATAACAACTAGACTTAGATTCACAAGCACTTTATATTATTGATCATCAGTTTCCACATTTATTCCTCTGAAAGAAATACATGCTTGGATTTTTCTGTACATATTTTGACATTTGTTACTGATGAATTATTTTTATCATCATTAAAAATAATAATAACAATGATGTATTTTTTACCTGAAAGCCTCCATTTCTTTTAGGTATTTTTCTTCATTTTGGAGCTTCAGGTTGACATTTTAAAGGTGAAATGGATTTATTTTTTCCTTCTTTTCATCCTCTAATTTTACTCCTGCCTGTTTATGTCTTAAAACTTCATGGAGTTAGGCCAGGCACAGTGGCTCATGCCTGTAATACCAGCACTTTGGGAGGCCGAGACGGGCAGATCACCTGAGGTCGCGAGTTCGAGACCAGTCTGACCAACATGGAGAAACCCCATCTCTACTAAATATATAAAATTAGCCAGGCCTGGTGGCACATGCCTGTAATTCCGGCTACTCAGGAGACTGAGGCAAGAGAATCATTGAACCCGGGGGGGGGTGGAGGTTGTGGTTAGCCGAGATTGACTATTGCACTCCAGCCTGGGCAACAAGAGTGAAACTCTGTCGCAAAAGAAAAAAAAAAAAAAACTTCATAGAGTTAAGAATTGGGGAATATTGATGGGCTGTGGGGGAGAAATGGCTTAAGATAAAGAAAAACTGTTGAAATACATAGAAAATAGCGAGCCAGTATATTATACAGCAACTTGAAAGTGGGATGGAAATAGAGCAGGAGATAGCAGTGGAAGCTTCCAAAGGCAAAACTACAGACTTTCACCTTGCCACTGAGTATAGAAATATGAAAGGCAGGCCGGGCGGGGTGGCTCAAGCCTGTAATCCCAGCACTTTGGGAGGCCGAGGCGGGTGGATCACAAGGTCAGGAGATCGAGACCATCCTGGCTAACACGGTGAAACCCCGTCTCTACTAAAAATACAAAAAATTAGCCGGGCGTGTTGGCGGGCGCCTGTAGTCCCAGCTACTCGAGAGGCTGAGGCAGGAGAATGGCGTGAACCCGGGAGGCGGAGCTTGCAGTGAGCCGAGATCGCGCCACTGCACTCCAGCCTGGGCGACAGAGCGAGACTCTGTCTCAAAAAAAAAAAAAAAAAAGGAAATATGAAAGGCAGTCATAGAAAAGCCAAGCTTTTATTCCATACATTTCACGGATTAACAGTTCCAGACTTCACAAGGGTAGACCAAATTTGGCTAGTCTCTGGATTTGAGGCGGGAAACCTTCCTTTCAAACTTGAAAAAGCAAAGGAAAGGCCGGGCGCGGTGGCTCACCCTTGTAATCCCAGCACTTTGGGAGGCCGAGGCGGGCGGATGACGAGGTCAGCAGATCGAGACCACGGTGAAACCCCGTTTCTACTAAAAATACAAACAAAATTAGCCGGGCGTGGCGGCGGGCGCCTGTAGTCCCAGCTACTCGGAGAGGCTGAGGCAGGAGAATGGCGGGAACCCGGGAGGCGGAGCTTGCAGTGAGCCGAGATCGCGCCACTGCACTCCAGCCTGGGAGACAGAGCAAGACTCCGTTTCAAAAAAAAAAAAAAAAAAAGCAAAGGAAAATCTCATTATGTTCAGTCTTTAAGCCCTGGGGTAAAATTGTCACTCAAACGATGCTTGTTTCTCTGAGAAAATCAATTTGATGAGAAGTGTACTAAGACCATGAATGAGGTCTTTTCTTGTAGAGCCAGCAAGTAGCCATCCTCAGAGTGAAATAATTTTTTACACTAATCAATAAGGCTTAATTACAGCAATATAAACATGTCTTTTATTAAATTAGTTAGTAATCCAAGAATCTACTACTCTGAATCTCTACCTGCAAAAATTGTATTCAAATTCCTAATTTTCTACCATCACAGATCACCAAGAATTCAAAAATATTGATCCCCCTTGACAAAGACGCAACTGAATCACATTAATACCAAGCAGAGGCCAGGCGCGGGTGGTTTATGCCTATAATCCCAGCAATTTTGGAGGCTGAGGCAGGAGGATCGCTTGAGCCCAGGAGTTCAAGTCCAATCTGGGCAACACAGTGAGGTCCCAACTCTACAAAAAATTTTGTTTTAATTAGCTAGGCATGGTGGCATGTGCTTGTAGTCCTAGCTGATCAGGAGGCTGAGGTGAGAGTATTGCTTAAGCCTGGGAGTTTAAGGCTGCAGTGAACTATGATCCCCCCACTACACTCCAGCCTCAGTGACAAAAAGAAATCCTGTCTCAAAAAAAAAAAAAAAAATACCAAGCATAAATAATTTTTCACAACTAAGAGTCAGGACTCGGCTTTCATTTCAGGCCACAATCCCTGAAATTCAGTTTACCTGGACCTTTCTCACAGATAGAAAGGCAACTCACAAGATAAAAAGAGTGGACTTGGTCTCCCCGAAGTAGAAAGGAAAGGAGATGCCAAAACCATAGAGGTCAATACAATTTTCAAAAATGCAGACAGGCAAAACTCTCAGTAGAAGTCCACTTCATAGGCAGAAGAAGCCACAAATGGTTTGAGCAATTAGCAGATGTATATCATTCTTTCATTCCATTATGAAGCATTTGTGTGTGCCTACTATATGCCATGCTCATCTGGGCTGGGCAGGTGTAATCATACTCCAGGTTCAGGCAACCCAAAAAAAAACCACCCTACAAGCAACCAGTGTGGTGTGAATTTCAGGTTTGATTCATAATAACTCAGGCCCCTGTAAGAAAATAGGATTCTTCTGCTGTAAAGTCACTCAGAAAATAAATCGTCTTCCCCTAATGTCTCAGATACTAAAATTTACTTCATTATTTAGCTGATGTGTCTAAAAATTTTAACAATTATGCTCATTGATACAGAGAGTTAGAAAGATGGTTACCAGAGGCTGGGAAGGGTAGTGGGTACAAAAAAAATGGAAAGAATGAATAAGACCTACTATTCAATAGCACAACAGGGTGATTATAGTCAATAATAATTCAATTTTGCATTTTAAAATAATTAAAAGAGTTTAATTGGATTGTTTGTAACACAAAGAATAAGTGCATGAGGGATAGATATCCCACTCTTCATGATGTGACGATTGCACATTGCATGCCTCTGTCAAAACTTCTTGGGTACTCCATAAATATATACAACTACCATGTACCCACAAAAAAATAAAATTAAAAATTAAAAAGGGGTATTTCTATGGTTTAAATTTCTTTCTAGTACCAATCAAAGACCTAAACCAGGTATTTTTGTATCAAGTCCAAAAAGAAAAAAAGCAAAATGAAATGTAGCAAAATTTCTCCCTTTCCACCTCACCCACACATATTGGTTCCTAGTGTGCATAAAACTTCCAAACATACATCCTTAACATCTCTTCTAAAACATGTCCCAGCTGAAAAGAAGAGAGCAAATATTGAGAAAGGGGTTAGATGTGCAGTACACTGATCAGAGGGCTAAGGTTTTAATGCAATTTTGTTATTGAGGTTTGGAATCTAAAATATGAGTATGGGGGGAGGAGATAGGATTCAGAGTGGTCTTGGGATACCCTATGTCCTAGTTCACTCTGTCCAGCATTAACATAATCACAGGAGTCGTAAAGCCATAGAAAAATGTTTGCTATTCTGAAAAGCTTCATTCATTCTGGCATTTCAGCAAACCCCAGTTTGGTCTGATTCCCTGTTCTGAGAAACAGTATAATGCTCTGAGCCACAACAAGTCATTAAGAAACATTAAGAGGACAATTTAAGTGTCAGTTTTCATTTTCATCCCCATGACCCTTGTTCTTGTCATCTTTATTAAGACATCAATTTCCCACTCAGTTCCCTCTACCCTTCAAGTAAAGAGAAGCAATTCCCTGGAGAAGACTAAAGGAAAAGAAAAACTGATAGGGCATTTGAAGAAGAGATAAAAATGGATGAATAGAAGGTTCATAGTCCCTTAGCCCCAAAAAAATAACCAAGTCTACTCACAAAATCTGCCCTAAAGTGGAAACCTGTAGCAGAATAGAACAAGGCAGTTTTTTCCTGGAAGGTTAGGATTGGTGGAAAGGAGACTAAAACAAAAATAAAGAAAAATATGAATAAATTATTGTGTTTTAAGAGAAATTTTGCTTGGTTCCATAAAACCACTACTTTCAATAATTATTATCATAGTTGACATTTAATCAGTGCTTAGTAAATGCCAGGCACCATACTAAGCCCACAGATCATCATATTTAATTCTCACAAAAATCCTATGAGGAATGTACTATTATTATCCCCGTCTTACAGATGAGGACACTGAGATACACTGAGGTGGAGGAATTTTCACAGGGTCAAGAAACGAGTAAGTTAGAGACTTTAATTCCAAAGCCTTACTGGTCAGCTCTAGCCTAGGAGTTTGGCTTCTTGTCCCAGAGGAATTTTTCCTGTTATCTGTTGTTAGTAACAAACCACCCCACAACTCTGTGGCTTAAAGCTGTCATTTGCTCTTCCCTCTCATGGTTCTGTGGGTTGAGTGAGATCAGTGAGGCAGTTCTTGGAGTCTCTCATGTGGCTAAAGTCAGATGATGGCTGGGCCAAACCTTTTCCAGGGTTTGACTGGGCTGGGCTGGGTGTCCAAGATGGTGCACTCACACAGCTGCCAGACAATGTGAATAAGCCTCCTCAGAGTATGGCATCTGGGTTCTGAGAAGAAGCGTGCTGAGGAAGAAGCACCCTGAGAGTGAGTATTCCGTGAAACTCAAGCAGAAACTGCAAGGCTTCTTATCCAGCCTCGGGGGTGAATCCCCCATTTATATGGAGGATACCCCTTCCCCAGAAAAAGTGCTGGAGGCATGGATCACTGGTGGGAACAAAGGAAAACACAGCTCCCCTCTCTAAGGAAGCCCTCAGTATTAGAGACACACAGAGGTAGGCGAACAACATCTCTAGAATTCCCACCACATCAGCTGTACAGAGACCCCCATACAGCAGCAGAAAGATCCAGGTAACATCAGACCCAACCCAAGGACCACCAGGGATTCCTTCCCACAACTGACTCAGACCAGAAATCTAAGGAGATCTTGCTCCTGCATCTTTTTTCCTGGCTGCAGCCCAGAAAGGTTCTAGTAGTTCCCAATTAGAACAGCACAGCCCCCTTAAGAGGTGTTTGGGATAGTCAGGCAAAAGGGTGGTTGTCATAAAGACTGGAGGAGGCTGGGCACGGTGGCTCACATCTGTAATCCCAACACTTTGGGAGGCCGAGGCAGGCAAATCACCTGAGGTCAGGAGTTCGAGACCAGCCTGGCCAACATGGCGAAACCCAGTCTCTACTAAAAATACAAAAATTAGCCAGGTGTGGTGGTGGGTGCCTGTAGTCCCAGCTGCTTGGGAGGCTGAGACAGGAGAATTGCTTGAACCCAGGAGGCGGAGGTTGCAGTAAGCTGAGATTGTGTCACTGCACGCCAGTCTAGGCAGCAGAACAAGACTCCATCTCAAAAAAAAAAACAAAAGACTGAGGGTACTATGAGAATTTGTGTTGGGGGAGGAGGGGGGCAATATTAAATATTCTGAAATGTGCAGATCAGTTCCACCCTAAGCTTTGTCCCAACCAAAACGAAAATAGCACACCCACACTCCACCAAAAAAAACCACTGGTAGACCCAGGAGAGGGAGGAGGTGTATATCTCAGGGCAGACTATTTCTCCTCCATCCTCCCATCCCCACCCACACCCAACTCCTGCCCGTCACCACCCTCTTGATTCCAAGGCGCTAGATTGGAGGAAGAGTGAAAAGGCTCCCACCTTAGATCCCCCAGGCCTCAAGTCAAACCTGCAGGAAGATGGAAGAGATTAGACTTACATTGCATCTGAGATTGATGCTATAAACCAAAATGGACTGAAATGTTTATAACTGAAAAAGAGCAGAAAGTTAGGGAATCTGCCAAAGGTGCCAAAAGGCGGGAAACGAGCATTCAACTGAACATCATAGAAATCAATAATTGGAAAAAATACCAACATTTCATGTTTATCCCCCACTTAGTTAAAACTCCTCAGTTCACTCTGCCATAAAGGGGAGTAGGGTCATGATTTTCAAACATGCCAAGGAAGGAAGGTCACTGAGAATGTTTCTGTCTGCCTTACTGACCACTGCAGATAAGCAGTCACTGCTCGACCCGCTTGGAAACATTACATCCTGTTTCCGCCAAGGGTCCTGGGTGGAGCCCCAGAGCCTGCCGTCTAGGGCTGTGGCAGTTGGATGGGAAGCTCATTGGAAGCCTAGCAGGGATGCTGCACCCTAGGCACAGCTGCTGCATCCCTGCTAAAGAGGAACAATGGGTAAGTCATCATCGTGAGATGGGTTTTCCTCTCTCCCTGCTGTGGACAGGTGCTTGATAGCAGAGCCCACTGCCAAGTGACCCCAATTTTCCCCCAGAGGGAAAAAATGCCCAGGTCAGAGCAAGCTAGACTGGGATAAGCAGGCCTAGAGAGCATGTGCCTCTGATACAAATCAGAATTTACACTGAGCTTCCATCCATCCAGCTCAGAGCTGTCTTGGCTCATGCAAAATGCATGAGTCTAACCCCATCTTTCCTTAGTATTTTTCCAGTCTCCCTTTCTTCCAATCCTTTTATCCACATTCAGAAAAACAAATCATTGGGAAGTGATTATTAACACCACATTAACCCTGTTAACACCACATCGAAAATATCCCACTTAATAAAAAATACCAATTGATACAGATTTTGGAGAACAATTTGACAATATTTATTAAAATTTTAAATGTGCTTTTACTCTGACCCAGCAATTCTCCCAAACCCAGATATTTCCAGCAGCTTTATTCGTAATTGCCAAAACTCAGAAGCAGCCAAGATGTCCTTCAGTAGATGAGTGAATACATAAACTTTGGTACATCTAGACAATGAGATAGTATTCAGTGTTAAAAAGAAATGAGCTATCCAGCCATAAAAAGGCATGGAGGAGCTTTAAATGCCAATTACAGTCTTAAGTGAAGGAAGCCCATGTGATATCAACTACAAGACATTCTGGAAAAGACAAAACTATGGAGACAGTCATTGACAGAGTGTGGGGACAGAGAAGAGAGAAGTAGGCAGAGCACAGAGGATTTTTAGGGCAGTGAAAATACTCTGCATGATACTGTAAGGGCAGGTACATGTCATTACACATTTGTCCAAACCCACAGAATGCACAGCATCAAGGATGAATCCTAATGTAAACTACGAACTTTGGATGGTTATGATGTGCCAGTGTAGGTTAACCTATTGTAAAAAATGCACCACTCTGATGGGCATGTTGATTATGAGGGAGGCTATGCATGTTCAAGGGCAAGGAACATATGGGACATCTCTGTACCTCCCATTTAATTGTGCTATGAGCCTAAAACTGCTCTAAAAGAGAGTCAAGAAACAACTAACCGAAACATACCAATTAGTTACAGATTTTTTGGAGGACAATTTGACAATATATATTAAAATTATTTGAAGTCCTTACCCTCTGACCCAGCAATTCTTCTAGGTATTTATCATGTAATTCACAGCTGTATTCCCAGTGCCTAGAGCCCTAGATCTAGATATAGATCTAGCTAGATATAGCAGATGCTTAATAAAAATGTGCGATGAATATGCAATTTTAAAAGATAAATTGGCAAGAAGACCAACACACTAGGTTATGATTTTATTTAAAGCACAATTTTTTTTTGAGACAGGGTCTCACTCTGTCACGAGGCTGCTACTGCAGCCTGGACATCCTAGACTCAGGTCCCTTGAGTAGCTGGGACTACAGGTGCACACCACCATACCTGACTAATTTTTTGTACTTTTTGTAGAGACAAGATTTCACCATGTAGCCCAAGCTGGTCTTGAACTCCTGGACTCAAGCAATCCACCCACCTTAGCCTCCCAAAGTGCTGGAATCACAGACATGAGACACCACACCCATCTGCACAAATTTTTTTTTCTGCTGTTTAAAAAGAATTTGTAAGCTTTTCCAGTTCACAGGTCATGCTTGGAGGTATAGAAGTTGGCACACTATCTGTACAAGGTACCATGCTTCTTCTGTCCCTTCACATTCTTCAAATTCCCACTTTTGTTTTCTGCCCATTTTAATGTTTACAATATATGTCCTCCCAACTGTATGTAATACAGAAAGATAAACAATGTTTTTCTGTATGTTTGTATTTTACATAAGTGATTTGCATATAACTGCTTGCATTCAATTTCTTGCTGTTTTCACTATGTTAAGATCAATCTGTGTTAACTTGTGGGTACATTTATTAGGTTGGTGCAAAAGTAATTGCAGTTTTTGCCATTAAATTGTTTTTGCCTCAAAAGTAATGGCAAAAACTGCAATGACTTTTGCACCAATCTAATAGTTCATTGAATTGTGACTGCTATATGGAACTCCATACTAGATATCCACCATCGTTTACTTATCTGTCCTCTTGGTGATGAACAAGTTCCTTCCAACTCTCTGCCACCACAAATGATATACCAAAAAGTACTCTCCTATGTGGTACGTTATAGCTGCATTCTGGAGTGTCTCTGGGGCCAGTGGCTAGGAAAGAGATCGTGGGTCAGATGGAATGTGCATTATTTCCCATTTCACTAAGAAATGTGAGATTGCTCACCAGAATGGCTGCACCAGCTCACACTTGCACCAGCAGCGGATGGAGGTTTCACATTCCCCAAGAAAAATTCTAAACAGGACAAAGCACAGCAGGTCTATTACCTCCTATGATCTCTCCATAATTCTATTAATGCAAACTAAGGAGGCCTTCCCTTCTTAGCAGCACCAGCTGCCTGATGGCTCACTGAACTTGTGGCCAGCTAAATCCCCTGGCTTTTTTCACATGAACGGTTGCTTATACCTGTGGAATTAATTAGCGCAGGGTGGGGGGCCGTTTAGACAGTTTAGAATGCAAAATGAAATCAAAATCTGTGGTTCAACCTACGCTTCAAATGCTCTCACTCAGTTTAATTAATTTAACTCATGATTTTTCTCCCTTCTTGCCCCCATTCAGCTGCTATATGATTGATCAGACTTCAGAACTAGGTAGATCTGAGTTCAACTCCCATCTCTGCCTCTTACTAATTCTGTGACCTTGGAAAAATTATTTATTCACTCTAAATTTTTGTTGCTTTGATTTCTTTGGAAATAATAACATTGACTTCATAGTAACATGAAGTAAGTGTAATGAAGATTACTTGAGATGCATGTTATAAAATACCTGACATGTAGTGGCCCCTTAGCACGCTCGTTCCCTTCTCCTGACTGATTTCCTTTCCTGCCTAGACCTCAAAAGGAAAAAAAAACACCCAATTTATTCCAGATAGGTCTAGACCCCTGATTCCCACAATAAAATCTACCTGTTTCCTTTCATGTTCTCAACTCTCTGCTCTCTGGCACAAAACATATCAACTGATCTAAGATAATGCAGTGAGAAGTCACAATGGATCAAGGTGTTCCTCTTCCAGGTGACATTTGGAACTTTACAGAAGTTTCCCAGACTCTCAATGCCTTAATGCTTGTGGGATCAAAGGTTAAGAGAAGGGGATTCTCCCCACGTCAGTGGTTTGATGTTGGCACAATGTGGCTGTGATATGCATCAGTAGGAGTGGCAGAGATGCGGGCATCAGACCGAGGAGCCACCCTAGTCCAATGGGACCACAGTGGTGAAAAGCTTTGCAGGGTGTGGGGGCACCCAGAGGCTTTAGCACCTGACATTGCTGCACACAGCTCCAGCCACATGTTTGCAATCACGCACAAGGTCCCCCTGCACATTATCAGAAATCACTGAGGTGAAGATTGAGGTGTGCAGCAAATTATTTTTGATCCCCTTCTTCCCACTCCCATCAGCCCACCTGATTTCAGCTCTGCTATGGTGGGCAGTTCTGCTTCTCAGTGCAGTGCCAGATTCCCAGACTCAAGCTGCTACCAAAGACTCTCCAGCTTTTCTGCTCAGGGACTGTCTCCAAAACCAGGGAAGGCCACTGAGATGGCATATAGCCACACCCTGGAAAAGAAAGAGAATTAATACCCCCAGAGGCTACCATCAACCAACAGAGTACAAGAGTCCATAGATAAGTGCCCCAGCTTTCTGTCATTGGAAGAATAATTCTGAGATGCCTTTTCCAACATTCTTCAAAATATCCCCAGTGGGACGGAGCCCCATTTTTTTCACTGCAACAACCAGCTCAATAATGCAACTTTATTGGATTTTCTCCCTTCCCTGTCTCATCCTCCCTACTCTCTCGCTGCTTCCTGGAATGGTCTCCCCAAAACTACCTGCACCCTTGTCTGTATCCTAGATTGTCTCTGGAGATATTGGTGGCGGCAGGGGGGTTGTTCCTGTTAATATAACACTACTTTATCTTCAGACAGATATGGCCTGAGAGATGTAGAAACTTCTTGAATGTTACTGGAGACAGTTGGTTATTTTCTAACTCCCTGTCCACTGCCAATAGAATAAATTGTTCTTTCTTCTGTGATATTTAGTGTCTTATATGAGCTTTTATTACATCACTTCTAACATTGCAACATAATTATTTGTTAAACATGTCTCCCTCTAGATTTTGAAAATCTACGTCTGATTCAATTTTGTATCTTTTCTGCCAATACTTCAATAAGTATTGGTGAATTAATAAATTCCCAAAGGGAGTGAAGGAGTTTCCAGTTCAATCTGATAGGCTGAGAATATTTATTTCCTCTCCCTCCTGGGCTCTATTAAAATGATAGGGGGAGAAAAGCATTCAAATGATGTAAACTCACAATAACTAAAGAACGCTTCTGGGATCATGAGTACTCAAGAGAGTTCAGCAAATTTGTGGAAGATGAAAAATACATGAAAGTCTGGTAATGGGTAAATGAGAAAAAAGCTTACAATGTACACTTCTCCAGGGATGGGATCCATCTATCTAGAGGAATTCCAATGAGACTCTGAAATCAAAGATGGCAGGTGTCAGGGAGATGAAAGTGAGAAGTGTCAGTGAAAGTGGGCTATAACCAAAGATCTAGATATAGAACAAGTACATCTCGCTCTTCTCCTACCCCTTCACAAAAAAACTGCCTATAGAGCAGGCATTTAATCTAGGAAAAACTCAGAAGGTTCTTGTTCAAGGAAATTGAACATAATGTCAGAAAAGTAAGGTGACTGAGACAAGTATTAGTGCTCCAGAAAGAAGTCTTCCCAAATCTACCATCTACCCTCCTCTCCTGTGTTGGCTTAGCTCTCTAGGGACTCAAACCAAAGCAAAGCATGCCTGTCAAGAAGCCATACTAATAAAAAAGAAGCTCCTAACAACCCTTCTGTCCACATGTGTGAGAAAACCTGCAACATGAAAGTGAAATATTAAGACAGAGAGCTAGAGAGTGAGAAAGAGAAAAAAAGAAGAGAAAGAGGAGGGAGGAGCAGAAGGAGGAAGAGGAGGGGAAGAGGAAAAGATCCTTTTTAAAATGTTGACAGATTGTAGATTTGAGAAGATCGTCTTTAAAACAAAAACAAGATGCTGGTTTAACGAAAAAAAAAAAAAAAAAACAGGAAAAAAAACGTATAATCAGGGAAGCAGTAGAATCCAAAGCTAAAAATATAATTGTCATTATAAAAAGTTTAATGGAAGAGTTGGGAGCTGAAGTTGAAGAAAACTCTCAAAAGGTATACAAATATGCATGTGGACACACACACACACTCATACGAAAATAGGAAATATGAAGACAATCAAGCCGATATGTTCTAATACAAACTAATACAAGCTTCAGGGACAAAAACAGAGAATACAAATGGGAGATAACCATTAAATAACTAATTGAAGAGAACCACCTATAAGTCAAGAAAGATGCGAGTCTTCAGAATGAAAGGACTAGCATGTTCTGAGTAGGATAAATTTAAAGACTGCCAACTAGATGTATGCACATAAAGTCTTAAAGCAATAAAGATAAAAAATATTTAAAGGGGAAAAAGCAGGTCATCTATAAAGGAATGGGAATCAAATCAGCATCAGATTTCTCATCAGCAACACTGGATACTAGAAAACAATACAACAAAGCCTTCAAATTTCTTTTTTATTGTTCTCCTTAAATAGAAACTTATTAAACTTATTCGGGGCTAATTTAGTTTAACAATCATTCGATTTGTCAACCTTAGGAGTTAAATGATTAAAAATATTAGTAAAGAAAACCAACGTGATAATAAGGTAGCAAATGTAAATTATCTAAAAGTCAGTACATATAGATTCTTTTAACCAGCTTTATTAAGGTATAATTGACAAATAAGAATTGTATACATTTAAGGTGTAAAACATGATGTTTAATATTTGTATACATTGTGAAATGACCACAATGAAGCTGATTAACATATCCATCACCACACATAGTCACCATTTTGATTTTTTGTGGTGAGAACGTTTACTGTTTAAATGCTAAGATCTATTCTCCTAGCAAATTTCAAGTATACAATACAATATTATTAGCTATAATACCAGGCTGTACATTAGTCTCCAGAATGTATTTATTCTGAATAACTGAAACAATGTGCCCTTTCAACAATGTCTCCCACTTTCTCCACCCTAAGCCCCTAGTAACCATCATTCTATGCTCTGCTTTTATGAGTTCAAATTTTTTAGACTCCATATATGAGATCATGCAGTATTTGTCATTCTGTATCTGGCTTATATCACTTAACAACGTCCTTCAGGTTTATTCATGTTGTCACAAATGGCAAGATTGTCTTCTTTTTAAGACTGAATAATATTTTACATATACAAAAATTATATATAATATATAATTATATAAATATATGTTAAATATATATAAATATTGAATTATATATAATTATATAAATATTGAATTATATATAATTATATAAATATTGAATTATATATAAGTATACATTTATATAATTATATAAGTATATAAATATATTATAATTATATATAATTAAATATATTATGTTATATTTTTATGGAAATGAAATCAGTTTCTTGATGAAATATCTGCATTATCATATTCATTGAAGCATTGGTCAATATTGCCAACATATGGAAACAACCTGTCTCTTGATGAATGAAGAAAACATTATATATACTAGATTATATGTATTTATATATTTATACAATACATAATTATATATTTATATAATTATATAATCATAATATATTTATATTATGTAAGTAATAAGTATATTAATATACTTATAATTAGTTATATAAATTTATACTTATATAAATTAATAATTTCTATAAATATATATTAAATGTATTATGTTGATTAATATATAATTATGTTATATATAAAATATATAAATATATAATCTGTATATAATTATGTAATCTATTATATATATAATGTTTTCTTTATCCATTCATCCATCAACAGCCACTTACGTTGTTTCCATATCTTGGCTCTATTGAACAATGTTGCAACGAAAATGAGAATGCAGACATCTCATCAAGAAACTGATTTCATTTCCTTTGGATATATATCCAGAAGTGGGATTACTAGATCACATGGTAGTTTTATTTCTAAATTTTTAAGGAACTTCCATATTGCTTTCCATAATAGTTGTAACAATTTACATTCCCACCAAGAGTATACAAGGGTTCTCCTATTATCTACACCCTCGCCAATCTTTTGTCTTTTTTGTAATAGTCATTCTAACAGGTGTGAAGTGATATTTCATTCAGTTTTGATGTACATTTCTCTGATGATTAATGATGTTGAGCACCCATTCATATACCTGTTGGCTATTTGTGTGTCTTCTGAGAAACGTCTATTTAGGTCCTTTGCCCATTTTTCAATTGGGTCATTTGGATTTTGCTATTGAGTTGCTTGAGTTTCTTATATACTTTGAATACTAACCCCTTATCAGATGAATATCCAAATCCATAGGTTGTCTCTTCACTCTATTGATACTTTTCTTCGCTATATAGAAGCTTTTTAGTTTGATACAATTAAGTTGATGGCTGATGTGATATCTCGATTCTTGTCTTCTTAGTTTAAATGTTTTTAAACAAGAGACATACAGCAAAGGAGACGCAGCACAGAGTAATTGTATTGCAAAGGAAAAAGAATATTTTGAAAGTTAGGTGCAGAATAGGCAGTACACCCTGAGAGAGAGAGAATTTCAGGGTGGACTGCTTGTAAGAATGATATAGCAAAGACTGGCTCTAGGGAGACTCCCTTTTTGGGGGTCTTACATGATTATTTATAAGGAGGTTACTAGTAAGCATGTTCTGGGTGGTCCTCTGGGTGCACATGTGCAGTAGCTGTACATACTTGTTCATACATCACATGTCTTATTAGCATCTTAAATCTCCACCCAGGGGTGTGTTTTTTACTATTATAATGAGCAAAGGGAAAGTTTGAGGACAGGTAAAATCAAAATGCACATGCTCTCTAGAGGGGAAAGTCCCTACTGAAGATAGCTTTGCCTGAATGAACTCAATTACAATGTGAATGCTGACGCTGAGGCTTATGTGTTGACTGCAGGGTCACCACAATTGCCACATCCCAAGAACTTGGTCACTTCCTTGACTACCAATTCCGCCTCAATTCCACTTGTTTATTTTTACTTTTATTGCCTGTGCATTTGGGTTCATAGCAAAAAAAAAAAAAAAAATCATTGCCCAAAGCAATGTCATGGGGTCTTTTCTCTGTTTTCTTCTAGTAGGTTTACCATTTCAGGTCTTATGTTGAAGTCTTTAATCCATTTTGAGTTGATTTTTGTATACCGTGTGAGATAAGGGTCTAAATTCATTCTTCTGCTGATCTCTTCAATAAATGGTGCATTTTCCAGCACCATTTATTGAAGAGATCAGCAAAGCCATGCAGGGGGTGGAGGTGGCTACCTGAGGCCTTGGGGGCCCAACCCCCACCCTGTGTGTCCAGGAGGTGGCATATGGAGTCAAAAGAGATTATTCTCCAGCTTTAAAATGTAATGTCTGCCCTGCTAGGTTTCAGACTTGCCTGGAGTCTGTTACTCCTTTCTTTTGCCTATTTCTCCCTTTTAGAATGGGAATGTCTGTTTTATGCCTGCACCATTACTGTATCTTAGAAGTAGATAAGCTGTTTCGATTTCACAGGCTCACAGGTGAGACTCTGGACTTGGGACTTTAGATTTGATGCTGCACTGAGTTAAGACTTTGGAGCTGTGAGGTTGGAATAAATGTATTCATTGAGGCACTGCCCTCATGAATGGATTAATCCATTTGTGGATTAATGAATTATCACGGGAGTGGGACTGGTGGGTTTATAAGAAGAGGAAGAGAGACCTGAGCTAGCCCACTCAGCTCCTCACCATGTGATACCCTGAGCCACCTCAACACTCAAGACTCCCCACTAGCAAGAAGACCCTCACTAGATGCAGCCCCTCAGCCTTGGACTTCTCAGCCTCCATAACTATAAGAAATAAATTACTTTTCTTTATAAATTACTCAGTTGCAGGTATTCTGTTATAAGCAATAGAAAACAAACTAGGACAGATTACGTTATCTGCAAACAAAAACAATTTCACTTCTTCCTTTCCAATTTGGATGACTTTTATTTATTTTCTTGCCTAATTGCTCTGACTAGGACTTCCAGCACTGTGTTAAATAAAAGTGATGTGAGTGGGCACCCTTGTCTTGTTCCTGATCTTAGAGGAAAAGCTTTCAGCTTTTCACAGTTGAGTATGACGTTAGCTGCAGGTTTGTCTTATATGGCCTTTATTATGTTGAGGTAAATTCCTTCTATACCTAATTTGTTAAGAGTTTTCATCATGAAAGTATGTTGAATCTTGTCAAATATTTTTTCTAGAGAAATGATTATGTGATTTTTTTTTTTCATTATTCCGTTGATGTGGTGTACTGCATTTATTGATTTGAGTATGTTGAATCATCCTTGCATCCCAGGGATAAATCCCACTTGATCATGATGTATGATCCTCTTAATGTGCTGTTGAATTCAGCTTGCTAGTATTTCACTGAGGACTTCTGCATCTAAGTTCATCAGGGACATTGACCTGAAATTTTTTCTTGTGTTTCCTTATCTGGTTTCGTTATCAGGATAATTCTGGCCTTGTAAAATCAGTTTGGAAGTGTTCTCTCCTTTTCAGTTTTTTGGAAAGGTTTGAGAAGGATTGGTATTAATTCCCTTTTTAAATGTTTGGTAGAATTTACCAGGGTAACCATCTAATCTTGGGCTTTTCTTTCTTGGGAGTTTTTTGACTACTGACTCAATCTCTTTACTCATTATTGGTCTGTTCAGATTTTCCATTTCTTCATAATTCAGTCTTAGTAGATCACATGTGTTGCAGGAAGTCAGGGACCCCAAACGGAGGGACCGGCTGAAGCCATGACAGAAGAATGTGGATTGTGAAGATTTTATGGACATTTATTAGTTCCCCAAATTAATACTTTTGTAATTTCTTATGCCTGTCTTTACTGCAATCTCTAAACATAAATTGTAAAGATTTCATGGACACTTATCACTTCCCCAATCAATACCCTTGTGATTTCCTATGCCTGTTTTTAATCTCTTAATCCTGTCAGCAGAGGAGGATGTATGTCACCTCAGGACTATGTGATAATTGCATTAACTGCGCAAATTGTACAGCATGTGTGTTTGTGCAATATGAAATCTGAGCACCTTGAAAAAAGAACAGGATAACAGCAGTTGTTCAGGGAATAAGAGAGATAACCTTAAACTCTGACCGCCGGTGAGCCGGGCGGAACAGAGGCATATTTCTCTTCTTTCAAAAGCAAATGGGAGAAGTATCGCTGAATTCTTTTTCTCAGCATGGAAGGTCCCTGAGAAAGAGAATGCGCACCTAGGGGTAGGTCTCTGAACTGGCCCCCCCGGGGCGTACCTGTCTCTTACGGTAGAGATTGCAGAGGTGAGATAGACTCTCTCTCAGTCTCTCAGATATGCAGTCTCCCATAGTGCTCCCAGGCTTATTAGGAAGAGGAAATTCCCGCCTGATAAATTTTGGTCAGACCGGTTGATCTCAAAACCCTGTCTCCTGATAAGATGTTATCAATGACAATGGTGCCCAAAACTTCATTAGCAATTTTAATTTCGCCTCAGTCCTGTGGTCCTGTGATCTCACCCTGCCTCCACTTGCCTTGTGATATTCTATTACCCTGTTAAGTACTTGATGTCTGTCACTCACACCTATTCACACACTCCCTCCCCTTTTGAAAATCCCTAATAAAAACTTGCTGGTTTTTGTGGCTTGTGGGGCATCACGGATCCTACCAATGTGTGATGTCACCCCTGGACACCCAGCTTTAAAATTTCTCTCTTTTGTACTCTGTCCCTTTATTTCTCAAGCCAGCCGATGCTTAGGGAAACTAGAAAAGAACCTACGTGATTTTCGGGGCAGGTGCCCTGATACGTATGTTTCTAGGATTTTGATTTTACTTATTTCTTCTAGGTTATCCTATTAATTAGGATATAATTGTTTATAGTAGTCTCTTATGCTCTTTTCTATTTCTGTGTTATCAGTTATAATGTCTCCTGTTTCATTGTTTTATTTATTTGAATGTTCTCTCTTTTATTTGGTTGGCCTAAATAAAGATTTGTCAATTTTGTTTATCTTTTCAAAAAACCAACTCTGTTTCATTGATGTTTTCTATTGTTTTTCTAGTCTATATTTCATGTTTTTCTTCTCTAATCATTATTATTTCCTTCTTTCTGCTAACCTTTTTTTTTTTTTTTTTTTAAAGACGGTGTCTCACTCTGTCAACCCAGGCTGGAGTGCAGTGGCACGATCTCAGCTCACTGAAACCTCCACCTCCCAGGTTGAAGCGATTCTCCTGCCTCAGCCTCCTGGGTAGCTGGGATTATATGTGCCACCATACCCGGCTAATTTTTGTGTTTTTAGCAGAGATGGGGTTTCACCATGTTGGCCAGGCTGATCTTGAACTCCTGGCCTCAAGTGATCTCCCTGCCTCGGCCTCCCAAAGTGCTGGGATTACAGACATGAGCCACCACGCCCAGCCCTTTCTGCTAACTTTGGACTTAGTTTGTTCTTCTTTTTCTAGTTCCTTGAGGTGTAAAGTTAGGTGGTTTATTTAAGATCTTTCTTCATTTTTAATGTAGACTTTTGTCATGATAAACTTCCCTCTTAGAACTGCTTTTGCTGTATCTCATATGTTTTGGTATATTCCATTTTTAACTCAACGTATTTTTTTATTTCCCTTTTGATTTCTTCATTGATCCATTGGTTGTTCAGGAGTGTGTTGTTTAATGGACACATATTCATGAATTTTCTAATTTTCCTTTTGTTATTGATGTCTAGATTTATACCATTGTGATTAGAAAATATGCTTGATATAATTCCAGTCTTCTCAAATGTATTTAGACTTGTTTTGTGGTCCAAACATATGATCTGTCCTGGAGAAAACTGTGTGTGCTCTTAACAAGAATGAGTATTTTGCTGCTGTTGGATGGAATGTTCAGTATATGTCTGTTAGGGCCATTTGGTCTATTGTATGATTTAAGTCCACTGTTTTCTCACTGATTTTCTCTCTAGATTATCTATTAACTGTTGAAATGGGGGTACTGAAGTTCCCTACTATTACTCTCTATTTCTCCCTTCAAATCTGTTAACATGTGCTTTATATGTTTATGTGCTCCAATGTTAGGTGTATATATTTTATAATTGCTACAACCTCTTAATGAATTTATCCCTTTGCCATTATATAATTACCTCCTTTGCATCTTGTGTCGGTTTTTGATTTAAAGTCTATTTTGTCTGATGTAAGTATGGTCATTCATGCTTTCTTTTGGTTATCATTTGCATGGAATGTCTTTTCCATCCCTTCATTTTAATCCTATCTGTGCCCTTAAAGCTAAAATGTATCTCTTGTAGATAGTATATTGTTCAATCTTGTTTTTTATCCATTCAGCCACTCCAGCTCTTTTATTAGAGAATAATTAATCTACATTTCAAATAATTATTGATAGGTAAGGCTATTACCATTTTGGTCATTGTTTTATGACTGTTTCGTTGTTCCTTTTTTCCTCTCTTGCTGTCTTGCTTTATGGTTTGTTTCTTTATTTTTGTGGTAGTATCCTTTGATTCCTTTCTTGCTATCTTTTGTGTCTCTACTAGAGGTTTTTTCTTTATGGTTACCATAAGGCTTCATAAGACACCATATAATTATAATGGTCTACTCTAAGTTAATAACAATTTCAATTGCACAGAAAACTATACACTTTTACTTCTACATACACGCATTTTATGTTATTGATGTCACAATTTACATCTTCTTATATTGTGTATCCATTAACAAATTATTTTAGCTGTAGTTATTTTTAATACTTTTGTCAATTTTTGTTCTAGAATTGAAAGTTATTTACATACCACCATTATAGTATTTTAGTACTCTGAAGTTTACTATATGCCTACCTTTACCAGTGAGTTTTATGCTTTAATATATTTTCATATTACTAATTAGCATTCTTTCATTTCAACTTAAAGAACTTCCTTTATCATTCCTCATAAGGCAGGTCTAGTAGTGATGAATTCCCTCAGCATCTGTTTGTCTGGGAAAATATCTCTCCTTTATTTCTGAAGGACAGCTGTGCCAGGTATAGTGTTCTTGGTTGGCAATTTTTTTCTTTCAGCACTTTGAATATATCATCCCACTCTTACTTGACCTGCAAGGTTTCTGCCAATAAATTTGCTTATAGCCTTATGGAGGGAGGTTTCCTCATATGTTACAATTTGTTTTTTCTCTTTCTGCTTTCAAGATTCTCTTTTTGTCTTTAACTTTTGACAACTTTATTATAATGTGTCTTGGTGTAATCTTCTTTGTGTTGATTCTACTGGGGACATTGGAGCTTCATGAACCTGGGTGTTCATATCGTTCCTAAAATTTGGAAAGTTTTAGCCTTCATTTCTTTATGCCTCTTTCCTGCTTCTTTTTTCTGGGACTTCCTAATTGTATATATTGGTTCACTTGATGGTGTCCCATAAATTTGCAGAATTTCTTTGCTCTTTTTCATTTCTTTTTTTCCTCCCTTCTGACTGGATAATTTCAAATGGCCTATCTTGAAGTTCACAAATTCTTTCTTCTGTTTGATCAAGTCTGCTGTTGAAGCTCTCTATTGCTCTTTTCATTTCACTCATTGTATTGTTCAGCTCCACAATTTGTTTAATTTTTTTTTTTTTACATTTCTCTTTGCTCACCTTCTAGCTTTGTTCATGTATTGTTTTCCTGAATTTACTGAGTTTTCTGTGTTATTTTGTAGTTTGCTGAGCTTCCTTAAAACAAGTATTTTGAATTCTTCATCAGGTAATGCCTAGATCTCCATTTATTTGGGGTTGGTTACTGAAAAATTACTGTGCTGTTTGATGACATTGTTCTTCCTTGATTTTTTGTTTTTGTGTTTCTTGAAGTCTTACATTGCTCTCTTTACATTTGAAGAAGCAGTGACATCCTTCAGTCTTTGCTGGCTGACTTCAGGATAGAAGGACCCGCACCAGTCAGCCCAGCTAGGAATTCTGGGGTCACTCAGACCTTTTTCATGGATGTACCTGCTTCACTTCTCTTGCCCCTATTTGGTTGGTGGGGTGGGGGTGGATCTTAGAATTGTATGACTTCTTTTGGTCCCACAAAGGCAGCCCAGGTGCAGTGAGCCTCCCATTTATTTTCCCTGGGGCAGTTCCCTGAAGTGTTTAAGGTCAAACACCTTTACACCTTATGCCAATCCTGCAGAGTTGATCTGGCTGTCTGCATGTGTTTGTGCATAATTTGCAGAGACTCACATGCACCATCTGTAAGGGCATGCAGGAGATGCCAGCTACAGGAGTCGGGGCCTTGGAGTGCTGGGGATGCATGTTGGCCAGTTAGGGGAGCTGCAGGTGATGTGTCCTATGAGGTTTGTGGGCAGTGCTCTTAGTGAAGTTCATGAGGCAGTTAGTAGAAACCATGGCCCTTTGTTGAATTCCACTCCCCACTTGCTGTGAGCCCCCACCTTTTTCCTCTGCTCCTAGCTATCCCCTGATTATTCAGCTGTGCTGATATTCCCAGTGATCTGAGTGGAACAAGACAGAAGTGTGGCTCCTGAGCATCATCCTGCATGGTTGGGGAAGCCAGTTCTCACTATGCTCTCACATTCCCTTGTTGGAGAAATTGCAGGCTGAAGGAGTTTCTCTTGGCACCAAGGTGTGCCACATTGGATAGATGATGTGGATAAAGTGTTCAAAACTGTTTTTCTTTGCCTCTTCATTACAACTATTCTTGGATTTTTTGTTTGTTTGTTCCAATAGGCACTGAGATTTCTCCACTGGACTTTTCTACTGGACTCCTGAGTACTCTCATCCATGGGTGATTGTCAAAATCAGTGTTTCTATGGGGAGCATGAGGGCTGAAAACTCCTATTCCTATCTTGCTTGTATTACCTCAAAGCCTTCCAATTTTAGAGAAAAAAATATTTTCAACCTAGAATTTTATACCTAGTCAAATAATCAATCAGAAAAGAAAAAATAAAAGCCTTACTTGGACATCCAAAAATATATCAAGGAAAAGAGTCACTTTTTCTTAAGAAGTTACAAGAAGATATCCTCCAGCCCAAAAAAGGAATAAAAAAGAAATGAAGGTTTCAATTTGTTTTTGAAATTGAATATAGAGATACAACTCTATCTAGAGGAGAATAAGGATGGATGAGGTAAGACTATGAGTGAGCTAAATTATCAACAGAAAATGTCTAAATTGGATAAATTAAGAACTAATTCTGTAAATACATCTTCTAGATTTATGGATAGATATCCCAAAGAACACAGGGAAATTGTTGAAACTGATTGCTTCTGGAGAATGCATGTGGAGTAGAGATCAGTGGAGCTAGGGACTATGACTTTTTATTACAAGCTCCTTGTTCTACTTTGTTTTTAAGCAGGTATATCAATTACTTTCATTTAATTATTTTTGTTTTAAATACTTTTAAAGATTTAACAATACCTCAAATTACGAATGTCATTTATCAATGTGCAGACACATGATTGAAGTAAAAGTTAATAAGTCATTAATATAATTAGAATGCCTCAGTTTTTTTAACTCTAAAATGAAGATATTAATGCCTACATCATGGGAATGTTATGATAATGTATGAATAGAAATTAGCATGATGCCTGACACATCATCAGGTCTCCAAGAATGATAGTTATTATTACTGGAAGACAGATGATATGCTTGGTGATTCGGAGCCTAGCTCTGCCACTTACTACAAGCAGTGCAAGCTTGAATAAATCTTATTTTCCTCACCTGTAACTTGAGAATAATAGTAGCCTTGCCTTTAAATAAGTTAAAGCATATAAAATGCTTATCACATTTCCTGTACTTAATAAATACTTAATAAATGGTAGATATTATTATTAAATAAATTTTAATTGTAATTGTTTTATTTTGATAGTTTTCCTGATTAGATATGTCTTAAGTGACAGGGCACATACAGATTCATTCAGATCCACCAGAAGGGACCTCCTGTCTAGATTTTCTTTACACTCTACTCTACTTTTTAGTGTGGCTAAAAGTGTGGCTCCTGAGCATCATCCCGTATGGTTGGGGAAACTTTTAATATTCTATTTATCAGTATAGAAATACTTCATCCCAAATTTAACAATGAACCAAAGAGAAAACCAAGTAAATTCTTTCCTGAGCCCCAGAAGTGAAGAGGAGGAGGAAGGAAGAAACAAAAGAATCTATATTGTAACTTTTGTTATCAAGGATAGAAATGGGGGATTGTAATAGGTAAAAAGGGTTTTTTTAAGTGCATTAGTGTTTAGTGGAAAATACTGCTCAAATACATGTTATACAAAGTTATTTCATAAATAATACCAAAGAATGTATTATTAATAGAGTCCAAGATAACTTGCAAAAAAATCAGTGGACATTTTTCCTTATCTTCAGAGCAGGGTTTTTCCTGAGTTATCCAAAACGAGAAACATTCATCCTCTGTGAGAGAAGCATGCATAGGATTATTAACCAGAGGCAAGAGAAAAAGGGCACAGACATTGTATGTGTGTTCTGTGCCAGACACATATAGTTAACTCATTGAGTGCTCACAAAAAAACCCTTGATGGGCGTATGTTTGACCAACGAGGTGAATAAGGCTCAGAGACATCAAGTAACTTGTCCAAATGTATGCGGCTGGTAAGGGGTAGGGCAGAGATTTGAACCCATGACTCCAAAGTCTGTGCTCTTTCCATCAGACCTCCCTGGATGTCAGCCAGTCTACCACTGCCTGCTAGAGTGCCCTCGTTGGGGAATCTGGAGACGAAGGTTTAATTCCTGGTTTGACCACTGAATAATTTATTTGTGCTTTATTTACCCTTTTAAGGGTTTTACTGACTCTACTCAAAATATAAGAAAGAATAAATTCATGTTTATAATGTACTATGTAAAGCCTAAATATACTTTTATTTTTAAAATATTCTTATACACAAATAAAAATTATACTCTCAAAAAGGAGTTTTAGGAGCCCAAATTAAGATCAGATTTCAATGTCTCCATTTCTTAACTAACCAGACACCAAATAATGTCTTTCCAAACAGCATAGATAATATTTTCTTGGAGCCTAGAAAATAAATGTCAATACTTGTGGTAGATTCTGAAAATTTAAAAGTGCTAGCCCCAGTAAATATATACCGGGGAAGAAGACAATATAACCCAGGCCAATAAATATTCATCAAAAATGCTCACAGAGAAAATATGTGGGAATATGAATGTTTTGATTCAGAAGAAAGAAAGTAACTTGATGCTAAGATCGAGCTGGGATAAGACTTTAGCTCAGGCCTTGCCTGGCTGCCTGTGATGGCTGGTGCTGCTCACTGTTACCTGAGAAGTCTGGGTCAGGCACAAAACTCATATACTTCTAGTGGGATGGAAATGCACTCCACACATCTAAAACAGCCTTCTTTTTACTACCATAATAAATTGGAGGCCAGACATGGTGGCCCAGCCCTGTAATCCTAGCACTGTGGGATGCCAAGGCAGAAGGATTGCTTGAGGCACAGAGTTCAAGACCCAGCCTAGGTAACACAGTAAGATAGATCTCTAAAAAAAAAACTTTAAAAAAAAAATTAGCCAGCCACAGTGGTGTGCACCTGTGGTCCCAGCCATTTGGGAGGCTGAGGTGGGAAGATCACTCGAGCCCAGGAGTTTAACGCTTCAGTGAGCCAAGATTGCACCACTATACTCCAGCCTGGGCAACAAAGTGAGACGCTGTCTCTAAAAATAAATAGATAAATAAAAATAGGTCTGAGCAAAGATTTCTTGAGTAATACCCCACAAACACAAGCAATCAAAGTAAATATGGACAAATGGGATCACACCAAGTTAAAAAACTTCTGCATAACAAAGGAAACAACAAAGTAAAAAGACAACCCACAGAACTGGAGAAAATATTTGTGAACTACCCATCTGACAAGTGTAACCACAATATATGCAGTTCAAACAACTCTACAGGAAAAAAAAACAAATAATCTGATTTTAAAATGGGCAAAAGATTTGAATAGACATTTCTCAAAAGAAGGCATACGAATGGTAAACAGACACATGAAAAGGTGCTCAACATCATTGATCATCAGAGAAATACAAATCAAAACTACAATAAAATATTATCTCATCCCAGTTAAAATGGCTTTTATCCAAAAGACAAGCAATAACAATTGCTGGCAAGGATGCGGAGAAAAAGGAACCCTCATACACTGTTGGTGGGAATGCAAATTAGTACAATCACTATGAAGAACAGTTTGGAGGTCCCTCAAAAAAACTAAAAATAGAGCTACCATATGATCCAGCAATCCTATTCACAGGTATACACCCAAAAGAAAGGAAATCAGTGTATCAAAGAGATATCCGCACTTCCATGATTATTGCAGTGAGCCAGGGTCTCACTCTGTCACCCAGGCTGGAGTGCAGTGGCATGATCTCGGCTCACTGAAACCCCCTCCCGGGTTTAAGCCATTCTCCTGCCTCAGCCTCCCGAGTAGCTGGGATTACAGGTGCGCCACCACCATGCCTGGCTAATTTTTGTATTTTTAGTCGAGACCAGGTTTTGTCATGTTGGCCAGGCTGGTCTCAAACTCCTGACCTAGGTGATCCACCTGCCTCAGCCTCCCAAAGTACTGGGATTACAGGCATGAGCCACTGCACCCGGCCTAGATATATTGTTCTAAAGATGATCAGTGTTGATAATCCAGGCCTAAAATTTTCCAAATTCATCAAGGAATGATTCACACTTCATGCCTGCTTCCACAAAGTCTACTGCCATGGGAGCTCAGCATTTGCCACCTACTAGGCTCAGTGAAGTCCCTATTTCTGAGCCCTAGTGTGATGATTAATTAATTTTATGGATCAACTTGGCCAAGCCACAGTATCTAAATATTTAGTCAAACATTATTCTAGATGTTTCTCTGAAGCTATTTTTTAGATGAGGTTAACATTTAAATTAGTAGACTTTGAGTAAAGCAGACTGTTCTCCATAATGTAGTGGGCTTCGTCCACTCAGCTGAAGACATTAATAGAAAAGACTGCCCTCCCTGGGAGAAGGTGGATTTCGGACTAGAGTTCAATTCTTCCCTGCATCTCCAGCCTGCCAGCCCACCCCTGCAGATTTTAGACTTGCCGGCTTCCACAGTCACATAAGTCAATTCCTTAAAATAATCTCTCTCTGTCCCTGTGTTTCTCTCTCTCTCTTTCTCAAGATATAGATCTAGATTAGATATAGATATAGATTAGATATATAGATGCACGCATTTAAAACAGGATGAATATACATATACATACATATACATCCTGTTGATTCTGTTTCTCTGAAGAACCATGTCTAATAGACCTAGTTAGAATCACGGAACTGACATTGACACCAAAGGGCCTAAAAGAGCATCTGCAAAGCTGCATGCAGGCTGTCTTCCTAGGGCTGCAAAATTTAACCACAGGTATCTGCAATACAACAGGTACAAAACCAAGAGACAAAAATTCAAATTCTGGTTGTGCCACTTGTTAGCTCTGTGACTTCAGGAAGTTACCTTACCTGCCTGTGCCTCGGTGTCCTCATCTGTCAAAGAATAATGGTATCCGCCGCATAAGGTTATCATACGGATGAAATAAGTTACTACACAGAAGGCATTTAGAGGTATGCCTGCCACCAAGTAAGGCTTCATTAGATGTTGTCATAATCCTCTCAAACACCATCTGCTTCTGCTTTCCCTTGTACTCCTGTAGGAATGTCCCAACCATATAGATATAATACCCAAAACCTCATTTTAACTTCATCTTCTTCCTCCCCTCACCAACCCCCTTACACTCACAACCTATGGATTCATTGATTCTACATTCCCAATGTCTTCTTTATTTGTGCTTTATTTACCCAGTCTTCTGTACTTCCCGACCACTTATTCTGGGCCTGACACTGGGTTTGGAAGTGTTGTAGGTACAAAAATAAGTAAATACTGGAAAGTAGAGGGGACTTTGTGGTCCTATTGCCCTGGCTTTGGTCATCTTCAATGCTCTACCTTGGATTATTGATGGAGCTTTTTAAGCAATTTTCCAACTCTCCCCCTCAATCCATCCTTCATAGTGATGCTTCCCCAAACTCAGGTCAAATTGCTTCTCTTGGCCTCTAGAATAAAGCCCATGACTGTCCCCAAACAATATTTTCTTGTCTCCCAGTGTTATTCTCCACAGCGGGCCTCTGACCACTTCCCAGGAACACTGTGCTCCTCTGTGCCCCGTGACTGTGCTCCTGCAGCTGGTGCATTCCTCTGATCACCTGCCCAATGTCTTCCTTGACCTTCCCAGTCAGAAGTAACTGTTTTTCTCTCTCATAGTTCTTGTCCCTCCATTTGACATCCCAGCTGTCATTGTTTATGTAGCTGAACCCTGGCTTGAGCCCAGGCTGCCTTCACTCCAGGATCCAGGCAGGACCTGGCCAAGTCTGAAGGGCCCCCAGGGTGGGTTTGCCAAGGTTCTGCTTACATGAGGGTCTGAGAAGCCTCTTGGGAAATGAATTCATCCTGAGGGAAGAGAGGGCCAAGTCACACTAACACGTTCCAAGGAAAGTCAGCCAGTGTCAGAAGAAGGGGTAATTTTTAGTACGGCATGGTGTCTGCCACTCAGCTTGTCCTTGGCCACGTTCACAGGGATGCATGCCTGAGTCATGGAGTCATCCATTTGCATTTAGCAAAATATTTATTGAGTGGCTAATATGGACCAGGCTCTGCACTGGACATAGGCAGCAGGAGATGAAATAAGAGAGACCTAGTCCCTGACCTCAGGGAGCTTAACTTAAAGTCTAGCAGAAGTTCTAAAAAAACAAAAAAAAAAAAGAGGAGTTGCAATATAAAAAGCGAATGAATTTTGTTTTTATTTGTCTACTTTTTTTTTTTACAATTTTAAGTTTTACAATTTATGATTTGAAGCATTCCTATAAAGCAGGGAAAACACAAAGTACCTCTGCTTTGTAATCAATGTGTGAGAGTGTAACAGGGTTAGGGATAACGGATGCTCTTCCCTCTTGTGAAAGTGGAGGAAAGTTGTGAGAATAAATGGCTCAAATGAGCAGTGAACTGGACCAGCCAGAGAAAGAGCCGAAGACGGCAGCATTTTCCAGGGTCAGAACATCCTGATGACCAGCAACCTACCTCTGCACAGGGGCAGACACCATGGGGCTAGCAAAGCACTACTGCGAAGAGATGTGCCTAGAAGCCCCGCAATTCTGTGTGTGTCACAATCCTGTTTCTGCCTCCAGAGAATCTTTGGAAAACCAACGTTTTTTTCATTTCTCATCACAAATTTGTCAGCTCTATGAGGACGGACACCGTGTCTCACTGTTTGGAGGATCAACCAGGAAAAAGCCAAAAGTAGGCATGGAACAAAGTTTTAGTGAATTAAAATGACTATAAAGAACTTTTCCTTTAAGTAAAATAGACAATGTATACAAGTGAATAGAGGAAGAAATGTAAAGATTGCTTATAGTTGGGTGTGTTTTTTTTCTCCCTTATTATAAAGCAAATTTGGCATTCATTCTTCATTCCACTTTGGAGGCTTAAGTTACAATTAAAGCAGAGTTGGCAGGGCACAATAGCTCACTCCTGTAATCCCAGCACTTTAGGAGGCCAAGAAGGGAGGATCACTTGAGCCCAGGAGTTCAAGACCAGCCTGGGCAATACAGTGTGACCTTGTCTCTACAAAAACCTTAAAAAATTAGCCAAAAGTAGTGGCATACAAAAGTGGTCTCAGCTACTAGGGAGGCTGAGGTGGGAAGATCACTTGAGCCCGGGAGGCAGAGGTTGCAGTGAGCCAAGATCGTGCCACCGCACTCTAGCCTGGTTAACACAGTGAGACCCTCTCTCAAAAATAGTAATAATAACAATAATAGAGCAGAGTTAATTCGTTGCAGGCCATTTTATACAAAAATAATACATTCTAGGCCAGGCGCAGTGGCTCACACCTGTAATCCTAGCACTTTGGGAGGCCGAGGCAGGAAGATCACCTGAGGTCAGGAGTTCGAGACCAGCCTAGCCAACATGATGAAACCCTGTCTCTACTAAAAATACAAAAATTAGCCAGGCATGGTGGCAGGTGCCTGTAATCCAGCTACTTGGAAGGCTGAGGCAGGAGAATTGCTTGAACTCAGGAGGCGGAGGTTGCAATGAGCCAAGATCGTGCCATTGCACTACAGCCTGGGCGACAAGAGTGAAACTCTAGTCTCAAAAAAATAAAAATAATACATTCTCATGCTGAAAAAGATAACACCTGGTGAAGGATGGAGAGGGGAAAGTAAAAGTGAATATCACACAAACACATGGTGGAATGTTCCATGGCAGGATGGAAGTAAATTACATCATTTGGAAGTTTCAAAACAATCTTTCTTTTCCTACTTCACTATACTTCAAGCAGCATATAATAATTTCCCATAGCCTGGAAGAGAGATAGAAATAAGAACAGAGCAATAAGGTGACATTCTCACGGTCATACAAGCCAGTTGGCTTCAATAATCCAATGATTCAATAATTCAATGTACGAGTCAGCCAGATTTCCAGACAAAACAATTTGACCACTGATCCATCAACCAGAGCCTTGGTCCCTCTGAAGTTGCTCATCACAATCACCACCCTAGTACACTAGAATTTGTCAGTGAGAGGGAAGGTAGTGGCAATAGCCAGTCAACAGGGACTCCAAGTTCATTTTTCATTTGTTTTCTGGGAAAGCAACAAAAGAAAAATTTCAATTATGAAGGTAGAGGATGTTGGTTTTTATTCATTGTCTGCTTGTACAATCACAGAGAAACAGGGCGCTGTGGGGAAAGGAAACAGAAGTGCTAAACCTGCTTCACTGCTTAGTAGCTGGATGACCTACAGCCAATCATTTTGCCTTCTGAGCTGCGGTTTTCAGCCAAAAAATAAATAATAATGATAATTCCTACCCCTCCTGGCTCACAAAACTGTTCCTGTTTTTGAAAATTCTAAACAGTGATAGACATGGATGGTATGAAGCCTACATGACTCTGCAATATTTTACCAAAGGGTCTCAGACATTTGCTCGATGTATTTCTCCCGACAGGCTCCCGAACATGCCGCAACCTAAACTTAACCCCCACTGCTTCATACTATCACATCATCCTTCCTCCAGCAGGATTCTCTTATGACCGGGAAAAGTGCTGAATACCCACAGATCACTCAGCACAAGGTCAAGGGCTGACTGTCGGCAAGAAGGAAAGGCAGACTGAAGAAATGAAGACCACATGAAAGGAAAGCATTTTGCTTTCATGGCTCTGCCTATAAAGTCCACAGGAAGGTCAGTATGACATAAAAAAGCTCTGGCTGCTAGAGCGAGGATGGTGGAGGATGCAGAATACTTGCTAGTGTAGCACACAGAGGAGAAGTGGTCCCAAAAAAAATCCAGGTGAGTGTAATGTCCTGGAGCTAGGCCACAAGGGTCCCTAAACGTGACCTTGAGCAAATCGGTCTTTCTATGCCTCAATTTCCTCATCTGCAAAAAGTTTATAATAACGGCACCTACTCCATAGGCTGTTGTGAGGATTCCATGAATAAACATGGATGGAGTGCTCACTTTGGCAGCACATATGCTAAAATTGGAATAAGAGAAGATGATTAGCATGGCCCCTGCTGAAGGATGACACACAAGTTCATGAAGCATTACATATTTTTTACCAAAAAAAAAGTTTAAGTGAAAATAAAAATATTAAATATGGATGGAGTACTTAGCACAGGGTTGGTGGTGGTTTTGATTATATCTGCCAATGCTCCTGCATAAAGCTAAGAGACAGAATGGGACAGAGAAAAAAATGCCCCAGGAAGAGGCAGCAGAACTCTGCTTTCTGCAGAAGGCACAATAAAGGAAATCAGGCTTCTTCAAGGTCAGGCAACACAGAGGTCTTACAATAGCAAATTAAAAACACCAAGAGTTCAGGTTATTGAAATAGGATCATCCTCAGACTGTGAACTTTGTACAACTTCATTCAGATAGACTGAGAAGTCCTAGCAATTTCTATTAAAATTCTCATAAAGGAAAGAACCCATTCCAGTGCACACAAGCATGGGATTCAGAGGAGTGAGGCATTGTCAAGAGGCTTTGGGACAATGCAATGCTTGAGCCAAAAAAGAAAATTTATCAGGGTAGATGGAGCCAGGGGAGAATGAATTCTTCTGGCCTCTCTCCACTGAAGGGCTTACTGATTTCATAGTGAGGAAAAACAAGTTAATAATAGACCAGTGATCTTCACAGGCTTATATTACTACATTTGCCTAAGCTAACTGTCTAGTAAAGTACTCATAGCTCCTTCCGTAGTGTGGGTTCATCAGTGAATTCTTCTCTTGCTTTTTTTTTTTTTGAGACAGAGTCTCACTCTGTCACCCAGGCTGGACTACAGTGGTGCAGTCTCGGCACACTGCAACCTCTGCCCCCCAGGCTCAAGTGATTCTCGTGCCTCAGCCTCCAGAAGTAGCTGGGATTACAGGCATGTGCCACCACACCCGGCTAATTTTTGTATTTGTAGTAGAGACGGGATTTCACCATGTTGGCCAGGCTGGTCTCAAAGTCCTGGCCTCAAGTGATGCTTTCGCCTCAGTCTCCCAAAGTGCTGGGATTACAGGCATGAGCCACCGCATCTGGCCTGAATTCTTGCCATTCATTAATTCATTCATCAGATATTTATGGATTGCTACAGAACACCATGTCCTGTGCTCAGGAATGAGAGTCCAGTGCTCACAACTTAGTGGGGGAGATAGAATGTAAGCAACTGTTACACTGCACACTCAAGTTCGATAGAAGTGATAAGTTCCCAAGGATCCCAAGGATAGAGGACCATTGGATTGGCTAGAGGGATAGACTGTAAAGGGCCTTAAAGCCTTGTTAAGAAGTTCGGATTTACTGACTTAAACGCTCTACCGGTATTGTTATAAATGATCGCTCTGGGTGAACCCTGAAAATCTCATCCTGATACTGGCACCCAGAATGAACTGAATTAAAATCTCCCCTTGGAAAATCATTAACATCCAAAGATGATTCCTTTTGAGGACGGCTCTAAGTTACACTGTCCTCACCCAAAAGCTGTACAGAGGTAGCCAACAGCCTCTCTGCAGTTCAGGAAAGAAAACAGTGACCCAGAAATCCTCCATCTTAAAAAAATATATTGGAATCATATTTAGGCAAGCAATGTTTTCATTTACTGTAAGATGTCTAAGATTATTCAAGATCAGAGGTGCCCAAGGCCAGTCAACTACTAAAATTTTAATGGCAAAAGGAAGGAATTTGAGTCATTTTGTGGTAAAAAAATAAAAATACAGCATGCTGGATAGAGGCCAGCCCCTCATTGTAACAATCAGGGCACTGCTCTTCCTACATTTGAGGAATAGTGTCAAAATTCATGCCGAAATGTTTATTTTATTTGCTAAAACTGTTTTTAGAATGCTTTCTCTGTGTCAGCCATAAAGTCTCTACAAGGACGGGGTTTAGAGGCAGCAACCCAGTTGGAAGAGATTTGTCATGAAGCTGCCTTTGGATAACTAGTAGCCTGTATTCAGATTATATGTGTTTTTGTAGTGGTGTGGAGATTATAGAGAGGAAACTAAAACACTCCTATTATGCTTGTGACATGCCACCTCTACCCCAACAAGAAATGTGATATATTTCACTCAGGGTAATTAACCCATGAGGGTGATAAAGATTACTGATGGGAGCCTTGAAGAAGTTACAGAAGATAGATCTTTGTCCCTCTAGAACCTTTAGGATTAAGGGTTCCCTTGTAACAGGGAGGGGGGAAATATGTCAGAGGTGTTTGAACCAGAATGACTATAGGACTGGGTAAAATAAGGCTGAGCCCTACTGGGCTGCATTCCCAGAAAGTTTAGGTATTCTAAGTCACAGGATGAGATAGGAGGTCACTAAAACCTTGCTGATAAAACAGGTTGCAGTAAAGAAGTTGCCTAAAACCCGTCAAAACCAAGATGGTGACAAAAGTAGCCTCTGGTCGTCCTCACTGCTCATTATACACTAGACACTCTCAACAGTGCCATGACAGCTTACAAATGCCATGGCAATGTCACGAAGTTATCCCATATGGTCTAAAAAGTGGAAGAACCTTCAGTTCTTGGAATTGCCCACCCCTTTCCAGGAAAACTCATGAACAATCCACACCTTGTTTAGGGTATAATCAAGAAATAACTGGCTTCCAAGATGGCCGAATAGGAGCAGCTCCAGCATGCAGCTCCAAGTGAGATTGACAGAAGACGGATGATTTCTGCATTTCCAACTGAGGTAACTGGCTCATCTCATTGGGACTGGTTGGACAGTGGGTGCAGCCCACAGAGGCTGAGCCAAAGCAGGGCAGGGCATTGCCTCACCTGGGAAGTGCAAGGGTCAAGGGACTTCCCTTTCCTAGCCAAGGGAAGCCGTGACAGACTGTACCTGGAGAAACAGTACACTCCTGACCAAATACTGTGCTTTTCCTGCAGTCTTAGCAACCAGAAGACCAGGAGATACCTTCCCGTGCCTGGTTCGATGGGTCCCACACCCACGGAGCCTTGCTCACTGCTAGCGCATCAGTATGAAATCAACCTGGGACACTGCAGATTGGCGGGGGGAGGGGCATCTACCTTTGCTGAGGCTTGAGTAGCTCACACTGTAAACAAAGAGGAGGGAAGCATGAACTGGGCGGGGCCCATCACAGCTCAGCAAGGCCTACCACCTCCATAGATTCCACCTCTGGGGGCAGGGCATAGTAGAATAAAAAGCAGAAGACAGCTTCTGCAGACTTCAATGTCCCTGTCTGACACATCTGAAGAGAGCAGTGGTTCTCTCAGCAGGGCATTCAAGCTCCAAGAACAAACAGACTGCCTCCTCAAGCAAGTCCCTGACCCCCATGTAGCCTGACTGGGAAACACCTCCCAGTAGGGACCAACAGACTTCTCAAACAGGTGGGTGCCCCTCTGGGACAAAGCCTCCAGAGGAAGGATCAGGCAGCAATATTTGCTGTTCTGCAGCCTCCGCTGATGATACCCAGGGAAACAGGGTCTGGAGTGGACCTCCAGCAAACTCCAATAGACCTGCAGCTCAGGGGTTTGACTGTTAGAATGAAAACCAACAAACAGAAAGGAATAGCATCAACATCAACAGAAAGGACATCCACACCAAAACCCTATCTGTAGGTGACCAACATCAAAGACCAAAGGTAGGTAAAACCACAAAGATGGGGAGAAACCAGAGCAGAAAAGCTGAAAATTCCAAAAAAACAGAGCACCTCTTCTCCGCCAAAGGATCACAGCTCCTCGCCAGCAAGGGAGCAGAACTGGATGGAGAATGAGTTTGACAAGTTGACAGAAGTAGACTTCAGAAGCTCAGTAATAACAAACTTCTCCAAGCTAAAGGAGTATGTTCTAACCCATCGCAAGGAAGCTAAAAACCTTGAAAAAAGGTTAGACAAATGGCTAACTGAACAAAAAGTGTACAAAAGACCTTAAATGACCTGATGGAGCTGAAAACCATGGCATGAGAACTACGTGATGCATGCACAAGCTTCAGTAGCCGATTTGATCAAGTGGAAGAAAGGATATCAGTGATTGAAGATCATATTAATGAAATAAAGCGAGAAGACAAGATTAGAGAAAAAAAAGTAAAAAGAAACAAACAAAGCCTCCAAGAAATATGGGACTATGTGAAAAGACCAAATATACGTTTGATTGGTGTACCTGAAAGTGACTGGGAGAATGGAACCAAGTTAGAAAACACTCCTCAGGATATTATCCAGGAAAACTTCCTAACCCAGCAAGGCAGGCCAACATTCAAATTCAGGAATTACAGAGAACACCACAGAGATACTCCTTGAGAAGAGCAACCCCAACACACATAATTGTCAGATTCACTAAGGTTGAAAGGAAGGAAAAAATGTTAAGGGCAGTCAGAGAGGAAGGTCAGCTTAACCACAGAGGGAAGTCCATCAGACTAACAGTGGATCTCACAGCAGAAACCCTACAAGCCAGAAGAGCGTGGGGGCCAATATTGGATATTCTTGAAAAAAAGAATTTTCAACCCCAAATCTCACATCCAGCGAAACTAAACTTCATAAGTGAAGGACAAATAAAATCCTTTACAAACAAGCAAATGCTGAGAGATTTTGTCACCACCAGGCCTGACCTACAAGAGCTCCTGAAGGAAGCACTAAACATGGAAAGGAACAACTGGTACCAGCCACTGCAAAAACATGCCAAATTGTAAAGACCATCAACACTATGAAGAAACCGCATCAATTAACGGGCAAAATAACCAGCTAACATAAAAATGACAAGATCAAATTCAAACATAACAATATTATCCTTAAACATAAATGGGCTAAATGCTCCAGTTAAAAGACACAGACTGGCAAATTGGATAAAGAGTCAAGACTCATTGGTGTGCTGTATTCAGGAGACCCATTTCATGTGCAAACATGCACATAGGCTCAAAATAAGGGGATGAAGGAAGAGCTACCAAGCCAGTGGAAAGCAAAAAAAAGGCAGGGATTGCAATCCTAGTTTCTGACCAAACAGACTTTAAACCAACAAAGATAAGAAAAGACAAAGAAGGCCAGGCCACTACATAATGGTAAAGGGATCAATTCATCAAGAGGAGCTAACTATCCCAAATATATATGCACCCAATACAGGAGCACCCAGATTCATAAAGCAAGGCCTTAGAAACCTACAAGAGACTTCAACTGCCACACAATAATAATGGGAGACTTTAATACCCCACTATCAATATTAGACAGATCAACAAGACAGAAGGTTAACAAGGATATCCAGGACTTGAACTCAGCTCTGCACCAAGCAGACCTAATAGACATCTACAGAACTCTCCACCTCAAATCAACAGAATATACATTCTTCTCAGCACCACACCACACTTATTCTAAAATTGACCACATAATTGGTAGTAAAACACTCCTCAGCAAATGGAAAAGAACAGAAATAACAACAAACTCTCTCAGACCACAGTGCAATCAAATTAGAATTCAGGACTAATAAACTCATTCAAAACTGCACAACCACATGGAAACTGAACAGCCACTCCTGAATGACTGACTACTGGGTAAGTAATGAAATGAAGGCAGAAATAAAGATGTTCTTTGGAACCAATGAAAACAAAGACACAACATACCAGAATCTCTGGGACACATTTAAAGCAGTGTATAGAGGGAAATTTATAGCATAAAATACCCACAAGAGAAAGCAGGAAAGGTCTAAAGTTGACACCCTAACATCACAATTAAAAGAACTAGAGAAGCAAGAGCAAACACATTCAAAAGCTAGCAAAAAGCAAGAAATAAGATCAGAGAAGAATTGAAGGAGATAGAGACCCAAAAAACCCTTCAAAAAATCAGTGAATCCAGTAGCTGGTTTTTTGAAAAGATCAACAAAATTGATAGACTGCTAGCAAGACTAATAAAGAAGAAAGGAGAGAAGAATCAAATAGACACAATAAAAAATGATAAAGGGGATATCACCACCGATGCCACAGAAATACAAACTCCCATCAGAGAATATTATAAACACCTCTCCACAAATAAACTAGAAAATCTAGAATAAATGGATAAATTCTGGACACATACACCCTCCCAAGACTAAATCAGGAAGAAGTTGAATCTCTGAATAGATCAATAACAGATTCTGAAATTGAGTCAATAATGAATAGCCTACCACCCAAAAAAAGTCCAGGATGAGATGGATTCACAACCAAGTTCTACCAGAAGTACAAAGAGGAGCTGGTACCATTCCTTCTGAAACTATTTCAATCAACAGAAAAAGAGGGAATCCTCCCTAACTCATTTTATGAGGCCAGCATCATCCTGTTACCAAAGCCTGATAGAGACACAACAAAAAAAGAGAATTTTAGACCAATATCCCTGATGAACATCGATGCAAAAATCCTCAATAAAATACTGGCAAACCGAATCCAGCAGCACATCAAAAAGCTTATCCACCACGATCAAGTGGGCTTCATCCCTGGGATGCAAGGCTGGTTCAACATATGCAAATCAATAAACGTAATCCATCACATAAACCGAACCAATGACAAAAACTGCATGATTATCTCAATAGATGCAGAAAAGGCCTTTGACAAAATTCAACAGCCCTTCACGCAAAAAACTGTCAATAAACTAGGTATTGATGGGACATATCTCAAAATAATAAGAGCTATTTATGACAAACCCACAGCCAATATCATATTTAATGGACAAAAACTGGAAGCATTCCCTTTGAAAACTGGCACAAGACAAGGATGCCCTCTCTCACCACTCCTATGCAAAATAGTGTTGGGAGTTCTGGCTAGGGCAATCAGGCAAGAGAAAGAAATAAAGGGTATTCAGTTAGGAAAAGAGGAAGTCAAATTGTCCCTGTTTGCAGATGACATGGTTGTATATTTAGAAAACACCATCAGCTCAGCCCTAAATCTCCTTAGGCTGAGAATCAACTTCAGCAAAGTCTCAGGATACAATATCAATGTGCAAAAATCACAAGCATTCCTATACACCAATAATAGAAAAACAGAGAGACAAATCATGAGTGAACTCCCATTCGCAATTACTACAAAGAGAATAAAATACCTAGGAATCCAATTTACAAGAGATGTGAAGGACCTCTTCAAGGAGAACTACAAACCACTGCTCAATGAAATAAAAAAGGATACAAACGAATGGAAGAACATTCTATCCTCACTGATAGGAAGAATCAATATCATGAAAATGGCCATACTGCCCCAGGTAATTTATAGATTCAATGCTATCCTCATCAAGCTACCAATGACTTTCTTCACCGAATTGGAAAAAACTACTTTAAAGTTCATGTGGAACCAAAAAAGAGCCTGCAATTGCCAAGACAATCCTAAGCCAAAAGAACAAAGCTGGAGGCATCACGCTACCTGACTTTAAGCTATACTACAAGGCTACAGTAACCAAAACAGCATGGTACTGGTACCAAAACAGGTATATAGATCAATGGAACAGAACAGAGCCCTCAGAAATAACACCACACATCTACAACCATCTGATCTTTGACAAACTTGACAAAAACAAGAAATGGGGAAAGGATTCCCTATTTAAAAAAAGGTGCTGGGAAAACTGGCTAGCCATATGTAGAAAGCTGAAACTGGAACCCTTCCTTACACCATATACAAAAATTAACTCAAGATGGATTAAAGACTTAAATGTAAGACCTAACACCATAAAAACCCTAGAAGAAAACCTAGGCAATACCATTCAGGACATAGGCATGGGCAAAGACTTCATGACTAAAACACCAAAAGCAATGGCAACAAAAGCCAAAATAGACAAATGGGATCTAATTAAACTAAACAGCTTCTGCACAGCAAAAGAAACTACCATCAGAGTGAAGAGGCAACCTACAGAATGGGAGAAAATCTTTGCAATCTACCCATCTGACAAAGGGCTAATATCCAGAATCTACAAAGAACTTAAATAAATTTACAAGAAAAAAAACAAACAACCCCTTCAAAAAGTGGGCAAAGGATATGAACAGACACTTCTCAAAAGAAGACATTTATGCAGCCAACAAATATTTGAAAAAATGCTCATCATCACTGGTCATCAGAGAAATGCAAATCAAAACCACAATGAGATACCATCTCACGCCAGTTAGAATGGCAATCATTAAAAAGTCAGGAAACAACAGATGCTGGAGAGGATGTGGAGAAATACACTGTTGGTGGAAGTGTTAATTAGTTCAACCACTGTGGAAGACAGTGTGGCAATTCCTCAAGGATCTAGAACTAGAAATACCATTTGACCCAGCGATTCCATTACTGGGTATATACCCAAAAGATTATAAATCTTTCTATGATAAAGACACATGCACACATATGTTTATTACAGCACTATTCAAAATAGCAAAGACTTGGAACTAACTCAAATGTCCATCAATGATAAACTGGATTAAGAAAACCTGGCGGCCGGGTGCGGTGGCTCACGCTTGTAATCCCAGCACTTTGGGAGGCCAAGGCGGGCAGATCACGAGGTCAGGAGATCGAGATCACGGTGAAACCCCATCTCTACTAAAAATACAAAAAATTAGCCAGGCGTGGTGGCGGGTGCCTGTAGTCCCAGCTACTTGGAGAGGCTGAGGCAGGAGAATGGTGTGAACCCGGGAGGCGGAGCTTGCAGTGAGCCAAGATTGCTGCACCACTGCACTCCAGCCTGGGCGACAGAGCGAGACTCCATCTCAAAAAAAAAAAAAAAAAGAAAACCTGGCATATATACGCCATGGAATACTATGCAGCCATTAAAAAGGATGAGTTCATATCCTTTGTGAGGACATGGATGAAGCTGGAAACCATCATTCCAAGCAAACTATCACAAGGACAGAAAACCAAACACCACATGTTCTCACTCATAGGTGGGAGTTGAACAACAAGAACACATGGACACAGAGCAGGGACCATCACACACCGGGGCCTGTTGGGGCATGAGGGGCTGGGGGAGGGATGGCATTCGAGTAAATACCTAATGTAAATGACAAGTTGATGGGTGCAGCAAACCAACATGGCACATGTATACCTATGTAAAAAACCTGCACGTTGTGTACATGTACCCTATTACTTAAAGTATAATGAAAAAGAAAAGAGATTGTTCACGCCTCATTCAAAAATAATTTTTCTGACTAACAATCATTTTTCTCATTATGTCTTAGCAACAAGTCCTATGGCTTTCCTCTAGTAATTTTTGTTTTTTGTATGTTTTTAATAAAATTTTATGTTTCAAAAAAAAAGTAACTATATAAGTATACACAGTTGAGCAGCCCATGTCACTGCTCTACCTATGGAGTAGCCATTCTTTATTCCTTTACTTTCTTAATAAATTTGCTTTCACTTAAAATATATGCATATATATATATATAAAACTGAAGGGGAAATTAAGGCCTAGGTACTGAAAGGAAATGTAACTATACTTAATAACTATACGTAAGTCATTTTGCCCATTGATACCTTCTTCTAATTCTCTGGGGGTAATTTTTGCAACTTGGAATGAAATGAAAGAATAAATGCCCTGGCAATGTCAGGAAGTTACTCAGTCATAACCATTACCTGTAGGTATGACATATTGTTTGAACCAAATATGAGGTATAATTTCAGGAGCACTGAGAGATCTCACTTCATCTCTCTCCACCCTCCAAGTCCTGCCAGGGTGCTAAAAATTGCCACATTTTTTCACTCTTTTGAGATAAGTCCTTAAACTACTATAAAATGCATATTTCATCCGGGAGGGGCAGCACTCTGAGTCATTAATAATAACAATTACTCGAATGACTTCATCGAGTTATCTGGCCTGTTTCTGGGCAGTCTCCAGGGTGGTAGTGAGGGTGCTTTTGATCCAGGAGAAAAAGCCAGAGGACGTCTGAAAGGCAGACTCTGGGTGTGGACCCAGGAAGACAGTGAAAGGACCTTGCTACTTCCCTATTTTTCTAAGACTGGCCTGGTCTCATTGTTTGAGAGGTGTAGGATGAGATCATGAGAATTATTCTGGCTACAGCTAATTGCTTTATTGTAAACTTCAGGCTGTATGAAGAGGCTGGATTAAGTGTTGTGGTTACACACTCACCAACTATGTGAATTTGTATGTCTTAATTAAATTCTTGGATCCTCAGTTTCCCATCTGTTATGTAAGAATAAAAACACATGCTTCACTTAACTCGGAGAGCTCCTGTGAAAATTGGGTAAATTAATGAATGTGAAAGTATATTGCAAATAAAAGAGGGTTATGCAAAGGACCATGTTTGACCCAGCAATACTCCGTGGTATTTATTCAAAGGAGTTGAAAGCTTATTTCGACCCAAAAACCTGCACATGCACATTTGCAGCAGCTTTATCCATAATTGCCAACATGTGGAAACAACCAAGATGTCCTTCAATAGAAGAACGCATAAACAAACTGTGATACATCCATACAGTGGAATATTTCTCAGCAATAAAAAGAAATGATCTCTCAAGCCATAAAAAGACACAAAGGAAACTTAAATGCATACTACTGAGTGAAAGAAGCCAATATGAAAAGGCTACATACCATATGATTCCAACTATATGTCATTCTGGTAAAGGCAAAAACTTGAGAGGGAGCAAAAAGACCATTGGTTGCCGAGGGCTTGAGAGGATGGGATAACTAGGTAGAGAACAAGGGATTTTTAGGGCAGTCAAACTATTTTTTTTTTTTTTTTTTTTTTTTTGGAGATAGAGTCTCACTCTGTCTCCCAGGCTGGAGTGCAATAGCACGATCTCAACTCACTGCAATCTCCGCCTCCTCGGTTCAAGCTATTCTCCTAACTCAGCCTCTTGAGTAACTGGGATTACAGGCACATGCCACCACACTCAGCTAATTTTTGTATTTTTAGTAGAGATGGGGTTTTGCCATGTTGGCCAGGCTGGCCTCAAACTCCTGACCTCATGTGACCCACCCCCCTTGGCCTCCCAAAGTGCTGGGATTACAGGCATGGTCCACCATGCCCAGCCAGTTAAACTATTCTGTATGAAGTATAATGGTGGAGACATGCTGTTACCCATTTTTCAAAACCCATAGAATGTACAACATACACAATGAAGCCTCTTGTGGACTTCAGTTAGTAATAATATGTCAAAGAACCATGTTATTCCTGATTTAAACCCTCCAATGTCACCCTCTTGCCCACCAAATAAAGTCCATATTCTGCCCAGTAGCATCCAAAGCTCTCATCACCTGGTCTCTTGCTCTATCCATCCTGGATTACTAGAAGCTCCCTAAGCAGACCGTCATGTTCATCTGTCGCTCTTGCCTGCCCAACATCCGCTTTTCCTTCTTCTGCAGATATCACCCATTTCCCTTCAGGAAACAACAGCCAATGCACCTTCAGTTTCTGTGGTTTGCTTGGGGCTGCCCTGCCATACTCACTTTCCGGACTGGGCATAGGATTCAAGTCAGTTCAATCAGAGATAACTAGAAGCTTTAACCTGAACCATTAGAAAAAAATAAACTATCTTTCTGCTGGGGCATCTCAGAGCCTACATTTAATATTGAGTGTTTGTGGCCATCCCTGCTACCTCCTGGGAAGATCATGCCTAAATGAAGCCAACAGAGTAGAAAGTAGGGTTAAGAGAAGGCAAGAAGTTTGGGCCAAATAACATCCATGGAATTCTTGAATCCAGCTGAATCTGTATTTCCCACCCTTTCTGATTTTTGAGTTATGGGATCCAATAAATTCGCTCTTTATGCGTAAGCCAAGTTAAATTGGTCTTCTATTATCTTCTGTCACACACAGGGAGGATGCTTTTCTATGCTTCATTCTGTTTCTTCTCCTCATTATGCCCTAGCAGTGTGACAAGCACGTTCTCACTCTTCAAAATCCAGTTTTAGTACTAATACCACCTCTCTATGAAACCTTTCTACATCATTCTTCAATTTCATCCTACTTAGAAAAGGACCCACTTTCCCTGGAGCCCCCACAATACTCTGCACAGGCTTCCATCAGAGTATGAGCCATCCTAATTGTACTTCATTGTCTATGTGTCTGTCTCAGCCACCAGACTGTAAGCTCCTCAACCCCTCCATGGATAAGGGTGTAACTTAGCATCTCCAGCACTTTCCTAGTTTCTTGGGGCAGGGAAGACAGGGTCTCACTCCTTCACCCAGGCTGGAGTGCAAAGGCACAATCACAGCTCACTGTAGCCTTGACCTCCTAGGCTCAAGGGATCCTCCTGCCTCAGCCTCCTAAGTAGTTGGGACTACAGGTGCATGCCACTGCCTCCAGCTAATTTTTCTCTTTTCTTGTAGAGAGAAAAGGGAGGACCTAGGTTGGTCTGGAGCTCCTGAGCTCAAGCAGTGCTCCCTCGACAGCCTTCCAAAATCCTGGAATTACAGATGTGAACCACCACACCTGGCCCCAAATTCTTGTTGAATGAAAAAGACATTATCAAAACAGAAGGGCGTGGTGGGTAGAGGAATGATACCAACAAGCAGGCAAGAAAGCACAGGCGGAACTGGGGGCAAGTATCTAGTATGGAACAGAACTGAGCCAAAGTAAGATGGAGGACGGGTGATACCCAGGCAAATGCGATACACACTCCAGACACGTGCACTGCTCTAGAAGCCGTCCTTTCTCTCTCTCACCTCTCCTTCATCCACCACCTTGGATCTTTGCAGGTTTACTTTTTGTATTAAAACCCCCATGTGGCAGAGACAGCTAGTCACGCTTCAGTATCTGTTCTCTTCTCCTATGGAACTAGAACCACTGATAAAACTACATTTCCCAGTCTCCCGTGCAGCTTGGTGTGGCCATAGGACCATTTTGTAACCAATGTAATTTGAGCTGGAGTGGTGCTAATGTAGTTTGAATATATGTCCCCACCAAGTCTCATGCAGAACTGTAATCCGCAAGGTTAGAAGTGGAGCCTGGTGGGAGGTGTTTGCGTCATGGGGGTGGATCCCTCATGGCTTAGTGCTGTCCTCGCAATAGTCAGTGAGTTCTCACAGATCTGGTTGTTTAAGCATGTGGCACCTTCCCCCACCACCCTCTCTCTCTTTTGCCCCCATCGTGTGAGATACCTGGTCCTTCTTCACCTTCCACCATGATTGTAAATTTCCTGAGGCCTCCCCCATAGCAGATGCCAGCGCTAGGCTTCCTGTACAGACTGCAGAACCAAGAGCCAATTAAACCTCTTTTCTTATAAATTACCCAGTCTCAGGTATTTCTTTATAGTAAGGCAAGAACAGCTTAATACAGGTGACTACAACTTCCTGAAGGGTAGATAATTGTCTTTTTTTTTTTTTTTTTTGAGATGGAGTCTTGTTCTGTTGCCCAGGCTGGAGTGCAGTGGCACCATCTTGGCTCACTGCCACCTCTGCCTCTGGGGTTGAAGCAATTCTCCTGCCTCAGCCTCCTGAGTAGCTGGGAATACAGGTGCATGCTACCACGCCCAGATAATTTTTGTATTTTTAGTAAAGATGGGGTTTCGCCATGTTGGCCAGGCTGGTCTCGAACTCCTGACCTCAAGTGATCCGCCTGCCTTGGCCTCCCAAAGTGCTGGGATTACAGGCATGAGCCACCGCGCCCGGCCTATAACTGTCTTTTTTCTCATTTTCCCTTTCCCACCAGCCAGATGGGTGAGCCATCCTGGACTATGTCGATGAGGACAAAATGAAAGGAGCCTGGTCCCTGAGGCCACCAAACAAGGGCTGGACTATTACACTGGAACTGTTACATGAGAGAAAAAGTAAACTAACTTATTGAAGCCACTGTTATTTGGGGCTGTCTGTTTCACCTGGCAAATGCTTATCCTTCTATAACCAAGGTGCCCCTCTTCTGGGTCTCTCTTATGTTTTATTTTGTTTTTTCCTCCTGTTACTTTCAGTTGAAACTATCAGAATTGCGAGTTTCTGGTAGCCAAAAGGAGTAGTTACAAGTAAAATTCACAGTGGTTTTCCATCTTCTAGTCTTTCAACTATCTTCAAGCAATCACATATATCCACAAAAATCCCCCATTGCTCTGCATAAACAGATTGGGTCCTAAAGCATATTTGCCTAAAATACATTAATGAGATTATCTAATCTGCGTTCTAACAAACCAACAAATCCAAAGTTGTGTATGACATCATTCATTTATAGTATAGTCATGTGTCGTTTAACAACGGGAATATTTTCTGAGAAATTCATCATTAGGCAGTTTCATCATTGTGCAAACATCATAGAGTGTACTTAAACAAACTTAGATGGTATAGCCTACTACACAGCTAGCCTGTTTGGTATAGCTTAATGCTCCTGGGCTACAAACCTGTACAGCATGTTACTGTACTGAATACTGTAGGCAACTGTAACACAATGGCAAGTATTTATATATTTAAACATAGAAAAAATACAGTAGCCAGGCGTGATGGCTCACGCCTGTAATTCTAGCACTTTGGGAGGCTGAGGTGGGCAGATTGCCTAAAGTCAGGAGTTTGAGACCAGCTTGGCCAGCATTGTGAAACCCCGTCACTACTAAAAATACAAAAATTAGCCAGCCATGTGGCAGGCACCTGTAATCCCAGCTATTCAGGAGGCTAAGGCAGGAGAATCACTTGAACCTGCGAAGTGGAGGCTGCAGTGAACCGAGATCATGCCACTGCACTCCAGCCTGGTCGACAAGAGCAAGACTTCGTCTCAAAAAAAAAAAAAGAAAAAGAAAAAGTATGGTAAAAGTACAGTATAAAAGTTTTCTTTTTAATATAAAAAATTTCTATAAGAGTACACTTATATAGGGCACTTACCATGAATGGAGCTTGCAAGAGGGGAAGCTGCTCTGGGCAACTCAGTGAGTGAGTGGCGACTGGATGTGAAGGCCTAGGACACTACTGTAGATTACCATAGACTTTTTGTAACACTCTGCACTTAGGCTACACTAAATATTAAAAAAAAAATTCCGTCTTCAATAATAATAAATTAACCTTAATTTATTCTAACTTTTTTACTTTATAAACTTAAATTTTTTAACTTTTTGGCTATTTTGTAATAACACTTAGCTTGAAAGATAAACTTGTTATACAATGGAACAAAAATATTTTCTTCTTTATATTATTATTCCATAAGCTTTTTTTCTATTTTTATATTTTTTTTTTACTTTTAAACTTTTTTGTTGAAAACAAAGACACATAGGGCCAGGCGTGGTGGCTCACGCTTGTAATCCCAGCACTTTGGGAGGCTGAGGCGGGCGGATCACGAGGTCAGGAGATCGAGACCACGGTGAAACCCCGTCTCTACTAAAAAAAAATACAAAACAAATTAGCCGGGCGTGGTGGCGGGCGCCTGTAGTCCCAGCTACTCGGCGAGGCTGAGGCAGGAGAATGGCGTGAACCCGGGAGGTGGAGCTTGCAGTGAGCTGAGATCGTGCCACTGCACTCCAGCCTGGGTGACAGAGCAAGACTCCGTCTCATAAAATAAAAAAAAATAAAAAAAAAAAAAAGAAAAAAGAAAAAGACACAAACAAACGCACACATTAACCAGGCCTACACAGGGTTGGGATCATCAATATCACTGTCTTCCATTTCCACATCTTATCCCACTGGAAGTCTTTGAGGTAAATAACACACATGGACCTGTAGTCATCTTCTATGATAACAATACCTTTTTCTGAGTACCTTCTGAAGGAACTGCCTTAGGATGTTTTACAGTTAATTTTTTTCTTAGAAGGAATATACTCTAAAATAAAAATATCCCTGGTAGTCTAGTGTTTAGGATTTTTTAAAAGGCCAGGAGCAGTGGCTCACACTTTTAATCTCAACACTTTTGGAGCCTGAGGCAGAAGGATCTCTTGAACCCAAGAGTTCAAGACCAGCTGAGCAACACAGCAAGACCTCCATCCCTACCAAAAAAAAAAAAAAAATTAGCTGGGCATGGTAGCCCGCACCTGTGGTCCCATCTACTTGGGAAGCTGAGATAGGAGGATAGTTTGAGCCCAGGAAGTAGATGCTGCAGTGAGCAATGATTGTGCCACTGCACTCCAGCCTGGGTGACAAAGAAAAGAAAAATAAAATAACCGTAAAAAGCATAGTAGAGTAAATACACGAACCAGTAACATAGTCATTTATTATCATTATCAAGTGTCATGTACTGTACATAATAGTATATGCTATGCTTCATATGGCTGGCAGCATAGTAGGTTTGTTTACACCAGCATTACCACAAACATATGAGTAATGCATTGTGCTATGACACTAAGAAGGCTATGAGGTCACTAGGCAATAGGAATTTTTCAGCTCCATTATAACCTTATTGGACCGCTGTCATATATGCAATCCCTCATTGACCAAAATGTGGTATGCAGCACATGACTGTAGTTAAAAATTGAAAACACTCAATATCTAACAACAGGAGAATGGTCCAGTAAATTTGAGTGTATCCCCTGTGTTTCATATAATGTAGCCATTGAAACTAATGCTAATAAAAAGTACAATATAACTTGGGGAATTAGTACAATGAAAAGAGAAAAAGGCAGGATACAAAATCATAAACACAGTATCTCAAGGATGCAAACACAACTGGAAAGAGAACAACAGTCATGACCAAACACTATCATGTATTAAGCACTTACTGAATGCCAGGCACGCACTGTACATTCATTTTCTCATTTAATCCACAAGAACCCTATGAGGTAAATACAATCATTATTTCAATGTTATTAATGAGAAGACAGACTCACAGAGATTAAGCAGCATTCCCAAAATTTCACAGAACACTAACTCAGCTGTATCTGACACTCACTAGGCTATGCTGCCAGCCAACTTTTTCATGAGGTTTTTGAATGATTTTTGCAGAAACCAAGTTCTATTTTTCTTTAGTTTCTAATTTTCCTAAAAGTAGCATGATTATCTTTCTAATTAAAAACATAAACACAAAATAAGTCTTTTTTAAAAAAAGAAAGAACAAGTACCGTGCACACACACACACACATACAAACACACGCACACAAAATGTTTTGCTTTTTCCTGAGATGATGTATCAGAGCAGCACCACAGAGCCTCAGAAAAGAGATGGTAGAAGTAAGCTGACAACTGAGTGGGATTAGAATTCTCACATTTCTTCATTCACCTTTCAACAAAGTCCCACTAGAAACACTATGGGTCAGTAGCACTTAACCTTTGGTGGGGTCATGATTCCCTTGAGAATTTGTTGAAAACCATGGACCCTCTTCCCAGGACAATGCAAGAAGCATGTCATGGATCCACCCATCCCCCTCCACACACACACACATTTTGCATACTATTTCAGAAGATTAAACAGATGCAATCAGGGTCTATCAATGTGTCCCAGGTAAAAGGCCCTGACATAAAACAATATAAGAAGTCAACTTTAGTCTGATTTACTGAAGCTTGACTAAAGCTCTGAAATTGCTGTCTACATAATAAGTCATAGCTGGCAGCGTTGTTCACTATGATGTCTTACCATCAGCAGGGATGTGCTCTGAGGTATTTCTTGGTGGAAAGATGGATTTCAGGCGATTTATCCACATTCTTGACTGATTCCTGATGGCCAACAGTGTCTGGGGATGGTCAGAGGGAAACTAATAGGCCTACATGAATATGAACTTAGGAGGAAAGTCATGAAAACAACTCAAGGGTAACTCCTAGAAGTGTATCCCTTTACGGTTTACAAAGCATTTTCATACCCTTGATCTCAGTTGACCCCTCACAACCCAACGAAGAGAGAGCTCTATTTTACATGTAACCCAGGTCTGCACTCCCAGCTTCATCTAAAAGAGCTGACTCTGTTTTGGCCAACCCCCAAACTTGATGCAAATTCAACCCCTTCATTATTTTAATAAGAAATTAATTGGTTTAATTAAGCATATTGTAGTTTTTCTAGATTTTATTAAATATTCACGGAGGCCCATGGAAGGGTCACCTCACACAGAACACAGCTTTACAAAATCTCAATTACACCCTTCTCAAGTAAGTCTCTCCTGCCCCACTCACCAGATACCCTCTCCCCACTGCAATCCTGCATTACATAGAGTTGCTTCCTTCTTCTATATGAGTAGGAGTCTTATTAAAGCATCTTATCAACAAGGCTGATGTTGTGGACATTTGTGAGTTTGTTGTTTCGATTTGTTTTTGTTTCTTTATCTTGTCACCCGGCATCCACTTCCCTTTCTTGTGGTAACAACCCACACACCTCCCCCACTCCCAATCCATGTGATTAGATGATGAAGAAGAGCTGATGTCACGATCATATGACTCAGGCCATGTCAATCACAACCTTAGATTTCCCCGGCTACTGGGATCAGTTCGGGAACAGATAGGTGACTCCTGAGATGTAAGGAAGCCCCATGAGACTCTCACTGAGGCATCTGGGAGAGAAGATTTGCTTCAACCAGATTTGAAGCTGAGAGTATATAAAATCTAGAGCCGTTGCCACCACTGTACAATAAATGGAGACTGAACTCAAAGCCACACACCAGAAGATAGTTGAAAAATAATGTGAAACAAAGTGCTGATGACATAATTTGGGTCTGATCCAGCACGTCTCAAGCCAGCTGCAGTGAGCTGAATGGTGGCCACAAAGATAGGTCTACATCCTAATCCCTGGAACTTACAAATGTTACCTTAAATAGCAAAAAGTGAATATTATATGGCAAAAGATGGGATTGAGTTGATGGTCTTGTGGGGAGGAGCTTATCCTGGATTATCCAAGCCCTAAATGCAATCCCATGCTTCCTTATAAGCCAGAGATTAGACACAGACAGACAGAAAGGCAATGTGAAGATGGAGACAGAGTTTGGGACACAGCCACAAACACTCCAATTTTGGTTCCAATGAACTCAAAAGAAATGTTGAGCAGAAGCTAAACAGGCAAATTCCTTCAGAGCCTCCAGAGGGAGCACTACCCTGCCAGTACCTTGACTTCAGACATCTGGCCTCAGAACTGTTACAGCACACATTGCTATTGTTTTAAGCCACCAAGGTTTTGGTAATTTGTTACAGCAACCCTAGCAAGCTAATGCACCTGCTGTGTCCCTGGACTTTTCATTTACTGAACCAATTCCCCTTTTTTTGTAGGCCATTTTAAGTTGAGCTTTTTTTGGTTACTTGTTACAGAAAAACTTTTATTTTATTTTTAATTTATAAAAGAAAAGTTGAATAGGCTATAAAATATTAATCTCTGTGAAAGTAATAAGACAAATGCATGAACATTACTTTAGAGCTTCTTTTCCATAGATGTTGACCTACTGGAACAAGAGCAAAACCTACATGAGATGAATGAATGGTCATAAGTTTCTCCCTAGGTTGGTGTCCAGCAATAATGCCTTTTAAGGCCATTGGAGAGTTCTGTAAGACACATGCGTTTGTCACCACAAATGGCTCCACATCCACATTGTCTGTTTTTAGATGGCCCATTTGAATTGTCTGAATATGCCGTGCATATAGCCTTAACAAATTTGTTTGTTTCCCCAAATGTAGATATTAGAGCATGATATGGTTTGGCTGTGTCCCCAACCAAATCTCATCTTAAATTGTAGCTTCCATAATTTTCACGTGTTGTGGGAGAGACCCGGTGGGAGATAATTAAATCACGAGGGTGGTTCCCCCATACTGTTCTCATGGTAGTGAATAAGTCTCATGAGATCTGATGGTTTTATAAGGGGTTTCTGTTTTCACTTGGATTTCATGTTCTCTCTTGCCTGCCACCATGTAAGATGTGCCTTTTGTCTTCCACCATGATTGTGAGGCCTCCCTAGCCACATGGACTGTGAATTCATTAAACTCCTTTTCCTTTATAAATCATCCAGTCTCAGTTATGTCTTTATCAGCAGCATGAAAACAAACTAATACAGAGAATGTGGAATTTGTTTTCATTGATTGTTAAAGTGCAACAAGTTCTCCGTCCATGTTTTTGCTGACTACTGACAACACTTTAAGACTCCTCATGTGTGAAGTAAGAGTTTCACTGAGATAGTAGCTACATTTTCTATTCTGTTAAAAGACAGATCCATTATTTCCAGGGTAGTATTGCTTTTCAGTATGACAGCAAAATACACCATCCCATCATGAGTTATTTTATTGCCACCAACGTCAAGGTAGTGTAGGCTACTGTTCAGATGCAGGGCATCACAGCTCCTAAGGCAGGGGATTTCAGAAAGCACTTTCTATATAATAGCAGGAAACCATCTGTTCTGAAGCAACCCATTTCAATCACTGCTTAATATTCAGAGTCAATTATATAAACTGTGGATTAGAAAAGGAAATAAGTAGCCAACAAATAATTTTCATAATAGAACTGAAATGATTCCAAACATTTAATTCAACATGTCTCTTAATCAACTGTGAAAAATTATGCAGCCTTGTGCATTTATCTTCACCATGATAAACAATATTCTTTTGCACTTAGTGAAAAAAACCTTTCTCCAGGAATTTGGTGTGCAAAATGAACAGCCAATTGCCTCTCCCATTGGCTGCATTAGAGAGTGGGAAGCAAGAAGGTGTCTTTGTCTCCTCAGTTGGCACAACCTAGGAGCTTAGTAAATGCAGCTGAGACACTGGGCAGGCACAGGCTCGTGTTTAACTTGGAGCCACTGCTTCCCTACATTCAATCTGGTCCGTGTTGCTAGACTTTTTCCCAGGCATCTAGGGCACATCTATGTTTTCCAACACCAGCTGAGGAAGGGTCGCATATTCTTTCCAGTTGGGAATCCTGGGCCTCATGCAAATTAGGGGTTATCCCCTGAGAGTGCTCTAAGACAACTGTAAAGTTCTCCTATCCCTCTAGGGAAGTTTAAGAGGCTTGTCTACTCCTAGGACATGTGGCACCTCCGGGTCTGAAGTCCAGTTCAGCCAAAATAGTTTCACAGATTATTGAGCTTTTTAAAGCTTGTGTGAGAATCGGAATGAGCAAAGCACAAACACACTCATAAACAACCTAATGGGGAAATAAGAAAATGACCTTCCTAAATGTTTAAAAAATGGTGATAAAAGGTAGATATGCTTGTACCTGAAACTGTGTTTTCCTCAAAACGTCTATTTTCATCTTAACAATGGTTAAGATGAAACAATGTTTGCCTCTACATGGAAGATAGCTTTCTACTTCTTTAACTTTTCAAGTTTTAAATAATGTACACTTAGTACTTTCATAATCACAAAACTTTTCTGTTTTGTTAAAATTCCACAGCACAGGTCCTCAATTTAAACACAACTGGCATATTTGGCATAACATACAATACGTATAAATAAGAAAACAAACAAGGGGAGAGCTGGCATGTAATCATTTTACAGCATTTCTAAACATATCCTAATATTCTAGAGCTGGATCATGGATAGGCAAGCTATGAGAAGTTCCAAAATAGGAGCTGAGCCCTGGGGGAGAGGTGTGCACATGTGGAGCTCCAGACCTCCCCGCCGTTCCAGGCATCTGCTCCAGCCCACACCCAGGGGTGCTGGGATAGAACAGATCTGGGGATGGACTCCCCACTGCTTGATAAGGACATAAGAACTCCCTAATGAGGACATTTTTGCCTAAGAAGAAAAGTAGAATAAAGATGCAAATTAAACCAACAATGAAATTTGTTGTTGTTATTCTTGTTGTTTTGAGACGGAGTCTCACTCTGTTGCCCAGGCCGGAGTGCAGTGGCACGATCTTGGCTCACTGCCACCTCTGCCTCCCAGTTTCAAGCAGTTCTCCTGCCACAGCCTCCTGAGTAGCTGGAATTACAGGCGTGCACCATCACGCCCAGCTAATTTTTGTATTTTTGGTAGAGATGGGGTTTCACCATGTTGGCCAGGCTGGTCTCGAACTCCTGACTTCAAGTGATCGCTCTGCCTTGGCCTTCCAAAGTGCTGGGATTACAGGCGTGAGCCACTGTGCCCGGCCATGAAATGTTATTTTTCTTCATTCCATTAGACTGGCAAAATATATAATGTCGAAAAATATCAGGTGTTGGGGAGGATTTGAGGAAATGAGTTTTCTTGACAGTGTTGGCAGTAGCATATGTTGGTATAGCCACTTTGGAGGGCAATTCGGACTATACTATTAATCTATAAACTACACACACACACCCCTCAACCATGTCAAGTGCAGGGTTGATTATTCTAAGAGTAATGCAAACCATATTTTTCAATCTGTACTATCACAAAAGCACAAAAATAAAGATCATGAAAATTATAATGTACACAACTGACAATTTGCTGAAATTAGAAAACCCCAACAGATCATGGTAACTCCCTTTTGAGAACAGAGGTTAAGTGGAGGATGGGAGCCAACCAACCAATATTATAGCATCCACCTTAGAGAAACACTCACATATGTGTATAAGTTTTTCATTGGAGCACTGTTTACAATAGAATGAAAACCGCCTTCAAAAGTTCATCAGTAAGGCCAGGCGCAGTGGCTCATTACCTGTAATCCCAGCACTTTGGGAGGCCAAGGTGGGCGGATCACAAGGTCAAGAGATTGAAACCATCCTGGCCAACGTGGTGAAATGCCGTCTCTACTAAAAATACAAAAATTAGCTGGGCGTGGTGGCACATGCCTGTAATACCAGCTACTCGGGAGGCTGAGGCAGAAGAATCACTTAAACCCGAGAGGCAGAGGTTGCAGTGAGCCAAGATCGCACCACTGCACTCCAGCCTGGTGACAGAGCGAGACTCCGTCTTAAAAGAAAAAGAAAGAAAAAAAAAGTTCATCAGTAGGGAAATGCTTAAATTACAATGGCTTCACACCATGTGTCAGTAAAAGAATGAAGCAGATGTTTGTGTCCAGATGTGGGAATATCTCCAAATTATGTTATTGGATAAATATTTTTCAACAAACTATAGAATGATAAGTACAATTGATGCATATACAATTGATATATATATATTTATCTAGATCTAGATAAATGTGTATAAACTAATTTTTAAAGTTCTAAAAACATACATACTAAAATGACAGCAACCTCTGGGGAAGGGACTGAGAAAAAGGAGGTCAAAAAAGATGTTAACTTTACCTGTAATGTTCAGTTTTAAAATTTACAATGAAAATGTATTCATGTATTTTTATGCAATTAATATGAACAACATTTTTAAAAGAAAGAAGCTCTTACAGAGAAAGTCACAAACCCATGTGGGATATGCTCACCAAGAAACTCCATGTATTCACAGGTTCACTTCTTTGGTGCTTTCCTCAGGATACTGGAAAAGCCATATTTAGCAAAGAGTTTCAACTTTTGCTCACCTGTCTGTTTTTAACTTTTATTTTAGTTTCAGGGGTACATGTGCAAGTTTGTTATACAGGTAAATTATGTCTTGTGGGTGTTTGGCGTATAGATTATTTCATCACCCAGGTCATGAGCATAGTACCCAACAGGTAGTTTTTCAACCCTCTCCTTCCTCCCACTCTTCACCCTCAGGTAAGCTCCAGTGGCTCTTGTTCTCTTCTCTGTCTCCATGTGTACTCAATGTTTAGCTTCCACTTATAAGTGAGAACATGTGGTATTTGGTTTTCTGTTCCTGTGTTAGTTCGCTTAGGATAACGGCCTCCAGCTCCATCCATGTTGCTGCCAAGGTCATGATCTTGTTCTTTTTATGGCTGCATAGTATTCCGTGATGTATATGTACCATATTTTCTTTATCTAATCTACCACTAATGGATATTAGATTGATTTCATGTCTTTGCTATTGTGAATAGTACCGCAATGAACATACATGTGCATGTGTCTTCACAGTAGAACGATTTCTATTCCTTTGGGTATGCACCCCATAATGGGATTGCTGGGTCGAATAGTAATTCTGTTTTAAATTTTTTGAGAAATTGCCAAACTGCTTTCCACAGGCTCACCTGTGTTTTAATTCTTTTAAACTTCTCCTGCTTCTTTGGTGAAGAAAGCTTCATATCATGAGAAAGAGAAGAAGGGGGAAAGAGGAAGAGAGGGAGCAGGAGGGAAGAGGGCAAAGAGGAAGAGGAAGGAGAAGGGGAAGGTAAGGCAGGGAAAACCATACCTCTATATTCCCCATGAGAAAAAGGGTCCCTATCTTAGAATCCTGGCCCTATCACTTAATAGCTGTGTGAACTTGAGTGAGTATCTTCATTTTTGGATTCTCAGTTTTCTCTCCTGTAAACCAGAGAGCTCATAAGAAAGCCTAGGTAAGTTGTCCAGCGTGTGGCTTGGGTGGGGACTGCACTGGGTACTTTTCACAATATAGATATGTAGAGAGTAAGAGCTGAGGCCCTGAGACCAAGGTGCTGGCTGGCTCCTCTACACTGGAATATGATTAATTCCATCTGATGGAGGCTGACCAAGTCCTCCCATCTGTTATTTAACAAAGAAAAGGAAACAAGATTTCATCAGTGAGCCAAACCTCAGATCTGCAGAAATCCATCGATGCAAGATGAATTAATTCTCCATGTTATTATTATCATTAGACTTTACATTTATAGCACTCAACCATTTACAAAGCACTTTCCTTTCCATTACCTAATGTGATTCTCACCACAACTTAAGGTTATCAAGGCAGATGATGTTTGCATTTCCATAGGAGGAAATTAAGGCTGAAAAGTTAAGGGGTTTTCCAGGGTCACTTAGGAGTAGAGCAGAGATTCAAACTCAATTTCGTTCAGTTACAAAGCCTGTGCTCCTTCCACTGCACCTCTGTGACTTACCCTAACCATTGGTCCCTCAATGATATGAGCAAATCCGTGCAGGTGGAGTGGGTGTGGGACAGGCAGGAGCGTAGGTGAGGAGAGTGAAGGGTAATTGTCTCTCCTTCTCCTTCTCCTCCTCCTTCTCTTTCTCCTTCCATAATCATTTCTTGATTCCCCCTCCCACTACCAGTTTAACACAGGAAACAGTCTGCTTTGTAGTTACTCTATAGAAAGGACCGCAAATACCAACTTCCTTTGTGGGAAAATTCTCTCAACTCGACCTTTTATATAATCCAAAACCATTAGGCTTGAATCGTCCTTCTCTGCTGCATTAAGATATCATTCATGTCAGGTCCTTGTCTGCCTTTCTCCCTGATAAAGTTGCCCCTCCATCTCCAGCTCTCTGCTCCCTTTACGAACATGAGAAACAGGGGCATTTTTATACTCTACATTTGTTTGGGCTCCTTCTGAGTCCTGAGGGAATATTCTGAGATCATGCTTTCCCTGTGAATCTATTGAAATCGATTTTCCTTCTTCCTACATGTGAGGTGAACTGTGATTTCTTGGCCTGGGTGGCTTTGTTCCTGGCCAAAAATAAAAGAGGAAATTTGATCAGGAAAAATCATTTGGGCTGGTTTTCAAGAACCTGGTGAAAACTTTCAGAATTTGCATGTTCTCAGATGGAGTCACACACAGACTAAGAAGAAAAGGGAGGAGGGAGAGAATGAAGAGGAGGAGGAGAGATAAAAAGAAGAAAAGAAACCAAAAAAAAGAAACACTTTTATATCAGGAAATGTTGACATTTTTAAAACAACATATTTTTTCCTGCCTGTGAACCTTAAGCTACGCTTCCAAATCAAGACCTAGAAAAGTCAGCCCAGAATCACGTTTTCATAGTATCTCCTGCATCAATAATATATGAAAGTAATTGTAAATCCTCTGTCTGAAATATGGGAAGGAAAGACAAAAATTTTTCATCCGGGCGACTTGGATAAGATCAGGGACCAAATACCACGATGTCTTTATGAGCCCCTTCCATGATAGTAATTACTAAGAAAAGTGGCTTCACTGCCAAAGCAAAGAGCTGAAGTAGTTTGCTGCATAATTTAGATTCACTTGGCCTAAATTCGTCAAGGAATTGAGAATTTGGGGGTGTTGGAGGCAGTAGACTTTCTTTGCCTGGGGAGTAGTCTCACTTTTCACCTTCATTTGTCACTAGATATCAAATTCCTCTAAAAGCTCAAGTAAGCAGGCATACGAGCAGCTTACTGATATTTCTACATTATTATTGCTCTGCAAAATTAACATTTATTGAAGATTAACTGTGTGCTAGAGACTTCGCATATATCATCTCATTTCATTCTCTTGAAACATCCTCAGGAAAAAAATCTATATCTCAACCCTGATTTTCAGTTAAGGACACTGGTATTCCAAGAGAGACTCAGTAAGCTGCCCAAGATGACAGAGCCAGTAGGTGGAAAAGAAAGGATGTGAATTCACCTCTATCTCATACACACACACATACACACACTCACACACACACACTCACTCAAACACACACACACAGCATTTTGTTTGGATTCATCAAAAAGGGAGCACATGAAAAAACTGCTGGGAAATCTATGTGTGATAAAATATAGTGAGTTTGCTTTTACAATGATTACTGGGAGGAATTTATATTTGTAAAGTGAGTTGTCATGAAATCAGGTGATGAATTCGATCTATACATTCTTGGAAGAGATTTCCTTATTCATTCTGTTTTATACACTTAGAAAATGAGTTTAGTCAGGAGATCAAGACCATCCTGGCTAACACGGTGAAACCCTATCTCTACTAAAAATACAAAAAATTAGCTGGGCGCGGTAGCATGCATCTGTAATCCTAGCTACTCGGGAGGTTGAGGAGGAGAATCCCTTGAACCCGCGAGGCAGAGGTTGCAGTGAGACAAGATCGGGCCACTGCACTCCAGCCTGGGTAACAGAGCGAGACGCCATCTCGGAAAAAAAAAAAAAGAGAGAGAAGAAAATGAGTTTAGGTGACTTGGCTTAGGGAGTCATTAGTTAAATGAGAACTATGACACTATGACAAAAGGTACCTGAGCTTTTGGCTCTCTGGCCTTGTTTAAAGCATGTTATGGGTTATCATTATAAAAGACAACCCTCGCCCCATCATGGATATGTAGACTTGGATATTGTAGATTGTGGTTTTGGTGACTGTTTTGTTGACTGATGGTTAAATTTAGCTTATGATAGAGGAAGAGAGCTTCCTCAATGCAGTGTAGTAGTTAAGAGAACAAACCTTAGGATCAAACAGACTGAATATGAATTCACATTCTACCTCTTAATGGTTATGTGCCCAGGACAAGTTATTCAATACCTGGAGCACCCATTTTCTCATTCGAAATGCGGGAATGAGAAAAGTATCCACCTCACTGGTTTACTGTGGAGGTGAGTTAACTCATGTAACCCACTTGTTCACAAAACCTATTTTAGTTATCATTAGAGGCACACTCAGGCAAAAAAAATACCAGGCTTTTAAAAAATGCAGTGGGCATACCTTCTTAAAACTAAGTGTGAGTATTAAAATCATTTTTCCAGAAAAAAAGTAATCTCTCAGGTGTATAGGCAAAATTAGAGTTGAGGTTGAGGTTACTTTTTATATTCATCATTTCCCTTTCAGAAAATTCAACGCATAAGCCACCAATACAAAGCACCAGTCATCCTGTATTAGATAAAATTGAAGATGGAGAAATGTTTTCCTCCTTCTCATAAACAACCATGTCACAAACGTATTTAAATCTGACCTACGCTAGTCAGCAATTTTCCTGTTTCCACTGTGGCTCTATTAAATACCTAGTCACCATCCTATATATAAAAATATTATATAATCAGAAATCAATCTCATACAGCTCTCTACCAAGAATGGATAACAATGACCTTAAGTATTCCTTCTATAATTTACTTTGGCATAATTAATGATAACTTTATTAGATGTTAGTTATTGGACAAGCTTACAGAGAATATAATATACTTACCATCAGTAGATTCTAGAAACAAAAATTATTAAATAAATGAAGAAAGGAATAAATGAGTAAATAAGTAAATAACGTAAGAATTGCAGAATTCTCACCTATCCAAAAACGTTTTCAGGGACAAAACAAAGAACATTAGCGCCACCTCGAGGCAGAAGTCTATTTGAAACGTAAGATAGATCTGAATCTTAGGAGAACATTAGCACTAAAAGGAGTAGCAGAGATGGTCATTAGGGCCCTGTGTGGCCATAAGTGGTGGCGCATAGGCGGCGACTGAGCACTTGAAATTTGGATAGTCCAAATTGAGATGTACTGTGAGTGTAAAATACACACCAGATTTTGAAGATGGAAAAAAGAATGTAAAACATCTCATTCCTAATGTTTATATTGATGACATGATAAAATAATATTTTTGATTATATAATGTTAAGTACAATATTATTATAATTATTATTAATTTTACCCAGTTATTTTTAACTTTTTAATGTGGCAGCTAGAAATTTAAAATTAAATCTGTAGCTCACGTTGTCTTTCTATTGGACAATACTAGTCCCAACCTTACTGCTCAGAATGTGGGCCAGAGACCAGCAGCATGGCTATTTAGTACCCGGGAGCTTGTTAGAAATGCAGAATCCCCGGCCTTATCCCCAGCCTTCTGAATCAGTTTTGCATTTCAGCAAAATCTCCAGGTGACTGGTATGTATATTAAGTTTGAAACTTGCTGATGTAATCCAATCCCCTTGTTTTACAAATGCGCAAACTAAGACCCGTGGTGGCGGCATGGCTCGTTTGTGGTTATCTACCCGGTGACCCTAAAACCCCGGTGATCTTGAAACTAATAAATATCCACTTTATAATACATCCTCCTGAGGACCCATCCGTTGCTTAGAGTAAAAATAAAGTAAGACTACTGCTTCACTGGCAAACAAAACACATTATTGTAAATATACAAGAAAATGTGGTGTCCTTAGGGATCCTTGTAACAGAATTGTAGGGCATTCAGTGTTTGTGTAAGTCAGTGACTACACTTAGAAAACCTCTGCTGTCTAAGCTATTACTACAAATAACACACTTTGGCCATGAAAAAAGGCCAGAGTGCAGAATCAATAATATGCATTCCAATCACTGAGTCAGTAAAATCAATTTAAAGAAGACTGATTCCTTTATGCTAAGTAAGAAGGAATTACAGTTTTGTAACTGAGTTCCTTGTGGGAAAGTCTTATTCATTCTTCCAGTGTCCAGCTCCCCACAATATATTTAGCACATACAAGATTTTGAATAACTATTTGTTGAATGAAAACATTCGTTTCTGTTTATTGGGTCTATACCTCAGGAAACATCCCCTTCTTTACATTGTCTAGTAACAATGTAAAGAAACTAAGGAAAACACTGAAGTAGGAACCACAGCTAAAATTAGTAGTGATTTTATGCCAAAATCTCTTTGTAACTAAACACATTGTTAAGAGAAAATTCAAATAGATGTTAGCTTTGGTTGTGAAAATAAAATCCATTGCATAGAAAGGTGAGGTTCCAATTAAAATAATACTGGCAGGTAACTCCAAGGAGCAAAAGTGGTTAAAATATTTTCACTCATCTTTGTGAAGATTGTCATAAGACAGATTAATCAAGCCTAATCAATTCCCGGGGTGCTGTGCATATGAACCAAATGTTCCTCTCAGAAGAGAGCATTTCTTTGAATACCAAATGGAAAATGTAGATTTAACTTAGGAAATGAAGTTTTGTGTTATATAAATTGAATATACTAAGTAGAATAGGAAGCACCTTAATGAAATGACTTTTTTTTTTATGATGTAAGTCATATAGGAAGGAAAGTTTAACTCCCACTCTCTTCCTTTCAATTGTCCCATTTCCTCTTGTTTTATCCATTACTCATGTCGTTTTGTCATTAGCCTAAATAAAATAATGGGACATCAATCCTACTTGTTATACATAATAATGAACAGATTACTGTCACATATAATTATTGAAATGGTAATAATAATAAATAGTAAACCAAAATATTAATTTATATATCATTAATTTGGCAATACCTTACAGCATTTCCTCTATCACTGTCTTGAATGTGTACTGAATAATTCATTCATTCAATAATATATATTGAGAACTTCTATGCCAGGCACTGACACAGTCACTAGAAATACAGCAGGGAATAAAATAGTCTTTCCCTCCTACAGTCTGTGCATAAATGATGAAACGCGCAGCATATCAGAATGTAATAAGTGACATGGAGAACACTAAGGGGGAAATGCCAAGGAGGCAGAGGAGCTGTTTTACTCGGATTGGTCTTGCTTAAGGGGAATTTTGAGTACGGACTTGAAAAAAGCAAGGGAGGAGGGCATGCAGATATATGGGAACAGAAGGACAGAGGCCCCAAGGCAGGAGCATGCCTAGCAGGTTGAGGAACAATGTAGAGGGAGGAGTGGAGTGGACACAGCCAGAGAGGTAGCAGGGCCCTGATCAGCCAGGCCCTTGCAGCCACTGTAAGGACTTTGGATTTTCCTCTAAAGTGAGAGAGAAAGCCACTAACTACAGAGTTTAGCAGAGATATCCATGACCTATTAATAACATCTTTGGAAGAAATCACTTAAGTGCTGTGTTGGAAATAAATCTTAGGGGCCTCAGCGGAAGAGGGAGGTGAGTTAGAAGATTGTTATAATAATCCAGGCAGGAGAAGATGATGACTTGGACCAGGATGGTAGTAGTGAAGATAATGAGATGGTATCAAATCCTAGACATATTTTGAAGGTCAAACTAGCAGGATTTGAAGATGGTTTGGATGTGGTATATAAGAAGACAAGAGGAAACGTCAAGCTTTTTGAGCAATTTGAAGAATAGAGATACCAGTTCCCAGGAAAACAGACGTGAGTAGATTTGGGTGAGGGGAGGAGGAGAATGATCAGAGATTGCTTTTGGAGATAAATTTAAAATGGCTTTTACTTATTCTTTTTTTTAATTGAATACATAAGATCAGGATTCAAGGGAGAAGTTGAGGCTGGAGTCCTTGGTGTTATTTCAATCCTGAGACTGGATGAGATCACCAAAGGAGTGTAGATGGAACCAAGAAGGTTCTTCACAACTGAGTCTTGGAATATCCAACACCACAAGGAATTGGCTATTGTTTAACTGTTCAGATGCTTAGTGTTGTTGTTCCTCAACCAAAATGTCAGATCCTTGAGGCTACAGCCCATGCCTTTGTTGTATTCACTAGGCACTTTGCCCATGGTAGTTACTAAGTAAATATTTACTGAATGAGTGAATAAATGGGTGTACCAGGCAATGTTTGAAGGGGTTACCAAGATTAAGGAAGAAAAAGTATGGGAAGCCAGGCATGGTGGCTCATGCCTGTAACCACAGCACTTTGGGAGGCAAAGACAGGAGGATCACTTGCATTCAAGATTTCAAGACCAGCCTGGGCAACATAAGGAGACCCTGTCTCTTTTCTCTCTAGAAAAAATAAAAAATTAGCTGGGTATGATGGTGCGCACCTGTAGTCCTGTCTACTCAGGAGGCTGAAATGGGAGGATTGCTTGAGCCTGGGAGGTTGAGGCTGCAATGAGCCAGGATTGTCTCACTGCACTTCAGCCTAGGTGACAGAGTGAGACCCTGTCGAAAGAAAAGAAAAGAGAAAGAGGGAGAAAGAAAGATGAAAGAAAGAAAAAGAAAGAAGGAAGGAAGGAAAGAAGGAAGGGAGGAAGGGAGGAAGGGAGGGAGGGAGAAAGGGAGGGAGGGAGGAAGGGAGGGAGACAAAAAAAAGAAAAAGTATGGGAGACTGGTCTTTGTTCAGTCCCCATCACTTACTTCTCCACCTGTTTAATGAATGAATTTGAGAAAAGAAATTGAAACCATAAGGCTCAGTAGATTCTGGGCTGTTGCTTTTACAGGAGAGGCTGGAGTTCTAAGTGAGATAGCCATTTCTGAGCCAGGAGAGGGACAGGGGAGTGATAAATTACCCTCTCTCAGACCTCAATGTGTTGTTATGTGGTCTTTCGTGGCTGGCTTCTTTCACTTAGCATAATGTTTTCGAGGGTCATCCATGTTGGAGCATGTATCCACCCTTCCTTCCTTCTTATGGTCAAGAACTATTCTATTGTATGGAATACCACATTTTGTTTACTTATTCATCAGCTGACAGGCATTTAGATTGTTTCCACCTTTAGCTATGATGAATAATGCCGCTGTAAACATTCAGGCACAAGTTCTTGTGTAGACATATGTTTTTAATTCTTTGGGGTGTGAACCTAGGAGTGGAATTGCTAGATCAAATAGTATCTCTGTGTTTAACTTTTTGGGGAACTTTCTGACTGATTTCCAAGGTGGACGCACCATTTTTCATTCCCACAGTGTATGAAGTTTCAAGTTTCCCCAAATCCTGGCCAGCACTTATTATAGTCGTGCTAGTAGATAGGTCTTTCATTGAAGTTCTGATTGTTGCATTTCCCTGGTGGATAGCAATGTTGAGGATCTTTTTAATTTAATTTAATTTAATTTGAGACAGAATCTCACTCTGTCACCCAGGCTGGAGTGCAGTGGCGCTATCTTGGCTTACTACAACCTCCACCTCCCAGGTTCAAGTGATTCTTATGCCTCAGCCTCCCAAGTAGCTGGGATTACAGGCATCTGCCCCCACACCAGGCTAATTTTTGTATTTTTAGTAGAGACAGGGTTTCACCATGTTGCCCAGGCTGGTTTCCAACTGCTGAGCTCAAGCCCACCTCGGCCTCCCAAAGTGCTAAGATTATAGGCATGAGCCACTGCGTTTGGCCCATTGAGAATCTTTTGATGTGCTTCTTGGCCATTTCTATATTTTTCTTTATTCCTTCCCTCACCACACACAGACTGGTTTGGATCCTATTTCTATTACAATGGTCCTTACATTTTTAACATAAACTTGAGGCTTTAAGTCAAACATGATATTAATAGTTCTTATTCTTCTCCCAAACACAGGGCTCTTAAAAGAATTTATCACTTTATCCCATCTTAATGATTATCTAGTATTTTATTCCAACTTTATTTTTCACACTCTAAAAGTTTTGTCATTTTTTACAGTATTTACTTAGTTACTTAACTAAATACTCATTTGCTAATTACATTGTTTACCATTGCTCACTACACCTCACTCTTTTTTTTGGGTTCAACTTCCTTCTTCCTGAAGGACAAGCAACGGCATTTTTCCAACAAGACCCTATAAGTGATTAATTGTGTTTGGTCTATCAATTAAAAAAACTTTGTCATCACTCTTGAATGATAGTTTCTTTTGTATAGACTCTAACTGACACTTTGCTTTAGTATTTTGAAACATTATTCCATTTATTCCTGGCTCCTAATATTGCTGTTGTAAGTCTGATTACTGCTCCTCTAGGTAATTTGCCCTTTTTCTCTGGGTGCATTTAAGATTTTTTGTGTGCTCTGTTTCTAATATTCATTTTTACTTCTGCATCTAGATACCTGTGTTTATATATTCTGCCCATTTCATTGTGTGTCTTAAATATGAAGTTTTTTTTTTTTTTTTTTTTGAGACAGGGTCTTGCTCTGTCACTCAGGCTGGAGTCCAGTGGCACAATCAGAGCTAACTGCAGCCTCATCCTCCGAGGCTCAAGAGATCCTCCTGCCTTAGCCTCCTAAGTAGCTGGGACTACAGGTGCATGCTACCACATCCAGCTAATGTTTTTTATCTTTAGTAGAGATGAGGCCTCACTGTGTTACTCAGGCTGGTCTTGAACTCTTGAGCTCAAGCAGTTCTCCCACCTTGGCCTCCCAGTGCTGGAATTACAGGCATGACCCACCATGTCCAGGCAAGATTCACATTTTTTGTGTGAATCTTGTTCTAGTTCTGTCACCCAGGCTGGAGTGCAGTGGTGCAATCTCAGCTCACTGCAACCTCCGCCTCCCGGGTTCAAGAGATTCTCCTGCCTCAGCCTCCCAAGTAGCTGGGATTACAGGTGCCCACCACTGCGCCCAGCTAATTTCTGTATTTTTAGTAGAGATGGGGTTTCACTGTGTTGGCCAGGCTGGTCTTGAACTCCTGACCTCGTGATCTACCCACCTCGGCCTCCCAAAGTGCTGGGATTACAGGCATGAGCCACCGCACCCGGCTGAGATTCACATTTTTTATCAATTTGGAAATTTTCAAACATTACCCTTTCAAACTTTACCTGTTCTTCATTTTCTGTTTTTCTTCTGGCATCATACTGTTTGGCTCTCTTCCTTTTCTCCTCCATGTTTCTTACCTTCTTTCATTTTCCATCTCTGTTAATCTCTGCTGCTTTCTGGGTATCTACCAGAAGATTTAGCTTCTGGATCACTAGTTCTCTAGGTATCCCTAATAAGTTATTCAATCATCACTCACGTTTTACTTTCTAATTTTGTTTTTTTTTTTTTTTTTCAGATGGGTTCTTACTTTGTCGCCCAGGCTGGGGTGCACTGGCATGATCATAATTCACCGCAGGAACTCCTGGGCTCGAGCCATCCTCCCTTCTCAGGCTCCCAAGTAGCTAAGATTATAAGCACGCACCACTGCAATCAGCTAATTTTTAAATTTCTTGTAGAGATAAAGACTCGCCATCTTGCCTAGGCTGATCTCAAACTGCTGGCCTCAAGCGATCCTCCCATCTTGACCTTCCAACATGTGGGGATTATAAGCATAAGCCACAGCACCTTGCCCAGCTATTTCTTTTTTAGAAGTTCTATTTGAGGCCAGGCACAGTGGCTCACGCCTGTAATCCCAGCACTTTGGGAAGCCCAGGATGGGAAGATCACCTGAGGTCAGGAGTTTGAGACCAGCCTCGCCAACATGGCAAAACCCTGTCTCTACTAAAAATACAAAATTAGCCGGGTGTGGTGGTGGGCACCCATAATCCCATCTACTCAGGAGGCTGAGGCAGGAGAATTGCTTGAATCTAGGAGGTGAAGGCTGTAGTCAAGAGGTGAAGGTGAGTCAAGATCACGCCACAGCACTTCAGCCTGGGTGGCACAGCGAGACCTCTGTCTCAAAAACAACAAAAAAAGAAGTTATATTTGGATCTATAAAATCTGCTTGGTCTTAATAGTGCATTCTTCACTAGGGGTTTAAATTCTCCTAGTGTGCCTTTGATCATTTTGAACATATTTATTTTATATTCTTTCCCACTGTCATTCAGTTATCTCAGTCTCTTAGTGTTCTGTATTCTTGATTTTTATCACTCATAGCAGATCACTTCTCCATGAGTTTTGTGCCTTTTTAGGAACTCATCTTTAATGTGAGTTTTTGTTGTTGTTGTTTTTCTTTCTGACCATCTTTTCCAAGTGGTTTGGTATTTGTTTGTGCTAGACAGAACTATCAAAAGCTTAGACTGATATTCATGTTACCTTCTCACCTGAGAAAGATGACTAATGAAAGAACCGATAACCAGGAAATTAGATCTGAGGTAAACAACTAGAGAGCAGACAGGTTGATATTTTTCCGCTTCCCAAAGTCCAAGCTTCTACAGACAAGCCATTCTTAAAATCTATCTCTGCCAGTGAGTAGAGGTTTTTTTTTTGACTAATATTGGTACATTTTTTTAAATCAGAAGGCTCCAGATAAATCTTATAAACTATGTATTATTGGTTTAAGACATAGATGATAGCAGCAGGCTAACACTCCTGCCATAAGAAAGAAATAGAAAAAAACATGCCAGACACGGTGGCTCATGCCTGTAATCCCAGCACTTCGGGAAGCCAAGGCAGGTGGATCACGAGGTCAGGAGTTCGAGACCAGCCTGGCCAATATGGTGAAACCCCATCTCTACTAAAAACACAAAAATTAGCCAGGCTTGGTAGCGGGTGCCTGTAGTCCCAGCTACTCGGGAGGCTGAGGCAGAAGAATCGCTTGAACCTGGGAGGAAGAGGTTGCAGTGAGCCAAGATTGCGCCACTGCACTCCAGCCTGGGCAACAGAGTGAGACTCCATCTCAAAAAAAAAAGAAAAAAAAAAAGAAGAAGAGAAAAACATAAACAAAAACAAAAACCATATTTTAAGACACTGAAAAAACTACAGAAACAAAATCTAGAGAAATTAAATTCCAGAGAGGGAGAAGTCCTTTCTAGGAAATTGGCAGTCACTTCTATTCTGTTGCTCTATGTGCAACAAGAGTAAGAGTAAAGGGTGGGGGCCGGGCGCAGTGGCTCACGCTTGTAATCCCAGCACTTTGGGAGGCCGAGGGGGGCGGATCACGAGGTGAGGAGATCGAGACCACGGTGAAACCCCGTCTCTACTAAAAATACAAAAAATTAGCCGGGCGTGGTGGCGGGTGCCTGTAGTCCCAGCTACTCGGAGAGGCTGAGGCAGGAGAATGGCGTGAACCCAGGAGGTGGAGCTTGCAGTGAGCTGAGATCGTGCCACTGCACACTAGCCTGGGTGAGAGAGCGAGACTCCATCTCAAAAAAAAAGAGTAAAGGGTGGAGTCTCTCTGAGGGAAAACACTGACTTCAATCTCTATGGTCCTTTTATACACAATGTCTGACATATAATGAAAAAGTATGAAATGTGAAGCACAAAAAATTGTGACCTATAATCAAAGTAAAAACAGACACTAGAAGCAGATACACAGATAACTCAACCAAATAGACACATGCAATATCTTTAATGCTTATGCACCTCATAACATAGCTTCAAAATACACAAAGCAAACAGACAGAAATAAAATGAAAGACAGACAAATCCATAATCATTGCATATATTAACATATCTCCCTTAGGAAATAGTAGACTAAGCAGACAAGAATATCAGTAAAGATAAAACCGTCCCTATGAACTTTATAAAATAAATCAGGAAAGAAGGGAGAGGCGGGAACAAAAATAAACCGAGCTTGCAACACATTTAGCATTTAATCATTAGATCAGCTTCCTCTCTGACCCGCTTCCTCATAGTTGTCTGCCTATCGTCTTAGACTCATGTAGGCCCTAGATTATAGTTCTCTTTAACTGCTCTATAAACAAAACTTACTAAACATTATGCAACATTAAGTTTTCCTTTTGAGATATAGTTTCAGGTCCTGCATACCAGTGAAACTACTGACATCAGCTGGTCTGAAGGACCCCACAAGGAGCTGACTCTCCAAAGAATACAGTGTCTACATCCTGATGATTTCATCTCCCTTACCCCAACCAATCAATGACACCAATTTTGCAGTCCTTTCCCCTTCACTGTCCCCTTAAAATCTCCAGCCCAGAACTCCTTGGGGAGATAAATTTGAGGGTCTCCTCCTATCTCCTCACTTAGTACCCTGTGATCATTAAACTCTCTGCTGCAAACCCTGATGTCTCAGCATATTGGTATGTTACCGTGCAGTAGGCATATAAACCTGTTGATCATTTAACATGATATAAAATATTTGAGTACTACTAACCAACTTGATTCCGTTGAAATTTAGAAAATACTATACTCAAATATTGTAGAACACACTTTCTTTTCAAGTACACCTAAATATTTACAAAATACACCACATTCTGGAACATAAAGCAAGTCTCAAAACATTTCAAAGGATTGAAATCATATAAAAATATTTATTGAGCAGTGTAATTGAACTAGAAATCAGTAACAGAAAGATAACTAAAGAATTCAAAAATGGTGGAAATTGAGAGAGGAAGTCATAATGGAAATTGTAAATTTTATTTAACTAAACAATAATAAAAAATTTTCGGCCGGCACAGTGCCTCACGCCTATAATCCCAGCACTTTGGGAGGCCAAGGCGGGAGGATCATGAGGCCAGGAGATCGAGACCATCCTGGCTAACATGGTGAAACCCCATCTCTACTAAAAATACAAAAAAAAATTAGCCAAGCGTGGTGGCGGATGCCTATAGTCCCAACTACTTGGGAAGCTGAGGCAGGAGAATGGCGTGAACCCAGAAGGTGGAGCTTGCAGTGAGCCAAGATCACGCCACTGCACTCCAGCCTGGGTGACAGAGCAAGACTCCATCTCAAAATAATAATAATAATAATAATAATAATAATAATAATAATGATAATAATAAATTTTCTATCAAAATTTGTGAGATGCAGTTAAATCAATGCCTAGAGGAAAAACAATAGTTAAGATGCTCATTAGAAAAAAATATATTTTATTTCAATGATCTAAGCTTCCATCTCAAGAAGCTAGAGGCCTTGCAAAGTAGCTCACACCTATAATCCTAGCACTTTGGGAGGCCAAGGCAGGAGGACTGCTTGAGGCCAGGAGTTCCAGACCAGCCTGGGCAACATAGGGAGACTCTGTCTCTCAAAAAAATCTTTTTTTAATTAGCTGGGCCTGGTAGCACAAAAAACCTGTCGTCTCAGCCACTCAGGAGGCTGAGGTGGGAGAATCACTTGAGCCTGGGAGGTGGAAGTTACAGTGATCCGTGATCACACCACTGCACTCCAATCTGTATGATAGACTGAGCTCCTGTCTCAAAAAAAGGAAGTCAGAAAAAAGTGGCAGATTACACTCAAGAAATCAGAAAGAAGGGAATACAAATCAGAGCAAAAAAAAAAAATTCAACGAAATCAAAGACAAATATAAATAGGGAAAAAAATCAAGAAATCCAACAGTTTGTTCTCAGAAAAGATTAATAAAATTTTTATAAAACTCTAGCAAGACTGGTAAGAAAGAAAATACAAATTATCAATGTCAGAAAAGAAAAATGGGACATAACTTTAGATCTCTACTGACATTTAAAAGGATACAAGATTATTCTGTATAACTAGATATTAATGACTTAGAAGAAATGGATAAAATTCTTGAAAAACATAACTTTCCTAAACTGATACAAAAACAAAAAGTGAATAGTCCTATATCTGTTTTTTAAAATTGAATCCATAATTTAAAACCTTCCTACAAAAACATCCTCAAGCTCAGGTGGCCTCACTGGTAAATTCTACTAGCATTTAATGAAAAATTAAGCTATTCATTTTTCTTTTTTTTTTTTTTTTTTTGAGACAGAGTCTCACTCTGTCACCCAGGCTGGAGTGCAGTGGTGCAATCTCGGCTCACTGCAAGCTCCGCCTCCCGGGTTCACACCATTCTCCTGCCTCAGCCTCTCCGAGTAGCCGGGACTACAGGCGCCCGCCACCACGCCCGGCTAATTTTTTTGTATTTTTAGTAGAGACGGGGTTTCACCGTAGTCTCGATCTCCTCACCTCGTGATCCGCCCACCTCGGCCTCCCAAAGTGCTGGGATTACAAGCGTGAGCCACCGCGCCCGGCCTAAGCTATTCATATATAAACTCTTTCAAAGACAAGAACAAGAAGGAACAATTCCCAGCTTGTTTTATGAACTCATATGACCCTGATACCAAAATCTGACAAGGACATTACAAGAAAATAAATCTTCAAACCAATATTCCTCATAAACAAAGACACAAATAATCCTCATCAAAATATTAACAAGTCAAACCCAAAAATATATTAAAAAGTATATTAAATAATGACCAAGTGGGGTTTATCCCAAGAATGCAGGTTGGTATAATTTTTGTAAATCAATGAAATTAATCACATTAAGAGAACGAAAGGAAAAACACGTGGTTATCTCAATAAACACATCAAAGTATATAATAAAATTCAGCATCTTTCATGATTAAAAAAACTCTTAACAAACTTGAAATAAAAAAAAAACTTCTTCAACCTAATAAATGGTATCTGGGTATCTGTGAAAAACCTGCAGCTAACATTATACTTAATGATGAAAGACTGAATGCTTTGCCCTTAAAATCAGGAACAATGCAAGAATATCTGCTTTCATCACTTCTATTCATCATTGTACTATAAGTTTCACTCAGTACATAAGGCAATCAAAATAAATAAATAAATGCAATTCAGATGGTAAAGGAAGACAGTTTTAGCCCTTATTCACAGATGACATGATTCTAAATATAGAAATCGTAAGGTAGTCACAACCTCTTAGAACCAATAACTAAATTTTGCAGGATCACAATCTACAAGATCAATATTTTAAAAAGCAATTGTTTTTCTACATACAACCTACAAAGAGTTGGAAATGACATAATTAATTATCATTGTCATAAACATCAAATACCTAGAAATGAATTTAAGATGTGTAAGGGTTCTACCCTGAAATTTTAAAAATATTGCTAGGAAAAATAAGGAATAAAGAGACAGATCATGTTCATGTTTTGGAAGATTTAATATTGTCAAGATGATCATTGCTCCCATATTGATCAAATTATTCAATGTAATTGAAATGAAAATCCCAGCAAGAATTGTTTGGAAACTGGCAAGCTGAATCTCAAGTATATATGGAAAACAAAGGGCCTAAAATAGACCAAGATAATGTTGAAAAAGAAACCATGCTGAAGGATTTACATTATCATATTTCAAGACTTGATATCAAGCCATACTAATTAAGAGAATGTGGCATTAATGTTAGGATACATAGATATATGGAATAAAAATGATTCCATAAATAGACCAACACATATTGGTTACTTGATTTATGATGAAGATCCATGCAATTCTGTAGGGAGAAAGATAGTCTTTTCAACAGAAGGTACTGAAGCAATTGAGCACCAACAGAGAAAAAACATACATATTTTTGGCCCTCATCTAATACCATACACAAAATTTAATTGAGATAGTTCATAGATCATAGATTTCAGTGTAAAAGATAAAAGAACAAAACTTCTAGAAGGCCAGGCATGGTGGTTCAAGCCTATAATCCCACCACTTTGGGAGGCCGAGGAGGGAGGATCATTTGAGCCCAAGAGTTCAACACCAGCCTAAGCAACATGGTGAGACTCCATCTCTACAAAAAATTTTTAAATTATCTGGGCATGGTGGCTTAGATCTGTAGTCCCATCTACTCAGGAAGTAAGGCAGAAAGATTACTTAAGCCCAGGAGTTTGAGGCTGCAGTGAGCTATGATAGCACCACTGCACTCCAGCCTTGGTGACAGAGCAAAACTCTGTCTAAGAAAAGGAAACAAACAAAAAACTTCTAGAAGAAAACGTAGAAGACTATCTTCATGATCTTAGGATAAGAAAAGATTTCTTAAATTTGAATCAAAAGCATTAACCATAAAAAAAAGATTGTTAAATTGGACATCATCAAATTTAAAACTCCTAGATATCAAAAGATACCATTAGGAAAGCAAAAAGGCAACAAAGGATTTTTTATCCAGAATATATAAAGAGTTCCTACAGACCAATAAGAGACAAAACAATTTCAAAATGGGCAAAGTCAGACACTTTATAAGAAGATAGCCAAATAACCAATAAGTACATGAAAAGGTGCTAACTTTATTATTCATCAAGGAAATGCAAATGAAACTACAATGAGATACCTTTACAAACTCACTAGAATGGCTATAATTTTTAAAGATTAATAATTTATCCCGTTGGCCAGGATATGGAGCAAGTGAAACTACTGATAGACATAGAAAATGGTACAATGGCCTTGGAAAACTGCTTTGCAGTTTCTACTAAAGCTAAACATATGCTTACTCTATAACCAGAAACTTTTCTTAAAAATGCATACCCAAAATAAATGAGTACTTATGTCCAAAATGATTACACAAGAATGTTCTTGGCAGGTTTATTCATAATAGATTTAAACTGGAAATGATACTAATGCCCAAAAACAGGAGAAGGCATCAATTGCAGTATATTCTTCACTGCAATAAAAAGAATGAATTGTTGTTACATATAACATGAGTGAATTTCCCAGATACTATGTCGCATGAAAGAAGCCAGGCATAAAGAATATATACTGAATGATTCCGTTTACATGAAGTTCAGTAAACAACTCTATGAGGATAGAAATCAAGATGGCAGTTACTGCTGGGGACACGTATAACCTGGAAAGGATCACGAGTAACTTTTAGGTGTTATAAATGTTTTCTATCTTAATCTGAGTGTTAGTTAATGAGTGTATGGGTGGATGAAAAACTCAATTAGAGCACCTGATATACTTTATCATGTCATGCTTCAATAAAAAACTACTTAGCATTGGCCGGGCGCGGTGGCTCACGCCTGTAATCCCAGCACTTTGAGAGGCCAAGGCGGGTGGATCACGAGGTCAGGAGATCAAGACCATCCTGGCTAACACAGTGAAACCCCGTCTCTACTAAAAACACAAAAAATTAGCCGGGCGTGGTGGTGGGCGCCTGTAGTCCCAGCTACTTGGGAGGCTGAGGCAGGAGAATAGCGTGAACCTTGGAGGTGGAGCTTGCAATGAGCCGAGATGGCACCACTGCACTCCAGCCTGGGTGACAGAGCGAGATTCTGTCTCAAAAAATAATAACAATTAAATAAATAAATAAATAAATAAATAAAACTTAGCATTAACACTTGTATTTTAATCAAACATAGACCTAAATGTGAAAGGCAAAATAGTAAAACTTCTAGAAGAAAACACTGAGACTATCTTCATGATCTTGGGATAAGTGAAGATTTTTAAATATGACTCAAAAATACTAACCATAAAAAAATACAAGAGATTGCAATAAAGAATACCAGAGAGTCTATTAGTCTATCGCCTTAACACATTTATCTACAATTTATCCTGTGAACTTTGAGGGTCCCAGCCTTGTATAGAAAGAGAAGATCAGTTCCAATCCCCTCCATCCCAAGGCCCCAGGACTTTCAGTCTTCATGTGAATGCTAAAACCCCAAGTTCTTAAGTCAACAACTCCCACACACATTTCCCTAATTTTTCCTCCCTCCCCAATTCAGGTCATCAGCCTTACCTAATGTCTGATGCTAGGGGAAAAGAAATGTTCAACAAGCATTCCTCCTCATCTTTGCCTAAATCTTTTTTGTTTGTTTGTTTGTTATTGTTTCCCAGGCTGAGAGCAGTGGCGTGATCTCAGCTCACTGTAACCTCCACCTCCCGAGTTCAAGCGAGTCTCCTGCCTCAGCCTGGGATATAGTAGCTGGGATTACAGGCACACGCCACCAAGCCCAGCTAATTTTTTTATTCTTAGTAGAGACAGGGTTTCGTCATGTGGGCCAAGCTGGTCTCGAACTCCTGACCTCAGGTGATCCACCCGCTTCGGCCTCCCAAAGTGCTGGGATTACAGGTGTGAGCCACCACGCCCACCTTTGCCTAAATCTAAACATTTGAGGTTAAGCCAAAAAAGAAGTGACATCTTTATTCTCTAGCTCTTTTATGACACTTCTCCCCACCCCTCGCCCACTGGGTTATCCCATGCAGTGATCTTCCAACTCAAATAGGAAAGATTAACAGCTGCAGGGAAAACGTCAGTTAACCACATTGTACCACATTTTATTCCCTTACATTTGAGAAGCAAAATGGGTAATATTCAGTGTTTAAAGTGGGAAAAGAAGTCCAGGCTTTTGGTGCATACACTTCTTCATGGGATGTTTTTCATAGTTCTCCTGTCAGTCAGCTATTCTCTCCCAACAGAATAATTGCCCCCTACCCGTGACGGCAGAAAACAAATAGGAATGAATTCTACGACCACGGTGATAACTGAAACATGTGGGAAAATAGTGAAGCAGTGTCGTTTTCAGGGGTAAATACCTGAGGTTCGTTGTCTCACACCAAGGGAATCAAGGACACTGACGTAAGAAGTGAGTTTAAGACCAGAGGTTTAACAGGCGAAGGAAGAAAAGAGAACAGCTCTCTCTCCTATGGAGTAAGAGAGGCGCCCAACGGTATCTTCCGGTTTTGTAGAGAAATGCACCAGGTTTTATAGACGTGCTTAAGGAAGCGGTGTATGATCTACATAGGGCCCAAAGATTGGCTGGAGCAGGGGTTCTATTTGCATAGCACAGGAAGAAGCTGGCCACCCCACCCTAATCTTTCATTTTGCAGATGGGGTCTCTACCTGGCCAGAGCCATGTTGTCTGTTCCTTATTGTACATGTGGTTGGCAAAGAAAGGGAGGAGGCTCACGCCTGTAATCCCAGCACTTTGGGAGGCCAAGGCGGGCGAATCACAAGGTCAGGAGTTCGAAACCAGCCCGGCCAATATGGTGAAACCCCGTCTCTACTAAAAATACAAAAATTAGCCGGGGGTGGTGGCGGGTGCCTGTAATCCCAGCTACTCGGGAGGCTGAAGCAGGAGAACCACTTGAACCTGGAAGGTGGTGGTTGTAGTGAGTGGAGATTGTGCCACTGCACTCCAGCCTGGCGACAGAGCAAGACTCTGTTTCAAAAAAAAAAAAAAAAAAAAAAAAATTATAGCTAACTGCAGCTTCAAACTCCTGGGCTCGAGCCACCCACTAGCCTCAGCCGCCCCAAAGTGTTGGGGTTACAGGAATGAGCCACTGCGCCTGACCTTCTGTGGTATGTTTTGATAAAGAGGGGATTTTAATTTTAATGTTGCAGAATGTTGGATATTTTCCTCTAGTTGCTTTTCATATCTTGAATAAGAACACCTTCCTTACCATGAAGTCATGAAAATAGTCTCCTAGGCCAGGTGTGGTGGCTCACACCTGTAATCCCAGCACTTTCGGAGGCTGAGGCGGGTGGATCATCTGATGTCAGGAGTTTGAGACCAGCCTGGCCAACATGGTGAAACCCCGTCTCTACCAAAGATACAAAAATTAGCTGGGCATGGTGGCCGACGCCTGTAATCCCAGCTACTGGGGAGGCTGAGGCAGGAGAATCTCTTGAACCCGGGAGGCGGAGTTTGCAGTGAGCCGAGACCAAGCCACTGCTCTCCAGCCTGGACAACAAGAGCAAAACTCTGTCTCAAAAAAGAAAAAAGCGGCCGGGCATGGTGGCTCACGCCTGTAATCCCAGCACTTTGGGAGGCCGAGGCGAGCGGATCACGAGGTCAGGAGATCGAGACCATCCTGGCTAACACAGTGAAACCCCGTCTCTACTAAAAATACAAAAAATTAGCCGGGTGAGGTGGCGGGCGCCTGTAGTCCCAGCTACTCGGGAGGCTGAGGCAGGCGAATGGTGTGAACCCCGGAGGGCGGAGCCTGCAGTGAGCCGAGATCACGCCACTGCACTCCAGCCTGGGCGACAACAAGACTCTGTCTCAAAAAAAAAAAAAAAGAAAAAAAGCAGAAAATAGTCTTCTGTATTACCTTCTAAAAGATTTCATTTTACCTGTTACATAGGTCTTTAGCCCACCTAGAATTGTTTTGATAAATGGAGTAAGGAAGGGGTCTCATTTCTTTCTATCTCTATCTCTATCATCTCTATCTCCATCTCTATCTCTCAGTTTGTTGATTTGTCCTAGCCTCATTTATTGTAAAGTTCATCCTTTCCCCACTGACACATCATGCAACCTCAAACATACATCCAGGGTTGACATATGTGGGTGTCTTTTTCTGGACTGTCCATTATGCTCCACTGTCTATTTTTCTGTTTCTGCTTCCTTTACCACACTGACATAATTACACACAGTTAACACTCTGTATTAGCCTTGATGTCTCATAGAGTAAGACATCTAACATTTTTCTTCACCTTCAAGAGTGCCTTGGCCACCATGAGCCCTTCTTATTTTCATATAAAGTTTAGAATCAGCTTAAGTTCCACAAAAGATTGGGGTTTGATTGGGATTATATTTATTACAAAAATTAGTTTAGGAAGAATTGTCATCTTAACTATATGGAGTCTTCCAATTTGTAGGCTTAATATACCTCTTCGTTAAACACGTTTTCTTTAATATCAGTAACATTTTATTATTTTATTTGAAGAAGTCTTATGTAGCAAGTAAAAAGTTTCGTCTTCAAAGTTTTCCTTCTTGTTAAAGAATAAATCATAAGTGTTAGAAATAATAGTTCCTTTTAAAGACTTTCTTCAAGCCTCCTTGCTTTGTGCTAATAACTTTGTTAAGCCCTATCCTATGTAACTGTTGGACGTCCTCACAGACACATTCCAGATCACAGCGTATGCCCCTTCCTTGTTTGGAAATGTTATTGCTTCCTTAAACCTTTCGTAAGCAACTTCTTGTTGTTCTTCTCTGCACTTAACTATTTAGGAAAGTTTCAGGTTATTAGTATATTGGGTATCAGTTTAAGATCGTGAGGTCCCACTCCAGTCAATGGATGCAGGACACAGCAGTAAGGATAACTCAAATGCCTAAGGGATAAATATGTCTGCTTTTCCTTTGTTCAAGGATGCTCTCGCCATTGTTCCATCTGCAATTGAGCACCCTTTCTGCAGAAAGTAAAGATGGCCTTGCTGAGAGATCTTTTGTCTCTGTGATGACTTTTTTTGGTGGCACCGATTATCTATTTCTAACAATTTTGGTATTTCTAACAATTCTGGTGGCAATTGTACGGCAATACATTCTCTGGGGCATCTCTAGTCCTATCTCATGAGGCGCCACGCGACCTCTTGTGGTGGCCTTAGGGGTAAGGGGCTGAGACCCACCCGGTGTGATGAATAAATCTGGACTCTCAGCAACACGGAAAGAAACTGGCCAGTAACCTGGGGTAAAGGATCCTCATATACCGCGGCAATGACTCTGTGCACAGACCGACGAGGGAGAAGCCACGGGAGTCGATAAAGTACTTCCTTGGTGGTGAAATTCTGGAGGGCTGAATGTGTATGTGTGTGAATGATCACAGATAACCCTGCTTGCAGTGTTGTTTGTGTGGATGGTGATAAGTCCTGCTGCTGGACGGAGTTAGTGTGTCCTCTCCGCAGTCCCCTAGCTACCTCATATGGCTTAGGGCAGATCCTGCCGTGGGATTTATACTGGCATGCCAACACTAAGAGGGGCCTAATTCTCCTTCGGGGGAGCGGCCAGAGAGGACAACATGAGTGGGAAGTGTGCAAGGGACCTTTAGAGAAGGAAAGGGAGGAAACAGGTCAACCTCCCAGGGCAGGCAAGGCAAGACATACGTCCCTGGTTTGAGGGGTTGAGCCTTCTGGGGCAGGCAAAGCACCCCCTGGTTTGAGGGGTTGCACCTTCCAGGACAGGCAAGGCAAAACATCACTGGTTTGAGGGGTTGAGACTTCCGGGGCAGGCAAGGCAAGACATCCCCTGGTTTAAGGGGTTGAGCCTTCCAGGGCAGGTAAGGCAAGACATCCCTGGTTTGAGGGGTTGAGCTTTCCGCTAATTTCAGGAGACTGAACCTTACCAGCAAGCAACATGGGAAACGTTTCTAGTAAAATGAGGACAGGGAGTAAAGCTGACTCAGGGAGAGGTGAAGGTGATCAGATTCCTTCTGGAAGTCCTTTAGGGCATATGTTAAAATATTAGAAGGATAATGAAAGGACCAAAAACAAGTAAAAGCAGCTGCTGTCCCAGCTTTACCCTCCTTAAGCAGCCATTCCACCTTGCTGTCAGTGTAAACAAGGGTGTAGCCTTAGAAATACCCTAATCAAAAATCCTGAACACAGTAACCCGCGGATGGCCCAAATGCATTCAATCTGTAGCGGCAACTGCTTTGCTAACAGAAGAAAGTAGAAAAATAACTTTTAGAGGAAACATTGTGAGCACACCTCACCAGGTCAGAACTATCCTAAGTCAAAAAAAAAAAAAAAAAAGCAAAAAGGGAGCTTACTGACTCAAGAACCTTAAAGTATGGGGCTAGTCTCTTAGAAAAAGATGATTTAACATTAACCACTGATAATTCCCTTAACCCAGCACATTTTCTAAGGCGGGGGAGAAGGGGGATCTAAATCTTAATTAATTACCATACAAAGGTCCGACCAGACCTAGAAGGAACTCCCTTCAGGACAGGACGATAGATGTTTCCTCCCAGGTGATTGAGGGAAAAAGACAACGGGTATTCAGTAAGTAATAGGGAAACTCTTGTAGAAGTAGTTAGGAAAATTGCCTAATAGTTGGTGAGTTGTTTGCACTCAGCTAAGCCTTAAAATACTTACAGAATCAGGAAAGAGTCATCTATACCAATTCTAAGTTAAATTTGGACTAAACGAGGTCTTATTAATCGCAAAGGATAATTGAAATCCCAAACTTACAAGGTTTTCAACAAAAGTAAAGTTTCCTAAAAGTTAAGTGTCACATGTATTATCCTAACTTCTAATCTTGTCTTCGGCAGTCTAGTCCACAGACATGAAGAAAGTTTGCTTTGGAAAAGAATGGTTATCATCTTAGAGAGAGAGAAAAAAATTTGTTTCAAAGATTTAAGCAAGTTTTGAAATATTAATTGTAAGGGAAATTCTGTGTGTAAACATTGGCTAAAGTTAAAGGGGTATCATCCAGTTTTTCTGGGAATTGGTCATTAAAATAAAAGCACCGCCGGGCACGGTGGCTCACGCCTGTAATCCCAGCACTTTGGGAGGCCGAGGCGGGCGGATCACGAGGTCAGGAGATCGAGACCACCCTAGCTAACACGGTGAAACCCCGTCTCCACTAAAAATACAAAAAATTAGCCAGGCGAGGTGGCGGGCGCCTGTAGTCCCAGCTACTCGGGAGGCTGAGGCAGGAGAATGGCGTGAACCCTGGGGGGCGGAGCCTGCAGTCAGCCGAGATCACGCCACTGCACTCTAGCCTGGGCGACAGCGAGACTCTGTCTCAAAAAAGAAAAAAAAAAAAAAAAAAAGCACAACAGATTTTTCTTAAAGCACTAACCTGCTCTCTAACAACAATTTAAAAGGTTAAAAAGAGTCTACAAAAATCTTAACTTATGGTCACACATTAAAATTGGATAAATATGTCCACAAAGTTTTATTAAAATTAAGTTTAACATTAATAACACACTAATATAAAGGTAAAATTCAGCTTATCTGGTATAAAATCATGCAGGAAGCATTGTCAAATATAAAATGGTGTTTGGCTTTCTTTGGTCTAAAAACTAATAAAAATCGGTGCTAAAGGAAATTTCTCAGCAAGAAGGCACTAAGGACTATAAAGTCCACTGCTGATATCCCCACATTTAAAACAAAAAATCAATTTCTTGGAAATTATATACTTGGTTTATCTTCCACCTTCTCTTCCCTTAAAACAAAAGGTCTTTTAGCACAGGCACCGCCCTTGGAGTTTCCAGTACACCAGCACCACCCTGGGGATCATGTTCTCATCAAAGGGTAGAAAGAAGGGAAACTCAAGTCAGCCTGGGAACGACCCTACCTTGTGCTGCTACCCACCAAGACTGCTGTTCCTACAGCAGAACGGGGATGGACACATCACACCCGAGTCAAGCAAGCGCCATCATCATAAGTGTCATGGGCCACTGTTCCTGGATCAAGCCCTACCAAATAAAAGCTAAGAAAAGCTTAGTCTATCTATCTTTTTCTTTCCTAACTCAGTGCTTATATCCATTGCTATTCCTACCACTAGCAACTCTAACCCCACTTTAAAGCATTTCTGTGGTCTAGGAGCAGAGGTCACTGGAAAGGACCCCATAGGCTTCTTGAAGATGCGCTTTGTTCTCCCTCCTCCACCTCCTATAACCGCCCCTTTCCCAAACCTACGAAATCAAACTATGCCTCACCTCATGCCAAATGACAAAAGCAAGTCTCAGTAGTAGAAATAGGAGACCTAAGGTAAACCATAGCCATTGAAACGGTATAAAGATGTAAATGCCTGGTTAAAATGGATTAAATATTCCGTTCGCACTTCAAACAAAAGTGACAGTTAGGCTTGTGCACACAGCAGGCCAAAGGCCCAGGTTGTTCCCTTTCCACTGGGATACTCCTCAAATCAAGCGGACCTGGAGTGCATGGTAGCTCTTTTTCAAGATTCCACCACCTGGAATAACAAATTGTACCAAGCTATTTCTCTGCTATTTCCTGAAGCTCAACACTCTGTGGGTCAGCCCCCAAGGGCCATCCAGCCTCCATGTTCCAAAACCAATTTTACCTCGTGTCTCTAATGACAAGAGGAAAATTTTGACATTCCTTGGAGACTTAACAGGATGCAGTGAAGTCAGGCACTTCCAAGAGGTGACCCATCAGTCTGCCCTTATTCATCCCTGAGTGGATGTCTGGTGGTATTATGGAGGACCTTTACTGGACACTCTGCCAAATAATTAGAGCAGTACTTATGCTCTAGTTCAATTGGCTATCCCTTTTACCTTGGCATTTCATCAACAGAAAAAGAAAAAATCCGTAGCCTCAATTCTTACCTCTTTAACAACTATAATAAGTATACTCCTTCTTCTTAGGTATTATGTTGTACCATACATCCAAGACTTATCAACACAACTAAGTCAAGACATGTTAAGCAAGTTTGAAGAGGAAAACTAAAAGAGGAGGGATTGTAGAAAGTAAAAACTTTCCTCTTCAAAGTTTTCCTTCTTGTTAAAGAATAAATCATAAGTGTTAGACATAATAGTTTCTTTTAAAGACTAACTTTTTTCAAGCCTCCTTCCTTTGTGCTAATAACTCTTCATTAAGCCCTATCCTATGTAACTGTTGGACGTGCTCACAGGCAGGTTCCAGCTCACAGCCTATGCCCCTTCTTTATTTGGAAATGTTATTGCTTCCTTAAACCTTTCCTAAGCAACTTATTTGTTCTTCCCTGCACTTACCTATTTAGGAAAGTTTCAGGTTATTAGCAAATCGGGTATCAGTTTAAGATTGTGAGGTTCTAGCCTGACCAACATGGAGGAACCCCATCTCTACTAAAAATACACAATTAGCTGGACATGGTGGCACATGCCTGTTATCCCAGCTACTAGGGTGGCTGAGGCAGGAGAATTGCTTGAACCTGGGAGGCGGAGGTTGCAGTGAGCCGAGATCGTGCCACTGCACTCCAGCCTGGGCAACAAGAGTGAAACTCCGTCCCAAAAAAAAAAAAAAAGATTATGAGGTCCCACTACAGCCAATGGATGCAGGACACAGCAATAAGGACAACCCAAATGCATAAGGGATAAATATGTCTCATTTTCCTTTGTTCAAGTTTGCTCTCACCATTGTTCCATCTGTGATTGAGCACCCTTTCTGCAGAAAGTAAAGATGGCCTTGCTGAGAGATCTTTTGTCTCTGTGCTGACTTTTCTTCATGGCACCGATTATCTATTTCTAACAATTTTGGTATTTCTAACATCTTACATATCCTTATTAGATTTATTCCTAGACATATATTTTATGCCATTGTGGATTGTACCTTTGAAACATACAATTTATTGTTTGTTGCTGAGAAATAAAAATTACAATTTCCTGTTTGTTGCTGGGAAATAGAAATAATATTTATGAACAGATTTTTATCTCCAGCAACCTCCCCAAACTGCCTACTAGTTCTGATACCTTATCTGTGGATGCCATTGGAGTTTCTATTATTGGAGTTCCATTATAATCGTCAAATAATGATAGCGTTCTTACTTAGCAGTCCTTATATGTTTTATTTCTTTTTCTGATTTATTGAGATGGCTAGGGACTTAAAGCACTGACTCTAAGGATGATTGAATTTAGATTCATATTTTGAAGGTAAAGCCAACAGGATTTGCTGACAGATTGTATTTAGGCTATGAGAGAAAGACAGGAATCAAGGTTGAGTTCAAGGTTTTTGGCCTGAGCAACTGGAAAAATGGCTTTGTCATTTATTGCAGGCAAGACCAGTAGTTTGTTGAACATATAGTGCAGTTAATTAAATGAAGAAAGACAAAAATGCTCACTGATATTAGCAATGATCTTTCTAGCAGATGTTAGCCTGGTGTTCCACTTTTGAACTAACTCACTCCAGTAAGGATTTACATTTACAAATACTCCCAGGAGAGTTTAACTTACGGCTTTCTGTTCAGCCACTGCCATCTACAGGGGGCTTCTCTGAATATAAACTGTGCATGCTGATTAAAATCTAAAAAACAGCCAGGCAGGGTGGCTCACGCCTGTAATCCCAGCACTTTGGGAGGCCGAGGCAGGCGGATCACCTGAGGTCGGGAGTTTGAGACCAGACTGACCAACATGAAGAAACCCCGTCTCTACTAAAAATACAAAATTAGCCTGGTGTGGTGGCACATGCCTATAATCCCAGCTACTCGGGAGGCTGAGGCAGGACAATAGCTTGAACCCAGGAGGCAGAGGTCGCGGTGAGCCAAGATTGTGCCATTACACTCCAGCCCGGGCAACAAGAGTGAAACTCAGTCTCGAAAAAAAAAAATCTAAAAAATATATGGGATGATTTTCCCCTGCAGCCTCCTCAACCCTTCCTGTTTCCACTACATACATACTCACACATACACACACACTTATCTTGTTTTCAATCTTGCCCCAGGTCAGACAACTGTAAGAGAAACTCCTACCCAGGAAACTGAGTCCCTGCAATGCACTTACAAGTAGCTTCTCTGAAAAGAAAGAGATCATGGACAGGCCAGCTGCATTTCCAGGGAGTTAACCTAAGAAAAATAAAGAAACAGTGAAGGGGTGCCAGGAGCGTTGGCTCATGCTTGTAATCTCAGCACTTTGGGAGGCCGAGGCGGACGGATCACGAGGTCAGGAGATCAAGACCATCCTGGCTAACATAGTGAAACCCCGTCTCCACTAAAAATACAAAAAACAAAAACAAAAACAAAATTAGCCAGGCGTGGTGTGGGGGCGGGGGGCGGCGCCTATAGTCCCAGCTATTCAGGAGGCTGAGGTAGGAGAATGGTGTGAACCTGGGAGGCAGAGCTTGCAGTGAGCAGAGATCAGGCCACTGCACTCCAGCCTGGGCAACAGAGTGAGACTCCATCTCAAAAAAAAAAAGAAAAAAAAAAAAAGAAAGAAACAGTGAAAGGGTGACTCCTGCAAAAGAGATCCAGGATCACTCAATAAGGCCTCATTGTCCTAGCTAGAATGCCAATTTGACCATCCTTTATCACCTGGCTGTCAAAGGATTGGTAAAGCCTTAGGTGTCTTTGCACAAAGAAGCAAAACTTTAAAAGCTTGCTCATTTAACAATCCAAAGTCCCACTAACCTACCCACCCTGATGTTTATTCAACACACATATCAGATATCTCATTGGGGTAAGGGTGATGAGTTAGCTACCTCTCCCCTCTTCCACTTCTCACCCACCACCCAATCTCAAAAATGTAAGCTCCAAATAGGCAATGACAATTGTCTTGTAAACCCCTCTGTCCTCAGTATCCAAAATGATGCCTGTCATACAGTAGGCATACAATATTTCAGAATTAACATTTTAAAGGCTTTTAAATACTTAAAAGAGCTAGATTTTCACTTATAGTAAATAAAATCAGTGTTGTTTAAAATCAATGAGTCAATAAGTAGCATTGTCACTACCTGAGATAAATGTTACAGGAAACAGCTGATGGAATTGAAAAACTTTGCTTCTAAGGATTGGAACCCTATTGGGAAGCGACTGCTGTTTTAAACACAGTTTTTACCACTATAATTTTTACTATTATGTGCAATTACTTGTCTACATGTTTGCATTATAGACATATCCAACACATTTCCAGCATCCTAACACAATTATTCATTCTTGTGTGTGATCTGCCTTCTTTATCCATATATACACACATTCATATTAATATAGTTTGCAATCATAGCTATGTATTTTTATGGTTGGTTTTGTTTTTCACTTCACATATTGTTTCCTAAACAGCTTTCCTTGTTTCTACACTCATCATAATAATTCTCAATGACTGCATGATATTCTAACATGTTAGTGTATCATAATTTAGCTAAATAAACTAAAATGGAACATGTAAGATTTCCATTTTTTGCTTTGGATATAATGCTGATAAGAGTGGCAGACACGTGGTCTCGTCTGTTTCGCATCTTTGCTTCTGATGAATCATATTCTGGAGCTCCATCTAAGCATCCCCATACCCAGATTCGGGACTACGAGCGACCAGCCAGCGCCAGCGCGACCAGGACCAAGGACCTCCGCGGCTGAGCGGCGAGTTTGGGAGGGGCTCTGCGCGTCCCCGCCCCGCGCCGCGTCACCGACGTCCCGCTAGGCTGAGACCGGCGCGCGGCGCGCCAGTGGCCGCTCTTCCGCGGGCGAGTGGGCGGTGGGGGCGCCAGCAGCGCAGAAGGCGGGCACGCGGGCCATGTCTCCCTGGGCGGAGGCCGAGCTCTCGGCGCTGAACCCGCTGCGCGCGGTGTGGCTCACGCTGACCGCCGCCTTCCTGCTGACCCTACTGCTGCAGCTCCTGCCGCCCGGCCTGCTCCCGGGCTGCGCGATCTTCCAGGACCTGATCCGCTATGGGAAAACCAAGTGTGGGGAGTCGCCGCGCCCCGCCGCCTGCCGCGCCTTTGATGTCCCCAAGAGGTAACCGCACCCCGGTCCCGAGTCGCGGTGGTCAAGGCGCGGAGAGTTCAGGGCGCCCCGGCTCGCGGGCAGCCGGCAGGGGGCAGCAGAGGCGGGACCCGGCCTGGGAGGCCCCGACGGGTTCCCGGGTGCAGCACGGCGCTCCCTCGGCCTGGCCCGGGCCATGCCCGGGCTGCTGCGTGGCTCGGGGGAGCAGTGCCCGGGTGTCCGCGGACGCCGAGGCAGAGCGGAGCCGCTTGCACTCAGCTGGAGGAATGTGAACTGGTAGCCGCACGGAGCCCTTCCCTGTGGGAAATGGCAACGCATCCGAATTTAGGCCTGGTCATTCGAATTTAGGCGGCAAATTGAAGTCCCCCTTGCCCCAAATTCTCCACTTTCCCGTCCCCTGCACTCCAGTGGCTCATACTCACAACTTGAGGTCACCGGGAATCATTTGTGGAAATGAAGTCAGGCCGGCTCTTCGGCCTCGGCTTCCCCCATTTCTCTCCCCAACCCTCGCAGTGGGGACAAAGGACTGAGTCGCCCTAACCCGCACCTCGGCAGGTGCCCCTGGGGGAAGGTGGCCCAAGGTGCACGTCATAGGCGGGCCCGTCCCGAAGCTCCATTTGACTTTCGAGAGATTCTGTAACCCAGTTCAGCGAAGGATTAAATCGTCAGAGTTTAAATAGAGACCTGTTATAATTTTCTTCTTCTCCTTTTTCCACTTTGAATTCAGGACATAGCTGGAAAGAGTTGGCCAAATACTATTCGAGATGGTAGAAATACAACAGTGCCTATTAAGATGCATCTTAGGCTGGGCGCAGTGGCTCACGCCTGTAATCCTAGCACTTTAAAGGAGGCTGAGGCAGGAGGATCGCTTGAGTTCGAGACCAGGCTGGGAAATGTAGTGAGACTCCGTCTCTCCTGAAAATACAAAACATTGCCAGGGCTTGGTGGCGTGTGCCTGTAGTGCCAGCTACTTGGAATGAAGGCAGGAAGATATTTGAGATCAGGCATTGAAGACTGCAGTGAGCTATAATCATGGCACTGCACTCTAGCCTGGGCAACAGAGAAATACCCTGGATTTAAAAAAAATTTTTTTTAAAGGTTAAAAACATCTGGGTTGTCGCTTGAAACACTCATAGGCAGTGCCCCAGATCCGCAGGCAACAAAGGGACAAGTATAATTTGGCTTCTAAAACTTGGATAATCTGCGAGTTTTGACTGTCAGAGAAAGATGTGTCAGGTGTTAACACAGAGAAGGGAGAACTAGGTCATTCTGAGGCACCCTAAAGGGAAGAAGTAGAAGTACAAGAAACAAATTGATCAAACCTCCTGTTTCCTAGAGGCTCTTTTTAAGCAAAAATTATGTTACCCCATTTGTAATCAGGGTTGAATCCTTTTATACTTCACAGCAATTTATTTTCTGAGTTTTGAGAAAGGTACTAGTCTAGTGTACCTGGATTAAATGGCACGTGTAAAATCATCCCCTGAACTTGCATACACCCCAGCTGTTGCAACTCAAGTCTGTTATTATATGACAGCCAAGAAAGAGACTTGGTACCTTTTCCTTATTCATTACTGTAACAGTTGGTTCTCTTTGGACTTCCTGTAATTTTTACTGTATTGTGAAATAATTTACACCTTTTTCTTCTTCCAGAATTCTACAGTGGAACCTTCCATAGTGTTCCAGTCCCCTTTTTTCCCGCCCCCCCCCTACATTTAAAGAGACATTTCTTTTAGTACTGGAGAAGGTACAAAACATCCAGACCAATAATGAAAGGCATTTTTATTGCGACAAAAAAAGATAACTTGCATCAAAACTGGCAGTGTCTCCAAAAAATTAATACATGTATTACTCTCTTTTTAAATTTTGTACCCCTGTTTATATGAAAAAGGGAGATAGAGTTGGGTGGAGGTAAGTGTCTATGGCCTCTTTTTTATACGTCTCTGTATTTTCCAAAATGTCTTCATTCACAAGATGCTTATCACTTTTATCATTTAAAAAAATGTGCTAATGGCTAAGGAGCATGTGGGAGAGATTTTACTGGTATATAAATAGTAACCACCATTGACTAAATGCTTACACGTATGATTATGTGATGACTACTAAGGAGTACATGCCTTTCCTCATTTAATCCTCACAGTAGACCTGTGAGGCAGATGTTATTGTCATTATTCCCCTTTACACACGTGCAAACTGAAGCTTAGAAGATAGCACTTGTGCAATGATGCTAGTACTAGCAAGGGTGGTACCTGAACCCTGCCTGTTGGAATTTAAATCCCAAGCTCTTATCCTCTGGTATACTTCATGGGAAATATCTTGTACCATGTGAAGCTCAATCTGTGTGAAAGATCAAGTGGGAATGGATTTATCCCAGATGGTAGCATTTAGTAAATATCTTGGTTAATCCAAATTTAAAATCATTTGGTAACGTTAACCTTGATACTTATATTTGAATATTTTTCCTGTGCAAAATCTAGTAGTACTCTTTTGTTTTGTTTTTTTGAGATGAAGTCTTGCTCTGTCGCCCAGGCTGGAACATAGTGGCTCAATCTTGGCTCACTGCAACCTCCGCCTCCTGGATTCAAGCAATTCTCCTCCCTCAGCCTCCTGAGTAGCTGAGACTAGAGGTGCACACCACCACGCCCGGCTAATTTTTGTATTTTTTAGTGGAGACGGGGTTTCAACATTTTGGCTAGGCTGGTCTTGAACTCGTGACCTCAAGTGATCCACCCGCCTTGGTCTCCCAAAGTGCTGGGATTACAGGCATGAGCCACCGCGCCCGGCCCTCTAGCAGTACTCTTAAAAATGAAAATAAGTTCATAATTGCTACAGTTAGAAATAGGCAGTTATAAATCACATTTCTGCAAATAAGGCAGTATGTAGGTAATTTTGTTTGGAATTATTTTTTTCTTTCCTATGGAGGCAAGAGTAAACTTGAAATCGGTTCTTGGAATGTTTGTTTCCATGACTCCTGTCTGGTAGATTTTTTTTTTTTTTAATTAAGGTGATGGTTATTTATTTTTTTTTTTTGCTTTCCTTTTGGTTCCTAGAGTTTTGATTTCCCAGAAAGTCTGAATAAACAGGTGACCTCGAACATGTATCATGATGCTCTAGGTTGCATAGTGAATGTAGAAGAACTTCTTAAATTTCAAAATGATTCCAAATGGTATTGAAGCTTTGGACTTGAATTGGGCTCTAGAGGCAAAAAGAGCTGCCCAGACTTTCCCCACTGAAGTCCAGGGAGCATTAACTGGAGGTTCAGAGGATCTGTGGATAGAATTCAGGGCAAACTTGGATTGGAAGAAAGTTATGTCTTTTCACTAACCTCTAGCTGAAATTTAGCATTGCCTTAATTATGAATATAATCTACAAACCACAGTAGAATTAGCAGTATCTGTGACTCTGTGATAGGTTTTTATATTACATTAAGAATACTGATGATACCTCAAAATATTACTGTTTTCCTCGTTATGAGAACACTGTAGTCTTTCATCACTAGATCTTGTTAGTAGACACATTAAGAAGTATACATATTACAGGCTGGGCCCGGTGGCTCACGCCTGTAATCCCAGCACTTTGGGAGGCTGAGGTGGGTGGATCACCTGAGGTCGGGAGTTGGAGACCAGCCTGGCCGAAATGGTGAAACCCCATCTCTACTAAAAATACAAAAATTAGCCGGGCATGGTGGCAAGCACTGGTAATTCCAGCTACTCGGGAGGCTGAGGTAGGAGAATAGCTTGAATCTGGGAGGTGTAGGTTGAAGTGAGCCAAGATCGTGCCACTGCACTCCAACCTGGGCGACAAGATTGAAACTCCATCTCAGAAAGAAAGAAAGAAATATACATATTACTATATTGCAGATTTGTTTTTTAGTAGTTGTATTACTTGTATGTCACTATAATTGGTTTCCTTTGTAAGCCTGCTGCATTTTACTTTATGCTTGTATAATTTTTTTTGTGAATTGACAATTTATCATTGTATAAATTTATAGGTTACAAAGTAATGTCATAAATTGTGGATGCAGTGTGGAATAATTAAATCAAGCTAGTTAACATATCCAATACTTCAAATACACTTCTGTGATGAGAACATCAATTTTGAAATGTATAACACTCCATTATTAAGCATATGCAACACACTGTAAAACATAAAAAAAGCATAAAACATATTCTTCCTGTCTGAGATTTTGTACCTTTTGACCATCATTAAATTTTTTTTTTTTTTTTTTTTTTTTTTTTTTGAGACAGGCTTACTCTGTCACCCAGGCTGGAATGCCATGGCGCAGTCTCCACTCACTGCAACCTCCACCTCCTGGGTTCAAGCGATTCTCCTGCCTCAGCACCCCCAGTAGCTGGGATTACAGGCATGTGACACCACACCCAGCTAATTTTTTTTGTTTTTTTAGTAGAGATGGGGTTTTGCCATGTTGTCCAAGCTGGCCTGGAACTCCTGACCTAAGATGATCTGCCCAATTTGGCCTCCCAAACTGTTGGGATTATAGGAGTGAGTCACCGTGTGCCTGGCCTAAATTTTTTTTTTTTTTTTTCTTGAGACAGGGTTTCACTCTTGTTGCCCAGGCCGGAGTGCAATGGCGCAATATCAGCTCACCGCAACCTCCACCTTCCGGGTTCAAGCGATTCTCCTGCCTAAGCCCCCCAGCAGCTGGGAACACAGGTATGCGCCACCATGCCCGGCCAGTTTTTGCATTTTTAGTAGAAACGGAATTTCACCGTATTGGCCAGGCTTGTCTTGAACTCCTGACCTCAGATGATCCACCCACCTCGGCCTCCCAAAGCGCCAGGACCATAGGCGTGAGCCACCGTGTCTGGCCTGGCCTAATATTTTTATGAGACAAAATATCAATTTCAAAACAGCATCAAAAAGTGAGCAGGCCAAGCACGGTGGCTCACACGTGCGATGCTGCAATCCCAGCACCATGGGAGGCTGAGGCATATTTTTCTGTACTAAAAATACGTAAAATACAAAAAAAAGAAAAAATTAGCTGGCCATTCAGGAGGCTGAGGCAGGACAATCACCCGAACCTGTGAGGCAGAGGCTGCAGTGAGCCGAGACTGTACCACTGCACTCCAGCCTGGGCAACAAGAGCGAAACTTTATCTCAAAAAAAAAGGGGTGAGCATATTTAACCATCCTCAGCTCATAATAGAGCAAATAGGTCAATAGAATAATAATTCATGCTCTTGCATGTGTAATGAACTGGCAACAAGAGAAAGTTGGTTGAAGAAAGGCAGAGGAATTGTGTCTTACAAGAATTAGAATTAAGGGGCTCCATAATCATCTGGCATTCATTCAATGTTGTATCTATGGTTAGAAGTGTACATGATAGGAACTCCAGGAATCTTAGGGATTCTTCTTTTAAGGTCCCGGTCAACTGTGGCCACAATATAACACTTATGCTGAATTACTCTCTGTACTAAGCAGTCATCTGCATAGGTTCCTTAATGTGTACATGGTAATCCTTCAAATCTTGGATCCTTGGTGATCCGTAGAGCCACTAGATACTTCTGCTCCAATTTCTCAATTTCAGGCATTACACAATCAGTTATACAAGGAATACACTTGGTATACAGACAGTCCATCATTGACTGCACTAAGTCTGGTTTGGCTTTTATGGAAAAGTGGATAAAGGTTGGTATCAATGAGGATGTGGTAAGGTGGGCCCAACTGTGTATTATATTGGAAAAATAAGCAGGTAGGGTGTTGGGGAATTTCTCTTTCCTTTAACACGCTGGGATCTTTCTTTTCTTTCTTTTTAGGTTTTAATCTATCCTTTTCTGTAAGCCTCTGATCTCTGAAACTAAGCATTCACTTCATGGTTGCATACTTCCTTGTTTTCTTTTGCTTCCCCATGGTCACGCCACACTTCTGTGCTTGTATAATATTTTGAGAAGGGCTGTAGCCTTCACCAAACTGCCAAAAAGGGATCCATGATGGAGAAATGGTGAGAACCCCTGCTCTAGACTGTAAACATTTAATGCGTTTATATTTGTTTTGTTTGCTACTATATCCCTAGCTTAACGCTTGACTGGTAATAAGGACCTCGGTCAGTGTGTTTTGAATGAATGAGAAAAAGTGGTTTGAGGTTTAATTTATTTGTTGATTAACTGGATGCCTACTCTGAGAGTAACTTTGGAAGAGATGCTTACCTTCTCTCATTCATTTATTTAACCAGTGTTTATAGATACCTACTATGTGCTAGGAATCATTCTAGGCTCCTTAGAGCTTATCTTCTAGGAAGGCAGACAGTAACATGTCAATAAATGTTGTAAAACCAGCCAGATAATTTCAGATGACTGTAAGTGCTTTAGAGGAAATCCAGCAGGGTTATTTGATCATGAGCAAGACTGAAGTGGGCATGAGTGACAACATAGAAGGATGGATAGGGTGGGGGAAGCAGCAGCTGGCCAGGGCCTTGCAGCCTATGCTAGAATTTGGATGTTACTCTGAGTGAGTGGAAGCTACTGAGGGCTTTGTGTGGGAGGGGGAGGCATTGCATTGTGTGATTTATGTTTTAAAGGATGATTGGCCATCATGTGGAAAAGACTGGATAAGAGGCTACTGTGGTGGTCCAGGCAAGAGATGGTGATGGTGTGCATTAGAGTATTAGCATAATAGTGAGAGGTGAAGCCAGCTGGACTTCCTGGGTCCAGTGGGGACTTAGAGAACTTTTCTGTCTAGCTAAAGGTTTGTAAATGCACCAATCAGCACTCTGTAAAAACACACCAATCAGCGCTCTGTGTCTAGCTAAAGGTTTGTAAACGCACCAATCAGTGCTGTGTCTAGCTAAAAGTTTGTAAATGCACCAGTCAGCACTCTGTAAAAACAGACTGATCAGCACTCTGTAAAATGGACCAATCAGCACTCTGTAAAATGGACCAATCAGAGGCCAGGCGTGGTGGCTCACGCTTGTAATCCCAGCACTTTGGGAGGCCGAAGCGGGCGGATCAGGAGGTCAGGAGATGGAGACCACAGTGAAACCCCATCTCTACTAAAAATACAACAAATTAGCCGGGCGTGGTGGCGGGCGCCTGTAGTCCCAGCTACTCGGAGAGGCTGAGGCAGGAGAATGGCGTGAACCTGGGAGGCGGAGCTTGCAGTGAGCCGAGATTGCACCGCTCTACTCCAGCCTGGGCGACAGAGCTAGACTCTGTCTCAAAAAAAAAAAAAAAAAAAAAAAAGAATGGACCAATCAGCAGGATGCGGGCGGGGCCAAATAAGGGAATAAAAGCTGGCCTCCTGAGCAAGCAGCGCCGAGCCGCTGGGGTCCGCTTCTACACTATGGAAGCTTTGTTCTTTTGCTCTTCACAGTAACTCTTGCTGCTGCTCACTCTTTGGGTCTGCACTACCTTTATGAGCTGTAACACTCACTGCGAAGGTCTGCAGCTTCACTCCTGATGTCAGCGAGACCATGAACCCACTCGGAGGAACAAACAACTCTGGAGGCGCCACCTTTAATAGCTGTTAACACTCACTGTGAAGGTCTGCGGCTTCACTCCTGAAGTCAAGCGGGACCATGAACCCACTGGAATGAAGAAACTCTGGACACATCTGAACATCTGAAGGAATAAACTCCGGACACACCATTTTTAAGAACTGTAACACTCTCCGCGGGTATCTGCAGCTTCATTCTTGAAGTCAGCAAGACCAGGAACCCACCAGAAGGAACCAATTCCAGACACAATAGCACCTGCTGGTCTCATTGTTGGTGACATTAAAGCATTTAGCACAGGGCCAGGGATCTAGCCATAACTCAGTAAACATTAATTCCCCTCCTTAACCCCATAACGCCTCTGACGGGCCTGGAGTCTGTTCCAGCAGTCAGCAAATACGTTTTTGTTTGTTTTGAGATGGAGTCTCGCTCTGTTGCCCAGGCTGGAGTGCAGTGGCGCAATCTGGGCTCACTGCAGCCTCCATCTCCTGAGTTCAAGTGATTCTTGTGTCTCAGCCTCCCAAGGAGCTGGGACTACAGGTGTGTGCCACCACACCTGGCTAATTTTTGTATTTTTAGTAGAGATGGGGTTTTACCATGTTGGCCAGGCTGGTCTTGAACTCCTGACCTCAGGTGATCCGCCCTCATCCTTTCAGAGTGCTGGGATTACAGGCATGAGGCACCGCGCTCGGCCAGCAAATAGGTATTAATATTAAAAATAGATTGTCTTTTAGGCCCCAAACCATAGAGTAGCTTCTAATTCACAGTAAAAGCCCAAGACCTCGTATGGTCTCATTCCCACTACCTTACTGACTTTGTCTCTAGTTTGCCCCCTGTCTGGCTCTATTCCAGGTTTGAGGGCCTCTCTGCTCGTTCTCTCTCCTACCTGCACTGCCTGCTTCCCTCTACCTGGAAAGGCCTTTCACCAGATAGCCACATGGTTTATCCCCTCACTTCCTGTAATTCTACTCAAATATTACCTTCTCAGTGAGGCCCCTCCCTGTCTATTGTGTTTGATATTATATTTCTGCCATCCCAGCATTCCTCCTTCCTCTTTTCTGCATTAGTTTTCTCAGAAGCAATTATCACCTGACATGCTATAAAATTTACTGTGTGTGTGTGTGTGCACGCACGCGTACGCATGTGTAAGCTCCATGAGGGCGGGAATTGTCTGTTGTGTTTGCTGTTGTATCCCTAGAGCCCGGAGCAGTTGTGACTTAAAGTAAGCAGTCAAATGTTTGTTAAGCAAGGGAGTGCTCACTCAGCACCTTGTGTTATCCTGGAAGGGTCACCTTACCCCTGCTTACAAGGGCTTGGACAACAGTGCTACAAGTGGAAAGTGCCACAGGAGGAAAAAAGGAGAGTGTCCAAAACAGAAGGCAGTGGAGATTTTAGATCGGCTTTTGGAGGCTCAAGCTGGGTCTTTAAAAACAAACAAGAGGTATGACTTGCTTTAAAGAATAGAAAATGTATAGGCTGGGTGCGGTGGCTCACACCTGTAATCCCAGCACTTTGGGAGGCCGAGGTGGGTGGATCACGAGGTCAGGAGATGGAGACCATCCTGGCTAACACGGTGAAACCCTGTCTCTACTAAAAATACAAAAAATTAGCTGGGCATGGTGGCGGGCCCCTGTAGTTCCAGCTACTCGGGAGCCTGAGGCAGGAGAATGGCGTGAACCCGGGAGGCAGAGTTTGCAGTGAACCAAGATCGTGCCACTGCACTCCAGCCTGGGCAACAGAGTGAGACTCCATCTGAAAAAAAAAAGAATAGAAAATGTACAGAGGGAAATCAGCCAAGCAAAACAAAATGTGGGAATAAAAAGCAACACAACATGCCTGTGAATGAAAGACACCATGACACAAGTAGAGCACAGCACGGTGTAGCCTACCAACTTACACAAAACCCACTTGAGTGATGTGCTTGACTTAAGGCTTGATATAAATTGGTACGTGTAACATAAGACTGGAAAAGCAAGTTCAGGCATGCCTAGGTTGCATGAATGAGAGCACAATAGTATGATTTTAACTTCACGGTGAGCAGGGCTGTCACTGTGTGACATTGAATAAGTAACTTAACCTCTCTGAGCCTTGGGTTTCTCATCTGCCACACAAAGATAACCACATAAGCTTCATAGGATTGTTATGAAGATGAATTAAATAATCTTAACTGTTGTGCCACGCTCTACCTGGCACCCCTTACCCCCACAACTAGACTATTCTCTACCTAGTTACCAGAGGGATATTTTTTCACTTAAAGAATAATGAAATATATGACCAATGCTTTCTTTTGCCTCCATTTTTTTTTTTTTTTGAGACAAAGTCTTGCTCAGTCTTCCAGGCTGGAGTGCAGTGGTGCAGTCTCGGCTCACTACAACCTCTGCCTCCTGGGTTTAAGCGATTCTCCTATCTCAGCCTCCCAAGTAGCTGGGATTACAGGTGTGTGCCAGTATGCCCGGCTAATTTTTGTATTTTTAGTAGAAACAGGTTTCACCATGTTGGCCAGGCTGGTTTCGAACTCCTGACCTCAGGTAATCCACCCGCCTCGGCCTCCTAAAGTGCTGGGATTACAGGCCTGAGCCACTGCACCCGGCCTCTTTTGCTGCCTTTTAAAATGTTTTTATTGTGGTAAAATACACATAACTTAAATTCTACCTTTTTAATGTTTTTTAAATATATAGTTAAGTAGCTTTAAATACATTCATCTTGTTATCCAACTATCACCACCACCTATCTCCAGAACTTGTCCATCAGCCAGAGAGATTTTTAGGGTTTTGTTTGTTTGTTTTGAGACAGAATCTCGCTTTGTCACCCAGGCTGGAATGCTGTGGCGGCGTGATCACCACTTACTGCAGCCTCAGCCTGAGCCTCCCGGGTAGCTGGAACTACAGGCATGCATCATCACATCATCACACCCAGCTAATTTTTTTATTTCTTTTCTTTTCTTTTTTTTAGTAGAGATGGGGCCTCATTATGTTGCTCAGGCCAGAGGGATTTTATTTATTTATTTATTTATTTATTTATTTATTTATTTGAGATGGAGCCTTGCTGTGTTGCCCAGGCTGGAGTGCAATGGCACAATCTTGGCTCACTGCAACCTCCACCTCCCAGGTAGGCTAGAGGGATTTTTAAAACATAAATTACTACCTCAAGTCACTCATCTGCCCAAATGGCTCCCCATTATAAAAGCTAGTGGCCTTACAAGGCTTCATGTCCTCTCCCGACTCCTGCCTCACCTTCTACCCTCGCCCTTGGCCATGCCAATGCACAGATGTCTTTTAATGTTCCTTGAACAACCCTAATATACACCCACCTCATTGCCTTTGCAGTTGTTATTTCTTCTGCCTAGAAAGTTCTTCCCCTAGAAATGCACAAGGATGACTCATTCTAGCCAAATGTCACTTCCAGAGAAGCCATCCTTGACCACCCGTCCAGAACAGCCTCCCCTCTGCACCCTCTTTCCCCTAACCCAGCATTATGCTAGATGTCTGCAGGTTTAGTTGTTGACTGACTCTCCACTGTAAGGTAAACTCCATCAAGGCGGAAACCTAGTCTCTTTACTCCCTGCTGAGTCCCCAGCTTCTAGAATATTGCCCAACACATTCGAAGTACTCTGTAAATATTTGTGAAAAAATTAAGTACGTAAAGTGGCTGGTCCAGAAATTGTCCTTCAGAAGCTATCCCTCCTGCCTTTCCCTGGGAGCCTTCAGAACAGCATGTTCTTGACCTTCCACTCTGCTCCACGAGGCTCAGACCATACCTGGGGTCAGTTGTGGGAAGTGTGTCTTAAGGAAGACCCTGTGGTATAACCAAACATCAGTAGCCACGGGTGGCAGTTGACCTTGATGCATGAACTTCTGTGAAAAGTAGGCTCTTGAGCCTGGAGAAGATCCCAATTGGGGAATCACAGGATGGCTCTCTTCAAATAGTTGAAGAGGTGTTGTGTGGAATTAAAATTCTTGTTCTGTGTGGCCAGAGATGGCAAATCCAGTGATAGAATTTTATTTATTTATTTATTTTTTAAGACACGGGGTCTTGCTCTATTGCCCAGGCTGGAGTTGCAGAGGCAGGATCATAGCTCACTATGACCTCAAACTCCTGGCCTCAAGGTATCCTCTCACCTTGGCCTCCCAAAGCCCTGGGATTACAGGCATGCGTCACCGTGCCTGGCCAATGATAGAATTTGCTAACAGTAATTGGCAGAGTGGAGTGGGTTGCCCTGGAATGATCAGGTTGGATCAGAGTTTATCAGACTGAGTTTGTGGACATGATCTCAGGGGCTGTGCGTTCTCTTACAAGCATATTCTGGATCATCTGGAGGAGGCCCTGAGATTATGTTTAATCCTCTTTTGGCTCCAGGTTGTCTTTTATTGTCACAGACTAATGAAAAAAAGAAAAGAAGGAGTGGGATTTAATATATACACGATGCATTGAAGACCAGGGAAAGCCAGATGACCGCCAGGCACTCAATAGAGTCAGAAAGGTTTCAGACTAAATAGAAAAAAAATAGAAAAGTATACATAAACAGACCTCAAAAGAACCTATGAGGGGCTGGACATGGTGGCTCACACCTGTAATTTCAGCACTTTGGGAAGCCAATGTGGGAGGGATCTCTTGAGCCCAGGAGTTTTGAGACCAGCCTGGGCAACATAGGGAGATCGCATCTCTATAAAAAATTTAAAAATTAGCCAGGCATGGTGGACTACTACACGCCTGTGGTCCCAGCTACTTGGAAAGCTGAGGTGTGAGGATCACTTGAGCCTGGGAGGTCCATGTTGCAGTGAGTGGTGATCACAACACTGCACTCCAGCCCGGACGACACAGCAAGACCCTGTCTCAAAAAAAAAAAAAAAAAAAAAAAAAAAAAAAAAAAAAGAACCTGCTAGGCCCTAGGCCCTTGTGCCATCCATGTTAGGTGATTTTTTTGTTTCAGCAAATCAACATCATCTTTCAAATTAAATTAGCATTGCTTATTTCAATTGCATTGGTTTTGTGGTCCTATTTGTATTTAGTTTGTAGATGTGTTGATTGCAAAATAGGCCCTGTAGTTGTCCGAGAATTATAACCATAAGGAGTTAATACCTAGTTTTATGATTGTAGTATTAGTCATGTTATAATAAAAGTAATTTAGGTCAACCCAATTTGGAAAAACACTGAATCATGCCTGAAGATCTTTTACTTCCTCTAGCCCCAAGTGTCTGCGATTATGCAAATCATGTGTAACAGTTGTGTGGCTATTACTGCAACATTGTTTGGGATATAGAAATCGAAATCTTTCACAGATTTAGCTTGTTTTAGCACAGTCTAGGTTCTCTTTGCAAGGGCTGCAGCCTCCGTTTTGGGAACTTCAGCCCAATTCTGTTACCCAGCAATCAGAGAGATTGCTAACTAAACTTTATTCTAAGTTTAACACCATTGGTTGTGTTCTCGTTAACCTCAGAGAGGCCTGTTTTTCCTGAAAGTTAACTGGTCCCATTATTTGAAAGGAAATTTTAAAAACCTGAACACCTACAGGATTCAGATTCTATTAAAAAGCAAAAGTATACTTTGGGAATGGAGGGGTGGGGAAAGACAGAGAAACTAGAAATAATCTTCCCGTATAACAGCTTAAAGTGGATCTACCCTAATTATTGCCTCACTTGTTTTCCTTTTGCAGATATTTTTCCCACTTTTATATCATCTCAGTGCTGTGGAATGGCTTCCTGCTTTGGTGCCTTACTCAGTCTCTGTTCCTGGGAGCACCTTTTCCAAGCTGGCTTCATGGTTTGCTCAGAATTCTCGGGGCGGCACAGTTCCAGGGTAAGGGCTCCCTGGGCTTATGGCAATGCTGCATCCTGTTCCTGTCGTTTCTGTCTGCAAGGAAGCGGTTTTTGGCATTTTGTCTCCTCTCTCAGGTGCCTCCTCAGAAGGGCCTGGGAAGTGGAGGATGAGGGCAAAAAAGAGCTTTGCACAGTTCATTGCTGGATGGCCAAAGGGATGTCCCTAAGTCCTTCCCTGAGAAGGAGACAGAGCCAAGAGTTAGTGCTCCTGACTTCCCAGCAAGTGCTGTGCTGTGTGCAGAACTGGCTGTCCTCCCTCTGGTATTTTTAGTACTGTTGATAAATTTATAAAAAAGTCTTTACACAAAAGGGGAAAAGCTTTTAGGATCTGTCAGGTTTGTCTGGAAACATTTATCATTTATACTGTTCCAACCAAAATCATGACTTAGAACTCCAGAAATGTGATTTAAAAATTACTTTTTCAGTCAGGTGCGGTGGCTCACGCCTGTAATCCCAGCACTTTGGGAGGCCGAGGCTGGCGGATCACAAGGTCAGGAGATCGAGACCATCCTGGCTAACATGGTGAAACCCTGTCTATACTAAAAATACAAAAAAAAGTTAGCTGGGCCTGGTGGCGGGCACCTGTAGCCCTAGCTACTCGGGAGGCTGAGGCAGGAGAATGGCATGTACCCAGGAGGCGGAGCTTGCAGTGAGCCGAGATCGGGCCACTGCACTCCAGCCTGGGCAACAGAGTGAGACTCCGTTTCAAAAAAAAAAAAAAAATTACTTTTTAATTCATACCTGTAATCCCAGCACTTTGGGAGGCCAAGGCTGGCAGATCACTTGAGATCAGGAGTTCGAGACCAGCCTGGCCAATGTGGTGAAACCCCAACTCTACTAAAAATACAAAAATTAGCTGGGTGTGGTGGCAGGTGCTTGTAATCCCAGCTACTCGGGAGGCTGAGGCAGGAGAATCGCTTGAACCTGGGAGGCGGAGGTTGCCATGAGCTAAGATTGAGCTACTGCACTCCAGGCCTGGGCAACAGAGGGAGACTTCGTCTCAAAAAAATAAATAAATAAATGAATAAAATAAATAAAAATTACTTTTTGATAAACGTGAGAAAAAAAGTTATGCTGCGAGGCTTTGGTAGTATAATAAAATTGACTAAACAGTTGTTGAATAGACGATTACAAAATAGCCTTTAAGTTTGCCATCCTCAGCATCAGGATGAAGAATATGTGGAACAGTTTTTTGTTGTTTTTTTTTTTTTTCTGAGATGGAGTTTTGCTCTTCTTGCCCGGGCTGGAGTGCAATGGTGCGATCTTGGCTCACTGCAACCTCTGCCTCCCAGGTTCAAGGGATTCTCCTGCCTCAGCCTCCCGAGTAGCTGGGATTACAGGCATGCGCCACCACGCCCAGCTAATTTTGTATTTTTGGTAGAGAGATGGGGTTTCTCCGTGTTGGTCAGGCTGGTCTCGAATTCCTGACCTCAGGTCATCCGCCCGCCTTGGCCTCCCAAAGTGCTGGGATTATAGGTGTGAGCCACTGCGCCCGGCCAGAACAGTTTTTAAAATAAAGAATTGAAGGTGAAAACTATGAAATAGCCTCAATTAAGGTCAGGCAGAGTGTGAGGGGCAGAATTAGAAACAAATTGTTCTAGTCTCATCTCTGTCCTTTGTTCCAGTGGCCAAACCACCTAGAAACAATCCTTTTCTGTATAACCAGAGAAACTGGTTGCAAAAGATGACAATCAGAAGAGCAAACCCCCGCTGGGTGTGGTGGTTCATGCCTGTTATCCCAGCACTTTAGGAGGCTGAGGTGGGCAGATCACTTGAGGTCAAGAGTTCAAGACCACCTTAGCCAACATGGTAAAATCCCATTTCTACTAAAAATACAAAAATCAGCTGGGTGTGCTGGCGCATGCCTGTAACCCCAGCTACTCGGTAGGCTGAGGAGAGGGAATCACTTGAACCCAAGAGGCGGAGGTTGCAGTGAGCCAAGATTGTGCCATTGCACTCTAGCCTAAGAGGACAGAGCGAGACTCCACCTCAAAAAAAAAAAAAAAGAACAAACCCTGCTGGGCACAGTGGGCAGTGACTCATGCCTATAACCCCAGCACTTTGGGAGGCTGAAGCAGGTAGATCACTTGAGGTCAGGAGTTCAAGACCAGCCTGGCCAACATGGTGAAACCCCCGTCTCTACTAAAAATACAAAAAATTAGCTGGACGTAGTGGCACGTGCCTGTAATCCCACTTACTCAGGAGGCTGAGGCAGGAGAATGGCTTGAACCCAGGAGGCAAAAGTTGCAGTAAGCTGAGATCATGCCACTGCACTCCAGCCTGGGCGACAGAGTGAGACTCCGTCTAAAAAAAAAAAGGAGCAAACCCGTGTACGTCGTCTTTGGGAGGGTAGGATACGTCAGCGGCTCTCACTCCACTCATTAAAACTTCATCTCTTTGTTTACTGTGAGACTGACTGGAGTGTTTTGGTATTTGGAGGGTTGGTTGTGAGGATATGAGGAATTCTATTTGTTTGCTTTAACTTGTTCCTAAGGAGTTAAAACTAAGTTTTAGTTCGTTTAAAATACAAAAACAGTCAAAGCTGATCTGTGCTGATAGAGGTCAGGATAGGGGTTGTTCCCCATGGGAAGTTTGGGGGAGGGGTAGTGCCTGGAAGGGAACACTAGGGGGTGCTGGTCGTGTTCTCTTTCTTTTTTTTTTTTTTTTTTGAGATGGAGTCTTGCTCTGTTGCCCAGGCTGGAGTGCAGTGGCCTGATCTCAGCTCACCGCAACCTACCCATCCCGGGTTCAAGCGATTCTCCTGCCTCAGCCTCCTGAGTAGCTGGGACTACAGGCATGCGCGACCATGCCCGGCTAATTTTTGTATTTTTAGTAGACAAGGTTTCACTATGTTGGCCAGGCTGGTCTTGAACTCCTCATCTTGTGATCTGCCTGCCTCGGCCTCTCAAAGTGCTGGGATTACAGGCGTGAGCCACCGCACCCAGCCTGTTTATTTGTTTTGTTTCTTTCTTTTTTTTTTTTTTTTAAGAGAGAGGGTCTCACTCTGTTGTCCAGGCTGGAGTGCCATGGCATGATCATAGCTCACTGCAGCCTTGAACTCCTGAGCTCAAGCCATCCTCCCTCCTCCACCTCTTGAGTAGTGGGGACTACAGGTGCACGCCACAATGCCCAGCTAATTTTTTTTTAATGTTTTTAGAGATGGGGGACCTGCTGTGTTGCCCAGGCTGGTTTCAAACTCCTAGTCTCAAGCCGTCCTCCAACCTTGGCTTCCTAAAGTGTTCTGTTTCTGGATCTGGGTGCTGTTATATGGGTGGGATTGGTTGGCTTAATTTGTAAAAGTTAATTAAGTTGCATCTTTATGGTTGCATGCGTGTGTGTGTGTGTTTGTGTGTATGTGAGACTCTTTTTTTTTTTTAATGGAGACAGAGTCCCGCTCTATCTCCCAGGCTGATTGCAGTGGCCCGATCTTGGCTCACTGCAACCTCCACCTCCCGAGTTCAAGCAGTTCTACTACCTCAGCCTGCCAAGTAGCTGGGACTACAGGCGCACACCACCACGCCTGGCTAATTTTTTGTATTTTTAGTAGAGACAGGGTTTCACCATGTTGCCCAGGCTGGTCTCGAATTCCTGAGCTCAGGCAATCCACCTGCCTCCAACTCCCAAAGTGGTAGGATTACAGGCGTGAGCCACCGCCCCTGGCCGTGACTCATTTTTTTTTTTAAGTGACTGGGCGTGGTATCTCACACCTAAAATCCCAGCACTTTGGGAGGCTGAGGCTGGAGGATGGCTTGAGGCCCGGAGTTCGAGACCAGCCTGGGCAACATAGGGAGACCTTGTCTCTACAAAAAAAAAAATTTTTTAATTAGTCAGGTGTAGTGGCACATGACTATAGTTCTAGCCACCAGGAGGCTGAGACAGGAGGATCACTTGAGCTCAGGAGTTCAAAGCTTCAGTGAGGCCTGACTGTGCCACTGCACTCCAGCCTGGGTGACAGAGCAAGACCCTGTCTCAAAAATAAAGAAGTTGACACATAAAATTAACCAAAAAATAAAAAACAAAAAATAAAAGAAAAAAAGAGAAACTAAGTGTGTGTTTTTTTAAGGCCAGCTTTTCTTCAGATTTTTTGGTGGGCAGGTCATGAAAGACAGGTGGGGAAGTAGATCTTGGGCTCACCATCCCTCTAAAAGTATAATTTCCTTTTTTTAATGTGAAAAGAAATGCATAACTCTGTTTCTGTTCCTGTCCCCCTGTCTGCCTCTGTGGTGCCTGAGATGCTGGGGATCCCACAGCTGGGGCCACTCAGAGGCTACCGGGAACTCTTCCAGTTTGCATCTGGCTGTTAGTGCCAGGGACCAGAAACCTACAGACTTCTTCACAGACCTCCTGACCATGATGTCCCTGAAGCCTAGAAGGCTGTCACACAATGAAGCAGAATTGAGGGATGGGTATTTGGGCCAGCCCTGTCACTAGCTTACTGTGTAACTGTGTAATTTGAGTGAAGTCAAGTTCCTTGACTTCATTTGACCCATTTCTTCCTTACTACCAAAAAGGAAGATGTTAGACGGGATTTAATACTCTGCTTCACAGTAGGGAAAAACAAAACTTTGGATTAATCCCAGAAGAGAAATGCTGACCCTGTCGCCTTCTGAATTGTAGGAGGGGAGCTGGCACTGTCTGCATTCTTAGTGCTAGTATTTCTGTGGCTGCACAGCTTACGAAGACTCTTCGAGTGCCTCTACGTCAGTGTCTTCTCCAATGTCATGATTCACGTCGTGCAGTACTGTTTTGGACTTGTCTATTATGTCCTTGTCGGCCTAACTGTGCTGAGCCAAGTGCCAATGGATGGCAGGAATGGTGAGTGGATCCAGCCCTGCCAGGAGCTCCCCACCCCAGGGTGTATGACGTGCTTTCGGGGCTTGTGCTCTGCTAAGTATTATGAGACATGCAAAAGTAAGAGACAGGCCCAGTGCATTTTGCATTTGAGGAGATAAGACTCAAATCGATTTTAAAAGGCCGGGCGTGGTAGCTCACACCTGTAATCCCACCACTTTGGGAGGCTGAGGCAGGTGGATCACTTGAGGCCAGGAGTTTGAGACCAGCCTGGCCAACATGGTGAAATTGTGTCTCTACTAAAAATAAAAAATTAGCTGGGCGTGGTGGCACATGCCTGTAGTCCCAGCTACTGGGGAGGCTGAGGCAGGAGAATTGCTTGAAACCAGAAGGTGGAGGTTGCAGTGGGCTGAGATCGTGCCACTGCACTCCAGCCTGGGCAACAAAGCAAGACTCCATCTCAAAAAAAAAAAAAAAAAAAGAAAAGAAAATGAAGGAAGGGAGGGGTGCTTGCATGGAGTTGGGATTTGCAGAGGGGGTGGGGAGCCGTTTTGTTGCCACTTAGTTCCTGTGATTGTTCCCATCACAACAGAGCTTTTCTTCAAGTGACACTGCCTGAGAGGAGAGGACAAAGAGTACTGTGGTGGTGAAAATTGTGTTTTAGTCTCTAAGCTCTCACTAGCCAGGAAGAGGGAAGCCAAACCACGACCTTGTTTATGAGAAGGAAATGAAATGGATTTTTTGTTTTATGGGGGGAGGAGGGGACGTTATCTCACACATATGACTACCATTTTTGTAAAAACAATGCATGATTATAAAGAATTCAAGTCACTTGGGGTGATGGGAATGAGTTTATAGTGCTGAGGTTAACCTGACCTTGCAGCCTTAGTGTCTGTCAGTCTGGTCCCTGTATGTCTGTAATGACCATTGTCTCTAAACCCAGGGCTCCATGTTTCCAGCTGCCCTGTCCATCCTTGTAAACTCAGGCTGAGGTCTAGCGATTTCCAACAATCTGTGCGTGAGCTTCCTCCTCAGGTTAGATTTTGGTATGAGTGCCCCGTGAAAGTCGTCTCTCTGTTGCTGTAGCTCAACCTAAGGCCTCTGACTACAGGAGTGATTTTAAAGGAGGATTTATTGATGATCTTTTTCAATTCATGAATTATTGATTGGCTCCAGCCACTTAGCTAGCATCTCTCTGATTCCTCTGAACTTATTCCTCGCCGGCATGTCTGTGGTGGCATTCTGCCAGCCATTACCATTGGAAGGGGCTGTCATTCCTGTTGGGCAGTGCTGGTTCTCCTGCTAAAGGAACTTTGCAGAGCACTTGGTGGCTGCTAACTTTCAGCGTGTTTGTGTCTGTTGGCATTACCTGCCTCTCCCGGAGTTTCCTCTACTGGCTGCATCTCAACTTCTGCCTTCCCTCCTGCATAGATAGTCAAGGAAGAGGAGCCCACAAAAATAGCTTTCTAAGCACTCCTTTCTGAAGCTGTTTTCTGTTTCACCTCCTTGTCCTTCAAGGGTCATCTGGGATCATTTGGGACGATATGGGGAAAGTTGGTTTCAGTAATTCATTGAGAGAAAACACATTGGGGCATTTGCCAACCAAAGGGTGTGATAGAAATAACATGGGAGGCTGGGCACGGTGGCTCATGCTTGTAATCCCAGCACTTTGGGAGGCCGAAGCGGGCGGATCACGAGGTCAGGAGATCGAGACCACGGTGAAACCCTGTCTCTACTAAAAAATACAAAAAAAATTAGCTGGGCGTGGTGGCGGGCACCTGTAGTCCCAGCTACTCGGAGAGGCTGAGGCAGGAGAATGGCGTGAACCCGGGAGGCGGAGCTTGCAGTGAGCCGAGATTGCGCCACTGCACTCCAGCCTGGGTGACAGAGCGAGACTCCGTCTCAAAAAAAAAAAAAAAAAAAAGAAATAACATGGGCTCCAGAGTCTGATGGGCCTGCGTCTGGCTCACTGAGCTTCTCTGAGCCTCAGAGCCTTCATTAGTAATTACTGACAGATACTGATTTCACAGGGTTCTTAAAGTGAAAAGAAGACTATCTGTAAACTAGAATGTAAGCTCTATAAGGACTGGGATCTCGCCTGACTTACTCCCTGCTTTATCCTTTGTGCCTTCAGCAGGGCCAGGCTTAGTAGGCACTCCTTAAGTAACTAATGAATAAACAAATAATTAAATACTGAGTAGAACTGAGGCAATGTGAGCCTTCCACCTGCCTCCCTTTTCCTGCATTATAATTCTGGCATTACCCTTAACAAATCCTTTTTCCTATAGGTAAATTATCTGCATTTAGCATAAGGGACTTGTTAGTGATTTGAACTTCTAGACACTCTAACTTTTCATCCTGTTGACTTGCTCTTGAAGCCTGTCAGATTTAAAACTGCATTTTTAATATTTTGCTTATTTCATGTTTGTAAAGACAGGTTCTCGCTACGTTGGCAGGCTGGTCTCAAAGCCCTGGCCTCAAGTGATCCTCCTGCCTTGGCCCCCGCAAAGTGCTGGGATTATAGGTGTGAGCCACTGTACCCAGCCTGTTTTGAACTTATAAAAATATAACCTAGTAGTTAAATGGCTAAACTTGTAAACACTTAAAGACTATAGTAGATTGATTATATAAAACAAGCTTTTAAAATAAACTGACACAGGTAGACAGGTGGATTTTCATCAGTCTTTAACTATTATTAACGGATTCCTGCTTCGAGGTGGCCATGTGGAATTGCATGATCCTTGGTTCTCTTACTCGAATCAGCTTTTTAGGGTTCCCCCTTGGCTCCAGAGCCTCAGGCTGTTGCCAATTATCAGTGGATGCGTTTCTTCAGCCAAGCCTCCAACGTGGCTAACTGCTTCCTGCTGCTCAGAGGGAAGTCCCTGTTTGCTTTTCTGAAGCCCGTGGTTTGCTCTGCAGGTCCTCAGAAGGTCTGTGTTTTTCCCTTCTTCCCAGCAGCCAGAGAAGAAAGTGGAAGATGATGCTTTGAGTGTTTCCACTCCTGAGACTCAGTCTCTCGACTGTTCTCTCTCATCCAGACCTGGATGGCATCCAGTTGTTCATCCTGCAGTTTACTGTCCCTCTCTTTTGAGAAAGCCCCCTGGTAGCCTTTCCACTGGTGATTTCCTTCATTGGCCAGAGCTAGTCAAGTCAGCATTCTGCTTTCAGGCTTTCCCTAGCAGGATGGTAGCTCAGCGAGAGATTTCCTTAGAAAGTGCTTTTCTTGGTCCGGGCGCGGTGGCTCACGCTTGTAATCCCAGCACTTTGGGAGGCCGAGGCGGGCGGATCACGAGGTCAGGAGATCGAGACCACGGTGAAACCCCATCTCTACTAAAAAATACAAAAAAAATTAGCCGGGCATGGTGGCAGGCGCCTGTAGTCCCAGCTACTCGGAGAGGCTGAGGCAGGAGAATGGCATGAACCCGGGAGGCGGAGCTTGCAGTGAGCCGAGATTGTGCCACTGCACTCCAGCCTGGGTGACAGAGCGAGACTCCGTCTCAAAAAAAAAAAAAAGAAAGTGTTTTTCTTTACTGTAAAACATAAGAAAGAAGACTTAAAACTGGACTTAGCAAGGGAAACACAAAGGAGTCTTACCATGTGAAAGTAGATCACAGTAGGGGAGCTGAACTTTGTGCTTGAACCATTTAGAGAAGAAGCAAGAGAATGTGTCTGTGTGGAATTCTCTGCCGGGGAACTGAAGCTGCCCATAGCTGAGAAACATATCTCCTTTGTCCAGAGAGACAGGGCTTTTCCCTCTGTATTGGGAAATTACATCAGGAAATTACATCGGGATATTGAGGAACAGGTTCCCCTCTTTGTACTTGGGAAATTATATTAGGATATTGAGGAACAGAATAAGTGGATAATTGTGTTTCTGCTGACTAAATGATTTGTTTAATTCCCTGAGCCTGTGAAGTTGTTTGGTGTTGGCTAACAATTCTCATTCCTATAGCCTACGTAACAGGGAAAAATCTACTGATGCAAGCACGGTGGTTCCATATTCTCGGGATGATGATGTTCATCTGGTCATCTGCCCATCAGTATAAGTGCCATGTTATTCTCGGCAATCTCAGGAAAAATAAAGCAGGTGAGACCTCTTTTAGAGCCTCTGCATATGGATTTTAACCCTCAGAAGTTAGTTCTCCGTGGCCCTGCATGCTTTTTCTTCCTGCCCTAGTTAGTTGACTGTATCAAATGTTTATTTTTGGCAAGACACTTCTCTGGGCCTTGATCTTCCCATCTGTGAAAATGAGAGCCTTATATTGAAAGACCTCTCTAGACCCAAGTAGCCCTGACATTCTGTGATGCTACGTTTTGCGTCTGATCAGCATGTGAGAGCTAGTGTTACCACGGAGTTAGTACCAGCCACAGCATAAAAACTTGACCTTTAAGTTAGCTTGTGTTGACTTATCACAGGTATAGTTTCCATTAGGTTTTTTGAAATATTAAAAATTGAATAGGCCAGGCGCAGTGGCTCACGCCTGTAATCCCAGCACTTTGGGAAGCCAAGGTGGGCGGATCACTTGAGGTCAGGAGTTCAAGACCAGCCTGACCAACATGGTGAAATCCTGTCTCTACTAAAAATACAAAACTTAGCTGGGTGTGGTGGTGTGGGTGCCTGTAGTCCCAGCTACTTGGGAGGCTGAGGCACTAGAATCACTTGAACCTGGGAGGTGGAGGTTGCAGTGAGCCAAGATCATGCCACTGCGCTCCAGCTTGGGTGACAGAGCTAGACTCTGTCTCAAAAAAAAAAAAAAATTGAATAGTTTTATTTATTTATTTTATTTTTGAGATGGAGTCTCGCTCTGTCACCCAGGCTGGAGTGCAGTGGCATGATCTCGGCTCACTGCAACCTCCGCCTCCCAGGTTCAAGTGATTCTCCCGCCTCAGTCTCTCAAGTAGCTGGGACTACGGGTACGCACCGCCATGCCCATCTAATTTCTGTATTTTTTAGTACAGACAGGGTTTCGCCATGTTAGCCAGGGTGGTCTTGAAATCCTGACCTCAGGTGATCCACCCACCTCGGCCTCCCAAAGTGCTGGGATTACAGGCGTGCGCCACTGCACCTGGCCTATTATTTATTTATTTTTGAGACAGAGTCTCACTCTGTCACCCAGGCTGGAGTGCAGTGGCACCATCTCAGCTCACTGCAACCTCCTCCTCCTGGATTCAAGCAATTCTCATGCCTCAGCCTCCCAAGTAGTTGGGATTATAGGCGTGTGCCACCACATCTGGCTAATTTTTATATTTTTAGTAGAGATGGGGTTTCACCAGGTTGGGAATAGTTTTAATATTTATCAAGTACTTATTTTGTCCCAGGCCCTGTTCTGAGTGCTTTACATATAGCTTCACGATGCCAACATGAGATGACTACAGTCCGGTCTTCATTTTACAGATGAGGAAACTAAGGCACAAAGAGGTTAAGCAACTTATCTAAAGTTACACAGCTAGTAAATGGGAGAGCCAGGATTTAAACTTGTACAGTCTGACTCTGGAGTAGTCTGAGTCCATTGCTGGAGTAACTGGCTTTTCTCTTGTGCTATTGACAGTTGACAATTTAACCTAAGCATATGACTTTTCAATATGTAATAGACTGACAGTAGAAGTGTGACAGGATGGTGGTTTACACACATGTATGATACTCTTTTCTAAATAAGAGTTTCTGGGCTGGGCAGGTTGGCTCACACTGGTAATCCCACCACTTTGAGAGGCTGAGGTGGGAGGATCACTTGAGCCCAGCAGTTTGAGACCAACCTGGGCAACGTAGGCAGACCCTGTCTCTACAAAAAATTCAAAAAATGAGCCAGGCATGGTGGTGCGTACCTGTGGTACTAGCCACTGGGGAGTTTGAGATGGGAGGATTGCCTGGGCCTGGAAGGTTGAGACTACAGTGAGCCATGACTGCACCACTACACTCCAGCCTGGACAACAGAGCAAGACTTTGTCTCAAAAAAAAAAAAGTTTCTGTAAATGATTTGGGAGTGAAGTGGTGAAACTTTCTTTTCAAACCTTTAAATGCTTATGAGATCTTCTTTTACCCTTTCAGGAGTGGTCATTCACTGTAACCACAGGATCCCATTTGGAGACTGGTTTGAATATGTTTCTTCCCCTAACTACTTAGCAGAGCTGATGATCTACGTTTCCATGGCTGTCACCTTTGGGTTCCACAACTTAACTTGGTGGCTAGTGGTGACAAATGTCTTCTTTAGTCAGGCCCTGTCTGCCTTTCTCAGCCACCAATTCTACAAAAGCAAATTTGTCTCTTACCCGAAGCATAGGAAAGCTTTCCTACCATTTTTGTTTTAAGTTAACCTCAGTCATGAAGAATGCAAACCAGGTGTTGGTCTCAATGCCTAAGGACAGTGAAGTCTGGAGCCCAAAGTACAGTTTCGGCAAAGCTGTTTGAAACTCTCCGTTCCATTTCTATACCCACAAGTTTTCACTGAATGAGCATGGCAGTGCCACTCAAGAAAATGAATTTCCAAAGTATCTTCAAAGAATAAATACTAATGGCAGATCTGCGATTTCTGGGTCCACTTTCTGAGATGCTTTATAAAACCAACCAACTGACAAAAAGTAGATGAGACTTCTCCAAGCTGCTTCACAAGCAAACTAACCAAAAACATACAAACAGCTTCACACACACACACACACACACAAAGGAAGAGATAAGATCATCAATGGCTGCAGTAGCCTAGTAGGAATGGACTGTATAATAATATAGCAGGTGCTCAATAAGATGTTTGTTGCATTTCAGTAAAAGCAGAATAACCTTTCAAAATGATAGTAGGCTGGGTGCAATGGCTCACACCTGTAATCCCAGCACTTTGGGAGGCCAAGGTGGGCAGATCGCGTGGGCCCAAGAGTTCGAGACCAGCCTGGGCAACATGGTGAAACCCTATCTCCATGAAAAAATATAAAAATTAGCCAAGAGTGGTGGCACATGCCTGTAGTCCCAGATACTTGGGAGTGGGCTGAGGTGGGAGAATCGCTTGAGCCCAGGAGGTCACGGATACAGTGAGCCGAGGTCACACCACTGCACTCCAGCCTGGCCTGGGCAACAGAGCAAGACCCTGTCTCAATAATAATATATAATTTTGGCCAGGCGTGGTGGCTCACACCTGTAATCCCAGCACTTTGGGAGGCCGAGGCGGGCGGATCACGAGGTCAGGAGATCGAGACCATCCTGGCTAACACGGTGAAACCCCGTCTCTACTAAAAATACAAAAAATTAGCCGGGTGAGGTGGCGGGCGCCTGTAGTCCCGGCTACGTGGGAGGCTGAGGCAGGAGAATGGCGTGAACCCCGGGGGGCGGAGCCTGCAGTGAACCGAGATCGTGCCACTGCACTCCAGCCTGGGTGAAAGAGTGAGACTCCTTGTCAAAAAAATAAAATAAAATATATTTTTATACCAAAAGTTTCAGGGAAAAATGAGTTTGTTGGAGTTAGTTTATACTTTCACATATTACCACAAAGATCTCCAGTTAAATAACTATCAATAGCCATTTCCATTCATCTCCCCCTCAAATCATAGCCTAACAGAACACTTTGAAAACTCTTTTATGTAATATTTTTTTACATCCTTTGAAGGCAGTGCTTCAAAACCGAAAGCATCAGAAGATCAAATATTTTTATATTTATGCATAGCAAGCCTTCATGAATGGAAGTGACACACTCTGGATTGAATAATACTGTAGCCTCATTCATATGTAGTTATTCAAATTGGATTAATGTCTGTGTGAGTTTATTTGAACTAGCAGAATGTATCTGAAGATATTCAGGAATAAAGTTTATACTTAAAATAGCCTATGTTAAAGAAAATACCTGTGATTAATTCAGAGGGAAATAAATGCATGGTATAAAAGAAAACCAAAAACTTAAAAAAACAATACTACAGCCTGAGCAACACATTAAAACTGCACATTTGTGCAGCATAAGATTCTCTGGCTTATTGGCTGAGGTGTTAAGTTTATTCCTTTTATGAAGATGTCCTATTACAGTCAGCTAAGCACTAAAGCTTTGCATTTAAATGTACTTTGCTATGGGGGAAAGAACCTTATGATTAATAAGACACATATCAAATGCATAGTCAATCATTCCCACCCCCATCCCTGGAGCTGTAACCCGAAACTGTTAAATTAAGATTCCTTTTTTGTTTTTGTTGTTTTTGTTTTTTTGAGATGGAGTCTCACTCTGTCGCCCAGACTGGAGTGCAGTGGTGGGATCCTGGCTCACTGCAACCTCCGCCTTCTGCGTTCCAGCAATTCTCCTGCCTCAGCCTCCCAAGTAGCTGGGATTACAGGCACATGCCACCATGCCTAGGTAATTGTCGCATTTTTAGTAGAGATGGAGTTTCACCATGTTGGCCGGGCTGGTCTCGAACCCCTGACCTCAGGTGATCCACCTGCTTTGGCCTCCCAAAGTGCTGGGATTACAGGTGTAAGTCACCGCTCCCGGATGTGTGTCAAGCACATTAGAAAGTTCTTACAACAATTCTGATGGAGCATTTTCTCTCCCATCAGCCAAACACCACTTAAGATTAACCGGTGGCTCAGTCTACTTAAATAAATGACGTTATTTATTTTACTTATAGTTTAGAATTTGCCATTCTCAGGAACAAAACTCTTTGTACATTGGAAATGGAAAACATTGCAATTTGGTCTTAATTTCCACATGAATATCAAGTGTAATTTTTAATAAATTATTTGGAGAAAAATGTATTTTATTTTAGCATGCAATTTTATGCCCAGGTTAGACTAGAGATTCGGCTGATGTTCTGGAATCTCACTGTACTCTTAAGTAAAATAACGAGCATCCCATTACGCACCCTGTCAGGGGTTGTGAGAAAGCTGCAGTGTCCAGTTTCCCACCCCTGTTTCCTGCTGTCTCCCACTCATCCCTGTTTCTTACTCATCCCTTTTCCTTTCTTGCCCAAACATCACATTTCTAGGCAAAGATAAAAGAGGAAATAGTGATGTCCTGAAAGGGGTTCAGAACAACATAGCAGGGCCTTTGATGAAAGCGTCACCAATGGGAAGTAATTGAGAATTGTGCAGTGCTTGCAGTGTCAGATTCAGCACTGTTTTCTTGTGTGTTGGTGAAAATATTTCATGTGTGTAAAGGGAGAGCATCAGGGACTTTGCAAATTCTTCACAAGGACCCAGAAATAGCTTAAAGGTAGAGATTCATGATTTTCCTGTTGGCTTAAATAGCCTTAATCTTTCATTTTCTACTACTATTAAGTCAGGGGAAATGACATTGAACTACCTCATTAGCAGCCTTCCCTTGATTAACTACTGACTAAAAGTGTGCTGAAAATGGCCTTTGTTTTTATGAAGCTCATCCTATACACTAACATTTGCTTACTCTAACCATGGATTATTTTGTCTCTACAAAGCTGTGCCCTGTATTCGATTTTTACTTCAATGAATGGTTATTGCTAGAATTCCTACAAAAGAAAAAAAAACCGTTGTAGATATTTTTGTATGTAGCTTAATAGATATTTGGTTTAAGGAGACTGCAACATTTGCATAAGGTGCCTGAAAACTCAAGAGCCATTGATAAGTGAGATCACTCAAAATGAGCTGATATATTAAAGAAGACCTTAAAACAGTAAATGAGCAAGTCAAATTTCTTTACCGCTGTAACCTATCTAAGCAACTTCGGCCCACTCTTTCACATTACTTATCAGGGGAAAAAAAAAAACCAACATTCAACTGGTTTTTCATAAATAAATTAGTCTAATCTAAGATTTTCCTGATAAATAGACAAGAAACAGTGGAGAGGCCAGTGATCCATAAATAATGTATATGACACCTCATCGTTTTTCTCAAATAGCAGTGATCTCCTAGAAAGCCAAGTATTGGTTTTGGGAGAAGTAAAACCTAATTATCCAAATGAAACTATACGTCAAGAGCTACTTTATGCATATAATTGAGAAAGTATAATATCGGGTCTCTTCCTTCAAAAAGACTGAATGCTTGAAGCAATTTGAGGATACCAGTCCACAAGGGGTTTTTCAACAAAAGGGCACATCTCCCTCAAGTTCAGCCCTCTGGCTTAAACCCCATAGTGCATATGCAGCCTTTATCAGAGCCCCCTGGCCTACACAGCACCTTTCTGGGAAATAGAAAAGGCATGACCCAAGGAACAGCCCCATGGTGGCAGGGCATGAGCCTTTGTGGGCCAAAAAAGTCAGCTGGTGATGGGGCCACAGTCAGTGAGCAGGGATGGATCTCAGCCCAGTGTCCCTTGTGCAGTGTACAAACTGCACAACCTTCCACAGAGACCCTGCTCATCATGCTGCCTGCCTGTCTGCAGATTTTGTTCACTACTGGAAAAAAAAAAAAAAAACTTGATTGCATGGAATCAGCACATTGAGAGAGACTAGAAGGAGGAAGAAGTAAGCACTCCATAGAAAACACCTGTCCTCCTACACACAGAAAGGGGAGTGTGGTGGTTAGCAGGTAAGTGATCCTCGAACAATAGAATGTCTGTTCAGATGCTAGAATGCTGACCCCAAACAGAAAGTGTTGTTTTCTTCCTTTCTGACTACTAACACCTACCTTTCCAGCTCGTTGTTTTAGTGCTGCAACTCCAGCAATCTCTCAACTCTACTGGGATTTCCAGTCTTTTGATCTCATCACATTTTCACTGTCATTCATTTCTCATGAGTCTTCTCTTACCTTCTTACCTGGATTAAATTCCTAGTAAATCATTATAATCAGTCCTTTATATATATCTCCAACTCTCTTGCCTCCTTACATTGCTTCTGCCTACTCAGCAAAGCCAAAATCCTGGTTAAATTCAACCCTCCCTCCTTTGTGTGTGCACCTGTGCAGTTGAACTGTGCCTGGAGAAATTCAATCCATTAGCAGCTCACTTTAAATTCATGACCACTAACCTCAAATGGCTTTTTTTTTTTTTTTTTTTTTTTTTTTTTGGAGACAGTCTCCCTTTGTCACCCAGGCTGGAGTGCAGTGGTGTGATCTCAGCTCACTGCAGCCTCTGCCTCCAAGGTTCAAGCAGTTCTCCTGCCTCAGCCTCCCAAGAAGCTAGGATTACAGGTGAGCGTTACAACGCCTGGCTAATTTTTGTATTTTTAGCAGAGACGGGTTTCACCATGTTGGCCAGACTGGTCTCAAACTCCTGACCTTAGGTGATCCGCCCACCTCGGCCTCCCATAGTGCTGGGATTACAGGCATGAGCCACTTTGCCTGGCCTCAAGTGGCGTTTAATGCTGCAGTCATAATAAAATTCTCTAGTCCATTTGCCACTCTCCTACTTTACATCTTTTCTTTTCTCAGAAAAGTGAAGCTATTGGAAAGAACTTGCACCAGTTGGCACCACCACTTCCACCCACCTAAGCATCTGTGTGTGCATTACCTTCCCTCGTGTTATTACTGTTGAAGTTGAAGGATCCTTTTTTTTTGTTTTACTAGAGTCAAGGTCTTGCTATGTTGCTCAGGCTGGTCTTGCACTCCTGGCCTCAAGCGATCTTCCCATCTCAGTCTCCCAAAGTGCTGGGATTATATGCACTGCACCTGGCCTCTTTTAAAAAAAAAAGTTTCTCATATAAATATAAAATGAACATGTGCCAAAGATTTTACTTAACTCACTAATAAAGGAACCACTAAGATGTTGGAAGCAGTTTAAAAAATAATCCTAAAAGCAGATACATATATAGATATGAGGCATGTCAAAATGAATTTGCTTAATAGATGCACAACTGGCCTCTACAATGGGGGAGGGGAATCAACTGTGCCTCCACTAGGCAAAATTCACTTGTATGTCTATGGAAAAGAATTATTTGCATTTCTATCAGTTGTCTGCCATTAACAGAGTTGTAAAATACCTCAAAGACAATGAAAGACACAGATAATAACTTGAAGAGACTACTAGATAAGACACCAGTAATATTTCTTGTTCATTTCAGCCGTTTACATTTTTTTTCCTGAAACTGTAAACGAACTTTGAATTTCTACCCAAAACTCAGCCCTCTTGAGCACTAGATTGGATTCCCTTTCACCTACCTAAGGACATTGGCCATTCTTCCCTCTATTATATCAATTTTTTGCCCACTTCTCAACATTCCCACTTTCTTATCAGAAGATGAATCTCTTTTTGAGGCAGGGTCCCCTTCTGTCACCCAGGCTGGAGTGCAGTGGCATGATCACACGACTCACTGCAGCCTTGACCTCTCTGGGTTCAGGTGATCCTCCTGCTTCACCTTCCTGAGTGGCTGGAATTACAGGTGCGCACCATCGTGCCCAGCTAATTTTTGTATTTTTTGTAGAGATGGAGTTTCACCATGTTGCCCAGGCTGGTCTTGAATTCCTGGGCTCAAGCAATTGGGCTGCTTTGGCCTCCCAAAGTGCTGGGATTACAGGCATGAGCCACTGCGCCTGGCCCATTTTTTTTTTTGAGATGGAGTTATGCTCTTGTTGCCCAGGCTGGAGTGCAATGGCATGATCTTGACTCACTGCAACCTCTGCCTCCTGGGTTCAAGCGATTCTCCTGCCTCAGCCTCCCAAGTAGCTGGGATTACAGGCATGCGCCACCATTCCCGGCTAATTTTGTATTTTTAGTAGAGACAGGGTTTCTCCATGTTGGTCAGGCTGGTCTCGAACTCCCGACCTCAGGTGATCCGCCCACCTCGGCCTCCCAAAGTGCTGGGATTACAGGCGTGAGCCACCACACCAGGCCCAAATATCTTTATATTTATTTTACTTATTTATTTTTTTGAGACAGAGTCTCATTATGTCACCCAGGCTGGAGTGCAGTGGTGTGATCTCAGCTCACTGCAACCTCCACTTCCAGGTTCAAGCAATTCTCCTGCCTCAACCTCCCGACTGAGATTACAGGCATGTGCCACCATGCCCAGCTAATTTTCATATTTTTAGTAGAGACAGGGTTTCACCATGTTTGCACCATGTTGGTCTCAAACTCCTGACCTCAAGTAATCCACCTGCCTTGGCCTCCCAAAGTGCTGGGATTACAGGCATGAACCACTACGCCTGGCGCCAAATATCTTTTTTTTTTTTTTTTTTTTTTTGAGATGGAGTCTCGCTCTGTCGCCCAGGCTGGAGTGCAGTGGCGCAATCTCGGCTCACTGCAAGCTCCGCCTCCCGGGTTCACGCCATTCTCCTGCCTCAGCCTCTCCGAGTAGCTGGGACTACAGGCGCCCGCCACCACGCCCGGCTAATTTTTTGTATCTTTAGTAGAGACGGGGTTTCACCGTGGTCTCGATCTCCTGACCTCGTGATCCGCCCGCCTCGGCCTCCCAAAGTGCTGGGATTACAAGCGTGAGCCACCGCGCTCGGCCCCAAATATCTTTTTAAAACCTAACTCCATTTCCCTCACCAGATACCACCTGATTTCACTGGTTCCTTGGCAGCAAAGCTTCTGGAAAGATTAGTCTATTTTTACTAACATCAGTCCTTTCCCTCCCACCGCTAAATCCCCTATAGTCACTTTTTTTATTTTTATTTTATTTTTTTTTTAGCTCTCAGAACTTTACTAAACTGCTCTTGAAAAGGTCTAATGACCACGCTGCTAAACCCGACAGTTGTTTCTCAGTGTTCATCCCAGCATGGTAGCAGTTGGTTACCTCATTTGAGATGCGTTCTTTAATTGGTTCTGAGACACTACACTGTGAATTTTCCTCCTACCTCCCTGGCTGTTCCTTCCCAGGTTCCTCTGCTGATCTCTTCTGTTTCCTGATGTCTGAATGTTGAATTGCCCCAGTTCTCAGTGCTGAGTCCCTTTCTTTATCAACACTTGGTGATCTTATCCAGTCTCATAACTTTAAATACTATTTATATGCTGACAACTCCTAAATTTATATATTCAGCCCAGACATCACCCTGACCTCCAGACTCATATATCTAGTTGCCTACTTAACAGCTCTACTTGACTTGAACAGCACTAGCTGTTCTCAAGTTTGACATGATTGAAGGTGAATTTCTGATTTTCCTCTTCCCCACACCTGATCCACCTACATTCTTCCTGTTTTTTCACTTAGTCAAACCAAAAGCCATGGAGTCTTCCTTGACTCTTCTTTTTCTTTCACAGTCCAGAAATCAGTGGGTCCACAGTTAGAGCATGTCCAGAATCTACCTCTGTTATCATCTTTCTACAAACTACCATCGTGATTTTCATTCATTTCTTGCCTAGCTTATTGTAATTGACTAAGTGAGCGCCCTGCTTTCCCCCTTATACCTTACAGACAATTCTCAACACAAGCTAGAGTGATCTTTCACAAACATAAATGAGATCATGCCACTACTGTCTCCAAACCCTGCAACACAGATGCCAATTTCTCTTGGAGTAAGGCTAAAGTTCTTCTAATAACCCACTAGGCCCAATATGTTGTGGCTCCCAGTCACACACATTACCTCGTCTGCTATTCTCCTCAGTGGACTGTAGATGATCATGTACATGATGCTCCTTATACACATCAGTCATGGCCTGCTTCAGTGTCTCTGCACTGGCTTTTTCTCTGCCTGGAATGCACTTCTCCAAGATATCCACATGGCCTTCTCACTCAGCTTCTTCAAGTCTTTGTTCAAACATCACTGTATTAGTTATTTACTGCTGTGTAACAAAGTACTCCAAGTCTTAGGAGCTAAAAACAAACATCTATTATCTCATTGTTTCTGGAGTCCGAATTCCAAGTACAACTTAGCTGGGTGCCTCTGCCTCAAGGATTCTCTGCAGTCAAGATGTCCCCAGGGCTATTGTCTCATCTTTAAGCTCTACTGAGGGAGGACCCACCTTCAAGCCCACTCACATGGTTGTTAGCAGGATTCAGTTCTCCATGGGCTCTTGAACTAAAGGCCCTAGTTCCAGGCCAGGCACAGTGGCTCACACCTGTAATTTCAGCACTTTTGGAGACCAAGGCAGGTGGATTGCTTGAGCTCAGGAGTTCAAGACCAGCCTGGGCAACATGGCAAACCCCATCTCTACAAAAAATACAAAAATTAGTCGGGTGTGATTGCTTGCACCTGTAGTCCCAACTACTTGGGAGGCTGAGGTGGGAGGATCTCTTGAGCCCAGGAGGTAGAGGTTGCAGTGAGCCAAGATTGTGCCACTGCACTCCAGACTGGGTAACAGAGGGAGACCCTGTCTCAAAAAAAAAGAAAAAAAGAAAAGAAAAAGAAAAAAGAAAAAAAAGGACCCTCATTGGCTGGGGCCCCCTTCAGTTCCTTGCCTCTGTGGAGGGACCTCTCCATAGAGCATCTCACAACATGGTACCCAGCTTCCATCAGAGCAAGTAAGCAAGGGCGTCCACAAAGGAAGACAATCTCATTATAACTTAATCTTGGAAATTTCATCTTGTCACTTTTGCCATATTCTTTTTGTTAGAAAGGAGTTACTGGGTCCAGCCTATACTCAAAGAAAGAGGATACACAAAGAAGCCCAGGAAATTCAGACTATTGGGGAACATCAAAGAGGCTGCATACCACAGCTGCCTTCTCAATCAGGTGATCCCCTTATTTAAAATTGCAATCCAACCCCCTTGTACCTCTCCTTCTCTCTTCCTCTTTCTCTCTCTATCACACATACATTTCCACTTTCCTTTCCCTTTGCTCTGGTGAGCAATAATAAATACTTATTGTTTTGAGTCACTGGTTTTGAGGTGGTTTGTTCTGTAGAAATAAACCCCTACAATGTACTTTTTCACTTATGTGACTGACTGCCACTGCTACTGCTTGAGACCGTCATTACAAGACTGAAGGAAGGGACGGACGTAGAAATGTAAACTTAAGACAAAAGAAACTATTTTAAAGGAAGGGGAGTCAGGAAAGAAGAAGAGAGCTCCCCGCTTCTAGTGAGCAAAGGCAGCCCCCAAGTTTCCACAGCCCTTCTTATTTATTGGGTAGAAAAAGCAGGGAGGAGGAGGTAATGATTGGTCAGCTGCTTAATTGATCACAGGTTCATATTATTACTAGCAGGCTTCAGATGTACATAATCACAAGAAACACTGCGCTTGGGGCGTGACTGCCCTCAGCATTCCTTCTGGTGGCAGACGCAGTTTGTCAGTTTGCCAACATTCTGCGTTTATGAGAACAGTTTGCTGTTTACTCACATAGCCTCCAGTGGTATACTGAGTTGATCACGACCCTCAATCTTTCAGCCTCCAACACACTTAGGTACATTATTTTTTGCCTGCGTTTCCTCAATGTAATGTGAGCTACATGAGGGCAAAAATTTTTGGTTTTGTTTTTATTGTTTTGTTCACAGATAGATCCCCAGCACTAGTAAAGTGCCTGATATATAGTAGACACTCAACATTTATTAAATGTATGACTCTGTTACTGTTATCTGCATAAGTAACTAGGTCCCCTGGCTTACTTTACTCTGTTGCAGAATTGCAATAATCTTTCTTTCAAAGATTGAATGCAGTTTATACTGACATGTGTGAAATGCATCCAATTGTGCATTTATATTACCAAGAATCTGGTAATAATTCTCATAAGGAGGAAGTAAAATGAAAGGCAAAATAAATGTTTAGGAATTCATAAACTGTTACAATCTTATCCACATCTTTTTGTCAGGTTTTTTGATTTTTGCTTTGTTTTTTTCTTCGAGACAGGGTCTCACTCTGTCACCCAGGCTGGAGTGCAATGGCATGATTACGGCTCACACCAGCCTCGACCTCCTGGGCTCAAGCTATCCTCCCACTTCAGCCTCCCAAGTAGCTAGGACTATAGGCACAGGCCACAACACCCAGCCTTTAACAGGTTTTATTAGAGAAGTGCAGCATTTGTGGGAATTGGAATAAATATATTTACTCTTCAAAATATTAAGATTAAGACCTGTTGGTGAACAGGACAGTGATTAGTCTTTAACTTAGAGACTTAGATCTTTAATATTTGTTCTTCCCATAAACTTAAAAAAAAAATCAGCACTTTGAGATTTCTTGCTCCCTCACATCTAGACCTATAATCCTGTGATCTGCTATTAACTAATAGCATGACTAGTGATCATGAATTTTTTTTTTTTCCCCAAGACAGAGTTTCACTCTGTTGCCAGACTGGAGTGCAGTGGTGTGATCTCGGCTCAGTGCAACCTCTGTCTCCCGGGTTCAAGCGATTCTTCTGCCTCAGCCTCCCAAGTAACTGAGATTAACAGGCACTTGCCACCGTGCCCGGCTAATTTTTGTATTAGTAGAGACAGGGTTTCACCATGTTGACCAGGCTGGCCTCGAACTCCTGACCTCAGGTGATCCGCCCGCCTCGGCCTCCCAAAGTGCTGGCATTACCAGCGTGAGCCACCACGCCCAGCCAATCATGAATTTTTGACATGTAGGTTGTGTAAAATCTTTGAGGTTAAAAAAAATTCATGCTAGCCGGGCACGGTGGCTCACGCCTGTAATCCCAGCACTTTGGGAGGCCGAGACGGGCGGATCACGAGGTCAGGAGATCGAGACCATCAAGGTGAAACCCCGTCTCTACTAAAAATACAAAAAATTAGCCAGGCGCGGTGGTGGGCGCCTGTGGTCCCAGCTACTCGGGAGGCTGAGGCAGGAGAATGGCGTGAACCCGGGAGGCGGAACTTGCAGTGAGCTGAGGTCGCGCCACTGCACTCCAGCTTGGGTGAAACAGCGAGACTCCGTCTCAAAAAAAAAAAAAAAAAAAAATTCATGCTACAGGAACCATGTAATCCAGTAAATGGGAAATAACTCATTCCTCTATAATGTTATCCCTCCTTTCTGTCCTTATGCAGTGAACGTAAATAATGTTCAGTGCAAAACGTAGCCCATAGTAATAGATGGAAAAGGATGGACTTTGGCTTATTAGGTTAATAAGTTACTTCTTATTACTTTAAGTACTTTAGCTTATTAGGTTAATAAGTTTCATCACCCTTTCCCACCTAATTGTCATGGCCAAATTGAACTTCCAATCCTTTCTTCTTCTCTATCTGAAATTGTCCATAGAGTTTCTTTCTATGATTTTGCTTTTAAGACATGGAAACAAAAGGGGAAAAATGAAATCCATCATGTGATTCTCTGTATATGCAAGCCAAACTAGAAAGAGTCTCCTTTACCAAACTCAGGAAGTTTATACAGGGCACATTTGTGGAAAGAACACAGAAAACACGATGCTTACTAATGATATTTCTCCTCCTGGATCAGACAAGAAGATCAGATTTTTTTATACCCGTTTTGATCAGTTTAATGCCTTATATAAAAGGACCACCTGTTTCCAACTCTTTACACGTTACCCTTCTGAAACAGAAGAATAGCAATTTATGTGTTCAACCTAACGTACTTAACATCTGCTATATGGAAGGCACAGAGGTAGGTCCCATGGGGAATACAGGGCTGCATAAGACAAGATTCTTGCTCTCAAAGAGCATTCATTTAAGTATGAAGATGATGTAGATTTATCAACAACCTATTGCTTTAAGTTAAGATCATGGAGGAAATCTGTCAGTGCCCATCATTTCCTCACCACCTTATCCTCTCTTCTACACAAAGCCCAAATCCTGACACCTAATAGACTATCTATAGGACCATATGCTGTGCAGTTGCACTCTCAGAAGGGGCCCATGCTTGGTTTAATCCGCTGCTGCTGCTGTCTTGGAATTCTTAGTGATTTTATCTTTGAATTTGTGCTTGGTAAGTGAAGCCAGTGAGACAGTGAAGCATGCACATGAGCAGTGGAAACACTCCAGCCGGGAACGCATGCATGTGTGCATGATTCCGGGCAGTCCAGAGTAAAGCTGAGCCAGTACCTGGGCCCAGTTGCAGTGGTGATGGTGGCAGGCAGCAGGAGTAACAGTCAGGACAGCAATGGCTGTGGCTCCAAAGACACGAAAGGGCTCTGCATATGGACATTGCCAGGACCAGCAGTGGGAGACCAGCTCACCTGTCCCTTCCCAGAGCTTAGCCCTGCATCATCTGCACAAATAGTAACTCTCCACCCTGAGTACTGGGACAGGAACTCATTCTGCTAACTTCTCAGTAAATTAGTACAACATATATACAATAAAAGCGTATACATGAATATTGTCAAAGCATAGCGGGGGTTATTAGAATTCTTAAAGGATTTAGAATGTCTAGTTTTGAAGACTACTACAACATGGCAAAGCAAATAACCTCAGGCTTAGAAATTAAGTTTAAAGATTGTCACATTCTACAGAAAAGAATGCTATTTTCCTAGGAAGTACAAACCAATTGTTTAGCAGAAAGATAATTAAACATGTTTTTTTCTTGTAATTGAAGAGTCAGTGACAGAATACATAAACAGGCCTTATGAATTATATGCAAATTATGAAGCCACTTTCAGTTTCTTGTAAGACCTCCACAAGTTTCAGGAAATATTTCCTTATGTCTGCAGAAACATTAAAATATCATTGTATAAATTTATACTTAAAATTAAATTCAGACTTTTACATAAAACTGAGTTGTCTAAGGAGTTAAGTCCCTTTAGAAAAATTATTCCACAAGAACCAACAACTCTAGAAGTACTAAAATTTATATTTCAAAATAACTTATCAGAAATTTATCTCAGTGTTGTCACAGTTTATGAAACACTCTTAACAGCTGCATCAGCAGAAAGATCCTTTACAAAATGAAAAATCATCAAAATGTATTTGCAATTTTATATTTCCCAAGACTGGCTGGTGTTGCTTTCAGTCTTATCTATTGGTAAAGAAATTGTATTACATAAATTTCCTATCTATTGAAAATGAAAGTGAAATGAAAAGAATAAATTTTGATGAATTTGCAGAAAAGTGAGCCAGAAAAATATAATAGTCAGGACATCACATTAATGAATGATTATTGTTTATTGTATTATATAAAATTATGACATCACAACTATTAGTTTTGCAATGTTTAAGTTCATGTAGTTACTCCAGTATCACGATTATTCCATTACATTAGTATCTTTAACTGTACTTTTTTCCTGTTTTGTACAGAGGAGGTCCCATATTTTCATTTTGCACTGGGCTCAGCGAATTATATAGCCAGCAATGACCACAAGTAAGAGTGTTACAGATTTTTGTTGTAAGCCATCATAGTAGACAATGCATGCCTATGAATGCTTAAGGAGAGTAGAAAAAGAGCAAGAAATGCAAGAAAATGCATGTTCTTAATGTGTGCCGTAGAAAATCTATCAGGTAATAGGCATTTAATCTATGTTAAGAGTAAAGCAATATAGCCAGGCGTGGTGGCTCACACCTGTAATCCCAGCACTTTGGGAGGCCAAGGCAGGAGGATCACGAGGTCAGGAGTTCAAGACCAGCCTGACCGATATGATGAAACCCTGTCTCTACTAAAAATACAAAAATTAGCTGGGCATGGTGGCGCACGCCTGTAGTCCCAGCTACTCGGGAGGCTGAGGCAGGAGAATCGCTTGAACCCGGGAGGCAGAGGTTGCAGTGAGCCAAGATCACACCACTGCACTCTACCCTGGGCGACAGAGAGAGACTCCATCTCAAAAACAAAAAAAAAAAGAAAGAAAAAAAGAGTAAATAATACTGTGGGCTATAGTGCAGAATTCGTCATAAGGAAAAATCTGTTTGCATTTGATCCAGGACTAATGTCACAAAGCAACTGGGGACAATGTCTTCAATGGATGCCATTCTCATTAAAATGAGGAGTTTCGGCTGGACACAGTAGCTCATGGCTGTAATCCCAGTATGTGGGGAGGCCAAAGCAGGAGGATTGCTTGAACCCAGGAGTTCAAGACCAGCCTCGGCAATGTAGTGAGACCCTCATCTCTACAAAAAATAGAAAAAAATTAGCTGGATATGGTGGCACGTACCTATAGTCCCAGCTACTCGGGAGGCTGAGGTAGGAAGATAGCTTGAGCCCAGGAGGTCGAGGCTGATGTGAGCTGTAATCATGCTGTTGCACTCCAGCCTGGGCAACAAGAGGGGACTCTGTTTCAAAAATAATAATAAAAATTTAAACATTATGTATTTTGCTGTCCAAAGCATAAGTTTGACAGGGATAAACATCCATTCAAATGGGAGTCAAATTCAGGTATCTTATAAATAGCAAGCCTGTTAGATTGTCCTCCTATGAGCATTCTTAGTTTTCAAATATGGAGAACTATTTTTCTAAAGATCAGAGAAATGGCCACCACAGTATGGGCCCACCTCATCTATTTTTGGTTTCTTCAAAAATGATGACTCCAATGAACTTTGCAGTAAAAACAAAATGACAATACAGATGACTTACTTGTGAAAAGTAAACAGCAGGGAGAAGCACTGAAGCCAGATAAACCAAATCTGCTTCCCATAAAGTGAAAAAAGATCCACTGAATTACAATTGTTTTTATTTTTATATGATGATTGTTGCATAAAGCTAATTTGTTGCTGAATTAAGAAACATAAGACATATATTTACCCTAAATAATTTTAGTTCTATCTCCTGGCTTTTAGTGAAATTATCGATTTCTAGGTGATATAATTTGTGTGCTTGCTGGGCACAGTGGCTCACACATGTAATCTTAACACTTTGGGAGGTGAAGGCAGGAAGATCACTTGAACCCAGGAGTTCAATACCAGCCTGGGCAATAGGGTGAGACTGTGTCTCTACAAGGAATTTAAAAATTAGCTGGGCATGGTGGTGCACGTGTGTAGTCCCAGCTACTCAGGAGGCTGAGGTAGGAGGACCAATTGACCCTGGGAGTGAGCTGTGATCACGCCACTGCCCTCCAGCCTGCATGACAGAGTGAGACCCTGTCTCAAAAAAAAAAAAAAAAGTGTGTCAATGCTTTTTTTCCTCCTTCTTTTTGTTTTTATTTTTTCTTCACTCTGTCACCTAGGCTGGAGGGCAGTGGTGCAATTATATCTCACTGCAGCCTCTATCTCCCGGGCTTAGGTGATCTTCCTGCCTCAGCCTCCCGAGTAGCAGAGACTACAGACACATGCCACCATACTTGGCTATTTTTTTTTTTTTAATTTTTTGTGGAGATGGAATTTCACCATGTTGCCCAGGCTGGTCTCAAATTCCTGAGCTCAAGCAATCTGCCCACTTCAGCCTCCCAAAGTGCCGGGATTGCAGGCATGAGCCACTATGCCTGGCCCAATGCTTTTAATGGGCCCATTTTAGCCACATTTCTGGTACTTATATTATTCAAATAGACTCAGAAAAGCTGTAAGCCTATACAGAATTACAGTGTAAGACATCATAAACAGTGTTTTAAAAATTAGAAAAACCAATTTCAATACATGTAAGAAAGAAAAAATAAATATTCACAATATATAAACCGCTCTTACAAATCAGTGACAACACAACTTTACAGCATGACAACTTTGAAAGAGAAACACCAGATAAGAACTGTCTGGGGCGAGCATAGAAGAGTCTCATTCCTCTGTCTGAGTGGTACTGGGTGAGTAGAATGGTTGGTGATTATATGCTGACAAAGCCCTCGGCTTTTTCTTAGCCCCAGCTCCCTACCTTCTCCCCTCACTGCCCCCTCCTGTGACTCTAAATCACTACCTAGCAACTGAGGTTTGGGTTTTACAGTGAAAATAATTTTATGAGTCAGAAAGGAGTCAGAAAAGTGTGTTATCAGATAGCATTCCACAGTGGTAAAAGCAAAACAAACAAAAAACAGGACTATTTCTCTACATACTGTCTGGGACTTTGGGACCTTCACTGCAGACCTCTTGTGGCAGTGTATGTGTGATTCCAGTCATATGGTGGGTATGTGGTTAGGGTATTATCACATCGTAGGTCTATAAAGGGCCAAGCCCCTTGCTCTGACATGCAAAGAAAGGATTGCAAACTGGCAGGCTGCAGGTCATATCCTGCTCATAGACAGCTACTGTTTTGTATGCACAGTTTTTAAAATTGTGAATTAGTGTAATGGTTAATTATATGTGTCAACTTGGTTAGGCTATGGGGCTCAGTTTTTTGTTCCAACACTAATAACAATGTGGCTATGAAGATATTTTGCAGATATAGTTAATATCTACAACCAGTTGACTTTAAGTAAAGGAGTCTACTTTCAATAATGTGGGTAGGCCTCATCTAATTAGTTAAAAGCCTTAAGAGCAAAATCTGAGATTTCCTGGAGAAGGACTTCTGCCCCAGGACTGTAACTTAAAAATCTGGCTTGAGTTTCCAGCCTGCTGGTGTTTTCTAAGATTTCAGACTTGTTGTATGCCTCCTACTGGTTCTGTTTCTCTGGAGAACCCTGACTGATATAGTTACTATGACACAGACTATCAATTGCTGACCCCAAGAGCCTTTCTCCCTTTATTCTCTATAGTAAGTGCCTCTGAAATAGAGACTACATTTCCCAGCTTCCCTTGCAATTAGCTGTCACCATGCAGCTAAGTTCTAGCCAATAAGATGCAAGCAGATGTGTTTTGTGGCAGCTCCCTTAAAACATACCTGATGCATACCCTGTGTCTCCTTGTTTTTCCAGCCAGTCCTCCATCCTTCTGCTGGGAACTTGGATGCTAGAGCTCTTGCAGCCACACTGGGCCATGAAGATAAAGGTCACTCCCTAGGAATGATAGAGCAGAAAGCTGGAAGGAACCTGGATCCCTGATCTCTGTGGAGCCACTGAACTGCCTCTAATGAAGGAAAACATTTCTCTCTCATTTATGTTGCATGTTCTTTTCGATTTCATGTTATGTTTAGTGGAGTATAATCCTAATTTGATACAATTGCCAACTTTTAAAAATTAGGAAATTTCACACAAATATTCAGCTCTCTGGCTTTTCTCTTGAAAATTTGGTGCATCTGACAAAACTTGAGGTCATGCTTCCCATTGCAGCAACTGACCTGGGCAGGATAATGGATGCCTGCTTCAGACAGGGCTGGAGACCTGGGGGAGGTGGAGTGCCCTGGGTTGAAGGATTCTTGGTGAGTTAAATACCCATTATTGTCTTTGGCTGTAAATGAACTCAAGGTCGCTAGGAAGTGAGTGGAAAGTCAGATGAACTCTGTCTCTCAGAGGCAGGCCAAGCGCAAAGAAGGCACAGAAGCCACTTCAAAACTGCTCAGGCCTTTTGGGAGGAAGTGGTGGGTATGGAATGAGGCTGACTTTCAATGATGAAGCTGTGACAGATCAGAAATCTGTATTTTTGAGCCAGACTATGTCTATGTCTAGATTTGCCTTTGTCTTTTTGTTGTCAGAATTTCATTAAACTAATTATTCGTTCATGTATGAGTGTCTTCTACAGCTAGGAACTCTTTAGACAAGATTCTGGCCCCGATGACATTTACGTCTTAGTTGCCAATACAGATAATAAATATAAGAAGTAAACAAAGGCTGGGCATGCTGGCTCACACCTGTAATCCCAGCACTTTAGGAGGCTGAGGAGGGCAGATCATTTGAGGTCAGGAGTTCAAGACCAGCCTGGCCAGTATGGTGAAATCCTGTCTTCACTAAAAATACAAAGAAAAAAAAAAGGGCTGGCATGATGGCACATGCTTGTAATCCCAGCTACTCAGGAGGCTGAGGCATGAGAATTGCTTGAACCCAGAAGGCGGAGGTTGCAGTAAGCTGAGATCGCACCATTGCACTCCAGCCTGGGTGACAGAGTGCGACCCTGTCTCAAAAAACAAAAAACAGGCTGGGCGCAGTGGCTCATGCCTGTAATCCCGGCACTTTGGGAGGCCGAGGCAGGCAGATCACTTGAGGCCAGGAGTTCAAGACCAGCCTGGCCAACATGGTGAAACCCCGTCTCTACTAAAAATACAAAAGTTAGCGGGGCACAGTGGTGCATGCCTGTAATCCCAGCTACTCCGGAGGCTGAGGGAGGAGAACTGCTGAACCAAGACTTGGGAGGCGGAGGTTGCAGTGAGTGGAGATCACGGCACTGCACTCCAGCCTGGGCTACAGAGTGAGACTCTATCTTGAAAAACAAAACAAAACAAAGAAAGAAGTAAACAATTAGATAATCAGGATGGCCAGGTGTGGTGGCTCACACCTTTAACCCAGCACTTTGGGAGGCCAAGATGGGTGGATCACTTGAGGTCAAGAGTTTGAGACTGGCCTGGCCAACATGGTGAAACCCCGTCTCTACTAAAAATGCAAAAATTAGCCAGGCATGGTGGCATATGCCTATAATCCCAGCTACTCAGGAGGCTGAGGCAGGAGAATTGCTTGAACCCAGGAGGAAGAGGTTGCATTGAGCCGAGATCATACCACTGCACTCCAGCCTGGGCAACAGAGCAAGACTCTGTATCAAAAAAAAAAAAGATAATTTCAGATAGTGATAAATGCTATGAAAAAACTTTCAAAAATCCGCAAACTTGAACCAACAATGAGACACAGTGACAAGGATGAATGGAAGAGTCTATTTTAGATGGGTAGTCTGGGAAGGCTGCTCTTGAGGAAGTGGACTTTAACCTAAATGACCAGAAGAAGATAAAAAAAAAAAAAAAAAGTTTTCTCAGAAGAGAAACCAGAAGTATGAAGAGTCTGAGGTGGAAATAAGCTCTTGGTTGGGCATAGCACATGAGGTGGAGAAAGCCAAGAGACAAGGTCACACAGGGAGGCAGGGGTAGCTCACATTAAACTTGCTTTTCTTTTTTTTTTTTTTTTTTTCGAGGCAGAGTTTCACTCTTGACACCCAGGCTGGAGTGCAATGGCGTAATCTTGGCTCACCGCAACCTCTGCCTCCCAGGTTCAAGCGATTCTCCTGCATCAGCCTCCCGAGTAACTGGGATTACAGGCGCCTGCCACCATGCCCAGCTAATTTTTGTATTTTTAGTAGAGATGGGTTTTTGCCATGTTGGCCAGGCTCGTCTCGAACTCCTGACCTCAGGTGATCCACCTGCCTTGGCCTCCCAAAGTGCTGGGATTTACAGGCGTGAGCCAACGCACCCGGCCTAGCTCACATTAAACTTTAATTCAGAGATAGGGACTTTGAACTTTATTCTCTGTCCATTTAGAAGTCATTACTTTTAAGCAGTGGAATGAAATTATTTTAATTTTGAAAGCTCATTCTGGCTGCTTGTTAGATTCTAGATTGGCAGAGGCACGGAGACCAATTAGGAGGCCATTTAATTGTCCGGGTGAGAAATGACACCTGGTTTGTACAAGGTGGTAACAGTGGAGATAGAGGTGAACAGATTCAGATAGATTTTAGAATTAGAGACAAAATTTGCTGGTGGATTGGATGTGGGGTATGGGGAATCTAATGGAGTAATCTAATATGGTGGATGTTGGTTCCATTTACTAAGATGGAAAGCCTGAAGGAGGAACAGGTTTTTGGAGGGATATCAAAAGACCTGTTTGCCCTTGCTCTGTTGGAAATGCCTGTGAAACATCCAGAAGGAGATGCGAGGAAACAATTGGATAAATGAACCTGGAGCATGTATTTAGCATTCTTTTTGGAATTTTCAGCCTGCTTGTGGAAACCTAGGAAAGCCCAAGAATGTAGCGAAAGGGCTGCCCTCCCTTTCCCCTGTACCAGCAGAGTTCCCATACAAGGGTCCAGATCCCCATCATTTAAAGGGGTTTAGCAAGCTGATGGATAGCAGTGTGCTTTGTTTCATGTGCTTTAAAGAGTTGAGAAGGTCAAGCAAGTTGCAAATTGCTATTCGTCATTCACTTACATTTGCTGAGTGCTTTAACTTTTTTTTTTTTTTTTTGAGACAGAGTCTTGCTCTGTTGCCCAGGCTGGAGTGCAGTGGTGTGATCTCAGCTCACTGCAACCTCCACCTCCCGAGTTCAAGCCATCTCCTGCCTCAGCCTCCCAATCCCAAGTAGCAGGGACGACAGGCGCACGGCACCACACCTGGCTAATTTTTGTATGTTTAGTAAAGATAGGGTTTCACCATATTGGTCAGGCTGGTCTCGAACTCCTGACCTCACGTGATCCACCTGCCTCGGCATCCCAGAGTGCCGGGATTACAGGTGTGAGCCACTGTGCCCAGCCTGAGTGCTTTAAATTTGAATGACCTTCAGTTGACTCTTAGTGTGAAGTTTCTGGTTTTTGCTTCTCTTCTTTACTCATATCTCTCTGCCCTGGCTTCTTTAACCAACCTTTGCTCTGTGGACTATTTAAGGCAAAAAACTTTAATGGGTCCTTTGCTGATTATGGGGAAGGAGGGTTCTCCAGCAGAGCGCAGGAAATAGCTCACTTCTCCCTATTTCTGAAACACTGAGGATGAAAACAGAGAGTGACACAGACAGGAGGCCAGGTTGGAAGGAACAGTTTTAGGTCTGGTGGCCAGGTGGGCTGGGCTGATACCGAAGTCCAGAATCAGGAGCTGTTGAGTTGCAGGCTGCACTGGGCTGGGGGCAAGCCCCGGAGAGAACAGCAGATAATGTTTTTCCCTTAGGGGTCTGTCTCCCCAGAGGAAGAAGGCACTTACTGCTACTTACTAGCTGTGTAATTTGGGGAAAGTTCCTTGACCTAAGTCTCAGATTTCTCATTTGCAAAAAGGAGGATAGAAATAATTCATGTAACACACTTAGTGCTCTGACTGGATCAGAATAGCATTCAATAAAGTTTTACTACTACTTTAATGATAACTATTCCCATTACCTTCTTATATAATCTACTAGGCGCTAGGAATATAAAGATAAAAGGCATAACCTTACCATCTAGAAGCTTAAGGCTTAGTAAGGATGTTGGAATAAAAGACATTAAAATACAGTGCAGGCCCGGTGCAGTGGCTCACACCTGCAATCCCAGCACTTTGGGAGGCCGAGGTGGGTGGATCACTTGAGGTCAGGAGTTTAAGACCTGCCTTGCTAACATGGTGAAACCCTGTCTCTACTAAAAATACAAAAATTAGCCAGGCATGGTGGCGGGCGCCTATAGTCCCAGCTACTTTGGAGGCTGCGGCAGGATAATCGCTTGAACCTGGGAGGTGGAGGATGTAGTGAGCCGAGATCGCACCACTGCACTCCAGCCTGTGTGACAGAGCGAGACTCCATCTCTACATAAATAAATAAAAAATAAAATATATGTCGGGCACAGTGGCTCACGCCTATAATCCCAGCACTTTTAGGAGGCCAAGGTGGGCAGATCATGAGGTCAGGAGATCAAGACCATCCTGGCTAACACAGTGAACCCATCTCTACTAAAAATACAAAAAATTAGCAGGGCGTGGTAGCACATGCCTGTAATCCCAGCTACTCAGGAGGTTGAGGCAGGAGAATTGCTTGAACCCGGGAGGCGGAGGTTGCAGCGAGCCGAGATTGTGCCACTGCACTCCAGCCTGGGTAACAGAGCGAGACTCCACCTCAAAAATAAATAAATAAATAAATAAATAAAATACAATACAATGTAATGAACATGTAGCAGCGTTTCTTTCCATAGGATGCCTGACAGTGGTTACATTTTAGTAAGACTGTATCGGTGCAGGTTATGATTAAAAAAACAATCATCTTGGAATTGTTGAGCCACCACATCCTTATTGGGTAGGGGGTCTAATAAGTAGCTTCAGTTGTTCTTCAAGAAAGGTATCAGGAAAGCTCCTATAGTTTTTAAGTTGTTTTTCTTAAGGGAGTTAGTCATCAATGAGGACTAGAAGGATGATGGCTCTAAACCCTCAAGGTACTGAAAACTGGAACCAGCCTTGATTTAGCATGCCTGAGCATGGACCCCAGGAGGTAGATGTGTGTGGAAACAGAAATACCAGATCCCATGAGAATCAGACACCTAGAGCCTAGCCTAGGCAGCACCTGAAGCCCCTTGGTTCAGGGTGACACTGGGGCAGGCTAGAAAGGTCTCACTCTGGCCCAGATTCTGATGCTTTGCTGAACCACTGTGCCAGTTCGCCAATGCTTTATTTCCATTTATGTTACGTCTTCTGCCAAATAGCTTTGCTGCCTTGCCCCTGAGCCACTGCATGCTCAGCAGCTAGTGCTTCAGCATCCTGCAGCTGTAGCCCAGAAGTCCTCACTACCGCATATGTTGAGATGACTGAATTTGGCTAGGAGTCCTTCCTGTGAGAAAGCCCTGGAGTGTGGGCAGCCCATCCTAGAAAATAAACAAAGCAGCTTTCAGCAATGAGGGACACACAGCCAGTTTTGCTACATTCACCCTTCTGGCTCTGTCTTCAGCCTAAGCTGCTCCTTTCAGGTCCCTCCCTTGGGACCTCAAGCCTCCTTTTCAGGCCCCTTTTAAGCACAGCAAATCCTGTATGCATTAAGGGGAGGTAGTTGAAGAAGTTTGGGCTTCTGGGTTTTATGTTATTACTGGCTTATGAAAGCTCAAACATTTGCACTCCAGCGATGATAGTTGCATCTGTTAAATTTAGTGTAAAGCTGCCTCCTTACGTATTTTAAGTTCAGCCTAAAGGTTTCCCCATACATAGTGAACTGTAGCCTAATTGGGTATGTAAACAGACTGTAACCTATTCTTGTACCAATCACAGAGTTTTGGCCAATCACAAGTGGCCAACTGTTCAAACCGTGTTCAAATAAGGCAAACCCGAGTTATAACCAATCCAGCTGTTTCTGTCCCTCAATTATGTTTTCTGTCAGTCACTTTATTTTTTCCGACCACTGGGCAAGACTGGAGCCTCTCTGAACTTACTTTGGTTTGGGGTCTTTTTGATTTGCAAATCATTCTTTGGGTTCTTTGCTTGATTAAAAGCTGTTAAGTTTAATTTGTCTAAGGTTTTTCTTTTAACACACCCCAAACTGTAAGGGGAGGCATCCTACTTACACAATAATAGAAGAATGCATAAAGCTATAACATGAAGGAACAAGTGACAAATTCTGTAACGGCATGTGTTGGGGAAAACTTCTGAGAGTGGAGGCCTGAATAGGTATTGGAAGTATGAGTAGGAGTTTACAAGGAGAGAATGGAAGGAGGGGAATTACGGACAGAACAACATGGACGGAAGCCGGCCGCGGTGGCTCACGCCTGTGATCCCAGCACTTTGAGAGGACGAGGCCGGCGGATCACCTGAGGTCTGGAGTTTGAGACCAGCCTGACAAACATGGAGAAACCCCATCTCTACTAAAAATACAAAATTAGCCGGGTATGGTGGAGCATGCCTGTAATCCCAGCTACTCAGGAAGCTAGAATCGCTAGTACCCGGGAGGCAGAGGTTGCAGTGAGCCGAGATCTCACCATTGCACTCCATTCTGAGCAACAAGAGCGAAACTCCGTCTCAAAAACAAAAACAACAAAACAAAACAAAAAAACAGACGGAAATTTTATTGTCCTATGACAAACACTGTATCTTCGGTGAACTCAAAGTAGGTTTGCCCACTTTCCCACAGATTGTTTTGGTGAATGAATTTTTTGTTTCAGTTAATGATAAACTTCCTTAGCTTTTTACTGAGTACAGGTTTACTGTATGTAAATATGTGTAATATTAGATTAGTGCCTGACACATGGTTAGCATTATCGATTTTTATTAGGGACTAGGTCTCAAACTTCAGGTAATTAAGTAGCTTTTTCTTTTGGGAAGACGTAAAAATATTCTCAAGCCTAACTAACCATCCTTTCCTGTCTTCTAGTCTTGCCCACCCAAAGCTCCATCCTGCAAAAGTCTTCAACAGTCCATTTCAAAAGCCCAGCATTGTTAAACGGTCTAAGGAATAGCACAAAACAAGATGCACCCAAAACGTCAAGGCCATACTGGACAAGGGCAACGTTAGCCATTTTTGGTCTGGGGTAACTATAGGCAGTATCTTAAAACAAGGCTTGAAAAATGTCATGTTATTTCCAAATCCCATTTCAGAACTTTAAAAAAAAAATTGCATTTTGAGCTCCTAAGAACGTTTTTGGCGGTAGGTGGCCACATGGAGGGTGGCACAGAGGCTCGGCGGCGGAGAGCGGAACAGAGTTGGGCGTGGCAGTGCCTGCGAGTCAGCGCCACGTAACCAGAGGCGCTCGCACTAATTTGACCTCTAAGACTAAGCGCAGGAACGGCGGGTGCGGACATTACGGCGGAAGGCTCAGGAGGAAGCAGAAGTGAAGGGCCCCACAGTCCTGGGACGGTGGGGCACAGGGAGAGAAAGGTAGCCCCGGGCGCGGCGCGGCGAGGATGCGAGCAGAGGAAGGACACGCGGCGCCGGGTACCTGCCGGAGGCGCCGGGTCCAATGGGAGGAGGGCGCGCGCCGCACCTCAACCTGGTCGAGGACGTCACGACGTCAAGGCGGACGCCGGGCCAATGGGAGGCCGTCGCGGGCAGGGACTGGGCCGAGAGGAGTCGGGGCTGGGCCGCGCCGAGGCGGTTGCCTGACTCCAGTTTAGCCGCCGCCGGAGAGAACGGGCGCCGAGCCGGGGCTGCGGAATCCGGCCTGCCCCTCACCTCACTCCCGCTGCTCGCACCTCCCGGATGGTGCTGACTGCTCCCTAAGCGGCGGCAGCGGCGAGTCGTGAGGACGCGCGGCGGATGCTGTTCGGGGTCGAGGCTTCCCGTCGCCGGCACTTCCTCTTGCGGCGCCCGTGCGCGGCCGGCCCGGCAGGCGGGATGGCGGCCGCGGCTCCGGGGAACGGCCGCGCATCGGCGCCCTGGCTGCTTCTGCTCTTTCTGGTTCCGCTGCTCTGGGCCCCGGCTGCGGTCCGGGCCGGCCCAGATGAAGACCTTAGCCACCGAAACAAAGAACCGCCGGCGCCTGCCCAGCAGCTGCAGCCGCAGCCGGTGGCTGTGCAGGGCCCCGAGCCGGCCAGGGTCGAGGTGAGCGGGCCGGGATGGGGCGGGCGAGGCTGCGGGGCCGACTGCACCGGGTACCAGGCTCCAGGCCTCTGAGAGCGCCGCACTCCCCCGGCCTCAGCTGGGGGAGGGGAGCCCGGCCCCTGCTCCCGGGGTGGAGGGCGGTCTGCTGCGCTGTTTTCCGGTGAGGCCTGGTCTTGCCCGCTCCTTTGGGGAAAGGGAGAGGGAGAGTCCAAGAGGAGCCCGCTATAAGCGTTGATCTCCGGAGGACCGAGATGCTGCTCAGGAATGGGCGTTTTATTGATTAGATGTGTCTTAGAGTAGCTAGAAAGACTCATCCCTACCAAAAAGTTTTTAACAGATGGCTCCTAGGAGGCTTTTTGTATTCCCTGAGGATCATCACATCGGCCATTTCATTGTTGAAATAGCTTATCCCAAACTGCTTACCCGAATTCAACTTGGCACTGCCTGTGCTTTTTGCCAAATAAATATGGATTATGAACCATGACTCTCACTTTTTTAAAACGTGCTTTGGCTAGCAGGAAGTAGCTTTTAGGAACGCAGAAGAATTAGTCTCCGGCAGTACAGCGTGCTGCAGCGATGTGGGATGCCAAAACTACATTTATAAGTAAAACAGAATCCTGTATTTTGTCCTTCCCTGAATAGATACTATAAATCAACTTTTTAATCTGTTAATAGAATCAGTCCTTAGTCACTTGGCAGCGTTTTAACATTTCTCCCTTCTCCCAGTCGTGGGTTTTGTCGTCATTTCCAGTATCTGCTCCCTGAATCCCGGCCAGTGTGGCACTCAAACCCCCACTCCCACCCAGGCCACATCCAGCCCATCTCCAAGTAACTAATCTTCCCGAACATTGAATTCTGCCATCTTGTCAGAAGTCGTCGGTGAGTTGCCTCCACTAATTTCAGTCCAGCCTTTTTAGGAGGGTGATGTTCAGGTTTCTCCTGATGTGGCTGCAGCTCATCTCCAGGCTTTTTAGCCACTGCTTTCTTGCTCATATGCTAAAGGGATATGCTCATCTGCAAAAAAGAATGTGCTTCAAGAACCCTTTGGGACAGGCCTTGTGCTCTCTTGCCAGTTCCTCCCAAACACAAGACCTTTTCAAAGTAAAAAAAAAAAAGACCTAGAGTTTGAAGCCACGGCTCAACTCTTCCCACCTTGGAGAACCAGCAGATACCTACTCTCTGTGAAGCCTTCCCTAAAATTTCTTGGTTAAGAGTGATTTATCTCTGACCTTTTCCTTTCCTTTCCTTTCCTCTCCTTTCTCGTTTTTCCTTTCCATTCCTTTCATTTCTCCTTTGCTTTCCTTTCTCCTTTCCTTTCCTTTTAACGTTTTCTTTGTTGAGACAGCGTCTCGCTCTGTCGCCCAGGCTGGAGTGCAGTGGCGCCGTCTTGGCTCACTGCAACCTCTAATTGATCCTCCTACCTCAGCCTCCTGAGTGGCTGGGACTGCATGCGTGTGCTAACACGCCCGGCTAATTTTTGTTTATTTTTTTTTTTAAGAGAGGAGATCTCACTATGTTGCCGAGTCTGGTCTCAAACTCCTGGGCTCAAGCGCTTCTCCGGGCTTGGCCCCCCAAGTGCTGGTGAGCTCTCACACCGGTGCATTGTTTTTCGTGATTCATGTTTTCATTACATGTTACTTTCTTAGGCTTTTCCAATTTTCTGTTGTTTTTCTGTGTAAGACCATAGGATAGAACTTTCTGAGAGACCGATCTTGGTTTCACTAAGCAAGAACATTTGTAAGAATCAGTGCTGTCCCAGATGTAGTAATCGATATTGAGAAATAATGAAGTTCGCCTTACTGGAAGTACTCAGGAGGAAGTTGAATGACTAACTGCCTGTGAGGAGACTGTGGTATGGGAGGGAAGCTGGGAGATAAAGTTACTGGGAAGTGAAGATTCTGTGAGCCGATTTAATCCTCACAACAGCACGTTAAACAGAGGAGGTTTGGAAGGAATAATGGTTTAATACACAGAGCTAGAAGCTAGTTTCAGCAGAACCAGAATTAGAATCTGGACTTCTGTGCCTTACTGTTCTATTAGCATTCATTGTGTCTTACGCTTTTGACTTATTTAATTCACTAATGGATTTTAATGGTTTATTGGATTGTATGCTGGTGTAGTTCTTTGATCTTGAGCCTAGCTTTCTCTTTCTCCTTTTTCAGGGAGCTTTATTGTGTATATTGTGGCATGTTTACACACACGTCTTGCTGCCTTGGGTTCTTGCAAGTTGTGTGCATGTTTTATGTGTCCCTACTAGCTTTTAGGTGTCTTGAGAGCATGACTGGTTTACTCATGTCTGTCTATTCCAAAAGACCTTGCCTGTTCTTGATATTTATTAAGTAATTTTCTAAGACTGGGTTGAAGTAGTTGCATGTCAAGTTTATATCAGCTGTTAAATACCTTTATGGAAAAACTGGCTGTAAAATAAACTCAACCAGGAAAAAAAAAACAACAACCCGATTTTTAATAGTGTCTATCCAACCTTTTTTTTTTTTTTTTTTTAAGTTGCAAGGGATCCACCAGATGGAATTAAGAAAACTAAGCTTTTATCATCTGCTGGATATAATGTGATTTTGTACCCATTATTGGATTGGTGTTGGTTTAGACAATTTAGTTTCAGCTGACTATATAGTTAATTCTGGGACTCTTACAAAGTTTTTTTAAGAAAGAGAAGATCAAAAGCACTGGAACTCACGAGTAAACCCATGATAACAGATATAATGCAGTGATGTCAGAGGTGTACAAGAAGTGTGAATCATTTAACATGTGAAGCCAGGGTCTTTAGTCCACTTGGGCAGAGCAAAGTGGTGAGTGGGCTTCTCCATCTTTTTCCTTCTGCCTGCCCTGCTGCCCCCAGCCATATGCTTAGGAGTGGGACTCCCATTTACACTGCTGTGCTTGTCGCTCCTGGGCTCAGCTGACCCTGCTTGACATGTCCACTTCAGGAAATTGAACTGAAATGCTGATTCATGAACTTAATTCTTAGTGTTCATCTTTTAGCCCTGTCATTTACCCCAGTATCACGTTTATTTTAAAACAATAACTATTTTGGATTAAGTTAATTGTGTGAGTGAGAGATTATGAATATGTAACTTTGCAGGTATTTTGTTGAAGTTTTAGTCATATTGGAATTTTTAAGATAGAAATAATGGTAGGTGTAGAGCTACTAATATCCTTTCTAAGAAGCTAGGAAAAATCTAGCCATGCAAAATGCCACAGTGGTAGAAACAGTGTCCAGTAAACATATTAAATGGTCTTAAGGATTCTTGTCTTTTAAAGTTCTATTTAATTTTTTTTATAGAGACAAGGTCTTCTTATAGCTCATAACTCATTGCAGCCTCCAGCTCCTGGACTCAGGTCATCCTCCTGCTTCAGCCTTCTGAGTAGCTGGAAAGGGATCCTTGTCTTTAAACTAGGGGTGTGGAGGGAAGGGCAGGTATAATATAATATGATTTTTCCATTGAATATTGTCATATATTCTTGGTGATTCATTTTAGTTAGGCATTTATTTATTATTGTTTATTCTAATTTTGTATTATAGTAGAATATAATTGTCTTGTTTTCTTCCTTTTTTTTTTTTTTTTTTAAGAGACAGGGTCTCACTATGTTGCCCAGCCTGCTGTCAAACTCCCGGGCTCAAGGGATCTTCCCCTCTTGGCCTGCCAAAGTGGTAGGATTACAGGCATGAGCCATCATGCCTGGCCTTGTCTTGTTTTTATTTTATGTGTGTATATATATATACACACATAAAATAAATAAATATATATATATTTAGATGCAGTCTCACCCTGTTGCCCAGGCTGGAGTGCAGTGGCACGATCTTGGCTCACTGCCATCTCTGCCTCCTGAGTTCACACCATTCCCCTGCCTCAGCCTCCGGAGTAGCTGGGACTACAGGCGCCCTTAACCACGCCTGGCTAATTTTTTGTATTTTTAGTAGAGACGGGATTTCACTGTGTTAGCCAGGAGGTCTCCATCTCCTGACCTCGTGATCTGCCCGCCTCGGCCTCCCAAAGTGCTGAGATTACAGGCGTGAGCCACCGCACCTGGCCTTAATTATATTTTTATGTAACTTTTTGATACTATTCAAGTATTTTTTCCTCTATGGTACTCACTATGCTGAAAGATTTTTCTTTCACATGTTTTCTAAACTGTGCAATATAAGCGTCATTTGCTATTTTTGTCCACCTGATGGAGGTAAGAAATGATCAAAGTACAGTTTAACAGCAGTATTAGCAAGAGTTGAGCATTGCTGAATGAGTAAGTTTCGGCAGATTTGCTTTGCAACTACATGCAGTAGATCTTTTAAGAGGGTAGGATATTTAAATTTAACCTTTTTGTGCCACTGTGTGAGAGTGGGCTTCTGAAAATGGAGGGGGGAAGCATCTCTTCTTGGTTAGTAGGCATTCAAATGGAAGATATGTTATAAAAACCTAGTTGTTATCTTATAGGGTGCTAAAAGCAAGGTGACTGAACTTCTAACAGGGCATTCTACATTGAGTATGTACTTTTCTCTATAATTAGGCTAAAAAAAAGTTGGTAAGTAATATGAACTTACAATCATGATTAACCCCCAGTTTACAAACCCATGATAAAAAGTGTTGTTGATTACTTGGATCCTATCTTTTCTGCAGTTCGTGTTTCTAGTGGCTTACTCAATAGTTTTTTCTTACTCATTCCCTGAGCAGAATTTGTAATATAAGAAACATAAGTCCTTTGAGTTGAGGGAGATTAGATAGATTTAATAGAAGTCATTTATACTTTATTGCATATTCTGGAAGTCCAAAGAAGAATGACTCTGGTTGCATAGCACTTATAATAAAGCCACAAAATCATTACCTGACTCAGTGCCAGTTCTTGTTATCATATTTTTACTTTACTGTTTTTGGTATTTCATTTATTTATTATATTTCAGCTGTGAGAGTATCTTCTACAAAACATTTTAAACTTTTTTTATTTTCATTAAGTTGCAGTCCCACTCCACCCAGTCCAGCCTCCTAATTCTAGCCTCTATACAGCTAAGATTGAGGCCATCAGTTATAAGGACACCTGCTCATAATTACCTTCTCAGAAGGTAATTACATTAATACTGAATTTATTTAGTGGTATTCTGTCATCAAAAAAATTCATTAAAAAAAAATCAATGAAGGCTGGGCGCAGTGGCTCACGCTTGTAATCCCTCCACTTTGGGAGGCCGAGGTGGGTGGATCGCCTGAGGTCAGGAGTTCTAAACCAGCCTGGCCAACATGATGAAACCCTATCTCTACTAAAAATACAAAAAATTAGCTGGGCGTGGTGGCGCGCGCCTGTAATCCCAGCTACTCAGGAGGCTGAGGCAGGAGAATCTCTTGAACCCGGGAGGTGGAGGTTGCAGTGAACCAAGATCGTGCCACTGCACTCCAGCCTGGGCAACAAGAGCAAAACTCTGTCTCCAAAAAAAAAACAAAACAAAACAAAAAGAAACTAAACACATTTAATAAATTTCCAGTGCATAAATACATTACAAAACAACATTCATAAAAATAAACATTCATTAAAACAAAAAAGATAATTTTATAACAAAATAATTATTACGTATAAATTCTAATATAAATTAACAAGTAACATTAATAAAGTATTTAAAAATAGTGAAACCATTCACAAAAATACATAATAATGAAAATTAAAATATATTATCTTTAATGACATCTTTCGAAATTAGGTTTATCTGTGGTGTCATGTATATGTGTATATATATATTTTTATTTTATTTTATTTTTTTTTTTGAGACAGAGTCTCACTGTCGCCCAGGCTGGAGTGCAGTGGCGAGATCTTGGTTCACTTCAACCTCTGTCTCCTGGGTTCATGCAATTCTCATGCCTCAGCCTCCAGAGTAGCTGAGACTACAAGTGCATGCCACCACGCCCAGCTGATTTTTGTATTTTTAGTAGAGATGGGGCTTTGCCACGTTGGCCAGGTTGGTCTCAAGCTCCCAACCTCAAGTGATCCACCTACCACGCCTCCCATGTTGCTGGGATTACAGGCATGAGCCACCATGCCCGGCCTAAGTGCATATGTATTTTTGTGCATATTTTTACAACTTTTAAAAAAAGCGTTTTTTTTTTTTTTTTTTTTGAGACGGAGTCTTGCTCTGTCGCCCAGGCTGGCGTGCAGTGGCGTGATCTTGGCTCACTGCAAGCTCCGCCTCCCGGATTCACGCCATTCTCCTGCCTCAGCCTCCCAAGTAGCTGGGACTACAGGCGCCCGCCACACGCCCAGCTTATTTTTTTGTGTTTTTAGTAGAGATGGGGTTTCACCATGTTAGCCAGTATGGTCTCGATCTCCTGACCTCGTGATCCGTCCGCCTCGGCCTCCCAAAGTGCTGGGATTATGGGCCTGAGCCACTGTACCCGGCCTCTAAAAAAAAGCTTTTTTTGACTTAGTAGTGCCCAGGAGACAGTTCTAAGCAAATTGTAAGCCTTTTCTTCTGACTCCTTTGTCTTCAGATAATCTCACCTCTTGTTTGATAACTTATTGAGCAACTTTGTTTTTGTTTTTTTGCTGGGACATCAGTCTTTTTCTTGGTAGCAAGCTGTAGATTTTGTTTCAACGAAAGCATCTTCATCTTCTCTAGTTTCATCATGTAGAGATGGAGATTCCGATACAGGTATCTGTATCAATTTCAATACAGTCACATTTGTGTTCATTTGAACTCTAGAACTAGAATAGGAATTACTTTTTTCTTTGATTTTCTTTTTCTTCTCTTGAGGATCATGAAAGTATAAAAGAATACTTTCTAAATGAGGGTGCTTTTTTCATTTTTTTTTTTTACAATTTTTAAATGTGGAATTAAAATTTTAACTAGAAAAGAGTTTTTATTAAGCAAGATTTAAAAAAAAAATCTAAGTGGTTAATCCTGCTCTCAAGATGTAAGTAAGGTGTGTTTCAGACATTATTAAAATACTGAAATAGTGGTATTTGTACCAAAACACGAGTATCTCATTACTTACTATGATATATAACACTGTATAACTGAATAGTGGAATACCAAAATTGGAATTGCACACTGCATCTAATCCTGTATGCATCTAAGTGTATTCTTCTGTGCCTGTACTTCCTGCCTTTTCCATGTTTTGGACAAAACTGTCATCCTTTGTGTACCTCCTCTCTTGTCCACATTCCTATTCTCCTCCCTCAGTGCCTTTATTCTCTCTCTTCCCTTTGCTTCCTTTATATCTGCTTACACATGTTCATACATTTCTCCTATTTTGGAAAAGAAAAAAAGGTCATTCATTTAATCTTACTTGACCATTAGTTTCTTTTCTCTTCTTTCCTTTCTTTCGTTCTTTCCTTCTTTCTTTTTCTCTTTCTTTCTTTTCTTTCTTTTCTTTCTTTTTCTTTCTTTCCTTTCTTTTTCTTTCTTTCTTTCTTTCTTTCTTTCTTTCTTTCTTTCCTTCTTTCTTTCCTTCCTTCCTTCCTTCCTTCCTTCCTTCCTTCCTTCTTTCTTTCTTTCCTTCCTTCCTTCCTTCCTTCCTTCCTTCCTTCCTTCTTTCTTTCTTTTCTTTCTTTTCTTTCTTTTCTTTCCTTTCTTTCCTTTCTTTCCTTTCTTTCCTTTCTTTCCTTTCTTTCCTTTCTTTCCTTTCTTTCTTTCCTTTCTTTCCTTTCTTTCCTTTCTTTCCTTTCTTTCCTTTCTTTCCTTTCTTTCCTTTCTTTCCTTTCTTTCCTTTCTTTCCTTTCTTTCCTTTCTTTCCTTTCTTTCCTTTCTTTCCTTTCTTTCCTTTCTTTCCTTTCTTTCCTTTCTTTCCTTTCTTTCCTTCCTTTCCTTCCTTTCTTTCCTTCCTTTCTTTCTTTTCTTTCTTTCTTTCTTTCTTTCTTTCTTTCTTTCTTTCTTTCTTTCTGTCTGTCTGTCTGTCTGTCTTTCTTTCGATGGTGTCTCGCTCTGTTGCCCGGCCTCGAGTGCAGTGGTACAATCTTGGCTCACTGCAACCTCAGCCTTCTGAGTAGCTACGACTACAGGTGTGTGCCACCATGCCTGGCTACTTTTTTTTTTTTTTTTTTTTTGGTACTTTTAGTAGAGACGGGGTTTCATCATGTTTGCCAGGCAGCTCTTGAATTCCTGACCTCAGATCTGCCCACCTCGGCCTCCCAAAGTGCCAGGATGACAGGCGTGAGCCACCATGCCCAGCCGTATTAGTTTCTTCAGTTTTATAAACCAAACTTCTAACTAGGGGATTTGCTGCTTTTTCACTTTACTGTAGTATGTTGTTATCTGGCTTCGGTCCTTGCCTTTTTCTTGAAATTATTTTTTTAATTTTAAAGACAGTCTTGCTCTGTTGCTCAGGCTGGAGTTCAGTGGCACAATCATAGCTTACTGCAGCCTGGAACTAGTGGGCTCAAGTAATCCTCCCACCTCAGCCTCCCAAGTAGCTGAGACTACAGGTGCATGCCACCACACCTGGCTAATTTTATTTATTTTATTTTATTTTTTTGTGGAGATGAGGGCTCACTATGTTGCCCAGGCTGGCCTCGAACTTTTGGCCTCAAGCAATCCTCCTGCCTCGGCCTCCCAAAGTGCTGGGATTATAGGCATGAGCCACCACAGATTCCATTTTTTGAAAGAATCTTGTAAGTTAGCAGATTGCTAAATCCAGGGGTCTTTTTCAGTTCTCATTTGACACTGTTAATTCTCTACTTTTTAAGACTCCATCTCAGGTGTATGAACTTGGCAGAATAATGAAGCCCATTTGACCTCAGTTTTCTTGCGTTAAAACAGCTCCTAAGTTTTTTTGAGTATCAAATGCAACAATATGTCTGAAAATATCTGGCATCTAGTTAGTAGCTCACCCTAACCTGATGGTCTGTGATGCTTTAGTTGCTGCCTGGCTCTCGAAATATCTAAGATAGCTTTTTTTCCTATTTTTTTCCTCCTTCCACCTTCTTTAAATAAAGACATTCTCTAAGGCGCATTCTTTGAACTTTATCTCTTTGCCTTATCTGTTGGAAATCTCATCTACTTGCAGAGCTGTAGCTGATAAATTTGGGCCGCCAGTAACCAGATACAGTACGTCCTCACTTAATGTTATTAATAGATTCTTGGAAATTGTGACTTTAAGTGAAGTGACATCAAATGGTGTCATTTTAATTCAGTGTTGTTTCATTATAACATTGATGAGAAAAGAAAGTTGGTTTTCTTTTACATCATTTCACTTAAAGTTGCAGTTTCCAAGAGCCTGTTGAGGACACGGAGGCTGTCAGCCTTGAGGCTACATACCTTGAGGCTGTCCTAGGCTAAACTCTGGTGATCCATTTCCGATAACCTCTTTCAAACCTTCATTTGAAATGCTTTTTATCACCCCAAGTGAAATGTATATGAAACCAAACCCCTTGTTTTTATTCCCCTTTCCCACATACCTTTTAAGAGTACTAAATACATAATGGCATTTTAAGAGTACTAATATTTCTGCCAAACAAAAAACCTCATCACCATCTTTGATTCCCCGCACCCCGCCTACCTTTTTTAAAGGTCTAGTGATTTTTCTTTCCATCGTGTGCAGAATTTTTTCCTTCTCTTATTTGTCTTAACACGGGTTTCATGCGGCTGACCTCCTGATTGATCCAGTGGCTGGTACTCTCCACTCTGCGCTGATAATTGATCACAGTGCCTTGATGGTGTTTATGTGTTACACAAAAATAAAAATATGTAAGGACTTCCCTCTTGCCTCTGAGCTTGTCCACAAACATAAAGGATTTCAGGCCCAGTTTATCTTTCTCATCTTGCCCCAACCATTCTTCTGATGGTTTACTTCTTGTTCTCAGAACATGCCTGTATTCTTTCACATTGTCAGTACAGAAAAGAGGTATACGCAGAAAAGGAGTGATGTATTTTCAAGTTAGCCACTCCATGAGTGACTAGTACTGAATCCCACTGAAACTTCCAAGGAGGCTTATGAAATGAATCTTAGAACCAGCTTCCATATTGGTTGCCCCACAGCTATTAACTCCCCACACTTCCAGGTAGTGAATGAGTAAATACAGAGCAGTGCTTTTTGGTTGGACCTGCCCGAAGTCAGTCACAGCTTACAAGAAATTGATCCTCCATAGCTGGCATAAGATGTTGGGTCAAGAGGTTTTTGAAATGGTACATAGCATGTGTCTATAATGGTGTGAAAGTTAAAAATTCCAGAAGATACAGAAGAATGTAGAGTGAGAAGTTATGTCTCTTTTCCTTTTTTCTACTCTAGAAAAAGTTTGCCAACCCCTGTTCTAGTCATTCTGGTTCCTTTCCTGGAAACATTTATCATTAACTTGTTTCTGGAGACTTGATGTGTATTTATGATTCTTACACCATCCACATACACACATACTTAGTATATACTTTTTCTCAACTTCAAAATATCTTAATGATTTTCTATATTAGTATATAGAACATTCTTATTATTCTTTTAGTTCTATAATATTCCGTTATGTGGATCTACCGTTTATTTAACTAATTTTCTATCAGTGGACATTTAGTTCTTTTTTTCTTTCTCTTTGTTTTGAGACAGGGTCTCACTCTGTTGCCCAGGCTGGAGGGCAGTGATGTGATCTCTGCTCACTGCAACTTGCACCTCCTGGGCTCAAGCGATCCTCTCACCTCAGAGCCTCCCAAATAGCTGGAAACTACAGGTGTGTGCTACCACACCCAGCTAATTTTGTATTTTTTGTAGAGATAGGGTCTCACTTTGTTGCCCAGGCTGGTCTTGAACTCCTGGGCTCAAGGGCTCCACCCATCTCCCAAAGTGCTGGGATTACAGGCATGAGCCACGGAGCCCAGCCGACATTTAGTTGTTTTGTGTCTTTATTACAAATGATAGCATTACATTTATACATATTTGTAATCCGAAAAGTTCAATTCCTTGAGTGTTCCTATCTTGAACTTTTTTCTGTAATAGGCCTCCCATACTCATTGCCCACAGTTTGCATTCAGTTTTATTGTAGTGGGTCAGGATCATTAAGAACTGGAGTTGCTGGGATAGGCCTTTCCCAAGAGGTTCTACTTGAGTTGGACCTTGAGGAATCTGGATGAAGAGGGGGATAATGAAAAGGAGGTAGGAAGGGAAAAAGGACTGTGTGGCTGAAGGCTTGTGGTTAGCAAAAGCCTGGCCTGCCTTCGAGCTGCACTGCCCAGCACTGTAACCATGAGCCATGAGTACATGTGGCTGTGAGCGCTTGATATGTGGCTAGTCCAGAGTTGAGGTGTGGGTGAGTAAATACCTACCAGGGTCTGAAGACTTAGTATGAAAAAAAGAATGTTAAAATATCTCAGTAGTTTTAAAAATATTGCTTATAATTTAAATAGTAGCATTTTGGATATATTGGGTTAAGTAAAATGTTATTAAAATTTTTACCTGGTTTTACTTTTAAATATATGGCTACCAGAAAATGTAAAATTGCATTATGTGGCCTACCTTTGTGGCTGCATGATTTTTTGTTAGACTCTGCTCTGGCTCATCCTTCAGGATGGAGAAGCAGGTTCATTTGGGGAACCTGGTATGTGCTTCAGTGAGAACTGTTGGATAGTTATCGGAATCAAGTATTTGGTATGAAAAGACCATTACGTTTCTTAAAATAGTGAAGTAACATGAAATTAGTTTCAGGAAGATTCAACTGTTTATATTTTGTGGCACTACAAAGACTAATTGAGCACTTACTGTGTACTGAGCACTGTCCTAAAGGGCTTTATTCATTTAATCCTCACAGCAACCCTTTGAGACATAGGTAGCCCTTATGTTACAGATGAACTTGAGTCACAGGGAGGTGTACCTATTGGCCCAAGGTCACGCCGTAACTGATAATGACTTGGCTATGAACTGGCAGTCTGATTCCAGAGCCTATACACTTAACCACTACACTGTGTCCCTGTGAAGGTGAATTAGACAAAGAAGATGATCCTTGCACATAGCAGCAAAGGAATGGTAATGGATCACTTTTTAATCCTGTTAATATTTTAATTAAAAAAAATCTTCTATCTTCACAGTACCCTGATACTTTTCATTTTAAGTTCTTCTCACCATGATTGGTTGTATGATTTTGGCCATCCAGGACTAGCTTAGTATGTAACAAGCTTTAAGTTTATTTTTCTGGTGTTTTGTGTATAGGAAGGTTTTAAGAATATGTAGTTTTTAAAAATTTTGTTTTGTTTTACAGTCATGCATCACTTAATGATGGGGATGTGTTCTGAGAAACGCATTATCAGGCAATTTCATTGTTGTGCAGACGTCCTAGAGTGTACTCAACACAAACCTAGATGTATAACCTGCTATACACCTAGGCTAAATGGTATAGCCTATGGCTTCTAGGCTACAAATCTGTACAGCGTGTTACTATATTAAATACTGTAGGCAGTTGTAACATTATATATATAAAATATAGAAAAGGCACAGTAAAAATTTGGTACTGTAATCTTATGGGACTACTGCTGTATATTCGGCCCATCATTGATCAAAATGTCATCATGTGGTGCATGTCTGTACTCTTAAAGCAAATTTTATTTTATCCCTACATTTTACAGAGGAACAGAGATTAAGTAATGTGGCTGAAGTTTCATGGCTGGGAATTACAAAACCATGAGACTATGTAGCTTTGATCACTATTGTGTTTGATTTAAAAAGTAAACATTTTGTGTTTGAGCTTAGAGCTAAGTGATCATAAATGGTGTATATTTATTCCTAAAATTTTTCTGGGATTTAAGATCCTGAAATTTCATACGAACCTTTAAGAAGCATTTTCAGGAGGAAAATGTGTCAGAGCCAAGTTGAAATTTGAAATGCCTTTTTTTTTTTTTTTAAATATAAGGATTCTTAATATTGGAAGAGAAAGGAAGTTGTTGTTTTGAGAAGGGGGCTTGCTCCATCACCCAGGCTGGAGTGCGGTGGTGCCATCATAGCTCACTGCAGGAAGCTCATTTTTAAAGGGCCATCAACGTAGATGGAACCAAAATAGTAGTGGAGAGAAAGCAAGAAGCTCTTAAAATGATACTTGCTTAATTAATTAAACTTAATTCATTAAGAGCTAGCTGTCAAGGCAGCAAATACTTTCCATTTTGTTAAATTTCTCCAGTATTTAGCTCAGAGGTCTAGTCTTAATGGTAATACTTAAATTTTTCTGATCTTTCCTGTGGAATTTTGGAATCAAGTTTATGTTATGTGTTAAGGAATGACATGCACACTAAGAATTTACGATTTTATTCTCACCTGTGACTAGGGCCTTTGTAATAAATCTGTTTTTACCCTGTCCAAAATTACTATGTTCTTGGATTTCTTTTTCTTTGTCTCTTGGGTTTCTAGAGATTCATAAGCTTTAAAAATTAAAAATAAGTTATTAGGATTGGAAGAGACCTTTGGAAGTGGTTTATCTAGCCCAGGGCGTCTCAGTCTGGGAACTGCTGACATTTTGGATACATAATTCTTGGTTGTGGAAGGGCTGTCCTGTGCATTGTAGGATGTTTAGCAGCATATCTGGCCTCTACCCACTAGATGCCAGTAGTTCCCGTTTGATTGTGACAGCTAAAAATGTCCCCAAGCATTGTCAAATGTCCCCTGGGAGACAAAATCGCCCTGGTTGAGAACCGCTTGTCTAGCCCATTTCCTGGGAGTGGTGGTTCCCTTCTCTGGAACTCAGAAGTTGAGAAGAGAAGGGTATTTACCACCTCCTCTAGCAGTCTATTCCAACTTTGGGTGCCTCTTTGGAGATAGAAATCTCTCCTCTCTGTTAAGCTAAAACCTGCCATCTCTAACTTTTTAGTTCTGCCTCTTAGGACCGTATAGATTGGATAGATTCACATATAAACTTTCCCAATTATTGGAACATGATACCCCATCCTTCCTGGTCCCTCATGGGATTGTTTTAGAACCAAGTCAGCAAACTTTTTGTAGTTGCCATGTATTTGCAGGCTACCAATCTCTGATGCATAATCTTCCTTTCCTTCCCTCTCTCCTTCTTGCCTCCCACCAGCCTTCCCTCCCTTTCTCTTTCTTCTTATGTCTTGTAACTTCTTAAAAATGTAAAAAAACATTTTCTTGCCCTTACAGGCTGGGTTTTGGCTTCAGTAACTTGTCATCCCTGGTTTTAGAGTCTTTGACATCTGCTAATCTTCAAAGGGCAGTGCAGTGCTTTAGAACTGTATGATAGAACTTTGGGGAAGGTCTGAGCAGCGTAGAATAACGTTGGACTTGTCATTAACTCCTTCAAGCGAACAGCTTACTGCTTTTTTGGAGCTTTGTCACATTTTCAGCGTAATGACAGCCAAGACAGTGGTTTGTCTTTTTCATTAGGCCACCTTACCTTCTTTTTTTTTTTTTTGAGACAGAGCTTCACTCATTGCCCATCGCGCAATGGCGCAGTCTCAGCTCACTGCAACCTCCACCTCCCAGGTTGAAGCAATTCTCCCGTCTCAACCTCCCAAGTAGCTGGGATCATAGGCTTCCGCCACCATGCCACTTTACCTTCTAAGATATTTTTAGACTTCAGCATAGAACCATCCGTGTAAACAGCTGTATTAAACTTGTCTTAGCTGGAACCAACTCTCTATATCCTGCTGAGGTTTGTGGGTCTTAGTTTGTCCTTTAGAGTGTTAATGAAATTTTTCTTAGCTTCATGTCATTCAAATGTTTTTTAAACATAGCTGGGTCTTTCACGCAAGTTGCTAATACAAATTTAAATGAGATGTAGCTAAGAACTAAATCTGAAATCACAAATGCCTAACAAATAAGGTTATTTTGGCCAGGCATGGTGGCTCACGCCTGTAATCTCAGTGCTTTGGAAGGCTGACGTGGGTGGATCACTTGAGGTCAGGAGTTCGAGACCAGCCTGGCCAACATGATGAGAAACCCCGTCTTGACTAAAAATATAAAAATTAGCTGGGCTTGGTGGTGCATACCTATAATCCCAGCTACTTGTGAAGCTGAGGCAGGAGAATCGCTTGAACCCGGGAGGTGGAGGTTGCAGTGAGCCAAGATCACACCACTGCACTCCAGCCTGAGTGACAGAGTGAGATTTTGTCTCAAAAAAAAAAGGGGGGAATTTTAATGCATGGATAGAACAGGTCTGTACTCTGTTCTTAAAATTGTTTTGGAGAATTATATGTAAATCTGCATTATACATGTTTAGTATCCTCAATCTAAAATCCACAGTGCTCCAAAATCTGAAACTTGAGCACTGACATACATGAAATGCTCAATGGAACATTTTGGATTTCTGGATTAGAGGTACTCAACTATGATATAAATATTCCAAAATCTAAAAAAATCCAAAATTCCAAATACTTCTGGTCCCAGGCATTTCAGGTAAGGGATACTCAAATTGTAGCAACCGTCGTCAGAGGTTACTGTCATTACTGATGGCTTTCAGAGTGATTAGACAGTAAATAAGTGTAATGACCATGACAAGAATATTTTCAAAAAAACTAAATCTTATTTACGTGCAAAATAAAATAATTTTGAATAATGATTTTAAGAAGTAACTGATTTTTTTTTTCCAGAAAATATTTACACCAGCAGCTCCAGTTCATACCAATAAAGAAGATCCTGCTGCCCAAACTAATTTGGGATTTATCCATGCATTTGTTGCTGCCATATCAGTTATTATTGTATCTGAATTGGGTGATAAGACATTTTTTATAGCAGCCATCATGGCAATGCGCTATAACCGCCTGACCGTGCTGGCTGGTGCAATGCTTGCCTTGGGACTAATGACATGCTTGTCAGGTGAGTGTGCTTTTCCCCCTCATGAGTTTGCTGAATTAAAGGGAAAGCATGTTGTGTGACATGGAGTCATTGAGTCATTAACCTAGTCATATGGGAATTTGGCTTACACCATATTCATGGTTTTCCAACGTTTTCCTTGTGTATCCTCTAAAATAATTTTGTACCCCCTTTTGCATAGTTGTCTAAAATTTTTCATCTTAAATTTAAGAAATTGCAAAGATCTAATTTCTGTTATATTGTGTAAAGTAAGATTGTTAGGGCTGGGCACAGTCGCTCACACCTGTAATCCCAGCACTTTGGGAGGCCAAGGTGGACGGATCACGAGGTCAGGAGTTCCGAGACCAGCCTGACCAACGTGGCGAAACCCCATCTCTACTGAAAATACAAAAATTAGCTGGGCATGGTAGTGTGCACCTGTAATCCCAGCAACTCAGGAGGCTGAGGCAGGAGAATCGCTTGAACCCAGGAGGCAGAGGTTGCAGTGAGCCGAGATCACGCCACTGCACTCCAGCCTGGGCGATAGAGTGAGACCCCATCTCAAAAAAAAAAAAAAGCCGGGGGAGAATGTTAGGGTGTTTTAAAAATATACCCAGTGACTCTGAATACCATTAGCAATTTGATCCACTATCACCATCATTCCTTTAAAACAAGTGTGAATATACTTTTTTAACAGTTGGAAATTTACATTTTTTTCTTCCTATAATTTATATTTTCATCTGCTTTCCTTACTTTTACTCTGATGATTATAAATTTTTGCTTCAAAATTTATTACAAAGCTGGTCCAAGTGCAGTGGTGTTTACAACTAATCGATGACAAACCAGTTACAGATTTCTTTCTTCTTTGTCTACCCCCAGTGCTTCACTTCATGAGCCTAAAGAAATATATATATGGATCACCCCATCATATCTACCTGCAATAAAAATATGCATTTAATATCACTGAATTTTCAAAGATATTGTAAATTTCTCCTAGTAAATCTCTTAAGTGTTAACTCTATGAATTGAGTTGTTACAGTTATTAGTACTCAAAGAAAATATATTACAAATTTAAATAATCATTTTAAAAAATTGGAAATACATCTCTTAATGAGATGATAGGGCTATTTTTTATTTTTTTTTTTGTTTTTTGTTTGTTTGTTTGTTTTTGAGACAGAGTCTCGCTCTGTCACCCAGGCTGGAGTGCAGCCGCGATCTCGGCTCACTGCAAGCTCCGCCTCCCGGGTTCACGCCATTCTCCTGCCTCAGCCTCTCCGAGTAGCTGGGACTACAGGCGCCCGCCACCACGCCCGGCTAATTTTTTGTATTTTTAGTAGAGACGGGGTTTCACCGTGGTCTCGATCTCCTGACCTCGTGATCCGCCCGCCTCGGCCTCCCAAAGTGCTGGGATTACAAGTGTGAGCCACTGCGCCCGGCCTTATGTATTTTTTTTTTTTTTTTTTAGAGCCTGGGTCTTGCTCTATCACTGAGGCTGGAGTGCAGTGGCGTGATCATAGCTCACTGAGACCTGGAACTCCTGGGCTCAAGTGATCCTTCCACCTCAGCCTCCTGAGTAGCTGGGACCACAGGCTCATGCCACCTTGCCCAGCTGAATTTTTTGTTTTTTGTAGAGACAGGGTCTGGTTGTGTTGCCCAGGCTGATCTTGAACTCCTGGGCTCAAGCTATCTTTCCACCTTAGCTTCCCAGTGTACTGATATTATAGGTGTGTGTGCCTGCCCTTCCTTTTACCTTGTTTTTATTTTTTAAATTTTTATTTATTTATCTTTTTATTTATTTTGAGACAGACTCGCTCTGTCACCCAGGCCGGAGTGCGGTGGCATGATCCCTCCCGGCTCACTGAAACCTCCACCTTCCAGGCTCAGGTGATTTTCCTGCCTCAGCCTCCCAAGTAGCAGAGACTACAGGCACGTGCCATCATGCCTGGCTACTTATTGTATGTTTTGGTAGAGATAGAGTTTTACCATGTTGGCCAGGCTGGTCTCAAACTCCTGACCTCAAGTGATCCACCCACCTTGGCCTCCCAAAGTGCTGGGATTACAGGCGTGAGCTACCGCGCCTGGCCCCCTGGCCCATCATTTTACAATTTTTAAACATTTTATAGAAATAATTTTAAGTTTACAAAGCAGCAAAAATAAAATAGTACGAAGAACACTTATATGCCTTTTGCCTAGATTCACCTGTTACCATTTTATCCCATTTGTTTTAGCATTTGTACTCTATCTAAATAAAATTGTAAATGTGTATATATACACATTGTTTAAATACCTGTCTACAGTGTGTACATATTCATACATTATTTATAAGCTATATAAGCCACACATATAATCACAACATTTAATATATATTATGTATTGATACAGTACTTGAATCTGTCATCCATATTTTAATTTTGGATGACCTAATGTCCTTCTTTTTTTTGTTTTTTGAAAGGACATAGGCCGGGTACGGTGGCTCACGCCTGTAATCCCAGCACTTTGGGAGGCTGAGGCAGGTGGATCACAAGGTCAGGAGATCGAGACCATCCTGGCTAACACGGCGAAACCCCATCTCTACTTAAAAAATACAAAAATATAACCAGGCTTGGTGGCGGGCATCTGTAGTCCCAGCTACTCGGGAGGCTGAGGCAGGAGAATGGTGTGAACCCGGGAGGCAGAGCTTGCAGTGAGCCGAGATCGCGCCACTGCACTCCAGCCTGGGTGACAGAGCGAGACTCCGTCTCAAAAAAAAAAAAAGAAAGGACATAAAATTTATTAAGTATTTCACTTGTGATACCAGTTTTATGTAATTTAAGTGGGTTTAACAGTCTTTATATTATTATTTTGCCTCAACTGTTAAATCGTATTTCTTTATTTCTACATCTTCTCTTTTACAGCTTTATTTAGTTTTATAGATTCAACCACTTTTTTTTATACTTTATGTTCTGGGATACATGTGCAGAACGTGCAGGTTTGTTACATAGGTATACATGTGCCATGGTGATTTGTTGCACTCATCAACCTGTCATCTAGGTTTTCAGCCCTGCATGCACTAGGTATCGGTCCTAATGCTCTCCCTCCCCTTGCCCCCGACCCCTCGATAATGTCCTTTATATCAGTGTTTTTCCCTTCGGTCTAGGTCAGATGTTGCATTTAGTTATTTATTATCTTTTTAGTCTTTTAATCTGAAATATATCCATAGCCTTTTTAAAAATGTTTTCTGACATCAACTTTTTTGGGAGAATACAGTGTATCTCTCCTCCCTCCACCCCAGGAATGGACTGTTCCCTATTTTTTGTTTGTCTGATGGTTCCTCATGGTTAGATTGAGGTGGGCATTCCTGACTAGAAAACTGCATAGGTGATACTTTGGCTCTCCAAAAATGTCTCATCTGGAAGCACATGGTGTCCATTTATTCCTCATTGGTGACATTAATTTTGGTGACCCAGTCAATATTTCTTTTCTGTGTTGTCTTTGTCTTCCCTTGCAACTAATATCTAATCTGTAGGGATATACTTAAAGACAGTACAAATACCCTCTTCCTCATCAAAATTTCTCCAAAGATTTTGCATCAATTGATGATTCTTGCATAATTAAATCTTTCCTTGATGCTTGCAAAATGATGCTTTTAATTCTAATACTTCTTGCATATTCACCAGTGAGCCTTGGTATTCTACTGCCAGCAAGAGCTCTCCTTCCTTTCCCATTTGTTTGTCTTTTTAGTATCAGTACAAACTCATGGATTCCTTTTTTCAGTGGTTTATAATTAATTATTTAACTATTTTGCTGATTAAATTATCCCATGTTAGGCCAGTGAGAGCCTCTCCAAACTGTTCTGTGTCTTTGTGGCATGCTCCCATTTGTTTTTGCTCCTCACTTTCTAGTACAACAAGATATTACACGTTCATCAATCACCTGCTCTGCCCAGTCCTGGAACTGGCCATTTCTCAGCGGAGTTTTGAGGAGCTTTGTAGGGGAGAATGGTATTAGAATCAAGATCTAGGTGCAAGGTTACTGAGCTCCTTGTTACTGAGATGTCTTTGCCTCTTGTCTTTTTCAGTGGACAGAACTAGAAAATATATGCTTGTATCTTGTGTGTACACATACATATATACAAATATACATCCATACATATACACACACAATAATTTAAATACAGATGTGCACACAAACATAGGTTTGCTACATTTCTAACCATGATTTTAAGATCTTTTCAGTTTTGTAATGTAGGGAATTATTTACATACAGGTTATACATTTAATCTTCAGGCAGATTTTTAAGTGTTCTACCCATTTTATAAAAAGAGCTGGTGAATTAAAGAGTAATTGTATTTTTCTTTCTTTCTTTTTGTTTTTTTTTTTCTGAGATGGGGTCTCATTCTGTTGCCCAAGCTGGGATGCAGTGGCATGATCGCAGCTCACTGCAGCTTTGACCTCTTAGGCTCAAGTGATCCTCCTACCTCAGCCCCTCAAGTAGGCTGGGACCACAGGCGTGTGCCACCCCGTCAGGCTAATGTTTGTATTTTTTTGTAGAGACAGGATTTCGTCGTGTTGACCAGTGGTCTCAAGCTCCTGGGCTTAAGTACTCTGCCCGCCTCGGTCTCCCAAAGTGCTGGGATTACAGGCGTGAGCCACCGTGCCTGGCCAGAGTAATTGTGTTTGTTATGTGTATGGTCGTGTCCTTTGTTCCTTACATAGTAGTTTTTGTTTGTTTATGAGACAGGGTTTCACGATGTTTCCCAGGCTGGTCTCGAACTTCTAGGCTCAAGCAATCCTTCCACCGTGGCCTCCCAGAGTGCTGGGATTATGCCACTTCGCCCAGCCAAATTTTTAAGTTTTAATTACTGAATTAGTATTACTGATGTACTTGTGTTTCACCATTAGGATTTGAGTTCTTGATGTAATTCCAAGCATCATTTTTTCTATAACTTACACAGATGTCTTTCCTTATCAGTGGGAAAGAGTGGAACTGAATGTTTGAGCCTGTTGTAACATTATTTTAATATATGTTATAAGAAATTTTTAGATTTTTTTCATAAAATGTACTTAAATAGTTACAAAGGAGCAGAGTTTGAATCTTGCTATGTGAGAATCTTGTCATGATTCTTCATTAGAAGTTTGTAATTGAAAGATTTGTGATGAAGAAATACCACTACGCAAGTGGCATGGCTTCCAGGTTATAAAATCTGAGCTCTTGAGAGGGCCTCAGCTAACTTCTACCCCAGGTACTGTGCCTTGCACAACATAAGGCAAGCCAGCCTCTGGTTGAACATGCCTGGAAAGGAGTTCAGTATCTTACTTAACATCTCTCAGGAAGATGTGCCATCTTCAGCTGGACCATTGGCTTCTGAGTAAGCTGTGTTAGACCTGGGCTAGACCTAATGGTTTATCATTGGTGGAGAGAAAGAACTGGAAATACTTGAGGTTATTACATACTAGATTAGCTTCTAATGTGAGTTATTTTTCTTTTAACAGTGATAAATTATTATTTCTGAAGTTAACTGTTCCTTTAGTCGGTCGTGATACAGACTCGATTAACAAACATACTGTTGTATTTTTTCCAGTTTTGTTTGGCTATGCCACCATAGTCATCCCCAGGGTCTACACATACTATGTTTCAACTGTATTATTTGCCATTTTTGGCATTAGAATGCTTCGGGAAGGCTTAAAGATGAGCCCTGATGAGGGTCAAGAGGAACTGGAAGAAGTTCAAGCTGAATTAAAGAAGAAAGATGAAGAAGTAAGCCATGGCACTGGTGATCTGGACCAAAAAGGCACTCAACTAGGAATAAACACTCTACAGAGGTTTCTCAGTGGCCCCATCTGCGTGATATGTGGGGCTACACAAAAATAGCTTCTTTTGCTTTGTTCTGTTCCTATACCTGTCTGTGATCTGACTTGGGGTTGGTGTGAATGTAGTAGAGAAAGGAAGCTGACAGATGAATACTGAACACAGGTAATCAGTTTCCTTAATTAGGTTGATTATAAGCTCCTGAAAAGCAGGAACTGTATTTTATAATTTTACGTATTTCTCCCGTAGTGTCTAGGATAGTAAGTGAGCAGAGCAGTAAATACTGTTTGGTTTGTTCAGCTGAGGAGAAACAGAAGAATTGAGACTATAGCATTTATTGCTGTGTGAGACCAGTGGTTCAGAGGGGAGGTTTGGGGGTCACATAAATGTATTTTTTTTGGAGCATATTTCATAGAATTTAAACACTTATAAAAGAATAGTGATTTGTGTGCTATTTTGATTTGCTTCCTGTGCTTACTTTCCTTTGTTTATTATTTATTTTAGTTTCAACGAACCAAACTTTTAAATGGACCAGGAGATGTCGAAACGGGTACAAGCATAACAGTACCTCAGAAAAAGTGGTTGCATTTTATTTCACCCATTTTTGTTCAAGCTCTTACATTAACATTCTTAGCAGAATGGGGTGATCGCTCTCAACTAACTACAATTGTATTGGCAGCTAGAGAGGTGAGTGATATTTGAGAGGAGACTGTTTAAAATGAAATGTAATTAATATTACTTTGTTCCAGAAAACACTGGACACACTCAAGTGGGCCACAGCATTCCTTCATGTGCAAGACTGTTTTACATCCAATAATTCTGCTGCTGTCTCAAAGTGGCCTTCTGTCAGTCCCTCAGCATTCCTTCATGTGCAAGACTGTTTTACATCTGATAATTCTGCTGCTGTCTCAAAGTGGCCTTCTCTCAGTCCCTCTACCTGCAGGTGAAATTCTTGTAACCAAGCTCAGTTGGGCTCTTTTTACTCATCCATTTCCCTTTGGTTTTGCCAAAATGATGCCGTGGTACTTGTCATCTTAGCTTGGTTTTCTTTCTTATCATAGAACTTTCTTTTTTATAGTTGTTGAGAATATAAATCAGTATAATATCGAAGGCCATTTTGTTGTTTAATATCTAAAGCCTTAAAAATGTGTAGCTAGCCGGGCATGGTGGTATGCACCTGTAGTCCCAGCTCCTCAGGAGAGTTGAGGTGGGAGGATTGCCTGAGCCTGGGAGGTTGAGGCTCCAGTGAGCTGTGTTTGCACCACTGCACTCTAGCCTTGGTGACAGGGAGACCCTGCCTGAAAAAAAAAAAAAAAAGTGTATAGCTTTTGGTTCATCTGTTACACTAAAGAAATTGAGTGTTGCACAGACTACTTACAATTATTGTAATTTAGTAAAAATTTAGAAACAACCTAATAATCCAGCAGAAAATTGGTTCGACTGTTTACAAATCTCTATGTAACTCTTAGAATATTCACTCTTCAACATCATTTCAGTGACATGGAAAAATTTAAAAAGGAGGTTTACTTTTAAAATATAAAAAGAAGGCCGGGCGCCTTCCCTCACGCCTGTAATCCCAGCACTTTGGGAGGCCAAGGTGGGCGGATCACCTGAGGTCAGGAGTGTGAGACCAGCCTGACCAGCATGGAGAAACCCCTACTACTAAAAATACAAAAATTAGCTGGGCAGGGTGGCTCATGCCTATAATCTTAGCTACTCAGGAGGCTGAGGCAGGAGAATTGCTTGAACTGGGGAGGCAGAGGTTGCAGTGAGCCTAGATTGCGCCACTGCACTCCAGCCTGGGCAGCAGAGCGAGACTCTGTCTCAAAAAATTAAATAAATAATATATAAAAAGAACAAAAAATACTTAAGGAAATAAAAACATTTTTATTTCAGTGCTTATCTATCATTGTGTACTGCTAATATGGGTAATTTATTTATTTACTTTTTGGTAGGAGTGGGGTCTCACCATGTTATCCAGCCGGTTTTGAACCCCTGGCCTGAAACTTCCTGCCTCAGCCTCCCAAATAATCCTTGTGGGATTATCGGCGAGAGTCACTGCTCTGGCCTAGATGACTTGTTTGTTTCTGTGTAGGAACTTTTTGTTAAGTCTTAGCCCAAGAATCCTAAGTTCTGGACTGGGAAGCTAGAGACCTCAGCTCATCTTGTAGCTTTTACTCTTCAGATGAAGAACCTGACTGCCAGAGAGATCGGGTGACTTGGTGAGGGAGTAAACTGGCTGGCTGTGGCCTTCTTCACGGTTCAATGCCACTTATTTAAAACAGGCCCATTGGCTTTTTATTTTTTAATTTTTCTTTTGAGGGGAATAGTGAGGTTTTATATGAGGCTCTTGTCATTGTTCACACGGATTTATTAAGATTTCCTGTGGAGATGGTTGTGGAATGGAATACTGCTGCCACTTTTCAACCTCTTTTTCATCTTAACTAATATTATTTCTTATGTGTGTTTATATCAGATTCTCTTTTTGTAAGATTAAAATTGTTTCTAATTCCTTGGAACTATCATAAAAGAACAAGTTCTTTACTTATAGGCTATGGTTTAAAATATAAGACAGTTGAAGGCCAGGACTAAGATAGATGGGAAAGGCTACTTTGTCATCAGAGAAGCCTCAAAAATGCTGTATTTTGGGAAAAAAAATGGAACTCTGATTTTCATTTGATTCTCGTAAAACAAACTTTTCTTTAAAAATATCACTTTAATTAGCTGGGCGTAGTAGCGGGTGCCTGTAATCCTAGCTGCTCGGGAGGCTGAGGCAGGAGAATCACTTGAAACCAGGAGGCAGAGGTTGCAGTGAGCCGAGATGGTGCCACTGCTCTCCAGCCTAGGTGACAGAGTGAGACACTATGTTAAAAATATATATATATTTTTATTTAATGGCTGTACCCTATCTTCTTCTTGATTTCTAGCCTTTTATTGGCTCTCAGATTGCCAGAGTTGGGACTCACAAGTAAGTAACCATTTTGTTGAGGTGGTAGTGGTTCTACCAGGGTGAGTTATCATGACAGCAGAATCACTGCATTTTTCTGTCTACTCTATGGCATAGACTCTATGCCATAGAGTGACGTGTGAAAGGCTTGAGGCTCCCTATCTACGAGACACCCTGGTCCATTCTAACAGTGTGGCACGTGCTGACTGGGTTTGAGTCTCTCGCTGTATAATCATAATACTGCACTTCCCTGCATTTTATCATCCAAAAATGGGGATTACCTGCTTTGTGGATCGGTTTGCAGATGAAATAACACACGCAGGGCATCTAGCACGGTCCCCCACATGGCACATTCAGTGTTAGCCACACTTCCATACTAACTGCACTGCGGGGATATTTAATGAGCTCTTAAATGGCAGAAATGTTGTGTCTTTTCCTGTTCCCTTAGTATTCCTATTTTTGTTGGTAATTTTTCTTATGAACCATGCAGTTGTCTAGTTCAGGCCATTTTAGTATGCCGTTTTATCTTTGCTTCCAACATGATTTAATGTTCCCAAATTGGATTTCATGTAATCCTAGTGTCCTTTGAGACTTGAACTGGTTCTAGGCCAAAAAAGGGTGAGGGGGAAAGAAGAAATTCAGAGTCAGATTTGGCAAATAATATATGCCTGGTGTTTTGTTTTTTGTTTTTAAGACTCGAGCCGGGTGTGGTGGCTCACACGTTTAATCCCAGCACTTTGGGAGGCTGAGGCAGGCAAATCACCTGAGGTCAGGAGTTCGAGACCAGCCTGGCCAACATGGCGAAAAATACAAAAATTATCCGGGCGTGGTGGCACACACCTGTAGTCCCAGCTACTTGGGAGGCTGAGTCGGGAGAATCTCTTGAACCCAGGTGAGCCAAGATTGCACCACTGCACTCCACTCTGGGCGACAGAGCTAGATTCCATCTCAAAAAAAAAAAAAAAAGACGACTCAGTATACAAATAAAGACTGAAAAATCCTATGTTGAACTAGTTAAATACTAGTTTATTTTACTTAATCTAGTGAATTTTTAAATTTTTTTTTTTTTTTTTTTTTTTTTGAGACAGGGTCTGGCTCTGTCAACCAGGCTGGAGTGCAGTGGCACAATCTCAGCTCACCTCAACCTCCACCTCCTGGGCTCAAGCCATCCTGCCACCTCAGCCTTCCAAGTCTGGGACTATAGGTTCCCGCCACCACGCCTGGCTAATTTTGTATTTTTTGTAGAGACGGGGTTTTGCCATGTTGCCCAGGCTGGTCTCGAACTCCTGAGCTCAAGCAGTCTGCCCACCTTGGCCTCCCAAAGTGCTGAGATTATGCCCGGCCTAAATATTACTTTCAAATAGAACCATCTTCATAGGTAGCAGTTTATAATCCACAAGTAGAATTTGGGAAATGGAGTCCCAGTCTTGCATTCTCCACAGTGGATGCTTCAGCCGGTTTCCTGTCTCTGCACACACATTGCCCGGCAGCGGACTTTCCCTCCTCCTTCAGAGCAGCAGCAGTTCCCTTTCTTCATTCCCACCCATCACAGTGGCAGCCCCTCTGCCCTCCTGTATTCTGAATCCCACCCTTATAATATGCTTAGATTTTGCCTTTCTCCCAGCCGTTTTGTGAGCATTGTTAGTGTGTACCCATTTTTTCTCATCCTTTAAAAAGAAAAACAAAAGCCCCTTTTCTCAATTCTACATCGCAAATCCCACTCTTGCCCTCCTGCAGTGTCAGAGGGCTTGGCTGTGATGGGAATAAGCCTTGGCTCGGTTCTCCTTGCATACTTAGCCCATGGGAACCCGGTTTCTGGTCTCACCAGGAACGTTGTTGTGCTTTGAGCTCCCTGTGGCCTTCGATGGTGCCTCCATTGGTCCTTACAGGAGGTGATTGGCTTTCTCCTGTGGACCCTTCTTTCTCAGTCCTTCCTTGAATGCTGCCTTTGTCCCTCATGATTATGCCATCAACATTCTTCTCTTTCTGCTTTCTGTATAACAGGGTTATTGACTCTTTTTGAGAGTCTTACTCTGTCACCCAGGCTGGAGTGCAGTGGCACAATCTTGGCTTGCTGCAGCCTCTGCTTCCTGGGTTCAAGCGATTCTTCTGCCTCAGCCTCCCGAGTAGCTGGGATTAGAGACATGTGACACCAAGCCTGGCTAGTTTTGTATTTTTAGTAAACATGGGGTTTCACCATGTTGTCCAGGCTGGTCTCAAACTCACAACCTCAGGTGATCTGCCTACCTCGGCCTCCCATAGTGGTGAGATTACATGTGTGAAGCATCCTGTAATCGGAGTCACCCTGATTCAGCTGACTCTAAACTTTAAAAATCACATTGGTCTTACCATAGTTCATCCAAAGAATTATGGGAGAGAAACTTGGGTGTCATGCTTGATTTTTTTTTTTTTTTTTTTTTTTTTTTTTGAGATGGAGTCTCACTCTGTCACCCAGGCTGGAGTGCAGTGGCATGATCTTGGCTTACTGCAACCTCAACCTCCTGGATTCAAGCAGTTCTCCTGCCTCAGCCTGCCCAGTAGTTGGGACTACAGGTGCCTGCCACCACACCCGGCTAATTTTTTGTATTTTTAGTAGAGATGGAGTTTCACCGTGTTTTAGTCTCCTGACCTTGTGATCCGCCCTCCTCAGCCTCCCAAAGTGCTGGCATTACAGGTGTGAGCCACTGCACCCAGCCAATTCTTCTTTTTTTAATAAGAGATGGAGTCTTGCTTTGTCACCCAGATGGAATTTGTAGCATAGTAGTGTGATCATAGCTCACTGTAGCTTCAAACTCAGGCTCAAGTGATCCTCTCACCTCAGCCTCCTGAATAGCTGGAACTACATGCATGAACCACTGCACCATTATTTTATTTTTAAGAGACAGGATCTCGCTGTACTGCTCAGGCTAGTCTCGAACTCCTGGCCTCAAGTGATCCTTCTGCCTTAGCCTCCTGAGTGGCTGGCTCTACTATGCTTGGCTCTGATATTTTTCCATAAAGCCTATCATTCATTTATCATGGAGGTGTGTTAATTTTGCCTTCTTAATTTCTCTCAAATTCACCTGATCTTTGCCTAGTCATCTACCCCGATCTGGGGCAACACAGTTTCTTCCCAGGGCCGTTGCTGTAGCATCGCAGTGGATCACCCTTCCTTCAGTCTTGTTCCCCTCTGATTCTTTCTCTCCAGTAGACTTTAAAAAATTTTTGAGATAGGGTCTTGCTCTATTGCCCAGGATGGAGAACAATCACAGCTCACTGCAGCCACGAACCTCCTGGGCTCAAATGATCCTCCCACCTCAGCCTCCCGAGCAGCTGGGACCACTTGTACTTGATAGGATGTCTGGCTAATTTTTAATGTTTTTGTAGAGATGAGGTCTCACTATGTTGCCTAGGCTAGTCTCAAACTGCCAGGCTCAAGCAATCCTCTTGCTTCAACCTCCCAAAATGTTGGGATTACAGGCATGAGCCACTGCACCTGGCCTAATGGACTTTTAAAGCATAAATCTGTTCTGTTACTTTCCAGCTAAAAACGAACAAGTGTCTGAGGACACAGTTTAAACTCCAAGATGATAGGGTCCTCCCTGATCTGGGCTCCCACCTACCCTCATGACCTCCTTTTGTGAAATGCTGAAGGGCTCTGCAGCTGGTTGTCTGGTACTGCTGGCCTTTGCTTTCTATTTAGCATGTTCCTTCTCCCACAAAACAAAATCACATTCTCACTGCCCCCTGCTCATTCTTCAGGGCTATCTTCTGGGAAACTTTTACTAAATACCCCTCTCCCCCTAATCTGAGTGCCTGCTTTGCTCAGGTAGCATGTGTTCACTGGATGAATCCTTGGTTCCTGGCACTGAGGCAGGGTTCCTGTTCCCAGGAAGCAGAGGCATACTATTCTGTGAAGGATTGACTGAGTTTCTCGTAATACCAAGCAGTACCTGAGGGAACAGATGTCTAGCTTAAAATCCTCCCTAGCACTTGTCATAGCAGTGCTATGTATTGCCTGTGAAGGAAGGTTAATAACTGCTGAAAGGTTTGATTAACTTTATTTCATCAGGATTTGTTTGACTTTACAAATTGATTTGGGTTATTTCAACTTTTAGGTCTAGTCTTAAGTATAACTGGTACATATTCCTTAAAGCAGCCATTACACGTTTCATAAATTTATTATATACCTGCATTTTTATAACTATTATGCTTTTTAATTGTTGGCCACCATTTTTAGTGCTTCTGAATTGTTACGGTTCTCAAGCAGCAGTTGTCACCTTGGTTTTGAATTAATGCTGTGACGCTTGCTTCCAGGACCCCTATGGTGTAGCCGTGGGTGGAACTGTGGGGCACTGCCTGTGCACGGGATTGGCAGTAATTGGAGGAAGAATGATAGCACAGAAAATCTCTGTCAGAACTGGTAAGTCTTGAAAATTACAAATCAGATAACATTTTAGAATCACTGAGAGATTAAAGGGTGTTAGTTTTGATTATTTAAATTTCTGCTGCTGAAGTATACTTGGTTTTTGTAATTACCTACCCTCTCTTATAGAGGTATTACTCCTGGTATTGCAAATACGGACTTTCTTCACCTGTGTACAAGTTAGCAAAATACAAAGACATTTGTATTGAATTCATAGTAGCTTCTTGTTAACATATTATCTTAGTAAAACAATTGTCATTTGGAAGTATGAGAAGTTTTTGGCTCTAAAAATGTGTAGTACAAGACTGGAATCATGTGGAGACCATATGTACTGATTCTGCTGAATATGTCCTGTGAAGCTACAGTTAGGTCTAGAGATGGAAGAATTGCCTCTTTGCTAGTCAGAAGACTTGAACATTTTCTTTTATAACTGGATTTTAACATGAGTTATATAGTTCTACTATTGCTTGCCAGCACTGTCTGGATTTAATACAGTCCTGTCATTTCTCAAAACAGTGCTGGAGAAAAACCTGATTCTTACTGTTCACAGTCAAGCATGTTAAGTATTGTTCCTTGCTATGTAAAAGGGGTTGAAGTGATTCTAATTTGTTTTCAAGGTTAGTTTAATAGATTGGAAGAAGAATTGGCCGCCTCATCGGCTCCCTTTTCATTTTGTACAGTATCAAGGTATAGGAATTTTGCTGTATTTGACTTTTTTTCTCTCTCTTCCAGTGACAATCATAGGAGGCATCGTTTTTTTGGCGTTTGCATTTTCTGCACTATTTATAAGCCCTGATTCTGGTTTTTAACAAGCTGTTTGTTCATCTGTATTTAGTTTAAAATAGGTAATATTATCTTTCTGTACATAGTGTACATTACAACTAAAAGTGATGGAAAAATACTGTATTTTGTAGCACTGATTTTGTGAGTTTGACCCATTATTATGTCTGAGATATAATCATTGATTCTATTTGTAACAAGGAGTTTTAAAAGAAACCTGACTTCTAAGTGTGGGTTTTTCTTCTCTCCAGCATAATTATGTTAATATGGTCCTCATTTTTCTTTTGGTGCAGAATCGTTGTGCACTGGGGTCTACCATGCAATTTTCTTTCGGCACTGACCCCTTTTTAAGGAATACAAATTTTCTCCTTCATCACTTAGGTGTTTTAAGACGTTTACCTTAAAGTTTTTCTTGGGGAAAGAATGAATTTCTGTTTCTTAAAACATTTCCCTGAGTCAGTAAGCAGTAGTTTAATCATTGGTCTTTTCAAAATTAGGTGTTTTAAAAAAGAGACATATATGATATTACTGTTATATCAATAACATGGTACAACAAGAACTGTCTGCCAGGTCATTCTTCCTCTTTTTTTTTTAATTGGGTAGGACACCCAATATAAAAACAGTCAATATTTGACAATGTGGAATTACCAAATTAAAAGAGAATACTATGAATGTATTCATATTTTTTCTATATTGAATAAACAATGTAACATAGATAACAATATAAATAAAAGTGGTATGACCAGTGCTTGTTTTTCCTTGTGTGTCGTATACAATTATCAGTATTGATAGGCCAATTTCTAAAGCTGATGTAAAAACACTAACATATTAAATGTGTGAGATGCCTAAAGTAGCTAAACAGGGGCCAGGCATTGTTCGAAAGCATTGTCGTCACCCTTACAGTTCTGTGAGGTAGTAGGTACTAATATAAGGTTAAAAAAGAAAAAAACTAACTCACCCAAGGTTACATGGTAGAGTCACACCAGGCGGTTTAATTCCAGAGCCTAACGTCATTCATGATGCGAAGACTACCTCACTTTTTCATAGCAACCTCAGTCGCCACTGTCGTTTGAGTATATTGATTTGGCTACTACTTCACCCAAGTAGCATAACAGCTGCTTTCTCTCAGCCTTTTATATTCTAGAATCATATGCAGTAACATTCCCATTAATAGCCTCACTAAATTGAAGGACAATTCTACAGAAACATCGATGTTATTTGTGTGAGGTATAATAGGAGACCCAGAGCAATTCAGGTTTATGAGCTATTACAAAGGTCCACAATGTAGTCTGCAATTTGAAGAGATTGTGAAAGAACCCAGTTAATCATCCAGCACTGTAGGACGCAGCAATTGTCCTACATGGTAACTAACTCTGTGAGAAAGACAGCTACTACTGTGGAGATCTTAAGAGGGGTTTCAGCTAAAAAGTAGCTTTTAAATGCCAAGTTAGAAGTAGCACATGTTGGTGAAAAAGGTCATATTTGTAGTTCTCTGCTATAGGAAGTATCAAAGGGTAGAAAACAATGTCTGTGGATTAAGATAAACTCTGTGGTTAGGCAGTCTATATTGCCTTAGATTAGATTATTATAGTGAGGAATTCTCACTAGTACGTTTTTTGTTTTTTTTTTTTCTGAGGTAAGAGTCTCACTCCGTCGCCCAGGCTGGAGTGCAGTGGTGTGATCTCGGCTGACTGCAACCTCCACCGCCCAGGTTCAAGCAGCTCTCCTGCCTCAGCCTCCCGAGTAGCTGGGATCACAGGTGTGTGCCACCATGCCTGGCTAATTTTTTGTATTTTTAGTAGAGATGGGGTTTCACCATGCTGGCCAGGCTGGTCTCGAACTCCTGACCTTGTGATCCGCCTCCCAAAGTGCTGGGATTACAGGCGTCAGCCACCATGCTTGGCCTACTAATAAATACTTTTTTTTTTTTTTTTTTTTTTGAGACAGTCTCTCTCACTCTGTCACCTGGGCTGGAATGCAGTGGCGCAATCTCAGCTCACTGCAACCTCCGCCTCCTGAGTTCAAGCAGTTCTGCCTCAGCCTCCCAAGTTGCAGGGATTACAGGTGCCTGCCACCACGCCCGGCTAATTTTGTATTTTCAGTAGAGACAGGGTTTTACCATGTTGGCCAGGCTGGTCTTGAACTCCTGACCTTAGGTGATCCACCCACCTCGGCCTCCCAAAGTGCTAGGATTACAGGCGTGAGCCACCGCACCCAGCCGTTTTTTCTAATAAATAACAGAAAAGACAATGCCTCGTAGAGAGTAGCTGGCACCATCATCGCCTAACCTCAGTTCAGGTAGCTTGGTCCCATTACTAGCTTCATAGGCGAATAACAACAGCATCGCATTCTGAGCCACCACAGTCTTGTAGCAGGACATAATTCCTCTGAGAATTTGGTAAGTCAGACCTAAGCTACAAGGTAAAAATCGCTACTGCAGTTAGGCGCCATTGTTGAATAAAAGAAAGGGAAATGTCATTGATAGTGATCTTAAAATATTTAATAGTCTTTCTTTAAAATCCAAAATGTGATTCTTACAAGTTATGTGCCACATGAAGCAGGTGTTATTTTTTGAGAAATGCAGGTGATACTGAAAAACATAGCACTGAGGTATTTTTTATTTTTGAAATTGAAGGAAACAAAGTCTGGATCTAATTATTTTTACATTTACAAAAACTGCTACTGCTTGGCTCTTTTGCTATAAGTTTAGGTTCTGAATACATGACAAGAGTATGGGAAAGAGCAGAATAATAGTACACGCAGTTTTAAAAGCTATGCACATCATAACCTGGAATAATGATTACACAGCAAGAGGCCTGAGTGGAGGTAGGCTAACAACACATTTTGACTTTCTTCTCAAAGGATAGCTTTGAAAAACAAGTGTAACCAATTGTTACACCAAATTAAAATGGCAATATTAAATCGGTAACAAAACGATCCACATTTTATACAATATTGTATTTCCAAACATACATAGGTCATGAAAATCAGAGAACCTAATATAGCACCGTTGAAACCATTCATTATCCTTCATGCGTGTATGCAATTCAGAATTTTAGCAGAAGACAACAAATGGAAAATGTCAGTTTCGTTTCTATAAATCAATTTGGATTTCAATTAAATCCTTGCCTTAGTAAAGGGTATTCTTATCTCAAGATCAATTAGCCGTTTCTAGCTCCACCGTTTTGGAAGTAAAAATGATGGGCTACATCTACTTTTTAATTTAAAACCAAGAACCAAGCAGTAAGGACAGCAATGTCAAGAATATCACATTGAGAACCACACAGAACATTATAAAGAATTTGGTGCATGTTTTAACAACTACCAACTGATGTTAACAATGAAAAATTTACAAAGGTAAAACTTTTTTTTTTTTGCACTGACTGGTTTCAATACAGCACTGAATTTAACTCATCTTTGGGCTTCAATCTTTTTACATAGAGTGAATATGAAAGTGCCATACTGAGGCCTTCCCCAACTTACACCATTGTAAAGATTTCAAAATCATTCCAGAATGGTCTGAATGATAGCTGTTCTGGCTGATACATCTTTTTTTTTTTTTTTTTAAAGACATTTCCTGGCCAATTTTTTTGCTTGAAGATGATTGTCTGGTTATACAAGACATCAATCTGAAGGTAACAACTTATTTTAACTTTACTGGCATAACCATTGCCAGCAGTGAACTTGCACTAGTCCAACTCAAAAACACATTATAAACATTTGAATGTCATTTTTAAAAGCGATGTCACAGTTTGTTTCCTAAGAAATTTAAAAGCTTTTATTTGAAAACGTATCTTCAGTTCAACCCTCGGAGTTAAGAAGTATTTTTTAGATCATTAAATTCAATTGTGGTTGACGTGCTTTAACTACCATTCTCTAAGTTGTGTGCTATACCTAGCCTGTGGGACTCCATAGCTTCTCTGAGTCCTAAAGTGGAGGATTCTGTTCCAATGCATGTGAGCAAGAAGGATCCTCAAATGTCTAGGCTTCCAATATTCCAACACTGCTTTATTGGGCAGTGCCGTGTGTATGGAAGTTTTGTTTTGTTTTCAAAGGACCAAGTAACATGACACCATATTAAAGACAGCAAACATTTTTTGTAGAAGTTTACAGCCTGTATACATTATTCCACCAAATTTAAGAACTTTAAATGAATTTTAATATGGATATGATAATGACAGCCATTAAAAGATGCTATTTCTTTTACTAACATTTCCCCAAATGGGCAAAATAGAGGCATCATGTGCCATTGGTTCTGTCATACTGGCCTTTGGCTGTGTTGGGGAAGTAATCATACAAAAAGTGCCCATGAAACAGAGAAGGCAGCATGTGAAACTAGAAAAAGGTCGGAACTGTATGAATCCGATTTGAAAGGAGTTATTTTTAAAATTCTTTCTTAGATGACGTGAGAAGAGGAGGGAAGTGCAGGGGCATCTGGAGTTGGCCCCTCCACTGCCATCCTGAAGTAAAGTAGATTCAGACTGTCCGTAAAGATTATCGTGAGAGTTGGTGACTGCACCCCAAATCGGAGCCAGTTCTCTAAGAATATGGTGCAAAACAAAACAAACCACAAATTAAATACATGACACCGAAATCACTTTGATGAGAAAACAGAACACACAAATATTTTAAAATATAAATAAATACATTTAGCCATTTTTATTCAAGAACCCCAGAGAACTGCTTTAAAAGCAATTGCTTCTTTGAACCCCTTTCTAAATTCTTTCATAAATACTTACTAGTTTGATTGTCACTTAATGCAGCACCTCAGTGTTTGCTGGTGGTGGTGATGGAATTTCACTTAATTGTCTCTCCATAAACTATATCCCTATTCCACTAAATAATGTTTCCCTGAGGAAACCCAGGCAGCTTACAAAATACTGTTAAACACAACAAAACCTGCGGAGTATTTTATTTAAGAAAAACAAGGAATGTAGTGTTATGACAGGGGGAAAAAACTATGCAAAACAGTCACATGGAAAGAAAGTATTTTAATTTTTAAAATCCAAGTTTGCTTAATTTCTTGTGAACTGTTCAACACTGTTTTAAATATCCTGAATAACTGTGCCAACAAAATTTATCCCCAGTGTTTCCACAGGAGACATTAAAATTAAAGACCAAATTATACTATTTTTTTCCTTTAACCAAAGTAGTCTTTTTCTCAGTCCTTTTTGTGCAAAAATATTACAAGAGCAATTCAAATGGAAATGCTGAAATGACATGCCAACATTTCAGGGCACATTTAAAACACTCAGAATAATTCTTGAAATTATTATATTCTAAAATACTACTAGCAATCACTTTTAGATTAGTTCTGTACATCTACTCACACGGATGCAATTTTCCTAGACCTCTGAAAAATAAACAGGCTCATTGGTCTCTTTTGGTGTCCACACAATAGGCAAGATAGGTTTACAATAGTGTTTAAATCAAACTAGGCATCTACAATCGCTTGACTCCACATTCAAAACAAAAGTCAAAGTTCATTTGGCTATCTTGAAATCACTCCCATAAACCAACTACGGTTCACTGGACCTAAACATTTCTCAGAAATGTGTCATTTTATATAATTTCACCTAAGTAAGTGATGATTTGGGGATCCTTTAGAAATGGTTAACGCCTAAGAATAAACTTTATCAAAATGAGTAATTGCAATAAAGTGCTTGTTACATTTCAAAATGATGCTTTTAGACTGTGGTAGGTTGTTTTAAAAGTGTGTGCTATTCCTTCCGTAAAGGATCCCCAGGCATGAGAGTTGGGTCTTCTCACCTGTCTCATAAAGCAGCAGCACTATCTTTTGGTAGGCTGACAATAGGCACATTACCCATGCGGATGAGGCTATACTAGTGCTATGGCAAAAGGGGAAGTAAATTAGAAAAGTGGGAGGCATGTAGAGGGTTCCTATTATACTCATAGTTATATACAAATATATTAAATATACTATAAAAATAGTCGATTCTATTCCTTTGCAATTACTTCAGAAGCTCCTTTCAGAAGAAAGCTCACCCAATCCAAACTTAAAAGGTTCTCTTTCTGCAAACACTTAAAATGGCAAGCGCCTTTGTGCTGTTTCTTCTCTACCATTCAAAAATTCCAATCAGCTTGTCCTGGCTAGAAAGACTCACTCAGCAACATTAATATCCAGTGTTTACCCCCTTCCAACAGGGACTCCCGTGGGACTAACAGGGCCACAGGTAATTGGAAAGGTTATAGACTTGAATGCATTTTACACAAATATTCATCAACAAACTTTCAATTACCAAAGAAACAGAAAGAAAAAAGCAGAAATACTAAAGTAAAATGCTATTTGCATTCCACTTTTAAAAAGTTTGCCTCAATGTAGTGGAAACATCTGAAAACATGTTGAGTAATATCCAGTTTAAAAGAATTTTCACTTGAGTACTATTTTAAGGATCCCTTTCTAAGGCTTCCTGAACAAGGGTTCTTCTCCCTTCAACACAGTGCTCTTGATGGAGCTGGACTGCTTCAGTGCTCCTAGCGTCAAGCAGACTGCTTTAAGGCAATGACCAACAACTATAGCACTTCTGAAGAATCCAAACATTTTCACTATTTTGCACTGAATATTCTATAACAAACTATTCCAAATCACTGGCATCTTGTTATTACTATTCCATTCCTAAGCCAGATATAAATGACAAAGGAGAGCACAGCACTGTCAAGTTACCCCCAGAATTTGGGATGCTTGAAGGCTAGACCATAGTATTTACTCACGTGCTACCTGCATCTCCTATACTTGTTCCTCCAATATTTTCCATTCAAAAAATGAAGTACTTTTTAAGTATCTGGGTTCTGGTTTGACACCACTCTGAGGAGCAACTTTATTAACGCTTGTAGTTCTCACTTGCATTTGTTAAACAATACTGACTCCCCCAAAACTATGATAACTGCAAGTCCAAAGCACGGTAACTGCAGAGTAGCTAGCACTTGTCCTGAAACTCAATAGTTTCTTCCTAAAAAGTACCACCCAGAATAAGTGTTTTTAAGAAAGATGAATACCTGTGAGAGTAAAGCAGAGGGAAGACTTTTTTTTTTTTTTTTTTTTTTTTTTTTTTTTTTAAGCTGGAAGGTGTTTCTATTTGGTATCTTTAAATGCTATAGATTTGGGATTTTAACTAACAGCTTTGGCTATAGAAATGAATGAAGAACAGACACTGCTGAATCTTCACTTGAATGCTCAAGTTTCATGGGGCAGGGTGGGGGGCGGGATAGCTTTGCAACCCAAATTTAAGAGAATCAGGAGGAAAACAAAGCAGCAAAGAGGCAGCTGGTGTTTACTACCTCTTCCACTACTATGCTTCAGACTGACAGAAAAGCAGCTAGCTGCTCCTTTAAATTAGCAATGGTTAATTCTAAGCAGGAAAAGATGAGCTGCGAAGAGCAGTAACAATCATAAAGGAAAATTTTAATTTTTTTCCCCAACTATTTGTGGAGATGGGAAATAATTGAAGGGGCTGGAGTAGGACAATGTGAGTAAACAGTTTAGGCGTTTACCTGGGGCTTGTCTTATGCTTTGTTGCTGTCGACCTAAGTAGTACTCACAGTTCACCATCTTTTAAGTGTGGTGTGTAGAGGGCAGGCCTCAATATAATCGTTCTTCATATCTTTTGTTAGCTAAATCCATATCACTAGGTATTGCCAATAAACAAATGAGGCACAACTCAGATATATATGGAATGGCATAAGGTCAAGAAAGGCAATTTGAAAGGGGAGAAGAACAATGCTATTGCCATATTCCACAACATCCCCCTTGTCTGTGTACGTATGCTCAGGTACATACATATTCTGACAACTATTCTTGATATTCATGGGAATGTGGGAAATCTCTACTGGATGGTCATTTAGCTAGAAGAGCTCCTTGATATGTTAATTACGGATTAACATGATTGGTATCTAGTCGCACTTCTTTTGTAGAAGGGTAAGTACCAATTTTCTTTGGTTGTTTTCTTTTTCAACATTAATGTTCAAAGTAATTGTAGCCAGGTAGAATTTTCTGCAGAAAGACAAAGTATATGCCTTAAGGATAACAGCAAAGCAGAGGACAGAGAAGTCTTAAGAACTGGCTTAGCATTCCCCTGACCTCTTTACCTAGCAATTCTGCATTAGGTTAATTTTCATTGTTCAGAACCTCTTCTGTTCTAACAACCTCAACTCTGTTACACATTTTCTTTTGAGGTCAATTTTGATTACACTGTCCTCTCCTCCCTTTCCTCAGTAATAACATTTTTTATATTCTAATAATGTATTTCTACTAATCCTCTTTTGTTCTATCACTGTAAATTTCATTAGTACCATAAAATCTATAAAAGGTTTTTAAAATGTATGTAACTTGTATTGGAATTTATTACTTTTAGAATATGATATTGCCAAAGGAAATCTTAGTTCACGTTTAGAAGGCATGTGAGTGACAATACTCCAGTGTAGCAAAGGCATAGCCAAATCTCTACCCCTTCTTTTCTCTTTGTAGGAATATCAAGATCATATTGAGCAAATATTTCTGGTAAATTCTTAAATGACTAACTTTAAAGAAAAATGCTAATTTAGGAAACAATTTTAGGATCACATTAATAACTATGATAGTGTTAGGTTGTCATCTTTTATTTCTAAATTATTTGTACCTCCAGTCCAAGAGACTGATAGCAGTCTTCAAAGGAACTTATTAGGAGACTAATAATGACACTGACACTCACATGCTGTTAAAAAGGTACTAAAGTTTCAAAACTGCTACAGAAACCGGACAATGACTTCAAGATGGTGAGTTATCACCTGAATTAAAATCAAGGCACTATGGGGTTTTTTCCCCTCAAATAACCCTGAATCATTTCTGACTAAAAGAAGCATTGAAATTGTGAAGGATAATAAAAAAGATTCCAACAAATCCCAAAAGTTAAAATTCCCATGATTGAGAATGTTAAAAAGTGCCTAGGATGTTTTGTGTGCAAATTTTACCTCTATAACTGAAACATTCTTGAAATTACTTTCAGGCTTGTTGAAAACCATTTACGCAAATATTTCCAACTATGAACTATATAACAAAATATGCAATCAAAACTCCCAACCACCTAAAATAAAGCAGTGCAAATCCTATTTTCAAACATAATTGAAAAATAATGAAATGAGGGATATTTCTGAATAACTTGAAAATCCTACTGTATCAATAATTTAACCTGAAAAAAAAAATCCATTCCCAGCAGCACATCATACCTCACTGAACAAACTGTGACATCACAGCCAAAGTATGAACAAAAAAACTTGTGCCCTGGAAAAGTGAACCGAACACTACTGTGTTGTAAACAAAAGGAAAAACAGAGGATGGTTCAGTTTGCACATGGTGTCAGAATCTCAGGAAAGGTGCTCATACCTGTAAGGAAGAGATAACGCTTTCATGCAGCATACAAAATGTTTTGCTTTCTCTCCTTTTATCTAGACATATATATATTTTTACATCATCTGTACATAGAGAATTTGAACCCACACAACATTCTGAAAGTAATTACTGTTCCATCATTATCTGAAAAGGGAGAGGGGTTGGGGGAGGGGGTCGCTACCAAGTCTACTGGACTGTCTTCATGGCATCACCGTGAGCAAACCCCTGACATGGCAGTGCTATGTCCTCTGTAACACTTGATAAGAGGCACAGAACCACTAAAAGTTACTAACATCATTAGTGCCTTTCTGATTCCCTGGAGGTCATTTCATAGCTGAGCTTCTTAACATTTGGCAATATATTCTTTTTCCATCAAAAAATATCCAGGCACCTAAAACACTGTCAGAACTGGCTATGCCCCTATGATCACCTCCTGCTGGCTGGTATTTAATGTACATCTGTAGCACTAGGCAGCATTTTCTCTGCCAACTAATTCCAGGAACTAGAACACTCAATACTGCATCTCATGAAACTGCTGGAACTTTCCCTCCTTTCCTCAGGTCATTTGAGTAACTCTTAATGGGCCATCCCCTTCCTCCCTTGATGTCAGAGAGGAAGCACGTGTGCTACTGTGGTTGAACCTTGGAAGGGTCGGGCAAGCTGTCAGTCCTGTGCCGGCTGAGTTGCTGCTGTTGCTGAGACTGATGTTGCTGGTGATGTGACTGAGGGAAGGTGCTCTGTTGTAGAGGAAATGCAGCAGAGAGAATGAGTTGAGTTGAGGGATTCCCATGGAGCAACCTAGAAGTCTAAAAAACAAATGGATTATGCAGCATTGCTTTACTCCCTTTATGGCACCCATGTAAGATTTACTCACACTCTCCCCTGTCCATAGGGACAAAATCCTTAAAATTCTACATAATGCATATCGCTTTCACTCTCTGGTTTAAAAATTCTGATTTGGAAAATGCTTATCAGGCCTTCCCTCTTTCTGAAAGTATGAGAGAGTTTCATTTTTTTAAAGGAATCTGAGCTGCAGATTTTATGGTATAGAAAGCAATCTATATCTTGAGCCAAATCACACAGGTTTTTTCACTTTATGTCCTAAAGACCCATGTTTTAAATTATAAAATTTGAGCATAGTTATGACTATATGAAAAACAAATACTCTGAGGCCAGACAATGCCTTCTGCACACAGGTTTGCTCAGCTGGTTAGAGTGGCACAGTTAAGTGGCCAGGAGCGTGGGCCCTGAGGTAGACTGAATGGTTCAAACTTGGGCTGCCCTACTTACCACATGTGTGACCTGGTCAAGCTGTTTACTTCTCTGGGCCTCAGTTTCTTTCTTTAGAAAATAGGAATAACAGTGCCTACCACACTGGCTTCTTAATAAAGATTAAGTATTTATATTATTTAAAAGCATCATAAATATGAAGGCAAAGTTGGAGCCTTAGGTCCGATAAGCAGCAGTGTGGTATAAAGACAGACAAAACAAAACAAAATGAAAAAAGGCACAGGATTTGCAGACAGAAGCCCTGCATTTGAGTTTTGCTCTGCCATTTACATAAGTAAGCTGTGTGACTTTGGGCAAGACTCAAATATATGAGCCTCTGTTCCTTTCACCAAATTTTTACTTCTGACATGCTGTTCATTAATGTAAAATTTTCAGATACAAAAAAACGTTAACGGAAAGAAAGTGAATTTTTACAATGAAAGTCCTTTCCCCATTACTGACAGTACAACTTGATGCAGGGTTCTTAATTTCAAATGGAGCTGTGGTGGGCGATTTTTGCAAATGTATATGAAAGAAACATGCACAAACACACACACAAAAGAGCAAATCCCTGGCAAACCTTAAAGGCTACTACACTTTGTCAAGGACCTTCAGAGTTTTCTTTCTCTCTTTGTTATTAGGAAAAGCTGTGTAAGGCAAGGACTTCGGGATACTTATGAGCCTTATAAGGTTACAACAGAAGCATGTTTTAGAACTAGATATTACATAATTTAGAAAAGCCAAATTGTGTATTTATTACCTACATACAAGTGTATTTATGAGGGGTATTGCCTGTCTCATTTCTTTGTGGGTCCTATGTCTTTGGGATGCCATCTGAGAATGTTTATTCTTTTAAGGGCCTTTGTTCCTTGACATACTTAGAAGGCTGAGATGTTAAGGCAGTTCCTCTCCTTTTTTAGCTTATGCTTAATTCTCATTGGATACATTTTCCCTACATAATTTAGAACTTGTCTTAAACTGTTGTTATTTCTTTATTTGTAATAGTAGCTACCCCAGTTATGTCTGCAGTATAGGCTTAAGGTCTAAGAGACTGTATGACTCTCAGATATTTAGGCAACTAGCCTGTTTTAGTTTTCTGCATCACAAAGACAAGGATTATATTTGGACCAGGACACAAAGGGTGACAAATTAAGACTATATTTATGCCTGAATATAGAGTACAATAATCACATCACATGTTATATAACTCAGAAATTGATGATAAGTGCCCGGCCTAGATGAAGTGGTCTCTAGTACACATCCAAACAAGCCTACATTCAAAATTGCTCCAGCTAGGCCAGAAGGGGAAAAGGTAGGTTTCTAGTAAGGATCCTGAGGTCCAGATAAGGGTTTTGTTCATTTCTCTGCTGAGGATCTTGCCTAGTGACTTTCTTCTGTATCCTATAGATAAGGAGAGCCTGTCTGATTTATCTACATGATATCTGTGTCTATATTTTGGCTAATCCAAGTGTCTATTACATTTGTCAATATAGCAGTCACAAATAACAGCTAGCTAAGTGCCTTGTCTTATATTCAGTGATTTACAAGCATTATTAATCCATGAGGTATCAACTATTATGACCTCCACTTTACATGTGACGTTTAGCAAGAGTAAGCAACCTGCCAACGGTCACACAGTACGTGGTGCAGCAGTGACTCAACCCCAGGGCCGCTAGACTTTACAGCCCAAGTTCTTAGCTATACATATACTTAGCTCATAGATATACTACACCTCCATGGTATTTCTCCTCTGATATTAATTTACAACTGAAAAATTATAATGATTGAATTCAACAAAATAATTTAAGATAACACCTGTACTAGTAAAAAGAAATCCTGCTCTGTACAGAGTAGAGTTTATGGTAGGCTAGAAAAAGGAGGAAAGAGGTGCTTGCTTAAGTTCCAGAAACTCTAGCCAGAGACTGAGAAAACAGGTGGGCAGGAAGTAAGCCACTCACTCTATCCAGCAGTTCTGATAACTGGGTATGCCCAATGGCGGGTCTAAAGTCTTCCAACGACTGAGCAAGGGAAGAAAAAAAATCGCCAACTAGGACAAGCTTTCTATCTTTGTAGAGATTTAAACTGTACAATAAGCTTTTGTGAATTTTTCACATCATTCACAAAGCTGTTCACTTAATGCTTAATTTCATTATATGAAAGTAAATGAGTTTGAAGCAGCTTCCCCATGCGGAGAATTACCTGTAAAAATTGTTGCGGTGGCTGGGTCAGCTGAGCCTGAGATGGTTGCTGAACTGAAGTGAGCTGCTGCTCCTGGGAGCTCTGCTGCTGCTGCTGCTGCTGCTGCGTTACTGACAATGTCTGTGACTGTTGCTGTTGTGTAGCAAAAGTAGGATATGCAGTCACCACCTGGCCCATGAGCATAGTACTAGGTACCATGACTGCCCCACAAGCTACAGGAGCGGTCACTAATTTGGTCACAAGTTGTTGACCTTGAGAAAATCTGTTAGAAGAAAGAAGGAAAAAAATTGGAGTCCAAAGTACAAGGTATACATCATAAAAGGCAGTGGAGTAAATACTTACCTAAAATAATACCCAATGACATTGCCAATTTAGTTTTTCAAGGCCTGTATATTCCTACTTTGTTTCATTTGAAGATTCCCTTTGGTATAACAGTAAAACAAAAAATTCATACAGCAAGATCAATGTATAACAAAAATACAAAAGGTTTTTGGATATCCACATTCAAAAGAATAAAGTTAGATCCTTACCTCACATCATAGACAAAGATTAACTTGAAATGGACCAAAGACCAAAACATAAGAGCTAATGCTACAAAACTCTTAGAAGAAAACATAGGGGAAAAGCTTCATGACATTGGATTTAGCAATAATTAGCAGTTGGAATTAGCAATGATTTCTTGGATATGATACCAAAAGTACAGGCAACAAAAGAACAGATAAACAGATAAACTGGACTGTATCAAATTAAAAATCTTGTGAATCAAAGGGCACTATCAACAGAGTAAAAAGGTAACTCTCCCATCCCACAGATGGGAGAAAATATCTGCATATCATCTTTCTGATAAGGGATTAGTAACCAGAATGTCTAAGAGCTCCTTCAACTCACCAACAATCAACCCAATTAAAAAAATGGGCAAAGGTCAAACTTGAACAAACATTTCTCCAAAGATACACAAATGGCTAATAAGCACATGAAAAGGTGCTCAACATCACTAATCATTAGGGAAATACAAATCAAAACCACAACAAAAGGCTACTTTACACCCATCAGGATGGCTATTATAAAAAACAAACAACAACAGAAAATGACCAGTGTTGGCAAGCAAGTACAGAAACCTTGTGCAGTGCTGGTGGGAATGTAAAAATGGTGCAGCCACTATGGAAAACAGTATGCAGTTCCTCAAAAAATTTACCATAGGATTACTATATGAAGGAATTCCATTTCTGCTTATATATCCCCCAAAATGAAAGCAGGGACTCAAAGAGATATTTGTACACCCATAATCATAAGCAGCGTTATTCACAGGAGCCAAAAAGTGGAAGTAACCCAAGACTCCATTGACAGACGGAATGAATAAGCCAAACACAGTAGAGTGGAATATTACTTAGCCTTAAAAAGGAAAGAAATTCTGACAATTGCCGTAACATGGATGAACCCTGAGAACATTATCCTAAGTAAAATAAGCCATTCACAAAAGGACAAATACTGTATGATTCCATTTATATGAGGTACTTAGACTAGTCCAATTTACAGGGACAGAAAGTAGAATGGTGGTTGGGGAGAGAAGAATGGGGACTTGTATAATGGGTATGGAGTTTCTGTTTGGGAAGATGAAAAAAGTTCTGGAAATGGTTAGGGGAGATGGTAGCAATCGTACTCAATGACAATGAACTGTATACTTTAAAATGGTTAACATGGTAACTTTTATGTCATTTGTATTTTTCGACAATAAAATTTTTTTTAAATCTATAAAAAAAACCTTTTTCTTTTTATAAAATTACTAGGTTCTAGGGGAGTCAGATATATGTGGCACATGATTCATCTGCTACACTGGCACACAGTTCATGAATAAACAAAGCTATTATAATGTAATTTTTTAAACTCTAGGTTTATACAAGAAATTTACACAAAATTGTATCTTATAAATTTGATTCAAAACCAAATGACATTCTAACAGTGAATAAAAACTCCTCTCAATTTATAAATTTATCAACGCAGCACAGAGTCCTCTGTGCTAGAATTCATTAATTTTTCCCTCTTTCCCGGCTTCCTTTTGCTTTTTGAAATGAAAGAACAATAACACACAAAAAAAGATGCTTCTTTGTGGAACAATATTTCCATTTGCCTTTTCTGTGAGATGAAGTTAGTTTATAACATTGGTCATTACGGTGAGATACGACCCTAACGTACATGTGGCATGACATAACTGTACTTACAAACTCTTTAAAGTATGTAACAATATTACACTTAGTACAGATCTTGAAAATAAAATACCGTATTTTATATACTACACAACCAAATACTTTAATGCAAAACAAAAAAGAATTAAAATTGTCCAGATTAAGAAAGTCCAAAGAAATAAGTAATATTTACAAAGTACACTTAGTCACAGAAATACTAAGTGCTGACTTCTCCGTAATCTTAAATGAAATTAACATCTGAATTAGCCCATGGCTCACTGGTAAATGTGATAACATTTTCTGTAATTTGCTTTCCTGTAACTCACCCTTCTGCAGCTTTGTATACTCTGGGCTCCCTCTGCTCAGAACGCCTCCCTAGACTCCATGCCACACCCACACCTAAAGCCAAGCTCAAGTCTTGAAGAGTCAGGGCAAGTATCTTTGCCTTGGTGAAGCTTTCCTGACCACACCTTTATTCACCTGCTTGCCTCAACCCATGAAACTGCTTACAAAAACAAAACAAAATAAAACAAACAAAAAACTGCTCACTTCCTTCTTTCTAAAGACCTCTGAAGTATTCATCACACCAAACAATACTGATTTGTTTATCTTTCTATTGCTTTTACTAGTTTGGTCTTTCCCTTGGGGAAGGGATGATGCCATACTCATCTAGGTAGGCCTTCAAATGTTTGCTAAGATGTGGTTTCTGTCCCCTTCAAAAGATAGATGTTCAGAGAAATGCAACTTAAAACCACAATTAAATATCACCTTACCCAGCCAGACTGGCCATTACTAAAAAGTCAAAAAACAATAATGTTGGTGCAGATGTGGTGAAAACACTTACACACTGCTGGTGGGAACGTGAGATTTCTCAAAGAACTAAAAGTAGATCTACCATTTGATCCAGCAATCCCACTACCGGGTATCTACCCAAAGGAAAAGAAGTCACTGTATCAAAAAGACACCTGCATACATATGTCTATCGCAGTACAATTCACAATTCCAAAGATATGGAATCAACCTAAGTGCCCATCAACCAGTGAGTGGAGAAAGAAAATGTGGTATGTATACACCATGGACTACTACTCAGCCATAAAAAAAAGAACAAAATAATGCATTTTGCAGCAACTTGGATGGAGCTGGAGGCCATTATTCTAAGTGAAGTAACTCAGGAATGGAAAACCAAATACCATATATTCTCACTTGTAAGTGGGAGCTAAGCTATGGGTACAGCAAAGGCATACAGAGTGATATAATAGACTTTGGAGAAGGATGGTGGGGGTGAGGGATAAAAAACTACATATTGGATAGAATGTGCACTGCTCAGGTGATCAGTGCACTAAAATAAGTCATAGATGGTTGTTTTTCCAGAGCAGTCCCCAAAACCTCCCTGTAATACATAATTAAGCACTTGAGCACTGAAATGAAGACACCAAGATCTGTGTTCAGAGCTCCCTTCCTCATCACCTTAACTAGTTATAGATCCCTTGGCTGATTACGAAAACTCACTTTTTTCTTATCTGGGAAATAAAAGGCGGCCCTCACGTACATTTAAGTTTAATAAATGACAATTTGAGATAATATATTTTGAGCATTTAACAAACTTAAAAAAGGTAAGCTACCCTAATCACTGTTACTACATGGAAATTCTCTAGCATCTATATTGAAAAGACAAAAGCTTCACAGTGACACAGAGCCTGTCATAAACCTTTTCTAACAGTGTGCTGTAGAATTTGTATTCTATAATATTTTGTAGCATATTTTTAGACAAGAAAAAAATTTGTTGTTACCCTTTAATTATGCAGTCTTTAAACAATGAATACATTCTGTGTTTTTATTTCAAATTTAAGAACACTGGCTGCAGTGAGCAAATTATTATTTTCTAATCAATCGGTTTACAATTTTCAAAATAACAAATGAAATATGACAACTACCTTATCTGCCTGTCCTGAGTGAATGTAGTTACTGCAGCACTCTGGGTGCTGTTTTGTGGCATACTAGATGGAATCTGGACCATGCTTCCGGCTGCAGGCTGAGAAATCACCATAGTGTTATACAGTGGGGCTGTAAGAGTGCTCTGTGTCTGACTGGGTAGAGATGTTTGCTGACTGTGCCCACTCAGTACATTTTGTTGACTCTGTTAAAAATAAAGAGAGATTTTATAGACAGATTAACTGAAAATAATTATTTGAGAAGTATGCTAGAATTCATCATTCTAACAATATGACAATATGACAGAGAAAGAAGTGGCAGGATATATTACTCTGGGAGAAAGATAACCACAAAGGAATGACTCGTGGTAATTGAGAATGAATTAGTCTTGAATATGGAAGGCAAGCTATGACTTTAGAAAGGAGTGTGATTGTAATAGAGATGATATAAAATATATCCAAAGAATTTCTGTTAAATGCCCAAAGTGAATGACTAATTAGTGGGCATTTTTCTATTTTTCATTTAAATCCTTGAGATTTATAGTCACAGATGTACAATAATTACCAACATTTTCTGGAATATTCAATAAACTATTATGCCCCCTCCCCCAACAGTCTATTCTGCACATATGGGAACAGGCTTCCTGGTCAGCCTCTTAAGCAAGTCGTACCTTTTAAACACACAGAAATAGTCTAAGTTACAAGAACTTGGTATAACTACTAGACTACATCTTTAAACAGATTGTGACATATTTTAAAGCTTGGCCAGGCGCAGTGGCTCACACCTGTAATCCCAGCACTTTGGGAAGCGGAGGTGGGTGATTACCTGAGGTCAGGAGTTCGAGATAAGCCAGGCCAACATGGTGAAACCCCATCTCTACTAAAAATACAAAAATTAGCCTGGTGTGGTGGTGGCTGCCTGTAATCCCAGCTGCTCAGGAGGTTGAGGCAGGAGAATCGCTTCAACCCAGGAGGCAGAGGTTGCAGTAAGCTAAGATCACACCATTGCACTCCAGCCTGGGCAACAGGAGCAAAACTCCGTCTCAAACAAAAAAAAAAAAAAAAAAAAAAAGCTGAAAATACTTGATACTAACATGATTTGCACAAAATATTTTAAAAATCACTCTCAATACTGTACTTTCTAAATACTATTAAATTTTGAAATGATATTTTATCATTAGAGCTTTATTTCTGTTTCAGCGATAGTGTGCCTTCCAACCACTGATCACTCCATAGCCCGCTGTGCTCAGTAACATTACCTGAGTTGGTGTACTCTGTAACGTCTGTTGTTGTATCATGTGCTGGGTTGTGCCAATGTGTCCAGTATTCATTCCACTTTGAATCTGGTTAGTAGGAACAACTTGGCCTTGCATATTTATAGGCGCAAGTTGCTGGATGTTAGATGAATTTCCAGAAGAAAGTTGAACGGAACCAAAATTCAACCCAGGATTTGATTGTTGCAAAAACATCTTTAAAAATAAAGATTATGTTAAAATGAGCTTTGTAGACTGAAAAGAAGAACGAGCATTAAAAAGAAGGCAAAATCAAGCTACAAAGTACGTTTAAAAAGCAAGTAACAAGGCTAAGTCACTTTGAAGAATTAGCAATAAATAAGTAGTGAATAAAATACGAAACTTTATATTCAATCCTTCAGTTATCTTAATTTTATCATGTTTCCAATTGTTAGAAAAAGTGTAACCAGTGTTGGTCTGTGGACTGACAGCTCTGTATCACTTACCATTTATAATTTATAATATCAGACAGAAGTAGTTTTCACTCCAAGTTTCCCTTTACCAAAGTCATAGTCTCCTAGAGTGGTTGGTCATATAAGACTAATTTGAATCATACATACTGGTAGCTTAATAAAAATATTACTGATGATTGATTTATAAGTTCTGTATCCAAGATGTACCTAAAACTTTATGTAAAATATAATTTTTATATTATGGACTCAAACTTACTAAAATTTGGACTGGTAAAAAAAGATGACTGGAGAAACAAGGATGTTCACAGAAATACCCTCAGGAATGAATTTTCTTTAGAGACTGTAAGTATAATCATACTGAGTAGGTAACCAGTGAATATTTATTGAACTGAATTGATAAAACATATCTCTTGCATCTCACTTAATTCAGAGAAGTTAATTTTCCTAGAAATCCAAAATTTCCTAGAAATCCCAAAATGGGATGCTTTGTTTGTATTCAAATACAACAATTACCTGCAGCCCCTGACCATGGACCATCTGAAGTTGTTCTTGAATTTTTCTTAGTTCTTCTTGTTGCCGATGAATATTTGCTTCTATCATGCGTGTCCGTTGTTCCAATTGGTCTTTCAGATGTTGCATGGCTCCTAATTGAGCTGAAAACTGAAACTAAAGTACCACGTATGGAAAAAGTGTAATATATTTTAGAATTACTTACTCCTTGTAATTGCACAATGTGAAAAGTAAGCAGTATAACATGAGTGAAGGATGTTGTGCTACTTAGGCCCCTTAGTTTCCAATCCACCCATCTTTGCTCTGCTTTGTAATATTGGACCTGGACCTTCAAAGTATTTCTCCTTTGCCAGCAGGCACAAAGTTATCCACATCAGTAGGTGGTGCTGGAGGGACACTGCCAAGAAAGTGCTCAACTCCTGGTTCTGGTGCTTTTCCTTCTTGCTCTTACGTCAGGGTGCCAACGGGAAGCTTCCCAGTTAGCCTTGTCAGCTCCCCAGCGGGTGGCTTTTCAGCAAGTCTCAATGACATCCTAGTGGGCAGCTTCCCTGCAAGCTTTACCAGTACCCCAGCTGATGGCTTCCAGCTCTCTAGCTCTAATCTGTGGCATGTCAGTGAACTTCTCTATTATCCAGTTGCTATAGTCACATTTGCCCCCAAAAGATCTGCATCTTAGCCTGGTATGGGGGAAGAGAGGTTAGGAGCTTGTGGGGAGTCTTCTAAGTATGTTCCTTCCTTAGGTACTCTCCATCTACCTTACAGTTAGTGGCTGCTCTCTGCATCTGCTAGTTCTATATTTTTTTTTTTTTTTTTTTTTTTTTGAGACAGGATCTCACTCTGTCACCCAGACTGGAAAGCAGTGATGCAATCATGGCTCTCTACAGCCTTAACTTTCTGGGTTCAAGAGCTCCTCCCATCTCAGCCTCCCCAGTGGCTGGGACTACAGGCATGCGCCACCACATCTGGCTAATATAAAAATATATTCTTTTGTACAAACGGGGTCTTGCTATGTTGCCCATGCTGGTCTTGAACTCATTGGCTCAAGAAGTCCTCCTACTTCAGCCTTCCAAAGTGCTGAGAATACAGGCATGAGCCACCACACCCGGCCTTATTCCTATATTCTTTAGGTTCTCTTTACTTCTTTTAGGAGTTAATCTGTGTTACCAGTTAATAATTTTTTATATTATTCCTGTTCAAATTTCTGGTATGCTTCTGGCTTCTGACTGGATACTGACTGATTACACATACACCCTGGATTTACAAGACCTGAGCTCATATTGTGGCTACCATTTACTGGAAAAAAATTTAACTTTTTTTTTTTTTTTTTGAGACAGAGTCACCCAGGCTGGAATGCAGTGGTGTGATCACAGCTTATTGCAGCCTCAACTACCCAGGCTCAGGCAATCCTCCCACTTCAGCCTCCCAAGTGGCTGGGACTACAGGCATATGCCACCATGCCTGGCTAATTTTTTTTTTTAAGAGATGGGGTCTCACTATGTTGCCCAGTCTGGTGTTGAACTCCTCAGCTCAGACAATCCTCCCACAAGCCACCATGCCCAGCCTTATTTAACTTCTTAGTTTCATTTCTACCCCTTAACAGAGGAAAAAGTAGTCTGCACCTGGAGTTAATTTGTATCAATTTCTGTCATCCCTAGAATGTCCTCTATGTGTACATGAGTAGAATTACCCAAAGTTGCAAAAATCTGACAGATAACCAATAATAATATTTTCACTTCTGTCTTCAATGGAAACTATCCTCAGGTGAGTATAGAACATGGGCTTTTAAAGACTAGGCAAGTATGAATGAATAAACGCATATAGGAATGAAAATAAAATTATGTTTTCAATCTTATTTCACCGTTTTACTTGAGTCATGAGCAGCTCCTATTTTCTTCTGCTTATAATTTACCCACATTTGGTGATTCATCTCTTAAGTCTACACAGGCTCTTTAATTATTCCCATGAATTTTCAGTATATGATATAGTATAAGAGCAGAAAGAGTTTCACTTTATTGGAAGGAAATCTGTCTTAAAGTAGCCTCTTACAGTGAACTGTATGTAAAAGTGAGAAATGTCCTTCCCATCCAAAGCTTTTTAACTCTATCTTCAATAGTTTGTATTCGGGATACTAAATTACATTTCAGGGCACACAACTTTGATTTCAGAAATTAACAATAACCGGACCATATCATATATTAAGTGGTTGAGAAAATATTAAAAATTTAGTACCTCAACTCCCTCAAGCTTTTTTTTTTTTTTTATATTAGTCAAAATGTTATAATTATGGCCGGGCATGGTGGCTCACAGCTGTAATCCCAGGACTTTGGGAGGCCGAGGTGGGCAGAATGCTTGAGTCCAGGAGTTTGAGACCAGCCTGAGCAACATGGCAAAACCCTGTCTCTACTAAAAATATAAAAATTAGCCGAGTCTGGTGGCATGTGCCTGTAGGCCCAGCTACTCAGGAGGCTGAGGCGGGATCGCCTGAGCTCAGGAAGCAGAGGTTTCAGTAAGCCAAGACTGCACCACTGCACTCCAGACTGGGTGACAGGGTGAGGCATCATCTCAAAAAAAAAAAAATAAAAAAGTTACATTTATGTCATACAAATGTTATTTTATTATAACTACAGTTATTTATACCTTTGGACAAACATTATATTGCTATCACTTAAAAGATTTCTATCAAGTACAAAAAGAAAATAGTAACAAACACAGAAGGCAGGATAACAGGAAGTAAAATTACAGAACTAAGAGGCAAAGCATTTGGCTTTATTGGTGAACAAAATGTGAGATGTGAATGCTTACTAACATTTTTGACATAGTACATATCCTTTATTTCATGAAAATATCCCCATAACATGTTAAGAAATGCTTTAGAATCCTGAGATTAAAAAACTAATAATATAGAAAGTATGTATCTCCTATATGTATGATTTAATATATAACCATATAAGATGGAGCTATTTTTTTTTTTTTTTTTTGAGATGGAGTCTTGCTCTGTCACCCAGGCTGGAGTGCAGTGGCGCGATCTCAGCTCACTGCAAGCTCCGCCTCCCAGGTTCACGCCATTCTCCTGCCTCAGCCTCTCTGAGTAGCTGGGACTACAGGCGCCCGCCACCACGCCCGGCTAATTTTTTGTATTTTTAGTAAAGACGGGGTTTCACCGTGGTCTCCATCTCCTGACCTCGTGATCCGCCCGCCTCGGCCTCCCAAAGTGCTGGGATTACAAGCGTGAGCCACCGCGCCCAGCCAAGATGGAGCTATTTTAAAAAAATACTGTTTTTACTTATTATTAATGATCATTCCTTGAAATCAAGACCTGCTAAGGTATATTTAATGCCAAACAAAACAGAAAAGTTGAAGAAAAATACTACTTCTCTGTAGTATTTTTAATGTGTTTGAGGCACTGAATGAGTACAGAGTCATAAATTACAAGTTGGGAAGTTAGGCTCCAAAGTAACATAGCATCACTCTTGGAATCACTCCCCCCTTTTTTTTTGGCTACTTTCCACATTCAGGCCTCCTTCTGGACTTAGGCCAAGAAACAATTCTCCTAGAAAGTTTTCTTTCACTTCCTCAGGTTGCATTAAGGATTCACACAATCTGCTTACATATCAACTTACATACTTTCAGCACAGGCAATATAACATGGTATTGTAGGTATCTGTCATTCCCTCTAGATGTAATGGTATTTTAGTACATATATTTGTACTGTCAGCATCTGCAATGCCTGTTACACACAAGGAATTCAATAAATATCGAAAGAATGAATATACAAATAAAGTTACTCAATTCTTCCAATATTCATAGGAAGAACAAAATGAACAGCTACATTTCATCCTTAATATCTTTATGTCTATAGTGTTTCTCAATGAGGGAGTGTTATAGCATATTAGGCAGGACAATTCTTTGTTGTGCAAGACTCTTATGCATCCTGAAAGATATTTAGTATTCCTGGACCATGCTCACTAAAGGCCAGTGATACCCCACAATCATTACAACAATCAAAAATGTCCCCAGATATCCTAAATGACCCCAGTTAAGATTCACTGCATCTGTAACCGTGTGTGTGTGTGTGTGTGTGTGTGTGTGTGTGTGTGTGTGTGCACGCGCTCCTACCTCAGCCTCCCAAGTAGCTGTGGCTACAGGTGCTTGCCAGCAAGCCTGGATTTTTTAAAAAATTACATTAGCTTAAAAGCAATTTATCATTTTCAAATACACAAATGAAACAAAAACCAAAAAATACCTGAGACATGCCTTGTGGAATTGGTAAATTTGTAGCTTGAGACATCACTGGCTGCGTTAATGATGAACCAACAGACTGGGAATTTATGGACTAGATAGAGCAAAATAAAAAATAACATTGAAGCGATTCTCATTCCCATACATGAGTACTTCCAGCAGAAATTTCAATATGATATTCATATTAATAAACTTACCATTTGCCTCATACTTTTGTTAGCTGAATACAGCTATGTCTTCCCATCTATACTGGAAAGGCCTGTTCCCTATTTATTTTTTATTTTCCAAGGAACTTCCTACAGTACCTTGAACAAGCTCTCAATAAAAGTTGGCCAGACTTAAGACAATTGGTATTTGAACTTAGACATAAAACAGCTATCAATTATGAGCTTTCCACAATTAAAAAAAACTAACATTTTACTTGAAAAATAATTAAAAGGACCAATACATAAGACAACCACTTCATACAAAAAAAGGAAGTCTTGAGTAAGTGTCATATATCAGTAACTATTTTGATCTTCACAAAGAGGGCTAACAAATAGATGAATTTCTGGAGATTTAGATCATTTTTCTCCCCTTAATAAGTCTTTATTCAGAAGAATATCCACTAAAGAGCTTACCTGACTACTAAATGATGACCTTCTTTGCACCATCTTCTCATGAGCTGGTAAATGCTGCCTGGGCGGAGTGCTCGTATCCGTCGGGATCTTGGTTGGTGTTGCTGAAGTTAGTCAACAATATCAGAAGAGCATTAGTACTTTATAAAATATAGTTTTTAAAGATTAATCTCAAAATGTATTTCAGTTAATAAAAATGGCTTTTGAATTATTTTTCCAAACCATTCAATGAAAGTGAAGTCCATGACAGATGATTCAATGTAGTTACTGCTATCTTTTTATGAGCACAAAGAAAGTATTTGAAATAGGAAAATTTTAAATACAAAAAGTTACTAATTTAATGACAATTATACGAGTCTTCATAAAGAGAAGACAATAAAAAACTTTCAAAAAAGCAAACCTAAGAACACTTACTGGCCCTACAGTAAAAAACACAATAAATAGTTGCCTTTCTTTTTGAGGGATGATTAAAAACACCCCCACCACCATTACCACCTATATATTTTAATAGGCTACGTGAAGAACTTAATTCTTTGCTAAAAGTGGGCAATGTGCCTTTAATTCACTGGAAAGGTTAATACATTTCAGAAATGTAAAAACCTATAATTTTAAAGAAGCGTTTGATGAGAAATGCTGATATAAGTAACTAAAAGTTTAATTAGTTACTTTAAAGGAAGTCTGCTTTGAAGCAAGGGTACTCACAGGAAGGGTCTGAGACTGCCGTGTGAGATGATTTTCTTGAACTCCGAGAAGAGGCAGAAGGGGTTGGGCTGTGATCAAATCTTTCCAATGCTTCCTTGAGACTGACTGTGTTTATACGATTATCTGACCCAGAATCTTGGCTCTATGTAGACAGAGTAAAATAAATGTTTTCTTGTGGTTCAGTTCAGAGATCTCAAATTCACAATACTGTTAACAACAACAACAAAAAAATCAGTTTTTGTCTATAACAAGGCAAAAGTACCTGTATGTACATACACATGTAAAGAAATGAAAATTTATGTGTTATAGCCAGAAAGTTTTGGCTTCATTTTCTATTTAAAGAAACAGAAGAAGAATGAAGTTGGAATCTCTTACACCATATACAAAAATTAACTCAAGACCAGGTGTGGTGGCTCACACCTGTAATCCCAGCACTTTGGGAAGCTGAGGCAGGTGGATCACCTGAGGTCAGGAGTTTGAGACCAGCCTGGCCAACATGGTGAAACCCCGTCTCTACCAAAAATACAAAAATTAGCCAGGCATGGTGGTAGGTGCCTGTGATCCCAGCTACTTGGGCGGCTGAGGCAGGAGAATCCCCTGAACCGAGGAGGCGGACGATGTAGTGAGCTGAGATCTTGCCACTGCATTCCAGCCTGGGCAAAAGAGCGAGACTCCATCTCAGAAAAAAAAAAAAAATTAACTCAAAATGAATCAGAGACCTAAACGTTAACAGCTAAAACTACATAACTCTTACAAGAAAACACAGGGGAGAAAGCCAGGTGAATGCCTGTGGTGCCAACTACCCAGGAAGCTGAGGCAAGAGAATTGCTTAAAGCCCAGGAGCTAGAGTTTCATAGTTTCATACAGTGATACTAATCTTTCCCATCACCAATGTTTCTTTCTCCATCAGCTCATTCTCATCAGTATACAAACATGCTGTTATTTCTCCCAACTTAAAAAAAAAAGGCAAAAACTTCCTTTAAGCCCACTTTCCCTTCCTACCACTGCCCCATTTCTCTTCTCTTTATAGCAAAACCCCTCCCTATTCACTGTCCCTAATTCCCCCATCCTGGAAAATTGTCTTTTAAACCAACTCTAATCATGCTTTCACTCACACTACTACTCCACAGAATCTGTTCTTATTGATCACCAATGAATTAAATGTTAAAGTCAATGCTCAGTTCTCAACACTCATCTAAAATTTAACTTATTTCAGCTGAATCTGATAAAGTTGATCATTCACTCCTCACTGATAACTCTTGTCTTCTAAGTAACTTCCTGGTTTTATTCCTAACTTACTAGCTATTACCCCCCGTTGTTGATTCTTCCTTGTCTCCATCACCTCTTAATATTGGAGTGCTCCAAGACACGCCCATCCCCTTGGTGATCCCATCAAAATTCACAATTTTCAAAGCATCCACACACTGAAGTTTCTCAAAAATATCTCAGAAGGACCTCGTCCCTAAACCCCAGGTGGATCATGATGCTGGCAGTAAACATGGTGGGAAAGTAGACATAGCTGGAGTGTATTTTGGAAATAGGGCTAATTTAGGATTTACTAGGATTGAATCTTTGCATAAGGGAAAAAGAAGGATAATTAATCTCTGTATTACTTCAGTTTTCATAATGGTCCCCTAATCAAGGAACCCTAGATTTTAAGACCTTTTCTCAGAAAATAATGTCTTTTACCAAAACATACTATGTCTTCTTCTTCTAAACATACAAAACCTCTTTGGAAAAGTTCTTTCACGTGGGATCCATGAAAGCAGGGAAGTTGTTTGCATTATTCAGTGCTATATTCTCAGTATCTAGATCCATGCCGGGTAGAAGGTACTTTATAACATTTGTCGAATGACTGAATGACATCCACCATATTGTCCCCTGGAATGCTGCCTATTTAACTCAAGTTTTATATAGATTTTTGACTCTTTTCATTCTGCTTATTTTCTGCAGGTCCAAAAATACTGTGGTAGGCAATTTCTGACATGGCTCACAATTCCTGCCTTCTGGTATTCAAGCCCTTGCATAATCCTCCCATCTTAAGTGTGGGCTGGATCTACTGATTTCCTTCTATAATGCATAGAATAGACAAAAGTGGTGAGATATCAATTCTGTGATTAGGTTACAAAAGACTATGACTTCCATCTTGCAGGTAGTTTCCCTGGCTCATCTTGCATGTTTGCTCTGATGGAAAAGGTCACCTGGAAAGGAACTGAGGATAGCCTTCAGGCAGCAAGAAACCAAGGCCCTCAGTCCAACTGCCTATGAGGAACTGAAGTGTGCCCAGCAACCACTAAGTGAGGTGGAAACAGATTCCACCTCAGTTGAACTTTGAGATGACTGTGGCTCCCACCAACACCTTGATTACAGCCTCATGACAGAATCTGAAGTAGAGGGTCCAGCTAAACTGTGCCTGGAATCTTGACTCAACAAACTAGGAGATAATAAGTGTGTTGTTTTGTATCACTAAATTTTGGAGTAAGTTGTTACACAGCTATAGATAACTAATATACTACACTTCTGACCTGATATAACAAAAAAGAAACCAGAGTTCCAATTCTGACTATAATTTCCCAGCCAGTGTCTTTAGAGAAGATTTTTCTTCCCCTCTTGAAACCCCAATTTCAGTATTTTCAAAGTGGGGATATTACCTACCCGATAAAAATATCTGAAGTGTAAATTATATTTCACAATTCATATAAATAACCTAGCCAGAGACCAGTACATCACTGGGAATAAATGGTAGTTTTAATCTGAGATCAGATATGTCTCTCATCCAGTTTTCTTTTTAGAGGCAGGTGAGACTCTAAAATATTAAATTAAAAATAAGTAGTAAAGTATAATCACATCCCTGTTATAAGTGAGGAAATAAAATATTTTTGAAAAATAGTTTTCCTATTAATTGAGTTTCATCTTTTATTGGGGAGAAATTAAAAATAATTTTTTTTTTTAAATTATAAGAAACATACTTTGTCAGCAGCTGTCTCAGGAAGAGACTCTTCAATGCCAAGTTCTCGTCGTCTTTCAGCCCTAACTTCTGCATAACTACAAATGGAAAAAATAATCAAATTTTAGTGTTTGGTCATTCATTTAAAATACTGCACAGCTGTAACTATTCGGTGTTGTTATGTGTCTCATCTGTTCATCTAGACTATTTGCTATGTGCTACACAAACTTAAAATATACCTATAATGTCTTAATTTAACTTGCATTTTTCTAGGTATCTTAAAGTTTCATACACTGCTGTAAATGATCCATAACCACATAATACTTAAATTAAGAAAAGCTAAATAAAGGAAGTGTATGCTTATCTACCTACAGTTTTCCTTTTACATGACTGACACTACTACATAAATGACAGTAACAACTTCTGCTGTAAAGCACAAAATTTATATCAAGGCTTATATATCTATATCATTCCTATATTTATATATAATGCCTATAAGTAAATTTAATAATATATTGAAAGGATCTATCAGCAATTGAGAAAAGAGCACTTTGTAGTTCTTTAACAACTTACGCATAAAAGTTACATTGCCAAAATCATCATAGGATGTTACAATAATTCAGAAATTCTCTAAAAGAATTATTACCTTACTACAGTGTGAGTACAAACAATAAACTCTGGCCTTGAATTCCACTGATGGTAAGTGATGTAATAATGAGTCTGAAGCCAAATCCACTGTTGCCCTTTAGTCAGGAACCTATAATAACATGATTTGCCTTTCCCATATTGCATTACTAAAAGGAAAATAGAAAAATATTTTTTCTTTAATTCATATTATATAAAGATTCTGTTTTTTAACCAAAAGCTATCATTTACATTTAAGTTTACACATACTATTATTTTTCTGGCCTTTTGATAACATATGTCCATGTGAAAATGTGATTCTTTAGAGCTAGTTTAAGGTCCCAAGCAATTATCAGATCTATAGTGCCCAAGTCACAGCTAGTCACTGCTGATCTTACAATCTTTCCATACACAATTAATACTTAAGAATTCACACTGCTGACTTCCTCTTGCCTAGATATACAGAGGGTAATAACAATAAATAATCACCCCTGAGTTTTTTCTCCTAACTACTCTGGCAGGCACAGAATCTTTGAAGCATTTAATTTTAAACCTTAACCAAAATCAAAATAACTTCACTGTCTGAAGTAACTGAGTGCAGTAACTGCCAAAACATGTGCTGTGGATTTTAAGTTCTGAAGCCTTTTAACAGATATTAAACAAAAAAATGGGTTTTGGGCTGGGTGTGGTGGCTCACGCCTGTAATCTCAGAACTTTGGGAAGCAGAGGTGGGCGGATCACTTGAGGTCAGGAGTTTGAGACCACCCTGGCCGACATAGTGAAATCCCATCTGTACTGAAAATACAAAAATTAGCCAGGCATGGTGGCACGTGCCTGTAATCCCAGCTACTCAGGAGGCTGAGGCAAGAGAATGACTTGAACCCGGAAGGTGGAGGTTGCAGTGAGCTGAGACACGCCACTGCACTCCAGCCTGGGTGACAAAGCAGGACTCCATCTCAAAAAAAAAAAAAAAAAAAAAAAAAAAAGGGGTTTGTAGTTAAATTAATTTGGGAAACGTTTTGTTAAATAGGTGTCTTCAGTTTTCTCAAAACCTGAGTATGCTAATGCATGTACAGATTCTCTGAGGGATTATGAAGTGTTTCCCCGTCTTCCTTGACTATAAAGTCTTTTTTTTTATGGACTAACATTCGGTGGAACAAACCTTAGGAAATGCTAGTCAAGAATCTCTCAGCCGGGCGCGGTGGCTCACGCCTGTAATCCCAGCACTTTGGGAGGCTGAGGCGGGTGGATCACGAGGTCAGGAGATCGAGACCACGGTGAAACCCCGTCTCTACTAAAAATACAAAAAAATTAGCCGGGCGTGGTGGCGGGCGCCTGTAGTCCCAGCTACTCGGAGAGGCTGAGGCAGGAGAATGGCGTGAACCCGGGAGGCGGAGCTTGCAGTGAGCCGAGATTGCGCCACTGCACTCCAGCCTGGGTGACAGAGCAAGACTCCGTCTCAAAAAAAAAAAAAAAAAAAAAAAAAAGAATCTCTCAATCTGTCCCTCCACCCCCCAACCCCACCGCCACCACCTCTCACTCTCTAAGGAGGAAATCAAGGTCTACAAACAAACTTGCTGTCCAAAGTTACCCAGCTAGTTAATAGAGGTATCAGCTCTTTATACAACGTCATGGTGCTTAATGCCCACATCTTTTGTGCTGAAATGACTTTACTCTGAAAATTTTCCATAGAGTTAATGCTGTTATACAACCTGCTTCATTTTTGTACAGAGAGGTTTATAACAGCAGCATAAAACGTCATGAAAAGGTCTAAAGTATCTAGTTAGGCTTTAGTGAACACTCAAGAGGGTAAGCATCTGGGAGGAGGATCAGAGAAGCAAATAAAATATATCATGAAGACAAACCTCATCATTAAAACAAACTTCTAAAATAAATACATGTGATAAAAAGAGTAGGCCTAGGCTCCAATCCTGTCTCTGCCACCAATGAGCTATGAAATTATGAGTGAATTACTTAGCCTTACTGTGTTCTCAGCTTACTCATGAAGATAATAATAGTATCTACCTTTTAGAACTGTGATGGAGATGCTGGGCGCAGTGGCTCACGCTTGTAATCCCAGCACTTTGGGAGGCCGAGGCGGGCGGATCACGAGGTCAGGAGATCGAGACCACGGTGAAACCCCGTCTCTACTAAAAATACAAAAAATTAGCCGGGCATGGTGGCGGGTGCCTGTAGTCCCAGCTACTCCGAGAGGCTGAGCCAGGAGAATGGTGTGAACCTGGGAGGCGGAGCTTGCAGTGAGCCGAGATTGCGCCACTGCACTCCAGCCTAGGTGACAGGGCGAGCCTCCGTCTCAAAAAAAAAAAAGAACTGTGATGGAGAATAATGGAGATAATAGATGTAAAGTGTTTAGAACAGTGCCTGGTACAAAGGATGATAATGCTCCTGCTCTAACAACAATAATAATAAGCAGATAACACCAAGCACTCACTATGAGCTTTCTAAGACAGATTTTTCCAAACATGTACCTAGCTCCTGAAAAGATTCACATGCCTCAAAATCAAGATTTAGGAAACAATACTCCAAAAGTTTGAAGTATTACAATTTTCAAAGGAATCTACTGCTCTTACTCCAGATATAGAGCTCACATGCTTCACAACAAGGTGTATTAGATGCAATATTATAAAATTCTACTTATTATAAAAATAGGAACAAGTTTAATTTAAACTTGATCTATGATTCCTACTAGATTGGTTACATACATAAAGCAAAATCTTTTAGCATATTTCAAAAATGTGAAAATGATTATAAATCTGTGTCTTACTACCTATCATTTCAGGACAGGACTTCTGCTTATATAAACAGTTATTATCACCAGAAATGTTAAAATCTACTTACAGTGCTCATGACATTTTGCCAAATTTTCTAGGTCATCCACATGATAGTAATCATAGCCTGATGTTCCCAGAACTTCAAATGGCAAATACCCTATTATGGGTGGTGCCCTAAATTACACAGAAAACAATCATTATTATAAGTTTTTCCTTAATAAGAAATATTCCAACTAGAAATAAAATGGGGGGGGGCTTTATTTCTCAAAAAATGGGAACAGGTTTCAAAGTCCTAATTTAAAAAAAGTTTGCCCTTGATCCATTAATTTCAAGAATTATATAACATGACTATTACCTTTTCATGGAATTTAAAAATGGAATTACCTGTGATCTAGAAACAGAAACTTCCATTCTAAACTATGTCTAGATGTAAACTCTTCATTGGGTTCTTCAACAGTGCACATTTCCTACAAATAAATAATTAAAATTTATAAATACTTTGTGTCCTTAAGAATATTAAATATTGCTACATATAAAAATAAGTCATGGCCAGGTGTGGTGGCTCACACCTGTAATCCTAGCACTTTGGGAGGCTGAGGTGGGCAAATCACTTAGGTTAGGAGTTTGAGACCAGCCTGGCCAACACGGTGAAACCCGATTTCTACTAAAAATACAAAAAATAGCAGGGCACGGTGGCGGGCACCTGTAATCCCAGCTATTCGGCAGGCTGAGGCAGCAGAATCACTTGAACCCAGGAGGTGGAGGCTAAATAAATAAATAAATAGTCATTACTAGATAACTTTTCCTAAATAAATTAGTTGTTTCTATGTATGTATGTATATATTTACTTATTTCTTTGTTTGAGACAGGGTCTCACTCTGTCGCTCAGGCTGAAGTACAGTAGTGGGATCTCAGCTCACTGTAGCCTCAACATCCTAGGCTCAAGCGATCCTCCTGCCTCAGCTTCCCAAGTAGCTAGGACTATAGTGATGCACCACCACGCCCGGCTAATTTTTGTATTTTTATTTGTAGAGGTGGGGGTCTCACTATGTTGTCTAGGCTGGTCTTCAACTCCTGGGCTCAAGCAACCTGCCCACCACAGCCTCCCAAAGTGCTGGGATTCTAGGCATAAGCTAAAATGCAGGCCCTTCTAAACAAGTTAATACATTTTAATTTTCCAGTACTAAAGAATGTGGTAATAAATAACCTTTAGATGCAAGCTTTTGGGTGGGTACTTCTCACTCTACACATTTTCCATTCACACATGCCTATAAACCCTTATTCAAAATTCAAACCCCTCTCCTGAATTACAGTTCCATATTTCCAAATATCTGAATGTCCTCATACATCTCAAATTCAATATGTCCTAAAATAAACTAATTGCTTTACTCCTCACACCCAGTCACACAATTTTCCATATTATTCTATACATGTGTAGTGGCCAGTGTCTAGAAATCTGATAGTTAAAAAAACATACTCTTTCATTTTTACCTTTCATCATCTAAGTGGCCATTACTAAATCTTTTCCATTTCATCTAAGTATTTAAAAAATCAATTCTCTCTCATCCATCTTGAGTGCATTGGTTTAGACCCCTGCCATCACTGATTTGCTACAGTGTTCACCAGTCTCCCTGTCCTTCAACTCATCTTCTCTTCTAGGGCCACAATTACCTTACCAATACTCAAATATTATACGACTTCCCTGCTAAAAAACCTTCAGTGGTTCCTTGTGCTAAACTCTCTTCAGCGTGGAGAAATAAACAAGAAAGAAACAAATTTTATTTCTGGTTTCTGATTACTTTTCTAGCCTTACCTCCCACTATCTCTTCCCCCTCCACACACTAACCTTAGACTCTAGTCATACTAAACAATGTATTCCACCCTGCCTCTGTGTCCCTGACTGACCTGCAGCACACTGTAATAGTTGAGAGCTTGGGCTTTCAGAAAAAAACAATTATTAATTAATAGAATCAAGTCTTAGTTTCATCACTAATAGCTGAGACTTTGGGCAAGTAACTTAGCTTCCCTAAGCCTCTGTTTCCATATAATGTAAAATGAGGGATCGTAATAACGTCTACCTTATAGGGTTGTCATAAGAATTAATGAGATAATGCATGTAAAATACACAGCATGTAGTAAGCACTCAAATGTTAACAACTATTATTTCATTAAGATCAAAACAAACCAAGCAAGACTGGCTTAAGATCTTCTATTAATTCAGTACTTTGTCCTATACTATGATGTCCCCCCAAATGTATTTGAGACAGAGGGAGACTCTGTCTCAAAATAAAATGCAAACACAGTTCACTGCAGCCTCGACCTCCTGGGCTCAAATGATCCTCCCGCCTCAGCCTCTTGAGTAAGTGAGACCACAGGTGTGTAACACCATGCCTGGCTAATTTTTTGTATTTTTTGTAGAGATGGGGTCTTGTCATGTTGCCCAGGCTGGTCTCAAACTACTGGGCTCAGGCAATCCTCTCGCCTTGCTCTCCCAAAGTGCTGGGATTACAGGCATGAGTCACCTTGCCCGGCCCCGCCTAAATTTTAAATCTTAGCCTGGCTGCCTCTTTTCAGTCAGTTTCTAGTGGTTGAACTCTTTCACTTTCCCACTTCCCTACTTAACATCTGTTTGTTGGGTCCAGGAAATAAAAATCAAATACTTAATTTTACATTTGAAAAGGTAAGTTATATGTGGCAAAGAGCCACTTGTACATTTCAAATAAAAATTTAAAAGTGACCTTCCAAAAATAAAGATTCCAAAAACCTAGATTTTTGGACTTTCCCTTTTAATAGAGATAATGAATAACACACAAAAGGATCCTAAAATCTTCCACAAAAGTAGGGCAATATTGGTATATAATAATCACTGGTTAACTGCAAAGGATATATACTAAAAAATTAGTTATACAATTTAATGAGTGTCTTGATAACTCGTCATTTCAAAAATATTATCATGCATATTTAATGACTACATAGCCATTCCACCTCAATGTCTGCAGGAAGTTTCAGGCAGTTCTAAGCATATGAACTGAAATCCCCTTTGGGAAATAAAATTAGAAACATACCTTGATGAACTGAGGTGTAGCTAACCTGACAGTAGCTACAAAACAAACTCTATCTTCATAAGATGGCCTATGTGTGCGTTGTATAGTTCCTTCAAAACCATTGTGTGCTGAAGAGGATACTAAAACAATAGGGAAATATGTATCATCAGTTATGCCAGCAAAACCTAATTGTTACTGATATTCAAACATCTATGTCTTTAAGAGCATAGAAAAATAACAAGTTAAAACACATTGTGAGAGAAGCATTTTAACTCACCACTGTTTAAAGATTTGAAATTTCCTATAAATTTTACATATTCATAGGTAGATGGCTCCTTTGGGTCTATTGTTCCTCGGAGCATATGACAACAGAATTCTAACTGATTTTTTGCTGAAATAAAGAGATTTTAAAAATCACATATTTGTGATATAAAACAGTGATTGACATACCATATTAAATAAGATCATAAAAGTTGTGTAAGTTTACAACCATTATTTTCCCCAACAGAAGTCGTCAATGACATTTAGTTCATAAAAGCAGAGTACCTTCAGGAGAGGACCTCACTTTGTCTTTAACAGAAAAAATAGACTTTCTGGTGCAAACAACTTAAGTTTCCCTGTTTTTATCTACTCATCCTTTTCATTCTTTACTCACTTTCAAAGGAAAGTTTTGCTTCACATTCTAAAGCTAATCCTTCCATCTCTACCATTTATAGTCTTTCCTATTTTCTCTAGGACCCGGGCCACATCACTGTTCCTTATTCCTTTAGCATCTACACCTTTGGGTCCTTACTTTCTTCTTTTTTTTGAGACAGGGTCTTGATTTGTCACCCAGGCTGGAGTGCAGTGGCATGATCACAGCTCACTGTGGCATTGAACTCCTGGGCTCAAGTGAGCCCCCTGCCTCAGCCTACCAAGTACCCAAGACTACAGGTGTGAGCCACCATGCTTGGCTAATTTTTAATTTTTTGTAGAAATGGGGTCTCACTATGTTGCCCAGGCTGGTTACAAGCTTCTAGGCTCAAGCGATCCTCCTGCCTCAACCTCCCAAAGTGGTGGGATTATAGGCAAGAGCCACTGCACCTGGCCAAGGGTCCTTACTATCTACTTTTAAATTTGCTTAGGTCTTCCATCTGAAACAAAGGAGTTTTGCTAATTATTTTGGTATAGATCTCCTTCCTTTTCATTATGGGCTCCATCTTCCATATATTCATTTCCCTTAACTTCACACACCGTGGCTTTCATCCTTACACCTCTACAGCAATTATTCTTCTCAAGATTACTAACATTTGTATTGTTAACTTCAATGGTTTTTCATTTCCACTTCTTCTTAAAAGTCATCCTTTGTCATTCCCACAGCATAAATTTACCTTCCTACCTTACTGACTATTCCTATCTCTTCTGCTAATCCATTTTCATACTAGGGGTTTTCACAAAGGTTCTTTTGATCCTAAATCTCTCTCTCCAACTCTAGCATTTTATGTGAGACAAAGTTACCTATCATTTGCTTTCAGGACATTCGCACTTGATTGTCCCATCAGTAACTTAAATTCAAAATATTTCAAAGTGAATTTATCTTTCTTTCAAGCTCCCTTCGTCTATATATGCTTATTTCCCAAGTTAGAAACTGTATCAATTTGGTCTCTTCCTATCACAAGTCCCAAACCTAATCTGTCACCAAGACCTGCTACTTATTTCACCAAGGAAGCCTGCCAATTTAGTGCAGTTGCAAATTATCTTGCATTTAGGTAACCGAAATATGTATTCATTATGCCTCCACAGTCTGCCACTCTGATTCAGTCTTGTCTATTACTCTTAGACTTGTAACTACTTTCATGGTATTATTTCGGCACTCAAGGACTTACTAGTCCTTAACACCTTTCTTTGCTCACTACTTCAAGCTTATATTCTTCAGTTATTATCATCATAGATGGCTTTATCATCTAACCTAACAGGTTCAAAGTCTAACTATCTTCAACCTTCCCCACTGATGATTCTTAGTCACTTGGTCACCTGAGCCTACCACATCAAGTCCTATTGAGTTTACACACTTAACAGTCATATACTTTCCTCTCCATCCTTTTTTTTTTTTTGAGACAAAGTCTCACTCTGTCACCCAGGCTGGACTACAGTGACATGATCGCAGCTCACTGCAACCTCTGCCTCCTGGGCTCAAGTGATCCTCCAGCTCAGCCTCTTGAGTAGCAGGAACAACAGACATGTGCCACCACACCCCAGCCAATTTTTTTATTTCTCTTTATTGTATAGACGGTGTTTCACCATGTTGCCCATGCTGGTCTTGAACTCCTGGGCTCAAGCAATCTGCCTGCCTTGGCCTCCCAAAGTGCTGAGATTATAGGCATGAACAACTGTGCTCAGCCCATCCTTACTTTTATTGCTAGGATTATATGGTTTTCCTTTTTGTCTCCAGTCTGGTCCTTTTCAAAATTTTCTCCCTGAGTGATTTTTTTAATCTCCCAAACCAGATGACGAAAGTGGCAGCAACTTTTATAAGCAAGGTACTGCTGCTCTTTCTAGGCCAGAGATGCTGGTGAAAGATGCTTTCACTGCAATGAAGACCTGGACCTCTATGAGGCAGAACAGCTGTTACAGGAAAAGTAGTAATAGTTACTGTACCAGGCAGTATGGCCAGCTTGATCATCAGAATGGTCTGATCCATAAGATCTCTGGTTGTGTTCAACTGAACCCTAGGAATGAAACTGAGGAGTAACTCCATAAAGCTATCACTTGATTTGTATAGTAGGAAATCTGCAGGTCAGGTGAGCACAGCCTGAGTTGAGCCACTATGATGAGAAATCCAGGGCTCTTCTTATTCAGCTCTCAGACTCAGGGCCTCTTTATGAAGCAGAAGCCAGGTAGGCCTGGGGTAGGCAACCCACTGCTGCAAGTCTTCTTCCTAGCCTTCTCCAAATCAACTTCCCACTATTTACCTGATTTTGTTTTTCCTTTTTTTGCAGACAACAAAACTACCCAAATCTCCTTCACTGGCTCTCTACTCTGTAAAAAATAAAACTCAAATTCCTTAGCCCCTTTATAATTCTGTCCTTATTCCTTCTCTAGACAAATTTTACCACCTGTACAATCTCAACTTCATTATGGCCAAAATGACCTACCGAATTTTCTAAGCAATTTTCCCTGTGTTTTAACTTGTGTTTATTCTTTTGGCATGAAACTTTCTTTTTCCTGGGGCAAGAACTCTTTTGTATATCACTTGTTTAACTAGGAGATCAGCAAGCCATTTAATTAAGACTTTTCTTAAGCATTCTTGCCATTTTCATTTCTGTTCTTGGAAGCAGAAGCCTAAGCTCTTTCTGCCAAAGGCTTTTATTTAGTTCTCCAGCCAATTTTATTCTTAGTAGGGTCTTCAAAGCAAATGCCTTCTCCTTTGTCTTCCTATTGCTATCTCCAAAGGGTTCCACCTTTCTTTCTTTTTTTTGAGACAGAGTCTCGCTGTATCGCCCAGGCTGGAATGCAGTGGTGTGATCCTGGCTCATTGCAAGCTCAGCCTCCGGGGTTCAAGCAATTCTCCTACCTCAGTCTCCCAAGTAGCTGAGACTAGTGAGCATGCACTACCATGCTCAGTTAATTTTTGGTAGAGACGGGGTTTCGCCATGTTGGCCAGGCTGGTCTCAAACTCCTAGCTTCAAATGATCCGCCCGCCTCAGCCTCCCAAACTACTGGGATTACAGGCATGAGCTACCAGGCCCGGCTGGATCCCACCTTTCTAATTTTTCTCTCCTTGTTCTATATATTTACCTCAAGCTTTCCATTCCATCCATGGCTTCAAATACTAATTGTAGGCATCTATTATATCCAGCCTAAATCTTTCTAAGTACCAGACTAGAGTGGCCTAATGGTCAATGTCATATAAACTTGGTTTTAAAACAAGGCTTGAAATGAATTCTCCAAGTCTAGTTTTTCTCAACTCTCGCTGAAAGGCCATCCACTCTTATCAAAGTTATAGATACATACAAATTTGTGTGTGTGTGTGTGTGTGTGTGTGTGTATATCTCAATTTTTAGACAGTATGCTACAGAATTTGAGGATTCAAATACAAAGAATCTTTAAGATAATGTCAGTATTAGCAGATGAGACACATTTAAAAATAATGAAAAAGGTGATTAAAGAAGGTATCTAATAGCTAATGGCCAAATGTACTGCTGTAACAATTCTGGATTTTATACAGGGTAATATATGAAGAAAATGAGGTACTCCGGTCAAATAAATTTGTCAATGGACCTAGTAGAAATGTCTGATTCTACCATAATATGCTGTGTATCTTGACGGTGAGAACTATTTTCACTATTCTTGATATTTTTATGATACAGCACAAGTACCTAGCAAATTAGATACATCTAACAAATGACCGTTCAATTGTTTAATAAGGTAGATAATTTATCTTTATATTTAATAATTTTAAAAGAAACAGAAATTTCTTCCAGTTTGAGTGTCCAACTGGTTAACAATGGTTAAAATTAGAATGTTTAATTTTCCCTTATTAAATATGGTAAAGTTTTATTTATAAATTAATAACAATATATTTCCAGGTCTCACTTTTGCATAAAATACAGCTTTATGGAATAATGGGAGTCCAGGATTTATTATAACAAATAAGATGGGATTTCAATATACTCTGAAATAGATTACAGATTTTTAATATGGTCACAATTTCATTTTATATATATTTTAATACTGAAAAAGGACCTAATAGGGCATATGGAGTAATGCTGTATTTAAAGAAGTCTGTATTTTTCATAAACTTGCAAAAGGATAGTGCTACCGAATATAACATTTGACTTTTTTGCTTAACAGCTACTACTTACATTTTAAATATTCTGGGGTTAATGAATCACTTTCCAGCAGATGAGTAGAGAGTATTTTATAAACCTCTGAATGTTCCCCTTCTGGGATAAAATTAAATATACTTTGATCCACAAGATCAGACTGAAAAGAAAATTGTTAAAAGTAAAATAACTTTAATGATTCAAGAGACAATTACTTTAAAAGTACATAATCGCTATTAAACACAGCAGTTAACTTTCAATTATCTGTGAAAATCAACAAATGTCAAGTTATAGACCAAATCTCAAAAAACAAGATTGAGATGATACTAATGTCATCCGATCCATGACCAATATGACCTTGAAAGCCTGAAAAATTATTTGCAAAGCTGTGTTTCACCAAAATGTTTTGAACATTTCAAAATACAATGGGACCAAGACAGTTAATAAGAAAAATCTCTGGCGACAAGTCATAGCCTTACCATATACTCAAACCTATGGTAAACAATGGTGGTATATCCTACTATAAAGGACTACGCACAAGCTAAATAAAGTGGAGATTTTGTTTTGGTGTGATTTCAATTGTCCAATGTGTCCTTTATTTCATCTTTTCCTGGCATTTATCCTGCATCCCATTGTACAAAAGCCTTGTGTTTAGTTATCCCCCCTCAAAAGGACAGCTAACATGTTAAGCATTAGAATTCTTGTTAATACATAACTTTAATCGTGATTAATCAATAGCAATTTGACAAACATCAGGTTGGCTACAATGTGCCACGGCTGTGGAATCAAAGATGAATAAGACAGTTCCTCTACTTAAGTACCACTGATAACAAAACTTCCATGACTTTACATTTGCTACTATGCATTCTACCTGGTTTCCTGTGTTTCAAACTGCTCTGTGGAATCCTAGGGATACTGAGACAGTATCTCAAAGACTGTAAAGGTGGGACTAGAGGGTGGGGAAGTAAAAAGGAGCTGTGAAGCAGGGCCCAGGGTCCTGCCCCTGTATTAAACTAAAGCAGTTCTATTTTTTGTTTTTATTTTATGCATCTGTAAAGATTTTGTTTGAAGAGCTCCACTGCTTAAAAATAAAAAACAAACAACAACAAACACAGGCAGTAAGAATGGCGAGAGGGGAGAAAGGGGTGTTGTATTAGGTTGGTGCCATACTTTTAATAACAAAAACCGCAATCACTTTTGCACCAACCTAATACTATTCTTCATATAGGCCACACATTCCCATCATTTCTTCTGTCTTTTCTCCAGCCCTCCAAGCCCACTCCATGAAGTGAAATGACCTTCCCCTCTCTCTACATATCTGTATCTTTCCCCTTTCAAAGACCAGTTCAAATCACTTCTTTCAAGAAAGCATTCCCTTAACATCATAATCCACATTAAAAATAAAATTCCTTTAGTATTTATTACTTGTATCATTCATTTCCCATTTAGCAGAATTCAGCCAACCATGGATCAAAACTATTCAGGAAAAACAAACAAAAAATGGATGGTTGTGTCTGTACTGAATATGTGCAGACATTTTTCTAATCATTCCCTAAACACTATAGTATAACACATATTTACACTGTATTAGTTATTATAAATAATCTAGAGATGATTTAATGTAAATGGGAAGATGTGTGTAAGTTACATGTAAATACAACACCATTTTATCTATGGGGCTTGACGATCCATGGATTTTGGTATCTGCAGCGGGTCCTGGAACCAATTCCCCCATGGATTCCAAAGGATGACTATATTTTAATGTCTATGTCCTGTTGCCCTACAGGTGAATAAAAGGGGCCTCTTACATCTTTATCTTTCTCACTTCCAATCAAGGCACATTAACACCGTGCCTTGTGTTTAACAGTTATTAGTACAATAAATGATTTTAGACTAAGGAGGTATTTGATAATGGCTTAAGGGATAAACACACCAAAAATATATCTGTACTTCAATAAAGGATTTTTCTGGAAGTCTGAAAAGCCTCTACAACTAAAGGAGTGAACTAAAAATTCAGGCATGGCTGGGTGCAGTGGCTCATGCTTGTAATCCCAGCACTTTGGGAGGCTGAGGCACGTGGACTCTCTTGAGGTCATGAGTTCAAGACCAGCCTGGCTAACATGGAGAAACCTCATCTCTACTAAAAACACAAAAATTAGTTGGGCATGGTGGTGTGCACCTATAGTCGCAGCTACTCGGGAGGCTGAGGCAGGAGAATCGCTTGAATCCAGCAGGCAGAGGCTGCAGTGAGCTGAGATCCTACCACTACACTCAAGCCTGGGTGACAGAATAAGACTCTGTCTCAAAAAATAATAATAATAAATAAATAGGCCTGAATAACACAAATGCTAGAAAGTTGCCTTCTATTGACAAAATAAAGAATCAAAATATAGTATATGATATTGATGCAAAAAATAATCTGATATGGTTTGGCTATGTCCCCACCCAAATCTCATCCTGTTGTTCCCATAATCCCCATGTGTTGTGGGAGGGGCTGAGTGGGAGGTGATTGAATCACGGGGGAAGTTACCTCTATGCTGATGTTCTCGTGATAGTGAGTGAGTTTTCCCAGTTCTGATGGTTTTGTAAGGGGCTTTTCCCCTTTTTGCTCAGCACTTCTGCTTCCTGACGCCATGTGAAGAGGGACGTGTTTGCTTCCCCTTCCGCCATGATTGTAAGTTTCCTGAGGCCTCCCCAGCCATGCTGAACTGTGAGTCAATTAAACCTCTTTCCTTTATAAATTACCCAGTCTTGGGGAGTCCTTTATGGCAGTGTGACAAGACTAATACGTCATCTTAATAGAAAAACATGCCACCAACTTGAAATATTAATAGGAAATAAAATTTTCATTTTTGAGAATGATTATAGTTTTCTACTATTATTTGTTACTAACAATTTCTTCTACTACTATTCGGTAAATTACGATGTGACCTATCTTATCCTTGTTTTTTCATCTATAACTTCATAGGATGTTTCGTATTCATAGATAAAAGAAAATGAATGCCTGTATCAAGAGTAGTACGATCACAAGCAATGCCTCCCCCAACCATTCTGCCTCTCCTGCCACTTTAATAGGTGTCAAACTTTCCATTAACCACTACATTTAAAATCTCTAAATGAGGCTGACCATACTTTATGTGACCATACATACACTCAGTTCTCAAACACAATTCAAAAGTAAGAAAAGAAAATGGTAACTACTTGGATCTTTTTATCTCCCTTACTCGTTTCATGAAAAGGAAATATAAGTTCTGCTGATTTACTTCTATGACACAAATCAATAGCCTTTGTTTTTTTCTACATTAGGTCAACATTACCATTTAGTGATTGGATGACACAATTTTTTAAAATCTAGAAGATGTTAATAACAGAGGAAACTGGGTATAGGGCACATGGGAATTCTCTGTACTACCTTGTCCATTTTTCTGTACATCTAAAAATGGTTCTAAAGTTAAAAATGTTTTTAAAAATGTCCAGAAGAAAATGGGAAGGTGAGAGGTTTTCATTCAGGGAAGTGGTAATCAAACACTTCGATTCCAATGAGATCTATCACATGTTGCCTATTTCAAAGGGCAATTAAACTCACTAAAGATTAGAAAGGGATTTTTTTAAAACAGCCAAATCAAGTAGCATACTCATTTTCACACATTCCACAAATAATCAGAGTGACTCTCCAAGAAAACAGCTAGCTCCTCTGGATACAGAGATAAAGTTCCTGCCTTTAAGAAGCTACAACTACCATAACTATCCAAATAAACAGAAAATTACAATTCTCTGTATCATGACAGTAGTACATACAAGGTAACAGTAGAACAGAGATGAAGGGCATCTAATTCTGAATGGAATTCAAGCAAGTGCCAAGAAGCAGGCTTTTAGAAAGTGTGAACACATTGCAAACGATGCTCTATGACTAGATTATATAGTTTCTGTAAACATGACAAAACCCAATACAGTTATATATGGTTTAAAAGATATTATTATACTTATTTTAAACTACTTAAACATTATCTTAATCCTATAATGGGATTCTTTCCCTGGGTTTTCTTGCTATGAAAACAAATTTTTTTAAGTTGTCCAGAAAACTCAATCAGTCTGTCCTTTTTTCTGCCTATGCTAGTTTACTTATGTGTTGCTAATAATCTCATGTTTTACTCTCAAACAAGTTTTTAAATGTTGGGCTTATCCTACTATTTGAGCTTACTAGAAAATAAAGCCCCAGAAGAGTAGTAAAGTCAAAGTTATTTTCTGTATGAACCACAGAAATTAGCAAATTATGTACTGTGTGGCTTTCAACTTTAAAAAATGCCCCTTTAGAGCCTGGACCTTTAAGTGCTAAAATCCATTCATTCTCTTTATAAGGTATGAAGTATCAAAGTAATCAGAGGGAGAGAAATACCACTTTTCAATATCTCTTGAAAGAGATATTTACAAGCAGAATTACTTTACCCTGTTATAGAGATAAGCTATTTTTTTTATTTTTTGTAGAGACAGGATGCTTCACTATGCTGCCCAGGCTGGTCTCCAATTCCTGGCCTCAAGCAATCCTCCCACCACAGCCTCTGAAAGCATTAGCATTAAAGGTGTGAGCCACTGCACCCAGACAGAGAGAGGCATTTTAAGAGTAGTTTATAAGTAACTTTAGTATATTTATACCATGAGCTCCATCTTCAATAACATCATTACATATTAAAAACTGAAAATTCCCCCCAAAAGCCTATCAGTTGTGGCACAGCACCTAGCATGGTGTCTGGCACAGAGTAGATATTAATAAATACATATTAGAAAAAAAGTAAGAACATAAACCAGGTATTCACCATCCTAATGAAACAAAATACACTTTTCTAATTCTCTACCCTTTTGGTCATATAGATAATGAATTAAAATATGGCCAATAAGACATTATCAGTTCAAAGTCACATAGCATAAAAAGTTCTGTATCTACTATTTTTAGAGTGTTTTTTATAAGTAATTCTATCGAGAAAAATATTTACGAGTTGCCCTAATTGCAACAAGTATCTCAGCAGAAATTTATTCTCAAGACATTCTCAGTGATTTAACATTTTAAACAGGCTGATTAAAATGGAAACGCTAAAAAGTTAGCATTAGAATAAAGAAGACAGGAAGAAGAGAGGTTAGATAAAGTGGTACGACCTTGCACTGCATAACAATGTTTCGGTCAACAATGGACTGCATATATGACCACAGGTGGCCCTAAGATTAAGGTGGAGCCGAAACATTCCTACTGTCTAGTGATGTCATCTGTTGTAATGTCATAGATCAATGCATTACTCATCCTTTGCACTTGTGTTTGTGGTGATGCTTGTGTAAACAAACCTACTGTGCCACCAATCATATAAAAGTTTAGCACATAAAATTATATACAGTACATATGTACATGATAATAAACAATCATCTTACTAGTTTATGTATTTACTATACTTTTAATGATTTAGAGTATTCTCTATTTACATTTTTTTTTTTTTTTGAGATGGAGTTTTGCTCTTGTTGCCCAGGCTGGAGTGCAATGGCTCAAACTCGGCTCACTGCAACCTCTGCCTCCCAGGTTCAAGCGATTCTACAGGCATGAGCCACCACGCCCGGCTAATTTTGTATTTTTAGTAGAGACAGGGTTTCTCCATGTTGGTGAGGCTGATCTCAAACTCTCAACCTCAGGTGATCTGCAAGCCTCGGCCTCCCAAAGTGCAGGGATTACAGGCGTTAGCCACCACGCCCAGACTTATATATATATTTTTAAGTTAACTCTAAAACAGCCTCAGGCTGGTCCTTTAGGAGGTATTTCAAAAGGTCACTGTTATTATAGGAGATGACTTCATGCCTATTGTTTCTCCTGAAGACCTCCAATGGGACAAGATGTGGAAGTGGAGGACAGTGATGTTGATGATCCTGACCCCGTGTAGGCCTAGGCTAATGTGTGTATGTTTGTGTCTTAGTTTTACAAATGTTTAAAAAGTTAAAAAAAAGTTTTTTAAATAGAAAAAAGCTTTTGAAATAAAGATATAAAGAAAGGCAATATTTTTGTACAGCTGTATGATGTATTTGTGTTTCTGAGGCAGGGTCTTGCTGTCACCCAGGCTGGAGTGCAGTGGCACTATCACGGCCCACTGTAGCCTTGGCCTCCTAGGCTCAACGCAATCCTTCTACTAGAGCCTCCCGATTAACTGGGACCACAGGCGCATACCACGACACTCGGCTAATTTTTATGTTTTTTTAAAGACAGGGTTTCACCATGTTGCCCAGGCTGGTCTCAAATGCCTGAGCTCAAGCAATCTGCCAGCATTGGCTTCCCAAAGTGTTAAGCTTAAGTGTTACTACAAGAGTAAAAAAGTTAAAAAAAAAATTTTAAGTTTACACAGTAAAAAAGTTATAATAAGCTAAGGCTAATTTATTATTGAAGAAAACATTTTTATATAAAGTAGCCTAAGTGTTCAGTGTTTATAAGGTCTATAAAGGTGTACAGTACTGTCTTAGTCCTTCACATTCACTTATCACTCACTCACTGACTCACCCAATGCAACTTCCAGTCCTGCAAGTTTCATTCATGGTGAGTGCCCTATACAGGTATACCATTTTTTACCTTTGAGACTGTATTTTTTATTGTACTTTTTCTATGTTTAGGTATTTTTAAACATATAAATACTTACTGTGTTACAACTGCCTATAGTATTCAGTACAGTGGCATGCTGTACAGGTTGTAGTCTAAGAGCAACAGACTATATACACCATATAGCCTGAGTGGGTAGTAGGTTATACATCTAGGTTTTTGTAAGTATACTCTATGATGTTCACACAGTGACAAAAGTGCATCAGAACATATTCCCGTTATTTAGTGAATAGCTGAATATTAAGTTACTACAGATTAGTTATGACTGAGCTGAGAAAACACATGCTAAAACAAAGACATACTGAGAGCTCTGATTCCTACCCCTTTAACCACTGTTGTACACTGCTCTCAAAGTCCACTTCCTAGTGCTTTAGAATATTTAAAATAGGCATTTTAATAAGAAGTAGATTGTAGGATCTTTATACTTACTGGTAAATGTTCAAGTAATGAAGTTACACTCTCAGACACATATATTATGCTTCCATCTGTCATGATTGCTAAAAAAAAACCATCAAGAGCCTGAAATTAAACATAATGATAGTTAAATGAAAAGAAAAAAGTATTTTGCAGGACAGAAATAAAAATCTGAGATAAATGACAAAGGATTTAATATGGAAATATCTAAAGTTCTGTCAAAATATAATACTAGCTTTCCTCCTTTACAATACCTTGGTATGTATCTTTGTTCATTTTTAAATGTTTCTGGAGAAAAAAAGTCTCTCTCTGTCCATCTATTGGACAACTGGTCTCTAAAAGATAGAGACAATGTTCTACCTTCATCACTAGGTATATTATATCATCCAACCATGTATATACAGTATTATGGCTTATTTGAAGATGCTAATGTCTCCAAAGCATACAAGACATCAACAATGTTTTGTAGGCACACAAAGGAACACTTTGTTATTATCATGGGTATGTTAACACAGAGGTGTACATTTGAAGTTTAAGGAGATAAATGAAGAATAAAGTAAAAGGGAGTAGCAGGAAATTAAGGTGAAAAATTAGACTGAGTTCATATCATAAAAGGCTTTGAATGTAAGGTTAAGACATAAGAATTTTATTCTGTATACAATGGTAAGCCAACAGAAGATTTTAGGGCAGGGGGCTGTGCTTCAATAAGAGTAGTACGGAAGCAGGGTGTAAAATGGATTTAGAGGGAAAAGAAAATTCAGTTAGGAAAATCATAGTGGCTTTTGGAATAATTAAGAAAGTTAATGGGAATCTGAATGAAATCAGTAGTATTAAGAATAAAGAAAGTACTTTGAGCAAGCACTGAGAAATGTGAAGTTCGATTTCAGAAGAGAAGTCAGAGTAGGGAGTACAAGACTTAATAAAAAAGCAATTTTGTACTTTATACACTACAAGGTATTTTCGTTTGAGAATCCTAGGCACAGAAGTGACAGCTGAAGAAATGAGATCTACAAAAGACAAATCCTAGAAGAATTATCTACATATAAGGGATGAGGAAGAGAAAAAGGCCAGAGAAAATGACAGAGAAGGCTGGGTGCAGTGGCTTACGCCTGTGACGGTAGCAATTTGGGAAGCCAAGGCGGGAAGAGTCTGAGACCAGCCTGACCAACATGGCGAAACCTTGTCTCTGAAAAAAAATAAAAAAATTAGCCATGTGCGTGGTGGCACATGCCTATGGTCCCAGCTGCTTGGGAGGCTGAGGCGAGATCACATGAGCCCAGGAAGTTGAGGCTGCAATGAGCCACGATCATGTCACTGCACTCCAGCCTGAGCAACAGAGTGAGACCCTGTCTCAAAATAGTAATAAAAATTAAAATTACAAAAAAGAAAATGATAGAGAAGACAGAATACACTGTCATCAAGGAATCAATGGAAGAGAGAATGACAGTGAAGAGGAGAAGAATGGTTTGGTATAAAATGAGATAATAAAATGAGAAATGAATTTTGGTGATTTTCAAAAAGTTATATTAACAAGAAGGCAAGTCAGACTACAATGAGTTTAAAAATGAGTACAAAAGCAGAAGGCTATTACAAGTCACTCATTCATGAACTTCAGAAGGGAAGAAAAAGGCAAACAGTTCTAAGGGGGTGAAGTATAAGAGAAGGCATTTGAAAAAAGAGCAAGTATATTTGTAGTCTAAGGGAAAGGAAGATCCAGTGGAGAAGTAGAAGATACACAGCAGAAAAGATACTATAAGAGGGATTCTTCTATTAAAACGGTTAACACACTAAATTCTAATTTCTTGTTTATTTAAATGGCTCTCGAAAAGGATAGTGACCTCTGGTAGGAACCATGTATATATTATTAATCCTTGTATCTGCAGCACTAGTGTAGCACAAGTAAAAATACTTGCAGTATATAATTTATAGAGCTGGGAGTTAGAGTAACCTTTCCTAACTCTATGTAATTGACGAATATATAGAAAATGGTACCCTCCCCCTTGTCCCTTTCTTTTGGGAAAGAAATCTGGATATCACAAAGAACTTATTTTGAGTAGATGCCTATCTTCTAGAATGGCTCAAACAAACCCAGTCTTTGCTAATATAGAAGTAGAAATCTTGTCATTCGAGCAAACTCATGAATTATTTTTTTAAACCCTTTAGTACAGTAATGCCAGTATTATTATTTCATAATAGGGTCAAAAGTAGACAACTGTTCGCCAGGCTCACACCTGTAATCCCAGCACTTTGGGAGGCCAAGGCTGGTGGATCACCTGAGGTCGAGTTTGAGACCAGCCTGACCAACATGGTGAAAGCTCGTCTCTACTAAAAATAAAAAAATTAGCTGGGCGTGGTGACACATGCCTGTAATCCCAGCTACTTGGGAGGCTAAAGTGGGAGAATCACTTGAATCTGGGAGGCAGAGGTTGCAGTGGGCAGATTGTGCCACTGCACTCCAGCCTGGGCGACTGAGCAAGACTCCGTCTCCAAAAAAAAAAAAAAAAAAAAAAGAAGACAAGTGTTCCTCAATTTCCCCATCCGAAAGCAAGAAACAGATACTATTGTCTACTTCATAAATACCAGCTATTATGACACATGGATACTAGTGTTTTCTTCATAAGAGTATTGTAAGGATTCAGTGAGTTAATATATAAAAATTATTCACTTATTTTTCTGATTTAAAGTACAGGTTTAAATGTTTATATTTATACTCTAACATTTTCGAATGGTAACATTTCTGCTGAATACATAAAGAATTAATCACACAATTAATTGTCCCATCTAAAATACAAACAGAAAAATAACTCAAGTTGCAAAATACTCTACCTTGCTTTAGACTTGAGACGTGGCCATAATCTATTTATGATTATGTATTAACATAATCTATTTATCATTATGTATTAACAAGGCATACCTTGTTTTATTGTGCTTCGCTTTATTGAACTTCAGTTACTGGGTTTTGTTTTGCTTTTTGTTTTTTCACAAAGTGAAGGTTTGCAGCAACCCTGGGTCAAGCAAGTCTATCAACATCATTTTTTTAAATAGCATGTGTTCACTTTGTGTCTCTTGTGTCACATTTTGGTAATTCTTGCACTATTTCAAACTTTTTCCATTATTATTATATCTGTAATGGTGATTCGCCCACATATGGTGGCGAATTTAAATGTTGTGTGTGCTCTGACTGCTCCACCAACTCACTGGCCATTCCCCCATCCCTCTCCCTCTCCTTGGAGCTCCCCATTCCCTGAGACACACAACAATATTGAAATTAGGCCAATTAATAACTCTACAATGGCCTTTAAGTATTCAAGTGAAAGGAAGAGTCCCTCATCTCTGACTTTAAATCAAAAGCTAGATGTGATTAAGCTTAGGGAGGAAGGCATGTCAAAAACTGAGACAGGCCAAAAGCTAGACCTCTTGCAGCCAAACAAGTAGCAAAGTTGTGAATGAAAAAGAAAGGTTTTAGTGAACACATGTATGATAAGAAAGTGAAACAGCCTTATTCCTGATATGGAGAAAGTTTGAGTGGTCTGTACAGAAGATCAAACCAGCTACAACATCCCCTTAAGCTAAAGCCTAATCCAGAGCAAGGCCTTAACGCTCTTCAATTCTGTGAAGGCAGAGAGAGGTAAGGAAACTACAGAAGAAAAGTTCGAAGAGAACAGAGGTTGGTTCATGAGGTATAAGGAAAGAGGCCATCTCCATAACATAAAAGTGCAAGGTGAAGCAGCAAGTGCTGATGTAGAAGCAACAGCAAGTGATCTGGGAGACCTAGGTAAGATCATTGATGAAGGTCACTACACTAGATACCAGAGTTTCGGTGCAGATGAAACAGCCTTCTATTGGGAGAAGATGCCATCTACAACTTTCATAGTTAGAAAAGAGAAGCCAAAGCTGGCTGCAAAGCTTCAAAAGACAAGCTAACTGTCTTGTCAGGGGCAAATGCAGCTGGTGACTTTTAAGTTGAAGCCAATGTTCATTTGCCATTCTGAAAGTCCCAAAGCCCTTAAGAAGTATGCCCTATAAATAGAGCAACAAACCCTGGATGACAGGACATCTAATGACAGCACATCTGTTGACAACATGGCTTACTGAATATTTAAAGCCCACTGTTGAGACCTACTGGTCAGAAAAAATAGATTTCTTTCAAAATACTATTGCTAACTGATAGTGTACTTGGTTGCCCAAGAGTGCTGATGGAGATGTACAAGGAGATTAATGTTGTTTTCATGCCTGCTAACACAACACCCATTCTGCAGCCCATGGGTCAAGGAATAATTTTGACTTTCAAGTCTTATTTAAGAAATACATTTCATAAGGCTACAGCTCCCACAGATAGTGATTCCTGTGATGGATCTGGGCAAAGTCAACCGAAAACCTTCTGGAAAGAATTCACCCTTCTAGATGGCATGAGAACATTTGTGATTCATGGGAGAAGGTCAAAATATCAACATTACCAAGAGTTAAGAAGAAGTTGATTCTAACCCTTGTGGATAACTTTGAGGGGTTCAAGGTGTCAGTGAAGGAAGTAACTGCAGATGTGGTGGGAACAGCAAGAGAATTAGAATTAAAAGTGGATTCTGAAGATGTGACTGATTGCTGCAATCTGCTAATAAACCCGAACTGATGAGGAGTAGCTCCACTGATGAGTAAAGAAAGTGATTTCTTGAGATCGACTCTACTCCTGAAGAAGATGTGAATACTGTTGACATGACAGCAAAGGATACAGAATATTACATAAATTTAGTTGATAGAGCAGCAGCAGGGTTTGAGAGTACTGACTGTAATTTTGAAAGAAGTTCTACTCTGGGTAAAATGCTATCAAACAGCATTGCACATTACAGAGAAATCTTCTTGAAAGGAAGAGTGAATCGATGTGGCAACTTCATTGCTGACTCATTTTAAGAAATTGCTGTAGCCACCCTAACCTTCAGCAACCACCAACCCTGATGAGTTAGTAGCCACTGACACTGAGGCAGTACCTTCCACCAGCAAAAAGATTAAGACTCGCTGAAGGCTCAGATGATTGTTAGCATTTTTTAGCAATAAAGTATTTTTAAATTTAGGTATGATCAGCATCTTTTATATAAAGCTATTACACACCTAATAGACTACAGGGAAACAAAACAATTCATGTGACTCATTTTATTGAAATTAGCTTTATTGCAGTGGTCTGGAATTCAACTCGCAATATCACCAAGGTACACCTGTATATTAAGTCACCCTGTGATTTCTTTTTTGAGGAAAATAAAACTTTCAAAAATTAAATCTGGACATACCTCTAACATTAATTGTGTAAACTCTTCATTACTAAGGAATGTAGGTTTCCAGTCCTGTCGAATTTCACTAGCATCTGACTGTGCAGTGATTTCTGTAAACAGATTGACATATTAGTGGCATACTCCAACCACCAGAGGAGTACAAAAGCCCTACAAGTTGTCTTGTCTCTTCCCACTCTAATTAAAGATGACAACCATAGGCATTAACATTTATTGGGTAGATATCAAGAGGTCCAGGTTTTGGTATGATGAAGTATTTGAGATAACATGGCAAGTTATCTCCTTGGATTTGGTCTCTTGGTAATACCAGTCTCTTCAGTTTTTCTCTTGGTGCTCTGATAGTTATGTTGTTGATGGGCCTGAGATTGCTTCCTATTTGACACAAGGACCAAAGAAGATTTTTGCTCCAAGAATTTTGAAGAAATTCTTTTTTTCCTTTTCCTTCCCTTGCCATTCAAATACCAATATCTAGAGCAGCACTAGGGAAATTAGCTGAAAAAGGCCAAAGAGGTCACTAGGTTTGCTTTCAACAAAGAAGGCCTTAGGCCTGCCTACTGCTGGGCAAAAAGCTTCTTCCCAATCTTAAGTGCTCTATCTTAATTAATCAAAGAGACTAAATTAACATTTTACGCAAAAACTTTACTACAGTAATATTCCTACAGTGATTTTTCTTAGTGTCCTCTTTGTACAATAGTAGAGAGCTGGTCAAAAATTTGGAGATCCCTGCTGTGGGACATACGTTTGTCACAATTATTACTATTTTATTTCACTACATACTTCTAATAGATTTAGTTATGAAAAAGCTATTCATAAATGATGAAACCTAGTAACAAATGTTTTTCTATTTTTAAATGTAGACATATTAAAACAAGCAGGCAGAATAAAAATCTATGTCATAGACTATATTCTACAAAATATACTCTACTTTGTAGTAAGAAGTATAAACTAAATTCTGATTTTATCATCAGATAGAGAAATACAGCATACTGTCCCTCATCAAAAGTTAGCATATTAGAAATGCCTGTAGTGGAATATGAAGAGTAACTAAGAAGTAGAGCTACGAAATGTGTGGAATATAATTGTGCTTTTCAAATTCACATCAATTATATACACTTGGGAAAAGGATTTAAATCCACAAACAAATCCAGTCAAGTTTCATTCAACATAGGCCTATTTTAGGATGATATGTATATAAAATCCTTTTACCTTAACAGAAATATCATTTTTGTGAGAATTATGTATCTGATTTTGAAAAAAAAAATTACCTAATGCCAAAATTCATCCTCTATTGTCAGGGGGAAATATATGCATTTCATTTCATTCAACAACCATTTATTGAACTCCTAGTATCTTTGGACTGATTTCAATGAGTGTGCCATTTAACAATAGGCACTGAGGTTAGTGAGATACTATTTGTAGAGGTAAAATGTAATAATAGTGGTGGCAATAAATATTGACATGTTTACAAAAGAATCAACAGAATTTGGCAACTGTGATACGGTGCTAAGGAAGCTGAAAAAAAATCCTAAAATTTTTTCAGGTTTAAGTCTTAGGTGACTAAAAGGATGGTGGTATAAAAATGAAAAAAGGCAAGTTAAGAGAAAGAGGTAACTTGACAAAATGAAAATAAATTCAATTTTAGATGCACTGAGTTTGAGGACATGCAAAAGAAAGATCTAGAAGTTATCTGGAAATACATGGCTAAAATGTTTGCATCTAAAAATAGAAATCTGGTAGTTTAATAGAGACACAATAGCTGAAGCTATGGAATGAGATAAGCAAGAGAAAGAGTGTACAGAAAGCAAGAGAACAAGGATAAGACTTAGGAATGTCACATTTAGAGGGTAGAAAGAGAGGAAAGAAGTTAGTTTCAGTTAGAAAAGGGGAGGTGAAAGTACAATATAAGGGAAGCCAAGGGAGGAGGGATAAAAATTTCCAGTGCTGTACAGATGCAGAAGAAGATGAGGTATAAGAAAAAGCTATTGCTTTATTGAGGGATAGGAAGGTAATGTCATTAGTGAAATTAACAAAAACAGTTTCAACGAGTGGTGGAGCATAAACCAGTCCGGTAAGGCATTACCAACTGAGAAGGCAGAAGTAAAACAGAGGCACTAATTACTAACTGTCCTGAGTTTAACAGTTTCATTCGCATTTGAAAAAGGAAATTTCCTTTTACAGTTTTTTTTTTAAAATCTATTATGTTACCAAAATACTTAATATTCTTTAAATTTTCTTTCCATGACTCATTTGTCAAGATGATTTTCTTCTATTAACAAATACTTTATTTTATAGCATTGATTTACTAGATATACATTGAACCTTTTAAAATGACACATAAGAACTTTATACTATCTAGTTTTTTCCTTTCTTTCAAATACACCCATAATTTTCCAACATGAACATGCTTCAGTGACAATGAAGTCTCCCTGCCTCTCTGCTTTTGCACATATTCCCTTTGTGTGACATGCTGTCTTCCTTAATCTAAAAGACTCAGTTGAAAAATCAACTATTTTTAAAGTCTCCCTGACATACTCTTTCCTGTGTTTCTGCTGCAGACAGTTTACAAGCACTACTCACATTTGTAATTATGTGCTTACATGTTTGTCTGCCCTGGCTTGACTTACTTGAAATCCAGAACTGTTACCCTGCATCATGAGGATTTAGCATGTAGTAGGCACGGAGTAAATGTTTGTTGAATGAAAGAATGAACATATTAGGAAATCTTTTAAAATGCAATTGATTTCTCTCTCTTAAAAAAGCCAAGGAAGCATCCAATCTTAAGCAGCTCTGCCAAGATTCTAACTAATGCTTTGAGAGTCTGTTCCATTTTACAAAGTTAAAAATTTACCTTTATGTTTTCGTAAAAAATCAATGCTTTTCTGCAGAACAGTAGATTTGTCCATCTTTCTAGCATTACCAGGAAGCATGGATCCCAGTTCTTTAATGAGAACATTAAATTGATCTCTACGTTTCTTTTCAGATTTGTTTCTAGATACTCTATGAAATGAAAAATATGCATTTTTTAAACAATCCATTTAATTACACAAGTAGTTTAATACAATGTTAATTTAGACATGACACAGCACGTACTTCTATCAACATAGATGGTAACAAATATCTCCTAGGTTACCAACAATATACAGTTAATTTGGGCAATAATTTTTCAGCTTAGTTTACTACTACAGAAAATTTTACAAATCATGCATTTGACATACATGTTTTTATGAAAATGCCACTAAGAAAAACTGCATTCAAATCACAAGTTTTATTTAATCTAATACTTCCAGTGATTGTTAACTTATATGGTTATTATAAATATATGTACTAAATGAATAAACACGCTATTCTGTGTGAAGCAGAAACCAGTAAACAAAGAGCTATTGAGAAAAATAAACTTGATTACTTATAAAACAATCATTTTATGATACCTGTAATTATCTGCTTTGAAGTTAGATTTTCTAATTCAGTTTGTTTAAGCAAAGCATACTACTTTTCCAAAAGGTCAGAAGATATTTAATTTATAAACTACATACCAATATTCTAAGTTCTTCCACCTTGCTAATATATCTAAACTCCTAAAGCACATAGCTTTTGGAAATCATTAATTCACTATTTACCATTATATTTATCTATTATTCATTTATTTACTATTTTATATCTCTAATCAAACTACCTTTTTGCTTTGTCCTTGTCATCTTCTTCCACCAACCCATCAAAAATACTACTGTCATCTCTAAAAGAAAGCGGATAGAGAAAGAGCAGACTCACTAAGCAACAGCAATATTAAAATGACATGTAAATCAACTCAGCTATGCCCTATGATTTTTGTAAAGTTAATGAGTTATAAAATTCAAACTACTAACCTATTTCCTAGTAAACATTTGAAAATCAAAATTCAGTAATAATTTTATTTTTAAGCTTATTACATAAATTGTAAAAGTATTTATACTTAGCTATATTATGAACACATCACGCTAAACAAGAATTTAACCAGTTTAAATATCTTGTTTCAAACTTTTAGTAATCAGTGCAAACTTACAGAAAGTCAGTGTTTGCCATCATATAAAATTATTTTTGTTAACTATAACAGCATAATTTTTTTCTTAGATATTTACTTTATAAAACCACAAATTACTTGTAAACATCACAATCTAATGCATTAACTTATATTTATACATTTCATTCATTTACTAATCCATTTGACAAGTATGTATTAGCATTCATGTGCTCTGTTCTGGACATGTTTAGTAAGCAATGAACAAGACATTTAGCTGCTTTCCTATAGTTTTTCCTTTTTTTCTGGAGACAGGGTCTTACTCTGCTGCCCAGACTGGAGTGCAGTTGCACAAACATGGCTCACTGCAGCCTCAACCTCCTGGGTTCAAGAAGTCCTCTTGCCTCAGCCTCCTGAGGAGCTGGGACCACAGGTACATGCTACCATGACTGGCTAGTTTTTTTAATATTTTTGTAGAGATGGGGTCTTGCTATGTTGACCAGGCTGGTCTTGAACTCCTGGGCTCAAATGACCTTCCTATCTCAGCCTCCTAAAGTGTTGGGATTACAGATGTGAGCTGCCATACCCAGCCTCATTTTCTAGTAGATAGAAGTAAGTATAAAAATGGGAGATGAGGCCAGGCGCAGTGGCTCACGCCTGTAATCCCAGCACTTTGGGAGGCCAAGGCGGGCAGATCACGAGGTCAGGAGATGGAGACCAACCTGGCTAACACGGTGAAACCCAGTCTCTACTAAAGATACAAAAACTTAGCCGGGCGTGGTGGTGGGCACCTGTAGTCCCGGCTACTCAGGAGGCTGAGGCAGGAGAATGGCGTGAACCCGGGAGGCAGAGCTTGCAGTGAGCCGAGACTGCACCACTGCACTCCAGCCTGGGCGACAGCGAGACTCCGTCTCAAAAAAAAAAAAAAAGAGATGAGTTTTAATTTTTTTTAAAGGGGTGATGTTTTAGTTACAAGACTCTGAGTGGTTAGTGGGGAACATGTGAGCTAGGCTCTAAGTCACAAGAAGGGGCTGGCTATGGGAAGATGTAAGGAAAGACTATTCCTAAAAAATAAAATCAAGAGCACTGGTGGCTAACTCAACCCTAGGAGCAATATTAAAGTTTCTGCCGATTTATGAGGTTTTATATAAATTCACTATTCACTCCTTTAGCCACACCTTTCTATGGCCTATAAAGGCCTATATGCTATCAAATGGAGTCACTATGGAGATCACCTGTAACACTCCTATCATGGTGGAGGTGCATGTATGAACTTTGGGGATTCTATGTAGGCCCTGAAATTTATAAAAAATTTTTGTATGTAAATGAATTTTCCGAGGACAGAGTTCATAACTTTCACGACATTCAGAGATAAGGAACCCATATTAATAATCACTGCTTTATGTCTGAAAACACAAATGTCATCCCCAGATGTCATACTATCTAGAATAGGAAAAGCATAATGCCAAATTCATATTTTATCCATCAAAGGCAGTAAAGAAATATCTTCTCCAAGAAAAAGACTATCATTAATTTCACCTGTAACTATGGCACAGTTCAAAGCTATTGACATGGTGCAGGCAGGCCTCTTTAAGGAAGTTTCTTGCTCCTCAGATGTTAAGTTCTGGTGGAGTATACATCTTTACTATCTAGCTCATAAAAAGGAAGAAAAGCTGTCCCCAGACGTCAAAAGTCACTTCTGTGTACAAGTCTAGCTGCAAAACTCTTAAATCCCCAATGGATGGAGCACACCGAACAGTGCAATAAATGCATAACAACTTTAATGTCAGACAAACCAATACAAGTAAAAATTCCAGATCATATCTTACTAGCTATGTGACTTTAAACAAGTTATTTAACCTCTCTGACCTACAGTTTTCTCATTTGTAAAATCTTGCAGAATTATTGAGGTTAAATAACATGTAAAAAAGTATTCTGTACATTTGCTGTCAGAGTAGATGCTTTAAAAATGTTGTTGGATTATATCAAATTTAAGATATTATTGACTGTTAAGATCACCATTTTATGTGCCCTTAAGAAAGAAAAAAAGAGTGCTACCATTTAAATTATGATAAGAGATGCTAAAATGTAAAAAACAAAGACAACTTAAAGTCTATTCTACTTTTACTTTAGGTTCAGGGGTGTATGTGTAGGTTTTTCATGTGGGTAGACTATGTGTCGCTGAGGTTTGGTGTACCAATGATCTCACCACCCAAGTAGTGAGCACAGTACCCAATAGTTTTTTAACCCTCACTGCCCCCTTCCACCCTCCTCCAAAAATTTCAAGTATTAAAATCAAAGGAATATGGAGATTTACCCTTTTCCCAAGAGTAAGATGTAAAGACTACAATTTTAACTAATGAAATCCTAATTATAGTTACCTCTTATCAGTCACAAATGCTAAGATGCTTGAAGGGATGAAGTTAGGTAAGAAGAAAAAGGACTCTAGAAGGTTCCAAGGAAACATTTGCAACTGTCAGAATTTCCTTCAGAGCAGCTATGACCAAATCACTACAAATTACAGGTCAGGACTCATTTAAAACACACAAGCCATATGCTGCTGACTTTGGCTCTGGAAAATACTGATATACCTTACTTATTTTTTTACACTATATTTGTTTAATACAGAAACTGAATGCAATAGTAATTATGTTTAGGCATAAAACTCCTTCTATCCATTTCATATAGACCATTATTCTAATAGTGCATTTTAAAATAACTATATATAACTTGAGTCTTCAAAAACATACCTGTCAACAATCGAGCTCATTTTACTACAGCTTACGGTAAACAACATAACATACTACGTTTTCGTCTTGTAGTAGACATTTGTACTTCTCCTTAGGTGAAAAGAAAAATAAATGGTCATTAGTTTTCTAAAAATCTTACTTCCACCAAGTTATCTTGAGAAATACTATATGTTATCACAGAGACTTCAAAACGTTTTGTTTGTACTGAAGACCAGAACATTATTTTCAAGCAAATACCTATGGCTGAGGTACATTTGAGGCTTCTTTTTCCCTCCTAAAAAACAACTACAAGAAAAAAAGTAATTCAGGCTCATATTAACTTTCTCTTTACTATCAATCAAAATAAAATGGACATTCTCAATATTCAGTATATATTTGACTATATAACCACAAATAGTCTGTAATAACACCATCTATTCCGCAATAAATATTTGTTGAAAGCCTATTTTCTGCTAAACAGTACAGCAGGGTTTGGGCACATAACAGTGAAAGACACAGTCCCTGTAGGAAAAATTTGCAATTGAGCAGGAAGATAGAAATCTAAATAATTATAGTAAGAGGTATAATGAAGGTATATACTGCGTAATGCTATCACTGGGCAAGGAACAATTATGTCTACCCGTGGGAATTAGAGGGGGGAAACAAGAGGAAATATTCTTGATGATAGTAAGTCTGTCAGGGAGTCAAAATTCTTTTTTAATGCAAATATGGTGCAGGGATGGGCAGCATCACCATCCTCTGAGAGCTTGTTTTCAAAGGCAAAATCTTAATGAACCAGATCTACATTTTCACAAGGGCTCCATGTGATAATGTATGACCACTTAAGTTTGAGAAGCAAAAGGCTGGAGGACAGAAACAGGTAATAGGTGAAAGAATTTCAAGCGATAGGAATGGCAATTTGTAAAGGCACAGGCCTTAGTGAGACAAAAGAATAGCGTATTTGAGAAACTAAGAGGTTTAGCATTTTCCTTATGAAAAACCTGAGATGCTACAATTTAAAGTTTTAATTACTAGACCATAAAGTTTGAGAATACAAGTGGTAAACTGGCAAAGGCAAGTCAAGTACAGGACAGTCTTACTATAAAGAGTCTCATACCCAAATTGAAGGAAGTAAAACTTACTGCTTTAAAGCTGGATCACAAGCCTAAAATTTGTCTCTCTATTCTCTATAGGTTGAGTATCCCTAATCTGAAAACCTGAAATCCAAAATGCTCCAAAATCTGAAAGCTTTTGACCATCAACATAATGTTCAACATTCAAAGGAAATGCTCAATGGAGCATTTCTAAACCAGAGAAGATTAAAGATATTACAAGAACATGAGATTCTAAACATTCAGTCACTGTTTTCAAATGTACCTTCATGAAAGGAAATGAGAATAACCCTGGTAACATTGCTGCATTGCCTGTATGGTTACCGCTGCAAAAGCAGAACTGTGAGGGGCTCAGAATATTTTTTTTTCTTTTTGCTTTTGAGATGGGGTCTTAGTCTGTTGCCTAGGCTGGAGTGCTGTGGCATGATCATAGCTCACTGCTGCCTTGAAATCCTGGGCTCAAGCAATCCTGCCACTTCAGCCTCCTGAGTAGGCTGGGATTAAAGGTGCTCACTACCATACCCAGGGCTAAGAGTTTTTAAAAGAAAATGAGTGGCAGAGTCAAAGATAGAAATAATAAAATGAAAAGGACTAACACCAGGATGAAATGATGTGATTTTAAGTGTCTGAGGTAGCATCAGCAGATGGAACACAGAACTACAGAATTTTAGAGGTAGAAGAGAATTTAAAGACCACCTAGGCCGGGCGTGGTGGCTCACGCTTGTAATCCCAGCACTTTGGGAGGCCGAGGCGGGCGGATCACGAAGTCAGGAGATTGAGACCACGGTGAAACCCCATCTCTACTAAAAATACAAAAAAAAAATTAGCCGGGCGTGGTGGCGGGCGCCTGTAGTCCCAGCTACTTGGAGAGGCTGAGGCAGGAGAATGGCGTGAACCCGGGAGGCGGAGCTTGCAGTGAGCCGAGACTGCGCCACTGCACTCCAGCCTGGGTGACAGAGCGAGACTCTGTCTCAAAAAAAAAAAAAAAAAAAGACCACCTAAGTACATCCCTCTGGTCCAACAGACATATTTATCTTCATGGTAAAAACTGAGGCTGATTCTATCACTAGAACAAGAAGAACAGTATAAAAGTAATAGGGCAAATTTCAGTGAATTCAAAAATAATTGTTAACAGTAAAAAGTTCAAAATGCCAGATCTGAGCCTTATAAGGCACCCAGTAAGCCATCAGTATGGCTTAATTATCAAAAAGTAGAAAATAAGACAAACTACCAAAAAAAGGGCAGGGGGTGGTGGCGGGGACGGGGCAACACCAAGAATTAAGGGTTATACTACAGGAAGAGCCTTGCTGACTACTAGAAGGGTAAATCCAATATAGTTTAGAAGATACAGGCTGATGCTTTATTAGGCTGTTTTACTACTGTCGTTAACAATATTCTTCTAAAAATTATTTGTTGCCCAGCTAATAGAACAACGTAACATCTCTCTCTCTCTTTTTTGAGACGGGGTCTCCCTCTGTGGCCCAGGCTGGAGTGCAGTGGCACGATCTCATCTCATTGCAACCTCCGCCTCCCAGGTTCAAGCGATTCTCCCGCCTCAGCCTCCTAAGTAGCTGGGATTACAGGCCCGGACTACCAGAAGCCAGCTAATTTTTGCATTTTTAGTAGAGATGGGGTTTCACCATATTGGTCAGGCTGGTCTCGAACTCCCGAACTCCGGTGATCCGCCCGCCTCAGCCTCCCAAAGTGCTGGGATTACAGGTGTGAGCCACCATGACCGGTCAGATATAACTCTTAACAGTCTAGCACAAGATCTTCATCTTTCCAGCCAATTGACATACACATTTTACTTAAGGGAAAGGGAAAGGAATAAGTAAAATAGGCTGGACATGCACCCTAGAGCAAATGTTAGAAGATTTCCCTAAACTTTTTTAAATGGTGTCAAATTAACTTTAACAAGACAAACTGGTAAGGTGGAACAGCCCAAATACTTTGTTTGCAGACTACTGCAAGTCTCACACTTTCAATTCAGAGAGAGACTAGCTAGAGTCACACTTGTCCATGCTGTGGAGTCTAAGGATACAGATGCCATGCCACTTTCCTACACAAGCTGAAATGGAATGTCAAACATATAATCTAATATAGAATAAATTTCATTATTTTTTAAGTTCGACATTAGACCACAATGATATGCAATGTCTTCAAAAGGATCAGCTGCAGTTACTGGAATCCAAAATTCACCAGTTATATTTAAAATAACTAAAATAGTATAATTGGATCGTTTTATAACACAAAGGATAAATGCTTGAGGGGATGATATCCCATTTTACATGGTGTAATTATTATATATTGCATGCCTTTATCAAAACATCTCATGTACCCCATAAATGAATATATATACTAGGTACCCACACAAAGTAAAATTAAAATTAAAAATTCCAAAAAACAAAGTTCCCCAATTATAAAGGATCAAGTTACAGCTAGGAATCAAATGCTCCTTTACTTAAGCAACTTGAGATCAGAGTCATCTGGTGATATGACTTCCCAGCTCAGCATGCATCACATTACTATTTTATTCATACACATGCGCATTTCCCCAATTTCTCAATATCATAATTTTGGTTAGGTGGTTATATTTGGAGTTAACATCATTATGACTCCGTAAATGCCAATTCACAGCTGAGCCATATAGTATACTATAATTACTTTTCCTTTTGAGCAGTTCTAGAGTTACCATTTCATTGTTTACCTAGTTTTGTTTATACTTACCACCAACTTAGCTACAAATTGTTCCCTGTCTATATCTACTATTTCTTCAAACACATTACACATTCTACCAATTTCACCTTCTCACAGCCGTATCTCTAGAAAATCTTCCAACCTGTTTCTATTGGGACTGGAAACTATCTACTAACCTGAGGACCAGCTGTCTTCTTGTGATCATTATTCATCATCATCCTGGTGATTCCCTGGGTCTCTAGTTAGGTCATATTCCCTGTTACTTGTATCCTATGCCTTCATCTTTTTTAGTTTACTTCTTTATTTTTGTTGAGTAATTCCTCCAATAACTGCCTAAGAAAGGGGACATGACAGGTAAGTTTTTTAAGACTTCATAAGTCTAAAACTGTCATTAGTCTATCCTTAATCAATAGTTTAGTTGGATACTGAATACCTGGTTGAAAATCACTTTTCCCTCTGAATGCTGAAGGCTCCACTATCTTCTAGCTTCCAGTGTGGTGTCAAGAAGTGCAAAGCCATTCTGATTACCGATCCTTTAGATGTGACCTGTTACTTATTTCACTCTAGAAGCTCCTTTGTTTTCTAAAATTGAACAGTGATGTGCCCTGTTTTGGCTTGTTTTTATATCTGTACTGGTCACTCGACAGGCTTTTCCTAACTGGTAACTCATGTCCTCTAATTGTGGAGAGTTTTCTTGAGTTGTTCTCTATTCTTTGTTTTTCCCCTCTGTTTCCTTTCTCTCCTTCTGGAGCACTTATTTGAACATTGGAGATCCTGGACAGTTGTAATTTTCTTATTTTTTCTCTACCATTTTCCATTTCTTTGGCTCTTTGCTCTACTTTCAATAGATTTTATTTTTCAAACTTTCCAATGAGTTTTTCGTTTCTAATTTCATTTCTTACTGTTTCTCGTTCATATTTCATGGATATACCATCCCTCTTACCTTTATCTAAGGTTTACGTTTAATTTTCACCTGCCTAACTGCTCTCCATTTCCCCTAACTTGGTGTTTTACCTTTTGGTTTGGCCTTTGTCTTGCACATAAGAGGCTTTTCCTCAGCTGTCTACTGATCTCTGAACATGAGCTCATATTTAAGGGTAAGCACTAAAAAAACTGAAGCTCTGTGTGATACAGCTTGCTGGCTGTTAACTTTACTGTAGGGCTATCAGGTTGAAATATTTCTTTGGGGAATTCTCAATGTCAGAATCTTTAGATCTTTTCTTTTAAGATGATTATAATTCAGAGAAAAGAATTATGTATCTTCTCAACTCTTGCCTGAAGAGTATAAAAACCTGGCACCCTGGGTTCTTAACCCTTCTATTTTTAACATGTCACCCCCATTCTCAGCCATGTTTGTGGCTCCTTTATTTTATCCTTACTAGGGAATAAATCTCCAGACTTCTGCTAAGATAGGAAAAAGGTGGCTGCCTTGGTTCCAAAGTTAAGAAAAGGATCCATGGAATATAATTACCCCTTAAATAGATTTGCAACAAATCATCCTGTTTTAGTGCCGCCATCACTCCTATTTCCAGAAATAGTTTTCAATTCACGAAAATTATAGAGGTTCTATAGTGCCAAGAAGTTTGTTTCAGCTTTCCCACAGCAGGCTTAAGATCCTGGGATTTGCAGAAAGTTACTATGCTCCCTTTTGCAGTCCCAAATTTTGTTGCTCCTGTTTCTTCTCCATTCTCTCTGTCCTGTTATGTCTTTCGTAAAAATCTTCTTACTTTAGCTTCAGTGAGGTTTCAAGAGAAAATGAAATTTAATTGTATTGTTTGCCATCTCTAGCAGTTTCCCATATTCTTTCTTCATCACTCTTAATTAGGCTTTCAGCCCCACCACTCCACTCAAATTGCTCACTCTTATTAGTTATCCCAAATCTCCATATTGCCAAGTCTAATGGCTGTTTTATTCTCTATTTGACCGTTAAGCAATATGTGATGTAGATGACCACTTCTGCATTTATTAAATACTTTCTTCTCTTGGTTCCAGTGACAGAATATTCTCCTGCTTTTCTACTCATCTTGCTGGCTGCTCCTTCTCCTCTAATTAATACTGGCATGTGCCAGGGCTGAATCCTTCTAAATCTGTATACACTTCCTAGATAAATCACACTTCTACATGCCAATGACTTCCAAATCCGCACCCCTAGAATAGACTGTCAAATGCAGTCAGATATCCAACTGCTTTTTAGACATTTCTACAGATTTTAAAGGTGTCCAAAATGTCATATACTTAAAACAGAACACTTAACTTTCTTCTGTGAATTTGCTTCTCTCCCAGTTTTTTTCCCCCAAACTGATCTCCATATACTCTCCCCATCATTTACTGTATTCCAGTCACACTATGCTCTTTGCTCTTTATGTTCCTCAAACATTTCATTGTCTTTCTTGTTCTCACTACCTATAAAGCTCTGCTCTCAGATCTTCACACAGCTGGCTCCTTTTGCCATTCCAATCTCAACTAAAATTCCCCTTTTTCAATTAGGCTATCTCTGACTGCCTAATGAAAGCAGTCACCAGTCTCTACCACATTATCCCTTTTTTTGTATGTGTAAGACAAGGTCTCACTCTGTCTCCCAGGCTGGAATGCAGTGGCACAATCACAGCTCACTGTAGCCTCAACCTCCTAGGCTCAAGTCCTCCTGCCTCAGCCTCCCAAGTAGCTGGGATCACAGGCATACGTCATCATGCCCAGCTAATTTCTAAATTTTTGGTGGAGATGGGGTCTTCACCAAAAATGTTTGGTGCCCAGGCTGATATCAAACTTCTAGGCTCACACAATCCTCCCACCTGAGCCTCCCAAACTGCTAGGATTACAGGCACAAGCCTTACAGTGCCCAGCCTTACACTATCCATTTATCCATTTTAATTCTCTGCACAGTACAAACCACAAATTTCTCACTTGTGTATTATTTGTGTTTCTCACTTGTGTATTATTCTTCTTCTAGAAGGCAGTTCTCACGACAGCAGGGACAGCTTCTGTTTTGTTCATCACTGAATCCCCAGTATCTAAAGTAATTATCGGAACATAGCTGGTACTACGTTTGGTGGTAAATTAACACACAAAAATTTTTTTTAATTAAACTTTCCTTAAATTAGTGTGTCTAAATAGTTGATGGATTCTTTTATTTTTCTGGAAAAATATCATTTTATGATGCATTCTAAGATGCACCTTTCTTTACCTTTTGTACTCTTTGGATCTTTTAAACTGATTCTTCAGGAAACTATAGGTTCAAGGTACTCTTCTATATGACCAACCATAAGTCTCAGAATTCTGTTTAAACAAGAAAAAATGTTAGATTTATTCAACTTACATAGAAGTTTATCATTAAAAGCGTTTTTAAATAATTTTTAAACATAAAATTTAGAACTCTGTCACAAAAATATATATAACCAATTTTAAATTCTATAAATTGTTTCCAAAAGAAAACAAAATAACTTAAAACATGAATAAACTAAAATAATCACTTAATTCTGGTACAGAAGTTAAAAGATAAAAGTATTAAAAAACTGTAACTATAAAAATGTTAATGAGTATACAACATAAAAGGATAAAATTGTGACATCAATAACAAGGGGAGAGTAAGAAAGTTAAATTTTTGTATGCAATTGAAGTTAGATTGCTGTACGCTTAAGACAGACTGTTTTAACTATAAGGTGTTTTTATATATAAGCCCCATGGTAATCACATGAGGATTGACACAAGAAAATGAGAGGGGAGTCAAAGCACAACTACAATAAATAAATAAATAAACAAACAAATAAATACAGAGAAAAACAGGAGGAAAGGAAAAGAGGGACAACAGCATTACAAGAAAGACAGCAAGCCCTTCTCTATCAGTAACTACTTTAAACGTAAATGGATTAAACTCCTCAATCAAAATACATGGAGTGGCTGAATGGATTTAAAAAAAAAAAAAGATCCAACTGCATGTTGTCTCCAAGATTCACCTCAGATTTAAGAACAGAAGCTGAAAGTGAAAGAATGGAAAAATATATCCCATGCAAATGGCAGCCTAAAGAGTATAAGTGACCAACCATACTTAGATAAAATAGATGTAAAGTCAAATACAACAGACAAAGAAGGACATTATATAGTAATAAGAGTCAATTCATTAGGAAAATATAGCAATTATAAATATATATATACCCAACATCAGAGGACCCAAATATATTAAGCAAACATCAATAGAACTGAAGGGAGAAACAGCTGATACAATAGTAGCAGGAGATGTCAATACCCCACTTTCAATAATGGACAGATAATCCATGAGAAATCAAGAAGGAAAGCATAGACTTAAACAGTGTATCAGTACAGTCATCCTTCATTATCTGAGATGGACTGGTTCCAGGACCCCCCACCAAATATTAATATCAAAATCTGCAGATGCTTAAGTCCCTTATATAAAATGATGTAGTATTTGCATATAACCTATGTGCCTCCTCCCCATACTTTAAATCATCTCTGGATTACTTATAATGCATAATACAATGTAAATGCGATGTAAATAGGTGTTACACTATATTGGTTTCTTTATTGGTTTCTTAAATTTGTATTATTTGTAAATGGTTTTATTCTCTGAATATTTTTATCCACAGTTGGTTGAATCCACAGATGTGGAACCTTCAGATACAGAAGGCCAACTGTATAGACCAAATGGACCTAACAGACATACACAAAACATTCCACCCAACAACAGCAGAATACACATTATTCTCCAGTACACAGAGAATGTTCTCTAGGACAGATCACCTAATAGGGCACAGAACAAGTTTTAACAAATTTAAGGTTGAATTATACTAAGTATCTTCTCTGATCACAGTGAAATGAAAATAGAAATCAGTATCAGAAGGAAAACTAGAAAATTCATAAGCAGATGAAATTTAAACACACTGTTGAATAACCAAAGAGTCAAGGAAGACATCAGAAGAGAAATTAGAAAACATCTTGAGACATACGAAAACACAACATACCAAAATGTATGGGATGCAGCGAAAGTGTTCTGACAGGGAATCTTATTTCAGTCAATGACTGCATTAAAAATGAAGAAAGATTCCTGCCAGCAGGTGTGCTTAAAAAAAAAAAAAAAGGAAAGATCTCAAACAACGCAACTTTATACCTCAAAGAACTAGAAAAAGAAGAACAAAGCCCATAGAGAGCAGAAGGAAGGAAATATGATTAGAGTAGAAATAAAACCGTGAATAGGAAAAAAAAAAAAATCAACAAAACTAAGAGTTGTTTCTTTGAAAAGACTAACAAAATTGACAAACCTTCAGCTACACTAGGAATAAGATTCAAAATCAGAAATAAAAGGAGAAATTACAACTGATGTCACAGAAATAAAAAAGCATTTTTTGAGACAGCTCAATAAATATACACCAACAAATTGGATAACCTAAAAAAATGGATGAATTCCTAGAAGTATGCCATCTACCACCAAGGCTGAATCATGAATAGAAAATCTGAACAGAGTTCACAGCAGCTTTATTCACAATGGTCTAAAACTAGAAACAACCCAGATGTTCATTGACAGTACAATGGATAAACAAAATGTGGTATTCATATAATGGAATGCTATACAACAAAGAGAAGACTGCATGGAACAGCACAGATGACTTTACAAGAGAGTAAATAGTTTTTTTAAGAATAGACAAATTAATCAATAAGTTAGAATGATAAAATAAAAAAAAAAATCTGAGCAGACACGTATAACTTGTAATTATATTAAATCAAAAACTTCCCAACAAAGAAAGGCCCAGGACCATATACATGACTTCACTGAAGAATTCTACCAAACAGTGAAAGAATACCAATCCCCCTCAAACGCTTCCAACAAACTGAAACGGGAACACTTTCAAACTCTTTATGAAGCCAGCATTATGCTGATATCAAAGTCAAAGACACCATAAGAAAAAAACTACAGACCAATATTCCTGATGAATATTGATGAAAAATTCTCAACAAAATACTACCAATCCAAACGCAACAGTAAATTAAAAGGATTATACCACATGACCAAGTGGTATTTATCCCTGGGATTTGAGCAAGGTTCAACATATATTAATAAAACCAATCCATGTGCTACACCACATTAACAAAATAAATGATAAAAATCGTATGAGGGATCTCAATTGATGCAGAAAAAGCATTTAACAAAATCCAACACCTATTCATGATAAAAAAAAAAAAAAAACACCATTCAACAAACTAGGAATAGAAGGAATTTATAAATCAAGAAAAGGAGGAATTTCTCTTTCTTAAAAAATAAATTGGTTTGAAAATTATGCCCTTTGACCCAGTAATTTCACTTTGAGAAATAAGATAATAATCAATGATGCATCTAAACTTTTATATTCACTGAGATATTATTAAAAATAATAAAGCTAGGCCAGTCGCAGTGGCTCATGCCTGTAATCCTAGCACTTTGGGAGGCCGAGGCGGGTAGATCACTTGAGGTCATGAGTTCAAGAACAGCCTGGCTAATATGGTGAAACCCCATCTCTACTACAAATATAAAAATTAGCTTGGCGTGTTGGCACACGCCTGTAATCCCAGTTACTCGGGAGGGTGAGGCAGGAGAATCGCCTGAACCCAGGAAGCGGAGGTTGCAGTGAGCCAAGATAGCGCCACTGTACTCTGGCCTGGGTGACAGAGCAAGATTCTGTCTCCAAAGAAATAAAATAAAATAAAAACAGTAAAGCTAGAACAAATTTAAATGTCTAACTGCATTAACAGTGGCATGAAAATATATCAGACATAAACCTGAATATACCAACTGTGATTGCTCCTAGGGAGTTTATGGATGGTATTTTTTGTTCTTTCTTTAGTACTTTCTAAAATTTCTCCCATGAACATGCATTACTTTTATAATCAGAAAACTTAAGTGCTGCATTTTTTTTCTTTTTCTTTTAACTGTCCGATACTAGAGGCCTAGCTATAAATGAGGAGGCAAATAAGATAAAACACAACCTGTTATCCATTCCAGAGAACAAAAACTTAAGTAAGAGAGACTATTTTTCTATGTTCTAGTCATTTAAAGAAAAAAAAGTTTCATCTAGTTAATAATTTTAAAATTATTAATTAAAAATGGCTAACTCAGGAATTTGAATTTTAAAAATTAAAATTGTTTTACAGTTCTGCAGCTCAGAAGGCCAACACAAATCTCACTGACCTGAACTCAGGGTGTCAACGGGCTGCATTTCTCTCTGGAGGCTTCAGGAGAAAATCCGTTTCCTTGTTTTTTCCAGCTTGTAGAGGCTACCTGAATTCCTTGGCTTGTGGCCACCTTCTTTCACTTTCAAAGCCATCAACTTTGCATCTTTTTAAAAGAATTATTATTTCAATAGGTTTTTGGGGAACGGGGGTGTTTGGTTACATGGATAAAACTAATTTAAAAATTAGTTTTTCCCTAACCTAATAACCTACTGACCCACTGACCTACTTTGGAATTTAGGTTTGTTAATTCTGATACCACAGGTATTTCGGGAACTGATGGATCTATTAACATTAATTAAAAGTAGTGCTGAAATTTAATTGACCGGTATAATACAAAACCTAAGGAACAAACCTTAACTATGTTTATTACCATTTATGAAAAATTCTAACTTGCTTCTGCAGATTACTGATTTTGTATTATAACTGAAACAATAATTATTTCTAAGAGAAGAACTATTTTAACTTGCAAAGGCCCAAATATTTAATACTTTTTAGATTCGTTGTTTAATGTATGAGAAAAAAGTGAAATTAAATAGTAGTTCTCAATTTATTCAATATTGAATGTATTAGCCATCTCTACAACCGATATAAGATATTGGCAAAATAAAACACATATTTGGTTTTACAGCTATCTCTACAATCAATTTAAATTTGAAAACTGACCTGTAAGAGTAAGAATCACATCCCAAACCAGTTTTATGAACCAGACCTCTTAGAACCGGAGAGGATTCTGGCTCAAGACAAACATCAACTGACACTATAACTCTAGCCTGCTGAATGTCAAGATGTGAGATATTCACTAAACCTCATTAAATAAACAAAAACTAAAAAATTAATACAGTTCTCTTAGTGGGACAATACTATTCCAATGATTCAACTAATATATATTTTTCAAGTAACGTCTGAGCTTCGTATTCATGTAATAGACTGATCTTGCCCACAGAATATAGGAGCACTTTATCCCCTTTTCAGAGATAAGACTGAGGCCTACATCTGTCCTCAGCCCCAAGTAAGCCCCACATAAAACCTGAAGGTGGAGGGAGAGCACAAGCCTCAGAATGAATTTCACATGTAATCAGGTACCATAAACCTGAAGCTATAACCACTCTACACCTGGCCTTCATCCTAACACCAGCAGGAAGAAAGAGGGAGCCCTGTGGTAGGCAGAATAACAGCCTCCGAAGAATGTCCATTCCCTCTTCCCTGGACCTTATGAAGATGTTACCTCACATGGCAAAAAAGGACACTGCAGATGTGATTAAGGATAAGGATCTTGAGATGTGGCGATTATCCTGCATTATCCAAGTGGGTCCAAAATAATCACGTGAGTTCTTAAGAGCAAAGGACCTTTCCTAGCTGTGGTTTGATATACCAGAAAAAAGGGTCAAAAAGATGCCAAGTTAAAGGCATAAGAATGATACAATGGACTATGGGGACTCGGGGGGAAGGGAAAGATAGGAGGGGGAATGAGGGATAAAAGACCATACATTGGGAACAGTGCTCAGGTGATAGGTGCACCAAAATCTCAGAAATCACCACTAAAGAACTTATCCATGTAACCAAACACCCCCGTTCCCCAAAAACCTATTGAAATAATAATTCTTTTAAAAAGATGCAAAGTTGATGGCTTTGAAAGTGAAAGAAGGTGGCCACAAGCCAAGGAATTCAGGTAGCCTCTACAAGCTGGAAAAAACAAGGAAACGGATTTTCTCCTGAAGCCTCCAGAGAGAAATGCAGCCCGCTGACACCCTGAGTTCAGGTCAGTGAGATTTGTGTTGGCCTTCTGAGCTGCAGAACTGTAAAACAATAAATTTGTATTGTTTTAAGCCATTAAGTTTGTGGTAATTTGTATGGCAGCAACAGAAAATTATACAGAATCCAGTTTCTCTCAATAAACCCAGCTCTAACCAACACTTCCCTTTCAGTATTTACAGCAACCTGCATAGGAGATCATCAAAGCGAATCCCATTATGCCCTCCATTCTTTTTACATCAGTCAACAAAAAATGCCCAAGACTCCCATGTCATCCCCCATCCCTATATACTTTCATCCCTACATGCTCTGTATGTCCCTACACTGACCCCTTTTCTCTTCCTCCCCCAATTCCCGAAATCCTTTCGCAGTGTCTTCTAGAACTCATGGTACATATCATCGTTAAAATATCCTATTTCCTCTGTATTATTGTTGCACACTCTTCACCTTTCTTGCACCAACCGTAACCTCTCTCCCCTCTAGGAGTTCTGCTCTAGCTCCAGCCCTTTCAAACGATGGCTTCTCTCCCATGTGAGATAAAATGTATTTATTCTCCCATATCTCAGATGACCAAGCCCTGTTGGTGGGGTGAACTTCCTTGTAACTCACTGTCATTTCTGGATTATTTTCTCCCTCCCTAAAACCCTAGCTTTGACTCTCATGCCACCAGACTACATCGGCTATCATCCCCTCCTTATTGCAGTCATTCACAAACCCCAAGATAAGCCCCTTCACTCCACGAAGGGTGCGACCCTCTCCAATACCTCTTTTGAATTTCAGTGTACACAAAATGATCCCCCCAAACTGGCCAGTCAGTTCCTTGATCTCTTCTGCAACAATTTTGTGTTCCACCCCACCTCCCACTCATTCTGCTAGTGTTACCCCAGAATTCACCATTACTAATATCCAAAAGACCCTCTGTATCCTCAATTTTAAGCACCTAACCCCTCTCTTTCACAAACTGGGATAGCATGTGATCCACCTGATGCAAAAAGACAAAAAACACAAACATTAAAAAAAAAAAAAAAATGCTGGGTGCAGTGGCTCACACCCATAATCCCAGCACTTTGGGAGGTCAAGGCGGGTGGATCACCTGAGGTCAGGAGTTCAAGACCAGCCTGGCTAACATGGTGAAACCCCGTCTCTACTAAAAATACAAAAATTAGCCAGGCGTGGTGGCAGGCGCCTGTAATCCCAGCTACTTGGGAGGCTAAGGCAGGAAAATCGCTTGAACCCGGGAGGTGGAGGTTGCATTGAGCTAAGATTGCTCCACCACACTCCATCCTAGGCGACAGAGCGAGGCCGTCTCAAAAAAAAAAACCAAAAAACAAAAACAAAAAAACTGACAATATAGCTCTAACTTATTTATGTTTGGTCTTTAAAAAGAAAAAAAAACTGTGCCAGCTCATAATCTTTGTTGGACCCTCGGTTTCTCTTCCTAGTAAAGGCACAAGGGAGTAAAGCAAGTTTATTTGACATGGTCGGGAAGACTAAATATAATGGCAGTCAATGATTGGTTAGGTTGTTAATTATCTTCTATGAGAAATGCTTCATTCTTTTTCATGTTTCTCTAAACTCTAGCCTTCCTTTTGACCACTAAGTCCTTTATACACTTATCATATTGATAAGCTATTCTGTGGCAAAATGTAATGATTGCTTACCACTCTAATAAGTTCAAGTTGTGCTGACTATAAAAACTTTTTAAAATCCAATTTACAGTATTTACTAACACAAACACATATAATGCAAATAATGAAAAACTTGTTCAGGGCTTTAAGGCTTCTGAAGATTATTTATCACATTCCAAGACACCAATTTTCCTTTCTAGCTTTAGTCTTATTTCTCCTTCCTCATTTCCTATTCTACTTTACTGTACACAGACTCCTTATGCTCCAGCTACACTAAGGAATCACGTCACCATTCCTAGATAGCAGAAAATAAAGACCTCTACGTAAAACAAAGGTTTGTCCATCAGTACCCAACATATTATCAACATAAATATCTTAATACAATAAACTGGAATTGACCTTCACAGAAAATCATGTCATTCACATCAGGATTCAACTAATCATGATATAAACTTTATGTTATTAGTGAAAAACTGAAGAGGTACTATGTGTTTCCTATGGCCTCTATAAAAATTATCACAAAGTTAATGGATTAAAACAACACAAATTTACTATCTTATAGTTCTGTGGGTGAGAACCCAATACAGGTCTCACTGGGCTAAAATCAAGGTGTTGGCAGGGCTGAATTCCCTCCTGGAAGCTCTAGCAGAAAATGTTTCCTTGCCTTTTCAAGCTATAGAGGCCACCCATGTTCTTTAGCTCACAGCTCCCTCTACTCCATCTTCAAGCCAGCAGGAGGCCAAGTCCTTCTCAGGATGCCATTTCTTCTGCCTCTTTCTTCCCTTATTACATTAAGCCCACACAGATAATCTAAGATAACCTCCATATTTTATGGTTAACTGATTAGCAACCTTAATTATTCCTTGCCATGTACCCTAACATAGTGGCAGGTTCCAGGAATTAGGATATGAACCTCTCTGAAGGGTCAGTATTCTGCCTACCACGTACCATGGACCAAGAAATCTCTGTTTGGCAAGGACGAAATCAAATATTTTTTGAAGGGAAAGATGAAACACAAAGGATAATTTGATCTATTAATAGATAAAAGACTACAGTACTATGCCAGTAGTTCTTAACTTCTGAACTATCTTATTCTTTCATATTTCTTTTTTTTTTTTTTTGAGATGGAGTCTCGCTCTGTCGCCCAGGCTGGAGTGCAGTGGCGCAATCTCGGCTCACTGCAAGCTCCGCCTCCCGGGTTCACGCCATTCTCCTGCCTCAGCCTCTCCGAGTAGCTGGGACTACAGGCGCCCGCCACCATGCCCGGCTGATTTTTTGTATTTTTAGTAGAGACAGGGTTTCACCGTGGTCTCGATCTCCTGACCTAGTGATCCACCCGCCTCGGCCTCCCAAAGTGCAGGGATTACAAGCGTGAGCCACCGCACCAGGCCTCTTTCATATTTCTTAAAGGGAATTGGAAAATAATGTGTATGACAATTCAGGCTGCATGAGTTCAACTGTAACTAAAGTCTAACTTTATTGCTATATGGTAGCAACAGGCTCTACGAATATTCTTCTGAATGGAAAAATCTGTCAATGTCCAAATGAATACTAGCGCATATTTCCCCTTTTGGAAAACTAATTGTTACACCATAAACAAATATAATTTATATACACTAAACAGATTGTCCAAAAAAGATGAATTAAACCCCAGACTTTGTAGAAGTCTATTTTTTAAAAGGGCAAATGTATGTAGACTTCTGAGATGGATCTCCAGAAAAAAAAAAAGAGATACAGAATTTTATCAACCTAAAAGAAGTACAGAATTTCATTAGTACTATGAATCCTCTAGGGACCTCTTAGGAAATCTGATTATTAAGTAGTACTATGACAATACTAGGCTTACAGCTAATTCATGAGATGTTTAATAACATACAACTAATATGTATAAATATAATGACAATGTTTGACATATTATGTACTACATCTATGAGGTCACCAGAGCCACTTAAAACACCACCAAAAAATGCATCAATTTTCAAGGCCACAAGTATTCCTCTTTGTGCAATAATCATTTCACTGAAAAGACAGTTGTTTCGACTTATTAAAACTCGGGTAAACTGTCAACTGCTTTTGTGTAGCCAAGCAGGACAAGCAAATTCAAAATCATCTTAAAAGTATTTCAAACAAGTTTAGATGCATCCTGAACCACAGATAATTCAGAAAAAAACTACTATAAAGCATGTCTTCTTCACTAAAATAATCATTATATCTAAGTTTATATTTAGGAAAAAATGTACTCCCTTTGAACTAGAAGATGTTGCAATATATAATTTATACACGTTACCCATTTCTGCTTTTCTGTCCCTATTTACTTTCAAAGCTTTCAAATTTAAAAAATTGATCTAGTTCCTTATTATTATTATTATTATTTTAACCCACTGACTGTTTGATCCTTACCCTAAAATGACAAGGTCTGGGAAAACGGCAGGCCAAGACCATATCTCAATCTGTGGAGTGGCAGGGGAGATGGGGCTCAAACTGCACAGGTCTTTGCATCACGTAAGTAGGAATAAATATAGGATAAATGAGGACGTGTAGATCGTACAAGAATCCACCAGCCAGAAGGCCTGTGACCAGGTTTCACAGAATCCAATATGGACATAACAAGTATATTATAGAACAGACATATACTCTTGATACAGAAGACACAACATCTGATGGGATTTCTACTGATTCATCTTTAAGCTCACTGACTCTTCTGTCATCTCTATTCTGAAATTGAGCCCATGCAGTACATCTGTATTTCATACATTGTATTTTTCAGCTCTGAAATTTCCATTTGATTACTTCATATAGTTTTTATTTTTCAGAGAACTATTTTTCCACTCCTTTCAGAAGTGTTCACTTTTACCTCATGAGCATGAGTACTTTAAGGCTTTTTTCTGATAATTCCATCATCTGGATCATCTCAGAGTTGTCATCTGCTTATGTTCTTTTCCCTTTAAAAATGGTCAGATTTTACTGTTTCTTTGTATGTCAAGTAATTTTGGATTATATCCTGGACATTCTAGATATTAAGTTATGAGATTCTAGGTTCTATTAACATCCTCTAAAGCAGCAGTCCTCAACATTTTAGGTACCAGGGACTGGTTTCATGCAATACAATTTTTCCATGGGCAGCGGGGATGGTTTCTGGACAAAACTTCCACCTCAGATCATCACGCTTGTTAAGTTAGATTCTCATAAGGAGCATACAACCTAGATCCCTTGCACTCGCAGTTCACTGCAGGGTTCATGCTCTTATGAGAATCTAATGCTGCTACTGATATGACAGGAGGCGGAGCTCAGGCGCTAATGTTCACTAGCCAGTCACTTACCTCCTGCTGTGCGGCCTGGTTCCTAACAGGCCACAGTACCAATCACTGTTTCAGTTTTCAAAGCCTTCACAATGCTGCTTGAATCTATTCTCCGCATGCATCTCTCAGGGGCAACTCTGGGATTTGAGCAGTGGTTTACATCACAGTTCAGCTCTCTAGGTCTTTGCTGTGTTTCTTTGGCTCTGTTCCATGTACGTGTAGCTCATGGATGCGGTAGGACCTTTGTGTGTTCATACACACAATTAGGGAATCTCCCCCCAAACTAAGTCTCTTCTCTCTGAGACTTCCAAAGCATGCTCCAGCTTCCAGAGTTCTCTTTCCCAATTCCTCTGGCCAGAGAGATGGCTTTCTTCTTGGGATTTTAAGTGCATGTACCACTATGGCAATGTAATTTTACAAATGGTCTCAGGGCACGGCTGGGAGAGAAAAAAAGGGGGGACTTTTCCTTGTCCTATGACTAGAAATAAAGGGTTTCTCTTGGAGTTTTTGCTAACTGCTGCACTCAATATGTACTTCTACAACCCAGCCTACCATTTGGTTAAAGCTGGATAACGAAAAGAAAAAAATAGTAAGCTAAGCACTACACAAGCTATTCAGGTTTTGACTTCCCTTCTCAGTTTGTCTATTACTGTTTACTTTCGAAAGTCTTCAGATAATTGTTTTTGTTTCTATCTAGAGGGTTTTTGTTGTTGTTTTTGTTTTGTTTGGTGGGGGGTGTGTTTTGAGATAGGGCCTCACTCTCTCACCAAGGCTGCAGTGCAGTGGTGTGAACACAGCTCACTGCAGCCTTGACCTCCTCGGCTCAAGCAATTCCCTGCCTCAGCCTCCCGTGTAGCTGGGATTACAGGTACACACCATCATGCCCTATTGATTTTTAACTTTTTAATTTTTTGCAGAGACAAGATCTCATTATGTTGCCCAGGCTCGTCTCTAACTCCTGGGCTCAAGCAATCCTCCTGCCTTGACCTCCCAAATTGCTGGGATTAAAGGCGTGAGCCATAGCATTGGCCTAACCGGGGTTTTAAGTTCTAATCAGAGAGGCTTACTCCACTTTTGCCTATCCATTATGTTTCATCCATTTCCCAATTAAATTTCACCTAATAGCTTTAGTAGTCACCACTAATTGTTATCTAGAATCATTATTTCATTAGGAGTATGCACTGTGGTGAGTTTGTAAGCCGATCGTTCTCCAGTGTTTCCGTTTGTTTGTCTGTTTTTGTGCTTGTTTTTGAGACGGTCTTATTCTGTCACCCAGGCTGGAGTGCAGTGGCACAATCTCAGCTCACTACAGCCTCGATCTCCTGGGTTCAAGTGATCCTCCTGCCTCAGCCTCCTCAACAGCTGAGACTACAGGCATGTACCACTCTGCCTAGGGCTAATTTTTTGTGTTTTTAGAAGAGACGAGGTCTTGCTATGTTGCCCAGGCTGATCTCAAACTACTGAGCTCAAGCAATCCTCCCACCTCAGCCTCCCAAAGTGTTGGGATTACAGGCATGGGCCACCACATCTGACCTCCAATGTTTCTTAATAACTACAATTCTTCTAACGATATGCTTTCCCTCTTAACTATTTGGTAGTCCTGGAATATAATCTGTACAGAAAAAGATTAATAAATGGTTGACTTTTTCCTTTCACTTACCAATTATTTTCAGAATAATAAATTGGTGTATATGAGGGTTTTTTAAAATAATTATTATGAATTCTTGAATTATTATATATTTGTGTATTTCAATGTACTATAATCATTACACTTTTTAGTTTTTATTTATATTAAAATTTCTGTCTTTTTTTTTTTTTTAAGAGACAGGATCTCACTCTGTCACCCAGGCTGGAGTGTAGTGGCATAATCACAGCTCACTGCAACCTCAAACTCCTAGGCTCAAGTGACCCTCCTGCCTCAGCCTCCCAAGGAGCTGGGACTACATGCATGAGCCACCATGCCTGGCTTATACATATTTTTTTAAATTAGTCAAGTGCAGTAGTGAGATGAGGGGGAAAGAGTAGAACAAGGAGTTCAATCTATGACTGTGAAGAATCAAATGAAATAACCCATTACCTTTAGACTAGTCATATTACACTTTTTTAAACCTATTTTTATGGGAAATTACAAATATACACAAAGTAAGAATAATAATATAATTAATCCTATATATCCATCACCCAGTTTCCACAATTATCAACTCATGGCTAATCAATCTTGTTTCATCTGTTTTGCACCTTCCCTTCCTCTCCACTCTTTCAGATTATTTGAAGCAAATCCCAAGTACTGTATCATTCCATCTGTAAACAGTCCAGTATATTTGTATACATTACAAGGGCTTTTATAAAACAGAACTACAATATCATTATCATACCTTACGAAGTCAACAAAAGACATATAAGACCTTTTTTTACATGCAAAATAACAAAACACCCTGAGAGAAATTATAAAAGTCTAAATATAAGAAGGCATACAATCTCCCAATTGATTGGAAGTCTCAGCACTGAAAAACACCCAATATCTCCAAATTGATTTATAAATTCTACATTAAGCTAGACAAAATCCAATCAGGTTTGTGGTGGGTGGTGCGGAGGACTGCTTATAAGTTGAGTGCAGAATTTTTATTGAAATTCAAAGGATCACGAAAGCCAAGGTAATTCTGAAGAACAAATCAGAGGATTTAAACTATCAGATATCATGACTTATTATAAAGCTACAGTAATTAAAAGAGTATGGCAATGGCACAACAGACAGACCAACAGAATAGAGTCCAAAAATAAATCCATGAATAAACAGTCCCTTGAATTACAACAAAAGTACTACTGCATTACGGTAGGGAAAGGATGATCTTCTCAATAAATACTACTGGAACTGGACTTCCACACGGAAAATAAAATGAACTATGAGGCTTACATATATCATACATAAACCTAAGTGCAATAGTTGTAACAGTCAAGTTTATAGAAGAAAACATAGATAACATCTTCTTGGCTTTAGGGTAGGCAAAGATTTCTTAAATGAAACATAAAAAGCATTAACCATAAAAAAATTTGATAAAATGGACTTTATTAAAATTAAGAAATTATCTTAATCAAGATACACTATTAAGAGTGAAGAAGCAAGCCAAAGACTAGGAAAAATATCTTCAATACAACTGAACAACTGAAATTATCTATTTCTGGGGTAATCAAGACAACCAACTCAACAGAAAAATCAGCAAAAGACATAAACAGTCATATCCCAAAAGAGGATATTCAAATGGTCAAAAGGCATTTGAAAATATTCTAAGCCTTTTAAATCATCAGGGAATTATGAATTAAAACTACAATAGATCTTTACTACATATGCTCCATAACAACTAAAACTAAAAACACTAATAATTTCAAGTGTTGGTGACGACGTTGAACAATGAGAACTCTTTGTACACTGCTAATGGGAATGTAAATTAATTTAACTACTTTGGAAAACTACAATAATCTCCTAAAGCTAAACAGCCAAATACCTTAAGACCCAGCAATTTCACTCTTAGGTGTCTACTCAACAGAAATGTGTACACATGTGGACCAAAAGACATGCTCAAGAATGTTCACAGAAGTATTCTTCGTAACAGCCAATACTAGAAACACCCCAAATGTTCATCATAGTAGAATAAATACTGACATATCCATACAACGAAGTATTTCACAGCAACAAAAGAAAAGATGAACCACTGCTACATGCATCAACATGGATGAGTCATAAACAAGATTTTAAAAGGCTAGGCACAGAATTCAAAAATAGACAATACTGAATGAGTCACATAATAGTTATCTTTGGGAGTGTGTAATAACTGTTAAGGGGCATGAAGGAGGCTCCTGGGTTGATGAAAACGTCCTATATCTTTTTCTTGATATTAGTTAAATGGGTGTTGACTTCATAAAAATTCATCAAAATGATACTCAGGATTTATGCACTTTATAATATGTGTGTTATAATTTGATGAAAGAGTAAAAAAAAAAGTGATATCATGTCAGTCCCTTGATTTTTTAAATTTAATTTTTTTTGGTTATTTGTCTATGAAATTAAAAAGTCTAGTAATGCTAAGTTCTACATCAGCCTGCCTCTTTGTGGGTACTAAAAGTCATGTTCACGTTCTTTCTTAACACAATTACTGAGGAATTGTCTTGGTATGTGGATCCTTCCCATAACATGAGGACAACAGAAAGTCTAGCTTGAAGCTAGATTTATCCAATATTCACAAACTAGAAAATTGTAACACTGCAGGTACTTCTTCTTAGTGTAATTATAAACGATCAATTTTTCTTTATTACATTCCAGATCACTAGTTTCCACAGTTTCTATTTGGCAAAAAGAGGTTAGAAAAATAAAGATAAAAATAAAGGCCGGGCGCGGTGGCTCACGCCTGTAATCCCAGCACTCTGGGAGGCCAAGGCGGGCGGATCACAAGGTCAGGAGATCAAGACCATCCTGGCTAACACAGTAAAACCCTGTCTCTACTAAAAGTACAAAAAAATTAGCCGGGTGTGGTGGCAGGCGCCTATAGTCCCAACTACTTGGGACGCTGAGCAGGAGAATTGCGTGAACCCGAGAGGTGAGGCTTGCAGTGAGCTGAGATCGCACCACTGCACTCCAGCCTGGGTGACACAGCGAGACTCCATCTCAAACAAACAAACAAACAAAAAACACAACTTGAGGCTTCACATCTAAGCTTAGTTTTAGCTGGAATTGAAAACATTCAGCAAATCAAGGCAATGTATCACAATAAGGTTGTTGTAAGAATGAAATAAATATTAAATGTAAAGTGCTTAGAATATAATGCCTCAAAGTAAATGCTCAAAAATGTATTAATACCGTTCTAACAAACACATGTAACAGACCCTTATTCTTGAATTTCCTTCAAAATATAATACATGGTAGTAAAACCAGACCCACTTTTAAACAAAGTATTTTTATGGAGCTGAGAACAAAATCAATTTTTAATGAATCTGAACTGAACATATTAAAGTACAGGATCAATAAAAACTTAGTAAATTGTACTCAAGAATTTTTTAAGTTCTAAATTATACTTATTGGTATTTAACTATGACCCTACGATTAAAATAACCGAGATAATCAGGAAAAATACTGCTAATATAAAGAGCTCATCTTTGCATTGCATTTTTTACATTTGTAAAGTTGTATTTCATTTCAATACCATATTACTATAAAATAATTAAACCTATTTTATAAAACATAAGTCATAAACTTACTAAATCCAGCAAAGAATCGCAGAACAGGCCAGGTGCAGTGGCTCACACCTGTAATCCCAGCACTTTGGGAAGCCAAGGCAGGCGGATCATGAGGTCAGGAGTTTGAGACCAGCCTGGCCAACATAGTGAAACCCTGTCTTTACTAAAAATACAAAAATTAGCCGGGTATGGTGGCACACACCTGTAGTCCCAGCTACTTGGAAGGCTGAGGCAGAGGTTGCAGTAAGCCGAGACAACGCCAGTCTAGGTGCCAGAGCAAGACTCTGTTCCCCCAACCCCCCCACCAAAAAAAATCACAGAACAAGAAATATTTATACTTGTGATCATGTAAAGATATGCCACCCAACAAAAAAATTCTTTTCAATAACAGTACCATCATGTAAACAAAGTATATGTAAAAGCAGTTTGAAAAAAAAAAGGGGGACTATATTTTTTAAACAGTCCTATTGCAATACTCTAAGTGTATTTTTAATGGAAATAAATGTTAATTTAAAAGTAACAGTAGCCAGGGAAGGTGGCTGACACCTGTAATCCCAGCACTTTGGGAGGCGGAGGCAGGCGAATCGCTAAGAGTTCAGGAGTTCAAGACCAGCCTGGGTAACATGGCAAAACCCCTTATCTGCTAAAAATACAAAAATTAGCTGGGTGTTGTGGCACATGCCTACGGTCTCAGCTACTTGGGAAGCTGAGGCAGGAGGATCAACTAAGCCCTGGAAGTCCAGGCTGCAATGAGCTGTGATTGCACCACTGCACTCCAGCCTGGATGACAGAACAAGACCTTGTCTCAAAATAAAAAATAAAAAATAAAATTAACTGGATGTAATTTCCAGTTTTATACATAGCTGCTAAACATGTTTCTCAAACTTTATACTTGGAAATCATTCAAACACGCAGAAAAGTTGTAAGAATAGTTCAAAGAGCTTCTACATATCCTTTATCCTGATTTGACCAACTGTCAACAACAATCCTGTTGACCAATTGTCAACATTTTGCATTACTGTGCATATCATACATAAACATATTTTTTGAACCATTTGAAAGTAAAATGCACATATCTTACCTTTTTACCTCTAAATACTTCAACTATACCTCCTAAGAACAAGGATATTCTCTTAAATATCTACAGTATAGTTACCAACTTCAGGAAACTTAAGTTACACAGTATCTTAATGTAATGCCTATTTTCTCTTTTTGTTTTAGTTGAGCAAAAACTGCCCTCCAAGACTTCTTCCCTCTTCCAGTACAGAATCCAATCCAGGGTCATGTACTGCATTTAGCTGTCATGTCTACCTAGACTTCTTTAAGCTGAAACACTTTTCTTTCAGTAAATATCTTTTGTTTTGTTTTTTTTTTGAGACAGGGCCTAACTATGTTGCCCAAGCTGGTCTTGAACTCCTAGGTTCAAATGATCTTCCTGCCTCAGCCTCCTGGGTAGCTGGGACTAGAGGTGCATACCAACGCACCTGGCTTCTGCTAAATACCTTTTAAACAATCTTATCTTTACATGGTATCCTGCAAGATAAGATTTTAAAAGCCGAATTCTTAAAAAAAAACTACATAGCGAAGTTCCATTAAAAAAAGAGGTTCAGTATAAGAGCTGCGAAAAGTTCAGAAGACTTAGATAAAAAATACATAAATCTTCCTATTCAAGAGTAGCTTTTTAGCATATGGTATTTATTTTATTTTATTTTTTATTTTTTTTGAGATGGAGTCTTGCTCTGTCCAGGCTGGTGCAATCTCGGCTCACTGCAACCTCTGCCTTCCAGGTTCAAGAAATTCTCTGCCTCAGCCTCCCAAGTAGGTGGGATTACAGGCTCCTGCCACCACACCTGGCTAATTTTTTGTATTTTTAGTAGAGACGGGGGTTTCACCACGCTGGCCAGGCTGGTCTCAAACTCCTGACCACAGGTGATCCACCCACCTCGGCCTTCCAAAGCGCTGGGACTACAGGCGGGAGCCACCACGCCCGGTCTACAGTACACACATTTTAAAGCTTTTTTTTTTTTTCTTTTTTTTTTTGAGACGGAGTCTCGCTGTTGCCCAGGCTGGAGTGCAGTGGCACGATCTCGGCTCACTGCAGGCTACGCCCCCCAGGGTTCACGCCATTCTCCTGCCTCAGCCTCCCGAGTGGCTGGGACTATAGGCGCCTGCCACCTTGCCCAGCTAATTTTTTGTATTTTTAGTAGAGACGGGGTTTCACCGTGTTAGCCAGGATGGTCTTGATCTCCTGACCTCGTGATCCACCCGCCTCGGCCTCCCAAAGTACTGGGATTACAGGCGTGAGCCACCGCGCCCGGCCCATTTTAAAGCTTTATAATGAGGAGGTTTCTAGGTTTCTTTGAGATCAACAATTCTTAGATTAGAGGTTTATATTCTCTCTATTAAATAGCAATATATAATCAATTTATACAAATAAATTTGGCCAATGATTGTATTGGTATCTGTAGAAAATGGATCTAGGCTGGGCACGGTGGCTCACGCTTGTCATCACAGTACTTTGGGAGGCTGAGGCAGAAGGACCACTTAAGTCCAGGAGTTCTAGAGCACCCTAAGCAACATAGTGAGACCTCATCTCTACAAAAAAATAAATGAAATTAGCTGGGCATGGTGGTATGCACCTATAGTCTCAGCTACTCAGGAGGCTAAGGTGGGAGGATCGCTTGAGCTTGAGAGATGCAGTGAGATGAGATCATGCCACTGCACTCCGGCGTGGGTGACAGAGCAAGACCGTGTATCAGAAAAAAAAAAAACAAAGGCAGGGGGGAGCCAGGCATGGTGGCTCACACCTGTAATCCCAACACTTTGGAAGGCTGAGGTGGGGGGGAACACCTGAGGTCAGGAGTTCGAGACCAGCCTGTCCAACATGGCAAAACCCCATCTCTACTAAAAATACAAAAATTAGCCAGGCATGGTGGTGCGCACTTGTAGTCCCAGCTACTCAGGAGGTTGAGGCACGAGAATCACTTGAACCCAGGAGATGGAGATTGAAGCCAAGAGAGCACCACTGCACTCCAGCCTGGGTGACAGGGCAAGATTCTGTCTCAAAAATTAAAATAAATAAATAACTTTTTAAAAAAGGATCTACAGAAAATTACTATTTTCATCAAAATTCTCTCCTCCAGTTAACAAAAACATCCAGTCTCAATAAGCAAACCTTTAAAGAAAGGGGAATGACTTTGATCATGCATAGATATAACAGTTACTGGAACTGGCACATACCTTGTTCTTTCATTGGACACTTACTGTGTGCCAAATATGTGTCAGGCCTATGCTAACTGTGGAGTTGAGAAATCCAGTGGTGAGCTAAAAAGGCACAGTACCCACTCTTAGGAAACTGGTAATTTAGCAAACCACCAAGACTCCTGTTTTCAGACAGGAAAGGTATTAGTTTTCCCTAATTTGGAAATGAAGCAATTAGATTCAGAGTGGTAAATGTGCCCCGAGCCACATAACTAAGTGTTCTCAAGGGACAAAGAAGGTAAACACAAAAATTATGGTCTTCTATCTCCTAATATAGTACTTAACCTGCCTGTGTCTGACTACAAAAGAGTTCCTTAACCATACCCTTTAAGCCTATCCATTGACTCCAAAGGGACAGCGTACTTTCATCTCCAATGAACTACTTTTGTTTCATTGAGTCAGTCATCAACTAATCTTTTAAGTACTTAAGATACTAGGAATGTAAGGTATTATAGTAACATTAAAACTTGCTTAAAAACAGAGTAGCATACTAATTTTCTTTCTACATATTCTCACATATTCATTTTAGAATAAAAATAATAGAAGAATCCATTTCCCCGATTTACTATTTTAAAACAACACAGGTCAATATAATTAGAATATGGGTTATACCTTCCACTAAAGAAAAAAGTACAATTAAGTCACTGAGAATTGGCATGGACTCCTACCTCTCTCTAATTTCCCCCAATTCATCTCTTAAACCATAGCACTCAAATCTATAAATGCTTCTTCAGCCATGTACAGCAAGGATCAGCTAAACTTACTCTGTAAAGGGCCACACGAGTACATTTTTGTTTTTTTTTTTTTTTTTTTTTTTTTTTTTGAGATGGAGTCTTGCTCTGTTGCCCAAGCTAGAGTGCAGTGGCGTGATCTTGGCTCACTACAAGCTCCGACTCCCGGGTTCACGCCATTCTTCTGCCTCAGCCTCCTGGGTAGCTGGGACTACAGGCACCTGCCACCACGCCTGGCTAATTTTTTGTATTTTTAGTAGAGACAGGGTTTCACCGTGTTAGCCAGGATGGTCTCAATCTCCTGACCTCATAATCTGCCCGCCTCGGCCTCCCAAAGTGCTGGGGTCTCTGCTGTAACTACAGACATGTGTTGTAGGGATACATTTTGAGAAATGCATAGGCAATCTGTCATTGTGTCAACATCACAGACTATTTCTATACTTAGATGGTATAGCCTACTACACACCTAGACGATCTGGAATAGCCTATTGTTCCTAGGCTACAAACCTGCACAGCATGCAATGGTACTGACTACTAAAGGCAACTGTAACACAATATAAGTATTTGAGTATCTAAACATATCTTAACATAGAAAAGGTAACAGGTTGTGCCATGATGACATGATGGCCATGATGTTATCAGGCAATAGGAATTTTTCAGCTCCATTATAATCTCATGGGACCACTGTCGTATATTTGGTCCATCACTGACCATGTAATGCATGACTGTACTTAACTGCTGCTATAGCCTGAAAGCAGTCATACACAAAACCTAAAAAGTAAGAGTGGCTAATGTTCTAATAAAGCTTTACTCATAAACACTAAAAATTAAATTTCATATAACTTTCACGTGTCACAAGTTAGTCTTCGAGATTTTTTTTCAACCATTTACAATGCAAACATCACTCTTAGCTCATGAGTCATACCAAAGCAGGCACCAGGCTGAATAAATTTGGTGGTGTGCAGACCCCAGGGAAGGCCTGCTTGTAAAGAGGAGCTGCAGTCTGGCTCTTCTTTTACCTCAGTCAACTGACACTTTACCGCTACAGCTAAGGCCTGGAAGGAAATAATTCTTATTTGACTTTCAGTCATTCGCAAATCATCTTCCTTAAACTCAAGAGAAGATAAGTTATGATTCTTACTTTTGACTAGTTTTGAGAAATTTCAGGAATTGCTAAAATACTTTACATCTGGATTTCAATTATTTTTCCCAATGAATAACTTTCTTACTCCTCATAAGAATGAAAATTCTAAAGATAAATAAAAGCTGCCAAGGAAAGTAGCAGATCCTTCCCCAATATTTTTATAATTCCTTGTCCTACGCTTCCACCAGGACGCTGCAAATCCCACCCTACCATAATTAAGGGAAAAAAAACAAAGATAGCATACCTTTGAGCTCAAAATGATGACTGAAGGTATCTAGTGAAATTTGCCAAGTTCTAAAGATTCATTTAAGAGGACTGTAGAATTATCCAAAGGCATCTTACAACATGATAGAATCAGCTTCTGAGCTTCAGCAGCTTTGCGGGAACAAATAAAAATTCTGTAAAAAAACAGCAGTTGCTGAAATAATGCTAACCAAATTTTAAGTAACATTATTATCACTAGTATTTTTGTTTCATCGATGTATAGAATATTTATTGTGAGCCTCCTCTACGTGCCAAGAATTGGGAACGTGTCAATAAACAGATCAGATCTCATCAACCCGTCTGGGAACTCAACCATAAATGGGACAAAAAGTTTGAAAAATCACGATGGTGTGAAGGGAAAGCGTAATAGAGATACACACTAGTTTGCTGGAAATTGGTTAGAAAAGTTCTCCTGGGATGGGCGCGGTGGCTCATGCCTGTAATCCCAGCACTTTGGGAGGCCGAGGCAGGCAGATCACTTGAGGTCAGGAGTTCAAGATCAGCCTGGCCAACACGGTGAAACCTCGATCCTACTGAAAATACAATAATTAGCCAGGCATGGTGACATGCACCTATAATCCCAGCTACTGGGGATGCTGAGGCAGGAGAATAGCTTTAACTCGGGAGATGTAGGTTCCAGTGAGCCGAGATTGCACCACTGCACTCCAGCCTGGGCGACAGAGCAAGACTCCGTCTCAAAAAAAAAAAAAAAAAGGTTCTCCTAAAGGAGGAGAATTTAATGCAAGAGTGTGTATGATCTAACCAAATAAAGCAAGAGGGAAGAGGTGAGAAAGAAAATATTTTGTCCAAAGGGAACAGTGTGTTCAAATGGCTAAGTGTAGGTGAAAATATGACATTTGTGTGGAAGTAAAAGAAGTCTAATGTAGATGTTCAGAATGAAACAGGAAATGAGAAAGGGCATTTCCTGAGACAAGATGGGCAAAGAAAGAAAGTAAAAAGGTGAAGCAATTTGCCCTGAATCACACAGGGCTAAAGGCAGAGCCCATTTTAAACCCTTATCACTTGACTGCAATATACTAGCCATTCTGAAATTCTGAGCAGGAAGCTAAAAGTTCCTAGAGAGGAATTTCAGGGGACCTTTGCAAGAGCCTAAGGAATGACTGCCCTGGGCCAATAGCTGACCTTGCCATGGATGGATAAAAGAATCAACTGATCATCAAGCGTCCATTGTGCAGAATGAGAAAAAGTCTCATCACAATTCTCAACAAATAATTAACAATTACTAAGCACTTTACTATGTGTAAAGCCCTGTTTTAAGCACTTGACATGTATTTATTCAATCCTCACAACATCACTATCAAGCAAGTGCTTTCATTATCCTATTTATCTAGTATAATTTTAATGACACAGTCCAATCATGGCTATTAATTTTCTTGTACTGACAACATTCTCAGAAATGTCAACAATACTTCTTGACACAATATTGAAAGCACTTTAGTGACTCTTCTATCAGAAAAGTACTGCTTAAATATCAACAAAAAAAGACTTTAGAACATTAATTTGGTTCCTTTAGCTTTTCTAATTTAATACCACTGTTTCCCACCAACAGTGTAAAAGTAAACTAGTTCAACCACTGTGGAAGTCAGTGTGGCAATTCCTCAGGGATCTAGAACTAGAAATACCATTTGACCCAGCCATCCCATTACTGGGTATATACCCAAAGGACTATAAATCATGCTGCTATAAAGACACATGCACACGTATGTTTATTGCGGCACTATTCACAATAGCAAAGACTTGGAACCAACCCAAATGTCCAACAACGATAGACTGGATTAAGAAAATGTGGCACATATACACCATGGAATACTATGCAGCCATAAAAAATGATGAGTTCATGTCCTTTGTAGGGACATGGATGAAACTGGAAAACATCATTCTCAGCAAACTATCGCAAGGACAAAAAACCAAACACCGCATGTTCTCACTCATAGGTGGGAATTGAACAATGAGAACTCATGGACACAGGAAGGGGAACATCACACTCCGGGGACTGTTGTGGGGTTGGGGGAGCGGGGAGGGACAGCATTAGGAGATATACCTAATGCTAAATGACGAGTTAATGGGTGCAGGAAATCAACATGGCACATGGATACATATGTAAAAAATCTGCACATTGTGCACATGTACCCTAAAACCTAAAGTATAATAATAAAAAAAAATACCACTGTTTCAGGTCCACATAAAAAACTGAGGGTAAAGTACAGAGATTTCCCATGTACCCCCTGACTCCATTAATGCACAGCCTTCCCCATATTCAACATTCCCCACCAGAGTGGTACATTTACTACAACTGACAAACCTACACTGACACATCCTTATCACCCAAAATTTTAGGCTTCACTCTTAGCGCTGTACATTTTATGAATTTGGACAAACATAATGGCATGCATCCACTATCATTTCATACCAAATAGTTTCATTGGCCTAAAAGCCCTCTGTGCTCCACATATGCATCCCTCCCCTCACTAACCCCTACACCACATTCATTTTTTTATTACCTCCATAATTTTGCCTTTTCCAGAATGTCATAAAGTTGGAATCATACAATACGTAGTCATTTTAGATTGGCTCCTTTCACTTAGTAAATACACATTTAAGATTTCTCCATGTCTTTTCACGGCTTGATAGATAATTTCTTTTTGGCACTGAATAATATATTCCATTGTCTGAATATACCACAGTTCATCCGCTCACATAATGAAAGACATTTTGGTTGCTTCCAAGTTTTGGCAATTATTTAAAAGGATGCTATAAACTTCCATATAAAGATTTTTGTATGGACAGAAATTGTCAATTCTTTGTTTGCTAGATCATATGGTAAGACTATGCTTAGTTTTGTAAGAACCTGCCAAACTGTCTTTCAATGAGGCTGTACCATTTTGCATTCTAACCAGCAATGAATGAGAGTTTCTGTTGTTCCACAACCTCACCAGCACTGGATGTAGTCAGTATTTTGGATTTTCACCATTCAAATACGTATGTAGTAGTATCTTATTTTAATTTGCATTTCCATGATGACAGATGATATGGTGCATCTTTTCACATGCTTCCTGAGGTTTGTATATCTTCTTTGGTAAGGTATCTGTCAGCGTACCTGGCCCATTTTTTAACTGGTTTGTTGGTTCTCTTACTGTTAAGAGTCCATTGTGTACTTTGGATAAAAGTCCTTTATCAAATATGTCTTTTGCAAATATCTTCAAGTCGGTGGTTTGTCTTTTTATTCTTTTGATAAGTACCTTTCACAGAGCAGACGCTTTTAATTTTAATTTAATTTTTTTCTAACACGGAATACATCTTTGATGCTGAGGATAAAAACTCGCTGCCTGGCCGGGCGTGGTGGCTCACGCTTGTAATCCCAGCACTTTGGGAGGCCGAGGCGGGCGGATCACGAGGTCAGGAGATCGAGACCACAGTGAAACCCCGTCTCTACTAAAAATACAAAAAAATTAGCCGGGCGTGGTGGCGGGCGCCTGTAGTCCCAGCTACTCGTAGAGGCTGAGGCAGGAGAATGGCGTGAACCCGGGAGGCGGAGCTTGCAGTGAGCCAAGATTGCGCCACTGCACTCCAGCCTGGGCGACAGAGCAAGACTCCGTCTCAAAAAAAAAAAAAAAAAAAAAAACTCGCTGCCAAAGCCAGTCATCTAGATTTTCTCTTATGTTATCTTCTAGGAGTTTTATACTTTTACCATTTACATTTAGGTCTCTGATCCATTTTGAGTTAATTTTTATGAAGGGTATAAGGTCTGTCGAGATTCATTTTCTTGCACGTGGACAGTTGTTCCAGTACCATTTGTTGAATACTATTCTTTTCTCCATTGTATTGTCTTTGTTCCTCTGTGAACCATTAGTTAACTATGCAATCATGAATTGCCTAACAATGTTTCAGGACAGACCGTATATATGACAGTGGTCCCATAAGATTATAATGGAGCTGAAAAATTCCTATTGTCTAGTGACTTTATAGCTGTTGTAGCCATCATAACATTGTAATGCAATTACTGTAGTCTAAGTGTACAGTGTATATAAAGTCTATAGTAGTGTACACTAATGTCCTAGGCCTTCACATTCAATCATCGCTCACTCACTGACTCACCCTACGCAACTTCCAGCCCGACAACCTCCATGGTAAGTACTCTATATAAAGTATACCATCATCTTTTATACTGTATGTTTACGTTCCTTTTCTACATTCAGATACACAAAATCTTACTGTTATATTAAAATTACCTATAGCATTCATTACAGTTAACATGGTGTACAGTCTAGGAACGGTAGGCTACACCATACAGCCTAGGTGCAGAGCAGGCTATACATCTAAATTTGTGTAAATATACTCAATGTTATTTGAACAATGACAAAATCATCCAACAATGCATTTCTTATCTCAGAATATATCCCCGTCATTAAGTGACACATGACTGTACTGATGTGGATCTATTCCTGGTCTGTCTATTCTGTTCCACTGATCTATTAAAATACTTGTCTGTGCTTTCACCAATACCACACTGCTTGATGACTGTAGCTGTAAAGTCTTGAAGTCAGGCAATGTTGGATCTCCAATTTCATTCTTTTCTTTCAATTTTAAGTTGCCTATTCTGAGTCTTTTGCCTCTCCATATAAACTTATTGCAATCAGTTTGTTAATATGTACAACAAACTGCAATTTTGACTAGAATTATATTCAGTCTACAAATTGTGAAGAACTGACATCTTGTTAATATAGTCTTCCCATCCATAAACATGTTATTTAGTTCTTGTTTGATTTCTTTATCAGAGTTTTGAAGTTTTCTTTGTACATATTTTATATATATTTTATTATATTTATACCTAAGTATTTATTTTGGGAGATATTAATGTAATGGTATTGGGTTTTTAATTTCAGAATTCCACTTGTTCACTGCTGGTATATAGGAACGTAATCTACTTTTGCATATTAACCTTGCATGCTGTTACCTTGTGCTTATTGGTTCCGGTTTGTCAATTCTTTTGGATCTTCTACATAGACAATCATATCATCTTGCAAACAAAATGAGTTTTATTTCTTCTTTCGTAATCAGTATACATTTCATTTCATTTTCTTATCTTATTGCATTAGCTAGAACTTCCAGTATGATGTGAAAAGGAGTGGTAAAATGAGACATTCTTATCCTGTTCCTGATCTTACTGGGAATCTTAAGTTCTAGATTCTCAACATTATGTAAAACGTTAGCTATAGTTTTATTCTCACATTCATAAAATACTTTTAATCTTCCATTCATATCCCAATACCAACACCTATTTCAGTGACGCTCTTTACTGCATTCAGGCTGTTATGTCCCCTTACCTCTTTCGAAAAAATTATTATTTACCACTCTGAGGCACAATTCACATACTATAACACTCACCTATTTAAACCTACAATTCAGTGTTTTTTAGTATATTTAGAGTTGTGCAACTATCACTACAATCTAATTTTATAACATTTTTATCCGCCCCCCCGCTTTGCTGAGCTGTAGATCTTTTAATACATGTTCTTTCTCAAATTGAAGAAGTTCCTCTCTATTCCAAGTTTTACAGTTACAGAGTTTTTTTTTTTTAATAACGAATGGGTGTTGGCTTCTGTCAAATGTTTTTTAAACATCTATTGATATGATCATATGATTTCGTTTTCTTCAGCCAGTTAATGTAATGGATTATATTAATTTCTCACATGCTTGGATAAATCCCACTTGATCACAGCATATAGTTCATTTTATAAATGTTGAATTTGATTTGCTAATATTTTGTTGGGGATTTTTGCATCTATGTTCATAAGAGATTGGTCTACAGTTTTCTTGCAATATCTTTGTCTGGTTTTGGTATTAGAGTAATATTGGCCTCACAGAACGAGTTAGAAAGTATTCCCTCTGCTTCTGTCTTGCAAAAGAGAATGTTAATATTGGTGTAATTTCTTCCTTAAATGGTAGAATTAGAACTCACCAGTGAACCCATCTGGGCCTGGTGATTTCTCTCTTAAAAGATTATAAATAATTGTTGACTCAACTTAATAGATATAGGCCTATTCAGATTGTCTACTTCTTGTATGACTTTTGGCAGACTGCGTCCTTCAAGGAATTGGTCCATTTCATCTAGGTTATCAAATTCGTGGGCACAGAGTTGTTCATAATATTCCTTTATATTTTTAATATAAATGGGAATCTGTTATGATTTCTACTTTCATGTCTTCTATTAGTAATGCGTATCCTTTTTCCTTAGTTAGCCTAGCTGGAAGTACATCAATTTTATTAATCTCTTCAAAGAACCAGCTTTTGGTTTTGTTGATTTTCTCTATGATTTCTTGTTTTCCACTTCACTGGCTGTTTTGTTTGTTTAGAGATGGAGTCTTGCTCTGTTGCCCAGGCTGGAGTGCAGTGGCACAATCTTGGCTCACTGCAACCTCCGCCTCCCGGGTTCAAGCGATTCTCCTGCATCAGCCTCCAAATTAGCTGGGACTACAGACGCCCACCACCACGCCTGGTTAATTTTTTGAATTTTTTTGTGTTTTTAGTAGAGACAGGGTTTTACCGTGTTAGCCAGGATGGTCTCAATCTCCTGACCTCGTGATCCACCCACCTCTGCCTCCCAAAGTGCTGGGATTACAGGTGTGAGCCACCACGTCCACCCTCTGCTCTAGTTTTTGTTTTCTTTCTTCTGCTTACTTTGGATTTAATTTGCTCTACTTTTTGTAGTTTCCTAAGGTAGAAACTTTGGTTTTAGATCTTTACTCTTTTCTAATATATGCTATAAATTTCCCTCTAGGCACTGCATTTGTTGCATCCCACATATTTTGTTAAGTTGTTTTCATTTTCATTTAGTTCAAAACATTTTTAGATTTCTCTAGTGTGGCAAAAAAAGATGAAAATAAAAAAATTTTTAATAGATTTCTCTTGAGAATCTTTGACCCATGTGTTGTTTAAGGGTGTTGTTTAATCTTAAAGTATTTGGGGATTTTCCAGCTGTTATTGATTTCTACTTTAATTATAACAGACACTGTCTGATTTCTATTCTTTTAAATTTGTTAAGGTGTTTTATGGCCCAAAATGTTGTCTCTTGTGGTGAGTATTCCACGTAGGCTTGAGAAGAATGTGTATTGTGCTGTTGTTGGATGAAGTAGTCTATAGATGTCAATTATATATCAAGTTGTTTGACAGCACTGTTGAATTCATCAATGTCTTTACTGGTTTTCTGCCTGCTACATCTGTCCGTTTCTGATAATGGGGTATTAAAGTCTCCATTACAAGAGCAGATTAATCTGTTTCTCCTTGCAGTTCTGTTTTTGCCTCACATACTTACATGCTCCATTGTTAGCTGCATAGATGTTTAGGACTACTATATCTTCTTGGAGAACTGACCCATTTATCATTATTTATGCAATGCCCCTCTTTATTCTAGATAACTTCCTTGCTCTGAAAGCTGCTCTGTCTGAAATTAATATAGCTATTCATGCTTTCTTTTGGTTAGTGTTAGCATATTGTATTTTTCTCCATCCATTTTCTTTTAATCTATGTATCTATATTTAAAGTGGGTTTTTTTGTAGACAACATAAAGTTAAGCCTTGATTTTTCATCTACTCTGGCACTGTCTTTTAATTGGTGTGCTGAGATCACTGACATATAAAGTGATCATTGATACAGTTAGATCAGTAGCTACCATATTTCTGATTGCCTTGTTCTTTATTCCTATTTTAGTCTTCCAGTCTTTTTCTGCCTGTTGCAGTTTTACATGATTCTATCTTCCTCTCCTTTCTTGGCATACTTTTTTGTTTTTTTGTTTTACTTTTTTTAGCAGTTGCCCTGGAGTTCACAATACACATTTACAACTAATCTAAGTCTACTTTCAAATAACACTAAACCACTTTATGGGTAGTGCAAGTACCACGTAATAATCCTAATACCTTCCTCCTATCCTTTGTATCATTCCTGTCATTCATTTCACTTTTACATAAGCGCATATATACATACGTGTATATATAAGCACATATAATTGAATACATTGTTGATAACATTATTTTGGACAAACCATCAGTTAAAAAGATAATGATTTTTTCCTTAAGCCTGTTAATGTGGTGGATCACACTGATTTTTGAATATTTAACCAGCCATGTATCCCTAGAATAAACTCCATGTGATTATTATAGTATAAGATTCTTTCGGCCGGGCACGGTGGCTCACACCTGTAATCCCAGCACTTTGGGAGGCCGAGGTGGGCGGATCATGAGGTCTGGAGATCGAGACCATCCTGGCTAATACAGTGAAACCCTTTCTCTACTAAAAATACAAAAAACTAGCCGGGTGTGGTGGCACGGGCCTGTAGTCCCAGCTACTCAGGAGGCTGAGGCAGGAGAATCACTTGAACCCAGGAGGCAGAGGTTGCAGTGAGCCAAGATCATGCACTGCACTCCAGCCTGGGCAACAGAGCCAGACTCCGTCTCAAAACACAAAAGATTATTTTTGTATGTTGCTGAATTCTATTTGCTAATATTTTCTTAAGGATTTTTGTGTCTCTGTAAAGAATATTGGTTTTTAATTTGTTGTTTTTGTTCTGCCTTTGTCGGGTTGTAGTATCAGGATAATACTTGAAATGTTCCCTTCTCTTCTGTTTTTTAGAAGAGACTATGTAGATTAGACTCTGCAGTGAAACCAACTGGGCCTAGAAATATCTTTTTGGGGAGTTTCAGAATTACAAAATCAATTTCCTCAATGATTATGGGATAGTAGTAGTAGAATGTTGGCTTTTTCATTACTCTCATACATTGCTGGTGGGAGTATAAATTGATATAAACTTTATAGAGAACATTATGTCAATACCCTTAACAAAATTACAAATGTTTTTACTCTTTGGTACAGAAATATAGGGGTTATAACCAGCATTTTAAAAATGAAACATGGTGGGGGTGGGGAGTCGGATCGCAGGACACCTAGTTATGGTAAAGGGTATTTCCTGAAACTGTTGTTTCAGATATGTGTTTATCAGTGTGTATGAGTGTACTAGGTCACAACATAAAATATATTTCTTACTATGAGTTGTGGTCATGGAAGTTTGGGAGCTACTGTTTCAGCTTTAAAAGGATAACCTGAGACAAAAATTATAAGCTGACACTTAGGGAAGGGAGGGTATAATGTCAGGATATGAAGAGAAAGTTAAAGAAAATAAGGCGGATAAGGAGACAAAGCAAACGTGAGGTATGACATTACCAAGCTATGCAGAGCCATGAGAAAACTGGCCTATTTGGGGTAAATGCAGAGGAGAGAAGACGGGGAGAATTTATCTGACCAGTGCTAAAGAGACATAAGAGATCTGGCAAAGATGTTCCCACAGGGTATTAATCCCTAAACAAAAATCCCAAATATTTATTGTTTTTCTCATGACACCATCTTTGCTTAAAAGGTTGACTGTAGACATTCACTGTGCTCAGACTTCAAAGAACTATATCAGTGCTATGCTCTAAATATTTGTGCCCCTCCAAAATTCTTACATTGAAATTTAATCCCCAATGTGATAGTATTAAGACATGGGGCCTTTGGAAGGTGATTAGGTCATTAGGGCTCCACCCTCATCAATGAGATTAGTGCCCTTATAAAAGGCCTGAGGGAGCTTGTTCCCCTCCCTTTCCATCATGTGAGGACACAGCAAGAAGGCACCAGAATGGGCCTTCACCAGATACTGAATCTACTGGCACCTTGATCTTGGACTTCCCAGTCTCTAGAACTATAAACAATAAATTTCTGTTGCTTATAAATTACTCAGACTAAGATACTTTGTTACAGCAGCCAAATGGACTAAGACAACCGACAAGCTATAAGAGGCAGTTCCAATGCCCTTGGATGACACTGAATCCCAGATCATCAATGAGTACCCTCATGTCAACACATTTTCCTCAAGCTAACCTTATATTCTGCCCCCCACCCAATCCAACACCTTTCAAAACATTCTCATACCTGTTTCCCTGGTTTCTCCAGATGCTTATTATTCAAGTCCTGCAATTTTATTTTATTTTATTTTTATTTGATAGGGTTTCCCTCTGTTGCCCAGACTGGAGTGCAATGGAGCAGTAATTGACTACCGCCTCAAACTCCTGGCCTCAAATGATCCTCCCACCTCAGCCTCTGGAGCAGCTAGAACTACAGGCACACACCACCACGCCCAGCCAATTCTTAAAAAAAGTTTTTTGTAAAGACAAGGTCTCACTATATTGCCCAGGCTGGTCTCAAACTCCTAGCCTCAAGTGGTCCTTCTGCCTTGGCTTCCCACAGCACTGGGATTATAGGTGCACGCCACTGAGCCTGCAGTCCTGCAATTCTTTTTGTATATAGGATAGTTCTTTCCAGAGCAGGGCTTGTAATTCTCTTCTTGGGATGTGCTAAGACCCTGACTATAGTTATTAACCAGAGGATAATGAGTCATAGTAGAGGCAGATCTTAAGAATAAACGTGATTGGACCAGGCATGGTAGCTCATGCCTGTAATCCCAGCACTCTGGGAGGCCAAGGTGGGCAGATCACCTGAGGTGAGGAGTTCGAGACCAGCCTGACCAACATGGTGAAAATACAAAAATACAAAAAGTAGCTGAGTGTGGTGGCACACGCCTGCAATCCCAACTACTCAGGAGGCTGAGGCAGGAGAACCACTTGAACCCGGAAAGCAGAGACTGCAGTGAGCCGAGATTGGCCACTGCACTTCAGCCTGGGTGACAGCAAAAATCTGCCTCAAAAAAATAAAAAATAAAAAATAAAAAATAAAATAAATAAACATCATTGAACATTTATGGGGTCACTGCACTGTCTTCAAGCAATGATGACAGGAGAGGTGGCAGGGGGTCTTTCCTCTGCCAAAGGGAAATGGGATGCTTCTCCTTGCCAGGAAGCTTCAGCATGAATTGTAGGATTAAAAACCCTTAAGTACAGGGATCCTCTCTTTCCCTATTAGGGCCCTGACTTAGACACAGAAGGCCTGCAAAGGTTGCATATTTAGTCCTCTCTGCAGTTGTATCACCTTAATAATCCGATTCAAGGCCAATATTTTAGCATAGTCTCCCTGAAGTCAACAGGATAAGATTCTGTTATCCTATAAAATTGTCATAGAAGCCCTCTGGGTTCCAGAGTATGCCTTAAATTGGCAATTAGTTGTGCTAAATCTAACCACTTTTTTAAGGCCACCAACAAAAACAACAACCTCATACCACAATCCTTAAAATTATCACTGCCCCAACACCGATCAAGTGAAGTATCTGTTTTCTCCCAACACCTTGACTTCTATGAGCCTCACTCCCATTAATTACAGATGAAAGCTTTAGAATTACAATGCCAACTGTATCCAAGGGTCATCAACACCTCATTTACTAACAGCAATAGTTTTCCCTACTATGCAGATGAACTGGTGAAAATTCAACTCCAAAAATGTCATTATGAGGATCTGCTTTTGTAGTTTGAACTACTCCTAGAAAACAACACCTGAGGCAAAACAGACTGTTGACACAGGTATCCCACTGCTTCAAATTTATATTAATTTTACAATATACATTTAAAATAAATAAATCCACAGTAGATATACAGGGTTTTTCTCCCTCCCAAATCTTTTTAATAGTAAGGTTCAGTTCTAAGGAAACAAAGTGAGGTAATGTTAAACTCATACAAGCTACAAATTTTAGAGGCATTTTAAATACTCTTTCTCCCTTATTCCTTCACAATTTTCCCAGTTCTGTGACTAGAATCAATCTTCATAAATTCCTCTTCCTATCCCCTGCCTCCAGCACCAGCCCTCTTGAATCCATCCCTTGCTTTGTATCAGAAAACTCTAACATTCGTATTTGATAATGTCAAATTCCTTCATATAAAAATTGCTCCCTATAACAACTCCTTTGTGAACTCCAGATTTAGTCCCCAAGGTTCAGCCTTATCTCTTTCAAGTCTCTCATGATTTAACCCTTCCCATTTACTTGCTATTCCCTACATACATAAAATTTTGTCACAACTCCAAATCTATGCTCACTGTTTTTTCAGTCTACAATATTTTTACAGATATTCTTACAAAAGTGCAATTTTAACATTGGTAAAAAGGTTTCTTTCTCAAATGTACTGGAAAAAAATTCAATTTTAAATGGAACTACAGTAATTTGTATCCCTTAATTTATCTGTCACATAAATTCAAATTTCTATGTTTTTTTGAGATGGAGTTTCACTCTTGTTGCCCGGGCTGGAGTGCAATGGCATGATCTCAGCTCACTGCAACCCACACCTCCCAGGTTCAAGCGATTCTCCTGCCTCAGCCTCCCAAGTAGCTGGGATTACAGGCATGCGCCACCACACCTGGCTAATTTTTTGTATTTAGTAGAGACGGGGTTTCACCATGTTAGTCACACTGGTCTTGAACTCCTGACCTAAGGTGATCCACCTGCCTTGGCTTCCCAACGTGCTGGGACTGCAAGCATGCGCCAACCCACCTGGCTCAAATTACTATGTTTTATAGAGCTCACTTATACATTTTAGATGTGTGCTGCTGCTCTCAAAATTCTGATTCTTGCTACGGTTATACCATAGTGGTAACGCCCCATGAATTATTGGCCTTCACAAGTATGCAAAGGAAAGAAATGGGCCTCAGACTCAGACATACTTGAGCAAATTATTCACTTTGCTTGAATTTCAGTTTCCTCACCTCTGAATTCTCTCTAAATACATCTATGGATGCTATGCAATTTTTACTAATATCTTATATTGATCTGTGTCCATATGGTATGCATATATGAGTGTGTATGTAACTAGACAAACTGATCTTAGTATTTATGTGGAAGAGCAAAAGGCTAAGAATAGCTACAAAAATTTGAAGAAGAAAATGGAGAAAGCAGTCCTACAAATAATCAAGCCTTATAATATGGGTCTTTCAAAACAGAGATAGAAGATCAGAAATAGAGTCATACGTATATTAAAAAGGCAGCATTATAAACAAAGAGGGAAAGAATGGACTATCCATTAATGGTAGAGACAACAGGTACCCAAAAAGGGCAAAAAGTTATACTGGATTTCTTTCTTACCACACGTAAACATAAATTCCAAGTGCTTCAGACCCAAATATGAAGGCAAAACATATCAATTTTTAGAAGAAAACATACAATACCTTCATATCTATAGGGTAGAAAATAACTTCCTTAAACTATCATAAACCTTAAAGGAAAACAAGCCAAGCACAAACTTTAAAGAAAAAAAAATATATTTGGCTTCACTCTAATTCAAATCTGAAATCTAATTTAATTTAAATTTTTAATTTTTCTAATTACCAAAATATCCCATAAACAAATGAAAAGACAAACCATGGACTGAGAAAATATACCACAGAAGATTAGTATCCAAAGTTCGTAACAAGATACTGCGTATCAGTAAGAAAAAAAGATAGACAAAAGATGTCAACCAGTAATAAACTGTTTTTTTTTTTTAAAAGCATAAAGAAACAAACATAAGAAAACATGCTAAACCTCATGAACAGAATAAGTAGTTGGAAAAATAGGTAACTTAATCAGGTATCCTACCCCTTAAAGAATAATAAGATTAACAGCCATATATTCTTCACCTAGATTCATCAATTGTTAACAATTTGCCACATCTGTACACTTTCCACCATATATATGTATTTGTGAATGCACACTTTCCCTCTCTCATATACATGTATGCATCTCCATATACAACATACAAATATGCACATGTACACACACAAACACACACACTCATTTACTTCTGAACCATATAAAATGACTAAGCTTGAAAGCAAGGAAGCTATCAAAACCTAATATGGTCATACAAAAAAGATTTAGAAGCAAATCTGAAGGGGCTCCTACTGGCCAGATATAGGCCAGGTTGAATAAAAAGAAATTGTGAAGCACGATAACATATAATGTGTATTGTTTAGCATAAGACAAACTAACAGGCTGGGCGCAGTGGCTCACGCCTGTAATCCCAGCACTTTGGGAGGCCGAGGCGGGCAGATTGCGAGGTCAGGAGATCGAGACCATCTGGCTAACACGGTGAAACCCCGTCTCTACTAAAAATAAAAAAAAAATTAGCTGGGCATGGTGGCGGGCACCTGTAGTCCCAGCTACTTGGGAGGCTGAGGCAGGAGAAGGGCATGAATCTGGGAGGCGGAGCTTGCAGTGAGCAAGATCGCACCACTGCACTCCAGCCTGGGCGACAGAGCCAGACTCCGTCAAAAACAAACAAACAAACAAACAAAACCAGACAAACGAACAAATGTAAAACTCTCACTTGTGACCAAATAGTAGCTAGAGTATCAAGTCAATCCTCGGGGTACAGAACAGTCATCACTATTTACACCTTCTTGGTCCAATGGACCCTTTATGTTTTCAAGTCATCTTATGAATTACTTATATGAGAATAAAGTGATAATAAAAAAAATTACTAACACTGAAAAATTAAACATATCACAACCAAATTTTTACTCAAATTTTTGAGGCTCTGAAAATATATCTACATGACATGGATAATGTCCTCGGAATGCAACTAACTGATCATCCATGCATGAATCTGGAACATAATCATCCTGTACTGCTTCCGGGTTTCACATATATCTCTAATACCTCTCCAGATACATCTCTACATACATTTCAAATATATTTCTAATACTTCTCCAGATTTCTAATACATATCTCTAATTTCATATCAGCTTATCAATATTTCTACTCTTCTTGCAATTTCATCATAAAAAAAATTGAAGAAGTTTTTGAAACCTTTGATGGCTTATAATTTTATTGAAGAGTGGATACCATCTTTTTTTGCTCCAAAACTAAAACATTCTTGTTTTTAAGCACCAATTAAAATCAGCAATCCAACAATTTTTTTCTTTTTAAATAATCTATTTCCTTCCAATCACCTTTGTTACATGTCTTTAGCATTACAAACTGTTATCCAGTAAATTTTGGCATGCAGACACCATAAAAGATGAAAGAACACATCATTTTAGCAAAACAGGATGGTGTAAGGCTCATCAGAAAATATTCATACCCGGCTGGGCATAGCAGCTTATGTTTGTAATTCCAGTACTTTGGGAGGCCAAGGCGGGTGGATCACCTGAGGCCAGGAGTTTGAAGACCAGCCTGGCCAACACAGGAAAACCCTGTCTCTACTAAAAATACAAAAAAAAAAAAAACAAAAAAAACTTAGCTGAGCATGGTGGCACCAGCCTGTAGTCCCAGCTACTCAGGAGGCTGGGGCAGAATTGCTTGAGCCTGGGAGGCTGAGATTGCAGTGAGCTAAGATCACACCACTGCACTCCAGCCTGGGCAACAGAGTGAGACTCTGTCTCAAAAAACAAAAACAAAAACAAAAAAAAAGAAAAAAGAAAATATTAATACCTGTTAAATGACCGACTAGACAAGAATAACTATATTTATATTTTTACACTCAGAAATATAATTCTTCATGCATTGATTTCTGAGTTTGAGAAAATTCACCTATTATATGAATAAGTGCAGCCTGAGATTTTGCTTAATTCGTTTGACCTATTTTTACTTTTTTATTTTAAATTATACCTACTACTTACCATTTGTGGTTCACATAAAATTTCTATTGGACAATGATGGTCCAGTGCTTCACATGAAATTTCTATTGAATAAAGCCTGAAGTGCATTTATTTTTCTCTTTGCATTTATGTGCTGGTTTGTCAAAGAGATGTGAAACAGCTTCCTTTAATTTTTCCTCTTTGCCATAACGGGCAGAAATGAAAATTTCTAAATTCTCAGCTGTTTGTAATGAAAGCTGAAAGAGGCCTACAATGATATCTCCAGACTTGTAACTTCTAGAAAGATGATATAATACTTTGGGAAATGCAAAAATCTTAAAAACAAACAAAAAAATACAATAGTGACAATTTATTTCCATATTCTATCACTCTCCTAGGTGATTCCATCATTTTTCCATTTTCGTATTATCTAGGAGGGATGGAAATAATTGATGAGTAATTTGTTATGAATGAAATGAAACAAATCTTAGTAATGAAACAAGTCTTAGAATGATGAAATCACAATCCTTAAAGCTACAGGAATATAACCAATGAAAGATAGAATGAGTTTTATTCAGTTTTTAAAAAGAAAATTTTGGCTGTGCACAGTGGCTCATGTCTGTAATCACAGCACTTTGAAAGGACAACATGGGAGGATCACTTGAGGTTGGGAGTTCGAGACCAGCATAGGCCACATACCCTGTTCTTTAGAAAAAATTTTAAAAAAGAAAAACAGCCAGACATGGTGGCACACGCCTACAGTTCTAGCTACTTGGAAGTCTGAGGCAAGAAGATCACGTGAGCCCAGGAACTGGAAATTATGATAAGCTATGATCACACCACTGCACTCCAGCCTGGGTAACAGAGCAAGACCTTGTCTCTAAAAAAATAAAATAAATGAATAATAAATTTTCTTTTTTTGAGACAGAGTTTCGCTCTTGTTGCCCCAGCTGGAGTGCAATGGCACGATCTTGGCTCACTGCAACCTCCACCTCTCAAGTAGCTGATTACAGGTGTCCGCCACCACGCCCAGCTAATTTTTTGTATTTTTAGTAGAGACGGGGTTTCACCATGTTGGCCAGGCTGGTCTTGAACTCCTGGCCTCAAGTGATCCACCTGCCTCGGCCTCCCAAAGTGCTGGAATTACAAACATGAGCCACCACACTTGGCTAAATAAAAAAAATTTTTAAAGTATATGTTATCTTTCTTCTTTCAAAGGTCTTAAAGAAAAAAATGACAGTCAAGAAATTATTAGTTCTTCCATAGTTAGAACTGCTCAAAAAAAAAAAAATTCCAGTGTGTACTGATGGTATGCCAAGGGTTAATAAGAAAATGTTTAACTATAGGTTGAGTATCCCTAATACAAAAATCCAGAATCTGAAATGCTCCAAAATATGAAACTTTTTGGGCAATGACATGACACTCAAAGGAGCATTTCAGATTTCAGATTTTTGGGATACTCAACTGAAAAGTATACTATAAATATTCTACAATCTGAAAAAATATGAAATCTGAAACGCTTCTAATCCCAAGCATTTCAGATAAGAGATATTCAACCTGTAACAGGAAATTCACAAAGCATTTTCCTTGACTGGCCTGTCAAACTGTATTTCACGTTAGGCAAAGGGACCAAAGTACTGAAAGCTACTCCTTTAAAGAAAAGTTTCAACTAAGAAGAACAAAAGAAATGACATAAATAGGCAAAAATCATCAATTCTAAAAACCATTAGGAGAAAAAGTAATGGTAAATTTCACAATGGATCATATTGTCACCAACTGAATTCACTGATCAATTTTAACATCTCTAACACTGGGACAACCACATATCACGATATAACATGTAGTAATAGTACTACTTACAGAATATTCTCGTTAAGAGTCAAACTAGAATCTATGAACCTTTAGATCATACATTCTCAACAGTAGCAATGTCACATTCAAGAAGGCAAAGAAATCTTAAACAGTAAATTAAGACAGTTTCTCATCCTCCAAATCACACTACTGTGTCTGCCCCCAGGTCTGGGGAAAAGGTACAGTGTAGACAATAAGGAAAAAAAAATCTCTAGGCCGGGCACAGTGGCTCACACCTGTAATCCCAGCACTTTGGGAGGTCGAGGTGGTCGGATCATGAGGTCAGGAGATCGAGACCATCCTGGCTAACATGGTGAAACCCCGTCTCTACTAAAAATACAAAAAATTAGCCGGGCAAAGTGGCAGGCACCTGCAGTCCCAGCTACTCGGGAGGCTGAGGCAAGAGAATGGCGTGAATCTGGGAGGCGGAGCTTGCAGTGAGCCGAGATCATACCACTGCACTCCAACCTGGGTGACAGAGTGAGACTCCGTCTCAAAAAAAAAAAAAAAAAAAAAGCTCTAAAAACTCCATAAGGAGGCAAAAATTAAAAAAAAAAAGGGTTGAGAAACACTGCTTCACATCCAATTTCCAGTTACATGAATACAGGAAAGCAATAAGTAAAATGACATCAAAAGGAATAAGAAAATGCAGAATGTGAAACGTTATAAAGAAAAATTGACCCAGTTCCTTCAACATGGAGGGTAAAAAGACTTGGGAGTCTTTACTGTGGTAATCATATTTAGAAATATACTTTAAAATATTAACAGATAAATAATATGTGGAATATACTTCAAAATAATATTAGAAGAGGGTAAGGAGATTAAGGTATAGATGAAACAAGAGGTGTTGAGTAAATAAATCACTAAAAGTAGGTGATGGGTACATAGGAGTTCATTTTACTATTCTATATACTGTTGTATATGTTTAAAACATCCTGTAAAAACAAAAGCATGTTTGGGGCAGATTTTGCTTTCTTAGGATATTAGAGAGAACAAAACTATACAACACATAGCTTGCCCACATATTTTCTATCAAAGGTGATCTACAAACTGATGTCATTCCTCTCCCAAAGAATACCTTTTTTAAAAAAAGATTCAATCATTATATAGGCATGACTGAAAATGAGAAAATAAAAATTTTAAAAGACTAAAAAAAACATAACTGGGAGGTATGTACCTGATTCAAATAAAGCAACAAAAAGGCATTTTTGAAAAAGCTGAATGTGAACTAGGTGTTTTATATTAAGAAGTATTGTTAATTTTGTTAGGTGTGGTAATGATACTGAGATTATGAAAGAAAATATCAGCTGGGTGTGGTGGCTCACACCTGTAATCCCAGCACTTTGGGAGGCCTAAGTGAGAGGATCAGTTGAGGCCAGGAAATCGAAAACAGCCTTGGCAACATAGCGAGATCTCATCTCTACTGTAAAATTTAAAAAATTAGCTGGGCATGGTGGCACATGCCTATTATCTCAGTACTTTCGGAAGATCACTTGAGCCCAGTTCAAGGCTGCAGTGAGCTGTGACTGGGCTACTGCACTCCAGCCTGAGCAACACAGCAAGACCCTGTCTCTCAAAAAAAAAAATAATAAATAAATAAATCCTATGTTTTAAAATAAATATATTGAGGCCAAGGGCAGTGGCTAAAGCCTGTAATCCCAGCACTTTGGGAGGCTGAGGTGGGTGGATCACCTAAGGTCAGGAGTTCGAGACCAGCCTGACCAATAGAGTGAAACTCCATCTCTACTAAAAATACAAAATTAGCCAGGCCTGGTGGTGCATGCCTGTAATCCCAGCTACTTGGGAGGCTGAGGCAGGAGAATCGCTTGAACCCAGGAGGCAGAGGTTGCAGTGAGCCGAGATCATGCCATTGCACTCCAGCCTGGGAAACAAGAGCAAAACTCCACCTCAAAAAAAAAAAAAAAATTAATTAATTAAATATACTGAAGTATTTAGGGGTGAAATGACTATTTCTTTCATCCCCCCCCAATGCCTTATTTTAAAGAAACCTGGGGAGTGAATGAGATGATGATGGTGATAAACACTCATGTTTGCCGCCCCTCCATGCAGGAAGTCTGTGCAGATGAGCACATAAAAACAAACAAAAAAGAATAAATCTATAGGACAATGAAAAGAACAGAGAGAAAGTGTTTACAATAGATTTCTGGAGAACAGAAAGCGGACCCAAGTGTGTTAAGTTTAAACAGAACTAAGTGAAGCACAGCCCAAAATCTACACATGAAAGGACTACAGTGTGGCCGGGCGCGGTGGCTCAAGCCTGTAATCCCAGCACTTTGGGAGGCTGAGGCGGGCGGATCATGAGGTCAGCCGATCGAGACCATCCTGGCTACCACGGTGAAACCCCGTCTCTACTAAAAATACAGAAAATTAGAACCCCGTCTCTACTAAAAATACAGAAAATTAGCCGGGCGTGTTGGCGGGCGCCTGTAGTCCCAGCTACTCGGGAGGCTGAGGCAGGAGAATGGTGTGAACCCAGGAGGCGGAGCTTGCAGTGAGCCGAGATCGCGCCACTGCACTCCAGCCTGGGCGACAGAGCGAGACTCTGTCTCAAAAAAAAAAAAAAAAAAAAAAAAAAAAAAGAAACGACTACAGTGGAGGTCTAAGTCAATCTTTCAGAGATTCTAGGCTCCCCTCAATGACTAAGCAAGGGCCAGTGTCACCTGTAGGTACAAAAAGTGAAATACTCTTTTTTTTCCTAAAGACAGTTAACAAACTGAACAGAAAGAAACTGGGTCTTCTGGTGTGAATGTCAGTATCTGTAGAGCCCATTTCTATATGGCAACTGGAAAGCTCCTAAGCCTAAAAACAGGTTCCCTGATCTTTTGCCCTAAACCTAACTTGCCAGCAAACAAGAGATGCTCCAACTATGTATATGTACAAAGAGTTGCCAAACAGACTTCTCATTCCAAGATAGCAATTAGAAAACAAGTCCACGACTACAATACAAGAAACCAACAGCAGTACCTAATATAATCAAGATGGTCCTTTAGCAAGAACCATGAACTAACAATAAGGATCCCCAGACATACAAGAAGAAATTAACAGCTAGAAAAAGACCAAGATAAAGATATTATCTATTTTTTTAGTTTTTAAAAGAGACAGTCTTACTTTGTTGCCCAGGCAGGAGTGCAGTGACACAATCATGGCTTACTGCAGCCTCGAACTCCTGAGCTCAAGTGATCTTCCTGCCTCAGCCTCCCAAGTAGCTAGGACTATAGACATGCATGACCATGCTCAACTAATATTTTAATTTTCTTGTAGAGATGGGGTCTCATTATGTTGCCTAGGCTAGTCTCAAACTCCTAGCTTCAAGCAATCCTCCCACCTTAGCCTCCCAAAGTACCGTTATTAAAGGCATGAGCCACTATGTCCCGCCCAGACCAAGACAAATAAATAGATCAAACTGACTTCAAAAAAAATCATAGTTTATTCAGGACATAGAAGAAATCTCAAAATAGAACAAAATATTCTCAAAGGACTACTGAAGATACCGCATTCAATTAAACAAAAATAGGTATATTTAACAATTAGTAATACAAGAGTCCACTATGCCAAGAACTGTTACAAATGCTTAACAAATATGAACTCCTTTACTCACAAGGTAGGTATTATTATCCTCATTTTGTAGACTAGAAACTGAGGACAAAGAGATTAATCATTTGCCCATGATCATGGTTTTGAAGTTGTGGAGCTCGAATCTAAACCCACACAGTCTGGCAGTCTGGTTCCATTGTGAATGCTTTTAGCTACTATCCTCTGCTGTCTCTTGAAATGATACCAGCAGAAAATAAGCAAAAGCTACTCATTAACAATTTATAAACATTCGCAGGTCAGAAACATACAATTGAAAACATCTGTCAAAATACAGAATAAAAAAGAAAACTTGAGAAAAGAGATAAAGAAATGAGGATCAATCAAGAAAGCCAATATTCTGCTAGTAAGTATCCCAAAATGGGCAAACACAGACTAAGAAATATTACCAAGGAAATAATAAAAGAACATTTTCCGTAACTGAAGGGAGGCACTTGCATTTCAACTGAAAGAACCTACTGAGTCCAGCAAAGAATGACATAAACAATTCATATCTAAACACATAATTATAAAATTCCACAACCACAAAGGACAAAGATAAGATACTAAAGCTTATCTTTGTGAGTGAGGGAAAGGATCATTTAGAAAATAACAAGACAGAGTGGCATCAGACATCTTACCATCTTGATGCTTAACAGAATAGAGCAAAAACCTCTAAGTTGTAAGAGAAAATTAATTTGAATGTAAATTTCTACACCCAGCCAAACTATCAAGCAATTATGACCCAGGCCAAAGCTATTTTCAGACATGCAAGAATTCACAATATTTACATTGTAAGTACTCTGTATACTGAAGTTAATTTAAAATACATTCAAAGCAGGATGCAGTGGCTCATGCCTATAATCCCAGCACTTTGGGAGGCGGAGGAGGGTGGATCACTTGAGATCAGGTGTTTAAGACCAACCTGGCCAACATGGTGAAACCCTGTCTCTATTAAAAATACAAAAATTAACAAGGCATGATGGCAAACGCCTGTAATCCCATCTACTGCGGAGGTTGAAGCAGAAGAATCAGCTGAACCCAGGAGGTGGAGGTTGCAGTGAGCCGAGACTGTGCCCCTGCACTCCAGCCTGGGAAAAAGTGCAAGACTCCATCGCAAAAAAAAAAAAAAAGAGTAAATACATTCCAGCTAAAAAAGGAAGAATGCCATAAAAGAGGAAGATGTAGTATCTAAGAAACAGTAAATCCAACCAGAAATGCAGACATGGAATATCTCAGAATGATATATATACAGCAGCTTCCAACCTGTCAAGACTGAAGCAGGAAGTAGGAGGGCTCTAAGAGTGATATCTCCAGGAAAATGCATTCCACCTAACAGTTAATAGATATTATGATCCAAGCAGGAAAAACATCTGAGAATATGATAAAGGTATATATTTCTCTATCAAGAAAAAAAGACAATTACAAAGAAAAAGACGAACAAAAGGAAAAGATGAACAAAAAGTCATCTAGAATATAAAGCAATCTAGTGGCATGATTTCAAAAAACTGATGAAGTACAAGAAGAAATAAGTAAATATTTTATTTCTTGAGTTCCACTAGCATTATGACTTTAGACCCATAGAAAAAAAAAATAGCCCTAGCACTATAATTAAGTAAAGTGTAAGTGAGCTAAATCCTCATCTTTCTTAGCAGTGAGTCAACAGATATAATTTGAATTTAGTATATCAAGAAATAAAAGCAGATCTCAACAACAACAAAAAAAGCCTAGGAGGCTTTACTGGAGAATTCTATCAATCATTTAAAAGAATTAACCAGGCCAGGCATGGTGGCTTATATCTGTAATCCCAGCACTTTGGGAGGCCAAGAAGGGTGGGTCACAAGGTCAACAGATCGAGACCATCCTGGCCAACATGGTGAAACCCCGTCTCTACTAAAACTACAATAATTAGCTGGGCGCGGTGGTATGCGCCTGCAGTCCCAGCTACTCTGGAAGCTGAGGCAGGAGAATCACTTGAACCCAGGAGGTGGAGGTTGTAGTGAGTCAAGATCACACCACTGCATTCTAGCCTGGCGACAGAGCAAGACTTCATCTCAAAAAAAAAAAAAAAAAAAAGGAATTAACCCAATCCTCCTCAAACTCTTCCCAGGAACTAAAATAGGAGAGAACATTTCCAAACTCATTCTAAAAGGCCACCATTACCCCAATATCAAAACCAGACAAAGATACCACAAGAAAAGAAAACCACAGTAATAATCATAATGAATAGTGATTTTTTACATCTTCAAAAAAAAAAAAACAAACCCCAGCAAACCAAATTCAACAGCACATTAGAAGGATTATATACCATGACCAAGTGGGATTTATACCAGAAATTCAAGGATGGTTCAACATACAAAAATCAATTAGGGTAATATACCACATTAATAGAATGAAGCACAGAAACCACATGATTCCAATTGATAAACAAAAGCATTTGTCAAGATTCAACACTCTTTCATGATAAAAACACTCAATAAATGAAGAATAGAAGGAAACTACCTCAACATAATAAACACCATATATGACTATCCCACAGCTAACATCCTATTCAATGGTAAAAGACTGAACACTTCTTCCAGGATTAGGAGCAAGTCAAGGATGCCCACTCTCATCACTTCTATTCAACACAGTACCAGAAGTCCTAGATAGAGCAATTAGGCAAGAAGAATAAATAGAAGGCACTCAAATAAGAAAGAAAATTATCTCTGTATACAGATGACATGATTTATATGCAGAAAGCCCTAAAGAAGAATCCACAAAAAAACTGTTAGTACTTTTCAGGATCCGAAATCAATACACAAAAATCAGTTGCATTTCTAGATACCAAAAATGACCAACTGGAAAGGAAAATTAAAAAAAAAATTCCAATTTACTATAGTATCAAAAGAGGAAAGGCAAACCATGGATGGTGGCTCAAACCTGTAATCCTAGCACTTTGGGAGGCCAAGGTGGGAGGACTGCTTGAAGCCAGGAATTTGAGACCTTATCTCTCTATAAAAATATCAAAAAATTAGCCGAGCGTGGAAGCATATACTTTTAGTCCCAGCTTCTTGGGGGGCTGAGGCCGAGGATCATTTGAGCCCAGGAGTTCAAGGTCACAGTGAGCCATGATTGTGCCACTGAACTCCAGCCTAGGTGACAGAGACCCTATCTCTTTAAAAAAAGAAAAGGGGCCGGGTGGAGGGGGTAGAGTGGATAAAAATACTAGGAATAAACTTAACCAAGGAGATAAAAGACTTGTATTCTGAAAACTACAAAACATTGCTAAAAGAAATCAAAGAGAGAATACAAATAAATGGAAAAACATTCCATGTTTTTAAACTTAGTTAATACTGTTAAAATGTCCATACTACCTAAAGCAATCTACAGATTCAATGTAATACCTGTCAAATTCTCAATGACATTTTTTTTTTGCAGAAATAGAAACAAAACCATCCTAAAATTCATACAGAATCTCAAGGGACCCCCAAGTAGCCAAACCAGTCTTGAAAAACCAACAAAAATTTGGAGGCCTCATAGTTTCTTATTTCAAAAGACACTACAAAGCAACAGTAATCAAGACAGTGTGGTACTGACATAAATACAGAGCTACAGACCAATGGAACAGAACAGAAATAAACCCTTGCACATACCACCAAATGACTTGCGACAAGGGTGCCAAGACTACCCAGTGAAGAAAAAAAGTCTCTACAACAGTGTTGGGAAAACTGAATATCCACATGCCAAAGAATGAAGCCAAAATACGATGTTACTAATTTATTTTATGATGACCTAAAAGTTTTGATCTCCAAATATTTTTTCAACACTTTTTAATTAAGTATTTTAGATACATATTAGAATATTTTTCTGCCTAGAAAGTAATTTAAATCATTTCACTGACTAAAGATTTTTGTGATTGTTCGTAAATCGGTGAAAAAGTGCTTAAGGCCAGGCATGGTGGCTCATGCCTGTAATCCCAGCACTTTGGGAGGCTGAGGCAGGTGGATCACCTGAGGTCAAGAGTTTGAGACCAGCTTGGCCAACATGGTGAAACCCTGTTTCTACTAATAACAAAAATTAGCCAGGCGTGGTGGCACACGCCTGTAATCCCAGCTACTTGGGAGGCTGAGGCAGGAGAATAGCTTGAACCTGGAAGGCAGAGGTTGCATTAATCCAAGATCGCACCACTACACTCCAGCCTGGGCAACAGAGTGAGACTCCATCTCAAAAAAACAAAACAAAAACAAAGTGCTTGTTTAAGATGCAGGAGAGTGGATACTTGTTTACTAAATTCAAGACACACTACAAAACTTTTGCTTTTCAGTAAACTCTCGATGTCTTCCTTTTTGCCTGTGTCTTAAAACATTCATGTATAAAGAACCCAATAGTAATAAAATGTTTTGTACATTTGTTTGCCATTTAATCTAGCTTGTACTACCCTATGATTAACAGCACTGAAGTAATTAATAATTACAATTGTAATATGCAGCGAGTCAAGTAGAGCATCAGTGGAACAATACCAAACTTGAAACGAGTGCTTATTCTACTCTCAACTATCACCAAGCCAATCCTCCTCAAACTCTTCCAAAGAACTAAATGTGAGTGAACATTTCCAAACTCATTCTAAAAGGCCAGCATTACCCTGATATCAAAACCGAACAAAGATATCACAAAAAAAGAAAGCTACAGCAATAAACCTAATGAATACTGATTTTTTTACTCTTAAAAAAATACTAGCAAACCAAATTCAACAGCAGTCTATATGCTGTTGTACTGCAGAATCTAATACTCCTGGGTATTTTTGTTATAGTAGCCAAAACTAAGATATCCATTCTATCCTCACATGCTAATAGACTCTAATCCCCTACACCTTGATTTGGTTTTCTCTACAATACAAATATCCATCTAGCATATATTTAACTCACTAGTTTCTCATCTGGTTTCCTCAGTTAGAACATAAGCTCCCTGAACGCAGGGCTTTGTTCCCCAGCAAATAGAATAGTACCTGGCACAGAGCAGAATGCTCAATAAATACCTGCTGAATGAACAAGATGAAGACCACCATTAAAGGTATACTAAAAGACTTTAAAGCACTACTGAGAAAAACGAAAGGCCTAAATGAATGGAGAGGTATATTGTGTTCAAGGATCAAAGGACTCAATGTTGCTATCAATTTTCTTTAAATTAATCTATAGAATCAATACAACCCTAAACAAAATCCCAGCAGCCTTTTCTGTATAAAGTAACAATTTTTTTTTTTTTTTTTTTTTTTGAGACAGTCTTGCTCTATCATCCAAGCTGGAGTCCAGCAGCACAGTCGATGGCTCACTGCAACCTCAACCTCCTGGGCTCAAGCAATCCTCCCATCTCAGCCTCCCGAGTAGCTAGGATCACAAGGGCATGCCACCATGTCTGGCTAATTTTTTTCTATTTTTTTGGAGAGCCAAAGGCCTCGCTATATTGCCACTACACTTCAACCTGGTCAATACAGCAAGACCTCGTATCAGTATAAAAAAATTTTTTTTTGCTTCTTGATTGTGGTGATTACAAGAATGTTTAGGTTTGTCAAAACCTAATCTGCATACTTAAATTGGGCAGATTTTAATATAAATACATTATACCCCAATAAAAATCAATTTTAAAAAATATACATCAAAAACTGGAACCCAACAACAAAATACCTAAAGAACACTACATAAAACAGCTCATAGAGTATTCTGCATACCTTTAAAAAATAACAGGGGCCAGCTAAAGTGGCTCATGCCTGTAATCCTAGTACTTTGGAAGGTCAAAGGAGGAGGATCACTTAAGCCCAGGAGTTCAAGACCAGCCTGGGCAACAAAGTCGGATCCTATCTCTGCAAAAATAAATGACAACAATAATAATAGGAAATTGTCTGCACTTAGGTAAAATGAACTAGTTTGAAGCAGGCCAATATTCTTGCTAAGAACAACTTAAAAAGCTAAATAAATTATAAAAATCATATTTTTAAAGGCAGTGAAGAGCTGTGAAAGCATGGGAAAGAAGAAGGTCTAAAATTCCAGTGATGAGAGAATCTTTTTTTTTTTTTTTTTTTTGAGATGGAGTCTTGCTCCGTCACCCAGGCTGGAGTGCAGTGGCACGATCTTGGCTCACTGCAACCTCCACCTCAGAGATGGGGAGAATATTTTAAGGGTATTTAGATGACCAGCATCTGTCTTTTCCCTGGGAGTATTTCCTAATTATTGCTTGGGCTAGAGGCTGAAAACTGAGGCCTGACCTGTGTAAAATATTGTTGCTGAGGAACACAGAAGCCAGGACAGCTTTTGGTGTTCACACAGGGCTGGAATAACAAAACCAGGAGACTAATTCTCCTAAAAAGATTCGCGCAAGGACCTCAAGCTTAAAGCTGGTATCTCCCCTCAGCATATTTGCTGAATTTTAAAACCGTGCAGGGTAAAAGGCTGCAAGGTTAACTAAAAAACTTTGAAAAGCAAAGTGCAATTTCCTACCTTTGGCATTGATCAAGGGACAAGACCAACAGGCTTTGAAATGAAAGCCTTAGAAGACAACATCTGAAAAAACAAGGAAAAATAAGGATAGCAAACTATTAAAATAGCAACCCAGCCTCCACATAATTTAAGATGATGGGCTCCTGATACGGGTTGGATGTTTGTCCCCTCCAAATCTCATGATGAAATGTAAATGTAATTCCCAATGCTGGAAGTTGGGCCCAGTAGGAGGCAATCGGATCATGGGGGCAGATCCCTCATGAATGGTTTAGTACCATCTCCTCAGTAATAAGTGAGTTCACACAAGATCTGGTTGTTGAAAAGTCTGGGACCTGCCCCACCTTGCTCTCTTGCTCCCACTCTTGCCATGTGATGCACCTGCTCTCCCTTCACTTTCAGCTATGACTAGAAACTTACTAAGCCGCACTATAAGCAGATGCCAGCACCATGCTTCCTATACACTTTGGAGAACCGTAAGCCAATTAAGCTTCTTTTCTTTATAAATTACCCAGTCTCAGGTATTCTTTTACAGTAATGCAAACAGACTAATACAGCTCCCTAGTCTATCTGCATAGAAAATGAACTTCCCCTTCCCCAACCCCGCTCCCAACCTGGCAAAATGTACCATTACCTGGTAATGCTTACTTAATTTTTTTACTACACAATGCCTGGCATTCAATCAAAAATTATGAGGCATAAACAAAACAGTCAACAGACTTGACCTAACTGACATTTGTAAAACACTCCACCTAACAAAAAAACACACATTCTTTTCAACTGCACATGAAGAACACTTACCATGATAGAATATACTCTAGGCCATAAAATAAATCCGAATAAATTTAAAATTATCTCATTACAATGGAATTAAATTAAAAATAACAATGATCTCTGGAAAATCCTCAAATATTTGAAAACTTAATAGACTGTGGTGGGAGGTTCTCTTGAGCCTGAGATGTCAACGCTGTGGTGAGCCATGATTGTGCCACTGCACTCAAGCCTAGGGAACGGAGTGAGACCCAGTCTCAAAAAAATAAAAATAAAAAATTAGCCAGGCATGGTGGCACATGCCTGCAGTCCCAGCTACTCAGAAGGCCGAGGTGGGAGGATCACTTGAGCCTGAGAGGTCAAGGCTGCAATGGGCCATGATCACGCCACTGTACTGCCTGAGCAGTAGTGAGACCTTGTCTCAAAAAACAAATAAATAAATTATAAACAATTAAAGGGAAGTTTATAGCATGCTTACATTAGAAAAGAAAAAAGGTCACAAATCAATGACCTCAGCTTCTATCTTAAGAAACCAGAAAAAGAAAACAAATTAAACCCAAAAGTAAGCTGAGGAAAGGAAATAAAGACCAGGGCAGAAATAAGAAAACTACAGGCAGTCAATTAAACTAAAAGTTAACTTTTCAAGAACCTCAATAAACTTAATAAACTTCTAGCCAGACTAATCAGGGAGAAGGGGAGCAGAGACAAATTACTAGTATTGGGAATGATACTAAATTTCTACAGGTTATACAGATATTAGACTCATTACACTTTCTACAGATATTAAAAGAACAATAATAGAGTATTATAAGCAACTTTTTGCCAATGAATGCAACAAGTTAAATGAAATGGATAAGTTCCTTGGAAAACTTAGCAGGCATGTGAAGAGACAGAACAATACAACCATATGGCCCAATAACCAACAGAAAAACAAACAAGATAAACAGACCAATAGATGATGCCGATATTGGAAAAGACAAGCATTTAAATAACTATAATTAGTATGTTCAAGAGAACTGGAGTCTATTACAAGTCTATAAAACAAGATCAAAGGAATACTCTAAAACTCAAAACCACAATGTAAAATTAAGAACATAAAAGATTAGTTTTGACAAAAAAGAGAAGACAGTTTTGGCATACTGGAAGGCAGGTCAATGGAAAATATCCAAACAGAAAAAAAAAATTTTTTCAACATGTGGAACATGATAATTAAGTTTAATATATGTGTAATTAGGATCTAAAAAGAAAAAAGGGGCAGAATATATGAGAAGGTGATAACAGAACTTTCCAAAACTAAAAGGCATCCAGCCAGATTCCAAAAACTCTATAAACAGAAAGCGACAAAGAAAACCACATCTGAACACATCATAGTCAAAGTGCTTTAAAAGTAAGACAGAGAGTCTTAAAAGCAGCCAAAGAAAAATAAAAGACACATTATCCTCAGCAAGAATATAGCTAATATATTGCCTTCAATAAAACTGGTAGCTGACTTCAATAAAAAGAAATGAAGACAGAAAGCAACCAAACATTCTTAATGTGTTGAAAGAAAGTAACTACCAACTTAGAACTTTATAGCCAGTGAAAACACACTTCAGGCCAGACACAGTGGCTCAGGACTGTAATCCTAGCACTTTGGGAGGCCAAGGTGGGCAGATCACTTGAGGCCATGAGTTTGGAGACCCACATGGCCAACATGGCAAAATCCTATCTCTACTAAAAATACAAAAAATTTAGCTGGATATGGTAGCACATGCCTGTAATCCCAGCTACTCAGGAGGCTGTGGCATGAGAATCATTTGAACCCAGGAGGCAGAAGCTGCAGTGAGCTCAGATCACACCACTGCACTCCAGCCTAGGCAACAGAACAAGACCGTCTCAAAAAAAAAACAAAAACAAAACCAAAAACCACTTCAAAAAAGCTGAAACTGCTGTGCATGGTGGCTCACACCTATACCCAGCACTTTGGGAGGCCAAGGTCAGGGGATCTCTTAAGCCCAGGAGTTCAAGAACAGCCGGGGCAACATGACAAGATCCTGCCTGTACAAAAAATTTAAAAATTAGCTGGGCATGGTGGCATGTGCCTGTGGTTCCAGCTACTGAGGAGGCTGAGGTGAAGGATTGCCTGAGCCCAAAAGGTTGAGGCCACAGTGAGCCATGTTCGTACCACTACACTCCAGCCTGGGTGCCAGAGTGAGACCTTGTCTCAAAAAAAAAAAAAAGGGTGAAATTGAGATATTTTCAGAGAAACAAAAATAGAAAAAAATCACTGATAGTAGGTAGGCCAGTATCAAAATGCATGATATGGGGAAGTGACAGTATTATTATTCTAAAAATTGAAAACAACTTCAATGTCCAACAGAATATTGATAAGTAAATTACTACAGAGATGAGAATGTTACATACCTACTAAAAATAATCACAGAGCAGAAAAATACTGACATGAAAATATGTTGATGATTCACTGTTAACTGAACAGCTTGCACTACAGTGGACTGCATTATGAGCCCATAACATCATATAAGTATACATATACTTACGTAATGGCTCAACAAAATGCAGGAAGCAGATAGCTAATCAAGAAGATTAACAACAGCACTCTTGGTGGTATGACATCCAATGATATTGTTTTAATTTTTTTTTTTTTTTTTTTGAGACTGAGTCTTCATCTGTCGCACAGGCTGGAGTGCAACGGTGTGATCTCTGCTCACTGCAACCTCTGCCTCCTGGGTTCAAGCGGTTCTCCTGCCTTAGCCGCCCAAGTAGCTGGGATTACAGGCACCCGCCACCATGCCCCGCTAATTTTTGTATTTTTAGTAGAGACAGGATTTCACCATGTTGGCCAGGCTGGTCTCGAACTCCTGACCTCAAGTGATCCACCCACCTCGGCCTCCCAAAGTGCTGGGATTACAGGTGTGAGCCACTGTGCCCGGCCTAAAATGTAATCTATGCTTTCTTAGTGTTTCCCAAGTTTTCTACATTAGGGATGTGCTATTTTTTAATTGGGGGTAAGAGACAAGGGGAGAGGAGGGGAGGGGGGAAGGGAGAAAGGCAACTCTCTACATTAAACCATATTTTAATACAAATGATAAGTTCTTAGCTAGGCATATGGTCTAACCTTTATTGGTATATCCCCCACGTGTGCTTTTTAATTTTTTTTTAATACCAAAACCTGCCAACATGAATCAACCTGTACTTTCATTTTCCACTATTTGGACCTTGAGAGCTTGCTCGAAGGTTCTAGCAGGGGAGCGCAGCTACTCGTACACCCTTGACCCAAGACCAGTCCTCCTCTATTTGGGATGGTCGTCCTCTTCGACCGACCGAGCACGCAGCTTCAGCTTCGGGAGGGACGCACATTGAGCGGTGAGGGAGGAAGGGGACACCTGCCGAGCCAGCCAGATGAGCTGAATCAACCCTGGGGATCAATGGGGTAAAAATGGGGTAACAGCCAGATAGCCCTCACATTCAGTTTTCCACTATTTGGGATGAGAATTAAAAATGTTAAGTACCTGAATGTGACCTCTTTGAAAAAGAAACTTAATATTCGTCATTATTAATGTAAAAAATGAAAATGTTTCTGAAAAATGAAAAGCAAATTATATCCGAAACAGCATACTTTAAAAGACAAAGTAATTCATAAAATTTCATTTTTCACAGGTGATTTCTGTAGACTTCTAAGACTTAAAATTAACAGAATTACACCTCTGTGAAATATCCAACTAAAGTAATAACTCACAGTTGAGGCTCTAAGTTTAAATAATTTAACATTTGCATAATCAAAAAAATGGAAAAAACCAGAAATCTCTTTATCCACCTATTTCACAGAAGTTACACCTAACAGGGCTTTTAACAAACGGTTGTAAAGCAACCTGTAAATATAAATGCCATTATGTAATTATAGTCAATTAGTAACAATTACATTGCTCTGACACTTGAGTGTTCTATAAATAATTCATACGACTCCATCTAGAATTTTTGATTCAGAAAAGGAGAAAATGCAACAGCCATTGGTGTAATGCCTACAAGGAACTTAAAAAATATTTTACTTTATGCATCTGTAAAAAACTATAAGGAAACAAATAAACATCAAAAGGTTTAGCTACAATGCAGAACTTTGACTTTCCCCCACAATGTTGTTTTATTAAAATAGTCACAGTAAATAAATGCTTTATTTGACACAGCACTAGAAGTAAAAATGTGGGGAAGAGGTGACGTAAAATATATGCTTCAAGATTGAGATAAGAGGAAATAATTTTCTTTTAATATTAACACTGGCTGACATATTTGATGGTAGACAACAGTTAACTGACAGGATTTAATTTCCTAATTTTTCTAGCAATCCTGAAATGATTAAAGAGGCTGTATTATAATTATCAAATAAAACATCAAATGGTTCTTTCCAGTGGGAAAGCTTAAAAAAAAACTACTGAAACAGCTATCAGTCTCACAGATGCCTGATAAAAGAGCGTAACAACTCCTTACATTATCAAGAGCTAAGATCTGAGCTAAGTTTCCTTTCTTAACTAATTTAAAGGTTGAGATACATATTCTCCCTCAAAACCCCATGCCTCTCCCCCAACCAAAAAAAAAAAAACAAAAAAAACCCAGAAATTTTCTTATAAAATCTGTCATTTTCTACCTTGTGTTATAATGTCTATGCTTTTCAGTTGGGCACGGTGGCTCACACCTGTAATCTCAGCACTTTGGGAGGCCGAGGTGGGCGGATCACCTGAGGTCAGCAATTTGAGACCAGTCCGCCAACATGGAGAAACACCGTGCCTACTAAAAATACAAAGATTAGCCGGGTGTGGTGGCAGATACCCGTAATCCCAGCTACTCTTGGGGGGCTGAGGCAGGAGAATCACTTTAACCAAGGAGGCGGAGGTTGCAGTGGGCTGAGATCACGCCACTGCACTCCAGCCCGGGTGACAGAGCGAGACTCTGTCTCAAACAATAATAATAATACTACTAATAATAATGTCTACACTGTTTTAACCATACTAGATTTCAAAACCACTGAAGGCAGGGTCAATTATACTGCATCTTTCTAGGTATCTCCCATAGTAAATAGTCTTGATCAATACTCTGAACTTTTTGCAAACTCTATCAGCTAAAAAGAATTAAGCTTTGGTAATTCTTTGTAACCTGGTTTAAAACAAACCCTCTGGAACTATTAGAGAACCAGAGGGATGGATGGAGGAGAGGGTAGTGCATATTAGTTGTTTGTTGTCAGTTAAGCAAAAGCCAGACCAAAGAGCCTCTTCTCTCCTTTTCCCTTCAAAAGCTAAATTTTATCCAAGTCAGTATCAGTGTCCCTTAGTTAAGGACAGTCTGCTTAGGTTCACTTCAGAGGAGCTCAAGAGGCTGCTGTAATCTACGAGGCTTTCGTAGGAGTCTGCAAGCAAGTACAGAAGGAAAAAAAATCAAAGTTTAACCCATAGGCTATCGATCAAGTCAAAAGCCAAAGAAAACTCTAAAACTTGGACTCTACAGAGTCCTATAAAATTCATGGAATCCAAGCACTTTTTGGGTTTTGTTTAAAACAGGGTGTCACTCTGTCACCAAGGCTGAACTCCTGAGTTCAAGTGATCCTTCCACCTCAGCCTCCCAATTAGCTGGAACTACGGCACGCACCACCCCATCTGGCTAATTTTTTTTAAAAAAATTTTGTAGCAAAGAGGTCTCACTATGTTGCCCAGGCTGGTCCTGAACTCCTGAGCTCAAGCCGTTCTCCCACCTCGGCCGCTCGAAGTTTACAGTGAATTAAATCTATACCAGATAAAACTCACATCAGTATGACCTCCCTTCAAACTCTGCAAATGCCTCCATAACAATTGGCCCCTCACTAGTGAAAAGATGCGTATGACCTATGGTCTATATCACATGTTAAGCTTTCTGACAGGCTCCAAGTCATGTCCCTGTCCTGTAGGTAATAACACAGCCCATACTAGAGGCAAAATGGCAAAGCAGATGATCATTCAAGATGATTCCGTTTTCAAGGCTGAAAAGGACATATTTGCAAATGCACAGAAAAAGATCTAGAAGATCATACAGTGGTGTTAGTAGTGTTACCCTTCAGTCAAAGGTGTGAGAGTAGCTGCGCTCTCCAGATTCCTCTGGGGAGGAATGTGAGCTAGAAGTGGATGTAAAGGGGTTGTCACTTATTATATATACACTGTATTGTTTTAACTTTTTATGACCATCAATTTACTTCTGTACTTTTAAAAATAAGAGTCCCAGCTACTTGGGAGGCTGAGGCAGGAGAATCTCTTGAAACTGGGAGGCGGAGGTTGCAATGAGCCAAGATCGTGCCACTGCACTCCGGCCTGGTGACAGAGCAAGACTCCGTCTCCAAAAAAAAAAAAAAAAAATTGAAATGTAATTCCATTTTTTAAAAAGATTGAATGGACCCACATGGAATTCAAATGAAAAATAAGCGACACTTTGCATAAGTCTATTAGAAAAACCTACATATCAAACAGAAATAATACAAGTATACTATCCTACAAAATAAAAAGGAATACTGGTAATATTACAAAAATGCCCACAGCAACTGCAATCCATTACTCACTATTCACTACTTTGATTACACAATATTAGTCACCAGGGGGAGTTTGAGGGTCCCCTCCCAAAATTATATCTCATCTAACAGCTGCCTGTGCAGTCTTAACCTCATTAAACAGGTTTTCAACAATCCACAGTACTAAAAAAATGTTCATTTTGTACACTCTTTTTTCATGAGAAACAACCAGACACACACACACACACAGCCCAACTTACATTTCACTGGGGTTCATGTTTGATTTCCTCAAAAGAAAGAAAAGTTTCCCAACCTGAAAAGCAAACTAACCTGGACAATCAAGTTTACTAGCACTTTAAGGGAATGTTCACATCCTCCTCACGTTTGTCATGAAACTCTGGGGTTAAGTAAAATTTTACCCATCTGTGACTCCTGAAAAAAAGAGGAGGGGGAAACACGAACTACACTCTGAAAGCAGCATAATCCAGCCATAATGCCAAATGTAAACAGTCATTATATATTTTAGCAAGGCAAGATATAACTAAACATCTTTAAAAGATAAATGCCTGTGACCTCTACAATCTTAAAAATTAAAGTGTAAATAGTCATAAAATGTATCCCAAACTTCCTTTTTAGTTGATTTTCCTAAAAAATATGAAAAGCAATCATATTGAAAATGACTCAAATCACCATAAATTAGGCAACAAAAATCACACAAATTATTTGGGGAGGAGGATTTTTGTTTAATCCAGTTCATGAGTCCATAATATACACAAAAATGTGAAAACATGAAGACATACACATAATACATCTCATTTCCCACCATTCGCTCAGACTGTTTCTCCCTCTCCTCTATTGTTACTAGTTTTCTAAATCCTCCCATAATTTCTTTATATAAAGAGCAAACATAAATTTGTATTATTACACCTCGCCCTTAAGATGTAACACACTGTTCACAAAGTACTACTACACCTTGCTTTTTTCACTTCATAATTTTTGCGATCTTTCCATGTTAGTACGTAGAAAGCTTCCTTATTTTTTCATAACTGATTATGCTCAGCTTTAGAACATTTTCAGTCTGCTTTCTTCAGGCTAACTTTTTTTTTTTAACTTCTTTATTATTATACTTTAAGTTCTAGGGTACATGTGCACGAAGTGCAGGTTTGTCACATATGTATACATGTGCCATGTTGGTGTGCTGCACCCATTAACTCGTCGTTCACATTAGGTATTTCTCCTAATGCTACAGGCTAACCTTTCAAGACATTCTGTTCAGCCAACCACTTAACACTAGAATTAATTTCCTTCCCCCAAGATTTGAAAACCAATCAGATTTGAGGTGTCCCAAGGGATAAGTTTCAGAGAAAGCAAGTCATTATCTAAATTACATCCTTTTAAGAATGTTTATTTTCAAACAGGTAGAGGGGAATATTGCACAATTTTCTCCTCTAATCGCTTAAAGCTACAAATCAGAACGCAATCTTCAAAGTGAAATTACCTTTGATTTGGGGGGATCAGCGTTATAGTCAAATCAACGACTGTAAAAGTTTACTTCTTGTGCTTTTCTTCCACTGTAAAAAATTTTTTATTTTTTAAAGAAGGCTAGAAAGCCTTAAAGTCTAATAGCATGGCATTCTAACAGCAGGAAACCACAACCTGATTTGATCTTTCATCTGCCAGGTCAGAGACTGAGGCTTTTATCTTGCAGAATTAGGCTCACCTACCACCAACAAGAGGACCTCTACAAAGGTGCACTTTCAAAGAATATAAACTCTGCGGCGCTGCGTGTAGGAAATTACACTCCAGGGGCCAGAGCGCCAGAGCCAACTCCTGAAAACCCAGCTTCACTGGCGGAAAGAAATCTACAAACGCCAGCGGCGGTGACAGGGAACGGGAAGCGCGGGTGGAGGGAAGAAGAGAAACCGAGCGCCTCGCCGCCAACCCTCGAACCCGCGCGCGGTCGCTGGAGTCAGACGCTAAGAGCCGCGCGCTGCCCAGGGACGGAACCCCGGAACCACGACCACTAACGGAACCAGCCCGCGGCCGGCAACGGCGGCCGTTCGGACTGTGGACCGCGGCACGCGGGCCGGGCGCCGGGAGGGCGGGGGTTCCCCGGAGGAGCTGGCCGCCCCGGCGCCCCATTGGGCGCTGCTCCAAACGTGCCCGAGTGGTGACAGGAATAAAGTGGGTCACAAGGCCTAGCGGGTCCCCAGCGAAAGCTCTCTCGGCACCCAGTCCCCGGCTTTCCCCGCCTCCCAGCTGCTGGAATCGGCCGCAGCTCCTGGCGCCCTCAAGCCGCCCGGCCCCGCCGTGCACCCCACTCCCGCCCCTGCCCCGCAGGTAACCCCAGCTGTCCCAGAGGGCCTCTCAGGCAGGGCGGGCCTCGGCCCGAAGTCCCGGGAAAAGACGCACTAGAACGAGACGCCAAACTTGGGCTTCAGCTCCCGCCTTCCCCACCCTTGGCCGCCGCCCCCCGGCCCCACACACGCCGCCCCCCGCTCCCTCCCCTTCCCCGCGCCCTCACCGTGTGGCTTGCGGCTGCTCCGGCTTCTTCCCTCCCCCACCCAGGTCTCCCGCTGCGATGACTCGGAACCACTACCCCGCCTGTGTTCAGGAGGCGCCGCGGCTCCCACCTCCAGCAGCACCTGGGGCTGTGAGTGGCGCCCCCCACCCACCCCCCAAAAAATTCGCCGCTCCTGTGGCCAGCTCCTCCTCCCCCTCCCTTCCCCTCCTCCACCAGCCCGGGAGCGCGCATGCGCCGCCGAGGAAGCCAACGGGCGCACGGCAGGCCCTGGGCCCACCGGGCGGGCGCCTCTCACCGGGAGCGCTCGCGGCGGCGGCCAGATTTCCTTCGCGCTCTCGCTCTCCGGGGTTTCCTTTTTTAAACCGGCAGCCGCAAGCCGAGTCCGTGATTGCGCCCCCTCCCGGCGCATGCGTCGTCAGCGAACCCGCGGGCTCCGACGGCCGGCGGAGGCTCTGCGCTCGCCCCTCCCCTCACTCTCCCTTTCCCCGGCGCGGCTCGGTGCGCATGCGACTTGCCCCGTTAGGCAGCACGGAGCCGCGCCAGGGGATCCCGGACGCCCGAAGAAACTCCCGCTCCCCTTGGGCCGAAACCTGGCTCTGCAGGCGCACCGTTCCCTGCCCCGGCCGGGAATTACGCCGGTTACTAGAAAGCCGGGGAGGCGGGGCCTGGTCGGGTAGAGGGCGCGGCCGGCCGGCAGAGCGCTAGCCTTAGGTCCTGGAGGCTCTTTGGCTTTCCCCCCGTATGCCGGGGGCGAGGAGGAGGAGGGAGAGCTTCCTGCCGGATGAGGGATCCGGAGGCCAGAAAGGGAACCCGCTCTCCCTTCCAAAGCAAAACACTGCCGACGCCAGGTTAGATTTTTCGGGTGTTGGCAGGAGACTTTTTCCCCCAGTGACATCACTCGCGTTTCCTCTCCTGGTGCTGGGAGAGAAGAGTTGCAAAGGCGCCTGGACCGCCAGTAACATCCTCTCCCATCTCCTGAAGGATCGCGGCTTGGGTTGCTTCTTCTTGGTGGGTGGGCCTGGGGAAGACAGGGCATGCGCCCTCGGCCGGAGGAGGGAAGCGAAAGGAGGTCGGGATTTATTTGCTCATTTGGAGATTTTCCCCTGGCCTTTTATTAAAAACTAAGTGACAGTGTAATGGAAGATGCGGAATGAAGCATCAGAAATAAACCAGGACTCTAATTTGCATGGATTTCCTCGTTGGAACAACGTGTGACTACTAATCTTCAGGAAATTACTTCCCTTGATGCGTTAAGGCACATTTGGTCCACATGAGAAAGCACATTTCAGTGCTTCTACTGGAAAAGAGATCTTTACAGTCTTAATTCCTAGTAATTCCTATGTTTTAATGAATACCCTTTGGATTTGAAATAAAAGCCATCTTCTTGTTTCAAAAAATGCACTTTTCTGGCCATAAAATCCTCGCTTTAAAGTAACAGTCACCTCAGTAAACATTTTCAATTCTTGCTGTATGCTCTGGGGAAAAGAACATCAAACTGAAGCGCTTATTCAGATCCTTGATCCTTCACCTAAAGATTTTTCTTTCAGGAGTGGGAAAACATGATTTACCCCATCATATAGCAGAAGATATTTTGGTCGACATTTTTGCCTGTTCAGCATTCATTCCCTACTCCGATAATTTCCTTTGAAGAACTATCATTTATCCACTCTCAGTCCATATGGTCTGAACAGGACACAAGGGGAAGGCATATTTGAGTTTAATCCTCGATTGCAAACTACTGTTCCTAAGAAGGGTGTTACCTCTTTACCAATGGGTTTAAATCTTGGAGAATGGAGACCTGGAGCCATCTTTCCACACGTGAATTCTAAGAAAGAAGGCAACATGGAAAAAAAGCAGATTTGAAGACAGAGGTTTGGCCTGAAGACATGTTTGAGGCCCAGAAACAAATGTGGATTAGATTCCTCTGGAAATTTCGTTAAACCAGTCAGTAAATTCTTGCATCTGTTTTATTGCTTAAACCAGTGAGAGATTTTCTTTCACATGCAATCAAGAGTCCCGACTGACAAGAGGTAGGTAGCAAGACAGGAGGCAAAGTTAATAATACTGATAAGGTAGGTTGCAGCCAGACAAGAGAGGGTTTGAATGCTTTCTCTAGGATGGATTTTTGAATTTTATTCTAGAGCCACTGATCCCTCCTTATATTCCCCGTCATCTAGAACATATTATCTTCAAAATACCTTTGCCCTTTTTAATGATTTCATTGTCCTCTCAGTCACCAAGATCAAACCATGTCCATCTTTGACTCCTCCCTCTTTCACTGCATTTAATTATTTACCAAGACCTGTTGATAATCCCCCGTTTTTCTGCTCAGTCCTCTCTCACTGCTTGAACATTTCCCACGGTTCAGTTCACAGCTTCTCCTCCGACATTCTCTCCAAGAAAAAAAATATATACTGGATATGTCTTTTTTTTTTTTTTTGAGACAGAGTCTTGCTCTGTTGCCCAGCTGGAGTACAGTGGCATGATCTCAGCTCACTGCAACCTCTGCCTCCCGGGTTCAAGCAATTCTTCTGCTGCAGCCTTCCAAGTAGCTGTGATTACAGACTGCCACCACCACACCAGCTAATTTTTGTATTTTTAGTAGAGATGGGGTTCCACCATGTTGGCCAGGCTGGTCTTGAACTCCTGGCCTCAAGTGATCCACCCACCTCAGCCACCCAAAGTGCTGGGATTACAGGCGCGAGCCACTGTACCCAGCCTGTGTTGGATATTTCCAATAGCTTTTCCAACTTCCAGATCCCACATTTCCATAAAACAAAAATCCTGCCTCATAGTTTCACAGATCTTAAATTTATATTCCATAGCCTTAAACACAATTTCAGATATTCTGTTCACTCTTTCTTGTGAACCTTGCTGTCATTTAAACTGAGTATTTCCAACTCCTCTGTCAACTGATTTCCCCCACTTGGTAGGCAACGTATCATAGTGGTTAAGAGTACAAAATTAGGATCTTAACTGCCTGGATTTAAATCATAGCTTCACCATTAATATTCTGCATGACTTTAAGCAAGTTATTTCCTGTTCTTTAATTTCCTCATCTGTAAAATGGGATAATTACAATCCTATCTCATAGCGTAACTGAGACAGTGTGTGTATCTGTATGTGTGTCTGTGTGTGTGTAATTTTATCTGGTACATAAGAAATCCCATAGAATGTTGGCTATTCTTGTCAATGATGTTCCTTTTTGGGTAATTTTCATGTCTCTTTTTCTCTAATTCTTGCCCTAACTCCTATGTCCCATCAGTCACAAAGTCATATCTATCCTTTCATAGTAACTCATCCATTCATTGACATTCCTAGTTTTACTACCATACTTTAAGGTGAATTGGAGAACAGGAAGCTTTAAGATATGCTTAATAGAGAATATAAGGTTAAGTTTTTTTTAAAGCTTGCATCGTTTATTCAGTTACTCATATTCTTTCTAATCCCTTTAAAACAGAACTACAAAACCTTGCCTCATAGTTGAGGTAGTATTATAGACTTTGTGGTCAAAACTCTTGGCTTAAATTCTGACTAATGCTGAGAGATAGTGAGCAAATCAAGTAATTCCTCTGAGCTTCAGGTACTTATCTGTAAAGTTACAGGACTAGGCATTTCAAAGAACTGTGATGATCAAAGGTAAATTAAACTGCTACATAAAGGCTAGGTGGTGATGATGGTGGTTGTAAATCTTTACAATTTCTTGTTAGAACCCTAGGAATAGTTTAAATGACTCACAGATTTTTAACTCCAGCCTTTACTTGTCCCTTGGGCTCTATACACACATGTCTGGTTATCTACCTGATGTCTCTTCTTGTGTATCACAAATATCTTGGATGCTTCCTTCAATCTATTCTCCACAGAGCAGTCAAATTATTTTGAAAATATAAATGAAGTCACGTTATTTTCTTCTAAAACCCCTTTTGTCATTTCCCATTACAAACAAATTCCTAATTATGGTCACAATAACCTGTTTGATCTGGCCCCTCCCTACCTCTCCAATCTCATGTCTTACCATTTTTTTCCTTTTCCTTTAACACTCTAACCCAGAAACTGCCTTTCATTTCCTTGCTAATTTCTCTCTGCTCTCAGGCTTTCATGCATGCCGTGCCCTTGCCTGGACCCCTCCTACCTTTTCTCATGGCTGGCTCCTTCTCAACCATCACATCTCAAAGATCTAACTACCCTATTTAAGGAGGTCTCCCTCCAACATCCCACCTGCCCCCGCCACCACCAATAATATCCAAAGTTATTCTCTATTAGTGTCCAGTTTCCCCCATACTACTTGTTAAGTTTAAATTATGTATATATTAGTTATATGTATGTATTTGTTTTCTTTTTTTTTTTTTGAGACGGACTCTCGCTCTGTTGCCCAGGCTGGAGTGCAGTGGCGCAATCTCGGCTCACTGCAAGCTCCGCCTCCCGGGTTCACGCCATTCTCCTGCCTCAGCCTCCCCGAGTAGCTGGGACTACAGGGGCCCGCCACCACGCCTGGCTAATTTTTTTGTATTTTTAGTAGAGACGGGGTTTCACCGTGGTCTCAATCTCCTGACCTCGTGATCCACCCACCTCGGCCTCCCAAAGTGCTGGGATTACAAGCGTGAGCCACTGCGCCCGGCCTGTTTTCTTATTAACTATTTTCCCTACCATCACAAGATAAACTCCAGAAGGGCGAGAACCATGTGTTTTCTTTGCCACTATATGTGTAGCATCCATTTCAATACCTCAGGTGAGCTGGGTAGAGTGACACATACATGTAGTTCCAGCTGAGCCGGGAGGATTGCTGGAGCCCAGGAGTTAAGGAACAGCCTGGGCAATGTAGCAAGACCCCATCACTAAAATAAATTAATTAAAATTTAAAAATAAAAACCAGGCTGGGTGTGGTAGCTCACACCTGTAATCCCAGCACTTTGGGAGGCCAAGGCAGGCAGATCACTTGAGGTCAGGAGTTTGAGACCAGCCTGACCAACATGGTGAAACCCTGTCTCTACTAAAAATGCAAAAAAATTAGCTGGGTGTGGTGGTGCACAGCTATAGTCCTAGCAACCTGGGAGGCTCAGGCAGGAAAATCACTTGAACCTGGGAGGCAGAGTCTGCAGTGAGCCCAGTTCGTGCTGCTGCACTCCAGCCTGGGTGACAGAGCAAGAGTCAGTCGAGGCAGGATAATCACTTGAACCTGGGAGGCAGAGGCTGCAGTAAGCCCAGATGGCGCTGCTGCACTCCAGCCAGGGTGACAGAGCAAGTCCGTCTCAAACAAACAAAACCACCAATGCCTGAGGTGAATGAATGATTTAATGAGTGAATGAAATGCCAGAAGGAAGATTTTTAGGATCATCTTTGTCCTAAATTATGACTGTAGGCAGATTATTGTCAAGGGGTAGCCTTAGTAAATGTGCATGGAAGTGTGTCCAGAATTTATTCCTTCCAGTGGGTTCTTGGTCTCACTGACTTCAAGAATGAAGCCACGGACCCTTGCGGTGAGTGTTACAGCTCTTAAAGATGGTGTGTCTGGAGTTTGTTCCTTCAGATGTTCAGATGTGTCCAGAGTTTCTTCCTTCCGGTGGGTTTGTGGTCTTGCTGACTTCAGGAGTGAAGCCACAGATCTTCACAGTGAGTGTTACAGCTCATAAAGGTAGTGTGGACCCAAAGAGTGAGCAGCAGCAAGAGTTATGGTTAAGAGTGAAAGAACAAAGCTTCCACAGTGTAGAAGGGGGCCCCAGCAGGTTTCTACTGCTGGCTTGGGTGGCCAGCTTTTATTCCCTTATTTGGCCCTGCCCACATCCTGCTGATTGGTCCATTTTACAAAGCACTGATTGGTCCATTTTACAGAGCGCTGATGGTGTGTTTACAATCCTTTAGATACAGAATGCTGATTGGTACGTTTTTACAGAGTGCTGACTGGTGCCTTTACAATCCTTTAGCTAGACACAGAGCACTGATTGGTGCATTTACAATCCTTTAGCTAGACACAAAAGTTCTCCAAGTCCCCACCCAACCCAGAAGCCCAGCTGGCTTCACCTTTCAAAAGTACAAAGGAGAAAGAAACTAAAATCAGTCAGTGAAATATGATGTTCAATTCAAGTATTCAATCACCGTTCTAGTGATTGAATACTTGAGAACCAATAAGAATATGTAACACTAATAGATACAGCTAATACTTGTAAAGAAGATGCTGACTGAAATCTAAAGTAGGGCACCTCACCTTCTAAACAGCTGCCAACATCTAGGGTCAGATACCCACTCCTTCACCCAAGGATGAAAGTTGGACAAAAAGGGATCTACCATAGCCAAAACCTCCAACTCTCTACCCTCAGACCACCTAAATCCAACACTTGGCAAGAGGAAAAACACCTGACAGAATCACTGAAGCCAGGTTCCTGGGGTGTACTATGGTTTTCCCTTTCCTTTTTATGCTTCACCCTACCCCAAGTGAACAAGACTCCAACAGAATCAGCGAGGTGACTATGAGGGAGGGAGAGTGTCATCTCATTCACTATCAAATTTGCTGATATTGCCTTGTACCTACATGAAACAGGAAAAGGAGAAATAGCTGGCCGGGGAGTGGGCTGAAATAAAGCAATCTACAACATCTACCATGTGGTATAGCAAAGATACCAAGGATGTATAAGTGTCTCATGGGTCAATTGATGCTGTGTAGAAAATGCTGTCCAGGTTTGAACTATCTTCACACTGAAGGGGGAAAGAAATTCTAGCAGCAAGAGGCTGGATTTACTTCTGGGAGAGGAAACTAAGAGAGTTAGCAGAGATAGAGCTAAGACTGCTCCATCTCCTGTGTTGATCGAGGGACCGTGCAGTTGGGAAGCTGTTTCAGAGTTTCTAGGAGAACTCAATGTGCCCCATTAAAGAGTGAACATTTGGATGCAGTATTCATTGTACAGTTAAGGGAAATTTATCCCTTTCATCCCTATTCTCTCTCTCAGTCCCTAACATTAGAGGGACAGGCCCTGAAAGTGTTACTGATAGAGGGTCTTGACTGCAAGGTGTCCAGGTTCTTGGCGTTTTGAACTAAGAATTGGACAAAACGCCCAGCAAAGCAAAGAAAGAATAAAGCAACTAAAGAACGAAAGCAGGGATTTATTGAAAACGAAAGTACACTTCACAGTGTGGGAGCAGGCGTGAGCAGTGGCTCAGAATCTTCTCGGGTCCAAATACCCCGTAGAGGCTTCCCATTGGCCACTTCATTTCATGAAGTGGTGGCTTGCAATTGGTCTGAGTGGTTGCCAAAAGCAACCAATCAGAGGCTAAGGTGAAGTTACAAAGTTGCAAACGAACTCTCAGCCAGCAATCAGTGTGATTGGTTGCAGACAGCCAATTTCCCATCTGCCACGCACAGAGGGTGGGGGTCTGCAAAGTAGCCTCTGGTCCTTTTGTTACTTAGGCATGGAAAGTTAGGGTTTTCCTTTAAATCTAGCTCTAGGAAGTTGGCGTGAAACAGCCTTAGGTTCCCTGCCTCCAGACCTTATTCTCCTGCCTCTAAAGGAGAGGGAAAAACTGGTTAAAAACCCCACCTTTCATCTTCAGAGTTGCTTAAGTTACAAGTTCAGCCAGAGAATGTTTGCTTGGAACTGACACTGGAGTGTTCAACTAGACAGACTTAATAACCCACACTGTGGGATGGGTAAAAGAAGATGCTCAGGTTGTCTTTAAAGGATTTACTGTCTACTGCTTCTCAAATTTTAATGTGCATATCACCTGGAGATCTCATTAAAATGAAAATTATGATTCAGTTAGTCTGGGATGGGGCCAGAGATTCTGCATTTCTAACAAGCTCCTTAGGAATGCTGCTGATTCTAGGACCACATTTACCACATTTTGACAAAAAAGGCACTATGAAGTAGAGAAGGGAGATTCAATAGAGCACAGTTGGCAAGAATAGACAAAAATATTAGGATAAAATATCAATTTTTATAAATCAAAAAATGACAATATTGGCAATTAAAAAAACTAACTTTGTACCCCATTGAATATTCATTCAGTAAAATGGGAAACAATATTACATATTAAATAATTTTGCATATCCTGACAAATATTTTTACCCTAGTCAAGTGAGAATGTATACATGAAGCACTGTATGGAAGTAGTAGTGACCTGTGTTGGTAGGCATCAATCAGTCCTTGCTAAAAGAATGTGGCATGCACTTTGCTAAAGAGTGGGGCTGAAATCACAAGCAGTCCGTTCTAACATGATATAATTTTATTATTTTTACAAATGTTAAAGTCTTCAGAACCGTTTGTGGGTAAAAACTTACTGCCACCTGGTGGATCTGAGTTAAGACAAAGGGAAATAGATATCTTTTTTAAGCTCTCCTAAATACTATTATCATTTCCTTTGTTCTTTTAACTTTAAAAAGAAAACAGATAAATATGTATTTACTTTTTAAAAGACTACATTTAGGGAGACTTTCTGCATTTGGTTTCAGTTGGAGGGGAAAATAATGTATATGAATGTTATTTTGATAAATATGGTTATATGCATTAGATGGCATTAGAGTTACATTGTAACTTTAGAAGATGGCTCGTCCTTTCATTTCCACAGCTGTTTTTATCCTGAATAGTAACTTATCCATCCATTTCTGGAAGGTTCAGGAATTGGATAAATAAAACTAGGTAATTACCTCTCTGACGTGTGTGTAATGCTGTAATAAAGACCGCTGTGGGTGACCTCTCTGAACTTTCCTCCATCTAGTCCCAAGATGTATCTCAGAAGAATTTTCCTAATCCTTCCCAGAATTAGATCAATTGATTTTACCTGGTGAAATAAATTCTCATTACCTTACTCAAATGTGTATTTAACTTTCCTTTCACTTCATGGTTCTCTGTAGCCTCTAAGATCCCTAAACCCCCACCAATAGCAAGAAAGAGCCTTTTCTTGACTCAATGTTCAACTGCCTCAATTCTCACCAATTTATTTTTGTAATCTAGGCATTTAAACCTAGTCTAGATTCTCTTACAAATATAAGTGAACATCCATAATGAGAATTATGGATCATGAATCCAAACAAAGTAGAAAAAAATCTGTTACTGAACTATTATATGCTGGATTTGCCAACCTTTCCTCTAAAAGTGATGTTTATTATGCCAAGACGAAACATCCTATAGGCCTTCTGCAGTATACTAATGTATATTTTCTCATGATGAATTCTTCTGTGATTACTGTTAAAACATAGGTCATCCTACAATATATTTTTCTCACCTCTGCTCAGGATTTAGAAACGTACATGGTGTAGTGTTCTAATGAGAATACTTAGTAATTTTCTAACTTAATAGTAACTACTCAGAACAATAATAATGAATAGAGATTTTTTTTTTTTTTTTTTTTTTTTTTTTTTGAGACGGAGTCTCGCTCTGTCACCCAGGCTGGAGTGCAGTGGCGCAATCTCAGCTCACTGCAAGCTCCGCCTCCCGGGTTCACGCCATTCTCCTGCCTCAGCCACTCCGAGTAGCTGGGACTACAGGCGCCCGCCACCACGCCCGGCTAATTTTTTTGTATTTTTAGTAGAGACAGGGTTTCACCGTGGTCTCGATCTCCTGACCAGAGATGTTTTTATGTACTTTTCAGAATCTATTAATTACATTATGCTATTAAGTGGTTAATGTTTTAATAGGTAAGGGATTCCAAAGAAAAAGCATTATTGTCATAAACTTAAAACTTTTTACTTAAGTCTCTAGATTTTAAAATGTGTTGATTTAAATAAAATTTCATGGTTTTCTTTCATTGCTTTAATTCGTAGTTCTCTTTGGAAGTGAGTAAGCACGAAAGGTCTTGTAACATTTATGTTTTTGTCCAACATGAGTTAGAAAAAGGATAAACCACAGAAAAATACTAAAGGCTTAACACAAATTCTGTTTTTTTGTTTTGTTTTGTTTTGAGATGGAGTTTCGCTCTTGTTGCCCAGGCTAGAGTGCAATGGCGCAATATCTGCTCACCACAACCTCTGCCTCCCGGGTTCAAGCGATTCTTCTGCCTCAGTCTCCCAAGTAGCTGGGATTATAGGCATGTGCCATGACACCCAGCTAATTTTTGTATTTTTAGTAGAAACAGAGTTTCTCCATGTTGGTCAGGCTGGTCTTGAACTCCCGACCTCAGGCGATCTGCCCGCTTTGGCCTCCCAAAGTGCTGGGATTACAGGCGTGAGCCACGATGCCCAGCCACTAAATTCTATTTTTTTCAGAGGCAATGAATATTCTGAAATGCCTGAAAATTTTTAAAATGAGACATATATGCCATAATTCTAATACAAAATGAAAATAAAATTAATCTATTTATGACTTTTCTGATCCCTAATTATAAAAGCAGTCATAAGTAAAACATTCAGTACACATATACTAAAAGCTATTTATTGAATATTTCTCTCTATTTGGTATCATTATCACTGTTGGAGTTATCACTGTCATCATGAATAGAAGTGTTTCTAATTGAAGATACCATCATATCTACAATGTCTTTTTTGGGGTTTTCTTCCAAATCAGTCTGTATTGCTCCAACTTCTGCTAGCTTCCATTCAAGTTCTGTAATAAATAACCCATCATTCAGTTAAAAATCTTGAAAAAATGAATAATTTTTCATCTATATGAAACAGGAGTTGACTCTTAGTAATATTACCATATACTTATGATATATTTATTTATAGTTTTTTTTCTTTTTTGAGACAGAGACTCACTCTGTCACCCAAGCTAGAGTGCAGTGGCACAATCTTGGCTCACTGCAACCTCCGCCTCCCAGGTTCAAGTGATTCTCATGCCTCAGCCTCCTGAGTAGCTGCAATTACAGTGCACACCACCATACCCAGCTAAGTTTTGTTATTTTTTTAAGTAGAGTCAGGGTTTCACCATGTTGGCCAGGCTGGTTTCGAACTCCTGACCTCAAGTGATCCCCCTACCTTGGCCTCCCAAAGTGCTGGGATTACAGGCATGAGCCATCACGCCCAGCCTGATGATATCTTTAGAACCGGGTGACAGTAAAAGTGCTACAATATCAAAATACACATTGGATACAGCAAAGTTATACTTAAAGGGAGAAATTATGGTTAAACTGGGTCTTAGTCTGTTTTGTGATAACAGAATACCTGAGACTTGAGTAATTTTTAAAGAACAGAGATTTATTTCTTATACTTCTGGAGGCTGGGAAGTACAAGGTTGAGGGGCCTGCATCAGGTGAGGGCCTTCTTGCTGAGGTTATCCCATGGCAGAATTCAAGTGAGTTAGGGAAGGTGAGTGAGAGAGAGCAAGAGAGGACTGAACTCACTTTTAAAACAAACCCATTCTCATGACAACAACCCCACTTCTGCAATAATGACATTAATCCATTCATAAGGGCAGAGACCTCATGACCTAATCACCTCTTAAGGTCCCACTTCTCAACACTGTTTTACTGGGGATTACTAATTTTGGGGGACACATTCAAATCATACCATTCCACCCCAGCCTTCAAAATTCATGTCTTCTCACGTGCAAAAGACATTCATTCTATCCCAGTAGCCCCCAAAGTCTCAACTTGTTCCAACATCAACTCAAAGGTCCAGAGTCTCATCTAAATCAGATATAGGTAAGACTCAAGACACAATTCATAGTAAGGCACATTTCCCTCCAGCTGTGAGCCTATAAAATTAAACAAGTTGGCCAAGCATGGTGGCTCACACCTGTAATCGCAGCACTTTGAAAGGCTGAGGCGGGCAGATCACCTGAGGTAAGGAGTTCGAGACCAGCCTGGTCAACATCGTGAAACTCCATCTCTACTAAAAATACAAAAAAAAAAAAAAAAAATTAGCTGGGCGTGGTGGCAGGCACCTGTAATCCCAGCTACTCAGGAGGCTGAGGCAGGAGAATCACTTGAACCCGGGAGGCAGAGGTTGTAGTGGGCCGAGATCAAGATTGCGCCATTGCACTCCAGTCCGGGCAACAGTGCAAGACTCCGTCTCAAAAAAAAAAAAAAGAATGAAGTGAAATTTTAATAAATGGTGTTGAAACAATTGCATTTTCTTGCAGAAAAAAAAGTAGATACATTCCTGATATGGTTTGGTTATGTCCCCACCCTAATCTCATCTTGAACTGTAGTTCTCATAATCCCCATGTGTTGTGGGTGGGAGGTAACTGAATCACGGGGGTTGTTACCTCCATGCTGTTCTCTTGATACTGAGTGAGTTCTCACAAGATCTGATGGTTTTATAAGGGGCTTTTTCCCCACTTCACTTGGCTGTCATTCTTCTCCTTCCTGCTGCCATGTGAAGAACACGTTTGCTTCCCATTCTGCCATGATTGTAAGTTTCCTGAAGCCTCCCCAGCCATGCTGAACTGTGAGTTAATTAAACCTCTTTCCTTTATAAATTACCCAGTCTCAGGTATGTCTTTATTAGCAGCGTGAAAATAGACTAATACAATACCTTACATCAAATCATACACAAAAGAAAAGCCCAATGTTATTCAAGACCTAAGCTCAAAAACAAAACTTTAAAACTCTTAGAAGAAAGTATAGGAGAATATATTTTTCACCTTGGGAGTACAGAAAGGTTTTGAAAAGAAAGCACGAAAAGTGCAAAATAAAGAAAAAGATTAATAATTTTCACTATGCCAAATCGTATCTTTTATCTGACAATCGAAATGATAAGCTATAATTGGTGAGAATATATTAGTAATACTACAAAAATAGTATCCAGAACTTTACATACACATTCATGCACACATACCCACTCTTATAAATCAATGAAACAACATATGCACACACACGCACTCTTATAAATCAATGAAAAAACACAAATGACAAAATGGACAAAGTATATAAACAGGAGAGGAAATCAGAATGACTAATGCATATGAAAAAATCCATAACCTCACTTGTAATCAGGGAAATCCAAATTTAAACAATGAAATGATACCACTTCATATCCATCAGATTGACCAAAAAACCAATAGTCTAAAATTAACAAGAACTAGTGAAGATGTGGATATATCTTCAAACACAGATGGAAGGATAAATTGATACTTTCATTTACAGAGCAATCTATCAACTATCAAGTGACGTTGAAAATGTGTATACCCTATGATCCCACAATTCTCCATATATCCTTGAGAAATTTTTACAGGTGGGCACAATGATGGTCACAGCAGAATTGTTCATAATGGGAAAATTGGAAACAACTCACATTTCTCACAGTAGGGGAATGATAAATTGAGGAATAGCTGATTATAGAATGCTAGACAGGAGATAAAGTTATTGAATCAGACATATATGAAATAAACAAGAGATTCTGAATACTATGGTTGAGATTTTTAAAAAAGCAACTTGCAGAATGATACTACAATATAATGCCCTTTATTAAATACTTTAAATTTTGCAATTAATTATTCCTTCTATTTCTATAGATATACTTAAAGCGTAACAATAAGACCAGATAGTTCCTTTTAAAATTAAAAATAGAATTACCATATCATCTAGCAATTCCATTTTTGTGTATATTCCCAGAAGAATTAAAAATGGAGATGAGCATATTATTTGTACAAATGTGTGCATAACAGCATTATTCACAGTAGCCAAAAGGTGAAAACAACCTAGGTGTCCATTAACAGATGAAAGGATACACAAGATATACTTAAAAAGGAAAAAAATTCTGATAACATGCTACCACATGGGTGAAACTTGAGGACATTATGCTAAGTGAAATAAGTCAGTCACAAAGGACAAATACTATATGATTCCACTTATACGAGGTATCTAGAGCTGTCAAATTCATAGAGACAGAATCTAAAAAGGTGATTGCCCGGGCTGAAGCAATTGGAGACTGAGGAGTTTTTGTTTAACGAGTACAGAGTTTGTTACGTAAGATGAAAAAACTTCTGGCGATGGATGATGGTGATGGAATGTGAATGTGCTTAATTCCACTGAACTGTATGCTTAAAAATAGTTAAGATGGTAAATGTTATGTTATGCATATTCTACTACAATGTTTAAAATATACCAATAAATTTCAATGATATCTCTCTCAAAAAAAAAAGCAGGGGGGACTAGATACACATTAAATTCGCAATAGTTTTTGCCCCTAAGGAAGCAGGGAGGGGAACAGGACTAAGTATGGAAATACAGGTAACTTCAACTTTATCTGCAATGTGTTTCTAAGAGATAAGCAAACAGGCCAGGCATGGTGGCTCATGCTTATAATCTCAGCACTTTGGGAGTCAAATGCAGGAGGATCACTTGAGCCTAGGAGTTTGAGACCAGCCTGGGCAATATAGTGAGACCCCATCTCTACTACAAAATTTTTCTTGAAAAATAGTTAGGTGTGATGGCAGGCACCTGTAGTCCCAGCTACTCAGGAGGCTAAAGTGGAAGGATTACTTGAGACTGAGAAGTCAAGGCTACAAGTGAGCCATAATTGTGCCACTGCACTCCAGCCTGGGTGACAGAGTGAGATGCTATCTCAAAAAAATAGCTGAAGTAAGCATAAACAAATGTTCACATTTGTTACCTTTGGTAATTACTATGGTCTTGAATGTTTGTGTCTCCCCAAAATTCGTATTTTGAAATCCTAATCCCCAAGGTGATGGTATTAAGAGGTGGGGACTTTGGGAGTGATTAGACCATGAGGGCAGAGCACTCATCAATGAAATGAGTGAACAGAGAGGCCAAAAGGAGCTTGTTTGCCCCTTCCACCCCGTGAGGTCAATGAAGAGGTCACCATCTATGAAGAATAGGCCCTCACAAAACACTAAATCTGCTGGTGCCTTGATCTGGAACTTCCCAGCCTCCAGAACTGTGAGATATTAATATAAAGTTTCTTGTTTATAAGCCACCCAGTTTACAGTATTTTTATTATAGCATCCCAAACAGAGAAGACAATAATGATTTCATGAATGCTTACTATATTATTATTCTATGTATTCTTTTATGTACTCTTATGTTGTTAATTTTTTTAATTAAAAAGAAAAGGTCCAAGCTACAAAAACAAGGTGGTGAAGCAAGGAAAGGCCTTAGAAGACTAAAAGAAAAATGGGAAAATTCTGGAACAATTAAAGTATCAGAGGTCTCGGTAAGGGTGAAAACAACTTTGGGGGACTGACAGAGTCAAAGAATACCTGTTGAAAACAACCAGCCAGGGGCAGAGGCTCACATCCGTAATCCCATCACTTTTGGAGGCTGAGGTGGGCAGATCCCTGAGATCAGGAGTTCAAGACCAGCCTGGCCAACAGGGCGAAACCCCATCTCTACTAAAAATTACAAAGATTAGCCAGGTGTGGTGGTGGCCACCTGTAATCCCAGCTACTCGGGAGGCTGAGGCAGGGAGAATTGCTTGAACCAGGGAGGCAGAGCTTGCAGTGAGCCAAGATCATGCCACTGCACTCTAGCCTGAGTGACAGAGCAACGTTCTGTCTCAAAAAAAAAAAAAAAAAAAAGAACAAAAACCGAAAACAGCCACTCATGATGGCTTTAACACAATGGTGAGAGAAAATGATTTTTAGTTTTGTAAAACCGAGTTAAAGCAGTGCCAAAAATGAATATATCAAAGAAATGACCTTAGGAAGTAAAAACAATTAAAGAAGATAAAAATAGAAAGTCTTGTGTTGTGTGCTAAGAAAAATAAAGTAATAGGAGGCCTGGTCCCTGCACTTTTTAGGAAGATAAAATTCAAAGGGAATTGATTCATCAACAAAATTAGATATCATGCTAATAAGTGAAAAGAAAGATGCATTGAGAATATATGCTACAGAAATTCAGTAGAGAAGAAAAAGATTACGAATTGGTCCAATATTACATAATGCGGCAAATAAAAATTGAGTAGACTCATGAAGGCATAAAGTTTGGATTTGGATAATAGAGAAAGGTAGAATACATTAGGTACAAGCAGAGAATGTGTAAAAAAGTGTGATGGCACAAATGAGTAACGTATATTTGCGGGTTGTGGCTGAAGACCAGCCTAACAGGAACAGAAACTAGCAAGCACTGAGAAATATAGTTGGAGAGGTGGGTGGAGATTCTAAAGGAGAAGATTCTAAATTTTTAATTTACTTGAGACTGAGAACTATTAAGGATTTTAAGCAAGGGGGTGTTATTAGAGTATTACTATAGGAAAATTAATCTGGAGGCATATAAAAAGAGACTAGAAGCAAGGAAAAAACCTTGGTACTAAGGAAGTAAACTTTCAGGATACTTGTTAGTTTGTGGATGTTTTCACCTATCATTTTTATAAACAAAATTTGTAACATTACCTTCCAGCTTGAGATTTATCCCTCCACATTCTATAATTCCAATGAATTTGGCTTCTATCTGACCATTTTTATAAACAAAAATTGTTGGTAAACAATTGTCATGGTAATGTTGAATACAGCTATTCACGATGGCTTTAACAAATTTAGTTTCTGGAAACTTTCTTGCTAGAAGACTAAGATGCTGGTTAACCAACAAACACATTGGGATGCTAAAAAGAGAAACAGTACACACAATCTTTAACAAATGGACTACTCATCTCAGTCTAATGAAATAAGTAAAATATTGCCATGGCAAAAATATCTTAGATTAATATAAAAGCATATTATTATCATCCTGTATTGTTACCTTTTGCAATGAAGAACTGTATGTAGAGTCCTCTGGTTTTTATTGCAAGCATCATTATAGCCTGGGAATGAAGCTAGCTACCATGGCAAGCTGATGCTTAACTTAGGGAAACTACATCCAACTGAGCATCAGTTTGGTTCAAGCAGGTTCCCAGTTTGTAGGAAAAAAAAAAAAAAACAGGACACTTCTAGGAAATCCTTTGTAGTTCTGAGTTGAAACAAAAGGACCCCAACCCTTGTTGCCATCATGAGCTTCTTTCCATGTAATGAGTTTACCATATGCAGAACTGTATTTCCTGACTCCAACAAACTTCTTCCACAGTCTTTGGAATCCCACTCCATGCCATATCCTGGTGGCCCCATTATCCAGAACTATTCCTTACCAGAAATTTAATATTGATTGGAAGTGTGACCACAACCTCAGTTCTTCCTGCTTTATCACTTAATTCTCATCACACTCCTTGATCGATTAGTCCCTTTTCTCCCAGTTTATCAAATTTTCAAGTGAATCCCTTCACCTCTACTTTATTCCACATTCCTTCCATCTCCCTTGAGACCTTTGTTGGTTATTCTGCTTCCCCTCTTTTCCTGTTTTCTCATCTTTCCTTCTCCAAAGACTCTTTCTCCATTTTACATAAACATATTCAATTTGGGCTGGGTGCAGTGGCTCAAGCCTATAATCCCGGCACTTTGGGAGGCTGAGGTAGACAGATCACTTGAGGTCAGGAGTTTAAGACCAGCCTGGCCAAAATGGTGAAACCCTGTCTTTACTAACAAATGCAAGGTTTTAGGGGCCAAGGGAAAACTTCTTTGCCCTCCAAAGGAAGGTTCGCTGAAAGATCAACTAACAAAAGGCAGATTAATTGGAGAAAAGGCACACAAGTTTATTAACATGCACATGAGAGAGGAAACACAAAGTGATTACCTAAACCCTCCAATGGGGTACAGAAGCTTATATGCCATCTTGAGGCTACAGAAAGAATGGAGGCTCTGGCATGGCCAAAAACATGTTATTGGGGTAAATCAGGTTACAGTGACAAGACAGGCTATGGGAGGCAGAGAAGAGCAGGCCTGGCTAGCAAAAGTGATGTTGTTATGTAGATGAAACCTTACAGGTAGCAGCCCTCAAAGAGAATAGATGGTAAATATTTCTTTTAGACCTTTAAAGGCATCAGATTCTCAGTTAACTTTGGTCCTAGATCAGACAAGGGAAGGCCCTCAGAGAAGGCCTGACTGCATGAATGCAGATGTTCTCTACAGTTGCAAATCTCCTCCACAAAAGACAGCTTTACGGGGTTACTTCAGTTTTGCTGGCTCTCTGAACACCCATCTCAAAATATGTCAAGAAAGTATATCTTAGGGTAAAATGTTTTGATTTCCTTCAAGGTGAAATGAGTCCACTAATATCTAATTCAGAGAAGTTTTATAATTTTCATTAGAAATTTTGTCAGAATGAAAGCTCAGTCAGTGGTACAACAGATATTTGTGGGGTGGGTCAGTAGTGTGAATGGCAGAAGGCAGGTAGGTATTGGTGGCAGTGAAAAGTATAGAATTAAGAGAATATTGCATAACAGATTGTGATGCAGGGAGAAAGGGTTGCCTGAAGACAGTTCTGACAGCAAGTAGTAGGGGAACAAATTTGATGTTGGGGTTCAGGGCCAGAATTTTAACCCCAGAAGAGCTGTAAAATATGAGGCAGACCTCTAACATCACAAAACAAGTTAAGAGCCTATTTATGGTATTCAAGCTTCAAAATATACACTTGGGTATACGAATAATATAAAAGCCCCAAATTAGAATTGGGGTACAGGCATAAGATTAAATAAAACCAGAAACAAGACTGACTTAAAGCTAAATCATTAGGCTTACTGGTCCAGGTTGAGTTAGATCCCTCTAAGGCACCTTAAGGAGGCTAAGCCTTCATTTGGATAAAAAGTGGGTCTAATCCTATCAATTTAATGGCAAAGAGGCATTGAAATTATAGAATTTAGGAGCCTAATCAAAAAACAAACACCACCCTTTTATAAAATTGACAGAAAGTAGCTAAAAATGAAACCACCTTTGTAAAAATTTTAACAGTGAGAGAATTATGACAGTGAAAGAGATCTGATCTAACCAACCCCATCTTCCCTTTAACCTCCAAACTGCCCTGAATCATTCCTCGACTTGGGCCAAGCTAACTTTGGGAGAAATTCAGTTTACAGTTTAAATGATAATAGCTTTTCCCTAAAACTAAAACCACCTTTGTAAAGCTAAGGGAAGACTAGGTTAGGAGGATGAGAGGAGCCTGAATTCTGCTAAGATACACACTTAATTACCAGCCATTATTCTGGAAGTCACAAGATTTGCAACTTCCTCAATTACTCCTGCAGGTAACAACACTATTGTAGAACGTAAGATTGGTCTTTTTCATATATCTTTTAAGGTTTTTGCATTTCTGATGACTGATGCCTCTACCTGGACCCACCAAGCAGTCCTGTGGCCCCATACAGAAGCGGACTTAGCACACATGAGGACTGTATTAGTCTGTTCTCATGCTGCTAATAAAGACATACCGAAGGCTGGGTAATTATAAAGGAAAGAGGTTTAACTGACTCACAGTTCAGTATGGCTGGGGAGGCCTCAGGAAACTTATAATCATGGCAGAAGGGGAAGCAAACACATTCTTCTTCACAGGTGGCAGCAATGAGAAGTGCTGAGCAAAAGGGGAAAAGCCCCTTACAAAACCGTCAGATCTCGTCAGAACTCACTATCACAAGAACAGCATGAGGGTAACTGCCCCCATGATTAAATTACCTCCCGCCAGGTCCCTCCCACGACAAATGGGGGTTATGGGAAATACAATTCAAGATGAGATTTAGTGAGGACACAGCCAAACCATATCAAAGATCATTTTCTACATCCCTATGATTGCATTCCCAACCAATTAGCAGTACCCATTCTGGCAAACTATCCTTGAAAAACCTCAGCTTCCAAATTTTGGGGAAGGCTGATTTAAGTAATAATAAAACTCTAGTTTCCTGTTCAACTGGCTCTGCATGAATTAAACTCTTTATTGCAATTCTCCTGTCTTGATAAATTGGCTCTATGTGGGCAGCAGGCAAAATGAACCCATTCGGTGGTTACAAAAACATAAATTAACAGCTGTCCTTCAACTTTACAATATTAAAAAGCTGTAAGTAAATCCATTTTTATTGTTGTTGTTTTTTTTTTTTTTTTTGAGATGGAGTCCCGATCTGTTGCCCAGGGTGGAGTGGAGTGATGTGATCTCAGCTCACTGCAGAGCTGCCTCCTAGGTTCAAGCGATTCTCCTGCCTCAGCCTCCCAAGTAACTGGGATTATAGGGACACACCACCATGCCCGGCTAATTTTTTTGTACTTTTAGTAGAGACAGGGTTTTGCCATGTTGGCCAGGCTGGTCTCAAACTCCCGACCTCAGGTGATCCGCCCGCCTCGGCCACCCAAAGTGCTGGGATTACAGGCATAAGCCACCGAGCCTGGCCAGTAAATCCATTGTTAAAAACTAAAGTTTTCTAAAGAATATTTTTAACACAATTATTTTCTGTTATATTTTATAAATTTGGATTATTACAGATTAATTTTCAAAATATATGCTTTATACCAACACAGGAATGTATTTTCCTTTTTCTTTTTTTTTTTTTTGATTTGGAGTCTTGCTCTGTCACCCAGGCTGGAGCGCAATGCGCGATCTTGGCTCACTGCAACCTCTGCCTCCCAGGTTCAAGCCATTCCCCTGCTTCAGCCTCCCACATTGCTGGGACTACAGGCATGGACCACCAAGCCTGGCTAATTTTTTTTTTTTTTGTATTTTTAGTAGAGATGGGGTTTCACCATGCTGGCCAGGCTGGTCTTGAACTCCTGACCTCAAGTGATCCGCCTGCCTCAGCCTCCCAAAGTGCTGGGATTACAGGCAATGAGCCACTGCACCCAGCCCCAGGAATGTATTTTCTTAATGTCCAGAAAACTCGTATGTAATACTTTAGAGTGGCCCAGAAAAACCTTCTGAGAAGGTCACAAATACTTAAAGTATTATGAAACCACATCCTTCTTTTTGAGTCTATCAAAGCATACAATTTGAAGCAGACTAAAACACATTTAACCTCTTTATGAATTTTTTTAAAATTATTTCTAAAAACTAGTAATGTATCTGGAAGTAACCATTAAACTAGATAATTTTACTTAGAAGCCATATCTACTCTGCTAACCACACAGGATCAGAAAAAACATTCAGTAAACCACTTTACTATATAATATTTACCACAAACAGATCCCTGTTTTATAAATGTCCGTGTTTCTCATCCTTATTTGTGAGATCTACAAGCAGCATTTACAAACTGGTTAACCAAATAAATAGTATAGGTAATTTGGAAGTGAGATTTCAGGAAATAACTTTTCTCTGAAGAATGCAAGTCCTTTCAAATGTTTACCCCCACGGAGTCATTAAAATGAGACAGCAGGCCAGGCACAGTGGTTCATGCCTGTAATCTCGATACTTTGGGAGGCTGAGGCAGGAGGATCACTTGAAGCCAGGAGTTTGAGACTGGTCTGGGTGACATAGCAAGACCCCATTTCTACAAAAAAATTTTAAAACCTGGCCAGATGTGGTGGTGCAGACCTGTAGTCCAAGCTACTTGGAGGACTGAGGCAGGAGAGTCATTGCTTGAGCCCAAGCATTCAAGGCTGCATTGAGCTACAATTGTCACTGTACTCTAGCCTGGGAAACACACTGAGACCCTGTATCAAAAATAAAAAGAGAGAATTACAACCTACTCCCTCCTTGACCTATGTATTCATCTCTTGAAACTGCTTGCTATTGCTTGCAAGTAGCTATAAATCAACCCAATAATACTTCAGGCACTGTAACTTTTATAGCTTAACAATATATGGCCAATCACTAATCAATGTTATTTCCTTAAGCCAAAGAGAATTCCTGACAAACAACTTTGTATCAGTCCACTCCCTGTCCTCCTTTTATGTCTTCACAAACCTGCTCATAACAAAGGCTAAAGGGAGATCATATCCAAAGTTACTTGGGTTTTAGTCTTCTGGGCAGCTATCCTCACTTTGGCTCAAGTAAACTCTTTAAATTATATTTTGTGCCTCAGCCTCTTCCTTTTAGGTCAACACATTCTTTTACAGACTTTAAAACTACCTAAAAATTAATCTACCAAGAGTTTCAGTTATAATAAAATAACTTTTATGGGGCATTTTCTTTTATGGGGCATGTTGTCCTGTCAAAATTTGACTCAGGAACTGCTAAGTATAGCCATACAGGCTATACAGGGTTATATACAGGGCTATAATTTGCATAAATTGCTCTGTATATAATTTCCCCGAGGACCTAAAGATAAAAACATTTATTATTCAGAGATTGAGATAAGGACAGTGAAGGTTGCTGTCATGGTCTCTGTTCCTAGAATGGTTTATAGCCCTGAGGCAGAGGGGTAGGGACCTAAAGCTAGAAGGACTGAATGAGAGAAACATTCAAAAGTCTACTTTCCCCATTTACTAGGCAAGACTGGTGAGGCCTAGGGACAGCGGGTTATACTTAGTACAACCAGGTATTTTTAAATTAACTGTCTTGGAGGAATGGGGGAGCACAGGGGTGCAGGGAAATTGTTCTATTAGAAGAGACTTCAGAGAGCTGATATATCTAAATGTGCTGCATAATTCTTGATTGACTCCTTGTCCGAAACATATGTATTCATAAAAGAATTTTTAAGTCAGTCGGGAAAATCTGAGTAAGGATGACATATTAGATGGTATTAGGAATTACTGTTAATTTTGTTAGGTGAGAAAATGGTATTGTGATTATGTAGAAGAACGTTCTTGAAGGGATTCATAGTATGCCACACCAAAATAAGCCACTCTGGCATAAGGATTATTTTCAGCTAAAGACAACTGAAAAGAAACAGACACAAGAAGAATATTCTCCACCCAGTAACATCCTCACTCCTGTCTCTACCAGGAAGGGCAGGACACTCTTAATCACTGGATAAAGCTCTAGATTCTTATCATCCCAATGAGGCACCAGAGGAATCTATATAACAAACCTTGCTAAAACAACCTTTAATTTCTATTAAATTAAACACTCTAAATATCAACCATATAGATTCAACAAGTTGAATACATAGTTTCACCCATGTATTTACCATCCCACAGTTTGTCACTCCTAGAAGCTCAGAGACCCTTTCTATTGTCTTATCACTTCTCTACAAATTTGCTGTTCTTTTGTTAAGAATCTATATAAGTCCAAGTTCTAACCACCCCTTTGAGTTACTTATCACTGAGCTCTCCTATGTGTATGTGTAATGCACTTGTTAATAGACTTCTGTTTGTTTTTCTCTTGTTAACCTGTCTCTTGTCAGTCCAATTTGCAGGGCCCCAGCCAATAAACCTAAAATGGGTAGAGGAAATAGAATTTTTTTCTTTCCAACACCTTTATGTTTTGAAGGTGCATGCTGAAGTACACAGGAATAAATCATCATGCTATGTTCAGTTTACTTTCAGTTCACTTTCTACAAATGCAAATATACACACACACAGAAACAATTATATAAATATGGCAAAAGGTTACTTGTTGAATCTGTATGGTTGATATTTAGAGTGTTCATTTTCTCATTCCTTCTACTTCTCTGTTTTTGAGATTTTCTATAATAAAAAGTTTTTAACAAAACTACCAAAGAGTGCTTATTTTTCTAAAAAGTGTGACAAGTTCCTGAAATTAGAAATGAAGAGATCTTAAAATACCTAATCTAATCCGTGAAGCCAATGACTATCAAAAACTCTATGGATGTATATGTGTGCAATATATAGTTGCTTTTTCTTGAGTACTGTATACACTTTGTAAAACCTTAAGACCAAAAATATGTCTTTTAAAATAGTAGTATATGAATATTTTGAAATACTACGGTAATTACCTTGATCTGTATAGATGAATTATAACCCACACATCTTTTTCTGCATTTGTGACTTCATTCACATACTGATTTCCAGAAATTTCTCTTAATTCTCCAAATTTTTGTTTTTTCTTAAGAGCTTTCCATTCCTGTAACCGCTTCTTTCTAATTAAAACATGAAATTAAATTACATAAGAATACTGTCATATTCTTAAGGTCATTCTCATATGTAATAACAATTTAGGGCAATGAATATAATGCCTATCCATATCAAACACTTTAAATGATGGGATAACCATGAATGATCTTATAAAGCCAATTTCTCTTTTTATATGCAAATTTGTGTTATCATGGATATTGGAAAGTATAAGAAGTTTGCTATTGACTTTTAAATTTGTTTGTATTTAAGACTAGGTTTAAATCATAGCTATAGAGAGTTTATCTAGATGTTGTGCCAACAAATTCTCATGTACAAGTTGAATACTTCATTAAGGAGAATAATGATATCCAACATTTACCAAGTGCTTGCTACGTTGCCAGGCACTATTTTAAATACATAACATTAATGAACTTAATCCTTGTAAAAATGTTACAAAGCCAGTACTATTATTATCCCCATTTAAATGTTAGTAACTATCATGCTAAGATGATCTTCACTTCGAAGCCTTTGTGGATATTTGTAATTACTTGTTATAAATACAGATTTATTATAGATAGAGAGGTAGTAGAGGAGAGTGATTATGAGCTTGGATTCTAAGCTCAGACTACACTGGGTTTAAATGCCAGTTCCAGTACTAGTTAATAGCATAAACTTGGGCAAGTTATTTAATCTCTCTACACTTCAGTTTCCCTAACTGTACATGTGAATAATACTGATAGCTACTCACAAGGGATTACTGGGAAAAAAATGAAATAATACATGTAAATTTCTTAGCAGGGTGTCTGACACACTGCGAGCATTCAATAAATGTTGCTACCTATTTATCTATCCATAGAGAACCTTGAAACTGTTTAAAAAACCAACTCTCTCAACATTTACATAATTTGACAATTTCGCTGTTGAGTGCCTGGATTCATGAAGCAAATCTAAATGGTTTCTGACTGTCTGCAAGTTTATTAACATTTAATGATTCTATACCTCTAAGTTCGCTGGGAGTATTTACTCCCTTTCTTTCTCTGTGTATTAACCATATTTTCTTATTTTATGTATTCTTGATGCTCTGGCATCTGACACATTGCTGATTCTGTAGAGTCTGCCCCTCCCAGGGCTAGTGAACTCCATGACATAGCAAACACTCTTCAAACACAAACCAATCAATCTAGGGCCCATACCCTCAATCACTTCATTTATCAGACTGAGCCATGATCCCCCGCCCTAATCATTCCAGGGCCAGGTACCAAACAACTAGAGATAGCCTCTACAGCCCAGAGCCCACCAAAATTATTGAAACTAGCCAATCCTAACGCTGCTTACCCTGCCTTGTCATGCTTTTCCCACAGAAACCATAATAAAAGCTTTATGCCCATGCTTTCCCCTTGCTCCTTCTGACTTCTGATCAATCCAGGTGCTTCACTGCATGGCCCCTGTGTGGCATGATGTGGCATGCACCCCTCCTCTTGGAAACTGTGAGTAACCAACTATTCTTTCAATAGCAACCATATCCTGACACACTTGAATAAAAACAAAACCCTGGGTACATTATAAAACATTTTGACCTTATTTCCCATGCTAGAAACATTTCAAGTAAAACCTCTTACTTTACGTAACCAGTAATCCAAGCAAAATCAAACCTAGAGGAGAATGCCAAGGATAGTAACCCAAGGCTGGGGACCTCTCATAGTTTTCAAATTGAAGTCCTTCAATTTTTCCTCCACTGGCCCAGATATTTGGAACCTAGAGTTACTCCACAGTTCTTCTGGGAGCCCTACTTTGTTTGCACCGAGTATCTAACTTCCTGCAATTTGATCTTACTGGCTTAATATCATTCAGAAATTTCAAAATATTATTGTTCCAGTGATGACACCATGCTCTAATGGTGCAACTATCAACAACTTCCCTTCCTCCTCCCCTCTTCCACTTCTTCCTCCCCTCTTCCACTTCTTCCTCCCCTCTTCCACTTCTTCCTCCTTCTCATTTTTCTCTGTTATTTCAGTGGAATTGGGCAGGGGAGAACAGTAAATACATGGGCTGGTTTTGCCATTAGAAGTTCACACAGTGTTCAATGGCCTGCATTTTTCACCTAACAAGCCTATCAGTTGGGATTCAGTTGGATAAACAGAAGGCCCACTAGCTATTTTAAGCAGAAAAGAGCTTAATATGGGGGAATTAAATGCTTTATCAACCCAATAAAAAGAAGGAGCAGGCTCTAGGCTGGGATACCAGGAATGACTCCCAGAACAACATGCAAAACTGGTATGCCAAGGCTTTCTCTACCACAATCCAGAAACTAGGGAATCTGGAACTACCACTCCATTGTTGGCTTTACTATCAAACTATTCTGAGAATCAGAAAGCCAGTGTAACAACTTTTGTCTCTAGAAACCTATCTCCTTAGTAATAATCTGAGGATGAGAAACTGTTGCCAAAATAACGGCTCCATTGGATACTATGCTCCATACCTGGATGACGGGATCAATCATATCCCAAACCTCAGCATCATGCAATATACCAGTGTAACAAGCCTGTATGTGCATCCCCTGAATCTACAATAAAAGTTGAAATTATAAAATAAAAAAAGAATAATGGCTCCAAAACCATGATGCAAATTCTAGATTAGTACCAACTAAATGGATGCTTTGTGTGTTTCTACTTTTTTTTTTTTCTTTGGGATGGAGTCTGTCTCTGTCGCCCAGGCTGGAGTGCAGTGAGCCATCTCAGCTCACTGCAAGCTCCGCCTCCTGGGTTCACACCATTCTCCTGCCTCAGCCTCCTGAGTAGCTGGGACTACAGGCACCCGCCATCACGCCAGGCTAATTTTTCTATTTTTAGTAGAGACAGGGTTTCACCGTGTTAGCCAGGATGGTCTCGATCTCCTGACCTTGTGATCCGCCCACCTCGGCCTCCCATAGTGCTGGGATTACAGGCGTGAGCCACCGCGCCCGGCCGTGTGTTTCTACTTCTTTCCCCACTTAATTCTGAATTCACATCCCCGGTGAAATGTCTAAATCATATTCTTTACCACAATAAAGTCTGAGAAATATCCTTTTAGTTTTTTAGCTTCCATGGTACTGGAATACACCAAGAGAAAGGGGAATATATGTCAAAAAGGCCAATTTAGTATTATATGCCACAAACAATATACTGCAGATTTGTTTATTGCTATGTATAATTTTTTTTCATCTTTTTAGCTAGAAGAGCTTCTGAGCTGACTCCCTTGTTATTTTACAGCTAATTATCTATACAATAACATTTGTCTCTCCTTTTTTGAATATTACATCTTTTTTTAAAAAAAATCTTGTCCTAAGGTACTGGCGAGGACCTATTGTATGGTGTTTAATAACAGAGATGGGGCCTGGCGTCATGGCTCAAGCCTGTAATCCCAGCACTTTGGGAGGCCAAGGTGGGCAGATCAGTTGAGGTCAGGAGTTCAAGACCAGCCTGGCCAACGTGGTGAAACGCTGTCTCTACCAAAAAATACAAAAATTAGCCGGGCGTGGTAGCATGTGCCTGTAGTCCCAGCTACTCCGGAGACTGATGTAGGATAATCGCTTGAGCCCAGGAGACAGAGGCTGCAGTGAGCTGAGACTGGGCCACTGCACTCCAACTGGGGCAACAGAGCAAGACTCTGTCCTCCTCCCCCCAACAAAAAAAACAGAGATTATAGTGAACAATTCATCTTTTTCTCATAATAGTAACTTTTAATGTTTGTTAAAATTTTTATCAACTAAAAAAAAGTTCCATTACTTTAGCTTATCACTAGTTTTTGTTTGTTTGTTTGTTTGTTTGTTTTTGAGACAGAGTCTCGCTCTGTCACCAGGCTGGAGTGCAGTGGCATGATCTCGGCTCACCGCAACCTCTGCCTCCCGTGTTCAAGCGATTCTCCTGCCTCAGCCTCCCATTTATCACTAGTTTTTAAAAAATATTTTCTTGCTGTTTTGTTTTTACTTTAAATGAGGAATTTGCTTTAAATCAGCACTAGCAAGATAAGTACAGAATTTCTTAAGAACAAGTAATATTTTTAAACATTCAGGTACAGAAATGAAAATAATGCCATAATTTGGTGGCAACTAAATTTGTGATTTTGATGTGGAATATGCAAATAAAAGAATTTCTATTTATGGTATTGCTCTTTAATCTCTGTGGTAGAGACAGGTAGGGTGATCATCATTATAGCTTTCTCTTCTGGGGAAGCTACATTTACCTGGAGGACTACATTTGCCAGCTTGCCTTGCAGTTGGATTAGGGTCATGAGATTAGATTACAACCCATGCCACATGAGTGAAAGTGATATATACATTTCAATGACTCATCCCTAAAATGTCCCACATGACCTTTCACACTTTCTGATTCACACAACTGGATGTAAAGGTTTCTGAGATTATGTAGCCCCTAATGAAACAGCCCAGGTTCATAGTCATCACCTGGAGGAGAGCTACTCAGGAGAACTATAGGATAAGCATCAAAGAGTTGTGCAACCATCACCACTAATTCAAAAACATTTTCATCACTCCACAATAAACTCATATCTATTTGTAGTTACTCCCTATCCCCTATCCCAGGCCCTGGAAACCCATATCTATTTGGTAACCAATAATTGCGTTCTGTCTCTATGACTCTTTGTACTAGTTTCTTTCCCCTAGCATGTTTTCATCCATGTTGTAGAACATACTGGTACTTCATTTCATTTCAATTATGGCTGAATAGTATTCCACTATATAGATATATCACTTTTGGTTATCTACTCATCAACTTATGACATTTAGATTGTTTCCATTTTGGGGTTATTGTGAATAATGTTGCTATGGCCATTCCTATACATGTTTTGAATTTTCTTAGGTATATACCTAGAAGTGGAATTGCTGGGTCATATGCTAACTTTATATTTAACCTTTTGAGGATCCACCAGACTGTTTTTCAAAGTGGCTGTACCATTTACATTCCCAGTGGAAATTCAAAGGGTTCCAATCTTCACCAACTTATTTATTATAACCACCTTAGTGTGTATGAAGTAGTCTCCCAATGTAGGGTCTTCCCTAACTCCAATAGTTAGTGTCAGAATTGAAATGAATTGTAGAACACCCAGTTGGTGTCCAGAAAGTTGGAGAATTGGTTGTGGGGGACCCTGCCCCAACATTTCATGTTGGAAGTGGTATGAGTAAAACACACCAGAGGAACTAAAAAGTACAGTAACTAAAATAAAAAAAAATACATTGGAGAGTTCCAAAAGCAGATTTGAGGAAGGAGAAGAATCAGCAACCTTGAAAATAGGACAACTACAATGATCAAATCTGAGGAACAGAAAAAAAAAAAGAATGAAAAAAATAAACAGGGCCTAAAGGGTCTGTGGGATGATACAAAGCAGACCAACACACATGTGCGAATCTCAACAGAAAAGAGAGAGAAAAAAAGCATACAGAATATTTTAAGAAATAATGGTTGAAAACTCCCCAAATTCGATGAAATACATGAATCTAGAAACCCAAGATGTCCAACAAACTCCAAGTATGATAAAAGTATGATAAACTCAAAGACACATGGTGATACATCATAAACTAATGAAAGGCAAGAAGAGACAATGAGAATCTTGATGGCAGAGAGAAGCGAGTCATCACATACAAGGGATCTTCAATAAGACTATCAGCCAGTTTCTCAGTAGAAATTTTGGAAGACAAAAAGGCAGTGAGTTGATATTTTTTAAATGCTGAGAGAAAACAACTGTAAAGCAAGAATTCAATATTTGGCAAAACTATGCTTCAAGAATGAGGGTAAATTAATGCATTCCTAGATTTAAAAAATAAAAATAAAAACAAAAAAACACCAAGGGACCTAGACCTGCCTAAAAAATATGTGAAAGGAGTCCTTCAGGCTGAAATGAAAGGGCACCAGATAGTATCCAAAGCCACATGAAGAAACGAGGAACATGGTGAAATTAACTACATAGGGAAATATAATAGCCAGTATTACCGTTTGGCTTTTACATAGGAAAATGTAAAAGCCATTATTGGAATTGGTTTCTTTTTTTTTCTTTTTGAGACAGAGTCTTGCTTTGTTGCCTAGGCTGGAATGCCGTGGCGTGATCTTGGCTCACTGCAACCTCCGCCTTCCAGGTTCAAGCAATTCTCACACCTAGCCTCCTGAGTAGCTGGGATTACAGGCGTGTGCCACCATGCCCAGCTAAATTTTTTGTATTTTTTTAGAGATGGGGTTTCACCCTGTTGGCCAGGCTGGTCTCGAACTCCTGACCTCAGGCGATTTGCCCACCTCGGCCTCCCAAAGCACTGGGATTACAGGCGTGAGCCATCATGCCTGGCCTAGAGTTGGTTTCTAACTTCTCTTTTTTTCCTGTATGATATAAAAGGTAAATACATAAAGCAATAATAATAAATCTATGTTAATGGATGCACAATATATAACAATGTAGTCTGTGACACTAACAAATAAGGAGAAGGATAGAGATGTGTTTACATGCTATTGACTCTAAGTTGGTATTATTCAAAGTAGGCCATTGTAAGATGTTAATTTTTATCCTTAAGATAATCACTATGAAAAAAACTAAAAGATAACACAGAAAATGAAAGAAGAAGGAAATAAAAATGGTACACTACAAAAATCAACTAATTGTGAAAAGAAAGCAGTAATGGAAGACTTAAAAAACAAAAATTATATAAGAAATACAGAAAACACCTAAGTAGCAGAAGCAACTCCTTAACAGTACTTTAAATGTAAGTGAATTTTAAATTAATGTGATTAATCTCCAACTAAAGGCAAAGATTGGCAAAACAAATTTAAAAAAAAGCATGTTCCAGATTTCTCAGTCCTTTTTTTTTTTTTGAGAGAGTCTTGCTCTGTCGCCCAGGCTGGAGTGCAGTGGCACAATCTCCGCTCACTGCAACCTCTGCCTCCCAGATTCAAGCAATTCTCCTGCCTCAGCCTCCTGAGTAGGTGAGATTACAGGTACAGGCCACTACACCCAGCTAATTTTTGTATTTTAGTAGAAATAGGGTTTCACCATGTTGGCCAGGCTGGCTTGAACTCCTGACTCAGGTGATCTGCCTGCCTTGGTCTCCCAAAGTGCTGGGATCACAGGCATGGGCCACTGTGCCTGGCCTTCTCAGGCCTCTTTTATAAGAGCATTAATCCCATTCATAAAGGGGGAGCCCTCATGACCTAATTACCTCCCTAAGGCTCCACCTCTTAATGCCATTACCTTGTGGGGGGATTAGGTTTCAACATATGAATTTGGGGGGGACACAAACATTCAGACCACAGCACCATCATTTAGTGGTTTTTATGGAGGTTTCATTAGATAGGCATGATTGACTAAATCATTGGCCACTGGTGATTAACTCAATCTCTAGCCCCTCTCCCCTCTCCAGAGAGCAGGGAATAGTGTTAAGAGTTCTAACCTTCTAATTACATGGTTGGTTCCTCTGGCAACCAGCCCTCATCCTAGAGCTACTAGGATCCCCTCCACCAAGGATCATCTCATGAGCATACCAAAGGTACTTTTATCACCTAGCAAATTCCAAGTATGTTTGTGTCAGGAACTGGGGACAAAGATCAAATATACATTTCTTATTATCACAGTTCCAGAATATCTTTTATTCCTGTTTCTAACTTCTATTTCTTTATTGCTATTCTCTTTTTGATCATACATTATATTCCTATCTTTTTAGCTCTTTAAGCATCCGTTAAGATAATTGTCTTAAAGTCTTTGTCTAGTAAGTCTGACTTCTGGGCTTCCTCAAGTACATTTTCTGTCAGTATATTTTGTTCCTTTGAATGGACTATACTTTCTTGTTTGTGTATACCTTGTGATTTTTGTTGAAAACTAGACATTTGAATCCTATAATGTGGTAACTTTGGAAATAAGTTCTCCTCTTTTGCCAGGGTTTTGTTTTTGTTTTTGTTTTTGTTTTAATTGTTGTAGGCTGTCTTTGTGCTGGGGATCATTCTGAGGTATAAGCTTTAAGGTCTTCTCAGGTATTTTTTGAACCTGCATCTTCCCCAGAGTAAATGCATTGGCTTTCTATATTTTCCCAAAAGCACAGTTGGTTTTGAATCTTTAAAAAGGTTATAGCTCTTTTAAATTCTCTGATAGCTGCCTGAGCCAGTGGGGGTTCACACAATGGCAGTCAGCCTCTGTCCCTGTAAATCCATGTTCAGAAGCAGCAATCTGTAATAAGAACACAGAACCCCAATATTTGGAGAAGAAGGTCCCTATTGTCCACCCTGGCTCTGCCAAGCTGTGTCAGAAATACAGGTTGTCAGCTGCCTGTCATGGAGCTAGGGGTTGAGTATGAACAGCTGCTACTGAACTGAGGGCTGAAATCAACTGATACTGCCATTTACCAGCCAAGTTTTCACTTGGAAACTACAAGCATTCAATATTCTCCCGAGTACTAAAACAGTCACTTCAGACAGTTCCTGCTAGTACAATCTTTGATTAGGTAGAGATGGATTTTTGGAGCTTCCTATTCTGCTATTTTCCCTGATGTCTCATTAGTGGGTTTTTTTTTTTTTTTAAAGAGTTCTTCAATTAGGGTTTATTTGAAGTTTTCTTATAATTAAAGTTATGCATTACTGCAAACGATACCACAGAGGTGATATGTCCTTCTCAGTGCAACATACCAGGGGTTACTTGATCACCTCCCAGCATATTTTACTGGTGATATTAGCCTTGATCATTTGCTTAAGATAGTATCTGCCTATAAACTTACTATTTCCTCCTTTATAATTACTAAATATTTGGGGAAGAATTCTTTGAAATTATGGAATATCCTGTTTGTGTTTAAACTTTCAACCAATCATTTTAGCATCCATCACTGGATCTTACCCATAGGAAATTACCACTGTTCTGATGGTGATTTTTCTATTTCTCTAATTTCATTTGCATTTATTAATTAAAATTCTTCTGTAAGGGACAGAGATTACTTCTTCCAAATTTGTTCATGTATTCAGTTATTTATTTACATCACTATGGACTTTTATAAATTTATTTCATTATTTGCTTTACAATCCTATCATATAATTATTGATTTTGTTGTTCAAGTTGTTCTAACTTTGGCCCTTGGGAGATCTTTCCATTTGACTCCTGGGACTTTTTTTTTTTTAAGTACTTCCTTACACATAAGATGCTTCATATTCATATTATACTTTCCTAACACACACCATGGGATCAAGCAGTTCACTAAGGAGCACTGATTCCTGTTATTAGAGAATAGTATTTATTTGTTTTTTGTTTGTTTGTTTGTTTGAGATGGAGTTTCACTCTTGTTGCCCAAGCTGGAGTGCAATGGCACGATCTTGGCTCACTGCAACCTCCACCTCCCAGGTTCAGCGATTCTCCTGCCTCAGCTTCTCAAGTAGCTGGGATTACAGGCATGTGCTACAACGCCTGGCGAATTTAAAGACACGGGTTTCATCATGTTGGCCAGGCTGGTTTCAAACTCCTGACCTCAGGTGATCCACCCGCCTCGGCCTCCCAAACTGCTGGAATTACAGGTGTGGGTCACCGCACCCCGCCTGAGAAAGATCTGAGTGCTATATCTGCTCATTGCTCCTGGAGTATTGCTGTTCTAACTCCATTCACTGTTGGCTTTTGATTTTTATTTTTGTTTTGTAGAGACAGGGTCTTACTATGTTGCCCAGGCTGGTCTGTAACTCCTAGCCTCAAGCAATCCTCCCACCATAGCCTCCCAAAGTCTGAGATTACAGGCATGAGCCACTGTGCCCAGCCCCAATTCACCGTTTTTTTTTCGAGGTGGAGTTTCACTCTTGTTGCCCAGGCTGGAGTGCAATGGCACAATCTTGGCTCACCGCAACCTCTGCCCCCCGGGTTCAAGAGATTCTCCTGCCTCAGCCTCTGGAGTAGCTGGGATTACAGGCAAGCACCACCATGCCCAGCTAATTTTGTATTTTTAGTAGAGACAGGGTTTCTGCATGTTGGTCAGGCTGGTCTCGAACTCCCGACCTCAGGTGATCTGCCTGCCTCGGCCTCCCAAAGTGCTGGGATTACAAGCATGAGCCACCGTGCTTGGTCCACTGTTTTTTTATTGTTAAAATGACCTTGCATTGCATTCCTGCAACCAATACTACTTGATCAAGATTTATTATTTCCTTAAATTGCTGGACTTAATTTGCTAATATTTCCTTAAAGATTTATTGTTTACAGTCATGAGGGATATTTGTAGTACTCTGTTTTAGTGATGTCTTTGTCTGGTTTTAGTATCAGGATAAATACTGGTCTTGTAAAAAGTATTTTAGAAATTAGAACAGGTTCATACATTTCCCAACTTATTTTAGTTGTGAAGTAAGTTGGGAAATGTATGAACCTGTTCTAGTTTCTAAAATAATTTGTTTAAGAATAGTAATTAATTATTCATGAAATGATAGTCACCTTTGACAGACATCATGCTAGAAGGAAAATCATGGCCATCTTTTTATTGGCCTTTTATTGCTATTTTCCACTTTAATCATATGTAGCTTGATGAAGTTATATTGTACATGATTGGATAATTTTCTATTAAATCAAAGGCAAAATATTAAGAAAAAATGATGTAATGATGTAATAAAATTCCACCTTATATAAAGGGAGTTTCAAAATGTTACTTAAAAATTAGTTTTGTTCTTTGTAAAATCTATTTGACAGGACAAATCTCTTTAGTTTTATTCTTATAATACTTCATTCAAAAATTTATAATTAACCCAAATGAATCATTGTACCTATATGTTTCAATAGCTTGCATATCTTCTTCATCAAATTCATCTTCAGCCTCCTTCAGCTGTGCAAGAGTCATCTTTTCAAATGGTTTCACTAAAACAACATAAATTATAGATTATCAAATTGTTTAAAAATTTTTTTACTATACAGTCAATGTCTAGAAAAAACTGTCTTATACAAAGGAGATCAACAGTATCTTTAAACAGCCAGGTGTGATGGAATCCCAGCACTTTGGTAGGTCGAGGTGGGTGGATCACTTTAGGTCAGGAGTTCAAGACCAACCTGGCCAATATGGTGAAACCCTATCTCTACTAAAAATACAAAAATTAGTCAGGTGTGGTGGCAGCACCTGTAATCCTAGCTACTCGGGAGGCTGAGGCAGGAGAATCACTTGAACCTGAATGGCTGAGGTTGCAGTGAGCTGAGATGGCACCACTGCATTCCACCCTGGGCAACAAAGTTAGACTTGGTCTCAAAAAAACAAACAAACAAAAAAGAGTATCTTTAAACAAACATAAAGCAGCCAGCCACCAAAAAAAGCTATACATATTATAGAAAGTATAACATTAAAGTATTACTCCCTCAAAGTTCATAGAACTGACAGGCTACATTTAAAACTAGGTATGAAAATCAATTAGATTTCATAAATTTAGATTTCCCTCAAGTACCTGGAAATCTTGATAAATAATACATACTATAAAGAATGATCAAATATATGGTAATAAGGTAGAGGGACATGTTGGGAGAAGAAAGCTCACGTGGTTACGCACCAGGATATTTCAGCTCTGTTATTAATTAGCATGTGATTTTCAACATGTGAAATTAGTCATTTTAGGTGTCGTATCCAAATACTGAAAGTAGTTGAGGGTTATATTAAATGTTTATTTGTTTTGTTTTTTGAGATGGAGTCTTGCTCTGTCGCCCAGAGCAGTGCAGGAGTGCAGTGGCGCGATCTTGGCTCACTACAAGCTCCACCTCCTGGGTTCACGCCATTCTCCTGCCTCAGCCTCCCGAGTAGCTGGGACTACAGGCACCCGTCACCACACCCGGCTAATTTTGTTTTTGTATTTTTAATAGAGATGGGGTTTCACCGTGTTAGCCAGGATGGTCTCAGTCTCCTGACCTCATGATCCGCCAGCCTCAGCCTCCCAAAGTGCTGGGATTACAGGCGTGAGTCACCGCGCCCAGCCTATATTAAATGATTTCTAATGTCCTCTCTCCCACTATATTCATGAAATACCTTACTACTAACTTAACTGTATTATTCCTATCATCCAGCCCACCAAATCTACAACCATACCCATTGCTTCTTTCTGTAAACGTAAAACCATTTCTTCAATTTCGTCTTTTGACTCTTCTTTAGGAGGAAGAATGCCGAAATCTCTTAAAATGTCATTCCATTCTGTATCTTCATTGGGATCCTACACAAAAAGAAAAGAAAATTAACATGGTTGTACACTTTAATATGTATTTGGAAAATTCATTAACATGTAGCACTTCCAAGTATTCAATTGTTCATGAACTCTACAGTTAATTGGTTTTGAAGAATAAAGCAAAGTGACCTACTTTTTCCTGCTTCCCAGCACTAATGGGATTATATGCTCCACTGAAAACTTTAATAAAATATCAATTTAGAATACATATATAGAATATTAAGGAAGTATCTCCTAAGTCATGGAAAATTTGCTGAAGACTGTATTGGGCAAAACCAATTCACATCATACACAAATACAGTTTGGTTTCTTTTTCTACATAAGCATTCAAGACCATCAGATGAACTTCCTTTTTTCTTTTTTTATTATACTTTAAGTTCTAGGGTACATGTGCACAACGTGCAGGTTTGTTACATATGCATACATGTGCCATGTTTGTGTGCTGCACCCATTAATTCGTCATTTACATTAGGTATATCTCCTAATGCTATCCCTCCCCCCTCCCCCAACCCCACGACAGGCCCCGGTGTGTGATGTTCCCCTTCCTGGGTCCAAGTGTTCTCATTGTTCAATTCCCACCTAAGAGTGAGAACATGCGGTGTTTGGTTTTTTGTCCCTGTGATAGTTTGCTGAGAATGATGGTTTCCAGCTTCATCCATGACCCTACAAAGGACATGAACTCATCCTTTTTTATGGCTGCATAGTATTCCTTTTTTTTTTTTTTTTTGAGACAGAGAGATTCTTGCTCTATCACCCAAGCTGGAATGCAGTGGCACAATCTTGGCTCACTGCAACCTCCACCTCCTGGGTTCAAGTAATTCTCATGCCTCAGCCTCCTGAGTAGCTGAGACTATAGGCTTGCTCCACCAGGCCCAGCTAATTTTTCTATTTTTACAGGGATTCCCCATGTTGCTCCGGCTGGTCTTGAACTCCTGGCCTCAAATGATCCTCCCTCCTCAGCCTTCCAAACTGCTGGGATTATCTTTGCTAATTTTAAAATTGGGTTGTTTTCTTACTACTGTTATTTGAGTTCCATATATATTTTAAGTAGTAATGCCATGTCAAGTGTATTGCTTGTAAATAGTTTTTCCCAATATATAGATTGTCTCTTCACTTTGTTAACTGTTTCTTTTGCTGTGCAGAAGCTTTTTAGTTTAATGTAATCTTGTCTATTTTTGCTTTTGTTGCCTGAGCTTGTGAGATTAAATCCAAAAATTCACTGCTTGGACCAATAGTGTGTAGTTTTTCCCCTGTATTTTCTTCTTGTATAGTATTTTCACAATTTCAGGTCTTATATTTAAGTCTTTAATCCATTTTTAGTTGATTTTTATAGATGGAGTGGGATAACAGTCCAATTTCATTCTTCTATATGTGGATATCCTATTTCCCAACACCCATTATTGAAGAGACTGTCCTTTCCCCCATCGTGTGTTCTTGTCCCCTTTGTCAAAAATCAATTGACTGTAAATGCATGAGTTCATTTTTGAGTTCTCCATTGGTCAATGTCTATTTTATGCCAGTACCACGCTGTTTGGATTACAATGGCTTTGCAATATACTTTGAAGTCAGGTAATGTGATGCCTCTAGTTTTCTTCTTTTTGCTCAAGATTGTCTTAGCTATTCAGAGTTTTTTGTAGTGCCATATGGATTTTAGAATTGCTTTTTTCTACTTCTGTATAAAAGGGCATATTAGAATCTTGATAAGGATTATATGGAATCTACAGATTGCTTTGGGTAATATGAACACTTTAACAATGATTATTCCAATCCATGAACATGGAACATCTTCCTATTTATTTGTGTCTTCTTCAATTTCTTTCATCAACATTTTATCATTTTCAGTCTATGAATTTTTCATGTCCTTGGTTAAATTTATTCCTAAGTATTTACTTTTTTGTAAATATTATAAATGGGATTATTTTCTTGATTTCTTTCTCTGATAGTTCATTGTTAGTATACAGAAATGTTACCAGTTTTTTGTTGTTGTTGTTTTGTTTTATTTTGTTTTTTGAGATGGAGTCTCGCTCTGTTGCCCAGGCTGGAATGCAGTGGTGCAAACTCAGCTCACTGCAACCTCTGCCTTCTGGGTTCAAGCGATTTTCCTGCCTCAGCCTCCCGAGTAGCTGGGACTACAGGTTCCTACCACCTTGCCCAGCTAAGTTTTGTATTTTTAGTAGAGATCAGGTTTCACCATGTTGGCCAGGCTGGTCTCGAACTCCTGGCTTCAAGTGATTCACCCACCTCTGCCTCTCAAAGTGCTAGGATTACAGGTATGAGCCACCATGCCTGGCCAGAAATGCTACTAGTTTTTATACTGATTTGGAATCCTGCAACTTTACTGTATCCATTTATTAGTTCTAACAGTTTTTTTGGTGGGGACTTTAGGATTTTATAAATACAAGATTACATAATCAGCAAACAGCAACAATTTCACTATTTCCTTTCCTGTTTGGGTGCCTTTTATTTATTTCTCTTGCTTACTTGCTCTGGCAAAGACCTCTGGTACTATATTGAATAGACGTAGTGAGAATGGGCATCCTTGTCTACGAAAAAAAGCTTTCAACTTTACCACTGAATATAATATCATCTGTAGGCTTGTCATCTATGCCTTTATTGTGTTGAGGTACATTCCCTCTACACCTAATTTGTTGCAAGTTTTTATCATGAAAGGATATTAAATTTGGTTGAATGCTTTTTCTGCATCTAACAAGATGATCATATGATTTTTGTCCATACTTCTGTTAATGTGTGTCACATTATGTTAATGTGGTGTGTCACATTTGTAGATTTGCATATGCTGAAACATCCTTGCATCCACAAGATAAATCCCACTTAATTGTGGTACATTATTCTTTTAATGTACTGTTGACTTCAGTTTACTAGTATTTTGTTGGGGATTTTTACATCTGTGTTCTTCAGAGATAATGGCTTGTAATTTTCTTTTCTTGTAATGTCCAGGTCTGGCTTTGATGTCAAGGTAATGTTGATCTTGTTAAAAAGATTTAGGGCTGGGTGCAGTGGCTCATGCCTGTAATCCCAGGACTTTAGCAGGCCGAGGTGGGTAGATCACCTGAAGTCAGGAGTTCGAGACCAGCCTGGCCAACATGGTGAAACCCTGTCTCTACTAAAAAATACAAAAATTAGCTGGGCACAGTGGCAGGCACCTGTAATCCCAACTACTCGGGAGACTGAGGCAGGAGAATCACTTGAACCTGGGAGGCGGAGGTTGCAGTGAGCCGAGATTGCACCATTGCACTCCAGCCTGGGAGACAAAGTGAGATACTGTCACACACACACACACACACACACACACACACACAAAGATTTAGAAGTATTCCCTCCTTTTCTGTTTTTGGAAGAGTTTAAGAAGGACTGTTATTAGTTCTCCTTGAAATGTTTGGTCGAATTTACTGGTGAAGCCATCAGGTCCCAGACTTTTCTTTGATGGGAGACTTTTTATTGTTTATTCAATCTCCTTATTTGTTATTGGTCTGTTTAGATTTTGTATTTCTTCTTGATCCACTGTTGGTAGGCTATATGTGTCTATGGATTTATCCATTTCTTCTAGGTTATCCAATCCATTGGCATGTAACTGTTCCTATTAATGTCTTACAATGCTTTGTATTTCTGTGGTATCAGCTGTAAGGTCTCCTCTTTTGTTTCTGATTTTATTTGAGTCTTCTTTATTCTTAGTATAGCTAAGGTTTTGTTAATTTTATATTTTCAAAAAACCAACGATTTTCTTGATTTTTTCTATTGTTTTTCTAGTCTTTATTTCTGCTGTTTTTTATTTCCTTCTGATAAATGTAAGCTTAGTTTGTTCTTTTTTGTTGTAGGCATTTATTGCTATGCATTTCCCTCTTAAATCTGCTTTTGCTGCCTTCCATAGGTTTTGTTGTAGTTCCATTTTTGTTTTTCTCAATATATTTTAAAACTTCTCTTCTAATTTCTTCTTTGACTCGTTGATTGTTCAGTAGCATGTTGTTTAATTTCCACGTTTGTTAATTTCCTAAGATTTCCTCTGTTATTCATTTCTGTATAGAAAAACTGTACTCATTAAATAATAGCCCCTCATTCTTTCCTCTTCCAAACTCCAGTAAACCATTGTTCTATGTTCTACTTTCTACCATGTATTTGACTATTCTATGTACCTCATGCAGGTGGAACCATACAATAGTTGTCCTTTGGTGACTGGCTTATTTCACTTAGTGTGTTTTCAAGGTTCGACTACATTGTAGCATGTAGCAGAATTCCATTCTTTTTTAAGGTTGAATAATATTCCATTGTACCTATATACCACATTTTGTTTATTCATCCATCAATGGACATTTGGGTAGTTTTCACATTTCATTGTTAGGAATAAAGCTGTTATAAAAATGGGTATACAAATATCTGCTTAAGTCCTTACTTTCAATTCTTTTGGGTACATACCTGGAAGGAGAATTACTGGATCATATGATATCTGTTTAATTTGGAAGGAAATTACCAGTTTTCCACAGCAGTTGCGCAATTTTACATTCCCACCAGCAGTGCAAAAGGGTTCTAATTTGTCTATATCCTTATCAACAGTTTTGTTATTGTCCATCTTTTCTATCATAAACATTCTAGTGGGTGTGAAGTAGACTGTGGTTTTGAGCTGCATCCCCCTCATTATTAGTGATGTTAAGCATGTTTTCACGTGCTTATTGGCTATTTGGAGATCTTCTTTTAAGAAACGTCTATTCAAGTTTGTCTTAGTCCATTTTGTACTCTATAACAAAATATCTTAGACTGGGTAAATTATAAAGAACAGAAATTTATTTTCACTGTTCTGGAGGCTAGGAAATATAAGATTGTGGCACTGTCAAGTTCACTGTCCAGTGAGGGTCTGATCTCTTCTTTCAAGATGGTACCTGGAACACTGTGTCTTCCAGAGGAGAGGAACACTGTCCTCACATGGCAAAAGACAGAGTAAAAAAAAAAAAAAAAAAAAAAAAAAAAAGGGACATACTCTCTCTAGCAAGCCCTTTTATAAGGGTATCTAATCCCATTTATAAGGAAGGAGACTTCATGGCCTAATCACCTCTTAAAGGCCCCACCTCCTAATACTATCACATTAGAAACAACTGAATTTTGGAGCAGACACACTCAAACTATAGCAAAATCTTTTGCCCATTTTTATATTGGGTTGTTTGTCTTTTTGTTGTTCAGTTTTAGGAAGTCTCTATATTTTCTGGATATTATCATCTTATCAAATATATGATCGGCCAATATTTTCTGTTCTGTGGGTTGTCTTTTTTCTTTTTTTCTTTTTTTTTGTTTTGAGATGAAGTCTCAGTCTATTGCCCAGGATGGAGTGCAGTGGAGCGATCTCAGCTCACTGAGAATTCTGCTTCCTGGGTTTAAACGATTCTCCTGCCTCAGCTTCCTGAGTAGCTAGGATTACAGATGCCCACCACCACACCCAGCTAATTTTTGTATTTTTAGTAGAGATTGGGTTTCACCATGTTGGCCAGGTTGGTCTCAAACTCCTGACCTCAAATGATCCACCTGCCTCAGCCTCCCAAAGTGCTGGGATTACAGGTTTGAGCCACTGTGTCTCACCACTTGTCTTTTCACTCTCTTGATAATATCCTCTGATGCAAAAAAAATGTTTTAAACTTGGTAAAGTACAATTTATTTTTTTCTTTTGTTACCTGTGCTTTTGGTGTCATAACCAAGAAATTATTGTCAAACTCAATGTCATGAATCTATCTTATGTTTCCTTTTAAGAGATGTCTACCTTTAGCTATAGGACTTTGATGTAGTTTGAGTTAATTTTTGTATACAGTTGTGAAAGAAAAATAAATCTCAAGACCCCCAAATCACTAAGCCAAAGGAAAAGTCAAGTTGGGAACTATGTCAGGCAAACCTGCCTCCCATTTTACTCCTAAATAAAATAGCTACAAAGACACAAGCTACACACCTCCCTCACAATTTGCCCAAAAGGAAATTCCTTGTGAACAAAGGACAGACAGAACTGAAAGTCATCCCTCTCAGACTCACCTGAGACAAATGCATATCTGATTGCTTCCTCTGCTCTACTGTTTATGTAAAAGTGCAGACTCACTGAGCCAGACTAAATTGTGTATTCAGTGGAAGGCTAATCAAGGACTCAAAAGGATCAAGGACTCTCTTATCTACTTCTGACCTGAAAGCCCCCTCTTCAAGTTGTCCTGCCTTACTAGACCAAACCAATGTACATCTTACACATATTGAATGATGTCTCCCGAAATGCAAGCTGTACCCGAACCACATTGGACGCATGTCATCAGGACCTCTTAAGGCTGTGTCACGGGTACATCCTTAACCTTGGCAAATAAACTTTCTAAGTCAACTGAAACCTGTTTCAGATATTTCAGATTCACAAAGTCTAAAATAAGGTTCCAACTTCATTCTTTTGCATGTGGATATCCAGTTTACCCAGCACCATTTATTGAAAAAAAATTAACTGTTGCCCATTTAATGGTCTTGGCACTCTTGTTAAACATTTTTTGAAAATATGTGTGGGTTTATTTCAAGGTTTTCTATTCTACTCTATTTTATTTGCTTTATAGTTTTCAGTATTTATAAATACTTTTTTTTTTTTTTTTTTTTTTTTTAGAGAGTCTCGCTCTGTTGCCCAGGCTGGAGTGCAGTGGCGCGATCTCTGCTCACTGCAAGCCTGCCTCCTGGGTTCATGCCATTCTCCTGCCTCAGCCCCCCAAGTAGCTGGAACTACAGGCGCCCACCACCAAACCTGGCTAATTTTTTGTATTTTTTTAGTAGAGACGAGGTTTCACTGTGTTAGCCAGGATGGTCTCTATCTCCTGACCTTGTGATCCGCCCGCCTCGGCCTCCCAAAGTGCTGGTATTACAGGTGTTAGCGACCATGCCCAGCCAGTACAGATGTTTTATAACCTATTTCTGATCATTCTGTTATCTAAAAATCTCTGTAAATCTGTTTTTCTTGGTTCACGGTCTCATGGTGGCTTATTTCCTTGTGTGCTTGGTTACCTTTGACTAACTTCTGCTTTCTGTCCGCGAAAACTTATTGATGGGAATTCCTTAAAGCCTAAACTACAGAGGATTTATATTTTTTTTCTTCCAGGTATATGAGGGCACTACAATATATAACAAATTCACAGTTTAAGATTGCTGGACCACCCAACAATACGATTCAGGTTACATATCCATATGAGAGCTGTCTTAGGCCGAAATGTTTTTCGACAGGGTTTACTCCTTTTCATTTTCTCCTCTGTCCCACTAAGCACCAAGATATCCTTCCCTGAATTCTCATAGACATGTCTTTACCTCCGGTTCACCCTCCTATTCATCTCCCATCCTTTGATAGACCAAACCCTTTGGTTCCACCTCAAATAATTTTCTATCATTCTGACTCTTCTTAGCTGGGACAGACTCCTATAATAAAAGACAGACTAACAAGAGAAAAAGAGTTTATTAGTATGTATATCTCATGGATACATTGGAGATACCAGGGAAAAATGAGTGTATCTCAAAGAGGTTGCTTAAAATTCAGGCTTAAATACCATGTTTCACTGAAACAAAAGAATAAGGGTATGTGGGAGGCAAGTTATGGGGAGGTGACCAGGAAAAGCAGGGTATATTAAGAGTAAGCTTTGTCAGCCAGGTGCAGTGACTCAAGCCTGTAATCCCAGCACTTTGAGAGGCCAAAGCAGGGAGATCTTTTGAGGTCAGGAGTCCAAGACCAGCCTGGCCAACATGGTGAAACCCTGTCTCTACTAAAAATACAAAAATTAGCCAGGCGTGGTGGTACACTCCTATAATCCCAGTTACTCGGGAGGCTGAGGCAGGAGAATTGCTTGAACCCGGGAGGTGGAGGTTGCAGTGAGCTGAGATCACACCACTGTACTCCAGCCTGGATGACAGAGCTAGGCTTTGTCTCAAAAAAAAAAAAAAAAAAAAAAAAAGAGTAAGGTTTGTTGTGCAGATTTCAGGTGGTACCTTTTCCATCTTGAGCCCAACAGTTTGAGATCAGCCTGGGTATGGTGAGACCCCATCTCTACAGAAAAAAAAATTAATTGTGTATTAATTGTGTATGGTGGCATGCACCTGTAGTCCCAGCTACTAGAGATGCTGAGGTGGGAGAACACTTGAGCCTGGGAGGTTGATCATGTCACTGCACTCCAGGCTGGGTGACAGAGCGAGATCCTGTCTCCAAAAAAAAAAAGACATGAACTATGAATTTTTTTCCCCCCTGAGATGGAATCTTGCTCTGTCGCCCAGGCTGGAGTGTAGTGGTGCACTCTCGGCTCACTGCATCCTCCACCTCCTGGCTTCAAGCGATTCTCCTGCCTCAGCCTCCCGAGTAGCTGGGACTACAGGTACGTGCCACAACGTCCAGCCAATTTTTTTTTGTATTTTTAGTAAAGACGGGGTTTTGCCATGTAGGCCAGGCTGGTCTTGAACTCCTGACCTCAAGGGATCTGCCTGCCTCAGCCTTCCAAAGTGCTGGGATTACAGGCAGGAGCCACTGCCCTCGGCCATGAAATTTTATCTAACAGAAACAGGCACCACATCTATTTGCTCAAACTATGAAGGCATTTACCATGCCATTAATAGTTGTATCTGCTTCTTCTTGTTCCCTCATTAGTAAGCTCTTAGAACAGGTCCGTATTTAAAACATAAGCACTGAATAACTGGCTGTTGAATTAATCAGTAAACCAACAAAGGTTAATGTGATGTTGCCTTCACTGCCAATTACATTTCAATCCTGAAGAGCAGATGCAAATCAGGACAAATTTGCAATGATTTTACACACATATAAAATGTGCTTGCTACGAATCCATTATTAGCATGAAAGGACTAGCCATAAAAAATTATATGTAACTGATGTTCAAGATATCCTAATAAATTATACAGTATATACAAACACCCAAAATTAAATATGTAAAATGAGAAAAATCCTAGTGGTTTTAATCTGCAGGAGCAGGTGGGGAAAAGGTGTTTCTGTAAGTTAGGAAGACAATTTTACTATACTAAAAAAAAAAAAGGATGGCATAGGCTTCTGATTAATAAGGAACCGTTACAGGAGGAGCCTTCTAAGAAACATTTTGGAAGTCTGAGTTTTTGTTTGTTGGTTTGTTTGTTTTGAGGCGCAGACTCACTCTGTCGCCAGGCTGGAGTGCAGTGGTGCAATCTCGGCTCATTGCAACCTCTGCCTCCGGTTCAAGTGATTCTCCTGCTTCAGCCTCCCAGGTAGCTGGGGCTACAGGTGCACACCACCACGCCCAGGTAATTTTTGTAGCTTTAGTAGAGACGGGGTTTCACCATGTTGGCCAAGATGGTCTCAATCTCTTGACCTCGTGATCCGCCCGCCTCCGCCTCCCAAAAGTCTAACAGAGTTTTTGAGGTGAGGTCCAAGAAATTCTAGGGACATATGGTATTAAGACATATGCGACTAGTAGGTTTTCTGTTCTTACTTTTTAAGGTAGTGGAGGAGGACAATCGAATTGAATTACACTTGGGCTAATGTTGCTGGTCTATTAAGTCAAAAATAGTACGCAGCAGTAAGATTTCTATGATTCTGGTGTGAAACACAATACGTAACAACTCTTTTAACGTTTTCTCCAGCGACAGACACAAGTCTTAAAGGCTGAAAAAATGGCATTCTCCTAGAGGATTTTTCTCAAAACTAGACACAGAAGCACGCAAAATTTAGCACTTTTCCAAGAACAAATGTTAGAGCCTAACTACTGTGTCCGCCCTCCCCATTTGTGTCCCTTGGCTTCGGGCCCAGCTGGAGACCCACTGGGTGTTCCAGGGTGGCCCGGCAGGTCCCGACCCTCACCTGCATGATGCGCTGCTCTGCCGCTCAGGAGCCCGCGTCGTCCTGTAGCTGGCGAGGCGCCACGGATTAAGTCCCGCAGCCTTCTCCAGGCTGGAAGAGCGCCCGCTTCAGGCCCGGCGGTTTCGAGTGCCCGCCAGAAGAGGGAGAGGCGAAAAAGGACTTGTTACGCATGGGCGGGCGTGGCAGCTTGGTTGCCAGGCAATGCAGAGGCCTGTCACAGGGGATGGTTGTGGGTACTGACGCGCCAGGTCTGGGAGCATCTATCCCAAGCACTGCCTTTCCTGTTCGCTGTGTGGTGCTGGTGCTGACATTCCTGTCAACTTTTCCCTCCACCACCACCAAAGAATCAACAGATTGTTTCAGAGCCTCTGGCACCCTTCAAACCCTGAGTCCTGTCTTCATGGAGAAATAACAAACTCCTGGGGTGGAGAACCCTTCAGAGGAGGCGTTCTTAACCTGGAATCCATAGACTATATACTTTTTTGTTTTGAGACAGGGTCTTGCTCTGTCTCACCGACTGGAGTGAAGTGGTACAAACACTGCTCACAGCAGCCTCCACCTCCAGGGCTCAAGCAATCCTCCTGTCTAAGCGTCCCATGTAGCTGGGATCACAGATGCATGTGCCATCATACCTAGCTAACTTTTTTAATTTTTTTGTAGAGATAGGGGTCTCACATGTTGCCTAGGATGGTTTCGAACTCCTGAGCTCAAGTGATCCTCCCACCTCAGCCTCCCAAAGTGCTGGGATTACAGGCATGAGCCACTACACTTAGCCCATACAATGTATTTGGATAGATTTTAGGGAATATGTTGCCTCCCAGCCCCCAAGTGTATAGGTAATTTTGTTGTATGTGTACTTTCTTTTCTGAAATTAAGAGCCAGAGCTTTCACTAGATGCTTAACTGGGACTGTAGGATCCCCAACTCCATCTTAAAAAAATACACTGCCTTAAGTGACAGAAGCTCTGGCTTTAGGCCAGGCACGGTGGCACAAGCCTGCAATCCCAGCTCTTTGGGAGGCTGAGGCAGGTGGATTACTTGAGGTCAGGAGTTCAAGACCAGCCTGGCCAACATGGTGAAACCCCATCTCTACTAAAAATACAAAAACTAACAGGACGTGGTGGGTGCCTATAATCCCAGCTACTCAGGAGGCTGAGGCAGGAGAATCACTTGAACCCAGGAGGCAGAGGTTGCAGTGAGTCAAGATCACGCCACTGCACTCCAGCCTGGGCGACAGAGTGAGATCTGTCTAAATTAAAAAAAAAAAAAAAAAAGCTCTGGCTTTAGGTAGGATGTCTAGACAGGTAGGGGTTCCTTTGTGTTTAAATTAAGGAAAGGATGTTTACTGGGAGCTGCCAGGAACTTCAGGAAAACACTTGGTGTTTTATGCGAGTTGTTTTACACAGTTCCAGAGATATACTCACAGGACTTGGAAAGAAAAAAAAATGTTTTTAATGACATAACTTTAAACTTGGGTTCAACATGGGACCAGTCCATCTCTAGTGCCTAGCTGATACTTAATACAAATCTCATACTCCTAGTAGCCCATATATTCTGTTGTGTTTGTGTATGAGACATGAATCGGTTAAATATAAATAATTAAAAACATATCACAATTTTTGTAATCATGTCTTGGTATTTTTCTCATCTTCTTCTTCTTTCTCTTTCTTCTTCTTCATCCCAGGAGCCCTAAAAAATGTTATCTATGTCTCTCTGGATTTCTGAGAGGCCCTGAGAACTGCTGATTAAATTAATATTCTTTTCTTATTTTGACAATCCAAAGTCCAGGCTAGTTGAAGTACTGTGCACAGAACTAGCTAATGCTGCCCCATGCATTTGTGGTTTTAGGGCAGCATGCTCTCCTTGCTCTCAAGTCCCCATCTTATCAAGGCAATTTATTTTTCTAAAAATAATGTATTATTTTCTCTTCTTATATTCTTCACTCAGGTTGACAAGAAGTGAAATTCAGGAACTTTGTTAGTAAAAGGTGTAACTTAAGCTACAATAATTGGTCAACATCAGAAAGACAAAGGTTTGTTAGATACTCTGCTCTGAAGAATGTCTGTATAGACCTAATTCTAGGTACTCAAAAGAGCCATTCCTTTCTAATCAGCCAGCAACCTTCCTGATGGAGGAGGTGGGAATCTAAGACAGAGGTCAGAAGGAACAAAGATCAAGGGGAACCTGAGAGGAGATAAATTCAATCTCCATCTGAAGTTAATTCTGTGCCCACTAAACATTTATTTGATGTTACAAGTTCCCAATGTGTGTTCATGATCCTCTATCAATACGATTATTTTCTTTCTGTTAATAGACAAGACTGGTTGCCGTTCAGATATTGCGAGGTGAAGTAACTTATTTTAGGATAAATTGAATACTATGAGTTGGTAGAAAAAGTTGGTCCTCTGATATATTTGTAGCAGTCAGAAATCCATTATACAGTTTATAAATCAGAACTTGCTTATTGGACTATTCGATGGGTTATGGCCCAATCCTCCAACTAGTATAGTTTCAGTTGGTGCTCACATTCTAAGATTGGTAGCTACTGGGCATTCTGCTATTTATGAGAGCTGGTGGTTTTGTCACTGACAAAAATCCAAATATGATAAAGTAAAATAGCTCATTAAAACTCAACTCTCAAGTCTCTCTGAGTGCCTTTAATGAAAACATCAAAAAAGCATGTGGGCAGGGCACGGTGACTCATGCCTGTAATCTCAGCACTTTGGGAGGCCAAGGCAGGTGGATAACCTGTGGTCAAGAGTTCAAGACCAGCCTGGCCAACATGGCGAAACCCCATCTCTACTAAAAATACAAAAAAATACACACAAAAAAAATTAGCTGGGCATGGTGGCGCATGCCTGTAATCCCAGCTAGTCGGGAGGCTCTGAGGCAGGAGAATCGCTTGAACCTGGGAGGCAGAGGTTGCAGTGAGCCGAGATCGCACCACTGCACTCCAGCCTGGGTGACAGAGCCAAACTGTCTGAAAAAAAAAAAAAAAAGAAAATGCATGTGTGCATGTGTGCCAGTACTGTCAAACCCGGCAGGGATCTAAGGAACATCATTATTTACAGGTTTATTACACAGTATTTCTCATTAAAACACTAAGCAAAAATATTTTTAGATGTTTTAATTTTCAACAAATTGAACATTTACAACATTGTTACAACTGAGAACAGTGACAACACAGGGATTTTCAACAGAGTACATTTAGCAAGGATTTTTTTTCAGAAAAAAACAAAATGTCAGTACATTTTGTATTCCATAGCATTGTTCTGTGGAAAATTAGCTGGCATCCTATAAAAAAGAAAAATTGAATTAAAGTGTAAACGACCACATGAATGTGTATATATGTTTGTATATAGACATTTCTATAAGTATTTTGTCATAGAATGATAACATTAGCATCTGACATATTTCCCAGCTGTGTATATATATATATATACACACACACACACACACACACAGACAGAATATATATGTGTGTATATATATATTATATATATATGTATGTATATATATTATATATATGTATATATATTATATATATATGTATATATATATAATATATATATATATATATTTTTTTTTGAGACAGAGTCTTGCTCTGTTGCCCAGGTTGGAGTGCAGTGGTGCAATCTTGGCTCACTGCAACCTCCACCTCCTGGGTTCAAGCAATTCTTCTGCTTCAGCCTCCTGAGTAGCTGGGATTACAGAAGTGCACCACCACGCCTGGCTAATTTTTGTATTTTTAGTAGAGACAGAGTTTCACCATGTTGGTCAGGCTGGTCTCGAACTCCTGACCTCTAGTGATCTGCCCGCTTTGGCCTCCCAAAGTGCTGGGATTACAGGTGTGAGTCACCGTACCTGGCCTGTCTGTATATTTTTAACTATATATCATTTAATCTATCTCTAATGGAACACTTCTTCTGTATCTCTGTGTCTTCCAACAGTTTACAGTATTTAACTATTTAAAAGTGATTTCCTAAAGCTCATTAATACCAATAAGATTTATGAATAAGCTATTTCAAAAGCTTGCATTTACTCCTTGTATATCTATTTCCTCCTAAATCATTCTATTTTATGTTTAACCACTTTCTAAATAAATATAGGTCATCAGGATAGAGAAAGGCCTTAGAAAACCAGATGAGAAAAACAAAGAAAAAATGATTATTATATTGTTTTTCTATTGGCAAAATAAAATGAAATCATGAGTACATTAGTTTATGTACACCCTAATCTTGAAAATAATCTGAATAAAGCAATTATTCTCAATTTTGAAGGTTTTTTTTTTACTAAATTCGCCAAATCATGGATTAAATTCTGTTTCACATTGTGAACACTCTAATACTTATTTCAATGTTACAATCACAGGTATTTTTTCCCATTTAGTATTAAGCTATTTAATAAAATTTTTAAGTGCCAATGTACATTTATAATATTATAAAAGATAAAATAGTTTCTTTTCCATTAGCTCTCTGTTCTTTGTTCCTTGAAAAAATACAAAATTAAGAATATGTTTTCTCATATTCCTTATGTGAACATAATTTATCAGGCCTCTTCTGAAGCAGGAGTTAATACTAAACACAGTTTGCAAATTCAAGTTCCTAATTATGTCCCATGAGCACATTAAATTTTTCCTTCGCTTTTCCACTATTTGAATCTTTTATTTCTTTCTTTTCTAATTGAATTGGCTAACACATTAAGAACTACATTAAATAAGAAATTAGAGAGTATCTTTATCTTGTTCCTGACATTAATGGAAATGCTCCAAAGTGTTTCACTAACAAGCCAGCTACTGTACTAACTTGGTTTGAGACCATTATATAAATCATGTCAAGAAAGGATTAATCTCTTTCTAATAGATCAGAAATTGATGTGAAATTTTACCAAAAGCATCTATTGAGATTATCATATAACTTTTCTTCTAATAGTGAAAACTTTTAACACACTTCTTAAAGTTGAACCATCCTTGAGTTGCTGGAACAAATCTTACTTAGTGGGATCATAAAATTATTTAAGTATACTGATGAATACTGTTTAATAATATTCCTTTTAAATTTTTACATTAATATTTATAAATACAATTTACTTACAGTTTCATTTTTTATACTTTTTTAAAGTTTTGGTATTAATATTATGCTGGCTTCATAAAAATATTTAGTAATTTTTCTTCTTTCTCTGAGCTGAAAAAATTCAAAATTACTGGCTTAGTACTTTATGAGGGTATATTGTGAGTATAGTTTCTTTTTTTTTTTTCTTTTTTTGAGACAGAGTATAGTTTTGAGTGGGCATAGTTCCTTTTTTTTTTTTTGCTCTTGTTGCCCAGTCTGGAGTGCAATGGTGCGATCTTGGCTCACTGCAACCTCCATCTCCTGGGTTCAAGTGATTCTCCTGCCTCAGCCTCCCGAGTAGCTGGGATTACAGGCATGCACCACCACGCCAGGCTAATTTTGTATTTTTAGGAGAGACAGGATTTCTCCATGTTGGTCAGGCTGGTCTTGAACTCCCTACCTCAGGTGATCTGCCCACCTTGGCCTCCCAAGGTGCCGGGATTACAGGCGTGAGCCACCGTGCCTGGCTGAGAGTATAGTTTCTAGATAACATTTTCCAATTTTTCCCCATACCTATTAGTCTGTTTAGTGTTTTTCTTTCTTCTGAGGTCAATTTTGGTAGCACCTACTTTATTAGACAATCCTCCATTTTATCCAGGTTTCCAAACTGATATGTAGAGAGATGTGCAAAGTACTCTTTCGTGATTTTTATTTCTTCTCTGTTTTAATTTCTCTTTTCATTTGTACTTTTTTATATTTATGATTTTACCCTTTTTCTTGATTACACTAGTATAATTTATTTTATTTTTTGTAAAGAATTGCTGACAGATTTTTGCTTTGTTTACCGTCCTTCTACTTTACTATTTTTAACATCAATTTCTTCTTTCATTTTTATAACTTTCTTCCTTCTGCCTTCTTGAAGTTTACTTTGTTGTTGTTTTGGTTGTGGGGTTGTTTTGTTTTGTTTTGTTTTGTTTTTTGTGAGATAAGTTCTTGTTCTATTGCCTTGGCTGGAGTGCAGAGGAAAGATCATAGCTGACAGCCTCAAACTCCTGGGCTCAAGCGATCCTCCCATCTCAGCCTCTGAAGTAGCTAGGACTACAGGCATGCACCACCACATCTGGCTAATGTTTTTTCTTAAGTTTTTGTAGAGATGGGTCTCAAAATCCTGTGCTCAGGTGATCCTCGTGCCCTAGCCTCCCAAAGTGATGGGATTACAGGCATGAGCCACTATGCCCAGTCTAAAATGAATGATATATTTGAAAAAATACATTCAGCATAAAATCTGGATTTAGGATTACAAAAGCTTAATAGAATACACTTTTATTTTTGTGGTATAAATTTATGAATCTGCATTTGGGTTTGATTTCAACATTTTATTGTCTAATAAAATATTAGAATTAACATATTTATTAAACATGTGGGAACAGTCAACAGCTACTAAATTTCTACTCTATGTCCAGCACTGAGGTAGAAATTCTGGTAGCACAAAAGAAGAGGTCATTCTCTCATGTCTTTCCACATTTTAAAATATTCTCTAGAAACTGGTAAATCACTAGCTTTTATAAAGAATCTTTGAGTATCGGTTATTTAGATGACAGAAGTACTTTCAAGTCTGTAAATCTTGGCCCGTTATGATAGACACTGATAACTGCAATAAGAATTCATTCCTTGACATATCCTACTTGCACAATAAATGATGACAAGATCAATGTCTACAAAATCACTTATGATAATTACTATTGGGACATAGTCTGAGGAATAAATGACATAGGCAAAGCAAATGAGGCCCTAAAATACCGGTATTTTCTCATTACAATAAAGCCCTTACAGCTCCTATCATTGTAGTATTTATATGGAACATTCATGTACATATGCAATCAAATAATAGAAATATATTTAGCATAGTTTAATTTGTGACTATTTGAAAACAACAGCAAATGTCAAACTGTGTTGAACTGTGAAATGCATACTATTTTATTTATTTATTTATTTATTTATTTATTTATTTATTTATTTCTCACATACCGTTTTAAATGAACCCTGCTGACCTTCTTCCATTCCGTGGCTGAAAAATAATAGATTAGAAATAAATGAGTTTAACTAAAGATGGAAGCTAATAGTCATAGAAACAGATTGATGATTTAGAGGAGTGTTTAATGCGCATCACAATCATCTAGAGGGCTTTTTACAACATAGACTGCTGGACCCCATAGCCAGAATTTCTGATTTAGTAAGTCTGAGAATCCTGAGAAATTTGTATTTCTAACAAGTTCTGAGGTGCTGCTAATGCTGCAAAGACCACCATGAATTAGATGCTATTTGACTTTGCTTATTTCCTTGATAGTACCAACATTTTAAAACAAATGTTCTCAATTTTATTTTGATATGAACCAAAATGAACTTACTGAAGTCAGGGCTGTTTAGTTGCTTACTTCTTCCTGCTATCAGTCCAATTCCTTCATTCAATCCCTTCTCTAATTTGCTGTTAGAATTATTTTTCAAAAGCCAAATCTTACCACATTTGCCCCCTCCTTAGCCTTTAGTGTAAAGCTGAAATTTCTTGGCTAAATATTTCATCAACAAATTCCCATTGATTCTTCAGGATTCAGCCCTTGAAGTCTTCTCTGTACCTCTTCCATTCCTCAGCTGGAATTAAATGCTTTTCTTTTGGAAATCACAGCCTTTGAACTACAAGTGCATTGCACACAGTACTTTATATTTGTTTACTTATCTGTTTTAGAGCCTATCTAAATTCCTAGAGCATAGGAATGGAATCCTATCTGTCTTGATAGTCCCAGCCCTTGGTACATTGCTCAGCACCCAGTAGAAGTTCAATAAATAGTTGTTGAATGAATTAATTAAAACTTTCTGGTAATGTATTAAGGATGCAAATATTTTACCAAGTGTAGCTGCCTAGAAAAAAACCTCACATTTTATAGACAATGTGGACAAACAAAATCAGAAATGTAATCCTGAAATTCTGTCTACGTATATACCTTTTATTATGGCAGATTCTTTTAATTTTAAGAATTTGTGAAAGTATTCATAACTCTTCCAATCTACTGAGTTAAAATTTTTGTAAATAATTCCATAGAACATAAGGAATAGTGTATCTTTAAGACACTTGCTTTCTATACATAAAATGTCATGGAATTAAAGTGTCACATAGGTGAAAGCTATTTGAGGTGTTTAAACATGAGCAATAATAGATCAAAGAAGAGATCAGAGATCAGAGATACTGTGGTATTGAAGCAATAAGGTGGTGACAGAAGTGAATGTCAGACTGTAGCACCTGATGCCATGCATCTATAAACTTTAAAACTTAATTGAAATGTAAAAGTTAATTAAATACACAGGGAACATATTTTTAAATTTTGGTGTAGATTGATTTTTTAAAAATACAGTATGTACCTACCCTGAATAAAAAATATCCTCGACTTTGACTTGCAAAGGGACTTTGGAATTGTTCCTAGAAGAGAAAATGAGGGCATTACAAATCAAATTACACTAAAAATAAGTGCAAATTCTCCTTGAAAGTACATTGACGGTCAAAATTACTTTCAACTGTCATAACTAAACATAGAGGGAATCAGGGACTTGAATAGAGAATTTTTGTATCATACCTGAAAATTTTCAACAACTAGCAGTATCATCAGAATCTTATATTTAAAAATAATTTCCTTGTCAGTGTGACAGATTTGCCTTTCAGGAATTTTGTCAGTTGTAGGTGAATTCATCAATAAGTAGAAAGAGAAATGACAGACACTTCATAATTGACTATATTTAAAATCTCCTTTCAGCATTTTGTTAGAATGAAATAATTTATTTAAAATCCATATTGCATGTGTTAACCCATGAACAGGGGAAAATATAAAACAGAATTGTGTCAAAGCTAAAAAATATTATCCAATATTTCTACAGAAATGTAGTTTGAAATTGCGGGACAAATTTGGTAAATTACATTTATTCAATGAAGCTTTAGGACAGATGTTCCTAATATATGTGCAGAATGTTAATTTTTAAATTTCCAAATATTAATAGGAACGACCCAATTATTCATAATAAGTATATCTTTTTCTTAAACATTTCATTTTAAAATTCATGAAAAAAATACATTAACATTTTATGGTTTCCGTAAAATTGGCTTATAGCTTCCTATTTTCATTAACAATTACCTATATCATAAAAGCATTATCAGCATGGCTATCACCATGAAATCTTTCAGCCAAGACCTTTTTCAACTATTTTATAATATGAATACAATCATATTAAATTCTAAGAAATGGCTCTGATATATGTTTAAATTCTGAAATACTTAGTTTGCAACAAATGTATCTTAAATCCTCAATATTTGTACTTAATTTTCATCTTCACTATAACTCTCCAAATTACTTAACATTGACAAAAAAATCTGTATTTAAAAATGTACACACTGTATACATGTATCAAAATATCACGTGTACCCCCAAAATATGTATAATATACCAATGAAAAATAAAAAATAAAGTTTTTTAAGTTTTCAAAATTTAAAAAAATGTACACATATAAACCATATGTTTATATACCTATATAAGCAACGTTCTCAGCTGGGCACAGTGGCTCATGCCTGTAATCTGAGCACTTTGGGAGGCTGATGTGGGGGAATCACTTGAGCCCAGGAGTTTAAGACCAGCCTGGGCAACACAGAGAGACCTAGTCTCTACAAATAATAAAAAAATTTAGCCAGGTATGATGGCATACACCTGTGGACCCAGCTCCTCAGGCTCCTCAGGAGGCTGAGGGGGGAGGATTGCCTGAGCCGAGGAGGTCAAGTCTGCAGTAAGCCATGATCACATCACTGTACTCCAGCCTAGGTGACAGAGAAAGACCCTGTCTCAAAAAAAAAAAAAATAATAAAAATAAAAAACTCAAATGCATATTATATCAAAGAGAAAAAACTAAAAGGCAGGACAAAATGTAAATTTAAATGTGCCAAATATTTAAAACTTCCAAATGCTAAACCCAAACATACAGATTTTTTAAGAGTTTTATCATTAGCATAGAGCATCACATAAAATAATCTGGGAGGTAGAGATAAAAGATGTGGGAATGAAACTGGAAGATATCTAGCAAACAAAATTTAAGAAAAGTGTTTTAAGATCTAAAACCTCATTTCTTCAAGAATTCAAAATATTTCACTACCAAAGATATATTTTAAAATTAGATGACTTAGGCCCAGCAAAGCAAACACTATCCTGCAATTGCATTTCATCTTTTACATTATTTTCTTTCATAGCTTTCTAGGAAACTTAACTGGCTGCAAAATACCCTTAAGATTTATCATTTGTCTGAAAATATAGATGGTATCACTGAAGGTGGAAAATTCAGTCAATGTACTAAACTGTCCACAATACTGAGTGATTAGCTTTGGTTTTGTAAATCACGGCACTGAAATAATGTAGTCACACTAATGATTGTTGGTGTCTTTTAAGAAACTGAATCTTTAAGTTGAAATTGTTTACTAATTCATAACTCGAGCAAACACTTTAAGAAGTAAAAGTTAAATCAAAAAAGCATGTATTACTTCTAGAGAGTTTGATGACAACTGCTTTTTTCTTCACTCTGCAAATTCTAAAATTTTAAGTGGCTACTGCCTAAGATCTTACATTTCTCTTCACAGTTGGCATCAGATATTGTCTTCTTTGATGGAAGCTTCATTTAAGAATGTGAAGATTCTAGGGAGGAAATACTGGCCATAAAAATAAATTTTGAGGAATATATTCACCTAAACTCTATGCGTTTTTAAAAGTATCTGAAAACTTTGGGTAGCACTTTAAGAAGAATAAATTAAATATGGTATTAAAATTAAGGAAAACTTTGATGATCTGAACTCAACTTTTTTTTTTCTTTTTGAGATGGAGTCTTGCTCTGTCACCTAGGCTGGAGTGCAGTGGCACGATCTCGGCTTACTGCAACCTCTGCCTCCCGGGTTCAAACGATTCTCCTGCCTCAGCCTCCCAAGTAGCTGGGATTACAGGTGCCGCCACCACACCAGCTAATTTTTTTTTTTTTGTCTTTTTAGTAGAGACGGGATTTCATCATGATGGACAGGCTGGTCTCAAACTCCTGACCTCAGGTGATCCACCCACCTCGGCCTCCCAAAGTGCTGGGATTACAGGAGTGAGCCACCGTGCCCAGCCTGAATTCAACTTTTAATAATAAAATACATAACTTAAAAATAACACAATAAAAGTATCCAAGATTAAACTATAAAGGGTACAGCATAGTGAAAAAAAATTGCCTAGATCAGAAGTCAGAAGACTATTTTGTACTTTCTCATACTAATATGATCTGGGGAAACTCCTTCAACTATTCTGACTTGCTTTCCCTTTTGTAAATGGGAAATAATACTTGTATAAGTACTAACAGAATTCCTCAAAGAATAAAATGAGATAATATAAGACTGAAAATTATAATGTATTATAGCAAGGGAAGGCATTACTTAAAAATAATCCTAGAGGCCGGGCGTGGTGGCTCACGCCTGTAATATCAGCACTTTGGGAAGCCAAGGCGGGCGTATCACGAGGTCAGGAGATGGAGACCATCCTGGCTAACACGGTGAAACCCAGTCCCTACTAAAAATACAAAAAATTAGCCAGGCGTGGTGGTGGGCACCTGTAGTACCAGCTACTCGGGAGGCTGAGGCAGGAGAATGGCGTGAACCTGGGGGGCGGAGCTTGCAGTGAGCCAAGATTGCACCACTGCACTCCAGCCTGGGCGACAGCGCGAGAGTCTGTCTCAAAAAAAAAAAAAAATGCGTATGTGTGTGTATGTATATATATATATGTGTACACACATATATATAGATATATATATAATAATCGTAGAAATTATCAGTGTTACAAGAGTTAGGATTTTTTTTTTTTTTTTTTTGAGACAGAGTCTTGCGCTGTCACCATGCTGGAGTGCAGTGGCTCCATCTCTGCTCACTGCAACCTCCGCCTCCCGAGTTCAAGCAATTCTCCCGCCTCAGCCTCCCGAGTAGCTGGGACTACAGGCGCACACCATCATGCCCAGCTAATTTTTGTATTTTTAGTAGAGACGGGGTTTCACCATGTTGGCCAGGCTGGTCTCAAAATCCTGACCTCAAATGAGCTACCCACCTCAGCCTCCCAAAGTGCTGGGATTACAGGCGTGAGTGACAAGAGTTAGGATTCTTTTTAAATGACTGTAAAATCTCCAAAATGTAACACAGTAAGAATGTGTTAATGGGGTTACATTCATCTTACACATAGATGCTGGATTTAGGTCACATTTTTTGTTGAAAAAAACAAAGTATATAATATTTAGTTTCTGATATTTACTTCATGAACCATACTGTTACTTTTTTTTTTTTTTTTTGAGACGGAGTCTCGCTCTGTCACCCAAACTGGAGTGCAGTGCAACCTCTGCCTCCTGGGTTCAAGCGATTCTTATGCCTCAGGCTCTGAGTACCTGGGATTACAGGCATGCGCCAATATGCCTGGCTAATTTTTTTTTTTATTATTTTTAGTAGAGACGGGGTTTCGCCATGTTGCCAAGGCTGGTCTTGAACTCCTGACCTCAAGGGATCCACCCACCTGGGCCTTCCAAAGTTGAAAGGATTACAGGTGTGAGCCACCAGGCCTGGCCTACTCTTAACAACATTTAAATACTTGAGCAGAAAGCTTGCCATCCTAGCTATTTGCCAAGCTGGATACAGAGGGGCAGTACATTGTCCTTTATTTGTTCTCTTATTCCTACCTAAGGACTGGACATAAGCAATGTCCTTTCTTAAACCAAGAATAGATTTTCTAACCAAGAGAGTCATGGCTTTTGGAAAACAGTATAATTCCAGCTTTCCTCAATGTCCACAGCTTCAGCTAGAAGGGACACAATATTGCAGGGGGCCATGGAAGGGCGGCTTGAACAATTCTCTTCTAGTCTGCAAACAGATGCTCTTACATTGGCTAACTGGGTATTAGTGTGGGCTTATCCTGAAGAGCAGCATTTGATGAACTACCACAGCTGGGAATTAACAGAAAGGGCTGCCCCACACGGAATGGCAAAGCCAGCATGCAGTTTGTATTACATACGTCCACTCTGAATCTCTTCATTCTTCTTTCATGCAGGTGAGGAATGAGCTGCAGCAACGGATGCACAACAGACGACTGAGAGGACATGAACACACACGTGATGAGTGCACGGCTTCTCAGCACTGGCCATCAAGACGGTTTCCTATTTGTTTTTGTTTTTACCCATTAAACTTGTCCCAGACAAAACAAAATTAAAGATGTCACCTAAAACAGCTCTTTGGGAGCAATTCAAAGAACTGTGGAGAATAAACCAAGAGGTGGGATAAAATTTGGTAGCCCTACGCTGGGATTTTTATCCTCATATTGAGAAGAAGCACTTTCCCGACGGCTGCAGCTCTCTTGTGAACTGTCAGCAAGTAAAACCCCTCACTGCCTCTTTGAGAGGCAACAGGCAGTCTGTCTGTTACTAGACTTACTCAAAATAATTCGGACCAGGCGAAACCCACACTGCCAGTAGCAATTTTCCACTATAAATATGTTAATCTGGAAGATTATACTATACACACATCTAATAACCTCCTTTATAAATTATATACTTAAAACAGAAACGTTGGGAGAAAGACAACAATGTGTGAATATGATAATGTGTTCTCGATAGTGAAAACTGTGACTAAGATACATTTTCCCAAAATGTAAAGGTGCCAAGCCAAAGAAAATGAAAGCACACTTGAGATATGTAGCTACCTACCTGACATGGCTGCATTTTTTAAAAAGGTATGGGTCACATTGAGACTTCTCATTAATGTTAAATTCATTTATCACATGGGTTATGTTGAGCCCTGTAGAACAGTTATCTGTTAACTAATTCAACTTGTACTCAGTGTAAAGCCAGTATAATCTTTTGCCTCCTCATATGTAAGAATATTCCATGTGATAAATATTTCAAACTCAGTTTAAGATTACAGTTACCTTTCCATAGGTATATATCTGTTTAAAATACACTATGCTCCTCATTCCCTAAATTCGTTCATGGAAGTGAATCACAAGTGTGGAAATAATATTATAGTCAATAATTTCTAACTATTCTAGATTGAAACACCAAATAGGTTGGTTAGCATTTTTAAAATCCATGCATACAAAAAGAAAACTACTGCTAATACTACATGATTTTAAAGTGAACTGGATTCAAATTACTGGTTTTTGGCTAACCTTAGAGAATACATTCTCACATTAAATGCCTAATTACTAATAAGAAGATCTTAGGAATTGAAGAGGATATTTCTAATTATATTTAATTACATTTTTCATAATCATCCTTTAAAATAAAAAATGCCCTTGGATCAAATGATTTTTAAATTTGCAACAACTGCCATCTAAAACAATATGTTTTACTTATTTATTTGCTTTTTTTATTTTCTTGGTCTTTAGAATGTGTTTCACAAAAGCAGGGATTTTTCTTTTCTTTTCTTTTCTTTTTTTTGAGACAGAGTATCGCTCTGTCATCCAGGCTGGAGTGCAGTGGCGTGATCTCAGCTCACTGCAACCTCCACCTCCTGGGTACAAGCAATTATCTTGCCTCAACCTCCCGAGTAGCTGGGACCACAGGCATGCACCACCACACCCGGCTAATTTTTGTATTTTTAGTAGAGATGGTTTCACCATGTTGGCCAGGCTGGTCTCGAACTCTGGACTTCAAGTGATCCTCCCGCCTCGGCCTCCCAAACTGCTGGGATTACAGGCATGAGCCACCATGCCAGGCCAGGGATTTCTTTTTTAAATTTTGTTTTATTTATTGCTATATTTCTAGTATCTAGGATTGTGCCTGGCACATAGCATGTAGCTAATACTTTGTAAATAACTGTTAAATGAATGAATTAATTAACAAATGAATTTAATGTACAGGTAGTAATTGACATATAAAATAAATCAAATGTATAATAAATATTGAATTTCATTCCTTTACTCACATATACAATTTTAAAGTAAAAAATTTGAATTCTGATCTAGCTCTATTATGCTGCAAAAACAGTTTCATTCTTTAAACAAATATTAGTGATTACTAAGAAGTAGTTCTACAACTTACCACAACATGTGAATTGCCCAACTTCCGTGTCTTCGAATAATGAAATAAGAACTGTTTAAAAAAAGCAGTAAGTTTTACTATAAAAATTAATGGTTCCCTTATTATTTTATAAGGTATAGATTTATGAAAATCATCTTACCCTTTTAGTATTATCTTTTTCATCTTGTTCCTATTGAAAAGAGATATTATATATATCATTATACATTGTAAAATTTTACTATCTTATATAGAGTAATTTTATAATGTTATAACACACAATTATTTAAAACACATGACTCATGTTACATATAAAATATAAGAACTGAAATTAGTTAAGCATCCGTTGCTCTAAAAATAAATGGGAAATTAATTGAATATTGTTTACAAATAAAGATGTGCATGAAGATCTCTTTACTACAACTTTATTCATAAGTGTAAAAAATTGGAAACATCCTAAATATTCAACAGTGGTAGAATGGGAAATTATTATATCATGACACGATGGAATATTCAGAGGAGACGACTGAAAGAATCACATGCAAATATTTTTACTGTTTATCACTAAATATGAAGGTTATGAGTTGGTTTTGATGTCTTCCATAAAAAAATTTTTAGCCGGGCGCGGTGGCTTACGCCTGTAATCTCAGCACTTTTGGAGGCCGAGGCGGGCGGATCACGAGGTCAGGAGATCGAGACCATCCTGGCTAACACGGTGAAACCCCGTCTCTACTAAAAAAAATACAAAAAATTAGCCAGGCCTGGTGGTGGGAGCACCTGTAGTCCCAGCTACTCAGGAGGCTGAGGCAGAAGAATGGCGTGAACCTGGGAGGCGGAGCTTGCAGTGAGCTGAGATGGCGCCACTGTACTCCAGCCTGGGTGACAGAGCGAGACTCCATCTCAATTAAAAAAAAAAAAAAATTAAATCATATAATTCCTTTTTTGTTGTTCTTTCTTACTTGCTTTTAATATAAATGGAAGATCATGAATAAACACCATTGTCCTTTCTTTTATTTTAATTAGGAAAAATCAATTACACTTTTTGGACAATGTCACCATTAGAAACAATGGATAAATATACAATTGTAGGCAGAGATTATTTAGTTTCATAAAACATTTATGCTTTCAAATTATCAATTTTTTTCTTTGAGTTATTATATATGAAAGGTATGGAATTCAGAGTGTACCAATGACCACAGATTAAGTTAGAATTGCAAATGAAAAATATAATTCCAAACCTGAAGCTCTCATCTTTAATAAAGTAGCTTTAAAATAAGTTCATCCATAAGATAAGAGATTATAAAATTAGGTATGGTGCTTATGCTACTTTTCAAGTTCCCATCTACTCTCACTCCAGGACAAAAAGTTCTCCCAGAAGAATCAAGTAATTTTAATAAGAAACCAAGACAATGACAATACAGTTTGCTTTTTTTTTTTTGCATTCTTAATGCCCTACTCTCCCCCAAAGTACAATGTCCTAACCTTTGAACCATAAGATGTGCTTAGCAGCTTAGAAAGATGCATCTGTTCTCCAAAGTAGCATAAGTCAGGGCAAGAAAAGAGAGCCAACATGACCCCATATTTATTCCTCCGGACTGGAACTTATTTTATGTTTGATGGGGCCATATGATTTCCCAATTAGATTACTGTAAACTCCATTAATATGATGCTCAATGCTCAGACATCAGAGAACGTGAAGTATTTCTTATCCAAAAACAATTTTTCCTCTTCTAACTTGTCTTGGCATGCTTCCTAAATTGGGCATATTTCCGTCCAGGAGAAATTCCAAGAAATTTTTGGATAATTTTTATCTACAAACAAAACACTATTTCAACCTTACCTGAGGCTTTGGTAGCATTCCCATAATCACAAAGCAAAGCTCCTCCAGCGCATTGGATACCTAACAGAAATGAGAAGATATGTTAAGTTATGCTTCTGCTTTAACGACATTTACATAGAAGAGATAACTATAAAATGTTAGGGGCATGAGGAAATGCTAACTACCTAGAAAAGAATCCTTCTGTAGATTATTAAAACTGTTGGAATCCTTTGATTTCCCTCACAACAAAAACTTGGCTGTAAAAGTAAAGCCTTCCTTCTAACCAGAAAACAAAAAAAAGGTAAGTACGGTACATATGCACCCATGAAGGCTTCCGCTGTGATCTAGATACATAGTTCTCAGCACTTGCTAAAATATTATGAAATTCTATGACTGAGAGTAACAAGGGACAGTGCCAGAAGAGGAATTATTCTTCCCAGCTTGTAGCAAAATATCTACATGCCAAAGCTGTGAGCCTCGCTGAATATTACTCATTATTGGCTAATTTGAAAATCCTGCAATTGCTCGAAAACAATGGGAAGTGGAGGAGAAGAAGCCATGCGTGGTGCACCTAATCTGAGTACCACCCTTCCAGATTGCTGACTGCACACCCCAGGATCAGGTTTTTCAAAGCATTCGAGCACAGAAGTAGGGCAGGGCTCTGTGGTTAGCAGCCAGCTGGGTGTGGTAAGGAGTAGAAGAAATGGACAAGCAGGGGCGAAACCTGCTTTGCACGGAATTTAGCACAGTAGCACCATGAACAATGGATTACTTAATATATGCATTTTGGAAGTAATGGAGAACTAGAACAGTAGGGAGGGCAATATAATTAGTGGTTAAAAGCATGAGCTGTGGAGTTGGGAAGCCTATAACTCTATCGCAGTGCAAATTCCATTTCTGCTCTTTATTAGCTGTGTAACCTTGGGCTGGTTACCTAACCTCTCTAAATTTCCGTTTCTTCAGCTCTAAGTCAGGGAGGACGTCATTGCAGAGAGTTCTTAGAAGAATTAAATGTAGGTAAAGTTCTCAGGTTGATTTACAGCTGAAGTGATTCTTAATTTAGAAGTTATATGAAAAAGAGGTCAGGTGCAGAGGCTCACGCCTGTAATGCCAGCACTTTGGGAGGCTGAGGCAGACGGATCACCTGAGGTCAGGAATTCGAGACCAGCCTGGCCAAGTCTCTACTAAACCCAGTCTCTACTAAAATACAAAAAGTTAGCCGGGCATGGTAGCATGCACCTGTAATTTCAGCTACTCGGGAGGCTGAGGCAAGAGAATTACTTGAACCTGGGAGGCAGAGGTTGCAGTGAGCCGAGATCTCGACACTGCACTCCAGCCTGGGTGACGGAGTGAGACTCTGTCTCAAAAAAAAAAAAAAAAGAAAGACATATGAAAAGAATTGTTCAGGGCCTCCAGTAGTCTCACCTTCTCTCCCTTTGAACAACAGTACATGCTTGACATGGTTGGTTGCGGTTAGAGATGCAGGTGGAGTCAACAGTTTTTCTGTGCACCCTTCCTAGCATCAGAGGTCTGCTTTGTTCTCTTCATTCCATTTGTTTGCTTGTCATGCAAATTCTTGGGATATTTATTAATAATGCCTCATATGTATACAGTGTTTCAATAAACTATAAAACATTTTCATATACAGTCATGCACCACGTAATGGCATGTCAGTCAATGAGTCAATGATAGAATGCACATACAATGGTGGTCACATAAGATTATTATGAAGCTGAAAAACTCCTATCATCTAGTCACATCTTGATGATCCTGACCTGTGTAGGCCTAGGCTAATATGCATGCTGTGTCTTCATTTTTAACAACAAAGTTTAAAAAGTCAAAAAAATTCTTTTTAATTTCAAAAGCTTATAGAAAGAGGATATAAAGAAAGAAAATATTTCTGTACACCTGTTCAGTGTGTTTGTGTTTTAAGCCAAGTGTCATTACAAAAGTGAAAAAAGTTCTAAAATATTAAAAAGTTGGCCAGGAATAGTGGCTCATGCCTGTAATTCCAGCACTTTGGGAGGCCGAGGTGGAAGAATTGCTTGAGCCCAGGAGTTTGAGACCAGCCTGGACAACATAGCAAGATCCTGTCTCTACAAAAAATACAAAAAATTAGCCAGATGTGGTGGTGCATGCCTGTAGTCCCAGCTACTCAGGAGGCTGAAATGGGAGGATCATCTGAGCTAGGAGTTCGAGGCTACAGTGAGCCATGATTATGCCACTGCACTCCAGCCTGGATGACAGAATGAAACCGTCTTGAAAAAGAAAAAATTAAAAAGTTTATAAAAGTAAAAAAGTTACAGTAAGCTAAGGTTAATTTATTATTGAAGAGAGAAAAATTTTTAAATAAATTTAATGCAGCCTAAGTTTACAGTGTTTATGAAATCTGCAGTAGTGTGTATAGTAATGTCCTAGGCCTTCACAATCACTCATTACTGACTCACTGACTCATCCAAGGAAACTTCCAGTCTTTCAAGCTCCATTCATAGTGAGTACCCTATACAAGTGTATCATTTTTTATCTTTTATATTATGTATTTACTGTACCTTTTTTACATTTAGATATGTTTAATTACATAGTGTGTTACAACTGCCCACAATATTCAGTACAGTAATGGGCTGTACAGGTTTGTAGCCATATAGCCTAGGTGTGTAGTAGGCTGTACGTCTAGATTTGTGTAAGTACACTCTATGATGTTTACACAATGACAAATCATCTAAGGACACATTTCTCAGAATGTATATCCCCATTGTTAAGTGATGCATGACTATACATAATTTCTATTCTGTCCTACACAGGACATGAATTGTTATTCTTACATACAGAAGAAGTAAGGTTCTAAAGACTGTCACTTGGCCAATACCACACATGGCTAGGAGTTGGAGGAGTGAGGCCTGGGACCTTGGCCTTCTCATTTGTAGATATCATTGTGTTGCATTGGTATTGCCTGCTAAGCCTGGAGTTGGGAGTTGGCTGCGAGAAAAACTAGAGTGTGAACACTGATACATCCTTTCTCACTGGTTATACTTAAGGGCTGAATACACAGGTCACCCCACAAAAATCTGAAATAAAATCCCTATAACTTCTCTTACCAGCTTGGTCAAGATGGTGAGACCCCCATCTTTACACAAAATTTTTTTCTTTTAATTAGCTGGGCATGGTGGCATGCTCCTGTAGTCCCAGCTATTCAGGAGGCTGAGGTGGGAGGATTACTTGAGCCCAGGAGTTCGTAGCTGTGGTGAGCTATAATTGTATCACTGCATTCCAGCCTGGGTGACAGAGTGAGACCCTATCTCTAAAAACAAAAACAAAATGCTCCACTTATGCTCATTTCAAAATAGAAAATACAAAACAATAAGAAGAAAACACCCAGTGGTGTTATGTGTCAAAAATGTATTTCACCTCAAAGAAGAATAAACACTTACGGCTTATTTCAAAATAGAAAATACAAAACAATAGGAAGAAAATACCTAGTGATGTCATGTTTCAAAAATGTATTTCAACTCAAAGAAGAATAAACTCACACATGTGAGTTGTTTTTTCTTAGAAAACAGTTTCTAAGCTGGATGACCTTCAGTAAGATTGAAATTTGACTGAAAAAGTTTCAAGGCAAATTCATTTTCCCCAACTCCCCTTTACAAGAAGCCAATTCTCAACTATTCTTCAAAGGATTTAAATATATGAAAGTTTTAATATCTTATTTTTAAGTGTATAGACCTTAAAGATAACATTTTCTACTTGGTAAAAATGTTTCATAGCAATGGTCACATAATCACATAAATAATAAGATAATAGTGTATGTGAAAATTAACAATGTTTTAACATTGTATCAAATTTGGTGGTACATATACACCACCGAATACTATGCAGCCATAAAAAAGAATGAGATCATGTCCTTTGCAGCAACATGGATGGAGCTGGAGGGTATTACCCTAAGCGAAATAACATAGGAACAGAAAACCAAATACCACATGTTCTCATTTATAAGTAGGAGCTAAACACAGATGCAAGTGGGCAAAAAGAAGGGAACAATAGATACTGGGGCCTACTTGAGGGTGGAGGGTGGAAGGAGGGTTAGGGTAAAAAAATACCTATCTAGTACTATGCTTATTACCTGGGTGATGAAATAATCTATACACCAAACCTCCACGACACACTGTACCTACATAACAAACCTGCACATTTACCCCTGAACCTAAAATTTAAAAAAAACTATTTAGGGTCTGTGGGCTGTATCAAGGGATTTTGATACTATTCTAATTGCAATAAGAAACCATATGAAGATTTGGAGCAAAGCAGTGATATGATGTCTTAGTATTTTAAATGACTAAGTGATGCTAAAACCTTAAATCTGAGTACAATAGCTATACTTATCACTAGTTTTCAGTTGTGTACCGAATTGCCCACTCATGAATTGAGTTTATTATCAATGTTTTGAGAAAATAATGACAATTTTTAGAAATTACAGTAATTACTGTTATAATAATATCCCCATTGAATCACGCCCCCCGTATCCATTGCCTTTATGTAGTCAGTCCCCTAACGCAGACACTGAGTGTGGCGCCCACATTGACTCTTTGTCTTGCTTTGGCCAATGGGGCATGAGTAAACATGTCACAAGCAGAGGTTTGAAACCCACTTAGGTGATGGAGCTTGCTCTCCCACGGCTGGTGGAACCCAGCAACCATGTGAAAAAGCTCAGACTAGCCTGCTGGACTGTAAGCAACACTTCACCCAGTTGCCTCCACCACCCCTGCTGATAGCCAGCCAATGAACACCAAGCATATGAAGAAACCCAGCCACGAAGTAAGCCCATAAAATGATATATTCCCAAAACATCAGGAATACAATTTTTAAAAACAATTCCTAATTTACTAATATTACTTATTCTTGTGAAGGTACCCAAATACAGTTACTATACATAAGCACCATTCCAAAGAGATGCATCTGTATTAGTTTAGCAGCTATTTCTAGGGAAGGGACTTGTGAATCTATCTCTTTTATATAATTTCTTTCATTTCTTTCCTTTGAGTTTTGAATAATTCATAATTTCACAAGTTTCAAAATTAAAAAATTATAAGATGATATCTAGTTAAAAAGTCCTCCTATTTCTGCCCTATCCACCTAGGACTCCCCTTCCACATAACCATTATCATTTATTTTGTATGTATTCTTCCAGAATTTATATTTTTTGAGAGCTAAATCAGTAAAACCATATTTATGTGGTTTTTAAACTAGTGAATGGGCCAAAAAAAGGAATGATATAATGATATTTGTTACAAGAGAACAATTTCTGTATAGCATGTTTGCTACTGGGTTTTATTAACTAAGTAATTAAAGAGATATTTATTGAGTCTCTTCTCAAGCATGATTCCAGGTGCTGGGTATAAATGTATCCCATATAAGAACATCACCAATATACTATGGTGAAACCAAAATTAGGTTTTAATGCATAGCTTTAATTTCACATGTAATAAAACAATAATTTTTTAAAGTATTAAATTTATTACAATTTCAATTGTAAATGTAAAACTTTCAAATAGTAAATTTACTAAGCTCCTCTTGAAAGAGGCACAGTACTGAAATCCAGTCAAACATTAGTTTATCTTGATGAAGTTTAAATGAGTGCTTTAAAATTCATCCTCTTAGTACTGAAGACCTAAAAGTGATTTTGAGGATGTTCCTGAATTTTAAATACAACACAAATGCATATATGCTGATTAATATCATCTCATGTTATTAATATATATCTGCCAATGCTCCTTGAATAATTTGAAACATTGTTCAAAAACATCATCTATTGTGATCCTGGTCTTGCTTTACTATCTAATACCTCAAATTTCCAGCAGGAACCTAGGGAATGGGTTGAGGCAGGAGAAATACAACACTATACAAGGCTGTTTCTTCACACTGGCCAGGAAAACACAACTGGAGACTGTGTGACCAACAGCCTGGGCACCTCGGCCAAACTGTGTAGGGAGTATGCCCCAGGCGCATAGCTGATGACTCTGAAAGCAGCATCATCCAGTAAGGACAATGTAAGAACACACTTATTCCCCACTCCTTAAGTGTCCATGCAGAGGAGCTAGATTAGCACTCCTGGCCTCTTTCCAAAACCTTCTCTTAATTCTTTTCTATTGAAGAGGAATGAGCTGTCTGGTAGGTGAACTGAGAGGAAGAAATTGGGCATGTTCAGTTCAGCTCTTTCCTCTATGGAGTCAGTGCTCTTGCGCTGGTCAGCTGTTCTTGCCTGGTCTCTGCCCTGTGGCTGAGAATCTGACTGGTGGAAAGCTCAGAGTCACTGTCTGAGACTTGCAGGCAAGTTTAATTCTGGAGGCAATTACAGCAAACACACTTGATATCAGATCTGAAGCCACAGTCACGAATGGACTTTTCAGTTATAATGATGATGCTTTGACCTCCAAAAGTCTGACTCATAAATTCATCTCTCAGTGGTTTCAAACTCAATTGGGAGATAGGATATTTGTCCGCAAATACAGCGATAGATACAGTATTTTAAATTTTTATTATTATTTAAACTTTTATTTTAGGTTTAGGAGTACATGCGCAAGATTGTCATGTAGGTAAACTTGTGTCACAGGGGTCTGTTATACAGATTATTTCGTCACCCAGGTACTAAATCTAGTACCCAATAGTTACTGATCCTCTCTCTCCTCCCACCTCCACCCTCGAGCAGGCCCTGTGTCTGTTGTTCCCCTCTTTGTGTCCATGTTTCTCATCACTTAACTCCCACTTATAAGTGAGAACATGCAGTATTTGGTTTTCTGTTCCTGTGTTAGTTTGCTTAAATTTTTATTATTTGGTAGAGACAGGGTCTTGCTATGTTGCCCAGGCTAGTCTTGAACTCCCAGCCTCAAGTGATCCTCCCACCTGGGCCTCTCAAAGCACTGGGATTACAGGCATGAGCCACTGCACCCTGACAGATACAGTATTTCTAACTTAACACATAATTGGATTTTGAAATTAACATTTTAATTTGACATTACAAAATGTGTAATTGTCTGCAAATCTATTTTATTTAGAGATGAAAGCCCTAGCACATTACAACACAAGCCCACAGTATTGATTATTATCTGCAGCAAATGTAATAATATCTCATACGCTGACATGTTTTCATGAGCACATAAAGGTTCCAAAGGCAGCAATGGAGAGTTTAAGCACTACACAAACACCTACATTATTACAAAATATCTTCAATTGGAATTACCTGAGGCTGGGAATCAATGGACAGAAAAGACGAACAAGCATCATCTATCTGTAGAAAACAAAAATGTCAGTTACAACCTGGGAATGGACAGAAAATAACAGAAAGTAAATTTTACAAAGTCACATTACCTATGGAACATTAACCACAGTTCCATGACAGTTTAGGACTCTGGATTTGGAAGACAGGAGCCTCAAAAACTTTGTAAGAAAGTCTTGGAAATGAGACTTCCCTAAAGATGTCCCCCTAACCACAGGGTATACATCTCTAGTGACTGCTGACGGGGACCATCCCAGGGCATGAAGATGCCTCACATTAATATATTGAGGAAAAGACTTTCACGTATTATTTAGCCTGAGAAATGTGAGAGCTGACTAAAGAATGACCTTGAAATTAAGGCAGACCTTTGGTTATCATATGGTTCTTTATGACACATGAACCTAATGTCACCTAAATGAACATAATAACAGCATGATAAACAGCATACCAGAAAAACTGTTCATACAACATAGGCAATCCACTAGATCTCTCCAAGAAACCAGTATTGGAAGACAGTTCTATTTTATAATGAGGGTTTATTGAGCTACAGTTGGCAACTAACTATTTTCAGTCCTTATCCTAAAAAGAAAACTTGAGACTTTACACGGTAGAATGAGAGATTTATATTAATCATAAAAAAACTATGCTGTAGAAGTTAAGCACTAAGCTGGATGTCTGGCATTGTTTATGACATTTATTTCTTTGATGGCCTTTTAAAATGGAACTGGAAAAAAATGGTACTGATTCTTGTCTCTCTGGAATGATTGAGGTTGAGTCCTATTTATGGTATTCCATCTCAGAGGCCCGTTTCAGTCCCAGAATTCTTTTTCTCATACCAGGGGGTGGATTATTATACTTTACTGTCATAAATTCTCAAGCTCCTCATTGCTTCCAAGTTGAACATGTCCTAAAATATATTATTTCCTAACTTAGAGAATAACACAGGTATAAGATATTATAGAAAACATAAGCTTATGTCTCCTTCCTTTTTATCCTCACAGAACTTTTATCCTCCTTTTATCCTCATCTTCCCTTTATATCCCAAATATTTAGGGAATTGTTTGTTCCACTCATCCTTTGCACCCACCCACCTGGTCCCTCTTCCTTGCCATACAAACCTGAAATATGGACACACACACACACACACACACACACTGAGGGTAGGGGCCATGTTATCGCTAAATTGCCCAGAATAAGTGTTCAACAAAAATCCTTTAATTAAGTTGTATTAAACTTGTGGGGGAAAAAAAGTGAATTGAGAGGGGAAAGTCAAAAAGATAACCATTTTAAAGCTCTGACTTTTGAGCAATGCTTACTACATCACCTCCAAATGTCACCTTCTGTGGTTTAGTAGGGTAGAAGGAAGTAGTTCCTCCTGAGTTTTTTATGGTGTGCAGGTATCTGAAGACATTACCCACTCCAGGGGAACACTGTCCATCCACAGACCAGGCTGCCCATCTATGTGAGGTGGTCCATGTTCAAGAACAGAGAACCCTTGAATCTCAGGACATTAACGTCATTTGAATAAAAACATCAGACTTTTAAAAACCCAGTTAGTCAGATTAGGAGATAACTGCAAAGTTTTTCAGTCTTTGTTCTCATTTCTTTGAAGGACACAGGAACGCTGCTTGCCCACTTCCCATTTGAGTAAGCATTTGTTCGTTGTACTCAGCATATGGCTCTAATGGTTTTGAATGCAACTGACTGCTTTTGAGAACTCTGTAGAGACCATTGGTAAATCTCATTGAAAATGTTTAGGTCTCTACATATGGTTAGAAAGAATGTGTTTCTAGTGCCTGGGTAGCTCTGTAATTATTATTATTTATTTATTTTTATTTTACTTTAAGTTCTGGGAAACGTACAGAACGTGCAGGTTTGTTACATAGGTATACACATGTCATGGTGGTTTGCTGCACCCATCAACTCATCATCTAGGTTTTTAAGCCCCGCATGCATTAGGTATTTGTCTTAATGCTCTCCCTCCCCTTGCCCCCCAACACCCCCGACAGGCTCCGGTGTGTGATGTTCCCCTCCCTGTGTCCATCTGTTCTCATTGTTCAACTCCCACTTACGAGTGAGAAAATGTGGTGTTTGGTTTTCTGTTCCTGTGTTGGTTTGCTGTAGCTCTGTAATTTTTAAATCTTTAAGCAGAAAAATTAACTATATGTTCCTAGCATCTTAACTTACTTTCTTTCTTTTTCTTTCTTTCTTTCTTTCTTTCTTTCTTTCTTTCTTTTTCTTTCTTCTCTCTTTCTTCTTTCTTTCTTTTCTCTTCTCTCTCTTTTCTTCTTTCTTTTCTTCTCTCTTCTCTCTTTCTCTCTTCTCTCTTTTTCTTCTCTCTTTCTGCTCTCTCTTCTTTCTTTTCTTCTCTTTCTTCTTTCTTCTCTTTCTCTTTCTTTCTTCTCTTTCTTTTCTCTCTCTTTCTTTCTTTCTCTCTCTCTTTCTCTCTTTCTTTCTTTCTCTCTCTCTTTCTCTCTCTTTTTTTTTTTTTGTCTGGCTGTCTCCCAGACTGCAGTGCAGTGGTACAATAAGAGCTCATTGCAGCCTTGACTTCTTGGGCTCAAGTGATCCTCTCACCTCAACCTCTTGAGTAGCTGGGACCACAGGCAAGCACCACCATGCCTGGCTTATTTTTTTATTATTTATAGAGATGAGGTCTCACTATGTTACCCAGGCTGGTCTTGAACTCCTGAGCTCAAGTGGTCCTCCTGCTTCAGCCTGTCAAAGAACTGGTATTAGGCCTGAGACACCTTGCCCAGCTGCATCTTAACTTCTTTAAATATCTTCTTTTCTCTAAAAGAATGTACACTTTTTTTTGCAAGTCTGAGTTTTTTCCAGCATTATCATATAAAGTATTTTTCCAAATATTTTCCATGGAAATATAGAATATTTCAAGCTAAAATAAATGTGTCTGTACTATACATTAATATCTGTTATCTAAGTCACTCTTCATCTTATTTATATTTCTAGCATGTAGCTAGATATTCTATCAAGGCAGAAACCCTTATAATAACACTTGATGAATTTCTATACTATTGAAGACTGTTTTATACTTGGCACTTAGCATCTATCTTATCTTTTCCCTTATGTATTTTGTTGCGGGTGACCTAGGTACAAAGGGTACTCTTCTCAGTTCATAGCTCACTATTATCATTAGCCTTGCCTTACTTATTTGTTCCTTTTATATTTCCATTTCCTACCCCCATTCCACCCTCCTGCAGGCAACTCTTCTAGTGTATTTGAGGCATATCCTCCATTTGTATATGTTTTTGTAAAACCCATATTGTTGTTTTGTGTGCATGTATATTTCCTCACTTTTTTTCCACTTAACACTATCCATTGAGACCTATCCATGTTGCTGGGTGTCTATCTAGTATGTTGCTTCAAGTGCTGTAGTATATTCTATAATGTGTGCCCACCACATGTTGCCTATCCACTCCCCAGTGACAGACAGCTGGGTTCCCTCCAATTCCTTCCACTACAAGCAAAGCTATAATCAACCTCCTTGAATCTCTTCTCCACTTATGGATCTGTGGGAGAATATCTTTGGGCCATCTACCCAGGAGTGGGAATGCTGGATCGTGGGGGTATCTAGGTTGTTTTCTAGATGGCTCTACCAGTTAGCAGTCTGCCCAGCAATGCATGAGAGTTTGTAGACCCCCCACATCCTTGTAACATTTGCAATTAACTAGTCTAATAGGTAGAAAGTGACACTTTGCCCTCGTCCCAATTTTCATTTCATTGTTACTAATGAACATGTTTATATGTTTTAGATGTTTGTTAACATTTTGAACTTCCTCTTCTGTAAACTGTTTGTATCCTTTGACTATTTTCATTTTGAAGTCTTATCTTTATCCAATTGATTTGGTGTAGTTTCTTGTATATTCTAGAAAAGCAGCCCCTTACTGGTTTTAGATATTGTCAATATCTTCTTTCAAAGGCTGGGCAGGGTGGTTCATACCTGTAATTCCAGCACTTTGGGAAGCCGAGGTGGGCAGATCACTTGAGGTCAGGAGTTTGAGACCAGCCTGGCCAACATGGCAAGACTCTGTCTCCACTTAAAATACAAAAATTAGCCGGCCGTGGTGGCACGTGCCTGTAGTCCCAGCTACTCAGGAGGCTGAGACACGAGAATCACTTGAACTCTAGGAGGCGGAGGTTGCACTGAGCTGAGGTCATGCCACTGTACTCCAGCCTGGGCGACAGAGCGAGACCCTGTCTCAAAAACAAAAACAAAACAAACAAACAAAAAACCAACAAAGGCCCTTACCATTTTCCATGGAGTCCTTTGCTGAAAGAAGTTTTACTTTTAATGTAATTTAATTCATGAATGTTTTTGGCCTTACGATTTATATTTGAAGTTTCTTACGACTTATATTTGAAGTTTCATTCAAGAAGTTTTTCCCTGCTCCTAACAAAGATATTGTCCTATATGATTTTCTACTAACTCTATAATTTACCTTTTATATTTCTTTCTTTAGGGGTGAGGTGGCTAAGGCATTTATCCACCAACTCCCTTTGGTCCTCAATTGGGGGCTGCTCTCTGGTGCAGTCATTTATTCTCAGGCACTTCTGGCTGGCGCAAGCACAGGCAGTGCAGGAAGAGTCATGGATGCTCGCAATCAGAAACAATAAATTTCCAGTACGCTGGGATGGCAAATGCCAAAGGGATATGACAGGTACTGGTGGTGACTGCTATTCTCTCCAAGCTCTAGTCTCTGTTCCATTGGTTCATTCTGTCTGTTCTTGTGCAATTACCGTGCCTTTTTTTTTTTATTACTGCAGTTTTTATACTATGTCTCAACATCCGATAAGGCAAGTTCCCACTAGTAGCTCTTCATATTTAATATGTTTTCAGCTAATTGTAGACCTTTATTTTTCCATATCAATTTTAGGTTAAATTTTAAAGTTTTTTTTTAAAGTAAATGAAATTGTTTGAGATTGCATTGATTTTATGGGATTTATATTAATTAATGAGGAAAATTGATATTTTTATTATATTAAATTAATTGTTTCATCCAAGAGAGAATGTCTCTCCAAATATTTATATCATCATCTATTTTCTTTATTGGAAATTAATTTTCTACTCCATAAATTTAGGGTGTATTTTTGGTTAATTTCTAAATACTTACAGATTTTGTCACTATCGTGTATACTACAGTATTTTAAACTGTACTTTTATGTTACTTTTGCCTAGTGAAAAGAAATGTTATTGATTCTTGTAGATTGGTATTATATCCAAAAGTCTCCTGAACTCTCAAACTAGTTCTAATAGTTCAAGAGCAAGAAGTTTGTTAATGCAATTCATTGCAGTTATAGACTAAAAGAGAAAAAGCATATTGCTTATCTCAATAGTGACACAAATGAAGTATTTAAGTTTACATTTTATTTAGGATTAACAAAACTCTTAGCAAGACAGGAAAATAAGAGAACTTTCTTAACTGGGTAAAGGTTATGTATCAAACTTCTAGAGCAAGTTTATACTTTATGGAAAAGCTTTAGATACATTTACTGCGTAAGACAGTAAGCAGGCCTTGGCCAGTGATACAAGGAAAGAAGAAATTGTTCCTTCAGTGCTTATCATATTACCACTGTACCTTTTTTGGCACAGCATATTTATCTAGGAATTTATCCATTTCATCTAATTTCAAAATTATCACCAGATAGCCGTCCATACTTTCTTTTTAACAGCTTTACTGAGATATAATTCACAAGCCATACAATTCACCCATTTAAAGTGCACAACTCAATGGTTTTTAGTGTATTTACAGAGTTGCGCAACCATCCATCACACAGTCAATTATCCATAATATTATTTTAAAACTTTTTTTATATCTCTATTTTTCTTGGGTTCTACCCTTTTTTGGTCTATGTCTTGTTTCTTTGCCTTCCCCTCTGCCTTTTGAAATCAGTACTACCAGCGCTTAACTTACTGAAAGAACAAATATATGATTTTGTTAAAACTGTTGCTCCACTCTCTTTTTAAAACTTATTTCTGCCATTATTATTATTATTATTTATTATTTTTTGAGATGGAGTCTCACTCTGTCACCCAGGCTGGAGTGCAGTGGTGCCATCTCGGCTCACTGCAACCTCCGCTTCCCAGGCTCAAGTGATTCTCTTGCCTCAGCCTCCTGGGTAGCTGGGATTACAGGCACATGCCACCATGCCCGGATAATTTGTGTGTTATTAGTAGACGAGGTTTTACTATGTTGGCGGGGCTGGTCTCAAACTCCTGATCTCGTGATCCGCCCACCTCGGCTTCCCAAAGTGCTGGGATTACAGGTGTGAGCCACCACACCCGGCCTTATTTTTATTATTTACTTCATTCCTGTTTCTTTTAATTTTCCCTGTTCTTTTTCACCTCATTTTTAGCAGAATGCTTAGCTTATTAATGTTTTTAAATTTTCTTCTCCCCAATAAATATATACGAAGCTAAAATTTCTCTCTAGCTACTGTTTTAGCTGTAGCTTATACATTTTGAGTTATAATGTTTTTATTTGGTCTATCAGTTGTTAAATACATTTTGTAATTTTCTTTTTAGCCCAGAGTTATTTACCAAAATACTATATATATCCAAACGGAAGACATACTTGTTATACTTTGTTATTAATTTCTAATTTTATCGCATTATAACTGGAAAACATTTGGAGGCATTTTTTTCTAACTTATGGACTCTTCCTTTCTGTCTAACACATTCTGTTTTTCAGATGTTCCAATTATACACAAAGAGAATGTGTATACTATTTAGTGCAGGTTTTAAACAATCTTTGTCTTTTTTTTTTTTTTTTTTCCTGAAATGGGGTTTCACTATGTTGTCCAGACTGGTCTTAAATTCCTGGGCTGAAGTGGCTGGGCGCGGTGGCTCGTGCCTGTAATCCCAGCACTTTGGGAGGCTGAGGCGGGTGGATCATGAGGTCAAGAGATGGAGACCATCCTGGCCAACATGGTGAAACCCCGTCTCTACTAAAAATACAAAAATTAGCTGGGCATGATGGTGTGCGCCTGTAGTCCCAGCTACTTGGGAGGCTGAGGTGGGAGAATTGCTTGAACCCGTGAGGTGGAGGTTGCAGTGAGCAGAGATCCAGCCACTGCATTCCAGCATGGTAACAGCAAGACCATGTATCCAAAAAAAAAAAAAAAAATTCCTGGGTAGAAGTAATCCTCCCATTTCAGACTCCCAAGTAGTGAAAAATATTTCTAGTAGCTCTAATTTATTAATTGTATGATTATGTCGTTGTTATAGCTACTTATGAGCTATCTGCTTTAACTGTCAGTTTTTGAGAGAGGTGTATTAAACTCTCCAACTATAACTGTTGATTTACCTATTTTTTTCCCTGAAGGTCTATCAGCTGTTGAATAAATTTTAAGGTTACATTATTAGTATATATTAATGATGTCTATATTTTCTTGTTCTGGTTTTCTTTTTTTAACATACAAGATCCTTATTTGTCTGTTATGATGGTTCATTTGAATTCTATTTGATCAGATATATTCTCTTTCAGTTTATATCTGCTTGCTACATCATTTTCCATCCTTTTATACTTAGTCTTTTTTGGTTTTCTGTTTTAAGTGTGATACTGATAGACAACAGATTTCTGGATCTATTAAAAAAATCCAATCTTCTTCATCCCTGGGATGTAAGGCTGGTTCAACATATGCAAATCAATAAATGTAATCCAGCATATAAACAGAAGCAAAGACAAAAACCACATGATTATCTCAATAGATGCAGAAAAGGCCTTTGACAAAATTCAACAACACTTCATGCTAAAAACTCTCAATAAATTAGGTATTGATGGGACGTATCTCAAAATAATAAGAGCTATCTATGACAAACCCACAGCCAACATCATACTGAATGGGCAAAAACTGGAAGCATTCCCTTTGAAAACTGGCACAAGACAGGGATGCCCTCTCTCACCACTCCTATTCAATATAGTGTTGGAAGTTCTGGCCAGGGCAACCAGGCAGGAGAAGGAAATAAAGGGTATTCAATTAGGAAACGGGGAAGTCAAAGTGTCCCTGTTTGCAGATGACATGATTGTATACCTAGAAAACCCCATTGTCTCAGCCCAAAATCTCCTCAAGCTGGTAAGCAACTTCAGCAAAGTCTCAGGATACAAAATCAATGTACAAAATTCACAAGCATTCTTGTACACCAATAACAGACAAACAGAGAGCCAAATCATGAGTGAACTCCCATTCACAATTGCTTCAAAGAGAATAAAATACCTAGGAACCCAACTTACAAGGGACGTGAAGGACCTCTTCAAGGAGAACTACAAACCACTGCTCAATGAAATAAAAGAGGATACAAACAAATGGAAGAACATTCCATGCTCATGGGTTGGAAGAATCAATATCGTGAAAATGGCCATACTGCCCAAGGGAATTTACAGATTCAATGCCATCCCCATCAAGCTACCGGTGACTTTCTTCACAGAATTGGAAAAAACTACTTTAAAGTTCATATGGAACCAAAAAAGAGCCCACATTGCCAAGTCAATCCTAAGCCAAAAGAACAAAGCTGGAGGCATCACACTACCTGACTTCAAACTATACTACAAGGCTACAGTAACCAAAACAGCATGGTACTGGTACCAAAACAGAGACATAGATCAACGGAACAGAACAGAGCCCTCAGAAATAATGCCACATATCTACAACTATCTGATCTTTGACAAACCTGACACAAACAAGAAATGGGGAAAGGATTCCCTATTTAATAAATGGTGCTGGGAAAACTGGCTAGCCATATGTAGAAAGCTGAAACTGGATCCCTTCCTTACACCTTACACAAAAATTAATTCAAGATGGATTAAAGACTTACATGTTAGACCTAAAACCGTAAAAACCCTAGAAGAAAACCTAGGCAATACCATTCAGGACATAGGCATGGGCAAGGACTTCATGTCTAAAACACCAAAAGCAATGGCAACAAAAGCCAAAATTGACAAATGGGATCTAATTAAACTAAACAGCTTCTGCACAGCAAAAGATACTACCATCAGAGTAAACAGGCAACCTACAAAATGGGAGAAAATTTTTGCAACCTACTCATCTGACAAAGGGCTAATATCCAGAATCTACAATGAACTCAAACAAATTTACAAGAAAAAAACAAACAACCCCATCAAAAAGTGGGCGAAGGACATGAACAGACACTTCTCAAAAGAAGACATTTATGCAGCCAAAAAACACATGAAAAAATGCTCATCATCACTGGCCATCAGAGAAATGCAAATCAAAACCACAATGAGATACCATCTCACACCAGTTAGAATGGCCATCATTCAAAAGTCAGGAAACAACAGGTGCTGGAGAGGATGTGGAGAAATAGGAACACTTTTACACTGTTGGTGGGACTGTAAACTAGTTCAACCATTGTGGAAGTCAGTGTGGCGATTCCTCAGGGATCTAGAACTAGAAATACCATTTGACCCAGCCATCCCATTACTGGGTATATACCCAAAGGACTATAAATCATGTTGCTATAAAGACACATGCACACGTATGTTTATTGCGGCATTATTCACAATAGCAAAGACTTGGAACCAACCCAAATGTCCAACAACGATAGACTGGATTAAGAAAATGTGGCACATATACACCATGGAATACTATGCAGCCATAAAAAATGATGAGTTCATGTCCTTTGTAGGGACATGGATGAAACTGGAAACCATCATTCTCAGTAAACTATCGCAAGGACAAAAAACCAAACACTGCATGTTCTCACTTATAGGTGGGAATTGAACAATGAGAACACATGGACACAGGAAGGGGAACATCACACTCTGGGGACTGTTGTGGTGTTGGGGGGAGTGGGGAGGGACAGCATTAGGAGTATACCTAATGCTAAATGACGAGTTAATGGGTGCAGCACACCAACATGGCACATGGATACATATGTAACAAACCTGCACATTGTGCACATGTACCCTAAAACTTAAAGTATAATAATAATAAAAAAAGTTAAAAAAATAAAATAAACTTTGAATTGACGAAAAAAAAATCCAATCTTAGAATCTCTGTCTTTTAAGTACATACACATTTACTGTAACTACTCTGTTCTTGTATTACTCTATTATATCCTGTTATTAGGACTTATTTCTGCCCTCTTAACTATTTACAAAATTTTTGTTTCTTTTCTTCTTTCCTTCTCTTTTATTTAATAAAAATAGTAATTCTGGGTTTTATTGTTAGAGTGTTGGTAAAATCATAGTTCTCCCAAAGTTCAATTATACATTTTAACATGATAATTTCAAAGAATGGTAAAGTTTCTACAAATTTGTGTGATGATAGTTCCTTACCTCATTCCACAACTGTAGCTGTTGTTCAGGCTGTAATCCTTGAGGTAATATTGGAGCACCTAAAAATAAAGTTATAGCCACAGGTTAATTTTATAGCATTTCTTCTAAAATTAAATATCCATATATAATTCTTTCTGGCACACTTTCTTCATTTTTCACTGTACATCATCACCCACCTATTTCAACTAAATATTTCAGCATTTGACTTAGTACAAGGAGACATAATTACTACATAAACCTTAATAACATTACAAAGATATTACTCTCAAGAACGAATTACTTATGTCTACAGACAAATAGAAACACATCTCATGCTCATGAATTGGAAGAATGAATATTGTGAAAATGACCATACTGCCCAAAGCAATCTACAGATTCAATGCAATTCCCATCAAAATACCAACATCATTTTTATAGAACTAGAAAAAACAATCCTAAAATTCGTATAAAACCAAAAAGAGCCCACACAGCCAAAGCAATACTAAGCAAAAAGAATACATCTGGAGGCATCACATTACTGGACTTCAAATTATACTATAAGCCTATAGTTACCAAAACAGTATGGTACTGGTATAAAAACAGGCATTTAGACTAACGGAAAAGAATAGAGAACAAAGAAAGAAAGCCAAATACTTAAAACCAACTATTCTTCAACAAAGTATACAAAAACATAAATTGGAGAAAGGACACCCTATTCAATAAATGGTGCTAGGAAAACTGACAAGCCACATCCAGAAGAATGAAAGTGGATCCTTATCTCTCACCTTAAAAATCAACTCAAGACCTATCAAAGACTTAAATATAAGACTTGAGACCCTAACAATTCTAGAAGGTCCATTGGAAAAACTCTTTTGGACATTGGCTTAGGCAAAGAATTCATGACTAAAACCCCAAAAGCAAATGCAACAAAAACAAAAATAAATAAATGGGACCTAATTAAACTAAAAGGCTTCTGCACAGCAAAAGAAATAATTAGCAGTGTAAACAGACAACCCACAGAGTAGGAGAAAATATTTGCAAACTACGCATCCAACAAAGGACTAGTATCCAGAATCTATGAGGAACTCGAATCAGCAAGAAAAAACAATCCCATCAAAAAGTTGGCAAAGGACATGAATAGACATTTCTCAAAAGAAGATATACAAACAGCCAACAAACGTATGAAAAAAATGCTCAGCATCACTAATCATCAGGGAAATGCAAATTAAAACCACAAGATAACACCTTACTCCTGCAAGAACAGCCATAATTAAAAAGTCAAACAATAGATGTTGGCATGGATGTGTAAAAAGGGAAAACTTTTACACTATTGGTGGGAATGTAAACTAGTACAACCACTATGGAAAACAGTATGGAAATTCCTTAAAGAACCAAAAGCACATCTATGGTTTGATCCAGCAATCCCACTACTGGGTATCCGTCCAAAGGAAAAGAAGTCATTATATGAAAAAGACACATGCACACACATGTGTATAGCAGCACAATTTGCAACTGCAAAGATATGGAAACAACCTAAGTGCCTACTGACCAACAAGTGGATAAAGAAAATGTGGTGTATATATACACCATGGACTATCTCTCAGCCATAAAAAGGAACAAAATAATGTCTTTTGCAGCAACTTGGATGGAGCTGGAGGCCATTATTTGAAGTGAAGGAATGGGAAACTAAATACTATGTTATCACTTATAAGTGGGAGCTAAGCTATGAGGACACAAAACATAGAGTGATGTAATGGACTTCGGGGACTCGGAGGTGGAGGCTAGGAGGGGGTTGGGGGATAAAAGACTACATATTGGGTACAGTGTTCACTGCTTGGATGACGGGTGCCCTAAAAACTCAGAAAATCAGTCTGGTTAATTGCATATCCTGATAGATTTTTTTTCCTAATTCTACCATGTTTTAGGCAACTCTTGCCTTCAATTCATACAAGTTTTTACTATTATTTCATTTAAGTTCTAATAACAACAATAATAATGACAGTAATCAACTACATTTTCTGTGGTACTTAGCATTAGAAATAACTTATAGAGGTCATGCAGCCCATAAAAGAGTTGGTTTATTTCAGAACCTGACAGAATCCCCTTTCATGGGACAACTATTCAAAGTGGGTAAACAATCTTACAAACTTCTCAGTTATATATTTCTCACCCTACCGCAAACATATATCCCGAAGTCACAGTTATCTGGTAGATCCTACCCTGAGCTCATTGTTTTCAAGAAGGGATAAAGCTGTGCTTCTCAAATTTCCATATAAAACACCTGGTGATCTCACTAAATGAGATTCTGTTTGACACAGCATTCCTGTTTAAATAATGCTATTTTTTATTCTTATACTTTCGACCATCCCCGACTCCCAGTAAAAGTAGAAGCTTCCACCTCAACTTCACTGTGTTCAGACACACCGCCTCATCAGGACCATGGAGAGTTTGCTTCTTTCCATTTCCCAAGCTTGCATGAGCCACTTAGAAAGGCCACTATGCCTAACTTAGCCCCAGGCATTTCCATAAAATAGAAAAAGGGTATTTTGCGGCCCTTCTACAAAACATGTAAACACAGTTTCATGGAAAAAAAAAAAAAAAGAGAGAGGAGACAAAATTTTAAAAAATTCTATAGTTTATAGAAAACGACTAATATCCTGGCTGGGCGCGGTGGCTCACGCCTGTAATCCCAGCACTGTGGGAGGCCGAGGCGGGCGGATCACGAGGTCAGGAGATCGAGACCATCCTGGTTAACACGGTGAAACCTCATCTCTACTAAAAATACAAGAAAATTAGCCGGGCATGGTGGCAGGCGCCTGTAGTCCCAGCTATTCGGGAGGCTGAGCCAGGAGAATGGCATGAACCCAGGAGGCGGAGCTTGCAGTGAGCCCAGATGGTGCCACTGCACTCCAGCCTGGGCGACAGAGCGAGATTCTGTCTCCAACAACAACAAAAAAGAAAACGACTAATATCCTATGACTGAACCCAAACGTAAGGAGGAGTTATTCTTTCTTTTGTCTATGTGTTAATTAGAGTCAATATGATTTTCATTCTGGATATGGACTTCATACTGTCAAAAAGCAATACTGTAATTAGATCACTTTCCATGTTTTCAGAGACAGTGCCTGTATCATAAAAACTGTACTGTTTTCGATAAGTTTCACTGAGAAACTTCAAGATGTTTATACTTCATTACTATCCAGTAAAGTGAAATCTTCAGTCTTACACAGTATACTCTGCTGGAAATAATAACTTGTACATCCGTAAGTACATTATGTATAAGAAAGACAGACCTGATTATTCTAAAAATAGCGCCAATTTTCTTTTCTCATTGCGAGTATGTACTTCACTGTCGGATTGGGAAGTGAGAAATCGTTACTGCCAAGTGAACATTAAGAATTATTCTATGAGCAAGAGGCCTGGGCAGGAAAAGACACTCCTTAACTTAGTCTTGACCATTTGATAACTTATTGTCACAGGCAAAATCAAGTAACAGTTTGATGCAGATATCCAAAATGTGTTCCTCTTATAGGAAGTTTCCTCTTTATTTTACTAGTGTTCTCTGAATAGTAAATTGTTTCCATCCACTGAATCTGTGGCTGACCTTTTATCTTCGCATGGCCATTGTATGCTCTAATTCTTTTTTTTTTTTTTTTTTGCCAAGGATGCTGCATTTAGTGACACTTTTATTTTCCTCTGGCATTACGACATCTGTTGTGTTGTTTTTCGAGGCATCCAGTTGCATCTTGCATGATGATTGACCATGGTAGATAATCTCTGGGTTTTGCTTATGTATGTCACGCCCCCCTTGGTGCCATCTTTAGGGACTCAGGACTGGGGCAGATCAAATGGCTATTCACCCTCTCCCCCTCCTACCACATTTTTAAAGAGATAAAATTAGTTTTTTTAGTATTCAGAGCAGGTCTGAAGGGGAATGAAGACACAAAAGGGCAATCTAGGGGGCCTCTGGGTAGTAAAAGAAGTATCTCATTCTTTTACTTGAAAAATATTGGGGATATTTACGAGACGATTGATATGTCAGCAGATACGCTCTTTTGGAAACAAAAACCAAGACTCATCTCTTTTAGGAAGCAGCTGCTGCCTTCTACAGTTACTGTTCAATCACCAGCAGTCTGAAATTCTCCAACTCACCCCAAGGCAGTTATCTCTGATGCAAATTTCACTGCATGCATATAGCATGCAAATGCATAGAAAGCCATTTTCTTTACATAGCAAAGTCACTTTTCGAACCATGCTTATCAGCATCCTTAAGAAGGCAGATAAAGATTACCATCCTAAGTTACCAATAATATATTTAAAATCCTAAAAGATGAACATTTACCTTGGGAGAAAGTCATGTTGTATCACTACTGGCTATATGGAGAAGGTTTGGGTCTGCTAGCTTCTGACTGCCTGGATTTCAAAGCCAAATTATCTTGCTTTTCAAGTAGGGGAGTCTCTCTCTCTCTCTCTCTCACACACACACACACCCCTCCAATGCCTCAGGAAAGGACAAAATCAAAACAATGAGAGGAGAACAATAAAAATAAATAGATTAGGAAAAGAATAACGGTCTCTATTTCCCCATCTCTAACTGAGGGCTCGACTACAGGCTCTGCAGTTGTGATTTTAAGTACCCAACGTTCTGAACAATGACACAACAGTCTGCCACTTTTACCTCACTGAAAGGAGAGCAGAGGGAAGCTAAGAGAACCTTCTGCCAAGCTAGAAAATTTATAGCCAGGCAGTGGTTGGCAAGGGAGGGACCCCTGACTTGGGGATGAACGATGGTCCCCATAAGGCACCTGCAAAAGTAAGCTGTAACCCGCCAGGCAGTGGTTGGCAAGGGAGGGACCCCTGACTTGGGGATGAACGATGGTCCCCATAAGGCACCTGCAAAAGTAAGCTGTAACCCTTGGAGAAACCAGAAAATGATCTCTCCACTGGAACGTTTACGTTCTGCTCGGCTATGTCTCCAAAGCTTCAGATCTCCTTCCCTGACCTTGCGTTTCCTATTTCTTCTAAGCCAAGCTCAGCAAGTCCCTATTGTTAGCAAATCACATCTGCCATCACTTGCTGTAGCTGTCGCACTGCCTGAAAGCCTGGCTTGCACACTTGCCTCTCCAACTTTGTGTGATGAGAAGTTCTCTATTCCTTTTCCCTATCTAGTGCCTGAAAACCGGTAAGGCACAAAGCCCACTCCTTCCCCCTTCTAAGCGGTTAGCGTGGGGCCCGTTATACCGCTCAGGTTTATCTCAACATAACACCAGCTCACCCACCAAAGAGGCTGAGCACTCGCCAAGTTTATCTTGCCTCAGCGGATGAAGTATCAAACTCACTCTTGTTTTGCTTCAACCATCAATCCCTCCAATAATTGCAATCAAAAGGAAAGCATTTTAATGTTCACTATTTTAATACCCGTTTCCACGGGCCGAGGGGGGGTGGAAATCCCGAGGATGAGGGAGCCCTACCAGTCTCCACCTATCGCAGCCGGCCCTGCGCAGGGTCTCCGCTGGGCATCAACGCGCGGGGCCTGGGTATTTTGGCCCTGGCCGGGCCCCTTGCTCCTACGTCGCTAGTTGCCCCGGGGCGGCGACCTGTGCCTGGGAGGCGGGAAACCCCGCGGCTCCAGAGAAGCCAAGCGAAGTCCCAGAAGCCATGTAAAGGTGAGAGAAAGAAGGTAGAAGAGAGCGGTGAGTGGAGCCAGAGAGAGGCGCGCATGGCGTGGCGGCGGCCGGGTGCGGGGCCGTCTTACCTCGGCAGGCGCCCGCGCACCAGGCAAGCAGCAGCAGCAGCAGCAGGAGCGGGGACGCTGCGGCCACCTGTCCGGCGGGCGATCTGGGGCGGCAGCTCGCTGTTCGCAGCATCTCGGCGACTGCGGGAGGCTCGGTGCTAGGGACCCTGCGCTGCGCCACGCGTAGCTAGTGCTGCACCTGGTGCTGGCCGTGCCTCCAGCGTCCCTGGAGCGCCGCTCGCGGGGCCCGGACACAGAACTGAGCGCCCGGCGCTCCGTCAACTTTTAAATCTCGCGCACACGTGGGCTGGGCTGCGCGGCGCCTACCTCGCGTCACCCCGCCCCGCTGCCTGCCCGCGCCCCACCCTGCAGCGGGACCCGGGCCCCCTAGCCTGAGTTTCTGACCCAAGTGCCACGCATTTTCGCTCTGGGATAAAGAGAATGGAATTTAAATAATGCACCATTCCCACCTTTGGAAGGACTGGACTGGTAACAGGATGTGGATGGCAAATCAGGCCGTCTGAGTTTTTAAACTTGGTAGTGGCGACGCTCTCTGGTGTCCTGTGTCTATATTGGACGCCCTTTCTCCTTCACCTCTTCCAGAGCTCTGGCAGTCCCTAGTACGCACCTCTGTGGAAGCACCTCTGTTTTGTTCCCCGGTTTATCCCCAGTTCCAAGATTAATGCCTGGTGCATATCAGGGCAGTGTTGGTTCAACTGTGATGTTGATGCTATCGACCCTCCCCCAAATTCCTGCAAAATCACAGACCCCTTAGGGAAATGCAGTTGCCTGTTAATAAAGGATAAAGAAGAAAGGACTGCTGGGGCTTGACCACACACACATTTCTAACTGGTCTGGGGTGCCGGTTATCCTACGGATTTCCAAGCCTTAGGAAACTCCTTTTTCTGTGCATTTCTGCTGCTATTGCATCCTGATTTCTACCGTGACCTGACTCCCTCTTTCCATCTCTATACTTTCCTTTATTTCCTTGACTGGAAACGTTCAGGAAGCAGCCTCTTCCAGGACACCAGCTAATACAGTCCTAATTTCCTTCTACAGAAAGAGAGAAAACTAGTCTTTATTATTATTATTATTTCAAGTTTCGGGGTACATGCGCAGGATGTGCAGGTTTGTTCCATAGCTAAACGTGTTCCATGGTGGTTTGCTGCACCTATCAACCCGTCAGCTAGGAATTAAGTCCAGCATGCATTAGCTATTTTTCCTGATGCTCCTTCTGCCCCCGCACCGCCCCTCCCCGCCCCATAGCCCCTCGCCATGGGCCCCAGTGTGTGAAAGCCGGTGAAAACCGGTCTTATTTGACCTCCCTTTGAAAGGCGAGGAATGCTGAGGAAAGGGCAGGAAGTACATTAACATATTTGAAGGGGCGTTTTTGCGTCAGGCACTTTCTTATGCTATTTTATTTAATATGGCATCTCTGGGATGTAAAAGTACTGAAATTCTCATTAATGATGCCAGGAGAGATTAAACAATCTGCTCAAGACTGTCAGCATGTGAAGAAGCCACTGGCTATTCCACGCCACCAAGATACTTCTCCCTAAATCAAGAGTTTTAATGTATCAGGCACATACAGTTCAACCTACTGTGAGCAAGACCTGACCTTTGGGGATACAAGATTTAGTGACAGAGTTACAATTTGGTAAAGGACCCTAAACCCTTACTCAAATAGCTGAATTACAAGGCAGATTGGGATAGTGCTGTGTCAGAAATACGAAGAGAGGCAGGAGAAAACCTGACAGATTAGGTTAAAAAAAAAAAATGGCCACCTTCTTTAAATTCTTTATACACAGGAAACATGTAAGAAAGACTAGATTATAGGGTCTGGTCCAAGTTCAAGGATGGGTGAGAAAATACTGGATTCAAGGTTCTTGTACTTTGATTTATTCCCAAAGTAGTAAAAAAAAAAAAAAAAAAAAAAAGGGAGCACAAGGGATGTAAATGACCTACGGATGCAAGCAAGTGAACATGGCTCTGCTTCCCTGTGACCTTCTTCCTGGTGTCTCCCAGAGGTGCACTGAAAGATCACCAGTCCCAGCAGCCAGTGTGAGCGTGAAATGTCAGCCAGAGCAGAGAAGCCTGTAACAGTGGGCTCAATGTTTTTTATATCCCCAGTAGGTCAGCAAAATAAACAACTTGTGTATTAAAGGGTTTTTTTTGTTTGTTTTTTGTTTTTCCTGCATGAACCAGGCTGCTTGGAATGTTCTTGTACATGCGCCCTAGTGTACATGTGCAAGAGTTTTCTGAGGAATATTCCCAGGAGTGGAGTTATTAGGTCACAGGGGATGATCTAGCTAAACTCTGTTTTACATTGTTTTCCAAAGTGTTATACCAATTTACATTCCCACCAACCATGAATGAAGTTTCCATGGCTATTCATTCATGCAAAAACCTTTGTCAGTCTGGTGAGTGTGACTTTTCTTTTTTTTTTCCGAGATGGAGTCTCACTCTGTCACCCAGGCTGGAGTGCAGTGGCAGGATCTTGGCTCACTGCAAACTCTGCCTCCCAGTTCAAGGGATCCTCCTGTCTCAGCCTCCTAAGTAGTTGGGACTACAGGTGTGCACCACCACACCTGGCTAATTTTTGTATTTTTAGTAAAGATGAAGTTTCACCATGTTGGCCAGGCTGGTCTTTGAACGCTTGACCTCAGGTAATCCCCCTGCCTCAGCCTCCCAAAATGTTGGGACTATAGACATAAGCCGCCGAGCCCAGCGAGGGTGACTTCTTATTGTGGACTTAGTTTGCAATCCCAGTTTACTACAGAGGTTGAGTAATTTTCCACAAATTATTGGCCATTATTGCTTCCTCTTCTGTGAAATATCTCAGTGAAAATTTATTTCACCCATTTTCCCCCATTGGGTTGTTAGCTTTCTTCTTATTCATTATAGCAAAGCTTTATGTATTTGGGAACATTTGTTTGATTAAATATGTGGCAAATATTTTCTCCCTGTTTATGGCTTTTCTTCCATTATTTTTAATATGAGTTGTTATTTTTGAAGAAATGTTCAGGAAAAGACTTGCAGGCTTGAAGGTCATGCCATTATGTGACTTGAATGATAAGAGAAGATAGATAGGGGAGCAGGAAAGTGGGGGCAGATAGGCACTGGATTCCTCTGGGAACAGATTACTAAATGGAAGCTGATTCCACAGGTACCCCTTTGTCCAAGCATTGCAAAGAAGTGAAATCCCAGATCACTGCAGTGGTCCCTTGATAATTTAGTTACAGATATTCCAATCTGTACTTCTAAATTCACATTCATTTAAGTTGAGCTTGTATATCCATGTATACCAGCTTTGAGAGCATTTCCATTTATTCTGTATCAGATTGAAAGTTTGATTCTTAATGCAATGCTGATTCCTCTCACCTATTATCTCTTGCATTCTTTACCACAAATTGGCAACTGGACTTTGCTTTCTGCTGACAATCTATAACAATGAAAGTTCAATTGGTCAAGGGTCTGCAGATTAGCAAGACCTACTAGCTTGTGATAGAGATGTCTAGAAAAGTTGTCATGGAAAGGATTAAAAAGGGGAGGAGAGTCAGATATCAGGAGAATGAGAGAGTCAGCAATAGATAGAAACCAGTCAGGCAGCTAAGTGGTATTTCATGCCTGTAATCCCAGAGCTTTGGGAAGCTAAGGTAGGAGGATCACTTGTGGCCAGGAGTCCAAGACCAGCCTGGGCAACATAATGAAACCTCATCTCTACAAAAAATATAAAGAAAATTTAGTTGGATGCAGTGGCATGCACCTGTAGTCCTAGCTACTCAGGAGGCTGAGGCAGGTGGATTGCTTGAGCCCAGGAATTTGAGGTTGCAGTGAGCTATGATTGTGCCACTACACTCCAGCCTGGGCAACAGAGTGAAACTGTGTCTCTATGAGTGGATGAATGAATGAATGAATACATATATACATACATACATATATACACATATACAGTCAGTTGGCAATAGGGAAGTCTAGTAATAAGCAAAGAGATCCAGCTTCAGGAACTAAAAGTAGAGGCAAGATCTGGAAAATTTAAGGGCTCTAGGCAAGGTGAAGTCATGAAGTCCTTCAAATATTAATCGAACACCTACTGGGCTCCATTCTGGGAGCTTGGGATATAGCAGTGATGTCTCTGCCTTGGAGTTGGCGGATTTTCAAGGGAGTCAGATAATAAGAAAGTAAATTTTAAAATTAGCAATTTCAGCTAGTAGCAAATGCTATAAAAGAAATTAAACCAGGGTAATGAAATAATAGAAGGTGGCTGGCAGTTGGGGGAAAGATACTTGAGCCAGGATCATCTAGGCATGCCTCTCTGAGGAGGGCTTATGGGAGGCCTGAATGATGAGAAGGAATGAGTTATGGGAAGAACTGTGAAAAAGGAACCCCAGACAGAGGGACCATCAAGTGCAAAGGTCCCGAGGCAGAAACAACTCTCAAAGGTTTAAGGAGCAGAAGGAAGCCAGCATAGCTGGCACGGAGTGAGTGAATGAAGTGTGGGGAGCTGAGGTCAGTGAAGTAGGCAGGGTAGGGTCTTGATCATTCATGAGTCTTAGGGGCCATAATAATGAGTTTAGATTTTTCTCTAAGTAGAATGGGAAGCCTTTGGAGGATTTAAAGAAGAGGAGTGAGATGATCTGAACTATATTTGAAAAAGATCACTCCAGCTTCAGTGAAGAGCAGGCTCTGGGGGACCTGAATAGAAGCAGGGAGACCAGGTAAGAGGATACTACAGAAGCTCATGCCATGGCCAAAAGGAACGAAATACTGATGTATGCTACAACCTGGGTGAAACTTGAAAACACTTATCCCAAGAGAAAGAAGCCAGACACAAAAGGCCACATATTGTATGATTCCATTTATGTGTAATGTCTAGAATAAGCAACTCCATAGAGACAGAAAATAGATTAGTGGTTTTCAGGGACTGGTGAGAGTGACTGCTTCTAAGTATAACAGTTTCCTTTTGGGGTGATGAAAATGTTCTGGAATTAGACAGTAGTAACATTTGCACAGCCTTGTGAATAGACTAGAAACCATTGAATTGTACACTCTAAAAGGATGAATTTTATAATGTGAATAATATTTCAACTTTGAAAAAAGAATGAAGTCTAGGTCACATATTATAATAACATGTTGGATTGGATGGTGGCAGTCTTTGCATCTTAGGACAAGCAAAATTTGTCTATTTTGGCATGAAATATCCAAATTTTATTACATAGTCCTAGATGTTCTTAGTAACTTGAAATCCTCCTCTCCCATTTCACGAAGGCATTCACCTAAGACATGTCTGCTTCAATGACTCTGCTGTAATTCCTATCTTTAATTTTTTCACGGCAGAAAATACTTTATAAAAGCCAAGTGGAGAGCATTGGTCTTTACACTCACTTTGATATGACTCTTAACTAAGAACAGCATCATTATCTAAAAAGTGTACAGTGGATACTATCTGTGAAATAATAATAACCTGCTATGAATAAATGCTTTACAGGATGTGTATTCACCCATTTAATGAGCATTCAAGTGTCAGCCATATATAGACTCTCAAAATTCTGAAAATTCTGTGTTCTGTTTTATCATCTCTAAGACCACCTGCACCCTTTCATACATGCTATAGACTGAATGTATTCCCCCAAAATTCTTAAGTTGAAATCTTAATCCCTATGTGATGATATTTGGAGGTAAGGCCTTTGGTAGATGATTAGATAGTGAGTGTGGAGCCCTTATGAATGGGATTAGTGCTCTTAGAAAAGAGGCCCCAGAGAGCTCCCTTACCCATTCTACCAGATGAGGAAACAGCAGAAAGACAGCCATCTGTGAACCAGGAAGTGGGCTCTCACCAGACACTGAATCTGCCAGCTCATTCATCCTGGACTTCCCAGCCTCCAAACTGTGAGAAATTAATTTTTGTTCTTTATAAGCCACTTAGTTTATGGTTTTTTTGTTTTTTGTTTTTTGTGTTTAACAGGCTCTCGCTTTGTCACTCAGGCTAGGGTGCAGTGGCACAATCACAGCTCACTGCAATCTCAGTCTCCCAGGCTCAAGTGATCCTCCCACCTAAGCCTCCCAAGTAGCTGGGACTACAGGTGTGTACAACCACACCCAGATAATTTTATTTTGTGTAGAGATGGGGTCTCCCTATGTTGCCCAGCCTGATCTCCAACTCCTGGCCTCAAGTGATCTTCTCACCTCAGCCTCCCAAAGTGCTAGGATTACTGACGTGAGCTACCATGCCTGGCCTATGGTATTTTTAAATAACAGCCCAAATTGACTAAGACAATATATCTTCCCAATGTCCTACTATTCACTGCTTATGCTGATGCAGGCTGAGCCATTTAGAAATACTGCCCTAATTGGCCGGGCACGGTGGCTCACGCCTGTAATCCCAGGACTTTGGGAGGCCGAGGCAGGCGGATCACGAGGTCAGGAGATCGAGATCATACTGGCTAACATGGTGAAACCCCGTCTCTACTAAAAATACAAAAAATTAGCTGGGCGTGGTGGTGGGCGCCTATAGTCCCAGCTACTCGGGAGGCTGAGGCAGGAGAATGGCGTGAACCCGGGAGGCGGGAGCTTGCAGTGAGCCGAGATCGCGCCACTGCACTCCAGCCTGGGCGACAGAGCAAGACTCTGTCTCAAAAAAAAAAAGAAATACTACCCTAATTTCAAATTTGAAATGCAGAGGAAAGTTTTTGCTTAAGGATGTCTAATATTAAAAAGTCAAATTCTAGTGAAGTTATGGAAGTTGAAAGCAAAGTACTCCAAAGACCCAGTTTAGCCTGTGATCTCTAAATAGAGTTCAGGATAGAAGCCAACTGTGGAGCTACAGAGCTCAGACTCTAGAACACACAGTCATTTGTGACAATTACAGGAAACTGACCAAGTGATTGGGGTCCTGTTTGCTTCCGAAGGTGGGTAACTATTATTTAATGCCAGGATAACTTTCAGTCCTCTCCACAAAAGCCTTTGGCATCTGGATAGAATTCCTTTTTCATAACTGAGTTCTCTTTCAACACTAATATGTCATAAGCTCTATGGTAACCCCAATAATCCTAATTCATAACATTTCATAATATATAGTAACCCCAATAACTAGGATTACTATAACTGATAATTAGGATTATTGGTGTTTCTATAACTATGGGGTTCCCACTGGGGTTGCTTCAAACTATGTAGATATCAACCTCTCTGCTTGCAGGAAAATCTCTTGATTTGGAAGGACTTTTGTTTTTGTTTTTTTAATTTTTGTGGACACATAGTAGGTATACATATTTATAGGGTATATGAGGTATTTTAATATAGGCATGCAATAAGTAATAATCATATCAGGGTAAAGGCGATATCCTTCACCTTAAGCATTTATCCTTTGTGTTACAAACAATCTTATAGTCTTTTTGTTATTTTTAAACGTACAATTAAATTATTATTGACTATAGTCACCCTGTTATGCTAGCAAATACTAGATCTAATTCATTCTTTCTATTTTTTGTACTCTTTAACCATCCCCATTTCCTCCCCTCCCCAACTAGCCTTCCCAGCCTCTGCTAACCATCATTGTAGTCTCTACCTCCATTAGTTCAATTATTTTAATTTTTAACTCCCACAAATAAGTGAGAATATAGGAAGTTTGTGTTTCTGTGCCTGGTTTATTTCACTTAAGATAATGACTTCCAGTTCCATTCCATGTTGTTGCAAATGACACTATCTCATTCTTTTTATGGTTGAATAGTACTCCATTGTGTATATGTACCACATTTTTTAATCCATTCATCTGTTGATGGACACAGGTGGCTTCCAAATCTTGGCTATTGTAAATAGTGCTGTAATAAACATGGAGTGCAGATATCTCTTCAGTATACTGATTTTCTTTCTTTTGGATATATACCTAGCAGTGGGATTGCTGGATCATATTGTACCTCTATTTTTTGCTTTTTGAGGAACTTCAGACTGTTCTCCATAGTGGTTGTACTAATTTTCATTCCCACCAACAGTGTTACAAAGGTTCTTCTTTCTCTACATCCTTGTCGGCATTTGTTATTGTCTGTCTTTTGGGTATAAGCCATTTTAACTGAGGCGAGATGATATCTCATCGTAGTTTTGATTTGCATTTCTCTGATGATCAATGATGTTGAGCACCTTTTCATATACCTGTTTGCTATTTATATGTCTCCTTTTGAGAAATGTCTACTCATATCCTTTGCCCATTTTTAAATTGGATTGTTAGATTCTTTTCCCTATAGAGTTGTTTGAGCTTCATATATATTCTGGTTATTAATTTCTTGTCAGATAGATAGCTTGCAGATATTTTCTCCCATTCTGTGGGTTGTCTCTTCACTTTGTTGATCGTGTCATTTGCTGTGCAGAAGCTTTTTAACTTGGTGAAGTTTTTTAGCCCTTTGTGCATTTTTGCTTTGGTTGCCTGTGTTTGTGGAGTATTACTCAAGAAATCTTTGCCTACTCCGATGTCCTGGAGAGTTTCCCTAATGTTTTCTTTTAGTAGTTTCATAGTTTGAGGTCTTAAATTTAAGTCTTTAATCCATTTTGACTTGATTTTTGCATATGGTGACAGAGGTCTAGTTTTATTCTTCTGTACATGGATTGTCAGTTTTCCAAGCACCATTTGTCGAAGAGACTGCCCTTTTCCAATGTATGTTCTTGGCAACTTTGTCAAAAATGAGTTGACTTTAGATATATGGATTTGTTTCTGGCTTATCTACTCTGTTCCATTGGTCTGTGTGTCTGTTTTTATCTAGTACCATGCTGTTTTGGTTACTATAGCTCTGTGGTATGATTTGAAGTCAGGTAATGTAATTCCTCCAGTTTTGTTATTTTGCTTGGGATAGCTTTGACTATTCTGGTTCATTTGTGGTTCCATATAAATTTTAGGATCTTTTTTCTACTTCTGTGAATAATATCATTGGTATTTTAATAGGGATTGCATTGACTCTGTAGATTGCTTTGGGTAGTATGAACATTTTAACAATATTGATTTAGGAGGACTTTTGAATAAACTGAACTGTACTGAGAAATAATCCCAGGAGAAATGCTCTTCTAAAAGACAATGAAAGTACAATGAATACAAGAAATGGAAGACTATAGATCAAATAAATTGATGTTTCTTAAGACTTCCTATTGTAGGATAATTAACTTTGCCCTGATAATGACACAACAGTTCACGTAATTGTAAGAAATACAACATCCTTTACAGGAAAGGAAAACTTTTCTTATTTCTCTAATTACTTGCTAAAATTAATTTTAAACCATTTACAAAAATAATAAGCAACATTATGAAAAGTCCTTCCTTTTGAGGTTCTTTTCAGATTCACCTAGTGAATGTAGTTTGGACTGATGGGCTAATGGCAAATAAAAGATTTGTATGAAAGTCCAAGAGCCATTCTTTTGCAAAAAAGGTTTCATCTCTTCAGCCTCTTGGGGTCATGAAGCATTGCAGGTGGGGATAGTTTTGATGAATTCTCTAAGTGCTGGCCATGGAAGGTTAAGATGCCATCTGAAAGCAGCATGGGTATATCTCAGAGAGAGCCTTGAGAAATAAATTTCTTTTGAGAAAAGTAATAAGAGAATTTTTTAAAAAGCCAAGTCAATGGCTTTTTACATTTACATTGATGCCCACAAGGCTAGATTTTCACATGATGGATGTACTGAGAGTAAAGCCATTAAAGAAAAGCAGCAATGTCACTGCAAAACTGGAACGACATTAAAAAAAATTCAGTCCATTGAAGGCAGAATCTTTTCTTGTTCCTTAAATTGCAATGAAAATATTAATAACTACTAATGAAAAATTTATTAGATTTTCTTGACATATTTATAAATCACATCTGGACAAAGCTAGCAAAAAAAACAGGTATTTCCAGACCTATGAAGTTTTGTAAAAATGGAACCTAAAACTAAATGATAGCTATAAAAATACAAGGACAGATGACAAAGTAATTTTTATTATTTCTACACAGTATAGCCATTTTTTATTGCTAGACTAGTTTTCAATCTATTTAAAAATAAATCAAAACATTATTATGCTTTCTAAAGGCATCTGGTATTTATGAAAAAATACATAAAGTTTTTATATAGACATGTTCAGATCAAAATTTTTATTGCATTTGGGCAAAAGTGATTGAAAAAAGTGAAGAGAAAAGAAGTTGGTATAATTTGATGTTTTTAAAAAAGTTTAAATAATTGAAAGATACCTGGAATGAATTTCTGAATATAAAAATAAGTGACATATTAGTTAATGTTATAAAAGGGGTAATCACTACTCATTTTATCTCCAGTATCGCAAATAATTTAAGCTCTGATTTTTTAAGTAAAAAATATCTGTATTTTTTAATACAGATATGAAATGCTGAAAGTTGTATAAATATGCATGTCATGTTGCTCTAAATTAAATACTAATTGCTATTATTTTAAGAAATTTAAGAAATTTCTGAGAATAAAATTAGCCAGTGTTGAGCAGTTTATTTTCTTTGTTCATCTGTAATCAAATCCTTTTTTCCTAAAAAATTAATCACATGTCCTTTTTCTATGTTTTCATCCATTAGTGTGAATTCAGATGTAAGCTACTTTCAATCTTCCCAAGTTTCAACCATAATTTTAAAGTTTTTAAACAGTTTAAAGGGAAAAAGCAAAAACAGACAATATATTTACTTCTTAGAGAAAACTGAAAAACAAAGTTAAGGCAATCATTGCATTAACTGAGTAGGTTTGCAAGCAGGTCATCTCTGGTCTTCTCTATTATGACATCTATTGGTTTGGTGCAAAGTAATGGCAAAAACTCAGTTACTTTTGCACCAATCTAATATATGTTTAATGTCTATTGGTTCAATTGCCAACAATTGATTGGTGGCAATTGTTGATCAATTAAAACCACCTTGAACTTTTTTGCTTTCATCCTTCTCTCCTCCTATACTTTTATTCCCTTTTTAACATGGTGGCTCACGCCTATAATTCCAACATTTTGGGAGGTCGAGCTGGGAGGATTGCTTGAGCCCAGGGGTTCCAGACCAGCCTGGGCAACATAGGGAGACCCTGTCTCTACAAAAATAGAAAAATTAAAGTTAAAATTTAAAAATATCAAAGAATTGCTTCTAACTCCTGTTCTATCCCACCACATCATTATTACTCTATCTTAGAGATCTTCAGGTATACGGAGTTAATTCTATACTGGGAAAGGCATTTGAGGTAGATAGTATGTTATCTTCTTGATGACATCTTCCTTCCTTGATCACCTGATAGTTAGCAGAAACTTCCTTCCTCTCAGCACTTTCTGTCTCCTTTGCATAGCTTTTTTTCCCCCTGAGCACTTATACCCTCCTGATAATACCATACTACATGTCTATATCTAGATAATTTTTCATTTGCTTATTATCTGTCTCCTTTTAGTAGAATGAGAACTCCAAGTAAGGTTTTAAATCCCTTTTATCATTTTAAAAACACTCATTTTATATTTGCTTTTATATTCTTCTAATATCTCAAGTTCTCGGTGGTGTCAAGATAACTTGGCACATAGTGGGCACTACAGAGTATATGTAAATGAATCAGGGAAATAAATAATCTGATTTATGAAGCTTCTATTTATACTATTATTCAAACTTTAAGCACGTATGCATAAATGGTGATATACCCTTAAACTATACTGGAATAATGAACAGTCTTTCACTGTATAAACCATTGCTTAGAATCTTCCTGAGTTCTATGTCCTATTTTGTTGTAGTCAATTTGGGAGATGAGAAGCTGAAATTGATAAAGAGTCAATTAGCATATGGTGGAAAATAAAAATATAGAAGTATTATTAGGAACTGGGATTATCTAGCCAGGAGAGCAAGGATTCTTGGAGGGAGTGTGACCTCATGGTTGAGAGACTGGGCAGTGGAACTGGACAATCTGACTTTGAGTCGTGGCAACGCCCACCTGCTCAGTGGAATACACTGGGATGACAATTAGCTTTTGAAAGCTTCAGTTTTTGTTATGTTTAAAATGTGAGTGTATGATTTTTTGCTTTTTGGCCTACACAGCACCCCTGTTTTGGAAAACTGTGCCTTCCCTCTTCTATAATAATTTTACACAATTCAGGGATCGATCTCTGGATTTGTGCAGGGGCTATGGTGAAGGTGTTCTCATTCTCTGTTAATCTGACGTGTAAGGACAATATTGCTTACATAGAGAGAGGCTGTTTTACAGTGAAACCAGCCAGCAATGAGAGATGGAGAGAAAGAGAGAGAGAGAGAGAGAGAGAGAGAGATTGACATTGATAAACATACTGATGGTCAGCTGGTCAGCTGTGCCTGAAACCAGGTCCATCCTTTGGAGTTTGGAGTTAGGTAAATCAAAAATTTCCATTTTTCTTTTAAGTTGGGTTTGAGAAATTTGCAACAGTGACTGAAACAAAATACATACCCAATAAATTTTAGTGCGTTGGTGATGATAAATGGAGGAGGAAGAAAAGTCATCACATAGCAGAGAGGGCTTTAAAAACTTCTAAAGTTTTATTCAATTTTGTGTGTATTTCATAATGAGAGTGGCAATGTCTAAAATAGGAAGAACAGATATGAGAAAGAGGAGAATTCATTTTCTTCCACCAAACTTTCAAAGACCTAGACCCACCAATTCTTCAGGGAGAGAAGAGGTTACTATACTAATCACTACATAGCCTCTTACTATTCGGGCCTTTCCATAAACACACAACCCAAGCTCTCACCAATTTTTAAACACTTTTAATTTTATGTAATTATAGATTCACAGGAAATTATTAAAAAATGTACAACAAGGTCCTATGGATCCTTCACTTAGTTTTCCCCAGTGATAACATCTTGAATAACACGATATTAAAACCAGGAAATTGACATTGGTACAACCCATAGAACTTATTTAGATGTCACCACATTTATATGTACTCATTTGTGTGAGTGTGTAGTTCTATGCAATTTTATCAAATACACAGACTCTTGTAACCACCACCACAGTCAAGATACAGAACAGTTCCATCCACAAGCCTCCCTTACATTATCTTTTTTTTTTTTTTTTTTTGAGATGGTATCTCGCTCTGTTGCCCAGGCTGGAGTGCAGTGGTGTGATCTTGGCTCATTGCAACCTTCACCCCTGGCTCCCCTGCCACCTGGGTTCGAGCGATTCTCCTGCCTCAGCCTCCGGAGTTGCTGGGATTACAGGTGTCCGCCACCACACTCAGCTAGTTTTTGTTATTTTTAGTAGAGACTGGGTTTTACTATGTTGGTCAGGCTGATCTCAAACTCCTGATCTCAAGTGATCCTCCTGCCTCGGCTTCCCAAAGTGCTGGGGTTACAGGCCTGAGCCACTGCGCCAGCCACATTATCCTTTTATAACCATACCCACCCACCATGTTCTTATCCCCAGCCCCTGGCAACCACTAATCTATTCTTCATCCCTATAATTTTGTTATTTTTAATTTTATGAATGTTACTTTGTTTTATGAATGTTATATATTTTATTTTATGAATGTTATATAGAATCATATACTATGTTATCTTTGGATTTTTTTTTCACTCAGCATAATTTCCTTGAGATCATCCAAGTTGTGTATGTCAGTAGCTTGTTCCTTTTTCTTGTATTCCATTTCACTCTTCCCCGCCTGAAGGACATTTGGTTGTTTCTGGTTTTTTACTCTTATGAAAAAGATGCTATGAATGTTCTTTTACAGGTTTTTGTGTTGACATAAATTTTCACTTCTCTGGAATAAATGCCCTAGAGTGCAATTGCTGGGTTGTATAGTAAGCACTTGTTTAGAGAATGAGAAACTAATTTCTAGAGTGGCTGTACCATTTTACACTCCCAGCAGCAGTGAGTGATTCCGTTTCTTCATATCTTTGTAAGCATTTGGTGTTATCGCTATTTTTTATTTTAGCCATTCTCATAGGTGTGTAGTAATATCTTGTTGTAGTTTTAATCTGCATTTCCCCCCAAAAGCTAGTGATGTTGGGCATCTTTTCAGTCGCTCATTTGCCATCTGTGTGTCCTCTTCAGTGGGACACAGGACATTTCCTTCAGACAGGAAATGTCTGCTCCTGTCTTTTGCCCACTTTCTAATTGGATTGTTTAGTTTTTTACTGTTGAGTTTTGAGTGTTCTTTCTATATACTAGATACAAGGTTTTGTGTTGAATATGTGATTCACCAGTATTTTCTTCGTGTCTGTAGTTCATTTTTTCATCCTCTTTACAAGGTCTTTTGCAGAGCAGACTTTTTAATTGTGAGGTCCAACTTACCACATTTTTCTTTTTATGGATTGCGCTTTTGGTGTCAAGTCTGAAAACTCTCCACCTAGCCCTGGGTTCTGAAGAGTTTTCTCTTATGATTTTTTCCTACAAGTTTTATAGTTTTATGTTTTATATTTAAATATGTTATTAATTTTAAGTTAATTTTTGCATAAGGTATGAGATGTAGGGGAAGGTTAACACTTTTTTGCCTATAGATATCCAATTGCTCCAGAATCATTTTTTGAAAAGGCTGTCATAAATTTTTAAAAACATTATGTTGCCTTTGATTGTGTTTTCATGCTTTTGATATTATTTTCAAAACTATTGAGAAAATGGGATAACCACTTTTTATTTAAAAGTCACTTTAGGATAATCTTGTTTGCTTTGATTTGACTGTACTGTAACTGCAGCCTCTGAAAGCCATTTTTGCTGACAGATCAGCTGCATCTCATTACATCTCAGGAAAAGGAACAGCAGCCCTCCAAAAGAGTATACTCTTAGAAATGCCGTGACCTTTTCTAGTCCAGAAAAAAATGCTGCTTATAAAAGAAATACCCAAAAGCCAATGTTTCCATTATTTAACATAGTTTCTTCTTCCTCAACAAAAACTGGCATGTTCATGAGAGTTAATGAGACTGTAGAAAAATCAATGCCTCAAAGTGTTATGCGGAAACTTTTCAAAAAGCTCATGTACTGAGTAAGTCAATGTGCAGTAAGTTTAGATCAAAACATATGCCAGCACATAGCTTCATTTTCAACAAAACATACTGAGTTTAGAACTTAAAAATGCCAAAGGAAAGACCTGTACAACCCTTCTGTCAACTGGAAAATTATACTGGACTGTGAATAGGGGTCTCTGGATAGAATAGTAGGTATCTTTTTCCCTCAATCAACACAAAGATCTTTACATTCTCAGGATAATTTAAGCAGATCCATGTATACTTTAAAGAAATAACTCATTGGAAGATAGGTAAGTGTGGCCAGATGTGGTGGCTCACGCCTGTAATCCCAGTACTTTGGGAGGCTGAGGCAGGTGGATCACCTGAGGTCAGGAGTTCAAGACCAGCCTGGACAACATGATGAAACCCCATACTACTAAAAATACAAAATTAGCTGGGTGTGGTGACACACGCCTGTAATCCCAGCTACTAGGGAGGCTGAGGCAGGAGAATCGCTTGAACCCGGGAGGCAGAGGTTGCATTGAGCCGAGATCATGCCATTGCACTGCAGCTTGGGCAACAAGAGTGAAACTCTGTCTCAGAAAAAAAAAAAAAAAGAATTGTAGAAGATAGGTAAATGTATGTAAAGCTGCTGACACACGTGTATCCATTTCCTAAAAGCTGCTGAAACACGTGTATCCATTTCCTAACTATCACTTAGACATGGACATGATAGAACAGCATCATATAGTATGCTTGGGGCTTCAAAATTCAATATAATTCCACTGATATAATTTATAGCTGTAAATTTTCTCAGGAATCTATGCCTATGGAATAATATCATTATTAAGAATAATAATAGATGCTATACATATATTATCTCAGTGAAGAAGAAGTAGTTATATATTCAACATTCTTAAAGAAAAGAATTTTCAACCCAGAATTTCATATCCAGCCAAACTAAGCTTCGTAAGTGAAGGAGAAATAAAATACTTTACAGACAAGCAAACGCTGAGTGATTTTGTCACCACCAGGCCTGCCCTAAAAGAGCTCCTGAAGGAAGCACTAAACATGGAAAGGAACAACCGGTACCAGCCAGTGCAAAAACATGCCAAATTGTAAAGACCATCGAGGCTAGGAAGAAACTGCATCAACTAACGAGCAAAATAACCAACTAACATCATAATGACAGGATCAGATTCACACATAACAATATTAACTTTAAATGTAAATGGGCTAAATGCTCCAATTAAAAGACACAGACTGGCAAACTGGATAAGGAGTCAGGACCCATCAGTATGCTGTATTCAGGAAACCCATCTCACGTGCAGAGACACACATAGACTCAAAATAAAGGGATGGAGGAAGATCTATCAAGCAAATGGAAAACAAAAAAAGGCAGGGGTTGCAATCCTAGTCTCTGATAAAATAGACTTTAAACCAACAAAGATCAAAGGAGACAAAGAAGGCCATTACATAATGGTAAAGGGATCAATTCAACAAGAAGAACTAACTATTCTAAATATATATGCACCCAACACAGGAGCACCCAGATTCATAAAGCAAGTCCTCAGTGACCTACAAAGGGACTTAAACCCCCACACAATAATAATGGGAGATTTTAACACCCCACTGTCAACATTAGACAGATCAACGAGACAGAAAGTTAACAAGGATATCCAGGAATTGAACTCAGCTCTGCACAAAGTGGACCTAATAGACATCTACAGAACTCTCGACCCCAAATCAACAGAATATACATTTTTTTCAGCACCACACCACACCTATTCCAAAATTGACCACATAGTTGGAAGTAAAGCTCTCCTCAGCAAATGTAAAAGAACAGAAATTATAACAAACTGTCTCTCAGACCACAGTGCAATCAAACTAGAACTCAGGATTAAGAAACTCACTCAAAACCGCTCAACTACATGGAAACTGAACAACCTGCTCCTGAATGACTATTGGGTACATAATGAAATGAAGGCAGAAATAAAGATGTTCTTTGAAACCAACGAGAACAAAGACACAACATATCAGAATCTCTGGGACACGTTCAAAGCAGTGTGTAGAGGGAAATTTATAGCACTAAATGCCCACAAGAGAAAGCAGGAAAGATCCAAAATTGACACCCTAACATCACAATTAAAAGAACTAGAAAAGCAAGAGCAAACACATTCATAAAGCTAGCAGAAGGCTAGAAATAACTAAAATCAGATCAGAACTGAAGGAAATAGAGACACAAAAAACCCTTCAAAAAATTAATGAATCCAGGAGCTGGTTTTTTGAAAGGATCAACAAAATTGATAGACTGCTAGCAAGACTAATAAAGAAGAAAAGAGAGAAGAATCAAATAGATGCAATAAAAAATGAAAAAGGGGATATCACCACCGATCCCACAGAAATACAATCTACCATCAGAGAATACTACAAACACCTCTATGCAAACAAACTAGAAAATCTAGAAGAAATGGATAAATTCCTCGACAAATACACCCTCCCAAGACTAAACCAGGAAGAAGTTGAATCTCTGAATAGACCAATAACAGGTTCTGAAATTGTGGCAGTAATCAATAGCTTACCAATCAAAAAGAGTCCAGGACCTGATGGATTCACAGCCAAATTCTACCAGAGGTACAAGGAGGAACTGGTACCATTCCTTCTGAAACTATTCCAATCGATAGAAAAAGAGGGAATCCTCCCTAACACATTTTATGAAGCCAGCATCGTCCTGATAACAAAGCCTGACAGAGACATAACCAAAAAAGAGAATTTCAGACCAATATCCTTGATGAACATTGATGCAAAAATCCTCAATAAAATACTGGCAAACCGAATCCAGCAGCACATCAAAAAGCTTATCCACCATGATCAAGTGGGCTTCATCCCTGGGATGCAAGGCTGGTTCAACATACGCAAATCAATAAATGTAATCCAGCATATAAACAGAACCAAAGACAAAAACCACATGATTATCTCAATAGATGCAGAAAAGGGCTTTGACAAAATTCAACAACGCTTCATGCTACAAACTCTCAATAAATTAGGTATTGGTGGGACGTATCTCAAAATAATAAGAGCTATCTATGACAAACCCACAGCCAATATCATACTGAATGGGCAAAAACTGGAAGCATTCCCTCTGAAAACTGGCACAAGACAGGGTTGCCCTCTCTCACCGCTCCTATTCAACATAGTGCTGGAAGTTCTGGCCAGAGCAATCAGGCAGGAGAAGGAAATAAAGGGTATTCAATTAGGAAAAGAGGAAGTCAAATTGTCCCTGTTTGCAGATGACATGATTGTATATCTAGAAAATCCCATTGTCTCAGTCCAAAATCTCCTTAAGCTGATTAACAACTTCAGCAAAGTCTCAGGATACAAAATCAGTGTACAAAAATCACAAGCATTCTTGTACACCAATCACAAACAGAGAGCCAAATCATGAATGAACTCCCATTCACAATTGCTTCAAAGAGAATAAAATACCTAGGAATCCAACTTACAAGGGATGTGAAGGACCTCTTCAAGGAGAACTACAAACCACTGCTCAATGAAATAAAAGAGGATACAAACAAATGGAAGAACATTCCATGCTCATGGGTTGGAAGAATCAATTTCATGAAAATGGCCATACTGCCCAAGGTAATTTATAGATTCAATGCCATCCCCGTCAAGCTACCAATGACTTTCTTCACAGAATTGGAAAAAACTACTTTAAAGTTCATATGGAACCAAAAAAGAGCCCACATTGCCAAGTCAATCCTAAGCCAAAAGAACAAAGCTGGAGGCATCACGCTACCTGACTTCAAACTATACTACAAGGCTACAGTAACCAAAACAGCATGGTACTGGTACCACAACAGAGACATAGATCAATGGAACAGAACAGAGCCCTCAGAAATGATGCCGCATATCTACAACTATCTGATCTTTGACAAACCTGACAAAAACAAGAAATGGGGAAAGGATTCCCTATTTAATAAATGGTGCTGGGAAAACTGGCTAGCCATATGTAGAAAGCTGAAACTGGATCCCTTCCTTACACCTTATACAAAAATTAATTCAAGATGGATTAAAGACTTAAATGTTAGACCTGAAACCATTAAAATCCTACAAGAAAACCTAGGCAAGACCATTCAGGACATAGGCATGGGCAAGGACTTCATGTCTAAAACACCAAAAGCAATGGCAACAAAAGCCAAAATTGACAAATGGGATCTAATTAAACTAAAGAGCTTCTGCACAGCAAAAGAAACTACCATCAGTGTGAACAGGCAACCTACAGAATGGGAGAAAATTTTTGCAATCTACTCATCTGACAAAGGGCTAATATCCAGAATCTACAATGAACTCAAACAAATTTACAAGAAAAAAACAAACAACCCCATCAAAAAGTGGGCGAAGGACATGAACAGACACTTCTCAAAAGAAGACATTTATGCAGCCAAAAAACACATGAAGAAATGCTCATCATCACTGGCCATCAGAGAAATGCAAATCAAAACCACAGTGAGATACCATCTCACACCAGTTAGAATAGCCATCATTAAAAAATCAGGAAACAACAGGTGCTGGAGAGGATATGGAGAAATAGGAACACTTTTACACTGTTGGTGGGACTGTAAACTAGTTCAACCATTGTGGAAGTCAGTGTGGCGATTCCTCAGGGATCTAGAACTAGAAATACCATTTGACCCAGCCATCCCATTACTGGGTATATACCCAAAGGACTATAAATCATGCTGCTATAAAGACACATGCACACGTATGTTTATTGCGGCACTATTCACAATAGCAAAGAGTTGGAACCAACCCAAATGTCCATCAACGATAGACTGGATTAAGAAAATGTGGCACATATACACCATGGAATACTATGCAGCCATAAAAAATGATGAGTTCATGTCCTTTGTAGGGACATGGATGAAACTGGAAAACATCATTCTCAGTAAACTATCGCAAGGACAAAAAACCAAACACTGCATGTTCTCACTCATAGGTGGGAATTGAACAATGAGAACTCATGGACACAGCAAGGGGAACATCACACTCCGGGGACTGTTGTGGGGTTGGGGGAGGGGGGAGGGAGAGCATTAGGAGATATACCTAATGCTAAATGACGAGTTAATGGGTGCAGGAAATCAACATGGCACAGGGATACATATGTAACAAACCTGCACATTGTGCACATGTACCCTAAAACCTAAAGTATAATAATAAAAAAAAAAAAGATAAAATGAAATACACTAAAATGGTCATTGTAGTTGTTTTTTTTTTTAATTTTCTCTCATTTGGACTTGTTTTACAATGTGATTAAATTACTTTTCCAGGTAAAAATACATGTGATATATTTAAAATATTATTGTTTGCATTTTATTATATGTAAATTATTTCTCCACAACATGCTTAACAAGAGAGTAAACGAAATGCATGTGTAAAACATATACTACCTAAAAATCAACTGTCTTCTTTTTCTTAAGGGAAAAGGCTTGAGAGGGAAAAGAATTGATGACAAATAAGAGCAATGTATGCATCAGTTTAGATAACAATTCAAACAAATCAATTATATATACATAAACAAGGCATTCAGAACTGGATATTTTATGGTATTAAAGAATTGTTGTTGGCTGGGCACGGTGGCTCATGCCTGTAATCCCAGCACTTTGGGAGGCCAAGGCAGGTGGATCACCTGAGGTCAGGAGTTCAAGACCAGCTTGGCCAATATGGTGAAACCCTGTCTCTACTAAAAATACAAAAATTAGCAAGGTATAGTGGCGTGTACCTGTAGCCCCAGCTACTTGGGAGGCTGAGGCAGGAGAATTGCCTGAACTGGGAGGCGGAGGTTGCAATGAGTGGAGATAGTGCCATTGCACTCCAGCCTAGGTGATAGAGCAAGACTTGTCTCAAAAAGAAAATAAAAATTATTGTTAAGCTTTTAATGAATGTATAATTTGCATACAATAAAATGCACAGATTTTAAGTGTTCTGTATGACAAGTTTTAACAATTGCATCCCCTTGGGTAATTATTACCAAAAACAAAATATAGATGTAGCTATAGAACATTTTCATCACCCCTGAAAGTTCCCTCTAGTTCCTTCCCAGTCAGTAACTCTCCACTCCTACCTCAGAGGCAATCACTTTCTGCCTTCTAGCATCATAGATCAATTTTGCTGTTCTTGGAGTTCATATAAATGGAATCATACACTAATGTACTCTTTTGTATCTGGCTTCTTTCACACATCATTGCACATCATGAAATTCACCCATTCTAAGTGTACAATCGAGTGACTTTAGTAAACTTATAAGATGTGCAGCCATCATCATAATCTGGTTTTAGAATATGTATATCACCCCAGAAAGATTCTTCCTACTCATTTTCAGGTAATCCCCATTCCTACTCCCAACCCAGGCAACTGTTTGCTTTTCTGAACATTTTATATAAACTGAATTACAAAACCTGTGGTCTTTTTTGTCAGGCTTTGTTTTTATAAGTGAGATTATATGTTATTTGCAACATGCTTCATAAAATTCCATTGAGGGAGAGAAGCAGTGAATGAGGTCGAGTTAGATGAAACAAGAGGCCATGAGTTGATGGTTTTGCAGCTGGGGGATGGATGCCTGGGGGTTCACTGAACCTTTTTAATTCTGTGTTTGAAATATTCATAATAAAATTTAAAAGTTGAAGAAAACACATGTACACAGTTTTTTGTTGTTGTTGTTGTTTTTTTAAGGAACCAAGTATTTAAGCTGTTGAACCAACTGTAATAGTTCATTCTGGAATTTCTATAATCTGCTACTTAGGTAATTCTTAGTAAATAACTGTCTTAGAACACAAAAAGATATGAATGCCTTATATACAATTTCCCCTTCAAAACCATTCATTTTTTTTTTCTTCTTCTTCTTTTTGAGATGCAGTTTCACTCTTGTTGCCCAGGCTGGAGTGCAATGGCACCATCTTGGCTCACCACAACCTCCACCTTCCAAGTTCAAGCAATTGTCCTGCAAGTTCAAGTAATTCTCCTGCCTCAGCCTACTGAGTAGCTGGGATTACAGGCGTGTGCCACCACACCTGGCTAATTTTGTATTTTTAGTAGAGACAGGGTTTCACCATGTTGTTCAGGCTGGTCTCAAACTCCAGACCTCAGACCTCAGGTGACTGCCCATCTTGGCCTCCCAAAGTGTTGGGATTACAGGTGTGAGCCACCATGCCTGGCCTCAAAACTATTCTTCTTGTTGAAGAGATTATCACTGATACATTCAGTAATATAATAGCTTTATTGTCCTTTTTTTTTTTTTATTTTAGATAGGGTCTCACTCTGTCCCCAGGCTGGAGTGCAGTGGCAGGCTCACTGCTCACTGCAGGCTCAATTTCCTGGGCCCAAGGGCTCCTCCCACCTCAACCTCCCTAGGAGCTGGGACTACAGGAGCACACCACCACACCCAGCTAATTTTTGTATTGTTTGTAGAGACAGAGTTTTGCTATGTTGCCCAGGTTGGTCTCAAACCCCAGGGCTGAAACGATCTGCCCACCTCAGCCTCCCAAAATACTGGGATTATAGGCGTGAGTCACTATGCCCACAAAACAAGTCTTACTAATGAGAAAAATGTTATCATTTAGAGTTTCTCTGACTAACGTGGGTGATTCTAATACGAATTCTTACAAGATACTGATTGTATCAGTTGTATCGTCTTTCTTAGTTAGAATCTACTGGGGGCAAAATAGAAGGATTCATAAATCACTTAACTTTTTTTCTTGCTCTGAGTGCCTTGATATCCCAGGTGCATCAGAAACTACTTAATGTGTTCCTTAAAAAGCACGTTTTGGAAACTTAATTCCCAATTGCAACAATGTTGGAAAGTGGGTGGGGTCTAATGGGAGATGTTCAGGTCAAGAGGACTCCACTCTCATGAATGGATTAATGCCAACTTTAAAAGGGCTTGAGGCTGCAAATTCAATCTCTTGCTCTTTTGCGAGTGCTCTTTTGCCCTTCTGCCTTCCACCACGGGATAATGCAGCAAGAAGGCCCTCACCAGATGCCTGTTCCACAATCTTGGACTTCCCAGCCTCCAGAAGCAGGTGCCAAATAAACTTCTGTGTATTATAAATTACCCAGCCTGTGGTATTCTGTTATAGCAGCACAAAACAGTCTAAGAGAGCTATTAGAGCTATTGTAATCAAATTCTTTTAAATCATTAGCATTATTTTCAATATCTTAAGGAAACTAAATAATTTGCCCCAGATCATAGATGAATTAATAAAAAAAACAGCATCTTGGAAAATAAAATTCTAATGTATTTTTTATTGTCTTAGAAATGAGTTTTTATATTTATTAATGATATCACACCTATCAAGTATTAGCATTCTCATCTATAATCATTGCCATTTTTCAAAAACCACAATAAGAATACCATCTAGACCCAGTCACACAAGATAACTGACCATTCTTATTCTTATTATGTCAAAGGACAGTCTAGAGAAAACAGTTCATTTTAAACATCATCCCTAAGAACTACTAACATTCTCTTGGGACAGAGAAGAGAAGGCTCCCATTGCTTGTCAGTAGATTTGACAGCAGACTTTCATTCTTTTCTTTCTTTCTTTTTTGGATACAGAGTCTTGCTTTGTCACCCAGGCTGGAGTGCCGTGGCACAATCTCAGCTCACAGAAACCTCTGCTTACTGAGTCCAAGCAATTCTTGTGCCTCAGCCTCCCAAATAGCTAGGATTATACACGTGGGCCACCACACTCAGCTAATTTTTGTATTTTTAGTAGAGACGGAGTTTCACCACATTGGCCAGCCTGGTCTCAAACTCCACTTTCTCCACTTTCTTTTTTTTTTTGACAGGGTCTTGTTCTGTTACCCAGGCTAGAGTGCAATGGCACAATGACAGCTCACTGCAACCTTGACCTCTTGGGTTCAAGTGATCTCCCTGCCTCAGTCTCCCATGTAGCTGGGACCATAGGCCCATGCCACCACGCCTGGCTAACTTTTTCATTTTTTGTAGAGATGAGGTCTCATTTTGTTGTCCAGGCTGGAACAGCAGATTTTCATTTCCAAGCACATATAGTACTCATTTAAAACTTATACAGATATCAAGTGGATAATATCTCCCTTCTTCCCAAAATTTGATTGATGATTTAATTCTGTGATCTTCTACTTCATGAGGGTGTGATTTCATGAGAGTCATTTTAATTCTCTAGGTCTGAGATGGAATTGAAGTGTTACTTTTTTGATTGTTAATTGTGAAATCTCAAAATTCATTTAACCCACTTTTGAGTCTTATACACTAAAAAATGACACACTCTAGGCATTCCAAGTTATTTAACTTTATCATGCCCTCTAGACTCACGATCAGCACTTAACTTAAACTCAGTTGGATTGTGAATGTAAATGGCTCTAGACAGTCCCTGAATCCTGTTATCTCCCCAAGTGAAGGACTCTTAATCATCAAAAAAAGTATCCTGTCAATGTATTAGATTAAAAATAACATCAGTGAAATGTTTATTTCCAAATGCCTTTTTTTGTACAGGAGTGCAAGTAACTTAAAAGTGAAATTTTAAAGCTTATAAAAGTTTGGCTTATGAATAAACTTTCTGCACATTTAAGTATTTAAAGTTCTCTTGCTTTGGCAGCCATTATCTAAAAATTATAACTATTTCTTTTCAACTTCTTAGAGAAATTACAAGTTCAAATCAAGTTGCTAGATGTAAATGACTACTGTTTTCAAAACTCTGCGCACAGTTTTTTGTTTTTTTTTTTTAAGTAGAGGCCTTCAAAACCACTTTGATATTATCAAAAGTCCAAGCTTAGCTACATATTTTATTTTCACATTTGGACTTTTCTCATGAATGTGTCATGCCCAAGACAAAACATAGCTGCATATATGGAAACTAAGTTTGTATCTCTGCTTAAATAACCAAGATATGTTGCATTTGAAACAGCAAAAACAAACCAACATTTTCATTCCAACTGCTCTTTGAACAATCATTATTTATTTATTTTTTTAAATGGAGTCTCGCTCTGTCACCCAGGCTGGAGTACAGTGGCACGATCTTGTCTCACTGCAACCTCCGCCACCCAGGTTCAAGCGATTCTCCTGCCTCAGACTCCCAAGTAGCTGGGATTACAGGCATGCACCACCATGCCTGGCTAATTTGTAAATTTTAAGTAGAGACAGGGTTTCATTTTGTTAGCCAGTCTGATCTCAAACTCCTAAATTCAGGTGATCTGCCTGTGTCACCCTCCCAAAGTGCTGGGATTACAGGTATGAACCACCGCACCTGGCCTGAACAATCATTTTCTATAAACTCCGCCATCTAGACTGTCCACTACTTATGAGTGGCAACACATTGGCTAGTTGACAAACAACTGGGCTCAGTAACAATTTACTAAATTTTGTGAGAAATTATATTATCTGCTGATATTCACAAGTTTGTGGTTTCATACGATCTCAAGATATAACCCATGGGAATGTCAAGGGTCCACAGAGTTACCATACACATTTTATAGATTAGAAAAATAAAATTCAGAGAAGGCGACTTTCTCAAGGAAACACACTTAATAAATGGCAAAGCCTGGGAGCCATCTCTAGTGAGAAAGCATATTCCATTTCCTCCGTGAATGGGACCTTTTAAGCACCAACACTCAGCAAACACTCTGCGCACAGGTGATATTTTTCTTTTATAATCAAAGCTTGAGCTATATAGTGACAAAGATGATAGAGTCCACAAACCCATATTTGCAATTCTGAAATTCAAAAAGCCCCAAAGTAGGTTTTGTAATTCGTTTCACACCTGACCTGACTTGAATTCATTTGCTGGCAAAACTTGGCCTGAAATGTAATGATTTTTCATGGCTCTTATTTATTTCATTTAGTGTGAATAATCATATATTTTGTTGCATAATTATTAATATGCTTGTTACAGAGCTCTTCCTCAGACTAAATGGGGTTGTTATGTCATGCGTGGTAAATGTACAGTATTACTTATGACTTTTTTTTAAATTCTGAATTTCAAAACAGCTGGCTTAAGGGTTTTAGATAAGAAACTATAGACCTGAAGAATAAAAATATTAATAGCAATAACAATGAGAGTAAAACTTGCATTCTACAGTTTGATCTCATCTTTATGTATTTTTACAAAATGCTTTCAAGTAAATCTTATTGCATTGTCACCAAATGTGAATACTTCCTAATGTCTTTGGACAGATTAGTGCTGTTATCAAGTCCCTTGGGCCAAATATAGGCCTGACATCAAACTGATGCAGGACTTTTCTTCTCACTTTGCAAACCGATGACCCCTGGCCAGCAATGCTCCATGCAGGGCCTTGCTCAGCCACACTGGTGTGCCCTAGCTTGCCTGTGTTATAGCTTGTACCCACATTTGTTCCTGAGCTCTTGTACCACACACAAGAAGAATGAGGATGTGCAGGACATTGGAGGGTGAAGAGGGTGGAGAATAATTGTATTGAGCAATGTAAATGGCTTTCAGTGGAGAAGGGACAGGGTGGGGATGGATCCCCTGTGTGGCTGGGTCTGGGGCCTTTTATGGACTCAGAATGGGGAGTGCATGCTGATTGGTTTGTGAGTATGCAAAAAAAGTTAAAGGGATGACACCACTCAAAGATGGGCATGACAGTGTAGAAAACCAATTAGGAAAGGGTAGGTATATGTAAAATAGGTGAAGGATGGGAACTAATCAGAGGAAGGTGCACCAAATGGGAGGACAAGTTCTCAATCCAGTCTGAGGATTTAACTTGTAGCTTGGCTTTCAGGCTTTAAACTGTCTTCAGCTTGGAGATGGGGTTTTGTTGGGGATCTGCCCCCTATCTGCCTAGGCATTTGTCTGTCTCTATCAAAACTAAGTTTTGACATCTTAAGTAGGATATTAATTTTAAAAATTAATAATATTGTATGTCTGTGTGTATGTCTGGTGTCTGTGTATGGTTTTCCTTCTCCTGGGCTTTTCTTATAATTAAATTTCTCTAATGATTTTATTTTTATATTGGATAGCATAAGATTTTTATTTAGTTGTCCAAATGTAACTAGCACACTGTAATAAGTTAAGGGCCTTAGTGACTGGGTGTGGTGGCTCACACCTGTAATTCCAGCACTCTGGGAGGCTAACGTGGGCAGATCACCTGAGGTCAGGAGTTTGAGACCAGCCTGGACAACATGGTGAAACCCCATCTCTACTAAAAACACAGAAACTAGCTGGGTGTGGTGGTGTGTGCCTGTACTCCCACTACTCGGGAGGCTCAGGCAGGAGAATCACTTGAACTCAGGGGGCAGAGATTGCAGTGAGCCAAGATCACACCACTGTACTCCAGCCTGGGCAACAGAGTGCAACTCCATCTCAGAAAAAAAAAAAAGGTTAAGGGCCTTAGTGAACTGTGTAATGAAACAGGATTCCAGCATATATACAAAGAAAACAAAAGGGTTAATTCTTATGTAAGCATAAAAAGTATTTCTTTGCCTAAAATATTATGGATAATAATATTTAATCAAGATATTTCCTTTATTCTCCAGAAAATTTTAAATTCAAATCAAGATTTCAAATATAATATTAGCTGTTTACTGGATCAGTAGTTTTCAAAATTTTTTCCTGCTGCAAAACACATAATGGATACAACATATTCTATCCAGTAATGGTGGAGAGAATTATTCACAAAATAGTTATTATTTATACAGCCAGCAATCATTCCCATGCCTAGGGTCCAACAGAACCAGTGTGGATCAGCTTGAATTTTAATAAAAATCCAACACATTTCATAAAGCTCCCATCATAGGTTCTGGAAGCTCATTTCCTATAGTAGCAACTTCCCCTTACTCTAGCATGCTCTTTGCTGGCCTTGGTTGCAGGCCTAGGGTGAAAGGAATCTAGAATGGATGAAAGAGGAGATAGATTATAAATACCAACTATAGCTTTGGGACCACTGCAGCAGTGTGGAGTGTAACCCGTTCTATTAACTTTCCTGAATTGAGTCTTTTGTAGATTGTTGCCAGTCACCATCTTGAAGGCTTTGGATTGGACTTCATGTAGGACACAGTGGATCTTGTGGTACAATGGGTGAACTGCAGTGGACATCTCTTATGCTCCACTTCACATCCTCTCAGCCCATCTTTTACTAGTGGCATTACAATGGCCTATACAACCTAAATGTTCAAAGTTTAAGGGAGTCATTATCCTTCTGAGAAAAATCCTTGATACAGGGGTAGTGGGGATGGGTGGATAAATGCTCCTACCTCCTCTTCAGGAAGACAGCTGTGAGAGATACTTTATGGCTCTTTAGAATATCCCAGCAGCATCAAGCCTTGGGCATTCACAATGATGATCAACTTGTTAACATGGCCTTTTCCCCCTTCTTTCTCTTCTGTTTTCTAGATTGCCTCTTAAATAAGCTGTCTTAAGGGGCCATCCAGGATTAGTCTTGCCTGTTACATGCTTCGTTGGAAGTTCTTAAGGCTACAATTAGGCTTGAAGATTTGCAAGAAAGACTCACAGAACTCAGAAAAGCTGGTATGTTCATGATTACTGCTTATTACAGAGAAATGAGTACATACTAAATCTGGCAAATGGGAAAGGTGTATGAGACAATGTCCAGGAGATATCAGGCACAAGCTTCTGGGTGGAGTTGCATGGGGATGCATTATTCCTCCAAGCAATGGTATGTGACAACATGTGTGAATTATTGCCAGTCAGGAAAGCTCACATAAGTCTTGGTATCCAGGGTTATTATTGTAAATTGGTCAGATAGGCATGGCTGACTTTAATTACTCAGCCTACAGCCCCACCCCTCTACTTATGTAAAATTGATATAGCATGGTCCAGGACCCTCTGGCATATGAAAACATGCTTCATCAGGCAGGATATTCCAAGAGCTCAGACGTTATCCACCAGGCCAGTCAAGGACCAGTCCTATGAAGAAAGGCCTTCTTTCGAATGTACAGGATTTGAGCAACCCAGACCTGCTGAGTTAATCCTTTACTGCACACATGTATTGGTCTTATCACTCTAACTACAACATAAGGTTCTCAAAGAAATGGATATTTATACAGTTTTTCACCCAAGTAAATACTTAGTAAAGTCCCTCTGCCAGAGTTAGAGCAGATCAACATTCCTGAATTCCACCCCCCAACTTTTTTTTTTTTTTTTGAAATAGAGTCTCATTTTGTCACCAGGCTCTCATTTTGAACCCAGGAGTGCAGTGGCACCATCTTGGCTCACTGCAACCTCTGCCTCCTGGGTTCAAGACATTCTCGTTCTTGAGCCTTCCAAGTAGCTGGGATTACAGGTGCCTGTCACCGTGCCCAGCTAATTTTTGTATTTTTAATAGAGACAGGGTTTCACCATGTTGGCCAGGCAGGTCTTCAACTCCTGACCTCAAGTGATCTGCCCACCTCGGCCTCCCAAAGTGCTGGGATTACAGGCGTGAGCCACAGCACCCGGCCAGTATTCCTGAATTCCCAAACTAATTTTCTCCCAAGAGCACATTTCCGTGTGCATTTTGAAAGTAGTCTGGGGTATTTGTACACCAAGTCCCATCAGTCCTCAGTTAAGGGTTCTCAGGGATATTAATTTCCCCATTTCTTCCTTCTGGCCTGCCATTTTGCATCTGGGCAGAGCACATGACCCCAAAATGCCCTCAGGCAAAGAGGTGTAGGTACCTGTAGCTGGAAGTGGGCTAGAATATGCTGAAGGGGCAGGGAGAGGAATCCAGGCGAGGCAACGCAGCAGCTGCTGCAGTGCTCCGAAGTTCCCTAGGGTTGAGGAGGAGGAGGAAAATGAGTTAGAATTGTGGAAGCCTTCAACTTATTGTCACTTGGTAGAAGAGTCTCATCTCCTAGAACACAACACAAATTCCATCTTTGGAGCTCAAAAAGCTGAAAGTCATATAAGACTGATACGGTGGGTAAAATCTAATGTAAATTGGTATTGGCATTATATTTGCATTATAGATAAGGTTATAACTTCAAGGAATAGGTGAATATCCACCATAAATCAATAACGATTTTTTAAAGGTTTAATCAAAACAAAATGAGTACACACTGCAAATGGGGAGCATGGCCTTTCATCATGAATATTAACTAAATAAACATTAAGACATTTAAAGACCAAGTTAATAAAGGAGTGAGCAGATAGGATCTGGAATAGCACATCCCAAAAGGAAAAAACATATTAAGAACCTGAATAGTCATCTGATGTGACTGTGCTTATTGTCTGAAGATCTCTTCTGGGGTTTTGTAAGGGAGTTTTATGGAGAACAAACTTACAAGGGGCAAAATATAAATGGCTGGAGTCTATGATAAAAGCTTATAGGGAATAGTGCTATATTATTTCTTTAATTTTCTCCAGCACTGTTTTTACAGCTATCTCAGTGAGCAAAATGCAAGTTTTATAAATAACTTCTTGTATGGAGCTCTCTGATTTATCCCATTCAGAGCAAGCTACATCTGTGCAGGCAGCATAGCTTAGCTGTGGAGGCAGGGGGCAAAGAACTGACTTGACTGAAAAAAATGAACACATTGGCAAAAGGTAGCCAAATTCTAAAAAATAGCGGGGGTGGAGGAGGAATAGATTTTAAGAGTTCTGGCTCAAAAATAGAAATATAGAATTGATCTGAGTATATTAATATTGCTTAATAAAGAATATTGCAATGCGAGTGGGTGGCCTATGTGAAAATACAGAAAAGGGGATCAGAACAACCAAAGTCAGTAGTGTCCTTCCAGCTGACATTGACTCTGACCCTAAGGAAAACAAATACACTTAGTAAGGGCTATACTCTGCTCTGAGTTAGAAATGACTCACTTAGCTTCTGAAGATACTCTGCCATTTCTGTCAAACTCCCTTTGCTCTGAATGCATGCTCATAGAGCAAACTACTGATTTGTTTTCACACAGGCTTTAAGATATCTTGAAACCAGGAAGAGCTTGCTGAAGAGCGGACATGACTATGTCTGTCATTGTAAAAGAACAGCCCTGATGATACATTGATAATTTGGTAGGTATTGTTACCTTAAGTCAGATGACTGTTTTGGTAGGCTGAAAAAGTCAAGTTCCTGGGTCACGAAGTGAAGAACAAGATTTGAAATTGTTAAAGCCAATCCATGAGGCCTGGCCTGGAAAACTAGCCATGCAAGCCCCACTCAGTTGACCTATACACCTTCAAACTGGACAGTAGTACCCACATTAGTAGTATATGTGTAAGAACATATGTAAAAGAAAACCTTCTCAAATCACACAGACAAAAGGGCCTAGTACACTATGAAGAGCCCAGACTCTCCAAGGAGCATTGCGGGGACACTCTGTGCCTCTACTTCTGCTCCTTTAAGACTCCAAAATCTATGCATACAGATAAACGTTGTCCTCCAAATTCCTTCTGAGAATCTACATGTTCTTTCAAAAAAAAAAAAAAAGTTACTCACCCTGAGTAACATAGCAAGACCCCATCTCTACAAAAAAATATAAAAATGAGCCAGACATGGTGGCACACACACACACCCCAGCTACTCAGGAGGCTAAGGCAGGAGAATCATTTGAGCCTAGGAGCTCAAGGATGCAGTGAGCTATGACAGCACCACTGCACTTCAGCCCAGGCAACAGAGCAACACCCTGAATTAAAAAAAAAAACAAGGAAACAAAAAGGTTTCTGTTCAAATGCTTTTAAGGACTTTACTTTGGAAATTTCCCTTAGAGCCATTCGTGCAAAAATATCTGTTGTTTAAGCCACCCAGTCTATGCTAGATTTGCTGTAGCAGCTTGAACTGACTGAGACACTCTCAACCACATTCTCATTCCCTGGAGAACAGGAACCTGGTCCATTCTCCTCTAGAGTCCCCTAACACTCTGACTTGTGTAAAGTAGGTGCTCAGTGGAGGTTTGTTAAACTAATGAGTGTGATTACTCATACCTCTACATAGGAAACTTTTTGCAAATAGACTCAAAAATATTTCTTTGACTTTTTTTTTTTTTTTTTTTTTGAGACAGAGTCTCGCTGTAGCCCAGGCTGGAGTGCAGTGGCGCGATCGTGGCTCACTGCAGGCTCCGCCCCCTGGGGTTCACGCCATTCTCCGGCCTCAGCCTCCCGAGTAGCTGGGACTACAGGCGCCCGCCACCTCACCTGGCTAATTTTTTGTATTTTTAGTAGAGACGGGGTTTCACCGTGTTAGCCAGGATGGTCTCGATCTCCTGACCTCGTGATCCGCCCTCCTCGGCCTCCCAAAGTGCTGGGATTACAGGCGTGAGCCACCGCGCCCGGCCCATTTCTTTGACTTTTACCACTTAAACTAGAAAACAGTAACTACTTGGCAGCAGAACAGGGATCTAGACCTGATACTCCTGTAGGAGGAGTTCATGATCTTATCCATTGGATCATTCAGATAGCCCTTTCAGAAAGTGGTAAAATGCCTAAAAGGTAAAGGGTCGTGTCATGACAAGGGTCTTTTTACTTGCCGCAATAATTTCGGTTGCAGAGCAGTTCCAATACTCTGGGTGTTGCTCATGTCACAGCCTGGTAAGAGTTTCCCAAAGAGCATTTCCTGTCTTTTTGCATGGCAAATGCCAGCCACAGTCTTACTGCACAGTTGAGTGAATGGATTGATGCTCTATCACATAAGAAATGCCATGCTAAATAGGCATGATACAGGTAATGGTTTTGTCCTTTTCATCTATGTAATATATTATGTTATTTTCTATTATGAGGTCTTCATAAGCAAGACAATATGTTCTTCAATTTCCTGTTCTTGTCTCATTGTTTTCTTTTCTCTGACTATTTTTATTCAAAATTCTCCTGTATGCTTGTTTTTTGTCAAAGTGACCGCAATGTAAGTTGAGAGCAATGTAAAACAGAAACTTCGAAATTGGCAGCCATGACATAAGAGGCTGTTTTTAATTAGTTGGGAGGAATAGGATTAGGGAAAGATGTTTTTTGTGTGCTATCAGCAGTTTAATTCATTAAGATTTTAGTAAGGTACTTCTGAATGGCTACTTCTGGTTGCCTTGCTTTATTTAAATTGACTCAATTCCATCATGTCTCAATATTTGTTCTTGACATTTCTGTGCATCATTTATGTTCTGGAAATAAGGTAGTCCGTGTCTTGAGAGAGCTTGTATTAGTCTGTTCTCATGCTGCTAATAAAGACATATCTGAGACTGGGCAATTTATAAAGCAAAGTGGTTTAATTGACTCACGGTTCCACATGCCTGGAGAGGCCTCACAATCATGGTGGAAGGTGAAGGAGGAGCAAAGCCACGTTCTTACATGGCGGCAGGCAAAAGAACATGTGTAGGGGAATTCCCCTTTATAAAACCATCAGATCTTGTGAGACTTATTCACTTTCATGAGAACAGCATGGGAAAGAGCCACCCCCATGATTCAATTACCTCCCACCAGGTCCCTCCCATGACACACGGGAATTATGGGAGCTACAATTCAAGATGAGATTTGGGTGGGGACACAGCCAAACCACATCAGAGCTGGATGTCTTAGGCTGGAATATAGAGAAGCAAACAAAAATAACCACAATAATATGTTATATGTTATAATAAATTGTAATGTTTTGTGCTATATAAAATTACAAAGGTATAGGGTGGTTGATTATTTCTGGCTTAGAATAGGCAGCTTAGGCAAGCCAAGTGAAAAGAGGAATTCCAGGCAGAGGGAAATGTAGGAGAGAAGGATTGAAGCTGGAATGTGCACAGGATATTCAGGTAAACAACAGTGAGTGATGGTGGGGTGGTGAAGAGAACAGATGGAGGTATAGCTGGAGAGCTGGGCTCAGGTGAGGTTGTAAAGGGGCATTGTTTACTGTGCTAAGATGTTCATGTACTATCTAGAGTGGGTGGTGAGACGCCATCAAGAGTTTCAAGTGGGTTTCAATGAGTGCACAGAAATGAGGCTGGAATGTGCACAGGATGTTCAGGTAAACAATAGTGAGTGATGGGAAGGTGAGGAAGAACAGATGGAGGCATATCTGGAGAGGTGGGCCCAGGCTAGGTTGTAAAGGGGCTTCGTTTATTGTGCCAAGATATGCAAGTAGTATCTGGAGGGGGTGATGAGAAGCCATCAAGAGTTTCAAGTGGGTAGGTGTCATGGTAAGATGTGTGTTTTAGAAAGATCACTCATGCAATGTGGGAGGTTAATGGAAGAAGAGTGAGCCAGGAGATGGGGCTGTTAAGCACCTTCAGGACTGATTCAAGCAGTGGGGGTGGAAGAGGAGATGGATGCGAGAGACTGTTCAATAGATCCCAGCGGCCTTGCTCTTCAGAGAGATTATGACAACATAATGGGAGATAGACAGAAGAGTATCATGCCAGAGTGTGTGCACGATTGTCCACCCATGTCCTCAAACTCAGTTTGCTACTTATTTCTTAAGCACAGCACCCTAAGACACTGCAGGTTGTGGATTTTATTCTATTTGTTTATGATTTGTGATTACTCATTATTTTAGACTAAATCAGAATTTGTGATGAAAAAGGTAGTTGGGTACAATTTGACTTGGCCCCATATATTAAAAAAGAAAGGAAGACTTACTAAGAAAATTTAAAGTTTTTTCTTTTTTTAAACTCTTTTTTGAGATAGGGTCTTGTTCTGTTGCCCCAACTGGAGTGCAGCTGTGCTATCATAGCTCACTGCAGCCTCAAACCCCTGGGTTCAAGCAGTCCTCCCACCTCAGCCTCTTGAGTGGCTGGACTTCAGGTGTGCACCACTATGGCCAGCTAATTATTTCATTTTTATTTTTTGGTAGAGACAGGGTCTCACTGTGTTGCCCAGGCTGTTCTCTAACTCTTGGCTTTAAGTGGTCCTTCTGCCTTGGCCTCCCAAAGTGCTGGGATTACAGGTGTGAGTCACCATGCTCAGCTAAAGATTTCTTCTAAAAATAGCAGTTTTGAGCCTTTAAAAAGCACGAATGGCCAGAGAAATGTAACATGTGCCGGGTCCCCCGTCCATGCAGGAGCCATACCACTGTCCTCCCCTGGTCCTGCTCTTCACCCAGGCTTCTCTTCTGTGGTTGCCAAAGAAGCCAGTGGGACTAATCTTAGACACATTAGAAAAACTGTGGGTTTGGGAGTGAGGAAAAAGGGGAAATATTCTCCCTGAGAATATACGGAGAGGTGAAAGGAACTACAGCTTTAAAATCCCCTGCCAATTTTAATTTTGTTCTTAGGGACATTTCAGCACAATGGAAAGAAAGAGGGATTTGCTACCAAGAAAGTAAAAGACAAGAGTGCTAACATTTTTTAGGGGTTTGTTGCTGTTAGAATGAGGAAAATAAAGCTAGGTAACTTACCCAATGTCACAGAACTAATAAACAATAGTAGAACTCAGGCTTGAACCAACCACATGGCTTCCTAAACAATGGAAGATTTTGGGCCAGGCATGGGGGGTTCACACCTGTAATCCCAACACTTTGGGAGGCCGAGGTGAGTGGATCGCTTGAACTCAGTAGTTCAAGATTAGTCCGGGCAACATAATGAGACCCCTGTCTCTACCAAAAATACAAAAAATTAGCCAGGCATAATGATGTGCGCCTGTAGTCCCAGCTACTTAGGAGGTTGAGGTGAGAGGATCACTTGAGCCCCGGAGGCGAAGGTTGCAGTGAGCTGAAATTGTGCCACAGCATTCCAGCCTGGGCAACAAAGCAAGACCCCATCTCAAAAAAAAAAAAAAAAAGAATGGAAGAATTTTAAGAAAGAGAAAGTTACTGATGTGGCATTTATGAGAACAAAGAAGATAACATTTAATATTTGGGGATCCAAAATGTAAAACAAACCTAGAAAGATGAAGAAGACCATATGGATTAAATCTTTCATGAATGACTAAAACTAAGCACATGCCCTCCCAATCCCTGGTTTTCTGTACTCTGTACTCTTAACAATTTATTTTTAAAACTTTTATGGTTACAGTTGTACAGGATTATCACTTGCTATTTTTGTCTTTCTAGTGGTTATTTAACTTAAAAGCACAAACTATAAATTACGTTTAACGCAACGATATATTCAATAGCTGATTCTAGACACATAACTCCAGGTTAGAGATCTGACCAATAATACAATCACATAGAAATAGCAAAACTATGACCTGCCTGTTGACCTTAATTTCAGTTGGAATTACTAGGGATTTAATAAAAGATGAATAACTTATCACCATCATCATCATCCTCATCACCACTAATATTGATCAAGCATATCAAGTGTCCTGGGAACTGTATATTATCATTTAATCATCATTATCACTCTATGAGAAGGTGTATTGCAATCCCTTGTAACGGATGCAATAACCATGGCTTAAGGACCGTAGCAGACGCTTTTGGAGCACCATGCTACATGCTCTGCTACACCTGATATCAGTCCATTTTGGTTGTACAGTTCCACGCATGTTGCCCAGGTCCCACATCAATTCATTAGCATTTTACTAATGGGGGCTTCCCTATAATTGTTAATATGGCATTGAGATAATGCATGCTATGGCAACATTCCGGCACACTTTATTCTTTGCATAGGATGGGTTCCAGGGCCAAAGTCACTTCCATGGAGTTAGCTAATTGGTTAAGGACATCAGCATTGCTCTGCTTTGCTGCCTCGGGAAGCTTTGAAGCCTCAGGAAGCTTCTCAACCACGTGACAATCTGGAAGTGTTGGGGAGCTAATGACCAGAGGGGACTCTCAGCCAGTGAGGGCAAGAATCACGGCTGAGACAGCTTCTGAGATGCAATCTATGCATAGTTCCTTAGAAGGTCCCCACACAATTGAGTCTCAGTTGCCCCCAGTGGTGACCAGATAATTTGCATGCTCTCTGTTGGCTTCTCTTCCTTCCAAGTCTCACTTTTCTCATTTCTGCTTCCCAGGATCACCTTTGAAGTAAACTATCTTTACCCAAGTTCTCAGGAGAACCCAAAATAAGGCAGGTATATTAAGTAGCTTGCCCAAAGACACTCAGTAATAGGCAGAGCCAGGATTCGAACCCAGAGAGTCTGTTTTCAACCCCTGTGGTCTTAGGGGCACTGTCCTGAGGAACTTGGGCTCTAATGCCAACAATAGGCACCTTGTTATATAAACTCCAGAGAGTCACATGAAGAGTAATTTACATAGAGCACTGAGTCTAGTGATAAATAAGTGTGATCTTCATGCGTACATCAGGGTCATTAGTAAGAATCAATTCAAGGTGGAAAGTAATATACAATTGGAGTAGTTATCAGGTTTACAGGCAAATTTTGGGCAGTCTTTGCAGGCTTGTGTTCTGGTTCTGACTCTACTACTAAAAACATTTTGTGATTTGGGACATGTTATTGAACTCCTCTCCTCGTCTGTAAGGTGAAGACAATTCTCACCCAGCCTGCTGCCCAGGACTACTGAGAAGCCCAAGGGAGATACTGTAACTGAGATTTCTTTGACTCTCATAAAGCACTTGGCTATTATAAATTACTATTATTAAAACTTTGACTCATCACCCTTATCAATTTGTATGATTATTTCTGCATATGTTATGCAACAGGCACCATGAACAAACTTTTTAAGGGATATGCTAAATAGCGTAACATATGACCTTGCTGTGACATTAGTTACAAGAGAGTGGAATTGAATATAGAACAGATCTGATTTTGAGCCTAAGAAATAGCATTTTGCTAATGGGGGCTTCCATATAATTGTTAATACGGCACTGACATAATGCATGCCGTGACCACATTCCAGCATACTGCATTCTTTCCCTAGGTTGGATTCCAGGACCAAAGTCACTTCCTTGGAATTAGCTAATTGGTTAAGGAAATAAGTTAACTCTTCCAGACCATTATCCTTAGTACCAATTAGTGCTAATGGATACTAATAAAGAACGGGCTATAATAAAGAATGGGCTAAAACATTTAATGAGATAAATGTAAAATCATAGACCCAGAGACAAGGAATTTTAGAAAAGGAACACTGGTCATCATCCCATTGTTTGGGAGAGCCAAATAAATATTACTCTGTTCTGAACCAATTGAGAAATAAGATAATGAAGTAAGACCATTGGGATCAAAACTACTACATTATCACTGATAAAGCTGATAATGAAGAAACTGGTTTAAGCATGCAGGGAAGTGGCCCTCCCAATAGGGAATCCTACTAGACTACTGCAGACCTCCTAGCCTGAAAAAACTGCTTGCAAAACTTAGAGCATGGGGAGAGTAGGCCAGAGTATGTGCTTTTGGTGGCTTGTTAATTCCTGAAGAAAGAGGAGATTGTGTAGCAAGTTGGTGACAGGGCCAGGGCTGAAACCCAGTGCTGTTCTATTTGTTTATGTTTTTTAAAAAGGAGCAAAATCAGAATGGCAGAAACCTCCTGCTTTATTAGCATGGCGTCTGAAAAAAGCTGGAGGTGGGGATTGTTTCATTAACTATCAACATAATATGAAACAGTCTGTGATGGGTGCGGCTCTGGTAGAGGGTCCAGATCACAGAGAATAGTATTTCTTGTGTTCCTAAAACTGAGATGAGGATTGTACTCAACTCCAGAAGCCACATTTTATTAGGAGGATTGAAAATAAAAAATACAGATGGATACCATGAGGATAGTAAGAGGCTGAAACAGAACTGGAGTTTAAAAAGCCCTCACAGAAAAGAGAAAGGACACTTGTTTCTGCAGAGCTCCGGAAGAAAGAAGGCAGAAACCAAGACTAGTGGCAGAAAGCTGAACGAAGGCAGTTATAAGTCAATAGAAGGAAGAACTTTCTAATACACACACACACCCCTAAAAGCAGTGAGTAGGATGCAAATTTGATCATGTTTCCTCCATTTGATCCTGTTTCTCCTTGTCTAAAACTACTGAATGGTTCCTCAGTACTCTTAGGATAAAGATCAAGTTTCTTAGCAGAGTTTACAAGGCTCTTTGGGGACTGGCCCTTCCTTGGTGTCCAGCCCCAGCCTGCACCTGGTCCCCTTTTCCACTGACGGCAACCATACTGACCTCCCTTCTGTCCCTGGTGCACAGCAGCCTCCTTCCCACCTGTTGAAAGTGCCAGTCCTTCTGCCTGGGTAGTCTTCCTTCAATTCTATATCAAGCCAGCTTGTATTCATTCTTCAGCTCTCAGTTTACCCATCCTCCGGGACAGCCTCCTGACCAACAAGAGGAGGTCATTTTGCCTCTGTGTGCTGCCCTTCTTAAGCATTTGTCAGAGTTGTGCCTTTACTTTTGTTTTGTTTTGTTTTGTTTCTTTTTATTGTGGTAAAATATACATAACATAAAATTTACCATTTTAGCCACTTTTAGGTGTATAGCTTAATGGCATTAAAGACATTCACATTGTTGTACAACTATACCATTATTCATCTCCAGAACCTATTCATCATCCCATACTGACACTCTATACCCATTAAACAATAACTCCCCATTCCCTCCTGCCCCCAGCCCCTGGCAATCGCTATTTCACTTTCTGTCTCTATGAATTTGACTATTCTGGGTGCTACTTTTTTTGTCTGACTCTTTTATTAATGTTTGTTTCCCCTACTAATCAATGAATTCCATGAGAACAGGGAACGTGTTTTTGCTCACAATATCCCAGAGCCTAGCACAGTGTCTGGCAAATGGATCTCCTGAAGGAAGGAGAGGAGGGGAGGAGACAAGGAAAGAGGAAGGAAAGGGTTTCCTGGAACTGGAAAGTCTTAAGCAGAAAATATTAAGGACCATCTAAGAGGAACGTAGTTGAAAATATTTCTGCAATGGATAGCAAGATTGAACAAGATGAAGTTATTCAGCAAATATTTACTAAGCACATACTGTGTTGTAGGTACGAGGTACAGGGGATACTGTACTGAACCAATCTGTGCACTGATGTATATGGTACATTCCAATTCTAAGAACTGGTGATTAGATGGAACAAATCCACTTAATACCATGTGACAGAAAAAATAAGAATGTACAGCATTCTGGAGCAGGTTTTCATCCCAAATTGCAGTCATATCTAATTTCATTAACTACATATTCTTGACCTTGAATATTGCAATTACTTTTTATGGTAGCCATAGCTATGATTTACAGAGGATGGGAGAAGGAGAATTAAGTTAATGTCTTGTGGAAAACAACCGAGAGACCTAAAATAAAGAACCATTCCAGAGATTCAGACCAACACTTTTTAGTAACCACTAAGTACGCAATTAAATAAAGCCCAACTGAGCTTGTTTCCACTGAGTGCTTCCGAAGAGTTTGAATATGTAAGAACAGAGATGAGAAAAATTCTAATTCCCTTTTCCTGGGATGTTGTCCACAGTAAAAGGCTCCATTTGGAAGCAATTGCTTAAAAAATTTTTAACTTTGGTGTTCTAAAACTGTGTACTTGTGATGAAAGCATGAAATCAGACTTGCAGCTCTTTCTGTCGGGAGAGGCAGAGGCAGAACAGATCATGAAGGAACAGAAGGATTGTGAAGGATAAGGCCAGAGGTGATTCTGAGCTTAAAGAGCACAAAATGAACCCCCTGCTGATATTTAATTTCTCTGTGCAATTTGTTATTTTATTATTTTATTTTATTTTTGAGACAGAATCTCGCTCTGTTCCCCAGACTGGAGTGCAGTGGTGTGATCTCGGCTCACTGCAACCTCCAGCCTCCCGGATTCAAGCGATTCTCCTGCCTCAGCCTCTCGAGTAGCTGGGATTACAGGTGTCTATCAACACACCCAGCTAATTTTTGTATTTTTAGTAGAGACAGGGTTTCTTTGTTGGCCAGGCTGGCCTCAAACTTCTGACCTCATGATCTGCCCGCCTCAGCCTCCCTAAGTGCTGGGATTACAAGTGTGAGCCACTGCACCCAGCCTATTTTATTATTTTCTTGCTGGCCTATTCAGAGTCGCCGGTGAGATTCATCCATTGTTATTAAATACCTTCCCACCATCACTGACCTTGGAGCATGCTGCCTAGCGATAGCCATGTGAGAAGCAGCTTGAAGGCAAATTAGTGCCACAGTGCATGGCCTCTGCTCTTGGGACATTCGGTTTGGTATACACGTTTGCAGTCACTGCTGTCTTCGTCCACATTGCCTTACCACCTACACCCTTGTCCTCTTCTTGTGCATCAGCAAGAGTTTTGTGCATGAGAAGAATATTGTTGTATCTTAAGGAATATCGATCAGACTAGTCTACAAGATGCAGAAAAAGTAAGAACATGGAAAGAGACTGAAGATACATTGGAAGAGAAGATAATGGAGTGAGATTTTGGAGGAGGTGGGAGGGGTGAAACAAATGCCCATTCATCTGAAAAGTCATTTTAAGACTGAGTTCCAGAGGGCTGCTAAAAATGCTCAGTGTTCTGTAATTTGGCAACTGTTCAAATGTGCAACTCCTGTATTATTGCTCCTTCTGTATTTGTTTCTTCTCACCAAAGTACTTTAGTAAAATAATAATTCAAGAGAAATTTATCATTCAGCTCTCAAAATACAGCCATTCAGAATATAAATTTAACTACACTGGCTTCAGTGCTTTGAAAATGTTTAGGATCTCATTAATTTTGACCTAAGTTGATTAGTATATTTAAGAACCATATTATATAAATGTAGTTTTATAAATTCCTATGTAATAGAATAAGCATGACATAATTTATTAACAATTCAGGTATATCCAAATGGTTAAATATCTAAACACAGTTTCTATCAAGGTAACCATCTGGATATACCTGAATAAAAAAAAAAAAAAAAGAAGAAGAAGAAATGTAGAAAAGTGGTTTTTTTTTTTTTTTTTGAGACAGAGTCTCGCTCTGTCACCCAGGCTGGAATGCAGTGGCACCATCTCGGCTTACTGCAAGCTCCGCCTCCTAGGTTCATGCCATTCTCCTGCCTCAGCCTTCTGAGTAGCTGGGGTTACAGGCACGTGCCACCACACCTGGCTAATTTTTTTTTTTTTTTTTTTTTGTATTTTTAGTAGAGATGGGGTTTCACCGTGTTAGCCAGGATGGTCTCAATCTTCTGACCTCGTGATCCGCCCGCCTTGGCCTCCCAAAGTGCTGGGATTACAGGCGTGGGCCACTGTGCCTAGCCCAAATATCATTTTCTTTCATCTGTGTCTATGCATTACAATTTTAACTATTACTACTAATGCTTACTTCCTAGAATTGACTCATCGGAAGTTTGTTCTACCACCATTTCTAAATACAATTCATAACTTTTACCTTTAACTGATTGCAGCAAAGCTGCAGTTTTGTACCATAGGTGACTAGGTAGCCATCCAGGGATCAAACGTTCTTCATTTTCTCTCTCTCTCTCTCTCTCTCTGTCTCTCTCTCTCCCCCCAACCCCCTATTCTTTCTCTTCCCAAACCACATTTCCTAACCCGAGGTTACTTTAGCAAATCCCACCTCTCTGATACCAACTGAAAAGGGAAAAATGTTTTTTTGTTTTTTTTGTTTTGTTTTTTTTCCCCTTATATTCTCACTTAACACTCACAACACTTCACTTCTGGCCACCAGTTGTGTAGGGATTTTTCACACCAAGCAATTCCCTAGTTGTCTGCAGACACTGACTGGGCATTCTACAATTTAACCCAGTTTTAACACTATCTACCTGGAAATGGCTTTCAGAATACACAGGTTAAGGGCTCAGTCCCATAAGTGAAGATGGGACCCCACTTCAGATGCCAATCACAGCTTGTCACCTGCATTTCTGGCTGACCAGCTATGAATCAGAGGTTTGCATGACCTCCTGCTGGGTTCAGTCATTTGCTAAAGCAGCTTATAGAACTCCAGAAAACAGTTTAGGAGTCAAATTTTGAACTAGAAGCAGTATATAAAACTAGATTACCAGATTATTACAAAGGATATATTGAAAGATAGAAATGAACAGCAAGATGAAGAGATACATAGGGAAAGGTCCAGAAGGGTCCCAAGCACAGGACCTCCTGTCCCTATGGAGCTTCCAGGTGTGCCACCCTCATAGCACATGGTTGTGTTCTTATTCACCACCCAGAAGCTCTCAGAACTTCATTCCTTTGGGTTTTTATGGAAGCTTCATTGCAACAACATGATTGATTAAATCACTGGCCATTGGTGATCAACTCAACCTTGAGCTCCCCTCCCCTCCCTGAAGGTGAGCACTGGGGCTGGAAATTCCAACTCTCTAATCACGTGATTGGTTATCTTTGCAACCAGACCCCATCCTGTGGTTATCTGGAGGCTTTCTAAAAATTACCTTATTAACATAAATTCATGTATGGATAAAAGGGGCTTGTTATGAATAACACAAGATGCTTCTTTCACTTTTATCATTCTGGAGCTGTTTCAGGAACCAAGGGCAAAAAAGCCAAATATTATAACAATAAGATACTACCATAGCTCTAATAGCTTAGGAAATTTCAAGGGTTTTAGGGGCTGTGAATCAGGAACTGTGTATGAAAACCAAAACATATACTTCTTATTATATCACAATATCACACAACTGTATGCAATAAATATTATGTTCACATTTCAGATGGGGAAACAAATGTAAAGAGAGGAAGGGACTTCCCCAAAGAGAAATATAAATTAATTGAAATGAAATCAAATTAAATCATATCGTGAATGTAGAATAGAGGTGAAGCATAAATGACAATTGATATTTTAATTAAATTCAGAATTTAGGTCTTTGAGAATGAAAGATTAAAGGTTCCTGGCTGAATTAAATAGTTTAGTACTATAAACTATAAACTTTCCTCTTAGTACTACTTTCACTGTATCCCATAAGTTTTGGTATGTTGTGTTTCCATTATTATTTGTTTCAAGAAATTTTTCAATTTCCTTCTCAATTTCTTCATTGAATCACTGGTGATTCAGGAGCATGTTGTTTAATTTCCATGTGTTTGTATAGTTTTTTGAATGTTTTAAGGCTTGTTTTGTCCTTTTCTTTCAGACTGAAGAACTCTCTTTAGCATTTTTTTGTAGAAAAGACCTGGTGTTGATGAAGTTCTTCAGCTTTTGTCTGGTAAAATCTTTATTTCTCCTTCATGTTTTAAGAAGATTTTCACTGGATATACTATTCTAGCATAAAATATTTTTTCCTTCAGCACTTTAGATATGTCATGCCACTTCCTCCTGGCCTGTAAGGTTTCCACCAAAAAGTCTGCTGCCAAACATATTGGAGCTCCATTGTATGTTATTTGTTTCCTTTCTCTTGCTGCTTTTAGAATCCTTTCTTTACCCTTGACCTTTGGGAATTTGATTATTGAATGTCTGGAGGTGGTTTTCTTTGGGTTAAATCTATTTAGTATTTTATAGCTCTCTTATACTTGAATGTTGATATCTTTTCCAGGTTTGGAAAGTTCTCTGTTATTATCCCTTTGAATAAACTTTATATCCTGATATCTCTCTCCACCTCCTCTTTAAGGCCAATAACTCCTAAATTTGCCCTTTTGAGGCTATTTTTTTCTGTATCTTGTAGGCCTGCTTTATTGTTTTTTATTCTTTTGTCTCCTTTGTGTATTTTCAAATGGTCTGTCTTTAAGCTCACCAGTTCTTTCTTCTGCTTGCAATTCTACTGTTAAGAGGTTCTGATGCATTCTTCAGTAAGTCAATTGCATTTTTCAACTCGAGAATTTCTGCTTGATTCTTTTTAACTGTTCCAATTTCTTTGTTAAATTTATCTAATATGATTCTGAATTCCCTATGTTATCTTAAATTTCTTTGAGTTTCCTCAAAACAATGATTTTGAATTCTCTGTTGAAAGGTCACATATCTCTGTCTCTGCAGGATTGGTCACTGGTGACTTATTTAGGTCCTTTGGTGAAGTCATGTTTTCCTGGATGGTCTTGATGCTTATGGATGTTTGTCAATATCTGGGGATTGAAGAGTTAGGTATTTACTGTAGTCTTCACAGCGTAGGGTTGTTTGTACCCATCCTTCTTGGGAAGGCTTTCCAGGTATTCTAAAGGACTTGGGAGTTGTGATCTAAGTTTTGGCCATTGTAGCTGTATCTGTATTAGAAGATACCCCAAGCCTGGTAATGGTGTGGCTCTTGCAGACTCATAGAGGTACTGCCTTGGTGGACTTGGATAATACCCAGAAGAATTCTCTGGATTATCAGGGAGAGACTCTTGCTCTCTTCCCTTACTTTTTCTGAAACAAATGGAGTCTCTCTCTGTGTGCTGAGCTTCCTGGAACTGGGGAAGGAGTGACATAAGCACAGTTGTGGCCACCAACACTGGGACTGTGCTGGGTCAGACCTGAAGCGAACACAGCACTGGGTTTTGCCCAGGTCCCACAGTAACCACTGTCTGGCTACTGCCTATATGTTCTCAAGGTCCTAGGGCTCTACAATCAGCAGATAGTGAAGTCAGCCAGGCTTGTGTCCTTTCCTTCAGAGAGGCAAGTTTCCACCCTGCCCCAGGGCCTGGGCAGATCTAGAGATGCCACTGGGGAGCCAGGACCTAGAGTCAGAAACTTTAGGAATCTACCTGGAGCTCTATTCTACTGTGGCTGAATTGGTACCCAAGCCAGAAGTCAGAGTTCTTCCCACTCTTCTCTCACTTTTCCACTAGCAGTAAAGTCTCTCCCTGTGGCCACCACCACTGCAGACCCATGGCCAGTACTGCAGGACTACTGCCAATGTTCACTCACAGCTCAAGGGCTCTTCAGGCAGCTTATGGTGAATGCTTCCACACCTGGGACTCTCCCTTCAGGGAAATTGGCCTCCCTGTGGCCCAGGACAGGTCCATAAATGTCCAAGAGCCAAGGCTTGGAATCAGAGACCCCAAAAGCCCACTTGGTGCTTTACACCATTGTGGTTGAGCTGGCACCCAAGCTGTAAGATAAAATTCTCTTTACTCTTCCTTCTTCTTTTTTCAAGCAGAAGGAGTCCCTCCCCATACCCACCATAGCTGGAAATGTGCTGAGTCATACTTGAAGCCAGTATATCTTTGAGTTTCAACCAAGATCCATGGCAAACACTGCCTGGGTACTACTACTAACTATTCGGGGCCTAAGGGCTCTTTAGTCAGCAGGTGGTGAATACTACCATGACTGGGTTCCTCCCTTCAAGGCAACTGGTTTCCTTCTGGCCTAGAATGTGTCTAGAATTGTTGTCTGGGATCTAGGGCCCAGAATGGGGGACTCAGGACTCTGCCTGGTGCCCTATCCTACTGTGGCTGAGCTGGTATCCAAGTTGCAAGACACAGTTTTCTTTACTCTTCCCTCTCCCCTCCTCGAGTGAAAGGAAGGCAGATGCTGGAAAGTCTCAGCAATAGAATTGAACAATAGAAGAAAGAACTTCAAAGCTCGAATACAAGGCTTTTGAGTTAACCTAATCCAACAAAGACAAAGAAAAAAGAGTTTTAAAGAAATTAACAAAGCTTCCAAGAAGTTTGGGATTATGTTAAATGACCAAACCTAAGACTAATTGGAGTTCCCAAGGAAGATGAGAAATGTAAAAGTTTGGAAAGCTTATTTAAGAGAATAATCAAGGAAAACTTCCCTGGCCTTGCTAGAGATCTAGATATCCAAATACAGGAAGCTTAAAGAACACCTGGGAAGTTCATTGTAAAAAGTTCATCGGCCAGGCACAGTGGCCCAAGAGTATAATCCCAGTACTTTGGGAGGCTGAGGTGGGTGGATCACTTGAGATCAGGAGTTTGAGACCAGCCTGGCCAACATGGTTAAAACACATCTTTACTAGAAATATAAAAAATAGCTGGATGTGGTGGCATGTGCCTGTAATCCTGGCTACTCAGGAGGTTGAGGCAGGAGAATCACTTGAACCTGGCGGGTGGAGGTTGCAGTGAGCCGAGATTGCACCATTGCTCTCCAGCCTGGGCAACAGAGCAAGACTCCATCTCAGGGGAAAAAAAAAGATCATTGCTTAGGCACATAGTCATCAGGTTATCTAAGGTCAAGATGAAGGAAAGAATCTTAAGAGCTGTAAGGCAAAAGTATCAGATAACCTATAAAGGAAATTAGATTAACAGCAGATTTCTCAGCAGAAACCCTATAAGCCTGAAGAGATTGGGGTCCTATCTTTAGCCTCCTTAAATAAAACAATTATCAGCCAAGAATTTTGTATCTAAACTAAAACTAAGCTTCATAAATGAAGGAAAGATAAACTTTTTTTCAGACAAAAAAATGCTGAGAGAATTTGCCACTACCAAGCCAGCACTACAATAACTGCTAAAAGGAGCTCTAAATCTTGACACAAATCCTCAAAAGACACACAATAGAACCTCCTTAAAGCATAAATCTCACAGGACCTATAAAACAATAACACAGTGAAAAAAAGGTATTCAGGCAACAACTAACACAATGAATAGAATAGTACCTCACATCTCAATACTAACATTGAATGTAAATGGCCTAAATGCACCACTTAAAAGATACAGAATGGCAGAATGGTTAAGAATTCACCAACCAAGTGTCTGCTATCTTCAAGAGACCTCAACTGACACATAAGGACTCGCACAAAGTTAAGGTAAAGGGGTGAAAAAGATATTCCATGCAAATGTGCAGCAAAAGTGAGCAGTAGTAGCTATTCTTATGTCAGACAAAACAAATGATAAAGCAACAGCAGTTTAAAAAGACAAAGAGGGACATTATATAATGATAAAAGGACTTGTCCAACAGGAAAATACCACACTCCTAAATATGCATGCACCTAACACTGGAGCTCCCAAATTTATAAAACAAATAATTACTACTAGACCTAAGAAATGAGATAGCAACACAATAATAGTGGGGGACTTCAATACTCCACTGACAGCACTAGACAGGACATCAAGACAGTCAACAGAGAAACAATGGGCTTAAACTATACCCTAGAAAAATGTACTTAACAGATATTTACAGAACTATCTAGCCAATAACTGCAGAATATACATTCTATTCATCACACATGGAGCATTCTCCAAGACAGACCATATGATAGGCCACAAAACAAGTCTCAATAAATTTAAGAAAATCAAAATTATATCAAGTACTCTCTCAGACCACAGTGGAATAAAATTGGAAATTAACTCTGAAAGGAACCCTGAAAACCATGCAAACACATGGAAATTAAATAACCTGTTCCTGAATGATTGTTGAGTCAAAAGGAAATGAAGATGGAAATTTAAATTTAAAATTCTTTGAACTGAACAATAGTAATGACACAATATCAAACCCCTGGGATACAGCAAAGGCAGTGCTAAGAGGAAAGTTAATAGCATTAAATGACTACATCAAAAGGCCTGAAAGAGGACAAATCTAAGGTCACACTTCAAGGAGCTAGAGAAACAAGAACAAACCAAACTCAAACCCAGCAAAAGAAAAGAAATAATGAAGATCAGAGAAGAACTAAATGAAATTGAAACAAACGAACAAAAATACAAAAGACAAATAAAACAAAGAGCTGGTTTTATGATCATATGATCATCTCAATAGATGCAGAAAAAGCATTTGACAAAATCCAGCATCCCTTTATGATTAAAACCCTCAGCAAAATTGGCATAGAAGGAACATATGTTAAGGTAATAAAAGCCATTTATGACAAACCCACATCCAATATTACACTGAGCAAGAAAAAATTGAAAGCATTCCCCCTGAGAATTGGAAGAAGACAAGGATGCCCACTTTTACCACTTCTATCCAACATAACACTGGAAATTCTAGCTAGAGCAATCAGACAAGAGAAAGAAATAAAGGGCATCTATATTGGTAAAAAGGAAGTCAAACTGTCGCTGTTTGTTGATGATCTGACTGTATACCTAGAAAACCCTGGGGTGGAGCCAAGATGGCCGAATAGGAACAGCTCCAGTCTACAGCTCCCAGCGTGAGCAACACAGAAGACAGGTGATTTCTGCATTTCCATCTGAGGTACCGGGTTCATCTCACTAGGGAGTGCCAAACAGTGGGTGCAGGACAGTCGGTTTAGTGCACCGTGCATGAGCCGAGCCAAAGCAGGGCGAGGCATTGTCTCACTCGGGAAGCGCAAGGGGTCAGGGAGTTCCCTTTCCTAGTCAAAGAAAGGGGTGACAGATGGCACCTGGAAAATCGGGTCACTCCCACCCTAAAACTGCGCTTTTCCAACGGGCTTGGAAAATGGCACAACAGAAGATTGTGTCCCGCACCTGGCTTGGAGGGTCCTATGCCCACGGAGTCTCGCTGATTGCTAGCACAGCAGTCTGAGATCAAACTGCAAGGTGGCAACGAGCCTGGGGGAGGGGCGCCCGCCATTGCGCAGGCTTGCTTAGGTAAACAAAGCAGCCAGGAAGCTTGAACTGGGTGGAGCCCACCACAGCTCAAGGAGGCCTGCCTGCCTCTGTAGGCTCCACATCTGGGGGCAGGGCACAGACAAACAAAAATTCAGCAGGAACCTCTGCAGACTTAAATGTCCCTGTCAGACAGCTTTGAAGAGAGTAGTGGTTCTCCCAGCATGCAGCTGGAGATCTGAGAATGCGCAGATTGACTCCTAAAGTGGGTCCCTGACCCCTGAGCAGCCTAACTGGGAGGCACCCCCCAGTAGGGACAGACTGACACCTCACTCGGCCGGGTACTCCTCTGAGACAAAACTTCCAGAGGAACGATCAGACAGCTGAATTTGCGGTTCACGAAAATCCACTGTTCTGCAGCCACCACTGCTGACACCCAGCAAAACAGGGTCTGGAGTGGACCTCTAGCAAACTCCAACAGACCTGCAGCTGAGGGTCCTGTCTGTTAGAAGGAAAACTAACAAACAGAAAGGACACCCACACCAAAAACCCATCTGTACATCACTATCATCAAAGACCAACAGTAGAAAAAACTACAAAGATGGGGGAGAAAACAGAGCAGAAAAACTGGAAACTCTAAAAAGCAGAGCGCCTCTCTCCTCCAAAGGAACGCAGTTCTTCACCAGCAACGGAACAAAGCTGGACAGAGAATGACTTTGATGAGTTGAGAGAAGAAGGCTTCAGATGAAAACAACTCCGAGCTACAGGAGGAAATTCAAACCAATGGCAAAGAAGTTAAAAACTTTGAAAAAAAATTAAACGAATGTGTAACTAAAATGACCAATGCAGAGAAGTGCTTCAAGGAGCTGATGGAGCTGAAAGCCAAGTTTCGAGAACTACGTGAAGAATACAGAAGCCTCAGTAGCTGATGTGATCAACTGGAAGAAAGGGTATCAGTGATGGAAAATCAAATGAATGAAATGAAGCGAGAAGGGAAGTTTAGAGAAAAAAGAATAAAAAGAAACGAACAAAGCCTCCAAGATATATGGGACTATGTGAAAAGACCAAACCTACGTCTGATTGGTGTACCTAAAAGTGACGGGGAGAATGGAACCAAGTTGGAAAACACTCTGCAAGATATTATCCAGGAGAACTTCCCCAATCTAGCAAGGCAGGCCAACATTCAGATTCAGGAAATACAGAGAACATCACAAAGATACTCGTTGAGAAGAGCAACCCCAAGACACATAATTGTTAGATTAACCAAAGTTGAAATGAAGGAAAAAATGTTAAGGGCGGCCAGAGAGAAAGGTTGGGTTACCCACAAAGGGAAGCCCATCAGACTAACAGCTGATCTCTCAGCAGAAACTCTACAAGCCAGAAGAGAGTGGGGGCCAATATTCAACATTCCTAAAGAAAAGAATTTGCAACCCAGAATTTCATATCCAGCCAAACTAAACTTCATAAGTGAGGGAGAAATAAAATCTTTTACAGAGGAGCAAATGCTGAGAGATTTTGTCACCACCAGGCCTGCCCTAAAAGAGCTCCTGAAGGAAGTACTAAACATGGAAAGGAAAAACCGGTACCAGCCCCTGCAAAAACATGCCAAATTGTAAAGACCATTGAGGCTAGGAAGAAACTGCATTAACTAACGAGCAAAATAACCAGCTAACATCATAATGACAGGATCAAATTCACACATAACAATATTAACTTTAAATGTAAATGGGCTAAATGCTCCAATTAAAAGACACAGAGTGGCAAATTGGATAAGGAGTCAAGACCCATCAGTGTGCTGTATTCAGCAAACCCATCTCACGTGCAGAGACACACATAGACTCAAAATGAAGGGATGGAGGAAGATCAACCAAGCAAATGGAAAACAAAAAAAGGCAGGGGTTGCAATCCTAGTCTCTGACAAAACAGACTTTAAACCAACAAAGATCAAAACAGACAAACAAGGCCATTACATAGTGGTAAAGGGATGAATTCAACAAGAAGAGCTAACTATCCTAAATATATATGCACCCAACACAGGAGCACCCACATTGATAAAGCAAGTCCTGAGTGACCTACAAAGAGACTTAGACTCCCACACAATAATAATGGGAGATTTTAACACCCCACGGTCAACATTAGACAGATCAATGAGACAGAAAGTTAACAAGGATACCCAGGAATTGAACTCAGCTCTGCACCAAGCAGACCTAATGGACATCTACAGAACTCTCCACCCCAAATCAACAGAATACACATTTTTTTCTGCAGCACACCACACCTATTCCAAAATTGACCACATAGTTGGAAGTAAAGCTCTCCTCAGCAAATGTAAAAGAACAGAAATTATAACAAACTGTCTCTCAGACCACAGTGCAATCAAACTAGAACTCAGGATTAAGAAACTCACTCAAAGCCACTCAATTACATGGAAACTGAACAACCTGCTCCTGAGTGACTACTGGGTACATAACGAAATGAAGGCAGAAATAAAGATGTTCTTTGAAACCAGTGAGAACAAAGACACAACATACCAGAATCTCTGGGACACATTCAAAACAGTGTGTAGAGGGAAATTTATAGTACTAAATGCCCACAAGAAAAAGCAGGAAAGATCCAAAATTGACACCCCAACATCACAATTAAAAGAACTAGAAAAGCAAGAGCAAACACATTCAAAAGCTAGCAGAAGTCAAGAAATAACTAAAATCAGAGCAGAACTGAAGGAAATAGAGACACAAAAAACCCTTCAAAAACTTAATGAATCCAGGAGCTGGTTTTTTGAAAGGATCAACAAAATTGATAGACAGCTAACAAGACTAATAAAGAAGAAAAGAGAGAAGAATCAAATAGACGCAATAAAAAATGATAAAGGGGATATCACCACCGATCCCACAGAAATACAATCTACCATCAGAGAATACTACAAACACCTCTATGCAAATAAACTAGAAAATCTAGAAGAAATGCATAAATTTCTTGACAAATACACCCTCCCAAGACTAAACCAGGAAGAAGTTGAATCTCTGAATAGACCAATAACAGGCTCTGAAATTGTGGCAATAATCAATAGCTTACCAACAAAAAAAAGGCCAGGACCTGATGGATTCACAGCCGAATTCTACCAGAGGTACAAGGAAGAACTGGTACCATTCCTTCTGAAACTATTCCAATCAACAGAAAAAGAGGTAATCCTCCCTAACTCATTTTATGAGGCCAGCATCATCCTGATACCAAAGCCTGGCGGAGACACAACCAAAAAACAGAATTTCAGAACAATATCCTTGATGAACATTGATGCAAAAATCCTCAATAAAATACTGGCAAACCGAATCCAGCAGCACATGAGAAAGCTTATCCACCATGATCAAATGGGCTTCATCCCTGGGATGCAAGGCTGGTTCAACATATGCAAATCAATAAATGTAATCCGGCATATAAACAGAACCAAAGACAAAAACCACATGATTATCTCAATAGATGCAGAAAAGGTCTTTGACAAAATTCAATAACCCTTCATGCTAAAAACTCTCAATAAATTAGGTATTGATGGGATGTATCTCAAAATAATAAGAGCTATTTATGACAAACACACAGCCAATATCATAGTGAATGGGCAAAAACTGGAAGCATTCCCTTTGAAAACTGGCACAAGACAGGGATGCCCTCTCTCACCACTCCTATTCAACATAGTGTTGGAAGTTCTTGCCAGGGCAATCAGACAGGAGAAGGAAATAAAGGATATTCAATTAGGAAAAGAGGAAGTCAAATTGTCCCTGTTTGCAGATGACATGATTGTATATCTAGAAAACTCCATCATCTCAGCCCAAAATCTCCTTAAGCTGATAAGGAACTTCAGAAAAGTCTCAGGATACAAAATCAATGTACAAAATTCACAGGCATTCTTGTACACCAATAACAGACAAACAGTGAGCCAAATCATGAGTGAACTCCCATTCACAATTGCTTCAAAGAGAATAAAATACCTAGGAATCCAACTTACTAGGGACGTGAAGGACCTCTTCAAGGAGAACTACAAACCACTGCTCAATGAAATAAAAGAGGATACAAACAAATGGACGAACATTCCATGCTCATGAGTTGGAAGAATCAATATCGTGAAAATGGCCATACTGCCCAAGGTAATTTATAGATTCAATGCCATCCCCATCAAGCTACTAATGAGTTTCTTCACAGAATTGGAAAAAACTACTTTAAAGTTCATATGGAACCAAAAAAGAGCCCGCATCGCCAAGTCAATCCTAAGCCAAAAGAACAAACTGGAGGCATCACGCTACCTGACTTCAAACTATACTACAAGGCTACAGTAACCAAAACAGCATGGTACTGGTACCACAACAGAGACATAGATCAATGGAACAGAACAGAGCCCTCAGAAATGATGCCGCATATCTACAACTATTTGATCTTTGAGAAACCTGACAAAAACAAGAAATGGGGAAAGGATTCCCTATTTAATAAATGGTGCTGGGAAAACTGGTTAGCCATATGTAGAAAGCTGAAACTGGATCCCTTCCTTACACCTTATACAAAAATTAATTCAAGATGGATTAAAGACTTAAATGTTAGACCTAAAACCATTAAAATCCCACAAGAAAACCTAGGCAATACCATTCAGGACATAGGCATGGGCAAGGACTTCATGTCTAAAACACCAAAAGCAATGGCAACGAAAGCCAAAAGTGACAAATGGGATCTAATTAAACTAAAGAGCTTCTGCACAGCAAAAGAAACTACTATCAGAGTGAACAGGCAACCTACAGAATGGGAGAAAAATTTCGCAACCTACTCATCTGACAAAGGGCTAATATCCAGAATCTATAATGAACTCAAACAAATTTACAGGAAAAAAACAAACAACCCCATCAAAAAGTGGGCAAAGGACATGAACAGACACTTCTCAAAAGAAGACATTTATGCAGCCAAAAAACACATGAAGAAATGCTCATCATCACTGGCCATCAGAGAAATGCAAATCAAAACCACAGTGAGATACCATCTCACATCAGTTAGAATGGCCATCATTAAAAAATCAGGAAACAACAGGTGCTGGAGAGGATGTGGAGAAATAGGAACACTTTTACACTGTTGGTGGGACTGTAAACTAGTTCAACCATTGTGGAAGTCAGTGTGGCGATTCCTCAGGGATCTAGAACTAGAAATACCATTTGACCCAGCCATCCCATTACTGGGTATATACCCAAAGGACTATAAATCATGCTGCTATAAAGACACATGCACACATATGTTTATTGCGGCACTATTCACAATAGCAAAGAGTTGGAACCAACCCAAATGTCCAACAACAATAGACTGGATTAAGAAAATGTGGCACATATACACCATGGAATACTATGCAGCCATCAAAAATGATGAGTTCATGTCGTTTGTAGGGACATGGATGAAACTGGAAAACATCATTCTCAGTAAACTATCACAAGGACAAAAAACCAAACACCGCATGTTCTCACTCATAGGTGGGAATTGAGCAATGAGAACTCATGGACACAGGAAGGGGAACATCACAATCCGGGGACTGTTGTGGGGTTGGGGGAGGGGGGAGGGACAGCATTAGGAGATATATCTAATGCTAAATGACGAGTTAATGGGTGCAGGAAATCAACATGGCACATGGATACATATGTAACAAACCTGCACATTGTGCACATGTACCCTAAAACCCTAAAGTATAATAACAAAAATAAATAAATAAAGGTAGGAAAAAAAAAAGAAATAACTTTCCAATTATATTTTTCAATCTAAGTTTTCTTGTTAAAAATAAAAATGAGGCCAGGCACGGTGGCTCATGCCTGTAATCCTAGCACTTTGGGAGGCCGAAGCGGGTGGACTGCCTGAGCTCATGAGTTCAAGACCAGCCTGGGCAACACGGTGAAATCCTATCTCAACTAAAATACAAAAAATTAGCCGGCGTGGCAGCACGTACCTGTAATCCTAGCTACTTGGGAGGCTGAGGCAGGAGAATTGCTAGAACCTGGAAGGCAGAGGTTGCAGTGAGTGGAGATCACGCCACTGCACTCCAGCCTCAGTGACTGAGCAAGACTCTGTCTCTAAAAAAAATAAATTAAATTAAATAAATAAATATAAATGAGTTGAGCCAGTGGTTCTACTTCCCTTTGTCAGGTGGGGTGCCAAGAACTTGGCCTGGTACTCATTCCACACTTGCTGCTTGACCAGGTTCTTACTAATGGCCTCCCGTATGGGGTAGGCACACACCAGCTCTAAAGCCCTTCTCCTCAGTCCAGTGCTGGCTTCTGCTAGAAACACGTTCTTGGGAATGAAAATGCATTTCATTCCTTCACTAATCTAGAAGAGAGAATAAACATTTTGATATTTATTTTGAGAGATTTTTAGTTGCTTAATGCATAAAGGTAATGTAGGTCAAACATGGATTTGAGAGTTCGTATGTCTCCACCCACCCAAGGGCCTAATGAATCAACATGGATGTGATGTATATAAGAGGAGTGGCTGACTGGTCTACCCAATCTGGGAACCAAGATGGCAACTGTGAAGTCATTTGGGTCCATTATGTCCTAACATCCTTCCTAACAAATAAGACATTCTGCATAAGGACTACAAAAGGATTAGTCTAGAAAATATGAGCCCTAATGGGGACAAATGAAACAAAGTTAAACTATAGGATAGGTAGTTATTTAACAATTGGCAGGTAGCCTGGAACATGGGTCTGATGTTAACTGTTAATTCTCCCTCAGTAGGCCATAGTGTTCTCTGTCTCTGTTCTAGTCCTCATCTAGATCTTTCACTTCTTCTATTGGGCCAGGTTTTATTCCTCTGACCTCTATTGTACATTTCTATGTTGTAGATGGATCTATATGAGCCAGGGACATATTTATGAACGAGAAACTGATCACTCTGTCATATTAGACTTCATTCTCTCTTCAACTCAAAATATCTGTCTCCCCCAAGGTTCAGCAAGGTATTTTTTTTGGTTTTTCAATTTGTGTTCTTTTTAAATTGCTATTTCCAATGCCAATGTATCAGATGTTAGGATTCTTGTTCTTTAAAATACCTTCTATACCAGTGTGAGAGTAAATTAGAATCCTGTAAGATTTTAAAAGAGGAAGAGAACATATTCTTGGCTGGATATTCCCTGGGATGCAGTCTCTTATTATTTAAATGGCTTTTCTTGTAGAGCTGTTTCTCTGTTATGGTAACAATGCTTCCGTTGTAACTGCCTGCTCTGGAGAACAGGGATTGGCCCCATAGTGGATTCTGTAGGCTAACTCTGCACAGGTTCTATAGGCACAGGGAAGGCTCTGGCTATGTAAGTTTCAAACCTTCTTTGAATACTCAACTTTATATTGCTTGAAAACTTTGTGAATCTCAAAGAGTGAGAAAAATTAGGAAAATCTGAAAAGTTTCAGTTAACATGGGATAAATCCTGAATATACATGACATGGAAAATGGCAGATGAAAACTGGTATTTACTCTTGAAAAAAAAAACCCACCAATAGACCAAAAAAATTCCAAGGTAGGCCGGGTGTGGTGGCTAACACCTGTAATCCCAGCACTTTCAGAGGCCTAGGTGGGTGGATCACTTGAGATCAGGAGTTTGAGACCCACCTAGCCAACATGGCGAGACCCTGTTTCTACTAAAAATACAAAAATTGGCTGGGCATGGTGGTGTGTGCCTGTAGTCCTAGCTACTCAGGAGGCTGAGCCAGGAGAATCGCTTGAACCCGGGAGGTAGAGGATGCAGTGAGCCGAGATCACGCCACTGTGCTCCAGCCTGGGTGACAGAGCAAGACCCTGTCACAAACAAACAAACAAACAAATCCAAGGCAATTTAAATATTTTAAATTCCATTTTTAAAATGTTTTAATATTTCTGAACCCAAAGTTTTTTTATTTCCATAAATCTCTTTGGATTTCTATGTTGTAGGATGCTGCTAGGAACATTGCGTCCTGTCTGTGAGCTCCTGTGTGCTGAACAAATGAACATAACATGTGACTTTTTGAAGAATGATTCAGAAACCACTTTGGAAAAAAGATGTGCTTTTAGCAGACACAGATGAAGATCACGTGACTTGTCCAGTGTTTCCTCCAAGCCCTCAAATTGTAAGAGAACCCAAGTCACTAAACGTCAAAGGTAACTTTTTATTAATTAAGCAAGAGACCAGAAAAATAAAATCAGCAGCAGATTTTAAATTAATTCTACTGTAGCAATGAACCTACACATGATCCTTTAGGAGTCAAATAAAATAGGAAGGTAAACTATGTATTCTAAAATCCATGTAAAGTTCAGAATCAGATATTCAGAAGGAATGAGCCACACTACCAATTAAAATATCTGTTAAAAATCCAAGGCAGATAATCTATTTTTGTTTTGAGTCTTAAAAAATTTATCATAATGGCAAAAATGAATGAGGCAAAAATGAATGATTATTACTTTTGGGGATAGCCAGACTTGAGCTAGGACTTGCAGGACAGAAAAGCTATTGCTCAGGAGGGCAGATGATCTAAATTAATTTCCATTTTCTTTTTTTTTTTTTTTTTTTTTTGAGATGGAATGCTGCTCTGTCGCCCAGACTGGAGTGCAGTTGCGCGATCTCGGCTCACTGCAACCTTTACCTCCTGGGTTCAAGTGATTCTCCTGCCACAGCCTCCCTACAGGTGCCTGCCATCACACCCAGCTAACCTGTATTTTTAGTAGAGATGGCGTTTCGCCGTGTTGATCAGGCTGGTCTCGAACTCCTGACCTCAGGTGATCCACCCACCTCACAGCCCCTCAAAGTGCTGGGATTACAGGCATGAGTCATCACACCTGGCCTAATTTCCATTTTCTTGGTAACCAATATGCATGAGTCTTATTTTCTACCTCATACATGATTCTCATTTCTTAACTCATGAGACAAATCTTTATACCTTTTTCTTAAGTTGTAGAGCCCAGAACGGGACAGTTTATTGGTAAACATCTGTTCAGCATTGAGCTTTCATTTCCATACAGGAAGGCAAACACCTAAATTAAGCAGAAACCTACAAACCAGTTTGAGGAGCCAGCACCCAGAAGCTAGGTGCCCCCATTATCTTTGAATCAAATATTTGTGGAGGGAAAAATAGAATGTTTCAAAGTACACATGTATGTGATTACATAACAGTTTGGCTAGTCTAAATAAAATATTTTGGTCTTTTTCAACAACCTAAAACTTATTTTAAGAATATTTTTTCTGAGCAAATGTAGGTTCTGCCAAAAATAAAAGTTTATAATACTCATCCCCTTTTAACATAAAATATCCCAGTTTTCTAATAATTGTTTTTTTTGAGACAGGATCTCACTCTGTGGCCCAGGCTGGATTGCAGTGGTGTGATCTCAGCTCACTGCAGCCTCGACCTCCCTGGCTCAAGGGATCCTCCTACCTCAGCCTCCCGAGTAGCTGGTACTACAGGTGCACACCATCACATCCATTTAATTTTTATATTTTTTGTAGAGACAAGTTTTCACCATGTTGCCCAGGCTGGTCTCAAACTCCTGGCCTCATGTGATCCAACTGCCATGGCCTCCCAAAGTGCTGGGATTACAGGTGTGAGCCACTGCAACCAGCTGGTAATTTATGGATATATATCTGAGTTTGTTGTTTTATACTACCTGTGCCTATGATGGACCTTGTTCTTACTTAAGTTTTTGCATATATTCTGGCTTGTTTCCATTTTCTTACCTTTTCTCTCTATGAGAAAATGCTGATATTATTATAAGAGTAGAAATTTTGGAATCAGATCCTAGTACTGAAACTTGCTATGTAAGGGACATTAGCCCCAATCCTTTATTTTAGGAAGCCCAGTTGGTTTTTTATTTTTTATTTTAATTTGTAAAGTGAGGATAAAATAACTTACAGGTTCATTGTAGGATCAAATGAGTGAACATATATAAAACTCGTAGCATAGTTTCCCCATATTAGCTACTCGATAAGTGAGAGGCTCTCCTTTTGTATGAGGTAGCCTAGACATCCTCAATCTAAAAATTAATAGTTGTCTAGACTGTGAGAGCATACGCAAATATCTGTTTTAAAATAATTATTTTTAAGGCTGGGCATGGTGGTTCACACCTGTAATCCCAGCATTTTGGGAGGCTGAGGCAGGTGAATCACTTGAGATAAGGAGTTCGAGACCAGCCTGGCCAACATGGCAAACCCTGTCTGTACTAAAAATACAAACATTAGCCAGGCATGGTGGCAGGTGCCTGTAGTCTTCAGCTTGTAGAGGCTGAGGCAGGAGAATTGCTTGAGTGCTTGAGTCCGGGAAACAGAGGTTGCAGTGAGCCGAGATCACGCCACTGCACTCCAGCCTGGGTGACAGAGCAAGAGTCCCTCTCAAAAAAAAAAAATAAATAAAAATAAATAAATAAAATAATTATTTTAATTACATATATGCAAACTAAGAATTAAATATAACATAGATTAGACTTCTAATAGCAGGCTCTGAGAAGACTGTAATGTAATTTTAAGTCTCATTTCTCCAGAGCTCTTCAAGAATGGAGTCAGTCTAAAGCCCAGATAATATGAAACTAAATGAGCTTTGTTTCTGATTCTCTGCCTGAGCCCCATCCATAGCCTGGTAACACATGCAAAGCCCATAATCAATCTTCTTACTTCCTTGGTGACCACTTGGTCTAGGAAAAGTTCTGGGAAAAGACATTCCTTCAGTTGAGGTTTATAGTGAATAGTAACCCATAAAAGTGACTGAAAAGTAGTCTATAAATATATATGCCTGATAAAAGTGATTAGCAATCAGGAAATATTTATTTATAATGTGTGAGACCATGGGAAAGACGAATGAGATGTGTTCTTTGCCTTCAAGAAACCTCAGTCTGCTTTAGAAGATAAGATTTGCTTTTTGCCTTGATCTAATTGCTTTCTGAAAAATGCAAGGACTTTTTAAAAAATGAGCTAAATTTATGTGAGGAAGAAATTGTTATGTTTTCCATTCTTAATATGTACCAGGCACTGAACACATATTATCTCACTTAATGCTCTTGGCAATTCTGTGAAGTGGATATAATTATTCTCATTTTTTAGATGAGAAAACTGAGGGTCATACAGGTTAGGTGACTTGGATAAGGTCCATCAGAGTGGCATTTCCAAGAAGGCAATGCAGACCAATGTTTCTGGATCCGATGTCCACACTATTTTCACTACCACTTATGGTAGCAGGGAGAATGGAAGGGAAGAAATAATTGTGAAATACACAAATAATTATAAATTTTAAAATTTATAAAATTTAAAAATTTTTTTAAAATTATAAAATTTAAAATTTATACTTTTTATAATTTCTTGGATATAGATGTATTAATATCAATACTTTATTAACAAAATTATGTGAAGCCTTGGTTGAATTTTAATGAAATCTTTCATAAATGAGACAAGGTGGGAGCACCAGGAAATGAAATCCAATTAAGTGTGTTGAGGGAACAGATTAGTTTTATCCTCCTATTTTAAAAGACTTAGCTTAATAATTTAAATAAGTATACTACTGTGCTTTTATGCAATGTATTTTTACTGTTGGCATTTTAAATTTAGAAGGCGCCATTGTGAAAAGGAAAAAGCATTAGGTTAGATGATCTGGGTTTGAGTTTTAGCTCCCAAATTACTATGGTGTGTTTGATCGTGGGAAGCTCACATAATCTACTTTTAATCTTGTAGGAATATTATTACCGATTCTACCTGATCCAGCCATCCACCCATCCACTTATTCGATTATTTATTCAATATACATTTATTGAGCATCTACTAAGTGCCAGTCACTTTCACTTGAGACATCTTAGAGTTAAACTAGATTCAGATTCTGACCTGGAGGAGACCAGTATAGAAAGAGAGACAGACATGAATATAAAACAAGGCAGTGTAAAACATCATAGGTGACATAAAGAAAACCTGTCCTGATGACAGTGGACAGAAAGAAGAGGTCACTTCTTGGTGGGAGGTGGAATGGAAGGACATCTCCTTCCATTACACCATAGGAGAGGGGTAGGACAGGCATCATGAAAAAGGTGACTCTTGAGCTTAGTCTGGGTAGACTACAAGTAATTTTTTCCCAGTGAATCTGGGGTGTGATGTTGGGAAGGGTGCTTTACCCAGAGGAAAACACATAAATAAATACTCACAGGCATGATATGTTGTGGTAGTCAACAACATCAGCTTGATTTGGCTAAAATGTAGGGTGGGAGGAAGAGGCAATTAGAGATGAGGCTGGAGAGGATGATTTGCCATGCCGAGGAGGTTTAATTTTATTCTATGGGCATTGGGAAGTAATTAAAAATCTTTATAGTGAAATGATCATATTTGCATTTGAGAAAGACTGCTGGCTATGGAAAATCAATGTGAGAAACAGGAGAGGCAACATATGAAGACCCATTGTAAACTGCAGATCACTATAGAAATCATTATATAAATGTTTGCTTTTATTCTTAGTTTGATATAAATTATCATTTGCCTTATTATCATCCATGTGTGAGTGACAAAACATGAATTCCAATTTTTTAACTATGTTTATTTAAACCTATGAAACAATATATTTTTCTTCACTTAGAAATGAATTGAAATAATAAATGAAGGAAACTCACAAGAATTCCATCTTGTTCCAAAATTCTTATATCAAAAAAAACGTTGCTGGTGAAGATCCCCAAAAAGAATAAATAAAAATATTGGTAATCTTTGAAATTAACAAGCTGACAAGGATTTGGAGAAATTGGAACATTGTGCCCTGTTTGTAGTAATGTAAAACGATGCAGTTGCTATGGACAACAGTATAGTGGTTCCTTTAAAATTAAAAATAGAATTACCATATGATCTAGCAGTTTTACTTTGGGGCATATATCCAAAGAATTGAAAGCAAGAACTCAAATGGATACTTGTACACCCATGTTCAGAGTAGCATTATTCACAATAACCAGAAGCTAGAAGCAACCCAAGTGTGCATGGCTGGATGAATAGATAAACAAAAAGGTGTATACATACAATGAAATATTATTCAGCCTTAAAAGAGAAGGAAATTCTGACACATGCTACAACATGGATGACCCTTGAGGACATTATGCTAAGTGAAATAGGCAAGTCATAAAAAGACAAATATTGCATGATTCCACTTATATGAGGTACCTAAAGTGGTTAACATTCATAGAAACAGAAAGCAGAATAGTGGTTGCCAGAAGCTGGTGGGGAGGAAGAAATGGGGAGCTATTGTTAAATTGGTATGGAGTTTCAGTTTCCCAAGATGAAAATAGTTCTAGAGATTGGTTGCACAACAATATAATATATTTTAAACTACTGAACTTAAAAATTGTTAAGATGGTAAACTTTCTGTTATGTGTATTTTACCACAGCTTGAAAATATTAAATATCATCTTTAATAGATTAAAATATTCATTCAAGGGATGTATGAACAATGATCATTAAACAAGGCGGTTTTTGATGTTTTTTTGGTTGGTTGGCTTATTTTTTTAGAGACAGGGTCCTCCACATTAGAGTGCAATGGTGTGATCACAGTTCACTGTAACCTCAAACTCCTGGGGTGAAGCAATCTTCCTGCTTCAGCCTCTGGAGTAGCCAGGATTACAGGTGTGCCAACACACCTGGCTAATTATTTTTTTGGTAGAGAAGGGGGTCTTTCTATGTTACCCAGGCTGGTCTCAAACTCTTGGCCTCAGAGATCCTCCTGCCTTAACCTCCCAAAGTGCCAGGATTACAGATGTAACCCACTGCACCTTGCCAAGAGTTAGTTTTTAAATCATTGACAGTATGAAGGGTTTCTTTTCTTTTCTTTTCTTTTGGTGGGGAGATAGTGGCTTACAGTAAAAAAAAAATTATACACTATATCTCAACTAGAAACTAAATGAAACTAAACTAGTATGCACTTTTGAGACATTAAGATGAAATAAAAAACTAATACCAATCATACTTCCAAACTCATTTATCATATCAAAGCCAGAGAAGGACACTATAAGAAAAGAAAAATTACAGGCCAATATCCCTGATAAACATAGATGCAAAAGTCCTCAACAAAATACCAGCAAGCCAAATTCAACAGCACATCAAAGGATGATTCATCAAAAGGATAATTCATTGGGATCAAGTAGGATTAACCCTGGGATGCAAGGAAGGTTCAACATAGGCAAAGTAAATATATGTAATGTACTGCATTAAGAGAATGAAGGACAGGAATCACATAATCATCTCAAGAGATGCAGGAAAGGCATTTGGCAAAATTCAACATCTTACAATGATAAATACTCTCAATACATTAGGTACAGAAGGAATGTATCTTAACACAACAAAGTCTATAACAAAGCCAATAACTAGCATTAGTGAAAAGTTAAAAAACCAGAAAGGAAGAAGTTATTTCTGTTTGTGAATGACATGATCTTATATAAAGAAAATCCTAGGGTCCGTTCCAAGATGGCCGAATAGGAACAGCTCCGGTCTGCAGCTCCCAGCGTGATCGATGCAGAAGACAGGTGATTTCTGCATTTCCACCTGAGCCTCTGCTGGTGGTACCCAGGCAAACGGTCTGGAGTGGACCTCCAGCAAACTCCAACAGACCTGCAGCTGAGGGACCTGTTTGAAGGAAAACTAACAAACAGAAAGGAATAGCATCAACATCAACAAAAAGGACATCCATACCAAAACCCCATCTGTAGGTGACCAACATCAAAGACCAAAGGTAGATAAAACCACAAAGATGGGGAGAAACCAGAGCAGAAAAGCTGAAAATTCTAAAAACCAGAGAGCCTCTTCTCCTCCAAAGGATCGCAGCTCCGTGCCATCAATAGAACAAAGCTGGACAGAGAATGACTTTTACGAGTTGACAGAAGTAGGCTTCAGAAGGTTGGTAATAACAAACTTCTCTGAGCTAAAGGAGGATTTCGAACCCATCGCAAGGAAGCTAAAAACCTTGAAAAAAGATTAGATGAATGGCTAACTAGAATAAACAGTGGAGAGAAGACCTTAAATGACCTGATAGAGCTGAAAACCATGGCATGAGAACTACATGATGCATGCGCAAGCTTCAGTAGCTGATTTGATCAAGTGGAAGAAAGGGTATCAGTGATAGAAGATCAAATTAATGAAATAAAGCAAGAAGAGAAGTTTAGAAAAAAAGAGTAAAAAGAAACGAACAAAGCCTACCAGAAATATGGGACTATGTGAAAAGACCAAATATATGTTTGATTGGTGTACCTGAAAGTGACAGAGAGAATAGAACCAAGTTGGAAAACACTCTTCAGGATATTATCGAAGAGAACTTCCCCAACCTAGCAAGGCAGGCCAACATTCAAATTCAGGAAATACAGAGAACATCACAAAGATACTCCTCGAGAAGAGCAACTCCAAGACACATAATTGTCAGATTCACCAAGGTTGAAATGAAGGAAAAAATGTTAACGGCAGCCAGAGAGAAAGGTCGGGTTACCCACAAAGGGAAGCCCATCAGACTAACAGCTGATCTCTCAGCAGAAACTCTACAAGCCAGAAGAGAGTGGGGCCAATATTCAACATTCTTAAAGAAAAGAATTTTCAACCCAGAATCTCATATCCAGCCAAACTAAGCTGCATAAGTGAAGGAGAAATAAAATACTTTACAGACAAGCAAATGCTGAGAGATTTTTGTCACCACCAGGCCTGCCTTACAAGAGCTCCTGAAGGAAGCACCAAATGTGGAAAGGAACAACCAGTACCAGCCACTGCAAAAACATGCCAAATTGTAAAGACCATTGATGCTGTGAAGAAACTGAATCAACTAACAGCTAACATCATAATGACAGGATCAAATTCATACCTAACAATATTAACCTTAAATATAAATGGGCTAAATGCCCCTATTGAAAGACACAGACTGGCAAATTGGATAAAGAGTCAAAACCCATCTGTGTGCTGTATTCAGGAGACCCATCTCATGTGCAGAGACACACATAGGCTCAAAATAAAGGGATGGAGGAAGATCTACCAAGCAAATGGAAAGCAAAAAAAAAAAAAAAAAAAGGGCAGGGGTTGCAATCCTAGTCTCTGATAAAACAGACTTTAAACCAACAAAGATGAAAAGAGGCAAAGAAGGCCATTATATAATGGTAAAGGGATCAATTCAACAAGAAAAGCTAACTATCCTAAATATATATGCACCCAATACAGGAGCACCCAGATTCATAAAGCAAGTCCTTAGAGACCTACAAAGAGACTTAGACTCCCACACAATAATAATGGGAGACTTTAACACCCCACTGTCAATATTATACAGATCAATGAGACAGAAGGTTAACAAGGGTATCCAGGACTTGAACTCAGCCCTGCACCAAGCGGACCTAATAGACATCTACAGAACTCTCCACCCCAAATCAATGAAACATACATTCTTCTCAGCACCACATCGCACTTATGCCAAAATTGACCACATAGTTGGAAGTAAAGCACTCTACAGCAAAAGTAAAAGGACAGAAATCACAACAAACTGTCTCTCAGACCACAGTGCAATCAAATTATAACTCAGGATTAAGAAACTCAGTTGAAACTGCACAACTACATGGAAACTGAACAACTTGCTCCTGAATGACTACTGGATACATAATGAAATGAAGGCAAAAATAAAGATGTTCTTTGAAACCAATGAGAACAAAGATACAACATACCAGAATCTCTGGGAGGCATTTACTGCAGTGTGTACAGGGAAATTTATAGCACTAAATGCCCACAAGACAAAGCAGGAAAGATCTAAAATCGACACACCCTAACATCACAATTTAAAGAACTAGAGAAGCAAGAGCAAATTCAAAAGCTAGCAGAAGGCAAGAAATAAGTAAGATCAGAGCAGAACTGAAAGAGATAGAGACACAAAAAACCTTTCAAAAAAATCAATGAATCCAGATGCTGTTTTTTTGAAAAGATCAACAAAATTGACAGACCACTAGCAAGACTAATAAAGAAGAAAAGACAGAAGAATCAAATAGATGCAATAAAAAATGATAAAGGGGATATTACCACTGATGCCACAGAAATACAAACTACCATCAGAGAATACTATAAACACCTCTACGCAAATAAACTAGAAAATCTAGAAGAAATGGATAAATTCCTGGACACATACACCCTCCCAAGACTAAACCAGGAAGAAGTTGAATCTCTGAATAGACCAATAACAGGCTCTGAAATTGAGGCAATAATTAATAGCCTACCAACGAAAAAAAGTCCAGGACCAGATGGATTCACAGCTGAATTCTACCAGAGGTACAAAGAGGAGCTGATACCATTCCTTCTGAAACTATTCCTATCAATAGAAAAAGAGGGAATCCTCCCTAACTCATTTTATGAGACCAGCATCATCCTGATACCAAAGCCTGGCAGAGATACAACAAAAAAAGAAAATTTTAGACCAATATCCCTGATGAATATCGATGCAAAAATCCTCAATAAAATACTGGCAAACTGAATCCAGCAGCACATCAAAAACTTATTCACCGCAATCAAGTCAGCTTCATCCCTTATATGCAAAGCTGGTTCAACATACACAAATCAATAAACATAATCCATCACATAAACAGAACCAACAACAAAAACCACATGTTATCTGAATAGATGCAGAAAAGGCCTTCAACAAAATTCAACAGGCTTCATGCTAAAAACTCTCAATAAACTAGATATTGATGGAATGTATCTCAAAATAATAAGAGCTATTTATGACAAACCCCCAGCCAGTATCATAATGAATGGGCAAAAAATTGGAAGCATTCCATTTGAAAACTGGCACAAGACAGGGATGCCCTCTCTCACCACTCCTATTCAACATGGTGTTGGAAGTTCTGGCCAGGGCAGTTAGGCAAGAGAAAGAAATAAAGGTTATTCAGTTAGGAAAAGAGGAAGTCAAATTGTCCCGGTTTGCAGAAGACATGATTGTATATTTAGAAAACCCCATCGTCTCAGCCCAAAATCTCAAGCTGATAAGCAATTTCATCAAAGTCTCAAGATACAAAATCAATGTACAAAAATCACAAGAATTCCTATACACCAATAACAGATGAACAGAGAACCAAATCTTGAGTGAACCCCCATTCACAATTGCTACAAAGAGAATAAAATACCTAGTAATCCAACTTACAAGGGATGTGAAGGACCTCTTCAAGAACTACAAACCACTGCTCAGCGAAATAAAGGAGGACACAAACAAATGGAAGAACATTCCATGCTCATGGATAGGAAGAATCAATATCATGAAAACGGCCATACTGCCCAAGGCAATTTATAGATTGAATGCCATCCCCATCAAGCTACCAATGACTTTCTTCACAGAATTGGAAAAAACTACTTTAAAATTCATATGGAACCAAAAAAGAGCCCGCATTGCCAAGACAATCCTAAGCCAAAAGAACAAAGCTGGAGGCATCATGCTACCTGACTTCAAACTATACTACAAGGCTACAGTAACCAAAACAGCATGGTACTGGTACCAAAACAGAGATATAGACCAATGGAACAGAACAGAGCCCTCAGAAATAACACCACACATCTGCAGCCATTTGATGTTTGACAAACCTGACAAAAACAAGAAATGGGGAAAGGATTCCCTATTTAATAAATCGTGCTGGGAAAACTGGCTAGCCACATGCAGAAAGCTGAAACTGGATCCCTTCCTTACATTTTATACAAAAATTAATTCAAGATGGATTAAAGACTTAAATGTTAGACCTAAAACCATAAAAACCCCAGAAGAAAACCTAGGCAGTACCATTCAGGACATAGTCATGTGGAAGGACTTCATGACTAAAATACCAAAAGCAATAGCAACAAAAACCAAAATAGACAAATGGGATCTAATTAAACTAAAGAGCTTTTGCATGCAAAAGAAACTACCATCAGAGTGAACAGGCAACCTACAGAATGGGAGAAAATTTTTGCAATCTACCCATCTGACTAAGGGCTAATATCCAGAATCTACAAAGAAATTAAACACATTTACAGAAAAAAACAACTCCATCAAAAAGTGGGCAATGGATATGAACAGACGCTTCTCAAAAGAAGACATTTATGCAGCCAACAGACACATGAAAAAATGCTCATCATCACTGGCCATCAGAGAAATGCAAATCAAAATCACAACGAGATTCCATCTCACACCAGTTAGAATGGCGATCATTAAAAAGTCAGAAAACAACAGATGCTGGAGAGGATGTGGAGAAATAGGAACACTTTTACACTGTTGGTGGGAGTGTAAACGAGTTCAACCATTGTGGAAGACAGTGTGGTGATTCCTCAAGGATCTAGAACTAGAAATACCATTTGATCCAGCCATCTCATTACTGGGTATATACCCAAAGGATTATAAATCATGCTACTATAAAGACATATGCACACGTATGTTTATTACAGCACTATTCACAATAGCAAAGACTTGGAACCAACCCAATGTCCATCAATGATAGACAGGATTAAGAAAATATGGCACATATACACCATGGAATACTATGCAGCCATAAAAAAGGATAGTTCATGTCCTTTGCAGGGACATGGATGAAGCTGGAAACCATCATTCTGAGCAAACTATCACAAGGAGTGAAAACCAAACATTGCATGTTCTTACTCATAGGTGGGAATTGAAGAATGAGAAGATTTGGACACAGGGCGGGGAACCTCACACACCAGGGCCTGTCGTGGGGTAGGGGGTTGGGGGAGGGATAGCATTAGGAGAAATACCTAACGTAAATGACGAGTTGATGGGTGCAGCAAACCAACATGGCACATATATACCTATGTAACAAACCTGCACGTTGTGCACATGTACCCTAGAACTTAAAGTATAATAAAAAAATAGAAAATCCTAAAGACTCTACAAATAAAAATATTAGAACAAATAAACAAATTCAGTGAAGTTGCAGGATAAATAAATCAACTTACAAAAATCAGTAGCATTTCTGTACACTAACAACAAACTACCCCCCAAAAAATCAAGAAAATGATCTCATTTATGATAGCAATCCAAAAAATAAGGTACTTAGGAATAAATTTCACCAAGGGAGTGAAAGATCTGTACTCTGAAAACTATAAAACATTGATTAACAAAATTGAAAAAGACAAAAATGAATGAAAAGATATTCCATGTTCATGGATTGGAAGAATTAATATGGTTAAAATGACCATAAAAAACCCAAATAGCAAAGCCATCACAGGCAAAAAGAATAAAGCCAAAGGTACCATACCACCAGATCTCAAAATCAGAACTACACTATATCTCCACTAGAAACTAAATGTCAGTACCATGCTGTTTTGGTTACTACAGCTTTAGTAGTAGTATAGCTTAAAGCTGTAGTAACCAAAACAGCATGGTACTGGTATAAAAACTCATACATAGTCAAATGGAAGAGAATGAAGGACCCAGAATTTAATCCACATATCTACAGCTAACAGATTTCTGATAAAGATGTCAAGAATACTCACTGGAGAAAGGACAGTCTCTTCAATAAATGGTGCTGGGAAAACTGGATATCCATATGCAGAAGAATGAAACTAGACCCCCACCTCTCACCCAATACAAAAATCAACTCAAAATGGGTCCAATGCCTAAATGGAAGAACAAAAACAATAAAGCAACTGGAAGAAAACACAGGGAAAATGCTTCACAACAATGGTCTGGGAAAGATTTTATGAATAAGACCTCAAAAGCACAGGCATCAATAGGAAAAGGCCTAAATGGAAGAACAAAAACAATAAAGCGACTAGAAGAAAACACAGGGAAAATGCTTCAGAACAATGGCCTGGGAAAGATTTTATGAATAAGACCTCAAAAGCACAGGCATCAATAGGAAAAATAAACAAATGGGATTATATCAAACTAGAAAACTTCTGCACAGCAAAGGAAATATCAACAATGAAAAGACAACCTACAGAATGGGAGAAAACATTCAAAATTTACTCATCTGACAGGGGATTAATATCCAGAATACACAAGGAACGGAACCGTCTCAACAGCAAAACAAAAATCTGTTTTTAAAATGGGCAGATGATTTGCACAGACGTTTCTCAAAAGAAGACATGCAAACAGCTAACATACATATGAAAAAATACTCAATATCATTAATCATCAGGGAAATGCAAATCAAAACCACAGTGAGGTATAATCTCACTCCATTTAGCATGGCTATTATCAAAAAGACAAAAAAAGATGCTGATGAGGATGCAGAGAAAAGGGAACTTTTATACACCATTGATGGGAATGTAAACTAGTACAGCTACTATGGAGAACAGTATGGAGGTTTCTCAGAAAACTACAAACAGAACTACCATATGATCCAGCAAGCCACGACTGGGAATTTATCCAAAGGAAAGGAAATCATTATATTGAAGAGACATCTGTACCCCTATATTTATTGCAGCACTATTTTCAACAGCCAAGATATGGAATCAACATCAGTATCCAGCAACAGATGAATGGATTTTTAAAAGTAGTATATATACACCATGGAATACTATTTAGCTATAAAACAGAATGAAATCCTGTTATTTGTGGCAACATGGATGGAATTGGAGGACACTATGTTAAGTTAAATAAGCAAAGAACAGAAAGTTAAACACTGAAGATTCTCACTTGGAAGTGGAAACAAAAACATTGATCTCATAGAAGTAAAAAGTAGGACAGGACACTAGAGGCTCAAAAAGGTAGGGGAAAGGAGGGGATAATTGGGAGAGATATGTTAGAGGACCCAAAATTATAGCTAGATAGGAGAAATAAGTGTTCTATACCACTGTGGAATAACTGCAGTTAACAATAATATGTTATATAGTTTCAAATAGCTAGAAGGAGGATATTAAATCTTCACAACACAAATAAATAATAAATGTTTGAGATGATAGATATGCTAATTACCCTAATTAGATACATTATGCTGAAACATCACTATGTACTCCATGAATATGTATGGTATTATTTGTCAATTAAATAGAAATGAAACAATTTAAAAATGTATACAATTTTTAAAAATTGCTAAAATGTCCATACTGCTCAAATTAATATACAGATTCAATCCAATTTCTATCAAAATTCCAATGACATTTTTACAGAAATAGAAAAAACAATCCTAAAATTCATATGAAACCACAAAAGACTCTGAATAGCCAAAGCAGTCTTCAGCAAAAAGAACAGAGGGAGGTATCACACTACCTGATTGGAAAATCTACTACAGAATTACAATAACCAAAAAAGCATGGTACTGGCATAAAAAAAGTCACATGCACCAATGGAATAGAATAAAGAGCCCAGAAATAAATCCACACATTTAAGGTCCATTGATTCTCAACAAGGATGTCATGAGCACACAATGGGAAAAGAACACTCTTCAATAAATGGTGCTTGGAAAACTGGATATTCATATACAGAAGAATGGAATTAGATCATCACCTCACACCATATAAAAAACTCAATGCAAAATGAATTAAAGACTTAAATGTAGGACTTGAAACTTCAAACCTCCTAGAAGAAAACATAGAGGGAAAGCTGCATAACACTGGTCTAGGCAAAGGCTTTTTGCATATGACTCCAAAAGCATGGCAACAAAAGCAAAAATAGACAAATGAGATTATATCAATCTAAAAAGCTTCTGTACCACGAAGGAAACAATCAACAGAGTAAAAAGAGACAACCTATAGAATGGGAGAATATATTTGCAAACCATATGTCTGCTAAGAGGTTAATATCTGAATATATATAATGAACTCAAACAACTCAATAGTAAGAAAACAAATAGCCCGGTTAAAACATGGGCAAAGGACCTGAATAGACATTTCTCAAAAGAAGACATACGTATTGTATAACATGACGGCTACAGTTAACAAAATATTGTATTCTTGAAAAATGCCGAGAGTGGATATAGAATGTTCTCACCACAGAAATAGGAATGCTTTTACACTGTGAGAGTGTAAATTAGTTCAACCACTGTGGAAGATGATGTGGCAATTCCTCAAGGATCTAGAACAAGAAATACCATTTAACCCAGCAATCCCATTACTGGGTGTATACCCAAAGAATTATAAATCATTCTACTATAAAGACACATGCACATGTATGTTTATTGCAGCACTATTCACAATAGCAAAGACTTGGAACCAACCCAAGTGTCCATCAGTGATAGGCTGTATAAAGAAAATGTGGCACATATGCACATGGAAAACTATGCAGCCATAAAAGGAGTGAGTTCATGCCCTTTGCAGAGACATGGATGAAGCTGGAAGCCATCATTCTCAGCAAACTAATACAGGAACAGAAAACCAAACACTGCATGTTCTCACTAATAAGTGGGAGTAGAACAATAAGGACACATGGACATATAGAGGGTAACATCACACACCGGGGCCTGCCAGGGGTTGGGGGGCAAGGGGAGGGAAAGCATTACAACAAATACCTAATGCATGCAGGGCTTAAAACCTAGACGATGGGTTGATAGGTACAGCAAACCACCATGGCACATGTATACCTATGTAGCAAACATGCAAATTCTGCACATGTATCCCAGAACTTAAAGTAAAATAAAAATAAAAAAGATTTAGTTGTAAGAATGTCCGCCAGGCGCGGTGGCTCACGCCTGTAATCCCAGCACTTTGGGAGACCGAGACGGGCGGATCACGAAGTCAGGAGATCGAGACTATCCTGGCTAACAAGGTGGAACCCCGTCTCTACTAAAAATACAAAAAAAGAAATTAGCCGGGCGTAGTGGCGGGCGCCTATAGTCCCAGCTACTCGGGAGGCTGAGGCAGGAGAATGGCGTGAACCCGGGAGGCGGAGCTTGCAGTGAGCCAAGATTGCGCCACTGCACTCCAGCCTGAGCAACTGAGCGAGACTCCGTCTCAAAAAAAAAAGCATGTCCTATAAATTTTTTTATTATGAAAAAATGTTATCACCACAAAAATGACAACCATGTGAGGTAATGCATATGTTAATTAGCTAGATTTAGTCATTCCACAATGTATAAATACTTCAAAACGTTATGTTGTACACAATACATACATACAATTTTATCTGTCAATTTAAAAATAAAAAGTAAATAATTTATTTTGGGGTATGATAAAGCAAATGTCTTCAGTTACATGCTGTTACTGAAATTTAAGGACTATTATTGTTCAAGAACAATTTTTAAATTAAAATTCTTTATACTCAAAAAAAGAGGGCATACAAATGGTTAATAGGTATATTTTTTTTAATGTTCAACATCACTAATCATGGGAGAATGCAAATTAAAACCACAATGGGGTATCATCTCACACCTGTTAGAATGGCTACTATCAAAAACATGAAAGCTAACACAAGTTGGCAAGGATGTGGATAAAAGCGAACCCTTGGACACTCTTGGTGGGGATGTAAGTTAGCGCAGGCATTATGGAAAATAGTATGGAGGTTCTTCAAAAAATTAAAATAGAACTAGTATGTGATTCAGCCATGCCATTTCTGCATATGTATCCAAACGAGATGAAATCAGTATGTCAAAGAGATATGTGCACTCCCATGTTCACTGCAGCATTATTCACAACAGCTAAGACATGTAAACAACCTAAGTATCTATCAGCAGATGAATGGATAAAGAAAATGTAGTATATATACAAAGTGGAATACTATTCAGCCTTAAATAAGAAGGAAATCTCATTTGCAACAACATGGATGAACTTGGAGAACATTAAGTGAAATTACCCAGACACAAAAAGATTTAAAAATTGCATGATCTTATTTATATGTGGAATCCAAAAAATGCAAACTCATAGACACAGAGAGTAAAATGGTAGTTACCAGAGGCTAAGGGGTAGGGAGTTTGGCGAAATGTTGGTCAAAGACACAAAGTTTCAGTTACACAGGAGGAGTAAGTTCAAGAGATCTACTGCATACCATGGTACTATACTTAATAACAATATATTGTATACTTAAACATTGTGAAGAGGTAGATTTTAAGTTTCTTACCATACACAAAAAATGGTAAATATGTGAGGTGATGCATATGTTAAATAGCTTGATTTAGCCATTCTACAATGTATACATATATCAAAATATCATGCTGTGTGCCACAAATAATACAATTTTTAGTCATCAATTAAAAAATTTAATAAATAGTAAATAATAAGCAGTTTTCTATATTAAGTATAGAAACTTTAAAAAGAGAAAAATAATTTTATCTATTACTTTTAATTTAATGGCAGCTAAAAATAAGCAGAAATACTACAAATCTAATAAATTCAAGAACAGAAATTTAGGAGGAAGATATGCAAATGAAATTACTCACAGGATTATATTTTACAAGGTAAATCAAACTGTTGTATAGGTCAAGCTAATCTTTTTTTTCAGTATAATGAAGTAGGATTTGCCCATTAACTAAGTTATGTAGATCTACCTTTCTTTTTTGCCTATGTTCAACAAGATACTTAGAAAGGAATCATTTCCAACCCCTTAGCATGGTGGTTTTTCAAACCTGAGTGTAAGAATCACCTGGGGAATCTGTGAAAATTGCAGATCCCACGGCATCATCTCCTTCTGCCAGATTCTAATTCAGTAGGTCTAGGGTGAAGCCAAGGAATCTGCATTTTAGCACACATACAAGGGTATTTTAGTGCTTCAGGTTCACAGACCATACTTTGAGATAAACTATATTGTAGATGGCCAAGTAAAAATGATCTATCCCACGTGTATCCTGAATTTTTTTTTTTTTGAGACACAGTCTTGCTCTGTTGCCCAGGCTGGAGTGCAGTGGCACGATTTCAGCTCACTGCAATCTCTGCCTCCTGGGTTCAAGCAATTCTCCTGCCTCAGCCTCCCGAGTAGCTGGGATTACAGGCGCATGCCACCATGCTCGCCTAATTTTTGTATTTTTAGTAGAGATGGGGTTTCACCGTGTTGGCCAGGCTGGTCTCAAACTCCTGACCTTGTGATCCACCCGCCTCAGCCTCCCAAAGTGCTGGGATTACAGGCGTGAGCCACCGTGTCTGGCCATGTATCCTGAATTTTGAGATACAGTTGATAAATGATCAATTCTAATTGGAAGATTCCTTTAGCATCAAAAGGTCAACTCAGTTATGTCATATTGATCCTTTGAACAAGATCTCCACGGATTTGACCATGATCCTCAAGTTAGACTTGAGGTCCAAGATGGCTGTTACTGTGACATATACCTACAGCCTCCCAGTAAGGAAGAGTGTCATCCATCGCCTCTTCTGTTGGAAACTTCTCTGCTCTCCTGAAACCCACAATGGATCATTTTAGGGAATTTAAATTAGCGTGGGCATGCCCATTGGTGTGCTCTGACATGTAACCAAAGGAGACAGGGAAAAGTCAGGGTCGGATGAATCCTGGAATTTCAGAACAAGAAGATGATGCTTGAGGGTCTAATCCTCTAAATGTACAGATGAGTAAACAGGCAGCCAAATAAATAAACAAAAATGTAAGCAACTTACTAAAAACCACATTTGTGGAGTTTCCCTGTACTCTACATCAGATGATAGCCTGACCTTTAATTCCTCCATAATGATGGATTGCTTCATCCATCCTTCCATACACCAGGAAAAAACAAACTAATTAGATGCATCTTTTCTATCTACTGAATGGCAAAAGAGATTCTTGGAGGGGGGCAACAGGCAATTTGGGCTCTTGCAATCTTCCTTATAATTATGTCATTTAAAATTTTTAACCTGTCCTCTCTATTGAGATGTCTTCACTGGTAATGAATAATGACAGATGCAAACTTTTTAACTAGAATTTCATATATTATGGAAATACTGACTCTCAAGAGTTGAAGAAAACTCACTGGTGTTTTTGCTGATAAAATACATAATTTGCTTTTAGTTGCTCCTAGATTTTTATGTTGTATATACCAGTACAAAAAGAAATAACTGACATAAGTGTACCTGATTTGCTAAATAACTAGCAATCATGGCAATAGTTTGATAACAGTACGACAGGAAGAAAAGCAGCAGCTATTCTATATAGTCTGTGAGGACCAGAAAGTGAAATCTATGCCCTTTACTGTAGCTGAATGCCTAGATCCCGGTAAAAATGGCATAGGTATCAATAAAATGAGAAATGAATTGATTCCTAGATTCAAGGCCAAGTGCTTCTTGTAAGCCACCTCAAACCATTTTGTGAAACAGATCAAGGCGTAGATAAATGCATGCACACACAGCACATTCATATATACACATAAAACTATTTTTCTCTTTCACTTCACCATCATTCATTCAATTTATTCAACAAGTTTTTACTGCATGCCTACTGAGTACCAGGCACTTGTGTGAGTAACAGCAGCAAACAAGACATACCAAGCCTTCTGAAGCTCATAACCTAGAGGGAGGAAGACAGACCATAAGCAAAAAAGCAAACAGATATACAAGGTAATTTCAGAAAGTAATAAGAGCTCTGAAGAGTTGGACCAAGACATGAGAGACAGACTGGGTAAGAGGTCATTTTGATGGGAAGACCCCAATGAAGAAGTGACTCTGAGATGGGAACAATGAGAAGGAGGCTGAGAGTGTAAAGCACTGTGTGAAGAGGGAGGAACATTCTGAGCAGGGCAAACAGCAAGGACAAGGTCAGTCAGGAGGCAGGAATGAGCTCAGCCCTAAGCATCGTGAGCGGGTGAAATGAGCAAGAAGGGGATGGTATGAGCTGAGGTTGGCAAGGCAGGAAGATGTCAAGTCATGATGGGCTTTAGGGGTTATTCCAGTGTTGTATAGCAATAAGGGTCAGAACTCTGATTTTCTGATTTATAGCTCAGGTCCTTATTCTCCCCTTTGCCACTTTCTTTGGTGGGAAACATGGAATGGAATAGCCAGCTGCCCATTCAAACAAAACAGAGACCTGCCAAGCTCTGGGAGGCATGGAAGAGGTGACTATGTCCCCAGTCGCATTTTGCCTTCTTGGATGTGGCTCCCCCTGGGGTTCTCTTACTTTGATTCCCGTCACTCCCATCCTGCCCAAGTCCCTGAAGTATAGTGGTCCATAAATGGACAAAGAAATACTGCTGTCCTTGTTTCTCCTTGGCATGTATGAGATAAGCAAACATTTTTAAAGAAGAAATTTAGTAAATAGAAAGGGAGAAATAGATTTCTAAAATACGGGTTCCTGAGCATAAGATTCATTCATCCCTATATTACCCAGCCTCAATGGATTGGTGCAGATCCTCAAATACCCTGATCAGCTTTTTTCCCACCCAAGTCCCACCTGTTATTTGACATTAGATCTTGGGGACCCATCCTGTTTCCTGAAATCTTCCTGTCCAGTCTGTCATTCTGAGACAAGTTTGCAAAATAATCAAATTAAACTTTAATTCAAACTTGCTCTCCTTATGAATGAAAAAAAAATTTACTCGCCCAAGAAGCTCTTTCTTCATTGCCTATCCAAACCCTTTTCATTCATTAACATCCAGTTCACATTCTATTTGATCACTCTGGGTTATATTACTGTCTTTCTCTAAATAGCTACCTACCTACCATTTATATAAATCAACAGAGCATTTATTTACATATGGGTTTATTCCCAAATTGTGGCAGCAAAGCCATAAACTTCTCAAGGGTAGAGACAATGTCATAATCTTTTATTATTACTGTCTATTATAACTTGAAATGTAAATGTTGCATTTTTTTGTTTTTGTTTTTATTTTTTTTTGAGATGGAGTCTCACTCTGTCACCCAGGCTGGAGTGCAGTGGTGCGATCTCGGCTCCCTCCAAGCTCTGCCTCCCTGGTTCACGCCATTCTCCTGCCTCAGCCTCCTGAGTAGCTGGAACTACAGGTGCCCACCACCATACATGGCTAATTTTTTTTTTCTTGTGTTTTTAGTAGAGACGGGGTTTCACCATGTTAGCCAAGATGATCTCCATCTCCTGACCTCATGATCTGCCCGCCTTGGCCTCCCAAAGTGCTGGGATTACAGGCATGAGCCACCACATCTGGCCCTGAAATGTAAATGTTGTATCTGTTGGACTGTTATTCTTCAGTTGTTTGTTTTTTTAAAAAAAACATGGACTACATTTATGTCTTAAATAACTTAAACAAAAAGATATCTTTCTTAATTAGACAGTCTAGCATAACTTTGGGTACAAGATTATGTAACTAACATCCTTATTGAATTTAATTAGGAGGTGGGGGTTGCACTTATATACTAACATTTTTTCTTTGTGCCAGGCAATGTTCTTAGTGCTTTGCATAAATATTTTTATTTAATTAAGTGGAATAAAATCTGAGTCACATATAAACATTACTGTACATTTAGGATGTGCAAATAAGATGAATTATTTTTATCAACTTAAAAATGTCAGTTAATCTAATTCAGCTACCCAAGAAATCATTCCTCAGAATCCCAAATTTCTGTCTTGACCCACCTCATCATGATGAAAATATCAAACTTAGAATATTCAATAGACTTTAACATTGCTAAGCATATTCTCCAATAATTTATAGTGATAATCATGTTCTTAAAATATGATTACAAAAACTATTTGAATTGTCCTAAAACTATTTTCATTTTATACATTTGAATTATGCCATTAAGTCAGTAAGTTCCTCTAAAACAATTACTTTATTTCACTTTCCTTGGTATCTTCTCTTAGTACTCAAGAGTATCTTTGTTTATATTAGATTCACATGACTGTCCAAATATGTAACTGTGGATGCCAGAAATATTTTTCAGATTAGGGCAAATAGTTACTGGAAAAAAATTACGATTTTTCTACTAAAATAGTCACTGGAAATTTTTTTCTAAAAATACCCAATATGAAATGTGGTAGAATTATTCAATGTTGGAACCACAGCTTTAACTCAAATATTGTTGGCATCAGTGAGAGCCTGTGTCACTACATAAAGGAAAAAAACATAGCCCTTATTATAAATGAAATATTAAAAAGATTTCAGAAAGATATAAATTTAAAAGAGGTTGCTTATATTTAGTGATATATTTAGTGATATAACTTGAAATGGAAATGTATATTTGTTGGATTGAATGTTATTCTTCAGTTTTTTTTTAAAAAAACCATGGACTACATTTATATCTTAAATAAATTAAACAAAAAGTTATATTTTCTTAGATAGTCTAGCACATAGCATCACTCCATAAATGTAACCTTTCATATCACATTATCACAGGACTCTCAACATTTCCAATGGTGAGATTTAATGAGTGATAGGGATAAGTTACTTATATGTTAGTCTTTCATAACAGTCTCAATCGATACTTATTTTAAATATTTACTCATGCAGATATTCATTCCTAAAACATTTTTGTCTAATATGTGCCAAGGACTGAAGAATTGCATGTTTTCTATAATACGTACAGGATGTGCACATGCATCAGTACCTAATCTACTATACTCTAAAATTTAAATATTATCTCATCTTTTCAGCAGGGAATGATAATTTAATTATGTGTATATCATGCTTCTATTTATACCTCTAAATTTAAGTAATAAATAGAGGCAGATTTGCCAAGAAACAATGAATCTTAAACTTTAGAGTCCCTCATTTGCACAAGTCCCTTGCAAGGTCTAAGAGGAGTTCTAGCAACAGAGCCACAAGGACATATATTTTTTGTCAAATTTGAAAACGTAAGACATTTTAACTACAGTGGTTTAAGAGCTTTCCCGGGGGGCAGTTCCAAGATGGCTAAATAGGAACAGCTCCAGTCTACAGCTCCCAGTGTGAGTGACACAGGAGACGGATGATTTCTGCATTTCCAACCCAGGTACTGGGTTCATATCACTGAAGATTGTCAGACAGTGGGTGCAGGACAGTGGGTGCAGTGCACCAAGCGTGAGCTGAAGCAAGGCGAGGCATCACCTCACCCAGGAAGCTCAAGGAGTAAGGGAATTCCCTTTCCTAGCCAAGGAAAGGGGTGACAGACAGCACTTGGAAAATCCGGTCACTCCAACCCTAAAACTGCGCTTTTCCGATGGTCTTAGCAAATGGCACACCAGGAGATTATATCCCACGCCAGGCTTGGAGGTTCCTATGCTCGCAGAGCCTCCAAATTGCTAGCAAAGCAGTCTGAGATCAAACTGCAAGGCGGCAGCAAGCCTGGGGAGGGGCGCCCCCCATTGCTGAGGCTTGAGTAGGTAAACAAAGCAGCCCAGAAGATCGAACTGGGTGCAGCCCACCACAGCTCAAGGAGGCCTGTCTGCCTCTGTAGACTCCACCTCTGGGGACAGGGCACAGACAAACAAAAGGCAGCAGAAACCTCTGCAGACTTAAATGTCCCTGTCTGACAGCTTTGAAGAGAGTAGTGGTTCTCCCAGCACGCAGCTTGAGATCTGAGAAAAGACAGACTGCCTGCTCAAGTGGGTCCCTGACCCCCGAGTAGCATAACTGGGAGGCACCTCCCAGTAGGGGCAGACTGACACCGCACACGGCTGGGTACCCCTCTGAGATGAAACCTCCAGAGGAACGATCAGACAGCAACATTTGCTGTTCAGCAATATTCGCTGTTCTGTAGCCTCCGCTGCCTACCCAGGCAAACAGGGTCTGGAGTGGACCTCTGGCAAACTCCAGCAGACCTGCAGCTGAGGGTCCTGACTGTTAGAAGGAACACTAACAAGCAGAAAGGACATCCACACCAAAACCCCATTTGTATGTCACCATCATCAAAAACCAAAGGTAGATAAAACCACAAAGATGGGGAAAAAACAGAGCAGAAAAACTGAAAATTCTAAAAGTCAGAGCACCTCTCCTCCTCCAAAGGAACGCAGCTCCTCACCAGCAACGGAACAAAGAGGGACAGAGAATGACTTTGACAAATTGAGAGAAGAAGACTTCAGATGATCAAACTTCTCCGAGCTAAAGGAGGAAGTTTGAACCCATGGCAAAGAAGTTAAAAACCTTGAAAAAAGATTAGATGAATGGCTAACTAGAATAACCAATGCAGAGAAGTCCTTAAAGGACCTGATGGAGCTGAAAACCATGGCATGAAAACTATGTGACGAGTGCACAAGCTTCAGTAGCCGATTCGATCAACTGGAAGAAAGGGTATCAGTGATGGAAGATCAAATGAATGAAATGAAATGAGAAGAGAAGTTTAGAGAAAAACAAATAAAAAGAAATGAACAAAGCCTCCAAGAAATATGGGACTATGTGAAAAGACCAAATCTACGTCTGATTGGTGTACCTGAAAGTGACACGGAGAATGGAACTAAGTTGGAAAACACTCTGCAGGATATTATCCAGGACAACTTCCCCAATCTAGCAAGGCAGGCCAACATTCAAATTCAAGAAATACAGAGAACGTCACAAAGATACTCCTTGAGAAGAGCAACTCCAAGATACATAATTGTCAGATTCACCAAAGTTGAAATGAAGGAACAAATGTTAAGGGCAGCCAGAGAGAAAGGTCGAGTTACCCACAAAGGGAAGCCCATCAGACTAACAGCTGATCTCTCGGCAGAAACTCTACAAGCCAGAAGAGAGTGGGGGCCAGTATTCAACATTCTTAAAGAAAAGAATTTTCAACCCAGAATCTCATATCCAGCCAAACTAAGCTTCATAAGTGAAGGAGAAATAAAATCCTTTACAGACAAGCAAATGCTGAGAGATTTTGTCACTACCAGACCTGCCCTACAAGAGCTCTTAAAGGAGGCACTAAACATGGAAAGGAACAACCGGTACCAGCCACTGCAAAAACACGCCAAATTGTAAAGACCATCGAGGCTAAGAAGAAACTGCATCAACTAACGAGCAAAATAACCAGCTAACATCACAATAACAGGATCAAATTCACACCTAACAATATTAACCTTAAATGTAAATGGGCTAAATGCTCCAATTAAAAGACAGACTGGCAAATTGGATAAAGAGTCAAGACCCATCAGTGTGCTATATTCAGGAAACCCATCCCACGTGCAGAGACACACATAGGCTCAAAATAAAGGGATGGAGGAAGATCTACCAAGCAAATGGAAAGCAAAAAAAGGCAGGGGTTGCAATCCTAGTCTCTGACAAAACAGACTTTAAACCAACAAAGATCAAAAGACACAGAGAAGGCCATTACATAAAGGTAAAGGGATCAATTCAACAAGAGCTAACTATCCTAAATATATATGCACCCAACAAAGGAGCACCCAGATTCATAAAGCAAGTCCTTAGAGACCTACAAAGAGACTTAGACTCCCACACATTAATAATGGGAGACTTTAACACCCCACTGTCAACATTAGACAGATCAACGAGACAGAAAGTTAACAAGGATACCCAGGAATTGAACTCAGCTCTGCACCAAGCGGACCTAATGGACATCTGCAGAACTCTCCACCCCAAATCAACAGAATATACATTTTTCTCAGCACCACATCACACTTATTCCAAAATTGACCACATAGTTGGAAGTAAAACACTCCTCAGCAAATGTAAAAGAACAGAAATTATAACAAACTGTCTCTCAGACCACAGTGCAATCAAACTAGGACTCAGGATTAAGAAACTCACTCAAAACTGCTCAACTACATGGAAACTGAACAATCTACTCCTGAATGACTACTGGGTACATAACAAAATGAAGGCAGAAATAAAGATGTTCTGTGAAACCAACGAGAACAAAGACACAACATATCAGAATCTGTGGGACACATTTAAAGCAGTGTGTAGAGGGAAATTTATAGCACTAAATGCCAACAAGAGAAAGCAGGAAAGATCTAAAATTGACACCCTAACATCACAATTAAAAGAACTAGAGAAGCAAGAGCAAACACATTCAAAAGCTAGCAGAAGGCAAAAATAACTAAGATCAGAGCAGAACTGAAGGAGATAGAGACACAGAAAACCCTTCAAAAAATTAATGAATCCAGGATCTGGTTTTTTGAAAAGATCAACAAAATTGATAGACTGCTAGCAAGACTAATAAAGAAGAGAGAAGAATCAAATAGATACAATAAAAAATGATAAAGGGTATTTTACCACTGATGCCGCAGAAATGCAAACTACCATCAGAGAATACTATAAACACCTCTATGTAAATAAACTAGAAAATCTAGAAGAAATGGATAAATTCTTTAACATATACACCCTCCCAAGACTAAACTAGGAAGAAGTTGAATCTCTGAATAGACCAAAAACAGGCTCTGAAATTGAGGCAATAATTAATAGCTTACCAACCAAAAAAAAGTCCAGGACCAGATGGATTCACAGCCGAATTCTACCAGAGGTACAAGGAGGAGCTGGTGCCATTCCTTCTGAAACTATTCCAATCAATAGAAAAAGAGGGAATCCTCCCTAACTCATTTTATGAGGCCAGCATCATCCTGATACCAAAGCCGAGCAGAGACACAACCAAAAAAGAGAATTTTAGACCAATATCCCTGATGAAAATCAACGCAAAAATCCTCAATAAAATACTGGCAAACCAAATCCAGCAACACATCAAAAAGCTTATCCACCATGATCAAGTGGGCTTCATCCCTGGGATGCAAGGTTGGTTCAACATATGCAAATCAATAAGTGTAATCCAGCATATAAACAGAACCAAAGACAAAAACCACATGATTATCTCAATAGATGCAGAAAAGGTCTTTTACAAAATTCAGCAACCCTTCATGCTAAAAACTCTCAATAAATTAGGTATTGATGGGACGTATCTCAAAATAATAAGAGCTATTTATGAGAAACCCATAGCCAATATCATAGTGAATGGGCAAAAACTGGAAGCATTCCCTTTGAAAACTGGCACAAGACAGGGATACCCTCTCTCACCACTCCTATTCAACATAGTGTTGGAAGTTCTGGCCAGGGCAATCAGACAGGAGAAGGAAATAAAGGGTATTCAATTAGGAAAAGAGGAAGTCAAATTGTCCCTGTTTGCAGATGACATGATTGTATATCTAGAAAACCCCATTGTCTCAGCCCAAAATCTCCTTAAGCTGATAAGCAACTTCAGCAAAGTCTCAGGATACAAAATCAATGTGCAAAAATCACAAGCATTCTTATACACCAGTAACAGATAAACAGAGAGCCAAATCATGAGTGAACTCCCATTCACAATTGCTTCAAAGAGAATAAAATACCTAGGAATCCAATTTACAAGGGATGTGAAGGACCTCTTCAAGGAGAACTACAAACCACTGCTCAATGAAATAAAAGAGGATACAAACAAATGGAAGAACATTCCATGCTCATGGGTAGGAAGAATCAATATCGTGAAAATGGCCATACTGCCCAAGGTAATTTATAGATTCAATGCCATCCCCATCAAGCTACCAATGACTTTCTTCATAGAATTGGAAAAAACTACTTTAAAGTTCCTATGGAACCAAAAAAGAGCCCGCATCACCAAGTCAATCCTAAGCCAAAAGAACAAAGCTGGAGGCATCACGCTACCTGACTTCAAACTATACTACAAGGCTACAAAACAGCATGGTACTGGTACCAAAACGGAGATATAGACCAATGGAACAGAACAGAACCCTCAGAAATAATGCCACACATCTACAAATATCTGATCTTTGACAAACCTGACAAAAACAAGCAATGGGGAAAGGATTCCCTATTTAATAAATGGTGCTGGGAAAACTGGCTAGCCATATGTAGAAAGCTGAAACTGGATCCCTTCCTTACACCTTATACAAAAATTAATTCAAGATGGATTAAAGACTTACATGTTAGACCTAAAACCATAAAAACCCTAGAAGAAAACCTAGGCAATACCATTCAGGACATAGGCATGGGCAAGGACTTCATGTCTAAAACACCAAAAGCAATGGCAACAAAAGCCAAAATTGACAAATGGGATCTAATTAAACTGAAGAGCTTCTGCACAGCAAAAGAAACTACCATCAGAGTGAAAAGGCAACCTACAAAATAGGAGAAAATTTTTGCAATCTACTTATCTGACAAAGGGCTAATATTCAGAATCTACAATGAACTCCAACAAATTTACAAGAAAAAAAACAAACAATCCCATCAAAAAGTGGGTGAAGGATATGAACAGACACTTCTCAAAAGAAGACATTTATGCAGCCTAAAGACACATGAAAAAATGCTCATCATCACTGGCCATCAGAGAAATGCAAATCAAAACCACAATGCGATACCATCTCACACCAGTTAGAATGGTGATCATTGAAAAGTCAGGAAACGACAGGTACTGGAGAGAATGTGGAGAAATAGGAACACTTTTACACTGTTGGTGGGACTGTAAACTAGTTCAACCATTGTGGAAGTCAGTGTGGCGATTCTTCAGGGATCTAGAACTAGAAGTACCATTTGACGCAGCCATCCCATTACTGAATATATACCCAAAGGATTATAAATCATGCTGCTATAAAGACACATGCACACGTATGTTTATTGCGGCACTATTCACAATAGCAAAGACTTGGAACCAACCCAAATGTCCAACAATGATAGACTGGATTAAGAAAATATGGCACATATATACCATGGAATACTATGTAGCCATAAAAAATGATGAGTTCGTGTCCTTTGTAGGGACATGGATGAAGCTGGAAACCACCATTCTCAGCAAACTATCGCAAGGACAAGAAACCAAACACCACATGTTCTCACTGATAGGTGGGAAATGAACAATGAGAACACTTGGACACAGGAAGGGGAACATCACACACCGGGGCCTATTGTGGGGTGGGGGGAGTGGGGAGGGATAGCATTAGGAGATATACGTAATGTAAATGAGGAGTTAATGGGTGCAGCACACCAACATGGCACATGTATACATATGTAACTAACCTGCACGTTGTGCACATGTACCCTAAAACTTAAAGTGTAATAAAAAAAAGAAAAAAAGAGCTTTCCCTTTCCAGTACTACTTTTCCTCTATCACATTTTCCATTTTGTTGGGTGGCTTTGGTGTAACAAGAGGTATTTTGAAGATCCACCTTAGGGGAAGTTGAACTGGAGACATTCAGCCTGAATTTAGTGGGATCTATTGATTCAGTCATCAGTCAATTCTCTGTATAGTTAGGTTACTACTGGCCTCCCAGGATAAAATTTACTCAGTGAATAGTCCAAGTGCCCACTCTGGGACTCATCTGGTATCATAATTCAAAGATTAAGGGCATGGGCTATATTGTGTAATGAATGTGGAGACAAACAAAGCTTTGAAATAAACAGAGCCAGATGCTAGTCTATGAAGAATTCTTTCAATTATCAGATAGGTAAAATTGTAAGTTGAAGATTTGATCTCATTTTCTACTATTCAAAATGGAATTTCTGTTTTGTCAGAGACAGGCTTGATATTGCAATGTATTCAAATGTAAACACATTGTACTTTTTTAAGTAGGAATCCTAAAATAAAAATGTTCAGAATTCCTATGAACGGAGGGTACAAATTTACAGTGACACTACAAACAGTGTTTCTGTAAGCAAACTTGGATATCTATGATCTCAACATATCTGATCATGTCTTGGCATATCTGACACATATTGCAGTGTGGCAATTCTAGAGAAAATGATTCCAAAATTCTTTTTCTTAAAAAGTGATCTGTAAATTATATAAGGTTCTTGTTCCACAAAACCTGGATCTGTCCCTAGATTGTCCTGACCCAGTGAATCATAAAATCATAACATCTTAAAGATGGTATAGACTTTAAATACCATGTAGTCTAGTGGGGTTTTTTTCATATATTGTCTTTTAAGCTTCAAGATCCTTTCTTTTTTTTAAATTTTATTATTATTATATTTTAAGTTTTAGGGTACATGTGCACAACATGCAGGTTTGTTACATATGTATACATGTGCCATGTTGGTGTGCTGCACCCACTAACTCGTCATTTAGCATTAGGTATATCTCCTAATGCTATCCCTCCCCCCTCCCCCCACCCCACAACAGTCCCCGGTGTGTGATGTTCCTCTTCCTGTGTCCATGTGTTCTCATTGTTCAATTCCCACCTATCTGTGAGAACATGCGGTGTTTGGTTTTTTTGTCCTTGCGATAGTTTGCTGAGAATGATGGTTTCCAGCTTCATCCATGTCCCTACAAAGGACATGAACTCATCCTTTTTTATGGCTGCATAGTATTCCATGGTGTATATGTGCTACATTTTCTTAATCCAGTCTATCGTTGTTGGGCATTTGGGTTGGTTCCAAGTCTTTGCTATTGTGAATAAAGGCCTATGTTAGTTTCTATGGCACTTCCCAGGAAGTGCAATAGAAAGTCTTAGTAGTTGATATTATGAAAAAAGTAGAAAATAATAAACTCTGGAGTTATATGTATAAGATGTATACTTGTTTCTATTTAATAAGAGAAGAACATACGCAGAGAACAAGTACACCAAATAGTTCTAGAAAAAAAAAAAAGAATTGTACCAAAATAAAGAAAGGATTGTCTAGCATGGGTAATCAAGAATCATAAGAAAAGGAATCTAACAATATGTGTCCTAATGATAAATTAACCAAATGTCCTAAAGACAAAAATTAAATATGTATCTTCAAGCTCTCATAGTTAGGGGTTGAAACTTCTATACTACCAAACTAACTATAATAAAACTCTTGGCCGGGCATGGTGGCTCACGCCTGTAATCTTAGCACTTTGAGTGGCCAAGGTGGGTAGATCACTTGATCTCAGGAGTTCAAGACCAGCCTGGGCAACATGGCAAAAGCCCGTCTCTACAAAAAAATACAAAAATTAGCCAGGCATGGTGGTGTGTACCTGTAGTCCCAACTACTAGTGGGGCTGGGGCAGGGAGGATTGCTTGAGCCCAGGAGGCAGAGGTTGCAGTGAGCCAAGATTATGCCACTGCACTCCAGCCTGGGTGACAGAGACCCTGTCTCAACAAAAAATAATAATAAAAAAATCTAATACAATGTACATAGTTTTATATAATTTTACTCTTATTTGATTTTTTATAAGATAATGTAGCCACATTGTTCAAATTTCAATTATAAAATATTAAAATGTATAATTTTAAATTTTATGTTTTTTTTTTAAATCCCTCTTTTTCACTTGTCCCCCATCTGCTCAGTTATGAGTGTCTCAGAAGCCCCTCCCAATCTAGGTAACCACTGATCAGTGTGTCTTGTCTTCTTACAGAGTTTCTTTGTGCATAATAAAGAAAATAATGAATTATTAGTCCCTCTTTCTAAACAAATTTTATTCTCTTCCCAGGTTTTAAAAATTGAAACATAATTAATATACTATAAAATTCACTCTTTTAAAGTGTACAATTAAGTGGTTTTTATTATATTCATAAAGATGTACAGCCATCACCACTATCTAATTAAAGTACATTTTCATCACTCCAAAAACAAATGCCCCTTAGCTATCACCCCCCTGCCCCCAGTTCCCCCATCTCACTCCCTAAGCAATCATTAATCTACTCCTGTCTCTATAGATTTGTCTATTCTGGACATTTCATATAAATGGAATCATACAGTAGGTGGTCTTTGTGACTGGCTTCTTTCACTTAGCACAATGTTTTCAAGGTTCATCCATGTTGTATCATGTATCAGTGCTTCATTCCTTTCTATGCTTGACTATCCCCATTGTATAGACATATACCACATTTGATCTATTCATTAACTGATAGATATTTGTTGTTTCCAAGTTTTTGGCTATTATGAATAATACTGCTATGAACACACATGTACACATTTTTGTGTGAACAGCTATTTTCAATTGTCTTGGGATGCATCTAGGAGTGGGATTGCTGGGTCATACAGTAAATCTACATGTAATTATTTTGCAAAACTACCAGACTCTTTTCTAAAGTGGCTACATCATTCTACCTTCCCACCAGCAACGTATGTGTGTTCCAATTTCTCCACTTCCTCACCAACAGTTGTTATTGTCCATCTTTTTAAATTATTTCCCTTTTTAATACAAAAGGAAGGAAGCATACCATGCACACTGCTGTGAAACCTGCTCTTTCACATAATATCTTAGGGAGATTTTCCTATCTGGAAAACAGAAAGGACCTGTTTCTGGGAAGCAGCCTCAGCTGGTACAGAGGAAAAGGATGTGAGGGGAACCCTGAATGCATGTGTGCATGCACTCACACACACACACACATTAATACAATATAGTATATATAATATATATGTGTGTATAATATATATACTATATAACACACTATACTATATATACATACTATTTCATTTGTTCCAGTTTTCTGAATCACAAACACACAGAGGCCCCTGAAAGGCTCCAAGAACACCATCAACAAACTACTTATCTGCTGTAATTGCAGCATTTTGGGAGGCCAAGGCAGGCAGATCACTTGAGGTCAACAGTTCGGGACCAGCCTGGCCAAAATGATGAAACCTCATCTTTACTAAACATACAAAAATTAGCTGGGTATGGTGGCAGGTGCCTGTAGTCCCAGCTACTCAGGAGGCTGAGGCAGGAGAATCGCTTGAACCCAGGAGGTGAAGGTTGCAGTGAACAGAAATCGTGCAACTGCACTCTCCAGCCTGGGTGACAGAGCAAAACTCAGTCTCAAAAAAAAAAAAAAACAAAAAAAAAACTACTTACCTGGTTCATCCCTCACTTGACATGCAAGGAAACCAAGTCCAGTCCAGAGAGGCCATGTGACCTTCCTAGGTAGACTGGTTTGCCAAAGTTGTTGTAATAAAGTATTGTAAACTGGATGGCTTAAACAACAGACATTTATTATCTGGAGTTCTGAAGGCTAGACATCCAAAATCCAGGTGTCAGCAGGGTTGTGAGAGAAAATCTCTCTTCTGACCGCTGTGAGAGAAAATCTGTTGCAGGCCTCTCCCCTGGCTTCTGGAAGTTGGCAAGCAATCTTTGGAGTTCCTTGGCTTCCAGAAGCATCACTCTGATCCCTGCCATCAGGTTCAGATGGCTGTCTCCCTGTGTGGGTCTTTGTGTGCAAATTTCCCCTTTTTATTAAGACACCCATTGTATTGGAGTAGGATGCAGCCGAATGCCCTCATCTTAACTTGATTCCCTCTGTGAAGACCCTGTTTTTAAATATAGTCGCATTCTGAGGTGCTGGGGGCTGGGACTGCAGTATATGAATTTTGGAGAAACACAATTCAACCCGTAACACCAAAGTTATTGCCACTAGCAATGCTTTCTGGATTTCCCAGATATCCTTGAATTTCCTAAGTGTCTTGTATACCAAGGATCTAAGCTTATAAAACATTTTCATTAGTAACACCTCTAATTAAAGACAAATCCCTTAATTCCACAAGAAAACCACTGAGATTTGATGTCAGTTCAAAAAGCTAGTTATTAATCGATCGTAACCCATTTTGTGGGCATTATTGGAGGATAACTCTTCATGCACACTGTGGGCTGAGGGTCAGGAAATACGGGGCCGAGCCCTGACTCTGCCATTCATTCACTGTGGGATCATTTACCATCTGCATTGCCACTGCCTCTTCTTGTGGAGGAGTGATAAGATTTCGAAATTCCAGATGATCCTCTGATTCCTATTCTATTTGGTGATGCTGTGTTTTGTGCTATTCTCTTCTATGCCCACACACAAATATAGGCAACAGGGAGACAGATGATATATACAAGCAAGCATACTTATAACACTTATTCACAGCCTCCTAGATTCTTAGAAATAGAAGGCTTTCACTGACTGTCCTCATTTAACAAAGAAATGGAAGCCTAGGGGGCTTAAGTGACTAGTCCTAAGACACACACATCATTCCTTGCTTGAACAATTTCAAATAGGGCAGTGGTCCTTAAATTAGATCTGCAGACCCAGGGGTCTTCATGGATGAATTTTAGGGTCTATATATCTCCTGAGAGTTAGTACACAGAAATGGAAATGAATGTACATGTGTACATTTTAATTTTTTCTGTTGGAATGAGTCCCTAGCTTTCATCAAACTCTCAAAGTTCTGATAAATCCTCAGCTCTCAGCACAATGCCTGGTATATAAGGCATACCTAGGAAACATCAGCTGACTTACGTGTGTCAAGTTCTCAACCACAGAAAAGTTAATAACTACTGGAATAGGGTAAAATAGAATACAGTCATTCTCTGGAAAATAATCCTCACTAGTTCCCATCACCCGAATGCCCTATCTATACAGAGTCTTTCATCATTCTGCTGCTCCGAGTCCTGGATGAATTACAACATGCTGTGCTTGTCTATTAAACCAATAGAGAACGATTTTTAAAATCACTATTTCATCTCCTTCAGGAAATCATCCATCTTTCAAATTTCACTTTACTATCCTATTTAATTAATAAGGGTTTAAAGGTAGTTAATAAATTATAATTAATTTAGGAAATGACTGTTTTGTCCTTATTAAAGTAATTCAAATTTTAAATGCTTGTAATTTTCATTAGTTCAATCAAGTAAGACATCCCCATTCCAATTAAACCTAAGCTAACTTACTTTACTGTTAGTCCAGGGAAAATCTCTGATACATTGAGCACATGTGATAGAATGATTATTAAAACTGTGACTTTCATAACTTAATTAGTTATTTCTGTAAAGAAAAAAAAATGTGACTCTGAAAAAGGCAGGGAAATGCCTTGGGTCCAAGACAGGTGGTATCATAAGCAGAGAGCAGAAGCCCCATAGAGTAGGTGCTCAATACATATGTGATGAAGCAATGAATTAAAAAGAAGTAGCTGGCCGGGCACAGTGGCTCACACCTGTAATCCCAGCACTTTGGGAGGCTGAGGCAGGCAGATCACCTGAGGTCAGGAGTTTGAGAGTAGCTTGGCCAACATGGCAAAACCCCATTGCTACTAAAAATACAAAAAGTCAGTCAGGCATGGTGGTTCATGCCTGTAATCTCAGCTACTCGGGAGGCTAAGGCATGAGAATCACTTGAACCCAGGAGGCGGAGGTTGCAGTGAGCCAAGATTGTGCCACTGCACTCCAGCCTGGGCGACAGAGCGAGACTGTGTCTCAAGAGAAAAAAAAAAAAAGTAGCTGATGCTTCTAAGAGAACAGAAAAGGCCGGGGGTAGTGGCTCACGCCTATAATCCCAGCACTTTGGGAGGCCAAGGCGGGCAGATCACGAGATCAGGAGATCGAGACCATCCTGGCTAACACGGTGAAATCCCGTCTCTACTAAAAAAAAATACAAAAAATTAGCCGGGTGTGGTGGCGGGCGCCTGTATTCCCAGCTACTCGGGAGGCTGAGGCAGGAGAATGGCATGAACCCAGGAGGTGGAGCTTGCAGTGAGCCAAGATCATGCCACTGCACTCCAGCCTGAGTGACAGAGCGAGAATCCATCTCAGAAAAAAAAAAAAAAAAGAGAGAGAGAACAGAAACTCTCTTTGAGCAGAAAACTATCCACCTTAAGAACAGCTAATAGGACCCCAGGAGGGATATATAATGGTGAAATCCTTTGTCTAAAAGATCATGTGTTTTTGTGACCCATTGAGGAATGGTGCCATGCTGACAATTATCAATATGGATATCAAATACAACTATCTGTCTGTAGTTATTCAACATTTCCTTCTGTCAATTTGTTACTAAGGACATGCCAATATGGAAGAAGCCCAGAGGTCCAGGGACAGGGCCTCAAGACACAAGAAGTATGGTACCTACAAGAAGCAAGCCAGGCCATTTGTGCCATAGATACGTGAAATAATGAATTACGTTAAAAAAATCAAATCTTATTTGGAAATAATGTATATTGTTAAGTATTTACAGATAATGATTAACTTTGCCAATGGAGGTTAAAAGCTCTCTTCCTTACAGTGTGGGGTCTTACTCATGTTTATGTCCCCAATCCCAGCAAAGAGTAGCTGCTTAATAAATGATTGTGGATATAAATTAAGTTTAATCAAGAACATTATTAAGATAATCAAGGAAGATCGTACAAAGTTTTGCCATTTATCTTGTCTAGTTTGTTCAACTACCTTATATTACAGGGAAGGAGTGACTTGCATCCTACAAACTTCCTGGAAGAGTAATTATCAGTTAGACATCTAGGGACCATCCAAGACTTAAATGAACACAGGAATTTTGAGTGCTCCCTTGGTGATCATCGAGATAAAAAGGATCTTTCTATCTCATTACTCTGTACTCCTTTGAGCAACAATCCTCAATATTTTAGATAGTAAAGAACCTAAGATCCAGATGTTCAATGAGACATCAAATTTGTTCCATTTATCTTACCTGGAGCTGAGGTTTCTTTGTGTTAAGCGTTGTTTTTCTAGAAGCGGAGAATGATGTCTTGGGAGAAACTGTGGATGGTTTCAGAAGAGTACATATTTTGTTGTTACAGATTTTATTTTAAAATTATTCATATTATGATCCACTTATTAAATGAAATACTAGGCATTTCTTAAAATGGAGTTGTAGAAGGATATTTAATGAAAAAGGAAATACATATTTTAAGCTTTTTCCTGATTTTTATGGTACATTGAAATTATTTTATGTAATTAATAAAAATAAATATGTGACAGATAACAGGCCCACTATCGGTAGATTCCAACTCAGAAATCAATTTCAATATTTGTGTAGCATCATTTCGCAGAAATGTTCTTACTTTCTAAATTTCTCCCAGGTACATTAACAGTTCCTCTTGGTGGAAGACCAGTGTGGAAATTTTTCAGGGTGGAAGAATCTGTCATTACCCAGGAATGTACAGATATTTTCTCATAATTCATCTGAGTAATTACCAGACAATGGCCCTGAAAAAAAGACTGAATAACTGACTACCAAAGAAACCTGGATTTCTTTAATGCATCATCTTCTATATTGACATATAAAGATTATTTAATTCAAAATTCCAAAGAGGAGTTGAAATTACTACTGATTAGTTATACTATTGAATCATCGAATATGTCAATGGGTAATCTATGATCAGGTTCAACTAGCTCCTCGTTCTAGAGATGATCATAAATATGAAGGCATTATAGAAGATATGTAATCTTTGGTTGTAGCTCTCTACCAGAATTTTAACTGAAAAAGTTAATGCTTCTATCACGTACTTAGAGATGTGATGAATACAAGGAAATCTGAGTTTACATTATCAGAGATAATGGTTGCTCCAGCCCTGAAAGAAAATGGGGGTTTCAAGATGCATTGAAAAAATGTCTATTTATTAATACAAAACACTCATTGAGACTATTACGCACTAGGCCTAAGATAACATGAGCAATGCAGAGACAGTCCCTCACTGTGAAGTGTATGTATTTATCCACTCACAAGTACTTCTTGAGCATCTTCTATGTGCCAACATTGTAGATTTGGGGTGGAGAGGGTCATAGCCCATAGTGCTAGTCTTGAAAAGGAACAATATATTCTATTTGTGCTCTATCTGGAGATATTGAGGAAACACACTACTTAAAAAGCTAAGGGAGACCATTACATGATATCATTTAAGCAGATGTGCAGTGGTATAGGCAGGATAATTTGAGGTAGGATTGTGAAATAGATGACATTTGATTGCAGTGCTCCGCTTCTGTTTTTATATGTATATTTCCTTTCTCTGAGTGTCTCTGAGGCTCCTCAGCCCCTTCTTGAGGTCTCCCCCTTAATATTCATCATCTATGTCCTCACAGTGAATTCAAGGCCAAATAGCTAATTTGATAAACTAATCTCTAGTAAATTGCCATGGAAAATAATTTAGGGTTAGTCTCTTAAATAAAAGATATGAATTTTAACTTCAGCCTTGTAGAGACACCTGGAATACAACCATCACGCCTCATATTCTAATTATGCTGTTAATTTATGTGCAAACATCAGTGCAAGGTACTGTGTGTTAAGCACTAAGGTGATATGTAAAGGAATAAGATGCTAGCTCTATCTATCGGGGTCTCATGAGTTAGTAATGGGGAGAGATCAATATAGAGACAACTTTGAACAAAGCAGTTAATAGCATGGGCAGAATAGGCACAGTGCCAAGAGAGGGCTGAGCGTTCACCTGTGCCAGCTGTTGTGCACGCCTGAGATTCTGATGCTTGATGTTAATGGGTGTTTGTAGCTAAACCTGTTGTCACATGTCTCTAATGAAACCAAGCCCTAGGCAGGGAAGTGGAGAAGTGAGGGGTGACCCCAGTATAACAGAGGAGCAGGGCAATTAGTGAGCTCTCCAAGGGAAAGATAACCTCTAGAAAGAGAAGGCAGGGCTCTGAGGTCCAGCCATTCCCATCCACATGAAGAATCTCTCTTCTTTCATTAGCTTGGAGGGTCCAGGTCCAATTTTTCCAAAGAGTTGGCTTTTCTTAAATTCATACATAGCTTTTCAGAGATAGAAGGGGGCGCTGATGAAAGGTTACCGTCCCAGCCTACCAGGTCCAAAGACTTTTGAAGGAGTTTTGTCTTTGTGGTTTAACCCAGCAATGATGAATACTGGTAATTCCAGGTCAAGTTGAGGGAAAGATAGTGCCTTGGCAGGGCAACAAGAATACAACTGTGGGCAGCCAGTGCCTTAATTACCTCTCAAGTTACACTCAGCTTTGGAGGCTTATGCCAGGAAGATAGGTCATGAAACTTATCTATAGGTCCCAAGTGCATCCTCAGGTCTCCTGGATCCTTCCCTTCTTGTATTTTCATTCCTGTGACATAGATCAGATTTTTCATTCTCTCTAGATTACAACAACAATATTCCTTGTTTCCAATAAATCTGATGGCAATGCATCCTCTTTTTTGGGGGTGGGGATGGAGTCTCGCTCTATCACCCAGGCTGGCGTGCAGTGGCACAATCTCAGCTCACTGCAACCTCCGCCTCCTGGGTTCAAGAAATTCTCCTGCCTCAGCCTCCCGAGTAGCTGGGATTACAGGTGTGCGCCACCATGCCCAGCTAATTTTTGTGTTTTTAGTAGAAATGGGGTTTCACCATGTTGGCCAGGCTGGTCTCGATCTCCTGATCTCATGATCTACCTGCCTCGGCCTCCCAAGGCAATGCATCCTCTCTTAGCAGTCACCAGAATAATCCTTAAACACAATTACACTGTGTTAATTATATAGATAAGGGTAGTTTTCTTCTAATGTCTTTTGGAGCCTGAGCCTAAAGTATTGAAAGCTTTCACCTACCTCATCTCATCTAAGTTGATTTCTTCATCCCTCTATGTTACACACACTCTCCTCTCCAACCCAGAAACACAATTTAGGGTTATCTGCTGAAGCATGTTGTTACACTATGTGTGCCATTTACTTCTCTGGATGCTTTATCCAGAGAAGTTACCCCAAAGCTGGCTTTACACCTATTATTCTAGGAAACCTCTAATCATTGACTCTAACTTAACGTTTCACATCTGGAGTCAATGCTTCTAGTATTAATATTAATTTGCTTGTGAACCTGCTTGTTTTGATTTCTTTATTCCAAATGTGTTATTTTGTTGTTTCAGGTCACATTCTAACTTCCTAAGGAGATTTCAAAGCCTTGAAGTCGGAAACCATGTCCTCCAGTTGTGTTTTGTTTGTTTTTGTACTCTCTGCGTCCCATCTCTCCAGTCTCCAAGACAGTTTATTTTGAGCTATGTATTTCTATCAATTAGCGGATCATGAAATCAGTTTAGTAAGTCTCCTACTAACATCTCTAAATGAAATAGAATTGAACCTAAGAGAACTGAAAACATGAGAGTGACAGATGCATGGTAAGGGCAAGTATCTTTCTGAAACTCTGACACAGGCACGTGCATCAGGCTATGATATAAAATATATTTCATACTATGAGTTGTGGTCAAAAAAGCTTGAGAAACATGGGTAAGGATGAAACATCTGCCTGAAGCAAGAGAGTTACCTTGTGCAAATTTATTTGGGTCCCCCTAGCATTTGCTCCCAGATTCCTGGCTTTAGTTTGGCTTTTGGTGTCATCAGGTTGGCTCCAAGCATTACCCAGGTGACCTCTCAAGTTGGATCCTGCTTGCCCCTTGGATTGCAGGCTGACCTCAGCATGTTGCTGTTCACACTGACCCTATATATCTTGGTCTCGAAACTTTCTGTCCCATATTTTTTTTTTTTTCTATTTTGAGACGGAGTCTCACTCTGTCACCCAGGCTGGAGTGAAGTGGTGCGATCTCGACTCACTGCAACCTCCGCCTCCCAGGTTCAAGCGATTATCCTGCCTCAGCCTCCCGAGTAGCTGGGACTACAGGTGTGCGCCACCATGCCCGACTAATTTGTGTATTTTTAGTAGGGACAGGGTTTTTCCATGCTGGCCAGGCTGGTCTCAAACTCCTGACCTGAGGTGATCAGCCTACCTCGGCCTCCTAAAGTGCCAGGATTACAGGCATAAGCCACTGCACCCGGCCTCTGCCCCACATTATACCAGATGCAACCTTGCTCCAAGCAAAAGCCCAGACATGATGATGAGAATACTCCTGATATACATAAATGCAGACACCTGGCTCTTTTTGGAAACAGAGTCCAATATTCTCTTTCTATGTTAAAGTATTGGGTGCCTAGTACCTGATTTTATTATATAACGGGAAAAATAAACTCCAGGAAATTAACATTTCTTGGAGCTTCCTAAGAGTTAAAACTCTAATTCATGGAGGAGCACTTAAACCCATGATCTTAAATTAGCAACTTAGTTGAATTTTGAAAATACAGTGGCAAAAATTCAGCATTCTTGAAGAAATAAGTCCTGTGAGAAAATATTCTAATTACTAGTTACATCTAAGATGATAAATTTTTTTTAACTTTCCTAATGCAAATGATTGGCTTTAAAAATGGCCTAGAAGGGACTTTCCTCTACAATAATTTTGCTTAAAATATAGAAATTGGGTAGTGATTTGGAGGAAATCTGTAGTTTTTCTTGTTGCCATGGTAACAATCTACATTTCCATATATTTGTACAGTCATATTCATGCATAGTTTGCCCTGGAGCCGTAGATGACTATGTTGGTGCCATGGAGTGCTCTCACAACATTTGAAAAATGATAATCATGTCCTTATTAGACAATGTAGAGGAAACAACATATAAATGAGGTTTCTTTTGCAGAAGCAGCTATAACTTAATGAAAAACCTGCCAGTGATTCATTTTATTAGACATTAATATAATGTACTAAGTACACACAAGCTAGAATAGAAGATCCTTGAAAAAAATTGAGGGATATCCAGTCTCCCCAGCATAATTATAAGAATTATAAGAAGGTCCTTTGATGAAAAATACTAGCACCATCAAGATTACACTGTTGCTTGACTTCTAGAGACAGACAATAGTAAGGAGTGGGTGATTTCATGAGAGTATGGGTAAGTCAGGACTGAATTATTAACACTAAAACTCTGGTGAAGGTTGGAAGCTGGTCTCTGAATGTTTCCTGGTCCATAAGCCACAGCTTTGCCCTGGGTCGGGTCTGTATTCCAGGAGAGCAGGCACTGTCTATCATGTGGGACATGACTAGTGTTCAATAAGTATTTGTAACACTTGGCTTCATCTTATATTCCTATATTTATTTTTCTTTCATTTGCATTTTCTCATTTATATTATATTTTCTTCTATAGATTTCCTTTATGGAACAGGGAGGGTTATAAATTAAATGTTGTTGAGAAAAGGAAGAAAATAAAATGGGAGGGCCATAAAGAACTTACAAACAAAGGCGCAATGTATGGGGTTTGAAGGATGGAGAAATCACCTATCGATGGAGGAGCCAGGAGAGGTTTCATGGAAGAGGTGATTTTTGACATGATTATAATCAGTAGGTAGTAGTGTAACTGGTAGAGAGGATCAAGACGGCCAGGTCTTCCAATTCATCAAAACAAATTTTTACTCAAATATTCATTGATTCTAAAAAAGAATCTGAAAGTACAAAATACAACAATATAACCTGTAGTATCGGTGTAAGGAACAGTGAACCAGAAAGTCTATCTTTTCTCTGGGCCAAGAGGAAAATAATGGGAGATTCCTATTGAGAGAGGAAAACAAATTTATCAGGATTTAGAATCATTCTCCAGGCTCTTTTTAAAATTTTAAAACATTTTTTGAATGTTTGTCAGTACAGAGTAGGTGTATATATTTAACATGAGATATTAGACATTAATATAATGTACTAAGTACACACAAGCTAGAATAGAAGATCCTTGAAAAAAATTGAGGGATATCCAGTCTCCCCAGCATAATTATAAGAATTATAAGAAGGTCCTTTGATGAAAAATACTAGCATGCTGAGATATTTTGACACAGGCATGCAATGCATAATAATCACATCAGGGTAATGGGGTATCCATTATCTCAAGCATTTGTCCTTTGTGTTACAAACAATCCAATAATGCTCCTTTAATTATTTTTAAATGTACAATTAAGTTATTTTTGACTATAGTCACCCTCTTGTGCTAGCAAATACTAGATCTTATTCATTCTTTGTAACTGCTTTTTGTACACATTAACTGTCCCCACTTAACCTCCATGTTTCCAAGCTTCTGGTAACCACGCTTCTATTCTCTATCTTCATACGTTCAATTGTTTGGATTTTTAGACCCCACAAATAAGTAAGAACAAGTGAAGTTTGTACTTCTGTGTCTGACTTACTTCACTTAACATAATGACCTCCAGCTCCATCCACGTTGTTGCAAATGACTGGATCTCATTCTTTTTTTATGGCTGAATAGTACTCCATTGTGTATATGTACCACATTTTCTTTATCTATTCATCTGTTGGTGGAAACTTAGGTTGCTTCCACATCTTAGCTATTGTGAATAGTGCTGCAGTAAACATGGGAGTGCAGATATCTCTTCAATATACAGATTTCCTTTCTTTGGGGTCCTAGCAGTGGGATTGCTGGATCATATGGTAGCTCTATTTTTAGTTTTCTGAGGAAGCTCCAAACTGTTCTCCATAGTGGTTGTGCTAATTTACTTTTCCAGTAACAGTGTACAAGGATTCCCATTTCTCCACATCCTTGTCAGCATTTGTTATTGTCCAGGCTATCATTTTAGTTCTTTAAAAGTGGCTGTAATTTCTCTTGTTCATTTCATGATCAAAGTCAAAATGCATTACTTCCTAATCTATCAATCCCTACTCTTAGTCCAACAGAACCCACTAATCATTCCCTTCCATCTCACATGCACCTCCACCTGCCTGCTCTAGCCTCACCTGAGAGTAATGAACATCACCAGGGCATCCTCCAAGACCGCGGGAGACTAAGGCTGTATTATGGGACAGTCTCCTGGGCTTCCTAGCACAATCTGGCCCTCCAAGATTCTCCTTCACCTTAGGAATATCTAGCACATGATCACCCCCACTATGACCCTGCTGGACTCAAGAGGGTGAAGCTTCAAGGACACCCAGATCCTTTTACATCTGAACCAAATGGACTGAAGCTTTGAAAGAAGCTGGAGTTTCCTCACAGCCTGTCTAGCCTCCTTGGTGAATTCTGGTGTCCGGAGGACCTTTCATTTGCTCTAATGGCTGCCATCCAGTAACAACATCTTTCTCAACAGAGAGGCACCACTCAGTTCTTACCCATAAGGGTACAGCCTAACCCAGCCCATCAAGACAGGGACACCACACAAGCCTAAATATTCTGTTTGCCCTGAGAGGGCTGGAGGCGGTTATCACCACTCCCATCTCTGTGGCTGAATGCTTGACTGATGCTATATTTCCCAGGATCTTCTCTGGTCTCCCACAAGCACTAGAGCCCTGCCTAAAATAGTTTCAGTTCACTGGAGCCCTAATTCCCACATCCAGAACATGATAGCCCTGTTTCTCAAGGCTGTATCTTGCTTCTAGAATGCCTTCCAGATATACCATCTACACACCCTTCTGAATCCAAAAAGTCCTTGCTTCCCAGTCTTGCCCTACCCTCTGAGTGAGAGAACTTGAATCCTGATGCCAAAATTTTCCAAATTTCTCTAGTCAAAAAAACTCATCAGGAGCACTCATTAAAAACACAGAATCCTAAGCTCTCTCCTAAAGATCCTGCTGTGAGAGACATGGGGCAGGGCCTGGCCATGTATTTTTAGCAAATGTCCAAGATGATCGCTAGGACTTTTTGATATTTAGAGAAACACTAGATTAAAGTGTGCTATACTTTCTTAGACCTGGTGATTTGGGTTTCTAGCCCTAGAAGGGCTCAACCCTTTTGTCCCAACTCATTTCCTGTTGCTCCAACCTCAACCACTTCAATCCTGCCCTTCTTTCTTCCATTTCCCAGCATGTCTTATAGCCAACATCACACCCTCACCATGATACTCCTTATACACAGAAATACTTCCCTAAGATTCTGTTACTAACCTTGCAGGGAACTAGCCTCACCTTCCCACCCCTTGGATCCATCCTCTTGGACAGTATGGCTGGCCCATATCAGAATGGAGTTTTCCACACTCCGTGGACATGGTGATTTTAATCTCCGGGCCTTTCTGAGAGGGCACCAGCTTTTTATATTCATTAGCTTCTTTTGGCCTTTGCTGGTAACTTCCTTTTCGCTGGATGGCCTATGATCAGCCTATTTATGGTAATTCTAACACTTCAAAACAATATAGAAATACAGTCTCTACCATAGTGTTATGCATATACCTATATCCTCTAATAATTTCTCCTGGGGGTGTAATGTTTACAAGATTTATCTCTTCCATTTAATCACAGACTTAGTAATTATTAAAACCACTTATTTAGCACCTTTATTTATGCAAGCCATTTTATAAACATATATAATACAGTAAATATTTTAAATTTTCATTGTATTTCTTTTCTCCTTGAGAATAGAGTCCAACCCCTCAACTTGTTTCTTATCCTTCCTTATTTCCCACAGAACTAAAATGCAAAGACACAAAGTTGGCAATCAATAACTGATTACAACATTAGTTAATAAAATAAATGAGGCATGTAAGGTATACAACTGAGTGATAGTGAGAACACATAATTAACCTCAAAGACCAGAATGCTTGGAAATCACTTATTAGATGAATGTAACATATCAGGCATGAAATGTCAAAAAGAGAAGAAAGGTCTGAATTTTTGGACCCCTAGGTCATCCTAGACATTAAAGAGGGCCACATCACCCTGGCAATGAAATAGGACAAAATAAAAGTTTGGCCATCAATACTGCCTCTGGGAAATCTCAGGCAAAGGGAAGAAAACGAGAAATAAAAATGAAATCCTAAGCCCACCAAGCAACAGAACAGACCTCCTCTTTGCCAAGGGACCCCAGAGAAACCTCAAAAACTGAGTTCCCAGCCATGATGGGATGGGAGGTTGGAGAAACCTCATTATAACCCCTCCCTCACTTTTTCCTAAGGGTTAAACAGAAACCAGCCCTTTGGAAAGACTCACTCCGCCCCTAGTATCAACCACCTGATGCTACCTCTCCCTTCTGTGGTTTCTACAAAATAACTGGCCAGCATTCCTTCCTGATAAGAGACCATGGAGGATGGGCAGTTAAGAGTTTTCATGTCCTCTGCTTCAACTTTTGTCTTCAGAGGGCTGAAAACTCCTCCCTGGGATCATGCTAACTCCACTATTTTTTGAACATGGTACCCATGAAGGGGCATGAAGTTTCATGTGCATATTTCTCCTTTCATAAATATTCATGACTCCTTCTATAGTTTATTGAATATGTATGTTTGGCCACCACTTTCAGCATAAATTCCTGTTCCCTTTGCTCCTCCCTCAAAGAGTCTGTTTCTAGCTTGTCAGAATGGCCACCCTGTAAGATGCAACCTTATATGAGAAATAAAGCTCCCCTTTCCAAACGAAATAGAGTTACATATTAATCTTAATCTACTTGACAAGTGGAAAATAAAATAGAACAAATAAAAACACAACTCAACTCAACTTAACTCTTCTGCCTGAAAATACTGAATGTTCAGGTTGACAGAAATCTAAAAAATGGTGTTTTCCATGTTTATGCTGGTGTAGATCCTATGGAGATGTGATTAGCTGATTTAGGGTTTGTAAAGCTAAGAAATACAGGGAGAATGTCGTTCTGTTTCTGAGAATTCTGATCCTAGATACTCTTCTTAGAAATCATGATAGCTTTCTCTGAAAATGCTTTACTTTGAATCAGTTGCATTCAGGAAAATAGATAATTCTAACAGAAAAAGGGTAGGGTGGCTGTGAATTCATGAGGGAATGGTCACTGACTAAGCATCTGGTACCTCCCAAGCTCCATGCTCAGTGCATTGTGCATACTCTCTCTGCTGAGGTCCAACAGCACCTGGCATATGAGAAAACTGAAGCTCTGGGAAGTGATATACTTTGTCCCAGGTCACTGAGTGACAGAGCCAGGACACTGACCTAGGTCAGTCTGACTCCCGAGACAAAGTTATTTTCCCAACATCCAGTTACCAACCCAACTCAATCAAAGGCTGTTGAGCACTTGTGCCCGACACTGTTCTGGAACTGGGATGGCAGTGATCACAGACAAAATCCCTGCCTTTGAGGAGTCTACATTCTAGGGGTTCCCAGATTATCATTTGGGATATTTAACATATTTAAGATCATTTAAGATATCTTTGAGATATCTGGAGAGACACACCAAGAAAGGAATGATGAAGCTATCACAATCCTAAATCAACAAGAAACCACATCCAGAGATGTTTTTTTACACTTATTTTTCTAAGGTTCACTAAAACCAAGGCAATTTTTTTCTTTATTTTAAAATGAATGAAAGGCAGAGAAGACATGCATGCATGGAGTGACATTAGAAATGGCCCTATTAATGTCTCATAAATGTTAACTTTGTGATTCATCTGCTACATTGCATTAAATACCCATAGATACCAGGATCCACTTTGATATTTGTTTCTTGTGTCATATTTAATAAAAGAAGTCATGTTCTCTATTCCACATAGACACTCCATGCAGCTGCAATTGCAGTTCTTATTCTGGTCTTCTCTTGACCTTAAAACTTCTAAAGCCTTTGGAGAAGAGTTTAGAGTGGCCCAAACTATAAAGAAAATTGAATTTAGCAAGCGATTCCCAAGACTCTCCAAAGTTCATTTATATAATTGCCAATGCAGAATCATTTTTAAATCTTGAACAGAAACCTCTTTTTGCCTTCACATTTTTTTCCTAAGTATAGAATAAAAATCAATTAGGAATAATTGTCAGATTTGGTATGATACTGATCTAAAGATTCAAATAAGCATCAACCCTGAAACAGCTTTGGGAAAACCTACTTTAACCCTGTAGTACCAGGAGACCTTGCATTGGAATGAGAAAATCAGCAATTTTGAGTGCCCCCTTATGTTGTCAACATTTTGACCAAGGCGAGTGTCATTGAAAACACTACCAAACTGGAGGTGCCTTTGTTCGTATGTAGTTATGTTTGTTGCTTTTAAAAATCTAGACACATTCTTGCCATGCAAAGGAATAATTCAGACATTTAAATGTTGAGACTCTTGCCCGCAGTACTAAAGTATAAATAAAGAGAACTTCTCTGCTCTGCTCTCCCCACCTACCTCTGCTAGTCAGATTCTTCCAACACCCCATCCTCTCTTCAGAAATACGTATGAGCACACACAGAGCAGAGACCAGATTTATGACTATAAATGGAAGTTGCTGACCTGGATTTGGGTTTTGTGAGGATAAAAGAGAGAGATTACATTAGGCACAAGGAATAGAAGGCAGTGAAAAAGGGAGAGAGAAGCGAAGAGCTTTCATATATTAAAAAGGAGCAGAAGAGAGTGATGGAAACTGGACCAATAGGAGGGAAAGAAGAAACTAACAGTGAAAGGAAATATTATTGAGGTAACTATGACCAGAAAATTGTTATCGATTATTGTCAACCTTCCTTTTTTCCCAAAGCATTTGGTGTTACTTCCTTATACGAGTACTCCAAGAACTTACATTCTGGCATTTAAAATTTTCTTTAAAAAAAAATTCATATACCTAATTACTTCTTTCCATTGAGTTGTTAAAATTTGATCTTTATGCTTGAAATAGTTTCTCACAAGAAATTGGAAAAATAGTACAGAGAATTACCATGTACCCTTCACTTCCCCCAACAGTATTATTACATATCCCCAGAGCACATTGTCAAAACCAGGAAATTGATGTTGTTCAGTATTATTACCTCAGATACAGTCCTTATTCATATTCCAGTGCTACTTACACTTTTTCTTCTTTTTTTTTTTCTTGGTCTATAGTTTTCTGAAGTTTTATCACACATACAGATTCGAATAACCAACACCACAGTCAGGGTACAGAACTGTTCTGACACTACAAAAAAAACCCCAGTTTTCTTCCTTGAGAATCACACCCGTCTCCCAGTGCTAGTCCTAGGCAACCTCTGATCTGTTTTCCATACTATTATTTTGTCACTTGGGGATAGTTATATAATCAATCATGTGGTATACAACCCTTTGAGAATGGCTGCTGCTGCTTCTTTTTTTCTAGAGAGAGACAGGGTCTTGCTACATTGCCCCAGCTGGACTAACTCCTGGGCTTATGCAATCCTCCTGAGTAGCTGGGACTACAGGCATGTGCCACTGCACCCGGCTGTGACTGTCTTTTTAAGCTTGCCTTTAAGATCCATCCTTCACATTGATTTTTAAAGTTCCAATTAAGCAAAATTTAAAATAAGGCCAACACCTTATTATCTAAACATCTGTTTTCCATGTGCACTATTCAAGAAAAAAAAGTGATCAGAATAGTTTTTTTGAAATTAAAAATAAAGAGAGAATGGTGACATGCAATTTGGAATGAATCGCAGAGTTAATAATTTAACCTTTTTGGAGGTGATTAAGAAGAAACAACTTTGGCAAGTTGAAGCATCATATTCTGACTTCCCTACAAACTATGACATTAGGATCCTTGGGACCATAAGCATTTTAGTCCATGGCTCAAAATGGCTATTGCTATTTTAGGAGAGCAGACTAAAGTTTTCGAGATAAAATTTGCACTAAGAATCAGTTTCACAGAACCCAGAACTTGATCAAATGCTGATTCACAATATTTCTCTGTCTGTAACTGGCACTATCTATGAAAAGTAGCAGATTTTCATAACCATTTCCATCACTAATAAAGTGGCACATTTGCAAAGTTTCTATTAAGATATATTTATTCTCTCAGAATTTTAAAGCCTTGGATTTTAAGAATTTAATGTAAAACCCACATGAAGCTAAATGTTAACAAAACAGTCAATTCTTCCTAACAGAAGAAGCATTTGTGGCTGTATAAGTTTGAAGAATAAAAAGTAATTCAGATAAATGGACTTTCTAAAGGACTCTTTTCGGCATAAAAACAGTTTCAGAAAGATGGTATAAAGTTATGTCCAGAAACTATAGAGTTGGTATTTCAATAAATGTTAATAGGAAAGTTCTGCTAAGCCACTGCAGGAACATGTATCCTAATGGGTGTGCCCAGCTGGCAGCTTTCCGGTTGTACAGTCTCATATGACTCACTCTGTTGGGGCCTTTGGCCAGGACTACCTGCTCCAAATGCACACAAATACACAGCTTCTTACTCGGTCTCCCCTGGAACACCTCACCTCACCTTTCAGACTTCCTATTACAGCTGTGGCAATGCTGCCTTAGGTGGACTCCTGCCTGGAAAGAAACAGGTTTTATGGTGGTGCAATGCCCCAGGTGGCATGCTTGCTGATCTTCAAGCTGTACTAGCAGAGACCAGCAGTCTCTATCCGGACAGACAGACCACTTCCCAGCTCCACTTTAAAAATCACAGCCTTTCTGCTTTTGTTCAAAAGTCAAAAAATGACAGATGTTGGCAGGGCTGTGGAGAAAAGGGAATGCTTATACTCAATGTGAATATATTGGTGGAATGTAAATTAGTTTAGCCACTGTGGAAAGGAGTTTAGAGATTTCTCAAAGAAATAAGAGTTGAATGACCATTCAACCCAGCAATCCCACTACCAAGTACATACCCAAAGGAAAGTAAATCATTCTACCAAAAAGACATGCACCTGTATATTCATCGCAGCGCTTTTCACAATAGCTAGGCCAGGCACAGTGGCTCACACCTGTAATTCCAGTGTTTTTAGAGGTCAAGGCAGAAGGATCCCTTGAGGCCACGAGTTCAAGAACAGTCTGGGAAATATAGTGAAACCCTTTCTTTACAAAAAATAACTTAAATAAAATTAACTGGGCATGGTGGCATGTGCATGTAGTCCCAGCTACTTAAGAAGCTGAGGCAGGAGTATTGCTTGTGCCCAGGAGCTTGAGGTTGCAGCAAGCTATGATTGCACCACTGAACTCCAGCCTGGGTAACAGAGCAAGACCCAGTCAGTCACTCTTTTTAGATCATATTCTTTTTGAAAAACAAAAAAAACAACAAATACAGAGACAATAACAAAGACATGGAATCAACCTTAATGCCCATCATTGGTGGATTTAATAAAGGAAATGTGGCACATACACACCATGGAAAATTATGCAGCCATAAAAAAGAATGCAATTTTGTAATTTGCACCAACATAGATGCAACTGGAGGCCATTATCCTAAATGAACTGACACAGAAATGGAAAACCAAATACCATGTGTTCTCACATATAAGTGGGAGCTAAACATTGTGTATATATGAACATAAAGATGGGAACAATAGATTCTGGGGACGACAAGAGTGGGGAGGGAGGAAGGTTGGTGAGGCCAGGTTGGATGCAGAAAGCTAGACTCCTCCCATGAACTTTTCACAGCATTTCACAGACACACAGTGGGGGCCGATGGCTCCAATGGAGCCAGTGTCAGCCCTAAGGAACTTTGAGGAGGTTATGTAAACATATAGATTTTTTGGTACAAATTTTTATTGCAATTCTCTTGATTTTTAAAATTGTATACTTTATATCCAAGAAAATAAAAAATAATTTAAACAGCAACTCCAGTTTTCCTCCTAAATGTCATCTTTCAAATACAAATCTTGTATGTTTTTATACAGTATAAATATTTTCAAATAAAGGGTGGTTGGCCATGTATCTTTTCCACCTTCAGTAATAGGTGGAAGGTCTAGGAATGTAATTTTTAAAATTAAAGACTGAAGTTTATTTGGTATTTCAGAGCACCACCTGGTGGATTAATTAACAATAACAGTCCAAAACAAAAATGAATCTTAAAACTGGCTCTGAAATAAGAAGTATGGGACCCTTATGAGGCTCACTTCTTCTATTCTTTTCCCTCTCCTTTAGTTCTCTTTTTCCCCTTCTCTCTCTCTTTCTCTCACTCTTTTCATTTCCTTCCTAGTCATTTCCTCCCTCCTATTTTGTTTATACCTTAGAGCTTGTCCACATCATCTACTGGTATTGATGGGTCCTCAGAGTGGGTAAGGAGCTCACTTACTTATGCCTGGTTTAATAAGATCTACAAGGTCTCTAAATTTCAAGTAGAAAGGCAACTATAGAGTTACAAAATTTAGTTGTCTTTCAGAGACTGAATCTTTCTACCTAGGGATGGGCCTGTATTTCCCCAAGGTAGAGTTTTCGTTTGTTTGTATGTCTGTTGTACACACAAACATTCATTCCAATAGAACCCCTCTTTCCTATTTTATTGGTAAATAATGCCTAAAGTTGACTAATTTTCAGTGTTTTTGCTTGTTATTCTGAGTAAGCTGCCCAATAGCTTTTGAAAGAGAGGCAAGCTGGTTTACTGTAACCTTCTTAAAAGTATCTGATCTCACATGACCCACAGGTAATCTGAATGAATGGAACGGGAAAGATACAAGACACTAGGGAGGGGGGAGACTGAGGACCTGGAGACCTCAAGGCTTGTCTATGGGGGTGCACATTATTCTGATCCAGCTGCTGCTGTTAGTTTTTTAAAGAGAAGGCAAAAAGCTTGATTTTTATTTTTATGAAGATCCTTAAGTGTTTAAATGTTAGCAAATTTTCAAAACATACCTGCAGGCCAGAAATGGCGCATGGGCCAACCTCTGATTTAAAGCAGTGGGAAACATCAAAAAAGCAATATACCATGATCAAGTGGGCTTCATCCCAGGGATGCAGGGATGGTTTGACATATGCAAGTCAATAAATGTGGTACATCACATAATGCAGAATTAAAAACAAAAACCATATTATCATCTCAATAGATACAGAAAAAACAATAAAATCCAGTAGGCTTTATGAGAAAAACCCTCAACAAACTAGGCATAGAAGGGACTTAACTCAGAATAATAAAAGCTATATATGACAAACCCACAGCCAACATCATACCGAATGGGGAAAAGTTGAAAGCATTCCACACTGAGAACTGAACAAGATAAGATGCCCATTTTCACCACTTCTATTTAACACAGTACCAGAAGTCCTAGCCAGAGCAATCAGGCAAGATAAAGAAATAAAGAATATCCAAATTGGAAAAGAGGGAGTCCAACTATCACTGTTTGCCAATGATATACCTACAAACCCCTAAAGACTGCTCAAAAAGACTCTCAGATTTGATCAACGAATTTGGTAAAGACTCAGGTTACAAAATCAGTGTACACAAATCAGTAGCACTGCTATATACTAACAATGACCAAGCTGAGAATCAAATCAAGAACTCAAAATTAGCCAGTCATGCTGGTGCATGCCTGTAATCCCACTTATTTGGGAGGCTGAGGCAGGAGAATAGCTTGAACCCAGGAGGCAGAGGTTCAGTGAGCTGAGATTGCACCACTGCACTCCAGCCTAGGTGACAGAGTGAGACTCCATCTCAAAAACAAAACAAAACAAAACAAAAAAACCAATAAACTCAATCCCTTTTACAACAGCTGCAAGAAAAGCAAAATACCTAGGAATATACTTAGTCAATGAGGTAAACAATCTCTACAAGGGGAACTACAAAACACTGCTGAAAGAAATCACAGATGACACAAACAAATGGAAAAATATCCCATGCTCATGGATTGGAAGAATCAATATTGTGAAAATCACCATACTGCCCAAAGCAATCTACAGATTTGATGCAATTCCCATCAAATTACCAACATTATTTTTTCACAGAATTAGAAAAGACAATCCTAAAATTGATATGGAACCAAACAAGAGCCCGCATAGCCAAAGAAATCCTAAACAAAAAGAACAAATTGGGAGGCATCACATTACCAGACTTCAAATTATACTCCAAGGCTATAGTTACCAAAACAACATAATAGTGGTATAAAAATAGGCACATAGGCCAATGGAACAGAAGAGAGAACACAGAAATGAAGCCAAATACTTACAGCCAACTGATCTTTGACAAAGCATACACAAACATAAACTGGGGAAAGAACACCCTATTCAACAAATGGGGCTGGGGTAATTGGCAAGCCACGTGTAGAAGAATGAAACTGGATCCCCATTTCTCACCGTAAATAAAAATCAACTCAGGATGGATGAAAGACTTAATCTAAACCTGAAACCATAAAAATTCTAGAAGATAACATTGGAAAAACTCTTTGGGGCATTGGTCTAGGCAAAGAATTCATGGCTAAAACCCCAAAAGCAAATGCAACAAAAACAAAAACTAAATAAATGGGATCTAATTAAACCAAAAAGCTTCTGCACAGTAAGTGAAATAATTATCAAAGTAAACAGATAACCCACAGAATGGGAGAAAATATTGCAAGCTATGCATCTGACAAAGGACTTGTATCCATAACCTACAAGGAACTCAAAGAAATCAGCAAGAAAAAAATAATCTATCAAAAAGTAGGCAGATGATATGAGTAGACATTTCTCAAAAGAAAAGGGGATATACAAATGGCCAAGAAACATATGAAAAAGCGCTTAACATCACTAATCATCAGGGAATACAAATTAAAGCCACAATGAGATACCACCTTAATCCTGCAAGAATGGCCATTATTAAAAAGTCAAAAAACAATAGATGTTGGCATGGATGTGGTGAAAAGGGAACACTTATACATAACTGGTAGAAATGTAAATTAGTACAATCTCTATGGAAAACAGTGTGGAGATTCCTTAAAGAACTAAAAGTAGGCGGGGCACAGTGGCTCACGCCTGTAATCCCAGCACTTTGGGAGGCTGAGGCAGGCGGATCATGAGGTCAGGAGACCGAGACCATTCTGGCTAACATGGTGAAACCTCATCTCTACTAAAAATAAAAATAAAAAAAAATTAACTGGGCATGGTGGCAGGCGCCTGTAGTCCCAGCTACTCGGGAGGCTGAGGCAGGAGAATGCCATGAACCTGGGAGGCAGAGCTTGCAGTGAGCCGAGATTGTGCCACTGCACTCTAGCCTGGGTGACAGAGCGAGACTCTGTCTCAAAAAAAAAAAAAAAAAGAACTAAAAGTAGATCTACCATTGAATCCAGCAATCCCACTACTGAATATCTACCCAAAGGACAAGAAGTCATTATATGAAAAAGACACATGCATACAAATGTTTATTACAGCACAATTCACAATTGCAAAGATATGAAACCAACCTAAGTGTCCATTGACCAATGAGTGGATAAAGAAAATGTGGTATATATATATATATATATATACATCCATGGAATACTCCTCAGCCATAAAAAGGAACAAAATAATGTCTTTTGCAGCAACTAGTAATCGTGCCTGTAATCCCAGTTGGCTAGAGGCCATTTTTCTTTTTCTTTTTTTTTTTATTATTATTATTTAAGTTTTAGGGTACATGTGCACAACGTGCAGGTTAGTTACATATGTATACATGTGCCATGTTGGTGTGCTGCACCCATTAACTCGTCAAATTCTTGTAAGTGAAGTAACTCAATAATAGAAAATTAAATACCGTATGTTCTTGCTTATAAGTGAGAGATAAGCTGTGAGTATGCAAAGGCATACGGAGTGATGTAATGAACTTTGGATACAGTAGGAGGAGGGTGGGAGTGGAGTGAGGGATTAAAAAAAAACTACACATAGGTACAATGTGCACTACTTGGTTGACAAGTGCACTAAAATCTCAGAATTCACTACAATATAATTCATCCTTGTAACCAAAAACCACTTGTACCCCAAAAGTTATTGAAATAAAAACATATTTAAAAAATAATAAAGTGGTAGGAATATAGACAACTCACTGGATGATACAACATGAGTAAAGAATAAGTCTGAGGATAAAATCCACTCTGTTCTCTGAACAAACGACTTCTATTATTCGCAAGGATCGCTATCACCTCTCACACTCTGAATCCACATGATCTATCCCCATTCTTGACATAATCACATCACAGGATCATATAAAATTGAGATATCCTGGCAGTGGCCTTTTATCCATGAGAATGACCTTTGTCTTTAAATAATCTGAGGTTCAGATTTTGGCTCCAATGAGAAGCTGCTGAGCAAAGCTAAGAAAAGCAGTTATAGAGTTTATAGGCTTCAGATTTGTACCGTATTTCCAAACAGATTAATCCATATTTAAGTTTAAAATGTGTAAGTTAAATATTTGGATTCTAATTTTGACTATTTATAAAACCTACTCATTTATACACCCTAGCGGGGCAACCAGAAGCACTTTACTGCTAACTGATTTAGGAAAGCTGTTGATGGAATTAACACATTCGAAGAGAAAAAAATTAATTTCCTTACAGTTCTCTGGGAAACAGTACATGGGGTTTTGTTTGTTTCTACTTTTTGTTTGGCATGAAAAAAACTCAAAGAGTGTGATGTTTTAGTAACAAATTTCATGGCAACAACGATTTGAAGGAGAGGAAGGAATTAGGAATATTTTGTTATTATAAAGTACTTGCACTACCCGTGAAGTGGTATAGTGTTGAGAGAGTGGGCTTGGATTAGTTGTAAACGTACATTATAAACTCTAGGGCAACTACTAAAAATAAGTTTAAAAATATCTAATTGGCATGCTAAGAAAGGAGAGAAAATGGAATCATATAACACACTCAATTAAAAACCACAAAAGCCAGAAAAAGTTTGGAGAACAAAAATAGAAACTAAGATCAAGGGCAACAAATAGGAAACTGTAACAAATATGGTAGATATTAATGTAACTCTATCAATAACCAACCTAAATGTCAATGGTTTAAATATAGCAATTAAAAGACAAAGATTGTCAGAGTGGATCAAAGATCAAGACTCAACTATACGTTATCTACAAGAGACTCCCTTTAAATATAAAGACAGATATAGATTAAAAGTAAATGGGTAGGTGCTGGGATAATTGGCGGCCACATGTAGAAGAATGGAACTATACCCTCATCTCTCACTTTACACAAAAATCAACTCAAGATGGATCAAAGACTTAAATCTAAGACCTGAAACCATAAAAATTCTAAAACACAACATCAGAAAAACTCATCTAGACATTGGTCTAGGCAAAGAGTTCATGGCTAAGAACCCAAAAGTAAATGCAACATAAACAAAGATAAATGTATGGGACTTAATTAAACCAAAAAGCTTCTGCACAGCAAAAGAAATAATCAGCAGAGTAAACAGACAACCCACGGAGTGGGAGAAAATCTTTGCAAACTCTACATCCGACAAAGGACTAATATCCAGAATCAAGGAACTCAAACAAATCAGCAAGAAAAAAACAAATAATCCCATCAAAGAGTGGGCTAAGGACATGAATAGACAATTCTCAACAGAAGATACACAAATGGCCAACAAACATACGAAAAAATGATCAACATCACTAATGATCAGGGAAACACCAATTAAAACCACAGTGTGATACCACCTTACTCCTGCAAGAATGGGCATAATCAATAAAAAAAAAATAGATGTTGGCGTGGATGTGGTAAAAAGGGAAGACTTTTACACTGCTATTCTACTAAAAGTAGAACTACCATTTGACCCAGCAATCCCACTACTAGGTATCTACCCAGAGGAAAAGAAGTCATTATATGAAAAAGATACTTGTACATGCATGTTTATAGCAGCACAATTCACAATTGCAGAAATATGGAGCCAGCCTAAATGTCCATCAACCAATAAGTGGATTTTAAAAATCTGATATATATTCCACACACCATGGAATACTACTCAGCCAAACAAGAATGAAATAATGGCATTTGCAGCGACCTGGATGGAGTTGGAGACCATTATTCTAAGTGAAGTAACTCAGGAATAGAAAACCAAACATTGTGTGTTCTCACTTATAAGGGTAGCTAAGCTAGGAGGATGCAAAGGCATAAGAATGACATAATGGACGTTGGGGACTTGGATGGGGAAGGGTGGGAGGGAGGTGAGGGATTAAAAACTACACATTGGGTACAGTGTATACTGCTTGGGTGATGGGTGCAACAAAATCTCTGAAATCACACCTAAAGAACTTATCTATGTAACCAAACACCACCTGTTCCCACCAAATTATTGAAATAATAATAACAAAAAAATAGTTTCCCATTAGCTCCTTGAAGCATTTATCTTTGTATCTTAGCTCTTGGTACGGTATTTGGCACAGACTCAGCATTTGGTGAATGCTTATTGAATGAGTGGATGAATGAGTAGAAAAGCCACTTGTCTAATTCTGAGAGTTATCTGGTTGAGACCATAACATTTTGACACAAATTGCAATTTCTTCATTTTTCTCTTCACTTTGCCCACCCACCCTGTAAGGAACATGGCTGTGCTTTGGTCAAGCATAGGCCGAGGTAAACATCCAGAGTGACTCAGCAAGTCTAGATGCAGTTGCATAACTCCACTTGTTATCACAGCCATGTAGCCATAACATGAGAAGGCTCATCATTTGGCTCTAAGCCAGTAATGTCTGTAAAAGGTATAATTACCCTGCTGACACTGTACAGGCATTGGTACCCAGAGAAAGAGAGAGAGCTAAAGTTGTCCATTTTGCAGACAGACAGAGGGGAGCCAGGGCACAGCACAGCTTGGCTCGTGCCCAGAGAGAGAGAAAGAGTTAAGCTGCTGACCCTGAAGGCAGGGGAGAGCCGGCCACACAGCTGTGTGTGGAAGCCAGCTGCTGAGAGGAGCCGCAGGGCTGGAGCAGACAGCAGAGACAAGGCTCAGTGTGAGACAGCTAGTGGCAGTAAGCTGCTGATGAGACAGCTGCTGAATAAAACTACATTTCACCTGCTTACGGCCCCCTGCGTGTTCTTTCGGCTACATGCTCATCTGCCTACTCCCCTCGAAACTCAGCATGGGCTGGAACCTGAACCCAAGCAGGGCATTTGGCATAGTGACGAACCTGACACACTGTATCCCACGAGGCACAAAATTGTGCAACCTCTCTACCCTTTCTCACCCCAGGAAGCATTTACCTGGAATTTAGTCTGGAGCCACAAACTCTAGAGCCCACCAAAAAAAAAAAAAAAGTAAATGGATAAAGAAAGACATACCATGCTAAGGGTAATCAAAAGAAAACAGGAGTAGCTATATTAACTTCAGACAACGCAGACTTCACAGCAAGGGAAATTGTCAGGAATAGAAGGGGATATTACATGATGATAAATCGGTCAATAATCAAAGAAGACATAACAATCCTTAATGTGTATATGCCTAAAAAAGTGTCAAAATGTGAAGCGAAAATGGATAGAACCTCAAGGAAAAATATTCGTATCCGCTTATAGCTGGAGACTTTAGAAATGAAAAGATCCAGCCGGCAGAAGAGTCAGGTTAAACTCAACTGTACCATTAATCAACTGGATATAATTGACATGTGCTCCACATTTTGAAATGTATTCACTAATTGGGTAACACATTTTTGTGGTGTGTCTCTCCTTTTAGATGTCTAACTTCTTACTGGCAAAGGTATTCTGCATTTCTCGTTCTTTCCTTTCTCTGGGCCTTTATTCCTCATATAAAAGTCTAGGCTGTAAAAGGGACGCATGAGCAGAAATGAGCTCTCAGAATACTGCTCTAACAAAACCAAACATAAAGGAAATAAAAAATAAATTGAGCTGCTCTTAAGTTCTATGGCCCTCAGCTGCTTGGCTATTGTAGCACTGAACCGCTATTAACTCCAATAGGGATGGCACCAGGTTCAAAAGGCCAAATAAAAGACCTGCAGCCAGTGAAGAATAAAATAGGGCTTATTTGGAGGAACTTACAGGGTGGCCCAGTAGCGGTGGGCTGGATGAAAAGAACCACAACCGCTTATGAAATGCAAGCAATTTATATAGCATTTTTACTTAGCACCCTCCCCTTAGCAACCTCTTCATGGCAACCCTCATTTCTTAAGTGATTGCTGTCAGGTGTATCTGCCATAGGGATATGTTTAAGTTATGCTTTCAGGTGTGTCTACCATACAGTGATGATTATCCTTGATTTTCAAAATGTTTCCATTACTTGTCTCATAGTCTAGTTAATTCATGCACTTATTCTTAGAGTAATCTACGGCCGGTCTGATATCAGCCATGGTAAATACATGACTCATATGTAAATTAAATACATGAAGATGGACTGACCACATCAAATGCGTCTGTGTCATGAAATTAACAGCTTTAAGAACACACATGTGCATGTGTGCACACATACACACCGGGCTCAGTCACAGATGCTACTAATTTCTGACAAGTGATTGCACTGCCTGATTCAGTGATGCTCTAGGAATAGACCAAGCAGTAGGAAAGAATAGAAGACCCAGAAACAGATGCAAACTCATAGGGTTTATATAACAGTTTTAGTATTTTTAACCTGTGCTATTCATTCAATCATTTATTCATTCAACAATTATTTATTGAATATGTACTAAATGTCAGGCACTGTTCTAGGTATCCTGAATAAGACAAAAATCAAAAAATATTTTTTATTTTGTTTAATCCATGGCAGCTCAATGAGAAATGTACTAGGAAGTCCATTTTATCAATGGACAGGCAGACGTAAATTTACCTGACCAAATAAATATAACCAACAATTGGTAACCACGGGGTTCAGATTCTAGTCTATATGTCTTCAAAGCCTATGTGCTTTCACCACACTCTGTTGCCTTCCACCATAGAAAACATTTAGAAGGGATTAGCCTAAATTTCAAATCAAAAATTTCAAATGACTCTTGTCAATGACTTTCTTTTAAAACCAGAAGAACTGTCCATAGTAAATGCATACCTTAGAAAGCTGCATGTTTCTTGATATTGTTCTTGTACTCTCTGTGCAAGAATACAGTAAAAATCCTAGAAGACAATATAAAAATAATGAATCTCTTTCTCTCTGTCCACACACACACACACACACACACACAAGACTACACACACACAAACATATATGAAGCAACCTTGTAAAGTCATTCACCCTATTCTTCCCTGGCCAAGTCACACGATTTCAAAAAATCCCATATACCTCCCTTGGAATAAAAATTTGCTAGAAAAATTGTTTGTCATTTATTTTGAGAAATAATTTTAATGGTAGTAATATTTTACATTAATATTACAATATTAATAAATATTACTTAATAAATTAATTTCTCTTAAAAATAAATGTATGATCGTTTTGGGTAGCTTCAATTATTAAAAAATACATCTTTAAAAATAAATAGGCTTTTTCCTAATTTTTAAATTGCATAATTTTCTTATAAAGTGGTGACATTAATGGCCCTTCAAACAAGCGATTCTATTTCCTACAGTGTATTTTTCAACAAGTGATATTACATGAAAAGATACTGGAGTACAAACATATACAATGATTTTTTAAAGACAATAGTCAGTTTTACCATATCCCCTAACACCAATATAAAACCAAATTTGTACAGTAAAGGAAAATACAACATAAAATAAATGCACTGTATTGCATTAACTGCACACTGAGATGTGCATATGTCAGTTAAAGACCAAACTCCAGCAAAAGACCAAAGCATAATATGTGGAAAAAAAGAAAAGATACAACAATGGGTTAAAGGGCAGTTTTCTCCTCTGTTCAAACAGAAACCAAGGATTTTTTTTCCTTGCATTTTCCTTGTTTCAACCCTAGTTATTGACATTAGCATTTACATTTTACAACTGAACATTAATTTCCAAAAACATCCTAAGACTTCCGGGGCTTAGCTGTGTATCAGTCGGGATAGGCTAGGTTACTCTGCAGTATTGAACAACCTGAAAAGTCTCAGCAGCTTAAAACAACACTTATTTCTCCCCAGGTGCACATCTATTATGGGTCAGCAATGAGCTTTGCTTGCTCATGGAAGTCACCAGGAAACTCAAGCCAGAGGCTTCATCTTGACAAACCTAGAGGCAGAACATAACTAACCACATGGGGGCTCTTCAAGCTTCTGCCCAAAAATGACACACATCATTTCCACTCACATGGGGTTTTGTATTTTTTGTTTTGTTCTTAAATTTTCATTTATTTATTTTAATAGACAAAACATGTTTTGAAATATGTATGCATTTTTGAAATATGTATGCATTTAGAATTGTGAAATGGCCCTGCTTACATATCATTGGCCAAAACAACTCACATTACCAGGCCTGCTGTCAACAAGGGGGCAGATGAACAACTCTTCCCCAGGGAGAGGTACCGAAGGTTTGTAAGTGATAGAGTCTTCCACAAGCTTTCAGATTACCTTACAGCTGGGACTATAGTTTACCAAATAGGCTCATCCACATCATGTCACTGGATCTTGATAACATCCATATGATGCCAAGGGCAGGAAGGGTGCGGGCCAGTAGCAACAGCAGGCACTACAGAATATTTAAGCAGAACTAATCAGTGTTACCTGCTTCTGCTATTCCTGGTCTTCCCCATCAGCCAGTCGGTCTGGGAGCAAAGAATAGAACAAAGCCAGACCAATAGTAGAAGGAAAATCACAGCTGCTTCCAAATTGCCCTCACGTCTGCCAATTTCATCCACCCTGGGTCCTGCCTTTGGAGAGCTCCCCATTCCTCCTGCTCTCTCACATCCCCAGGAATGGAGAGGGAGGCACCAGAGGGGAGATGACTGACAGGACAGGGCCACAGTGAGACATATTGAGACCCACCAGGGGTCATCTGCTCTGAGGTCATAGAGCTATGCTGCAGTGCAGCTGCATCCCTGGATAGTAATAGAAATATTATATAAGAACACGGGGCACCTGCTCCAAGTCAACCCTTGTTGAATAAATAATAATAACACTGTGTAACAGGTAATTGTGAACATGTGCTTCTTCTTTTTTGAGGGGGAGTCTCGCTCTGTTGCCCAGGCTGAAGTGCAGTGGCGCAATCTCGGCTCACTGAAACCTCTGCCTCCCGGGTTCAAGCGATTCTCTTGTCTCAGCCTCCTGAGTAGCAGGGATTACAGGCACATGCCACCATGCCCGGCTAATTTTGTATTTTTAGTAGAGACGGAATTTCATCATGTTGGCCAGGCTGGTCTCGAACTCCTGACCTCAAGTGATCCACCCACCTCGGCATCCCAAAGTGCTGGGATTACAGGCGTGAGCCACTGCACCCAGCCAGAGCATGTGCTTCTTAGTTGATAAGACTTAGCCAGGTTCAAGTGTGCTGGGCCTTTTGATCTCCAACAGGGGCCCAACATTACGATGGCCCACCTATTGTTCCCAACCCAGCTGTCAACCCAGCTGTCTCTTTCTGCCACAGTGGCGGGTAAATTCCTCTCGCCATGGTCATCATAGTCACAGCACCCTTCCCTCCTAGAAGAGTCGAAATGCAGACAGTAGTAGTTTGTCAGCTGAGTCTGTCTGTTCCTTCCTGGATGACTGCCGCCATCCTGAAGCTCCAGGTGCTGTTCTGCACTCCCTAAGGGTGTGGTAAAAGGAGTCCGGAGCACTAGAGTGGGTCCCAGAGCCTCTTACCCAGACCCTCCACCTGTCTGCTCTAGGCAGTGGAGCACAGTGAGTAAGCACACAGGTGCTTACTCAGACAGACCTCAGCTCAAACCTGACTCCATCACTTGCCAGGTGCCTGTCTTTCAACAACTCTTTGCTCTTCCGTTAACTCCTTTTTAAAGTGGAAATGATAATAATAGTAGTTACAGCCCAGGCTTATTGTAAGGTTTAAATGAGTTCTGATGGTAAAGCATTTACCCGCCACTGTAGCAGAAACAGACAGCTGGGTTGACGGCTGGCTTGGGAACAATAGGTGGGCCATCGTAACCTTGGGCCCTTGTTGGAGACCCTCGAAAGCCCTTTTATCGTCTCTGCTTCCTCCTGGGGGGAGTGAAAGCTAGCGTCTCATGATGCCTGACCTGCAGAAATCACCCAATTATGCTGACTGTCACTATGTTAGTTGTAATGACAACTATAATGTGCTTCTCACCTGCGTAGAAGACCATACACCTCCCAATCCTGCCTTGGGCCAGGGCCTCCAGGACCCTACTGTAAAGCCGTTATAGGAAACTCGCTCTTGTAGTCTCCCCCTAACCCAGCAGAACAAGGAAGCCACATGCCTTCCCTCCAAGGCCCCAGAACTCTCTTGTTTTGTTCTCTCAGAAGCAAGAAGTACAATGACTTGAATTCTCCCCACCAGTCCCTTCCATTCCCCAACTTGGTGCTGAAGTGTCTCCTGAACCAAACCCCTACTCCACACCTGCACTTTCTGTTTGTCCTTCCATCTTTGCAAACCTTGCTCCTCCAGGGTAACCAAACACTCCACAAGATGCCTGCCATGCACTACACAAATTAACACTCATTGATCACAGACTATGTTGTAATGTGAATAAAGAAAAACAAAATTAGCTTTAAAATGCTTAGAAAATGACATCCATTAAATTTAGAAGCTCACAAAATCCAAGGCATCTCAACTCCTAAATTTGAAAGTCCCATTACATTGGTTTCTTCCTCATGGTGTTCTGCCTACTGCCCACGATTCCTATTGAGCAAATGTAGAGCAAATTAATTTGTTTTTCATCTTTTGGCAGGTTTCATGGTATTTAGAGGAAAATAAAAGTGTTTTATTGATTCAACAGTGAATCTGAAAGGCTTTCACATCTATCCTCAAGTCAATGAGTGCTCTAAGGGTATAGATCATCAAAAATAAAATAAAATCAAGGGCTTAAAATATGAAGAAAGAAAAGGAATAGCTGTCATATCACTGGAGTCCTCTGGAAAGCAAACTTTAATGCTAAAACTGTCAATAAATTGATTGCATAGCATAAAGTTGTGCAAACAGCCCTAGGGTGGGAAGGCATTTGCTGTGTGCAAGGAACAGAAGGAAGGCCCCACACACCAGAGCATAGTGGGTGAAGAGGTAACCGGTGTGAGATGTCAGAGAATGATGTGGTACGTTAAGTTATTAGCCTCAATCTGCCACACACACACACACACACACACACACACACCGACACACACACTCTCTCTCTCTCTCATGTCCTTTGACACGTAACTTTGCAGTGCCGCCCATGAAAGAGAGAGTATATTTCCCACCCCTGGACTTTGGGTTTGCCATGAAATTTTCTTTGGTCAATAAGATATTAGCAGATGTGACACAAGAATTGTGCTCAAATACATAGGTACACCTCTTGTGTTCTGCCATTGCCTATTGATGTCTGGTCCCAAGAGGTGAATGAGAGACAAAGGGCAGAATGTCCCCACGCCACATGAAGCCAAGCTGCCCAGTCCACAGAGCCTGCATCAGCCAGTCTCCACCCAACCTATAGGCATGTGAACAAACCAGCCGCAATTGGCAGAACTGCCATGGGAAAAACAGCTGTTTTATACCAGAGTTTTCAGTGCCTTTTGTTACTCAGTATTACTGTGCCAATATCCAGCCATTACCAATGGTGACACTTTAGATTTTTGACTTGCATAGGATTATGGTGAAATTACTGAAATTAAGAAGTTCCAGCAGAGAAGCAGTTTGGGGAGAACACCAGAGTTCTCTTTTGGCTGTGCTGACTATGAGGTGCTAATCTAACAGACAGTTGGGGGAAATATTCTCTTGTCTTGGAATTGCCAGCAAGACTTGTACTGAAAAGAAAAGGTCCTTAGGACCCCACATTCTAAAGATAGCCACCAATGAACCACCAGCATTGTGACCAAAGATGATCCCCACAGGGCTCACTAAGAGAAGCCAGAACTCATCTACCACCTTCCAACTCCCTTCCTCCTACCTGAAGTCATAAGAGAATGACTAGAGGGACTGGGAGGTTGGCCTTGTGAACAGAGCAGTGATGGTGGAGAGATGCTCCTTCTCGGGAGGGGGTGCTTTTCCTAGCTTAAGGCAAGTAAGTGATGGGAGGCTTCAAGAGAAACTCCCGATGGAGCAGCATCACTTTGAGCTGCATTTGCAAGAAGGATACCAATCTTTTGTTCCCTGGCTGAGTGCTTGCTGCAGGCCCATTAGGAGATACTGGTGGAGCAGAGTGTGGTGAATGAGATCTGAGGACAGCTTGACATCTGCCCCTGAAGTCTCTGGTCTTCTAGAGACTGGTGCCCACTTCTGGTCTAGACTTTTCTTGAGCCAGGTGGTCTCCTGGTATAGCCTGTATCCAAAGGACATAAAGGGGCTGTGGCATCAAGTGCTGAGGGAGAAAACGGGCATCCCCCAACCCTTTCAAGTTCTCTAAGTGCTCAGAGGGTGTGGAGGAGGACCACAGAGTTTCTTTCAGCTCCTTGTGGAGAAGCAGTAAGTGAACAGAAGGGTACGAGCCATGGGTTGCCTACTCAGTGAGATACCCAACTCTCTGAGGGGTATCAGTGACAGGGCAAAGATTAGTGCTGCCGAAGGAAAGACTAAAACAGGAGAAGAGGCCAAAGAAGGCTGCTCCCTTCATGAAACCTTTCACTCCTCTATACCTCACCTCTTCCTCTCCCCAAGGAAGAGTGAGCTAGTGTCTCAAGCCAGATCACAACCCCTCTGGACTCAAAGCAGCCAGGACCACAGCTTCAGATTTCATTGGAAGGAAGACAGAAGCCAAGCAATAAGAAGCTATATTTAAGGACTGAAGTTTTGGATCGGACTAGATTAAGTTTTAATAACTGAAAATGATTGAATAATCATGGAATTGGGCCAGGATAATGTTAAGGGAGCCACTAACCAGCAAAAGAGTAGGAGTCAAGCCAGCACAACTAAAGTCAGTTAAATAAATTAAATAAAACCATTTTGTGTTTGTCTTGATGACGTGAGACTCAATAAACTCCAGTTACACCTACTAGACATTCATATAGAAACACATCAATTTGCGTATATAAATCTAGAGCCCAGAAGGAAGATCAGGAATGGAAAGATAGATTTGGAAATGATGGTTATATAGATGGACCCTACTGATGGATAAAACCATGGGACTAGATAAGAACTTTAGAGACAGTGATAAGCCCTAGGACACTCCACAGTGACACATCAAGCAAGAGTGGAGTCAGCAAATCACAGTGGGAAGTGGGCCTTGAGAGAAGTGAAATACAGCATAACGTGTCCCAGAAGCAAGAGAAGAAAATGTTTTCTGAGGAAGAGAATAGACAACTGTGATGGTATGTGGAGATGGCACCTTTGGAAGGTGATTTGGTCATCAGGGTGGAGCCCTCGAGATGGGATTAGTGCCCTTATCAAAGGACACATCAGAGCTTGCCTCCTCTCTCTGGTCTCCACCTTGTGAAGACACAGTGAGAAGTTGCCATCTGTAAGCTAGGAAGCAGGCCCTCACCAGAAACCAATCAGCCTGGTGCCTTGCTCTCGGACTTCCACTCTCCAGAACTGTGAGAAATAAGTTTTTGTTGTTTAAGCCATTCAGTCTATGGTATTATAGCAACCCAAACGGACTAAGACAACTGAAGCAAAGACATCGAGATATCTAGAAATAAGAGAAGAATCTAGAAACTACAATGGTTTTTTTTTGGTCACTCAGCAGTGTCCTGACAGAGGCCACCTTACCAGAGCGGTGGGAGCAGAGGTACAGGTGGACCAAGCTGAGGAGAGACCAAGAGAGGAGGGTGCGGAGACCACCGATGACCCTTTCAGGAAGCTCTGTTGTCAAGAGGAGCAGAGCAACAGAGTGGTAGCTAACAGGCTGGGGATGGGGAGTATGGAAGGTTTTCTTTGCGTCTGTTGAAAAAAATGAAATCTCTTGGGCATGTCTGCATGCCAAAGGGAAGGATCTAGGAGAGAGGGAGAGGCTAACCGTGGGACAGAGTTGCCACAGCAGCAGGCCACACCCTGTTCTGAGCATTTCCCAGAAACTTACTCCTTTAACCTTCACAACAACTCTGTGAAGGAGATAGCATTAACTCCACATTTTACAGATGGGACAACTGAGGCACGGAGAAGTTACACAATTTTCCTAAACTCATCCACTGGCATTGGCTGCCAAGGCAAACTACTACAGGAGCCATGTCCCCAACAAATGACAGAGGATGGGACCAGGGCATGTGAGGAGAGGCTGGCATTTGACGGGCTCAGGGACACCTCCTCCACAGACAGGAATGGATGGAGACTATGGTTACAGATGGAGGGAAGTTATGTAATGGAGCCACGATGGAATGAAGAGGGGCTCCTGCTTTCTTACTTGTTTTTACTAAGCACTGCATAAGGCAAGACCATCAGATCAAACCAAGGGGAGAGAATTTAGGAGAGAAGAAAAGAAGTGAAATCATCACTTCAGAGAATGAGAATACTAACATATTAAGGAACTAAAGTACAATGATGGTGCATGGCCATACACCATGCAGACAGACTAGCTAACACGCTTGAGAGGTATTTCCTCCATATTATTCAGCTGTTCGGGTTCCCAGTTTATACAGGTTTGAGAGAGAGAGAGAGAGAGAGAGAGAGAGAGAGAGGAGGGAGAGAGGAAGAGGATAAGGATATTTGTAGAAGTATGGCTATAGTGAAAAACCAAGGGATCTAAGTTGGATATGGAGAGAACCAACCACAGGAGCAGAAAGCATGACAGTAAAGAAACAGAGAGAGTGAGGTGGGTCCGTGGATGAGAGGTCCCAATGGAACTGAGCCACTGTTGGAATGGGAGAACCAGAGCGCACAAGCTGGAGGCATAGAAGAGCCTGGTTGGGAGACGAATGCTTCAGTAGAGATTTTGGGAATAGTCCAGTTATTATAAAGATCAACATTAGACCACGGGAATGGTGGGTGAGGTGGAGAGAACCAATCCAGGATCAGAAAAACTCATGGAATCTTCAATTTATCTTTGAGTTTTGATCTAATTTTATGTGAAAAATTTCCACTTGATAGTGCGATTTTTAAAAACTGTCCTCTTTGGGCATTTAATCAAACACTGATCACATAAGGGTTCATTTTCTCAAAGAACAAACCCATGAACTGAGAATCCTTGCAAATATACTTGATTTTAAGTGAAATGGCTGGCCATTCTGAAATAATAGTAGGGTTTTTAAAAAACGGAGGTTTAATGACATTTGTCACATGCCTGCATTCAAGTGCTAGGCTGTAACTTTTAGCAAAACTAAGTCTTTAAGAATGTGCCATAAGCTCTACTGGAAAGAACATAAATAATGGAAGCCAGAGCCTAGAAAATGGCAAGCTGGCTCAGCCTCCTGTAGCATCATTTATTAGATCCAACTCCAAAAGCTAGAAGTCATAAAAAATGCATGCAGGATTTCTTTTTAAGCATTAACACACCGCTACTTTAAATGTTGTTTCTGACTGAGAAATTCCTCTCTGCAGGTACTTTTTACCCCTGTAACCTCAGCAAACTGCCATGGCCTCAGGAGACTACACAAACTGCCAACTTAAAAATTCATTATAGTATCTGCTCCCTTTCCAAGACATAAAATATACTCTGTAATATTTGCTCTTCTGAATCCTGAGACTTTAATCTTCAAGGCTTCGTGTGCTTGTATGACACCATCTCTTGTCTATTGTTTTTAAAAACACATCATATCCAAAAGTCCTAAAATGAGAAGTGAAAATGCTGCTAGTCAGCATATTAATTTCCCTGAAATAAGCAGTATCAATAGTGATGACAAAAGTTACATCAATGCACTAGATTCCTGGGAAGGAAGTGTGAAATGCTAAACTACATAGTTCGCGGTTACCAACCAATGGTAGCAAATGGATGATAAAATCCAGGGGCATGAACTCACTATTAGAAGTCCATGAACAGAAGAAATTCAATTTCATAGAGCTATGAAGATAACATAAAATTATCAAGTATATAATATAAAAGTGTGATGGTCAGGCACCATTTTGAAAACATAAAGACTAGCCATCTGGGCAGAGGCCCAGACTTAGTACAGATAAAGCAGGTGGCTGCTTACCTTATCACATCTCAAAGACTTCTAAAAAGGGCCCTTGAACTCAAGATGGCTATAGCTCAAGTAGGCGTAGTCAAGACTTCTGCACTGCAGAATGGGCACATAGAAAAAGAAGGAAACGAGCAACCAAAATGAAGGAAACTGACCCAGCCAAAGAGCAAAGAGGGATTCCTGAGAAAGTGATAAAAGAGTGATAAAAGAAAAATAGAGGTTATTGACATTATTTTATTTTAAAATAATCCCTTAGAGTGTAGGTCATGATTAAGAACCAGCTTTTCTTTCTCAGAAAACTTGGGGCTGAATCCCTAAGTGAATTCAGTTTAAAGTACTTGTCTAAAATTTAGTCTGGCAAATATAGTAGAAATGCATTAAATGAATTAAGGAATTGAAAGGACTAATAAAAAAATAGATTATTTATGGATAATGTTTCTGTTCTAAAGAAATATAGCACTTTTTTGAATGCAGTAAGAGAACAGAGGCAAAGAGAACAATTTGATTAGACAGAGTTACAAGAAAAGCTCCCAAAACTCCAAGAGTTTAGCCAATAATCATAACCCATTATGAATTAAATCAGAAATAAGCAAAGTCACTTCAAACGGACAGAATGGCTAATTTAAGAGTATGATCTGACTATAACTTCACCTTGATGATATTGGTATACGTCATGAGAGAATGTGTCACTCAGAAGAGCAATCAGTCTCAAAACACAGGACATGGGGACTTAGAGTTAGCAATCAGTTCCCAGCACTGGCGAGACACAGAATCTGGAAACACAGTTGCTTCACTCTTGAAGTGCTCTTAGCTACAGGGCTTAAATTTCTACGAGGCAGCCCCTTGGCCTGGATAAAAGATCCCTTAAAACCACTTACATAACTTTACTTCAATTCTGTCTTCACTTAGCAACACTCCAACTGTTAATTCAGCCTGTCAGTCACCCTGATACTGGAAGCGTTCATTAGATGATAAAAATGATAATTTTAGTAATTGGAAAGAGATATTCTCCATAGAAATTAATAAATCAACAATCAGATTTATACACCATTTGCTCATAAGTTAATATGAACCTGTCTTCTCCCCTTGTCTCAGGTAGCATCCTGTGAGACACTGACACAGAAACTTCCAGAATTGCAAATTTAATATCAGACCCAGATGATGGAAATTCCACCACCCCATGAGTCAGCTTGGCTGCCAGTTAGCTAGCCCCTTAAGTGGCTCTACCCCTACATGTTATAAAAAAAAAAAAGAAACGTGTGGTGGGGCACCGTGGCTCACATCTGTAATCTCAGCACTTTGGGCGGTGGAGGCGGGCAGATCGCTAGAGGTCAGGAGATTGAGACCAGCCTGGCCAACATAGTGATACTCTGTCTCTACTAAAAATACAAAAAATTAAGTGGGTGTGGTGGCGCTTACCTGCAGTTATAGCCACTCCGGGGGCTGAGGTATAAGAATTGCTTGAACCTGGGAGGCAGAGGTTGCAGTGAGCTGAGATTTCACCATTGTACTCCAACCTGGGTGACAGAGCAATACTCTGCCTCAAAAAAAAAAAAAAAAAAAAGTGTAAGAATACATGGTTCACTTCATATCCTGTGAATTTAATACTAGATGATTACATGAGTCAGAAATCAACTATGTACATCAGTAACTAGTATTAAATTCATTAGATTGTGCAAGGAGAGATACTATATCTTTTTTTGTTGTGGGCCATCACACAGTGCCTGACATTTTAGGAACACATGAAGTGTTTTCAAATAAAAAAAAATTTAAGAAAGGAAAGGAGATGGAACAAAAATAATCCAGTTTCTTTCCAGAAGATTAAGCTACTGATGAGACATGATGACTTTTCATATGACTTACATCAAGTGGTTTCCTTCCTTTTGAGGAGCTATTCATGAAACTTCTGGAGGATAGCGAGAACTACGAAAATAAGTCAATCATATAATTGCACTGTTCCTTATGGTACAAGGGTGGGAAGATGTAAGTTGGTCCTGCTTCAATATAAACATAAATTAAGGTTATCTTAAAATCATTTCCTGTTTACATTTACTATCCTGCCTGAAGAAAAGAGACACCTGAAAGTCCACTGTGTTTGTCTATTATATGACTCAGGTATACACAGTCTACAGAGCTAAGTTTCAACAAAAAAATATAATGTTGAAGAAAGAGAGACTAATAACCCACAAAAAGGTGATAAACACCTACGCTGATGTTGTCCTTATGCTCTCTGAGGGAAGAGACGAGATAAGCCATAGTAGATCAATCAGGACATTGAAACCCTTGTTATGGAGACTCAGCAAGCCTTTTGCACACACTATAGACAATCTTGAATTATGTAGTCTGCAAGTATTATGAGCTGCCTAACATCTGAGCTAGTCCTATGCTGTTATAAGGTCAGAGATCAGAGTCCAAAAAAGGACTTATTAAAATGTAGTGAGGACATCATGCTAAGTGAAATAAACCCACCACAAAAGGACAAACCCTGTATGATTCCTCTTATATGATGTACTTAGAGTAGTCAAATTCGTAGAGAAAGAAAACAGAATAGAGGTTACCAGGGGCTTGGGGAAGGGAAAATGCGGGGTTAATTGGTACAGATGTCATTTGGAATGACAAGTTCTGGAGATGGATGGTGTTGATGGCTGCACAATATGAATGTACTTAATACCACTGAACTGTACACTTAAAATGGTTAAAATGGTCAGTTTTATGTTGTGTATATTTTGCCACAATAAAAAAAAAAAAAATCTAGGCCAGGTGCGGTGGCTCACACCTGTAATCCCAGCACTTTGGGAGGCCGAGGCGGGTGGATCACAAGGTCAGGAGTTCAAGACCAGCCTGGCCAACATGGTGAAACCCCGTCTCTACTAAAAATACAAAAAAATTAGCCAGGCATGGTGGAGGGCACCTGCAATCCCAGCTACTCGGGAGGCTGAGACAGAGAATTGCTCGAACCCAGGAGGTGGAGATTTCAGTGAGCCGAAATCATGCCACTGCACTCCAGCCTGGCAACAGAGTGAGACTCCATCTCAAAATAAATAAATAAATAAATAAATAAATAAATAAATAAATAAATAAATATCTAGTGAGTACAAAAATATTGTGAAGGCACAATTTGAATGGGGTAAAATCAGCCACCCAGATGCAGCAAACTTTTCTTCCCACTCAGACGCCTGGCATATTAAAATGCTCTGAGAATTAGTCTTACATTATGACCCTTAAGCATAGTTAGAACATCCCTCTCTTACTGGAAATAAATAATTCTAAGAACTCAAGCATCTGCTGCTAATAGCCATGGCCTTCATTTACTGAGGGCAAGCTTTGCGCTAGCTAGCACGGATCCGTTTACATAAGCCAGTTCTTTGGAATGAGATTCCACACCCTTGTGTTCTTGCCCTGGCTTGACTCTTCACCCTCACTTTTCTCCAGCTCTATGTCCAATTGCTGCATTTCCCTAGAATGTACCACATTCTTTTGCCCCTCCAGCTCTACACACACACACACACACACACACACACACGCGCACACAGCTTTTCTTGTATATGTGGTTCCCTCCTCCTTACATTTAGCCAACTCTGGTGCATCCGGCCGGCTTCAGTTCAAGACTTCAGCTTCCTTTGATAAGGATCACCGCCAGAACCGGTGTTCCTTAGACCTGGCTCCATGTTAGAATCACCCAGGGCAGCTTAAAAACGACTGATCCCTGGCTACACTTCCAGAAATTGATTTAACTGGTCTGTGACAAGAGCATTGTTCGTTTCTTTAAAAAACAAAAACAAAAAACGTCTGTCTGGGATCTTATTCAACAGTGGAGGCAGAGAACCACTGGCCTAAACTGGGTATTTTCCCCCGTCACCACCTGATGCCTCTCATGCTTCTCCCTATCCTAGCCCGCATCTTATTTTATCAAACCACTTGTTACTTTAGCCCTCCCCTTTGAAGCTCAAGTTTACCATCATATTCACAGGGCCTAGAACAGCGCCCAGCACATTGTAAGGGCTCAACTACTGTGAACAAATGTGAACCAGAAAGAGCCAGTCCTTCAAGACGGATCCCAAATAGCTAACTGGGCCTAAATTTAAAACAGAGCCAAGCAGCCACTTGCTGACTAAAGGTCACACACATACTTTGAGTTCCCTGAAAACCCACACCTGTGCTCAACTTTGGGACTTTCAGAGCTCACCTGAACCAACCAAACAAGGCTCAGCTGTATCAGCCAATCAGAACTAAGAGCATTTTAACCCTTAATTTGCATAAATGGATCTGACTGGGAACCTGAGCAGGAACTTTTGCTATAAAATCCAAACCCTCCCTTTGTTCTCTGGAACACACCTTTGTTTTACACCAGGCTGTGTCACCCCAGTTTGCACTGAAATAAAGTCTCTTTCCTCTAGATTCATTTTCAAATAACTTTTGTTTACATTACCTTGAGTTGCTTTCTTGAATTAATTATGTACCCACTAAATGAGGCTCAGAGAGACTAAATCATTTACCCAAAGTCCCACAGCAATTGAACAGCAGAGTAAGGACTAGAATTTAACTCTCTCTGACTACAAAACTCTGTTTACTACACCACACTGCTTTCTGGCTTCTTGAATAAGTTGCTCATAATGAAATGAATTATTCCTACTGAACAAGTTCAAAATAAAGACGAAACCAGAAGTGTGCTGTGAATAACAGGATGACACACATCCAAAGATCACTCAATTTCCTAAGTACTCAGGGACAAGCTTTTATAAAATCTGGATCTCAGATGAACAATCAGCAACATACTCCTGAACAGGCTTAATCACCACTCTCAGAGGGACATTTATTTCTCAGTGCTTAGAACTCTTTTTTCTAGTACTCTAGATCCATTAAAACCTAAAATGGGGCCGGGCGCAGTGGCTCACGCTTGTAATCCCAGCACTTTGGGAGGCCGAGGCGGGCGGATCACGAGGTCAGGAGATCGAGACCACAGTGAAACTCTGTCTCTACTAAAAATACAAAAAATTAGCCGGGCGTGGTGGCGGGCGCCTGTAGTCCCAGCTACTGGGAGAGGCTGAGGCAGGAGAATGGCGTGAACCTGGGAGGCGGAGCTTGCAGTGAGCCGAGACTGCGCCACTGCACTCCAGCCTGGGCGACAGAGAGAGACTCCATCTCAAAAAAAAAAAAAAAAAACCTAAAATGGTTTTGATGTATCAAGTTTCTGAGTAAACAACAACAAACAAAACAACAAGAAAATTGTGAATTGTAATGGCCTCTGTAACTTTCTTAGGCAACCACACCAGTACTGCTGACAGCCACTCACTCAGTTTTAGATAGGACCTGTTATGCATGTGTTCAAAATACAAAACTAGGACTTCAAGTTTCCTGTGGCCACTCAGTCTCTGCCACAGTATGTGTTTTCCCACAAAGGCAGACACTGCTGAAACTGCTCCACTGCCTGGCTACAGCAGAGCGCACACCATGGTTCTAGATGCACCAGCATGAAGCTGCTTTCCAAAATCCAGGCAGTTGTTGACATCTGAGGTTTGCTAATGTCCTGAGATGAACTTCCACTGCTGAGGTTTCCCTGACTGCTCAAGAGAGGAGCTTGGCTGCCAAGTGCCAGATGGCATACAAGTGCCAACTGCTTACTTCTCAGTACCCAAACGCAGCTTTTATTATGGAAAATTTTTAAGCATATACAATAGTAAGTAAACGCTTCTACCCACTATGGAAGCAGAGAGTAAGCATAGAGTGTACGAGTCTTTGATTAAGACGGTGAGTCAGGGCCAGGTGGCTCAGGCCTGTAATATCAGCACTTTGGGAGGCCAAAGTGGGCAGATCCCTTGAGTCCAGGGGTTCAAGACCAGCCTGGGCAACATGGCGAAACCCCATCTCTACAAAAAATACAAAAATTAGTCGATTGTAGTGGCATGTGTCTGTAATCCCAGCTACTTGGGAGGCTGAGGTGGGAGGATCACTTGAGTGTGGGAGATACAGGCTGCAGTGAGCCGTGACTGTGCCACTGCACTTCAGCCTGGGTGTTAGAGTGAGACCTTGTCTCAATTAAAATAATAATAATAATAATACGGTGAATCAGCCTACAATCCTAGGTTTGCACAGTGTTATAGTGGTGTATTTGTCAGATGGGCCACTTGGCACAAATGAATAAAGATACCTTATTTTATTTTATTTTATTTTATTTTATTTTATTTTATTTATTTTAGTATCCTAGAAGTCTCACAACCATTCCTCCAAGCTTGCCAGTGAAATCTTTTGGAACTTTATGGGGAGGCCTACAGCTTTCATTGCATCACTCGCTGGGAATAACTTCAGAGACAGGAAATCGTAGTGGTTACGAGTAGAAGTACTCTGGGTGTACTCTGGGTGAGTCCCAGTTCCACTGCTTATTAATCTTGTGAACCTTGAACAATTTGTTTTAACATCTCTTAGCTCCCTTTCCTTCATCTATGAAAGGTAAAAAGAAAAGTAGCTAATAGGGTTATTGAGAGAATTAAATGAGATAATACAAGTAAAATACTTAGAACAACCCAGTTTGTTTTTTTTTAAATGAGTGTTCCATAAATGGCAGAGGTGGATACTGTGAGCTACAGCTGTGTTCATTCCTATAATGTTTTCCTACTTGGTCTCGGTTTTATTAAAGGCCTCCGCCCTAGCAGCCATTCCCTGGGGTCCCATGGTGTCTCATGACCATAGCCACTTCACTTACATTTCTCGCTGTAATATTCAAAGAGCCTACAGATGGCTGAGTGAGTTGTATAATCAAAGTAGCTCTGATGTCAGGGGATGGTGAAGTCACTCTGGCCTGAATATATGGAAGGCTTGGTGCAGGAGATGAAACTTTTAAAGTTAATTTAATTTAATTATATTTTACCCCAATCCCTAGTATTTGTTGGATTCATTAAAAATACACATGATACAATGGTGAAAAAAACAGGTTAGAGTCAGAGAGAGGGGAGAATACAGATAGGAAAATAGAAAGCTAGCTATAGTACTTCACCAAATTGTGTCCCAGGCAATCTAAGGCTTGACGTGCGCAAATCAGGATGTAAATGTCCTTTTACCAAAGCAAAGAAGGAAAATATAATCAATTGCAAAACTCGTATATGTCAATATATATCTCGTATGCCAGGCACTGTTGTAAACATTTCATCTGTATTAGCTTAATGGTCACTGTTAACACTCTATCAATTTGTGTTGTTTTTGCTGTTTTTAATGGATGGGAAACTGAGGCTCAGAAGGTGAAATAAGTGGCCCCATGTTCACTGTGGCTGCACTGAAATTTGAACTCTGGTAGCCTGGGTTCAAGACTCATGCTTTTAAGGTCTGGACAATACTGTTCTGATAGACAGTGTGGCACAGATAATAGCAAACCAGCAGTGTAGAGAAAGCATTTGTTATCACTGAGATCTGAGTCTCCATAAAGACAAAACAGGTTAACAAAGTATACTGGTTTCCAGATTTGAAGATTTCCCAGATCAATTAAAATATTTTTTAAATGGTGGGGAGGTAGAGGAATATTATGTACAATTGGCAACCTCTTTTTTGTTTGTATGTGCCAAGTGACAGCATTAAAATAACTACCAGGGTTGGGAAAACTGGCTAGTCATATGCAGAAAACTGAACAGAAAACCAAACACTGCATGTTCTCATTCATAAGTGGGAATTGAACAACGAGAACACATGGATACAGGGAGGGGAACATCATACACAGGGGGCCGTTGGGGGTGGGGGGCTAGGAGACAGAGAGCATTAGGACAAATACCTAATGTAGATGACAGGTTGACAGGTGCAGCAAACCACCATGGCACATGTATACCTATGTAACAGACCTGAACGTTCTGCATATGTATCCCAGAACTTAGAGTACAAAAAAAGAAGAGGAAAAGAAAAGAAAGAAAGAAAAGCTACCAGGAGCATCAACATAGCTCCTCACAAAATAAATGACCTTGGCCGGGCTTGGTGACTCACGCCTGTAATCCCAGCACTTGGGGAGGCCGAGATGGGTGGATCACCTGAGGTCAGGAGTTTAAGACCAGCCTGGCCAACATGGTGAAACCCGGTCTCTACTGAAAATACAAAAAAATCAGCTGGGTGTGGGGATGGGCGCCTATAATCCCACCTACTCAGGAGGCTGAGGCAGAAGAATCACTTGAACTTGGGAGGTGGAGGTTGCAGTGAGCCAAGATTGTGCCATTACACTGCAGCCTGGGCAACAGAGGGAGACTCTATCTCAAAAAACATAAATAAATAAATTTAGGCACTGAAATATATACATATACACACATACATACTATATATATATATACACACATACATATACACATACACACACACACACACAAAGAGCATAATCTAAAAACTAAAGGATCTTGCTTTAAAAATGTGAATAAATTCAGCTTTGTGAAAAATACGCACATACACTGTCCATATCATTCTCATTTTACCTGTTTGGTGAAGACCAGTCGGAGAAACTCAGTGGTGCATTTGAGAATCACTGACGGTCTCCCCCCGGATTACCTCTGTGACCTCAGAACACCTGCCTATGGCAGAACTGAGGGTCCATTCTTTGTTCTCAAAATTAGGTTCTTAAGAACCAGATGATGTGATCAGATCAGAAAACACAGAAGGTCTGCGAAGAGCAGCCTAAGAGGGAGTCCTTGGTTCGTGATTATCACACAAGGTGTACACGGTACTCAAAATATGAGCACATCCCTGCCGTGGCTGAGATATGCCACAGTGACACTTAGTGTGAGGACATCACTTCAGTCTTGAATGAAAGCTATGACTGTTACTTTTAAAACAATATGAAACGCAAAACGAAAATATAAGATTAACACCAGGAACATTATTAGATTTTCCTGATGCTAACAGACTGGCAGCAATTTTTTCAATTTTGTTTGGTAAAAAATTTGAGTTGCTTATAAATTTATTCTAAAACTCACTGGACACTTTCAGAGGCTGCAGCGAGCAGCCCCAGTGTTTAGGGAGATGCAATTATCCTGCTTGGGGAAGAATAAAGGTCACTGGGTTAATGGAGCTCACCTTTCTTAGTCCATAAATAATAAATCAAATATAATATTTAAAAAGAAAACTACATCCTATATATCACTGTATTTCTGATGTTTTTTTCATGGGACATTTGAGTATATGGTGCTTACTCTGGCCATAATAGTTGCAGTCCAGCAAGTTCTTATAGCACTGGTTCAGTAAAGAAGAACATAGAATGCATCTCTTAAGTTGATATTCATAGAAACTAAAATATTCCAGAAATTTCTCATGACATTTTCAAATCAGATTACTGTACATTCTACTCTGAATTTGAGGAGCATGTCCCAGAATGATTTACATACAGAAAAACTCATGAACTTTATCTGATAAGTATTGACAAAGGTATCCATTTGAAAAATTCGAATCATTATAGATTCAAGCACATTCCTGGGCTTCCATAATGGCCTATTGAGAGTAGAGAGTAGACAGTACTTAAGACCACACTAATACTAATAAATATCTCTAGGCAAGATTCTGCTGCTACTAGGTTCCCTAATGAAAAACACAAAAACTTTCCTGCCAGTTAAATAGCTGAATAGGGCTCTCAGCCCAAAGGAGTCTAATCAATGCTTTCACTTCAGTTTCCCAAGGGATCAACTAAGCAATCCCTTCAGTACCTGGCACATCAAGATTTATAAGGCAGAGGAGGAATGCACGGCCTAAATAGCTTCAGAAAGCCATTTGTCATGAGTAGTAAAAAAACACCTTAGAGTAGCTGATGTTAGATCACCATTACCCTCAAACTAAGGCTGCATGTCTCACGAGATTTATCTGATAAATATTTTTAAATAAAAAAGGAATTATAGTACACTCCTGAGCCTGCCATAAAAATTGTTAAACACTTGTAATTACTCCCCAAAAATAATAAAAATGAAAAACTCTGCTTTCCACTTGACACAGGCTTGTGCAACAAAAACCATTGTGATTGTCTAACAACAGAGTCACACACAGCTCCTGCCCCATTAAGTGTTCCAGCAGCATCATAGCATGGCCCTGGGAAGAGGTATTTTAACTTCAAATTACAAACCTACCAATGAATCAGTCAACCATTTTCCTAAACAACACAGCATTTATAGTCACTTGACAATTTTTTTTAATTTGACGAACATGTTTGCCATCAACAGCGTCATTATTCTTTATTATAATTAACAACAACAACTAATAGTAATAATACCATTTGTTCAGTTTTGTTCTGCCAGGTACTAATCAAACAGATTTACGTGGATTATCCTGAAAACATCTTATGGTCTATGGCAATCTGTTACCAAACTAAGGTTACTGATCTACCAGCACAAAGCATCAAGGTCTAACACTATTTATGCCACAGACAAATTTTTTGTTAGTATTCATTCTCAATGTAAATATTTCGGGCTTTGGCATTTATCAAGGTTTCCCAAAAAGATTTTCTTAAAATATTAGATGTTTTTAGGAATATTATCAGATATTTACCTCTACTTATTACCAGAAGTTTTACATCTGTTTCACATAAAATTGAAGTAGGTAGATTGGCATTAATTGAAAGGCAGATTTCCTGAAAAATAAAAACAAATGCCTGTCTTCTAGAATTATTTCAGCTCTGACATTATTCTTATAACAAACTCTGGGAAACTGGAATTATAAGTATGCATTATTTTAAGCAAATAATTTTTAAAAAATAAATCTTGAGCTTACAGAATTAAGAAATATGAACTGTTTGGACTTTACTTTCAAATAATTTATCAGCCTTGGCAGAACTACTTTGGGCAAACTATTGCACTAAAACAGAACATCAGGTTGAATGATTCTTTACTATGGAATGCCTCATGTGTTAAAACAGAGCATGATCTGTAAGAATACATAATGCTGTGTCCTACGTACATTCAGCACTCTGTTACTGAGGAAAGGGGGCGCTTTGTTCTGAAGATGACAAGCCTGAAGGGAGAAGCTGACAGAGATCCACGATGCTCAGTGAGGGGGGATAGTGTTAGTGTGACCGTACACAAAATTATAACACTTTTTGTGATTACAAAATAGTTGGGAGGCTGAGGCAGGAGGATTACTTTAGGTCAGGAGTTCGAGACCAGCACAGGTGGCACACTGAAACCGCGTCTCTGTAAAACAATTTTTTCAAATAGCGGGCGCGGTGGCTCACGCATGTAATCCCAGCACTTTGGGAGGTCGAGGCGGGCTGATCACCTGAGGTCAGGAGTTCAAGACCAGTTTGGCCAACATGGTAAAACCCTGTCCCTACTAAAAATACAAAAATTAGTGGTATGGTGGCATGTGCCTGTAATCCCAGCTACTCAGGAGGCTGAGGCTGGAGAATTGCTTGAATCCAGGAGGCAGCGGTTGCAGTGAGCCGAGACTGTACCACTGCACTCCAGCCTGGGTGACAAAGCAAGACTCTGTGTCAAAAATCGAACAAACAAACAAACAAAATCCAAGCATGGTGGCATGTGCCTTTAGTCAGCTACTTGGGAGGCCGAGGTGGGAAGATTGCTTGATTCCAGGAGTGGAAGGCTGCAGTAAGCTATGATTGCACCACTGCACTCCAGCCTGGGAAACGCAGCAAGACCCTGTCTCTAAAATAATAATAATAATAAGTAAATAAATAAAATTTAAAAAGATGTGGCAATAAAGACTCAAGGTAGGGGTATCTTAGGGAAAGGAGCATGCTGTGACTTCAAAGTTAAAATTGAGAAACACCAGTCTAGATGATCTCCAAGTTCCTTTCCTTTAGTTGAAAAACCAATGGCTTGATTTGGTCTCACACAATTGAGGCAGCGCAGTGGAGTGAATGAGCAGTAACATCAGTATTCTGCTCTTATTTCTGCCACTCATCAGCTGTGTAAACAGGAGCGATTTGATTAACTGCTCTGGTTCTCCATTTATGAAGGAGTCAAGTCAAAATGTTTGTTTAGCTAACCGCTGTGGCTCCATCTCATACTAACAATTGCTTATCCTGGGCAGAACCTTGGAATCCACAGAGGATCAGAAAGTTCTAAGGGGGTCTCCTGAGCACCTCCAGCCCTGTAATGTCTGCCCTGTCAAGGCGGGCCAGCTCTCTCAAGTAGCTGGGATTACAGACACACGCCACCACACCCAGTTAATTTTTGTATTTTTAGTGGAGATGGGGTTTCATCATGTTGGCCAGGCTGGTCTCGAACTCCTGACCTCAGGTGATTCGCCCGCCTTGGCCTCCCAAAGTGCTGGGATTACAGGCATGAGCCACTGCACCCGGCTGGGTTTGATTTTTTTTTTTAATTGCTGGAAATACATGATTTGTTTTCTCCTTTGCCCTTCACATTGAATTTGTTACCAGTAAAATATCTGGAATCCATCTCCTATTTGGTATCTTGATGGCTAGTGCCTTGGTTCAGGGTCCACTGACGAGTTTCCCAACTGCTCTCCAATTCCATTTTGTCTTGCCTTTGCTAATAGCACCCCCACATCACCACAGTCATCTATTTAGAAGTTAATCTGATCCATTTCCTCCCTACTTAAAAACCCTCAATGAGCTCTACTGCCTGTAAAGTCCAGACTCTTTGGCATTGTTTCTAATACCGTATCTCACCTTAATTGCACTTTCAAAATCAACCCCAGCAAACGCTCCCATCTCTCAAGACCTTGTTACTTAGAGGTGTTTGGATTTGAGGATCACCAAATCCTATCTGACCATGACTCAATATAGAAATGAAATGTTTTATTATTTATACACAAGCTGCTTTCTTAGCCTAATCTTATCCTTTTTATATAAAATCTTTTACAAGAATAGAATTTTTGTAAAGAATCAAAAAGAGCTCCTTGAATCAATAACTATTTGGGTATAATTATTTTATTTGTGAATATCACCCTACCTCCAAGGTTACGTGGTTTACAACTCATTCATTTAGCTGGTCAATCTTTCATATAACAATAATTTGTGACTCTTATTATGTGTCCTATATGTTGACAAACTACATATTAGGTTATATGTTGACTCTACCCTACTAAGTAAAAATGTGCTTTTATTCTAAGTATTTCAATTACTGAGACATTTGATACGTAAAGGACAATACTATAGCACATTATGTTAATTATTTTAATGCAATATCATACAGATTACATAATTTAATGATGATGAGAGACTGAGAAATTGAGAGAATATTTACCCCTATGAAGTCACCTTCTTCAAACTCACTTAAAATGTCAGAGTTGGAAGTTTTGTTTGTGCTTGTATTGCTTGAGATCACCTTTAAATGTCCAGCAAGAATCCAGTAGCACTCAAATGGTAGGTGTCCTTGTCTTAGAACCACACTTTCAGCTTCACACCTGGAGAGAAAGAATATCAAAAACATTTAGCATGCAAAATGGTTAGGATGAAGTCATTGGTGACAGACAAAACAAAACACAAAACCCTTTCATCTCCATCTGTAAAGAAATTTACGTTTTGTTAAGAAGCAAGTATTTTCCTCTTCTGGTACAGACCTTGAAGGCAGGGATTTCAGCCACCTTATCCACTACTGTAGCACCATACCTAGAATGGTGCTTGGCCGAGAAAGCAGGGACTCCACGTACATAAATTGAGTGCATTTATGAATAGGCAAAGGAAGTGTTGTAAAACCACATAATAGAAGGTCTCCACACACATTTCTTAGATGAGTCCTGCAATTTCACAAAATATAGGCACGTTTTTTAATTGCTACTGCTGAATTCATGATGTAAGGCAAGATTTTTGGTTTTCTAGAGGATAAATTTGGTGTTGGTTTACACACATTTTATCAGGAGTTTTTTTAAGTACTATATTCAGCAAAAGGTTTGTATATCTGCCAATTCTCCTATTTGTAGGTATTTAGCCAGAGGATGGTCATTTTCCCACCCTTGGTTTATAAAAATAACCTATCCCTGGCAGTAATGCAGGCCAAACTAAAATGGGCATTAAAAGGTCACCTTGTTGAACCAGCCTTGCATCCCAGGGATAAAGCCCACTTGATCATGGTGGATAAGCTTTTTGATGTGCTGCTGGATTCAGTTTGCCAGTATTTTATTGAGGATTTTTGCAAGGCTGGTTCAACAAACGCAAATCAATAAATGTAATCCAGCATATAAACAGAACCAAAGACAAAAACCACATGATTATCTCAATAGATGCAGAAAAGGCCTTTGACAAAATTCAACAACACTTCATGCTAAAAACTCTCAATAAATTAGGTATTGATGGGATGTATCTCAAAATAATAAGATCTATCTATGACAAACCCACAGCCAATATCATACTGAATGGACAAAAACTGGAAGCATTCCCTTTGAAAACTGGCACAAGACAGGGATGCCCTCTCTCACCGCTCCTATTCAACATAGTGTTGGAAGTTCTGGCCAGGGCAATCAGGCAGGAGAAGGAAATAAAGGGTATTCAATTAGGAAAAGAGGAAGTCAAATTGTCCCTGTTTGCAGATGACATGATTGTATATCTGGAAAACCCCATCGTTTCAGCCCAAAATCTCCTTAAGCTGATAAGGAACTTCAGCAAAGTCTCAGGATACAAAATCAATGTACAAAAATCACAAGCATTCTTATGCACCAATAACAGACAAACAGAGAGCCAAATCATGAGTGAACTCCCATTCACAATTGCTTCAAAGAGAATAAAATACCTAGGAATCCAACTTACAAGGGACGTGAAGGACCTCTTCGAGGAGAACTACAAACCACTGCTCAATGAAATAAAAGAGGATACAAACAAATGGAAGAACATTCCATGCTCATGGGTAGGAAGAATCAATATCATGAAAATGGCCATACTGCCCAAGGTAATTTATAGATTCAATGCCATTCTCATCAAGCTACCAGTGACTTTCTTCACAGAATTGGAAAAAACTACTTTAAAGTTCATATGGAACCAAAAAAGAGCCCGCATCACCAAGTCAATCCTAAGCCAAAAGAACAAAGCTGGAGGCATCACGCTATCTGACTTCAAACTATACTACAAGGCTACAGTAACCAAAACAGCACGGTACTGGTACCAAAACAGAGATATAGATCAATTGAACAGAACAGAGCCCTCAGAAATAATGCCACATATCTACAACCATCTGATCTTTGACAAACCTGACAAAAACAAGAAATGGGGAAAGGATTCCCTATTTAATAAATGGTGCTGGGAAAACTGGCTAGCCATATGTAGAAAGCTGAAACTGGATCCCTTCCTTACACCTTATACAAAAATTAATTCAAGATATATTAAAGACTTAAATGTTAGACCTAAAACCGTAAAAACCCTAGAAGAAAACCTAGGCAATACCACTCAGGACATAGGCATGGGCAAGGACTTCATGTCTAAAACACCAAAAGCAATGGCAACAAAAGCCAAAATGGACAAATGGGATCTAATTAAACTCAAGAGCTTCTGCACAGCAAAAGAAACTACCATCAGAGTGAACAGGCAACCTACAAAATAGGAGAAAATTTTTGCAACCTACTCATCTGACAAAGGGCTAATATCCAGAATCTACAATGAACTCAAACAAATTTACAAGAAAAAAACAAACAACCCCATCAAAAAGTGGGCGAAGGATATGAACAGACACTTCTCAAAAGAAGACATTTATGCAGCCAAAAAACACATGAAAAAATGCTCATCATCACTGGCCATCAGAGAAATGCAAATCAAAACCACAATGAGATACCATCTCACACCAGTTAGAATGGCCATCATTAAAAAGTCAGGAAACAACAGGTGCTGGAGAGGATGTGGAGAAATAGGAACACTTTTACACTGTTGGTGGGACTGTAAGCTAGTTCAACCATTGTGGAAGTCAGTGTGGTGATTCCTCAGGGATCTAGAACTAGAAATACCATTTGACCCAGCCATCCCATTACTGAATATATACCCAAAGGATTATAAATCATGGTGCTGTAAATACACATGCACACGTATGTTTATTGCAGCACTATTCACAATAACAAAGACATGGAACCAACCCAAATGTCCATCAACGATAGACTGGATTAAGAAAATGTGGCACATATACACCATGGAATACTATGCAGCCATAAAAAATGATGAGTTCATGTCCTTTGTAGGGACGTGGATGAAACTGGAAAGCATCATTCTCAGCAAACTATCGCAAGCACAAAAAACCAAACACCGCATGTTCTCACTCATAGGTGGGAATTGAACAATGAGAACACATGGACACAAGAAGGGGAACATCACACTCTGGGGACTGTTGTGGGGTGGGGGGAGGGGGGAGGGATAGCATTAGGAGATATACCTAATGCTAAATGACGAGTTAATGGGTGCAGCACACCAACATGGCACATGGATACATATGTAACAAACCTGCACATTATGCACATGTACCCTAAAACTTAAAGTATAATAATAATAAAATAAAATAAAAATGTAAAGAATTTCTAGCTTGCTAAAGTCTGTATTAAAAGAATGGAATGTAATCCGCCAGATTAAAAAAAAAAGGTCACCTTGGACATTTGATAAAAAAACACAGGATTCCTTTGCACCTTGGAAATTCTGATTAGGTAGCTCTGGGGTGGAGCCCAGGAATCTGTATTCCTAAAGGCCTCTCCAGATTATTTTGATGAGGACCATACTGTGAGAAATGCTATGTTTGAGGCTAAGAATGAACATTATTGATATAATTTTATTTTTCTCATATGAGTATTATTTTTGTGTGAAGACTGGAAAAAATCATGTTGAAATGTTGAAATATTGGGAAGTCTGCATAATTTCAGATTTTCAGTTAGTAATTACACTACCCAGAATCCTTTCTTCCTGGAATAGCAATTATAATTTCTCTATTCCAAACTAAGCAAAGAGAAATGTTAGTGAGAAAAAAGATGGCACTATTATATAGTAAAGATACTACCATTCCTGTGTTATCAGTGAGAAGGCCTAGAATCTAGTGCTTGACCTGCTACAAATTAACTAAATGATTCTGAGAAGGTCAGGCATGGTGGCTCACACCTGTAATCCCAGCACTTTGGGAGGCCGAGGCAGAAGGATCGCTTTAGCCCAGGAGTTCAAGACCAGTCGGGGCAACATAGTGAGACCCTGTCTCTATAAAAAATACAAAAATTAGCTGGGTGGGGTGGCACATAGCTGTAGTCCCAGCCACTCGGGAAGCTGAGGTAGGAAGACCACTTGAGCCTGGGAGGTCGAGGCTGCAGTGAGCCAAGATCACGCCACTGCCCTCCAGCCTGGGTGAGAGAATGAGACTCTGTCTGAAAAAGAAAGAAAATGATCTTGAGAAAAATAACTTATCCTCCACTTCCAATTCTTCACTTATAAAATGGAAAAAACCTGTATCTACATACTTCTCAAAAATGTTTTAGGAGAAAAAATACAGAACATATAACAATGACTTGAATTATTTACAAATAAAGTACCGGGATTTTGCCCTACTTCACCATGTTTGACGGTATGAAGGAAACTTAGAAGCAGGAAAACTCCCACCAAAATAACTATGCAAGCTAACAAGTTAGCCTGCCACAGTTCCATTAATGCTGACTGAAGGCACTAGACCCCTGAGCTAGAGACAAAGGACCTTCTTAGCTGCAGCAGAATAGTAATGAGATTTACCAGCATGGTTGCATCAGTTTCTCAAGTCCCAAATCCCATAGGGTAATATGGAGGGCCCAGTAGAGCTTGAAAATACAGTGGGGTGAGTCACAGGAGAGGAACCCAAGCTTAGGGAATGTGTTGTTTTTAAGCAAGTCTATTCTTTGTCTGGAAAAAGCCCAGGTGCAGTGTAAAAACTGCAATGCACCATCATCTCAGAATTACCAGGTATATGAGCAATCCCAAGAAGTGACCCAGGTACAACAGTCAAAGCCCTGGGATGTTGGCAAAGGCAGCAAGTTTTGTAGGAGCCCAAGAGGCCCATGGTGGACTGTATCTCAGCATACAGGGCATAACAATGAAAATGAATACAATTGTTTTAAAAGGCTATGCAGTTACTTAAAGAACTATGATTCTAGTTCCAAAGGAAAAAGATGGAGGAAATTTTACCATGCTATTTTCACTGCCTTTGGAAAGAGAATCAAAAGATTAAAATTCGGAGACTACTGACTTTCCATTGTTTATGTTAGCAGATCCAATTTTTTAAAAACCACTACTTGAAGCCTGTAGACTTGAAAAAAATTATTAAAAATTGCTGAAGTAACTGCCACATCGTGCAAATATCCTCAAAATAATTGTTGGTTTCTATGAACTAAGAAGAAAAGAATAGTCCTTTGGACCACTGTGGAATCATGAGAAGGAGGCCAATAAGATGTTATAGAAAAGGAAGGAGAAGAGGGCATGTAGAAAGGAAAGGTTACAGAGGGAAGAACTGATATGTGGATGATATTTTTTTCCAATAGAAAAAATCCTGGTTTTGACTAAGTTGGGTTTAAAGCATCACAGAAAAAGCAGGAGGATTCCACATCCTGTTTCCTCTCTCTTGTATTCTAAAAGCATGGATGAGGGCCAGTCATTCTCAGCCAGGCTTTGAAGTGCGCCATTTGGCTGCCAGATACCCATTACACTAATTGGATCACCAGCCTCGTCTAGATCTCATTGGCACAAGGATTCCAGGGCTACCCATTTCTTCTGCAGCATTAAATTGACATACAATAAACCATAAAATATTCACATGGACCTGTACTCTCCTTTTGTATTATGTGGTAACCCCAGAATGATTTTCCAACAGTCTACTTGAATGATGTGAAGAAATGCCAATACTAAATATGTTTGTCCGGCTTAAAACACTTAATTTTACACTTCAGAGGATTTGAAACATTTGCAAATGGAATAACTGTCTGACTTGAGAATTTTTTCTCATTAAGCCTACAGACACAACTGCTCCAACCTAAGAAATACAGAAATCAGAATATGTTTAAGAATAGAAAAAGAAAGATTTAATATATTCACATTCAGAAAGAAAAATGTCTACATCAGCATACAAATGGCTATATATAGTCATGTGCTACATAACGACATGTTAGTCAACGATGGAGATGGTAGCTCCATACCTATTGTAGCTCCTGAAGACCCTTCAGTGGGGCAAGATGCAGAGGTGGAAGACAGTGATATTGATGATTCTGACCCCATGTAGGCCTAGGCTAATGTGCATGTTTTTGTCTTCATTTTTAACAAAAGAGTTCAAAAAGTTTTCAAAAAATTTAATAGAAAAAAGCTTATACAAAGGAATAGAAAGAAAGAAAATAAGTTTGTACAGTTGTACAAGTATTTGTATTTTAAGCTAAGTGTTATTACAAAATTGTTTAAAAGTTTAAAAATTAAAAAGTGTATAAAGTAAAAACATTACAGCAAGCTAAGGGTAATTTATTATCAAAGAAAGAGTCTGGCACAGTGGCTCATGCCTATCATCCCAGCTACTCAGGAGGCGGAGGTAGGAGGATTGCCAGAAGTTCTAGACAAGCCTGGGCAACACAGCAAGACTTTCTCTCAAAAAAATAAAGAAAGAAAACAACAACAACAACAACAACAAAAACCTAGCTGAGTGTGGTGGTACGTGCCCGAAGTCCTAGCTACTCAAGAGCCTGAGATGGGAAGATGCCTTGGGTCCAGGAGTTTGAGGCTGAAGCAAGCTACTGCCGTTGCACTTCAGCCTGGGCAACACCACAAGATCCCATCTCTAAAAAATATAAAGAAGGAAGAAAAGTAAATAAATGTAATGTAGCCTAAGTTTAAAGTGTTCATAAAGTTTAAAGCAGTGTAAAGTCATGTCCTAGGCCTTCACATTCCCTCACTACTCATTTAGAGACTCACCCAGAGCAACTTCCAGTTCTGTAAGCTCATTCATAGTAAGTGCCCTGTACAGGTGTGCCATTTTTAATCTTTTATACTCTATTTTTACTGTATCTTTTCTATGTTTTGATATGTTTAGATACACAAATAATAACATTGTGTTATAATTGCCTACAGTATTCAGTACAGTAACATGCTATACAGTCTTATAGCCTAGGAGCAATAGGCTATACCATATAGCTTAGGGATGTGGTAGGCTATACCATCCAGGTTTGTGTAAGTCCACTCCATGATGTTTGCACAATGACAAAATCACCTAATGACACATTTCTGAAAACATATCCCCATCGTTAAGCAACACATGTAATTATATGTAAATTTTATACTAAAATCTAAGAAAAGCCTATGAACAGTAACTACTTATACACATACTGATTTATTTTTTGTTTTTACTCTCCATTTAAAACAGTAGATTTGAATGAATATCAATGTTAATTTTTGTTGAAAGAACTAATGCTTAATGAAAGTAACTCTCCGCTAAAACTTTTGGATGTCCACAATTTTTTAAATGAGACTTCATGTTAATGCTACACTATTAAACTTTTTCCAAAAGAGTCACATACTCAACAGATTTTATGTTAGAGATTTCTGAATTTCAGACAACAGAATTCACTCCAACTGGTTTAAGAACAAAAGGATTTACTGCAGGTAGCAGGTCGCTTACAGAATCTTTGGAAAGGTTTGTAAAATGGTTTCTAGTCCAAACTTCCAGCAACAACTCTGGTGAAGATGCTGGGCAGACCTCAGAACCACAACGTCTCCACCATAGTTAGGAAGGGGGCCAGGGGCGGGGGGCACCACATCTGACCAAAGAATCGCGTGATTTTTGCCAATACCTGCACCAGAAAAATTGATGCCCCGTGTCCTTCCTTTTTCCCCACATATATTGATTTCAAATGAAAATATCATGAAGAGCTAATTGTCAGAATCTAAATCATTATATATTAAAAAGAAAAGGTAGGCTCAGAAAGGTAGCTTTTAGTTTGTTTTTTGTTTTGTTTGTATTCTACATTGAGATGATAGTGTTTACACTGTGAAAAACTATAAAATTATTAGAATCTGTTAAAAATATTTGAGACAACCTGAAATTACAAATGTTAACTATATTTTATTTATCATAAAATGTAAGGTCTTCACCTAACACATTTTGCATGTTTTTTCACATTCTAGATTAATAAGTGGATTGTTATAGCAGTCTAATAACTTTTTTATTGCTTTGGTACTTTGCTTATATTGTTTGATCATTATCCTATTTTCCTTCCTTCTTTCCTTCCTTCCTTCCCTCCTTCCTTCCTTCCTTCCCTCCTTCCTTCCTTCCCTCCTTCCTTCCTTCCCTCCTTCCTTCCTTCCTTTCTTTCTGTTTCTGTCTTTCTTTCCTTCTTCTTTCTTTCCCTCTTTTAATTTTTTTATAGGGCCTCACTCCATCACTCAGGCTAGAGTGCAGTAATGCTATCTTGGCGCACTGTAGCCTCAGTCTCCCAGGCTCAAGTGATCCACCCTAGCCTCCATAGTAGCTAGAACTACATGGATGCACCACCACACCTGAATAATTTTTGTATTTTTTGTAGAGATGGAGTTTCACCATCTTGCCTAGGCTGGTGTTGAACCCCTGCACACAAACAATCCTCCTGCCTCAGCATCCCAAATTGCTGGGATTAGAGGCATGAGCCAGTATGCCTGGCCCATCATTCTAGTTTCAATCCTACTTTCCTTCAGGCTGGTTTGAAAACTCACCATTATATTACAGAGTTCAAAGAACAAACCCCAAATTATTACATACTTTTTGGTCAATATTTATTTGTAATGTGGCTTTTGTCTTTGAAGTTTTGTTAAACTCTATTCACTACCTGCCACTGCCTTTCTTAGGGGACTGCCAAGACCTAAATGGAACATTTTTGTGTTACTTACTCTGATAGATTGCAGTCTGGCAAAGTTGGAGTTGCACTGTACTTGGCTAACTGAAAAATGACCTATTCTTCCTCAGCCATAGTTGAATCTTCAAAAGAAAATTTAAAAAATAGCTTATAGAAAGGCTAAAGGAAAATTATTATAATGCTTTGCTATTATCTCAAATTCCTTCAGTGTTTCTGAAACCAAAACAATAATAGTTTGTATGTGTTCTCCAAGGTCTAGTCATTTTTTATGTGATAGATGCCAGGAAGTAAAATCTTCTATATACAGATTCGTGAGAATTTGATATGATCCTTATAAAGCAAAACTTCTCCTATGGAAGGGAAGGAGACATCAGATCCAGTAAGGAGCGCTCTGAACTTCCGTGATGCTAAGCCGCCTACCTCCATGAAGAAATTGGTAAGGAATCTTTCAGAACCTAGCTTGCCCAGCAAAACAGGATAAGCCTAGGACCAGAAAAATAAAATCTGATGGTGTTCAGGAGTCCTTCATTGAAAGACATTAGAGCTGAGATTTAAACATGCCTTTTTTTCCTCTTCCAAAGTATTAGGTTTTGAAATGTATTAACATTGCATCTGCCTGCTATTTTTAAGAAGGAACAGTCTTAAAGGAGTTATTTAAGCAGAAACAAAGGATGACAATTACTTTCATGAATACATATGAAAGTATAACACTCACTGGTAGACGTTAATACATAGTCAAATACAGAATACTGTAATGGTGGTATGTAAATCTACACATCTCTAGTATGAAGGTTAAAAGTAAGTATGATTAAATAATAACTAAAGCAGCCGGGCATGGTGGCTCACACCTATAATCCTAGCACTTTGGTAGGCTAAGGCAGGCAGATTGCCTGAGCTCAGAAGTTTGAGACCAGCCTGGCCAACACAGTGAAACCCTGTCTCTACTAAAAACTCCAAAAATTAGCTGGGCATGATGGCAGATGCCTGTAGTCCTGGCTACTTGGGAGACTGAGGCACAAGAATCACTTCAACATGAGAGGCAGAAGTTCCAGTGTGCTGAGATCACACCACTGCACTCTAGCCTGGGTGACAGAGCGAGACTCTTGTCTCCAAAAAAAATAAAAATAAAAATAAAAACTAAAGCTATAATAAGTTGTTAAGAAATACACAGTTTAAAAAGATATAAATTGTGACATCAAAAACACAAAATTGCAAGGGGGAGGGTAAAAAAGTCTAGTTTTTTTTTTTTTTTTTGACGGAGTCTCGCTCTGTCGCCCAGGCTGGAGTGCAGTGGCGCAATCTCGGCTCACTGCCTGCTCCGCCTCCTAGGTTCGTGCCATTCTCCTGCCTCAGCCTTCCGAGTAGCTGGGACTACAGGCGCCTGCCACCATGCCCAGCTAATTTTTTGTATTTTTAGTAGAGACGGGGTTTCACCGTGTTAGCCAGGATGGTCTCAATCTCCTGACCTCGTGATCCGCCGGCCTCAGCCTCCCAAAGTGCTGGGATTACAGGCATGAGCCACCGCGCCCGGCCAAAAAGTCTAGATTTTTTTGTATGTGACAGAAGTTAAGTTGTTATCAGCTTCAAATAGTGGCCTATAACTTTAAAAGGTTTTATGGAAGCCTCATGGAAACCACAAAACAAAATCTACAGTACATATTCAAATGATAGCATTAAAGAAAAATCATCCAATCACAAATATGGACAACAAGAAAGGAAGAAAGAAACAAAGGAGCTACAAAACAACCAGAACATAAATAACAAAATAGCAGTAGCAAGTCCTTACCAGTAAATAATACTCTTGAATGTAAATGGATTAAATTTTCTAATTTAATAGCCATTGTGGAAAACAGTATGGAAGCACCTAAAGAAATTTAAAATAGAACTACTCTATGACCCAGCAATCTCTCTTCTGGGTCCACACCTAAAGAAAGTGAAATCACCACCCTCTAAAGATATCTGCAGTCCCATGTTCATTGTAGCATTATTCACAGTAGCCAAGATATGGAAACAATCTAAGTACCCACTGATGAATGAATAGATAAAAGAACTGTGATATGATATGATATGATATGATATATGATATATGATATGATATAATATGTTCATTGTAGCATTATTCACAATAGCCAAGATACAGAAACAAATGTCCCTTGACAGACGAATGGATAAAGAAACTGTGGTGTGCGTGTGTGTGTGTGTGTGTGTGTGTGTGTGTGTGTAATGGAATATTATTCAGCTCTAAAAAATAATGAAATCTTGCCATTTGCCACAACATGGATGAGCCTGGAAGACATTACTCTAAGTAAAATAAGCCAGACACAGAAAGAAAAATATTGCATGATCTCACTTACATGTAGAATCCTAAAAATATCAAAAATACAGAGACATAGAATAAAACAGTGGTTACCAGGGGTATGGAGGTCCAGGGGAGGAAATGGGGAGATGTAAGTCAGAGGACACAAAGTAGGAGGTGTGTAGGATGAGCAAATCTAGAGCTCTAATGTACAGCATGAAGACTCTGGTTAATAAAATTGTACTATGTATGGGTTTCATGCTAAAAGAGTAGGTTTTAGCTGCTCTTGCTACTAAAACAAAAAAAAATTGGCAACTATGAGAGATGATGAATATGTTAATTTGCTTCACTATAGTAACTTTTTTTTTTGAGACAGGGTTTCACTCTGTCATCTAGGCTGGAGTGCAGTGGCGTGGCCATAGCACACTGCAGCCTTGAACTTCTGAGTTCAAGTGATCCTCCCACCTCAGCCTCCTGAGTAGCTGGGACTACAGGTGTGTGCCATCACACCCAGCTAATTTTGGCTTTTTTTTTACAGATGGGGTCTCACTATGTTACCTAGGCTAGTCTCTAATTCCTGGCCTCAAGCGATCTTCCTGCCTCGGCCTCCCAAAGTGCTGGTATTACAGGCGTGAGCTGCCAAGCCCGGCCTAGCGTAACCTTTTTACTATATATGGACCTTATAACATCGTGTGGTATACCTTAAATATACACAATAAATTTTATTTTAAAAAATAGACAAAAGATTAACTCAGAGTCGATGATCTAAAAGAAGAGTTAAAACCATTAAAGCAGAAAACAAGTCTTTATGACCTTGGATTTCATAACAGATTCTTAGCTATGACACCAAGAGCACAAACATTAAAAGAAAAAATAAACTGGACTTCATCAAACTACTTTTTGCATCAAAGGACTTCCTCAAGAAGGTGAAAAGACAACAAAATGGGAGAAAATATTTGCAAATCATATATCTGATCATATCCAGAATATGTAAGGAACACTTACAATTCAATAACAATAAGGCAAACAACCCAGTTTAAAGATGGGCAAAGAACTTGAATAGATATTTCTCCAAAGATATACGAATGGTCAATAGGTACTAGAACAATTGTTCAACATCATTAGTCATTTAGGAAATGCAAATAAAAATCACAACGAGATACCACTTCATACCTACTACAATGGCCATAATAAAAAGAAAAGAAAAATAACAAGTGTTAGCAAGAATGTGGAGAAATTGGAATCTGTGGGCATTGCTGGTGGGAATGTAATATGGTGTAGCTGCTGTGGAAAACAGTCTGGCAGTAACTCAAAAAAGTAATTGATTATATGACTCATCAATTGCACTCGTAAGTATATACCCAAAAGAACTGAAAACACGTACTCAAACGGACATTTGTACACCAGTGTTTGCTGCAGCATTATTCGCCATAGCCAAAAGGTGGAAACAATCCAAATGTCCATCAACAGATAAATGGATAAACAAAATGTACTATGCACATACTGTGGAATATTATGCAGCCATTAAAAAGAATGAAGTTATAATGCATGCTACAACATGGATGAACCCTGAGAACATCATGCTAAGTTAAATAAGCCAGCCACAAAAGAAAAACTATTGTAAGATTCCCCTTATAGATCTAGAATAGGCAAAGTCATAGAGATAGAAAGTCGATTAGAATCTATCAGGGACTGGGGGAAGTGGGTAATGGAGAGTTATTACTTAATGGTCACAGAATTTCTGCATGGGGTGACAGAAAAGATTTGGAAACAGATAGTGGTGATCGCTGTGCAATGGTTTGTATGTGTAATTAATCCCACTGAATTGTAAACTTAAAATGGTTGGAATGGCATATTTACGTTATACATATTTTACCACAATAAAAAAATCTTAAGATATGCTCATAACAGGTAGAAGCTATTACTTAAGGTTTTTAAGTACCCTAAAATTTCAAGTGTTTTTAAATCTAGTAGCCATTGCAGAAAATTGTTGCCTAGCAGGTCAGAAAATGAAGGCAGCACTACAAAGGAATTTGGGGGACAATGAAACAGTTCTGTACATGACCATTACAGTGAATACATGACTGTGTATTTGTCAAGACTGGTAGAACTAGAGTTGAACAAACAAAGAAATTATAGATAATGACAGCTAGGTTTGTATCTGTGGGAGAAATAAATTACAAACAGGCTAAAAGAAAATTCTAGAACAATCCCTGTGCTAATGGACTAGAGTTAGAGATATCATTATGAACTAATGTTTAATATGTATACAGATGGATATACAGAAATAAATATAGACACATGGATTGGTATACACACAATCATTTGCTAGCTCTAAAAGCTGAGAGGGGCTATAAGCAATGACCATCTAGAGGCAATGGGGAATCCTAGGCGCCAGATTTTGGGTTCTAAATGCCATTTTCCGATAAAAGGAACCATGTTTCTTAAAGAAACGGGTGATTCTTGGGAAATAGAAGAGGTTCATCTTGCAACGACAGAGGTAAGTTAGTGCTGAAAAGAAACATGCAAAAAGATGAGAGAACTCCTAATAATTTGAGCAATACAATAAACAAGAACAGTAATGAATTATAACCCAAAAAGTAAAATAACTATCCATAAATCAATAAATATCCGTGAGTCTATATACAACAGAGAGAAGGAAAGAGGAGGAGGGAGAGAGAGAGGAAGGGAAGGAGAGAGGAAGAAAAGAAGATAGGGAAGGAAGAGGGAGGAAGGAAGGAAGGAAGGAAGGAAGGAAGGAAGGAAAGAAGGAAGGAAGGAAGGAAGGAAGGAGAAAGAAAAAGAAAGAAAGAAAGAAAGAAAGAAAGAAAGAAAGAAAGAAAGAAAGAAAGAAAGAAAGAAAGAGAAAGAAAGAAAGAAAAGAAAGAAGGAAAGGAAAGAAAGAAGGAAAGAAAGAAAGAAAGAAGAAAGAAAGAAAGAAAGAAAGAAAGAAAGAAAGAAAGAAAGAAAGAAAGAAAGAAAGAAAGAAAGAGAGAGAGAGATGGAGGGAGGAAGGGATTTTCCCCAACAGAATAATTCCAATTAATACATGGAGAAGAAATGTGGAAAATAGAATGTTACCGTTAGGGTGCCACAGTTATAACTGCAGCAGGCAAGACCCACTGACAAACACTAAAATTAGTGAGCAAAACTTTAAAGAGGATCAGGGCATTCACGTTGCTTCAAAATATCTGCCATCAAATATTTGTTAATAACTGTGGTAGTTTTAACATGCCTACAAATCCTTAAACACTCCCTCCAGGAATTGAAGCTTAATACCCCTGGATTGGACTTAATAACTCCAGGGTCTGGACTTCGTAACTCACTTCCAAAGGACAAAGTATGGAAAGGGGAAATGGTAACTTTACAGTGCACAGACCTGGCAGACAGTACCTTAACCAAGTGATCAAGCCCCACATCACTAGTGATAACACATAATGACATTCAGCACCCAAAGTCCATAACCTCAATCTAATCATGAGAAAACATCAGACAAAACTGAAAGACGCTCTACAAAACATCTAACCACTGCTCTTCTAAAGTGTCATGGTCATGAATGACAAAGAAAAACTGAGGAACTGTCATGGATTGAAGGAGATTAAGGAGGCATGACAACTAAAGGCAGTGCAGTATCCTAACCTGAATCCTAGAACAGGAGAAAGACATGAGTGGAAATACTGGGGAAATCTAAACAGTTTGTAATTTAGTCAATTTGTTGAGCTCATCTTAATTTCTTAATTTTGATTATTGTACCATGGCTATGTGAGATATTAACATTATGGGAAGCCAGGTAAAAGGTATATGGGGACTGTCTGTACTATCTTTGCAAGTCTTCTGTAAGCCTAAAATTATCAAAATAAAGAGTTTAAAATTTGTTTAGCCTCAGCTGAATACAAGGGTTATACTCAGCAACTTGAAGTGGAAGGGTTTCAAACCCTGGTGACTGAAGTTGAAAATTAAAACAACTCAGCAGTAACCACTTACTCCTTATTACTACTCACCAGGGTCAGTTGTGTCCAAGTTTCCCAAACTAAAATCTACCAGGAAATCGGCTAGGGGAGCATTCTCGGTTGTTGCTCTGCAAGCTGGCCCTATTTCAATCCACCCAGCTGCAGGCCCTGCAGTGGACTAGGGAGATTCAGCTTCCAGTTCAACCCCTTTCTCCTGTTATCCCTGCATCATGGCTGTAGTTTAGCCCTGGTGGGTAATTTGGATGTTGGGGATGGCTAAGCTGAAACAAAACAGATGGACAGATGGAAATTGGTGATGATTGGTACTTTGTAGAAAGGTGAGAAAAGCATGAAGAATGTACAGTTGATCCCTAAACAACACGAGTTTGAATGGTGTGGGTACACTTATACATGGATTTTCTTCTGCCTCGGCCACTCCTGAGACAACAAGACCAACCCCTTCTCTTCCCCTCCTCCTCAGCCTACTCAACATGATGACAACAAGGATGAAGACTTTTATGATGATCCACTTCCACTCAATGAATGGTCAACATATTTGCTCTTCCTTATGATTTTCTCAATAACATTTTCTTTTCTCTAGCTTACTCTGTGGTAAGAAAACACTGTAACATACGTATAAGAATACACATTACATACAACATACATGTACATATAAGAATACATGTAACATATAAAATATGTGCTAATCAACTATGTTATTGGCAAGGCTTATGGTCAACAGTAGGCTATTAGTAGTTTTGGGGAAGTCAAAAGTTGTATGTGGATTTTCAACTGCACAGGGAGTTGACACCCCTAACCCCTACATTGTTAAAGGGTCAACTGCAGTAATGTTCAGCTCTGTCCTTTCTTCTTTTTTTTTATTTTTTACTTTTTGAGATGGAGTCTCGCTCTGTCTCCCAGGCTGGAGTGCAGTGGCGCGATCTCGGCTCACTGCAAGCTCCGCCTCCTGGGTTCACGCCATTCTCCTGCCTCAGCCTCCCGAGTAGCTGGGACCACAGGCGCCCACAACCACGCCCGGCTAATTTTTTGTATTTTTAGTAGAGACGATGTTTCACCGTATTAGTCAGGATGGTCTTGATCTCCTGACCTCTTCTTACTGAAAATGCATGCAGCATTGAGGTAAGCATCTACCTTAAGGACAATGCAGAGGAAACCCTCTGGCTGACAGAAATTTTATTCCCTGAACTGACAGCTACTCTTACCTGATTAAATACAAACTTTCCATCCCTGCCAGTATCTTTTTGACAACATCCAGAACAGGGATTTCCAACCTATCACCTCTGGAGCTCCTTGAAGAAGTAAAAGGGGATTGGGGATAAGTGGGATTTTGAATTTTGAATATTTCTAAATGTCTAATGAGATCATTTATTTACCTGTGATAAAGCCACCCAGGATAATATGTAAATTGCCTTTGTTTCAGTTGGAATCACATCCACTCAGTATGGAAATATGGGTTATTTTTATTATATTTTTATTTATAAAAAATAACTGATCAAAAGTGCTGATAGGAAGATACATCTTAAATTTTCAAAAGAGGGAGATAAATGGACTATTAATGAATGACTTCTGTTCAGGAGACAAAAACCTTTGAAAACACAGGGTTTGTGGGGCAGCAATGATTAGGAACTAGTGCACTACCATGTAAGATCGATCCCTGCCCTTGGCTTTTGACTCTGAAAGTCCCCACTCCTACCCCATCATCAGCATCCTCACCCCCAGCACTTCTTCCTACCCTGGAAAGCCTTTTCTGGTGATCTTTTCCTGTAAATTAGAAGTGCCTGGTAATTTAATGTCATCTTAATTGATTTATGCATATACAAGAAAGCTATAAACCTCAAAACATGCACATGATTCATAAAGACTTGAGTAAATACAGTGTCTATTTTTACATCTTCAGGATTACAATTTGTTATTTAAAATAGATTCTCTAAGAAAGATGAACTGAATTTAAATCATGTTTATTTATACTCCTTTTTCCAAGTTGCAAATTCACTGTTAAGTTGAAGTCTGCCTATGCCCACACACGAATTTCAGCTCATAGTAACAAGAATTTATGTGGCTGTGATATTTACTACTGTTAGATCCCTCCGGGCTAAAAGGATGTCAGTGAATTCAAGGTAATGTCATAAGCATAGAAAACACTGACTTTTAGAAATGTCTGGTGCCAAAAGATGATGAAAATACTTGTAATACAGCACTTTATTCTTAGGATATTCTGAAATGCTTTATATCTTAAAATGTTTAAAAATCAATACTACTTTTTACTTTATAGCTGGTTTATAGAACATAGTATACATCCTTTAGAAGCTAAAAAACAACTGTAAATCCAATTTACCCAAGCATATAAAAATTTTCACAGAAGCAGAAAAGGTTCACCTAATATTTTAGGGACAGAAATCTATATCTATATAATGGATCACTGAAGTCTGCTAGTGAAGTGTACTAGTTCCTAATCATTGCTGCCCCATGAACCCTATGTTTTTTTTTTTTTTTTTTTGAGACGGAGTCTTGCCCTGTCGCCCAGGCTGGAGTGCAGTGGTGCGATCTCGGCTCACTGCAAGCTCCGCCTCCCGGGTTCACGCCATTCTCCTGCCTCAGCCTCTCCGAGTAGCTGGGACTACAGACGCCCGCCACCACGCCCGGCTAATTTTTTGTATTTTTAGTACAGACGGGGTTTCACCGTGGTCTCGATCTCCTGACCTCGTGATCCGCCCGCCTCGGCCTCCCAAAGTGCTGGGATTACAAGCGTGAGCCACCGCGCCCGGCCTATGAACCCTATGTTTTCAAAGGCATTTGCCTCCTGAACAAAAGTCATTCATTAATAGTTCATTTATCTCTCTCTTTTTAAAATTAAAGGCATATCTTCCTATCAGTACTTTTGATCAGTTGTTAAATACCTTAATTTATATTCAAAATTAATTATCTATCTCAAACACATTCCACAAAAAAATACACATATTAGGAACTCAAGGATCAGTATTTCTTTAATCAGTGTACAAAATACATGAAAGGAAAGAACTGCCTCATTAGACCAAAGAAAATAGAAATATCCCAACCACCTTTATTTAATGCCATTTTGTTTTCTAAAACACTAAAACTAAAGGAAGGATTAAGAGAGTAAAATGTAAGAAAAATAATTTGACATGACTTTTTTTTTATACTTTAAGTTTTAGGGTACATGTGCACCACGTGCAGGTTTGTTACATATGTATCCATGTGCCATGTTGATTTCCTGCACCCATTAACTCATCATTTAACATTAGGTATATCTCCTAATGCTATCCCACCCCCTCCCCCCTCCCCCCACCCCACAACAGGCCCCAGTGTGTGATGTTCCCCTTCCTGTGTCCGTGTGTTCTCAATGTTCAATTCCCACCTATGAGTGAGAATAGGTGGTGTTTGGTTTTTTGTCCTTGTGATAGTTTGCTGAGAATGATGGTTTCCAGCTTCATCCATGTCCCTACAAAGGACATGAACTCATCCTTTTTCATGGCTGCATAGTATTCCATGGTATATATATGCCACATTTTCTTAATCCAGTCTATCATTGTTGGACATTTGGGTTGGTTCCAAGTCTTTGCTATTGTGAATAGTGCCGCAATAAGCATATTTGTGCATGTCTCTTTATAGTGGCATGTTTTATAATCCTTTGGGTGTATACCCAGTAATGGGATGGCTGGGTCAAATGGTATTTCTAGTTCTAGATCCCTGAGGAATCGCCACACTGACTTCCACAATGGTCGAACTAGTTTACAGTCTCACCAACAGTGTGAAAGTGTTCCTATTTCTCCACATCTTCTCCAGCACCTGTTGTTTCCTGACTTTTTAATGATGGCCATTCAGTTTGTTATAATTTCTGTTCTTTTACATTTGCTGAGGAGAGCTTTACTTCCAACTATGTGGTCAATTTTGGAATAGGTGTGGTGTGGTGCTGAAAAAAATGTATATTCTGTTGATTTGGGGTGGAGAGTCCTGTAGATGTCTATTAGGTCCACTTTGTGTAGAGCTGAGTTCAATTCCTGGATATCCTTGTTAACTTTCTGTCTCGTTGATCTGTCTAATGTTGACAGTGGGGTGTTAAAATCTCCCATTATTATTGTGTGGGAGTTTAAGTCCCTTTGTAGGTCACTCAGAACTTGCTTTATGAATCTGGGTGCTCCTGTGTTGGGTGCATATATATTTAGAATAGTTAGCTCTTCTTGTTGAATTGATCCCTTTACCATTATGTAATGGCCTTCTTTGTCTCTTTTGATCTTTGTTGGTTTAAAATCTATTTTATCAGAGACTAGGATTGCAACCCCTGCCTTTTTTTGTTTTCCATTTGCTTGATAGATCTTCCTCCATCCCTTTATTTTGAGTCTATGTGTGTCTCTGCACGTGAGATGGGTTTCCTGAATACAGCACACTGATGGGTCCTGACTCCTTATCCAGTTTGCCAGTCTGTGTCTTTTAATTGGAGCATTTAGCCTACTTACATTTAACGTTAATATTGTTATGTGTGAATCTGATCCTGTCATTATGATGTTAGTTGGTTATTTTGCTTGTTAGTTGATGCAGTTTCTTCCTAGCCTCGATGGCAACTATCTGATCTTTGACAAACCTGACAAAAACAAGAAATGGGGAAAGGATTCCCTATTTAATAAATGGTGCTGGGAAAACTGGCTAGCCATATGTAGAAAGCTGCAACTGGATCCCTTCCTTACACCTTATACAAAAATTAATTCAAGATGGATTAAAGACTTAAATGTTAGACCTAAAACCATTAAAATCCTACAAGAAAGCCTAGGCAATACCATTCAGGACATAGGCGTGGGCAAGGACTTCATGTCTAAAACACCAAAAGCAATGGCAACAAAAGCTAAAATTGACAAATGGGATCTAATTAAACTCAAGAGCTTCTGCACAGCAAAAGAAACTACCATCAGAGTGAACAGGCAACCTACAGAATGGGAGAAAATTTTTGCAACCTACTCATCTGACAAAGGGCTAATATCCAGAATCTACAATGAACTCAAACAAATTTACAAGAAAAAAAAAACAACCCCATCAAAAAGTGGGCGAAGGACATGAACAGACACTTCTCAAAAGAAGACATTTATGCAGCCAAAAAACACATGAAGAAATGCTCATCATCACTGGCCATCAGAGAAATGCAAATCAAAACCACAGTGAGATACCATCTCACACCAGTTAGAATGGCCATCATTAAAAAATCAGGAAACAACAGGTGCTGGAGAGGATGTGGAGAAATAGGAACACTTTTACACTGTTGGTGGGACTGTAAACTAGTTCAACCATTGTGGAAGTCAGTGTGGCGATTCCTCAGGGATCTAGAACTAGAAATACCATTTGACCCAGCCATCCCATTACTGGGTATATACCCAAAGGACTATAAATCATGCTGCTATAAAGACACATGCACACGTATGTTTATTGCGGCACTATTCACAATAGCAAAGACTTGGAACCAACCCAGATGTCCAACAATGATAGACTGGATTAAGAAAATGTGGCACATATACACCATGGACTACTATGCAGCCATAAAAAATGATGAGTTCATGTCCTTTGTAGGGACATGGATGAAACTGGAAAACATCATTCTCAGTAAACTATCGCAAGGACAAAAAACCAAACACCGTATGTTCTCACTCATAGGTGGGAATTGAACAATGAGAACTCATGGACACAGGAAGGGGAACATCACACTCTGGGGACTGTTGTGGGGTTGGGGGAGGGGGGAGGGACAGCATTAGGAGATATACCTAATGCTAAATGACGAGTTAATTGGTGCAGGAAATCAACATGGCACATGGATACATATGTAACAAACCTGCACATTGTACACATGTACCCTAAAACCTATAGTATAATAAAAAAATAAAAGTAAAAAAAAAAAATGATGGCCATTCTAACTGGTGTGAGATGGTATCTCATTGTGGTTTTGATTTGCATTTCTCTGATGGCCAGTGATGATGAGCATTTTTTCATGTGTCTTTTGGCTGCATAAATGTCTTCTTTTGAGAAGTGTGTGTTCATATCCTTTGCCCACTTTTTGATGGGATTGTTTGTTTTTTTCTTGTAAATTTGTTGAAGTTCATTGTAGATTCTGGATATTAGCCCTTTGTCAGATGAGTAGATTGCAAAGATTTTCTCCCATTCTGTAGGTTGCCTATTCACTCTGATAGTAGTTTCTTTTGCTGTGCAGAAGCTCTTTAGTTTAATTCGATCCCATTTGTCAATTTTGGCTTTTGTTGCCATTGCTTTTGGTGTTTTGGACATGAAGTCCTTGCCCATGCCTATGTCCTGAATGGTATTGCCTAGGTTTTCTTTTAGGGTTTTTATGGTTTTAGGTCTAACATGTAAGTCTTTAATCTATCTTGAATTAATTTTTGTATAATTTTTGTATAAGGTGTAAGGAAGGGATCCAGTTTCAGCTTTCTACATATGGCTAGCCAGTTTTCCCAGCACCATTTATTAAATAGGGAATCCTTTCCCCATTGCTTGTTTTTGTCAGGTTTGTCAAAGATCAGATAGTTGTAGATACGAGGCATTATTTCTGAGGGCTCTGTTCTGTTCCATTGGTCTATCTCTCTGTTTTGGTACCAGTACCATGCTGTTTTGGTTACTATAGCCTTGTAGGAAGAGGATACAAACAAATGGAAGAACATTCTATGCTCATGGGTAGGAAGAATCAATATCGTGAAAATGGCCATACTGCCCAAGGTAATTTATAGATTCAATGCCATCCCCATCAAGCTACCAATGACTTTCTTCACAGAATTGGAAAAAACTACTTTAAAGTTCATATGGAACCAAAAAAGAGCCCGCATTGCCAAGTCAATCCTAAGACAAAAGAACAAAGTTGGAGGCATCACGCTACCTGACTTCAAACTATACTACAAGACATGATGTTTTTTTATAGTGTGGTAGGGTTTGTCTCTGTTTCCTGACCCAAATCTCATCTCGAATTTTAATCCCCCCATGTCAAGGGAGAGAGATAATTGGATCATGGGAGCAGTTCCCCCATGCTGTTCTCATGAGAGGAGTGAGTTCTCATGAGATCTGATGGTTGTATCCCTAAGTGTTTGGCATTTCCCCTGCTTGAACGTCTCTCACCTGCCACATTGTGAAGAAGGTGCCTGCTTCCCCTACACCTTCTGCCATGATTATAAGTTTCGAGGCCTCCCTAGCCATGCAGGACTGTGAGTCAATTAAACCTCTTTCCTTTATAAATTACCCGGTCTCAGGTATTTCTTTTTAGCAGTGTGAAAATGCACTAATACATAGTGCTAGCCTGTATTTGCTGAAAATAATAAAAGAAAAGCATAATCGGATAGTATTGGAATAATCATATATCAGAAAAACATCTTTTTTTTTAACCTCTCTGAGATTTTCTTGACTTCTTAGATTAGGTTGAATGAACAACAATGTCTTCAGCTTTTCAAAATCTTTGCTCTATAAAACAAAGTGTATTTATATTGAATGCATCCCACTTGTCCCCATGGACAAAACTTCTTCTAAAAACTAGGAAAGGATTTATCGCCTGTGGAACATGAGGTGTTATATTTAATTTTGCACACACATTTTGTTGAAATGACTTTAAGAAACAGATTTACTTAAAACAATTGAAGCACCAAGCATGGAATTCATTGGTTATGTTATAGATAGACAAGTTTAATTATAACTAAGACAATAGGCCCATTATAATAAATTGAGAGTTGTTTGCATAATAAAATGCTATTTCTTGAATTATGATTATGATTTACCCTATGAATATAGCTTAATTTCAGATCAGCTAAGTCAAATAGGGTTCACATTCACCAAACAGATTTCATGTACCTATAAAAAAGGGTCAATAGTAGTCATTTTCTTCTTATCTAGGGAATTCAGTTTGAAAATAGTATTACCAACTAAGGGCTATGCCATAAGGTGAAACCCAACTCAGTTCAGTTGTGTTTATTTATCCCAATTATGCATTATCTTTAACTATTTATTCCAGGTCTTCGGTATCAACATAAAAAATTATTTCCATGCTATATCTTGCTATCACCCTACTCTTCACATCACATATGTGATGATAAAAATCTGAATACAGGCCAGGCATAGTGGCTCACGCCTGTAATCCCAGCACTTTGGGAGGCCAGGGTGGATGGATTACCTGAGGTCAGGAGTTCAAGACCAGCCTGGCCAACATGGTGAAACCCTGTCTCTAAAAAAATACAAAAATTAGTCCAGCATGGTGGTTGGTACTTGTAATCGCAGCTACTCAGGAGGCTGTAGAGGGAGAATCACTTGAACCTCGGAAATGGAGGTTGCAGTGAGCTGAGATTACACCATTGCACCCCAGCCTGGACAACAGATAGAGACTCCATCTCAAAAAAAAAAAAAAATTTTTTAAATCTGAATACAGATCTAAGATACTCCTTGACCTATTCTGATCAGTGTTTGTTCTTAATAGTAAAAATAATATTAATAACTTATTGAGCATTTAGTATGTCAGACACTCTTCCAAGCACTTTATATGTATTAATTAACTCATGAAGGCAGTTTCCATTTTTTGGTTTCCTGTATAAGAAAAAACTCTCCTGGTTATTTAATATGCCTATGAATGACATACAGGCAATATTCTGACTTAATCCTTCTGGTTTTTTGTAGCTATTTGTAAAAAGGGAATGAAGGACAGCAGTACCATATAGCCTATCAAAAAAATATAGCGAAGATGACACAACACGTAATCCTATACAGCTTGCCTACACAGGGAATTATTAATACATCATAAAGTGTGAAGCAAATTAACACTCCCATCATAGCTGGAATTGTTCTAATAGGATCTAATACCATTCGCATGAGCTCATGAAAAATGGAATTTTACCCAGTCTAACCCTAATGAGTCCAATCTACTCAAATGAATGCCAGCAAGCAGCAGAAAATTATTATTGATGTAATAAATAACAATGTAACAGTACCAAATAAAAATAACAGAGGAAAGTAAATTGTTTTGCTTGATGTCAGTATATTCCCCAAATACGTATATCAAGGAATTTAACTATATTAAGCATAATCAACTGTAATTTTCAGAATTAAGTTTTAATCTGTGATGGAATGTGCATCTATAAGCTTGAATTATTTTAACGTTAAATATTTTAAATTTCAAACTAGTCTACAAAAACACATAACTATGAAAATAGCTAATACATTCATGTGCATAGAAAAAATGGAGGAAAATATACCAAAATGTTAAAATTAATCATCTGCCATTTAGGAAATAGAATTTTTTAGCCATTTTTATTTTCCTCTTGATAACCTTTCTATAATATCCAAGTTTCCTACACTAAACCTGTATTACTTTTATTTTAAATTTTTAAAAATAGCTACAATTTTTTCTGATTACAAAAATAATATATTTACATTTCAAAAGTGAAAATTTGTTGAAATTCTACCAACCATAATCACTGTTATATTTTGATACATTCTAGAGCTCTCTGATTCTCTGTGTCTTTGTCTGTGTGTGTGTCTATAGAGTGGGAGAGATGGAGAGAGGGAGATGTTTATATATGTATATGTATGTTAGTATGAATATATATTCACACACACACATATATATATACACATCTGTACAAATATAGAAACATAATTTTATAGAAATAAAGTTATACTATTCTGTTTTGTAGCTGATTTTTTTCCTCAATGGTATATTGATTTTTTTCCCATGTGTATATCATTATTTCTAATAGCTGCATCTTATTCCATTACATGATACATCAAAATATATTTAACCCAGTCATTGCTCAGCATCCAGTTTAAATATCAGTGCATCTAAGAAGCCTTCACTTGCCTCTCCAAGTTAAGGTTCAATACCCATCTTATGTGCTCCAACCACAGTCTATACCACCAGTATCACACTCGATCAATGTTTAGTTGACTTTCTTCCTTCCTAAACTGTAAGGTATGTGAGGACAGGGATCATCTATTTCTAGTTAACTTTTATAGCCCAGTACCTACTACAGTGCCCAGTAGGGGTAGGTACCCTATAAATCATTGTTGAAATATAAATTGTTTCCTTCTTAAAAACCATAAACAGTAAGATGAACATCCTTGAATATACAAATCTGTGAACCTATCCAATTGTCCTCATGAAGTAAATTTCTAAAATTGGAATTGCAGAAAAAAATGGTATGGGCTTTTTGAACTTTAATACATATTTTTAAATTGCCCTTCAAATCCCTGTAGGAATTTACATTCTCACCACCAGCAAATGAGTCTATCCATTTTACCATGTCCTTAAAATACTGAGCCTTGTTATCCCTTTTAAAAACGTTTCCAAATGTGATATCTTATTACTATTCAGCATTTTATCATTACAAAAACATTTTAGTATATTAGAGATTTTGCTATCCTTAAAACTAGATTGGGATGTAAATAAAAAATACTAACCAAGTTATATTTGGAAAAATTGTTCATGCTAAATAATGGCCCATTCACTGAATGAGTCTTCATATTCAAGTAAAAAAGTGCCCACTCTTCTGTGTGACTCTTTTCAATGTAGCTAAAGATGATATAAATTGAAAATATAAACACATTAGAAAAACATATATAAGTACCTACTTGATGGAGAAAATCTGCACAAAAACAAGCTAACATTGAGATAAATCATGGATTCAAAAAACAACGTGAAATTGTCAATTTACTGCTGAGGAGGTGATGTGTTGCTCTGACACAGGAAGTTGGAAGATGCTCTGTTGTGCATTCCAATGGTCTGTTGTCTCCATCCACAGGGATGCTAAACAATACCCCAAACTCACTGTGTCAAAAGCAAAACTCATGTTCTTCCTCTTTTCCCCAAGAATACTTAGTAAATTTTAGATCCGAGGATATCATATTATGTCTAAGGGTAGTGCTGCCCAATATGAAAAAGCAGTTAATATAAACTGAGATGTGCTGTAAATGTAAAAAATACTCACTGCATTTTGAAGACTTAATATGAAAAAAGAATGTAAAATATCTTATCAATAATTTTTACATAGATAACTTGTTGAAATGATCATTGTTACTGGTGGAAGTGATCTGAGTTACCAGTGTCAAATCCATATATGTCTGCAGCTACCTCAATTCTTGCCTCCTCAGAAGAAGGTATTCGACTGAGGGGCATAAGGCAGAAAAAGAGACCGAGGCAAGTTTCAGAGCGGGAGTGGAAGTTTATTTAAAAGGCTTTAGAACAGGAAAGAAAGGAAAGGAAAGTACGCTTGGAAGAAACCCAAGTGGGTGCCAAGGTCAAGGGCCCCATTTAACCGTGATTATAGGACTTTATAGGCTCACCTCTTTCCCATGACTCATTCTTCCCTTAGGGTGGGCTGCCAACATGCTCAGTGCCCTCCTTACCCTTGGGAAGGGGGCATATGCAATGTGTTTAGGAAGTTGTATGCATGCCCATCTGAGCCTTTCTTCCCTTTTCCAGTGGAGTGTCCCCAAAAGATCATACTTCGCCATTGTGTCTCTTAAGGAGCATGCCCAGGAAGTTCCTTCTCCCTGGCATCTGCATTCAATTAACACTTTAATATTAACAGCTGTGGATCATCAGGAGATTGTCTCTCCTTGGCACCCTGGTGCCCGGTTGCCGAATTATCATTTTTAGAAAGGCAGTGTGATAATTGTTGAACCATCACCTGACATCCCTAGTAGGTTGGGGAGAAGAGCCCTCTCCTGCCCCACTCATGCCTGTCTAGCTACCTGTAACAACCATGTTTTTGAGATATTAGGTTGAAAACATACCATTCAAAATAACTTTACCTGTTTCTCTTTTCCCTTTTTTTAATGGGGCTACTAAAAACATTAAAATTGTATATGTGGCTCATGTTTATGACGTGCATTATATTTGTATTGGACAACAATGGTCTAGACCAGTGAGATCAAGGGCTAGATCATGAAGCTAATTATCAGGTTGGATGTTATGCCCTAATAATCCTGCAGAAAGGAACAAGAAAGTGAGAATAAAAAGGAGAAAGGGAAATCCCATGAATTGTGCTTGGCGTGGACTTTGGCAGTCAGTGAAGGGATCTTCCAGGCATGAGAGACAGAGTAGAAGCTGAGGAGAACTATAAACCTGAAGATAAGAAACCTATGTTATACATGCCAGATTGTCTAAATCTATGACTCTCACTGTGTTATCTCTCTGATGTTGTTGGCAGAGCTTTTAGCAGTGCCTCAGGACATTCTAGTCATATCTGAGTTGGACTGCCAGGTAGCAAACTTGAGCTAGAGTTAAGGTTAAAATGAGAAGGTGTGGAAGCTAAACAACTCCATGTTGGATGCTAATCCACCATGTTGACTTATTAACCCCAATTCTGGGAATGCCTCTAAGATTTCTATTTTATTTACCATTCCTTGTGTACTTACATCCCCTTAGATCAAAACAATCTTGACCATAAATCCTGCCCTTAGGTAGACTCACATAGCATTCCTGCCTTTGCCTGAGGGGTCAACTGTAATTGTTCTACACATTCCTTCCCTGAGGTCTGGGGGGTAATGGGATTAAGAGTGGGTAATCCACCATCTTGTCTTACGCCACCTGAGGCACAGACATGCTTCTATTCATAAGTCCCTATTAAATGTTTCTTTCTGAGAAACTGGATTTGTCAACCTCTTTCTTTGGCTTCTCTGCTTCCTTGGACTCTGGGGGTCATTTTGCATAGACCTGCCCACCATGGAATGATGGTATGTCTCCCATAGCCAGGAGTGACCCTAAGAGAGCCAAGAGGATTTGAAGGACAGAAATCAGCTGCCCCACCTACCAGGAAAGTCCTTTTCCACTGCCAGCCTTGAAGTTCTGGCTTTGGGTTGGGGGTTCTGTTTGTATGTTTTTATTTTGGTTGTGCAGTTCAAGGATGGCATCATTCCCTAAGGACCTCCTTTAAAGGACCTGCAAAACCCCAGTCTAACCCAATCTTAAAGTTTACCTGAACCCAATCTGAAGTTGCCACATGCTTTGGAATCTGTGTCCCGAAATCTGTGTCCTGTTATCACCAAGTTCCTCTTTGTATCCATCCCCTTTCCCAGTGAGCAGATATCAGCCTAGCCCCAGTTACTTCAGCTTCCCTCCTGGTCTTATTCCATGGAAATCTCCGCATGCTGAACTACTTGGTAACAAAGGCTAATGATCTCTAAGGTCTTTTTCAATCTATTGTCACCATAACAAAAAGCATATCAGTGGTTGCCTGGGCCAGTATGGGAGTTATTACAATAACTTTTGGGAGTAATGGGTACTTTCATTATTTTGATTGTGTGATGGTTTATGGGTATATATATATATAAAAAAAGTATCAAAATGTACACTTTATATATGTCAACTACACTTTCATAAAGCTGTTAAAAAAACAGCATTAACATTAACATGTTTCCTTCTCATGATCAATTTCATCAAACAAGAAATCAATGATGAAATACTTATGTATAACCCACTCTAGCTATCTGAGTCCCTGGTAGGAATAGGGACTCTCTTGGCCAAACAGCATCTCAAAGGGAACTTATTCTATCATCTGCTTTACACAAATAAAGCAATATTTTAGCAGCATACCTTCCATAATATATCTCAAGGTGCTCATCAGAAGAGAAAGTCATCTGATATACATTTGAAACCACTGGATTGTTTGGTTGTCTTTCCATATAAAGAAATATCTCTAGTGAATAAAGAATAAAACTCTGAAAACCTTCACCACCCAGTAGAGTAGAGTCATTGTCTTAGGTCAGGTTTCATAGAAGCAGAGCCTGAGAGGAGAATTCTTATGCAAGTGATTTGAAGCTCTTGAGTGAAAACTCTCAGGGAGTGTCACAAGCAGGACAGGAAATGAAAGCAGCCAGGCAAAGATGCAGGGCCAGCTGCAGTCCAGCCCCAGCCTGATCCCACAGGCAGCAGTGGAAAAATGACTGACACCACAAAGGTGTTCCCTATAAGGCAGCAAGGTTGGCTGTATGTACCCCCTGGTCAGTCATCCTTTAGCTACTGACCACACCTGAAAGTCTTGAGGTGTAACCTCCTGGGCATCTCCCAGCAGGTAGCTTCCATCAGCAAGGATAATTCTTGAGACAGGGTGCAGCTGTGAGCTGTTAGCAACCTATGCTTGTAGCACCTGGAAAATGGGGATATGATTTGTCCTCACTAAACTCATGTTGAAATTTGATCCCCAGTGTGACAGTGTTGGGAGGTGAGGCCTAGTAGGAGGTGTTTGGATCATGAAGGTGGATCCCTAAGAACGGCTTGCTGCCCTTCTCGTGGTAGTGAGGAAGTGCTCACTCTGCCAAGGCTGTATTAGTTCTCACAAGAATGGATTAGTTCTTGACAGAGTGGGTTGTTATAAAGTCAGGACATCCCTCGTGTTTTGTCTCTGTGTGCATCTGTCCACTGCCCCTTTGACCTTCTCTGCCATGTTATGATGCAGCATGAAAGCCCTCACCAGAAGCCAGGGCCATGCCTTTGAACTTCCCAGCCTGCAGAACTGTGAACAAAATAAACCTCTTTCTTCATAAATTACCCAGTCTCAGGTATACTGTTATAGCAACATAAAATGGACTAAAACATCATATAATCTTAGAAAAGTTACTTAACTCTGTATTTCAGTTTCCTCATCTGTAAAATGGCGCTTATGAGAGCAGCTGCTTCATATGCTTGCCAAAACTAACTAAAATAACAAAGAACTCAGAATAGTACTTTATATTAAACTGTATATGCAATTTACTTAAAGTCATGCATAGGACATAATGCTCAATAACTGTTATAAATTTTATTGTTGTTGCTGTTATCCTGTCCTCAGGGATGCCTGCACCAGGTGTCTCGTTGCTCAAGTGCTATCCAAGTGCTTTATACATCTGGACACCCAGGATTGAAATTTTTTGTCTCAGTATTGAACTTAAGGGTTACCTAAAGATTCCACATCTAGGTGACTGTCTAAATAGATACATGCACATATCCATTTAATCTGACATTTCTCCAAGCTCAAAATCAAACAAGTGTAGAGCCAGACCAGGCAGCTCATGCCTGTAATTCCAGCAACATGAGAGGATTGCTTGAGCCCAGCAGTTAGAGGCTGCAGTGAGCTATGATTGCACCACTGCACTTTGCCCTATCTCTTAAAAAAATAAAAATAAAAAAATTTAAACAGGGGTAGCCTTTTGTGTGTTTCTCTTTAAAGAGTGGGATGGGTGCTATTTCTTCATTGGCTGCTTTTTACTTATGTGGAGACCCTCAATAGGCAGATTCTTCTTCCAGTCTGTGGTAGGAAAAACAAACAAAAAAACCCTCTCTTTCCTAAGCCTCCAGACCTCAATCATGAAACCGGAGTTTCCCTCAGGCAACAATGTCCCCACAAAGTTACACCCAAGTATACTTTTGCACAAAGTTATACCCAAGTGTAATTTTGCACAAAGTTATACTTGAAGCAACACTTCAAATCAAAGTCCCAGCGGCCAATTCTCTGATTCTTGCACCCTCCAGAGGCAAATATGAAAAACTTCAGACGCTTCCTCCAGTTCTGTCTTTTAGTTTGGGGAAACAAACTGGCATCTCTGACCCACACCTGACTAGAGAAGGTGGGATGGGTCAGTGGCGAGTGGGCACGGCTCTCGGGAGAGGGAAGGCAGCGATTCCAGGAGTCGGGGTCGCCTCGCTGCGATGGCAGGTTCAGCTTCGGTTCACTAATCGCAACCAGCCCCACCCCGCCGGAGACGGGGAGAGCCCTGATGGCTGCAGGCCGGCACCTGGGCGGATGTTACCTTTTGCTGCATAAGGTCAGTCCACAGACGTGCACCAGCACCCCGGCGACCCGTCGCAGCCTTCCCCTCGCCCCGGGCTGGCGCGGCCTCCGGGAGCCCGCAGAGCTTGGAGCCAGGACCATGGGCATCCACGCGCTTCGGCCTCGCAGTCCCCGGGGATGCTGTGGGCCCTCTGCATCCTCCGAGGCGGGGTCCGGGGAGGACAAACCCCTGGCCCCGCCTCTCGAAGCGACCCTTTGGATTTTTCTCTTCCACACCGGCTCATCCGAGTGGAGCCCCCCACCCGACACCCCGCAGTGATCTGGGGATGGGAAAGAGGGACGGGCGCTAGCGGTGGCACTGCAGCTGGAACCGACCATGCGTATGTGGAGGTGGGGGATGTGAACTTTTATTTTATATGAAATTAATAAGGATAAACTGAGGAGGTAGAATATAACATCTTCGTTCATTCTTAAAAGAATGCATGGCTTTTAAATAAACCTAGCGGGGCAAGAGAGACCCTAGGGGTAGCGTTGCCTTGGGTGCAAGTTTGAGAAGCGGCTATTAGGTACACAGGTGCTTGTTTCTAAATTCGAGTTCTTGACGCTACACCCCGCGGCGCGCTCTGGGTCTGGGTCTAGGACACGCCCTCCGGCTGCGATCCATGTTGAGCCCCCACAAGCCGAGGTGCGAAGGAGGATCCCAGACCCTCGCCCGGGTCAAACTCCTTCACCGAGAGAGCGTGTAACCTGCATCTGGGCCCTCCTGGAGAAAACAGAGAGGCCTGGGGCATAAAAAGCCATTTGCAGAACGTTAGACAACTGGGCTGTAAAAGCAGAGGTCTCTCCTCGGGCTGTAGGATAAACCACGCTGATGGCTCGAGGGGCCCTAGAACAGTTCCTTCTGTTAGGGTGATTCATAAGTCATTGCTGCGTTGGTGGGTCAACAGAATAGGCCCGGTTGCCTTAAATTTCCTGGGAAGTGAAGCTAAATATACTTTAGTCATCTATAAGTAGTTACAATGCCATCAGCAACAGCCATGTAATGAACTGTTCATTAAGAAATGTAATGTTTTCTGTAATTTTCACGTTTTTGTTCCATTAGAAAGGCCTCGGAATGGAATTATGCCAGAAATACATGAAAATATACATGGTTTTATTAGACTTACCTTAAATATGTGGTTTATAAGGAAACTAATCTAAAACAGTAAATCCGTGAAAGCCACTGTTGCCTTTATAATTCAGTTTAATTTTTTTTAAAAAACAGTCATGAACACAATCAAGATTTTTTTTTTTGACTGGGGAAGGATAGAAGGATGGGTATAAGGATGCCCAAATCTCAAGATTTAAGCTGATTTTGAATCTGATATAAATAATGATCATGAATTTAAGAACTATCTAGTCTTAAACATACACTGATTTAAGAACTATCTAGTCTTAAACATACACTGATTTTCTTTTTTTCTTTTTTTTTTTTTTTGGAGATAGAGTCTTGCTCTGTCGCCCAGGATGGAGTGCAATGGCACGATCTCGGCTCACTACAACCTCCACCTCCGGGGTTCAAGTGATTCTCCTGCCTCAGCCTCCTGAGTAGATGGGATTACAGGTGTGCACCACCACGCCCGGCTAATTTTTGTATTTTTAATGGAGATGGGGTTTCACCATGTTGGTTAGGCTGGTCTTGAATTCCTGACCTGGTTCTCTGTCCACCTCGGTCTCCCAAAGTGCTGGGATTACAGGCGTGAGCCACCATGCTCGGCCAAATTTACACTGATTTTTCTTATGCAAAATCAGCTTAGTAAAAATAAATAAAATTTTAAAACTGTTGGAACCCCCCAAAACACTTTAAGCCTTGACAAATATGTGGCTGATCTGAGTCACATATGGTTGCAACTTCTGTTCTCAGATTATAGATTAACTCATTTTCTTGTTCTGTACAATGACTAGTGAGAATTAAACAGCATCAGGGACAAAAATCTCCTGCCTTCTTAATTCATGACCCTTGTTATAGATTAACTTCTCTTGTTGTCCTGCTTTACTTAGACCAGATGAGAAAGAACTCGGGACTGTTAGACCCTCTGTTTTAAAAAAGCATTAGATGTACCTTTCCCAAAAAAGAACATTGCCCATAACTAATCAAATTGCTGTAACTATTTGCCAACCTTGTATGAATAATGTTGCAATCCTGCTAAAAACACCTCTGTCTCTGCCAAAATAAGTGAAATCTTAACTTCCCTACCTGTGAATGCTTACTCCATTCCTTTGGAGTTGGTGTTTCCAGGTGGTCCTGGAAACTCTCACACTTTGCACTTGAATAAACTCTCTTTAAATTAGATTCTGACCTTTTTGATTATTTTAGATTGACAGCTCTGATCAATTAGATCACTCCCCTAGATACTCTAAGACTCCCCCCCCCCCCCACAACCAGAGGCTGTTCCCTATCTCAGTGAATGGCACCAACTTGTCCACTTGTCCAAGACAGAGACCCAGGAATCATTTTTTATTCCTCCCCCATTCTAGTGGCTCTCAAATTCATTCTCTCTGTGGCTACCACAATGATCTTTATAAAATACAAATTTGTACACATCACTCCTTTGCTAAAACCCCTTAAATGATTCCCCATTGACCAGAGGATAGTCCTAACCCCCTCATTAGATTTTAAGCTCCTTCTAGTTCACTTCATCACCTCCACCCCTTCCACCTGCTTCTTGCCTCTTTTTACTCTCTCCACCTCCTTTCATCCCTCCTTCCTAATGGCACTTGTGGTTAAATTGCTTTAATTTCTGCAAGGTACAGGAATGTCCCTTTGATCACTGAGCCTGAAACAGCCTTCAGTCTTTTCTTCCCTGACAAGCTCCTACTGCTCCATCAGATCTCTGATTAGATTATTTCCTGTAGGTAGCTTCTCAGATTCCCCGCCTACAGGTTCTTATAACCCCACCAGCCCTTATCACACAGTATTGTAATTACTTTTTCCTCCATTTCACCACTAAACTAAGCTGCTGACCTGTGCCCAAAAGGAAGCTGCATTTGGAAAGAGCCCGAGCTTTCAACTCAGAGAGACCTGGGATCTAAATCCAGGTCTTGCATTTACAAGTTATGTGCACTTCAACAAGTTTCTTAACCTGGCTGGCTGCATCTCAGTTTCCTATCTGTAAAGAAAGAGGATCATAATGCAAATTAATGAGACAATGTGTGTAAAGCATTTTGCAGGTAGCCAGGCACTTAGTAAATGCTCAGGAAATAGTAGTTACCAGTGGTAACCCTTCTGCCCTAAAGCTCCTCCCAGACTGGGCTCCTCCCAAGACAGTGGACAGCTCTTATCACACCAACTAGAGACAGATGAAGAAGACTATAATTTTTCCTAACCCCAAAAAGATTCATATTAGCTGTATATATTCACAGAGATTATTTGACTGGTCTGTTTCGTGCCTATTTATCTATCTGAACATGCTTCATGCCACCAGTATAATCAAAGAATAGCATGAAAATATTTTGAACAAAATAGCATTTTGAAATGATATGTTCCTTTCTTATTATTTGTTGAAAAAAATGTGATTTTAAAACATTAAAATATTTGAAACTATCTTAGGGCTAAGGGACCATAAATAACTTAAAAGAGCAAACTCTCACTTGTAGACAAGATCATTGACATTTTCCTTTAGCATCCTTTTTACCAGAAAAGATAAGTTGTAAAACAAATTGTTAGGAATTTTACCACACTTTCTGCCACCATCTACTGTGATAGTGATATAACTAAGCAAGTGAACAGCTAGTATAATAAGACAGGCCCCAGGAATCAGGAAAATCTGTATCTTGTATAACATAGCCTTAGATAATTAAGATTAGGGTTTTGTTTGTTTGGTCTGTTGTTTTTTGTTTGTTTGTTTATAATTTATCATACACATCTTAGACTAACAGATTATTAGAACTAGAAAATATATAGCATTCTGGAGAAAAGGAGAAGATTGAACACATACATACTGACTTTCACTAGCTCCAAATTCCACAAAAATGATAGTAAAAAAAGGTGGTTGTAAAACACATAAGATAAGTATGGGAGAGGAAACATCGCAACAAAACTCTAAGCTGGAAAACAGTGGATGAGAGGCAACTTACTCAGACAGCTGATTTAGACCTCAATCCTAAACCTGCAGGAGAAAGCTAAAAAGCAACCCAGTTTCAACACAGAATCCAGGACGTCTCCGGAATAGGCAGCACCAGGTACCTCTGAAAGTAGGGACAAAACTAGGGCCATTGAAGGATTGGATTGGTTAGTTTAAGAACTGATTAGAACTTCTGATCACTCTTTGTCACTCAGTGTAGCAAATCAAATGCCTCTCTAACACCCCACCCAAACACTGGAGGTTTACTCCCTTTAGATAGAGAAAAGAGTTTCTGAACTAGGAGTTATTGGGCACAGTTGAGGGAGTATTGTGCTGAACCCAGTCATATTAACAGAACATTGGCATGCCGAATGTTGAGAAGACACCCCTTCCCTCCAGTCTCTCTTCTTCAGCTCCAGAATGAAGAGAGCCAGCACTGTGTATTTTAAGCAGGAAATGTAAAAATACTTCTCTAGGAAACACGAGTAGTCCTAATTAATATATATTAAGGATACCCACAAAATGGTCCTGGCAAATCACCCTCCAGGAATCCCATAGTCAACAAGCTTAGAGCTCTTAAATATGAGCAAGTGGCCAAAGATCACCAGATATCTGAGGGAAAGCTATGGCATGAAAGAAACTAAAACCAAGGAATAAAGGGGAAAAGCAAATTAAAGAAATAGAGACCACTGTAGGAAGAATAAGTCCTTAAACGACTATAATTAATGTATTCAGACAAATAGGAAAAGTTATTTTATTCATAAGACAATAATAAGATGTTCTCTTTAAAAAAGAAATATTCTGGAAATTGAAAGTTCTTGGAAATCGCATATATAATAGTATAAATAAAAACTCAATAGAAGAGTTGGAAGATAAAGTTAAGAAAATCTTCCAAAAGTAGAAACCAAAAATACATAGAGTTCTGCTTTGGCAGCATATATATTAAATCTGAATGACACAGAGAAGATTAGCATAGCCTGTTGCAAGGATGACACACAAATTCATAAAGCACTCCTTTAAAAAAAAAAAAACAAAAAGTAACAAGTGTTGGAAAGATTGTGGGGAAGCTGGAACCCTTATGCACTGTGCGTAGGAATGTAAAACGGTGCAACCACTATGGAAAATAGTATGGCAGTTCCTCAATAAATTAAACATTATTACTATATGATCTGGCAATTCCACTTTTGGGTATATTCTCAAAAGAATTGAAAGCAGAGACTCAAATAGATACTTGTACACTCGTGTTCATAGTAGCTTTATTCACAATAGTCAAAAGGTAGAAGTAACCCAAATTTCCACTCACAGATGGATAAACAAAATGTGACATATACATATAATGGAATTTATTCAGCCTTAAAAAGGAAATCCTCACACAGGATAAACTTGGATAAACTTCACAGACACATGGATAAACTTCAAAGACATTATACCAAGTGAAATAAGCCAGTCACAAAGAGACTAACATATGATTCCACTTATATGAGGTACCTGGAGTAGTTAAATACACAGAGACAGAAAGTATAACAGTGGCTACTAGGGGCTGGGAGCAGGGGTTAGTGAGGAGTTATTGTATAGTGGGTACAGGGTTTCAGTTTGGGATGATGAAAACATTGAGATGGATAGTGGTGATGGTTGCATGACGATGTGGATGTGCTTAATTCCATGGAGTTATACACTTAAAATGGTAAATCTTATGTATATTTTACCACAATAAAAAGACTGGCACTTTAAGCATTAACTTAAGTGATATAGAGGCAAATATTCAAAGAAATAACTCAGAATTGGAAGTGGTTTCTTCCAAGGATGGGGAAAATGTCAGAGGAAGGGCTAATGTTATTCAAAGAAGCTTTGTAAAACTATTTATCTCTTTAAATTATGTGCGTGTAAAACTGTGGCAACAATTTTACAAATAACACTAATAATGAACTCGAAGACTGAGCATGATGAACAAATAACACTAATAATGAACTTGAAGGCTGAGTGCGATGGCTCATGCCTGTAATCCCAGCACTTTGGGAGGCCGAGGTGGGTGGATTGCTTGAGCCCAGGAGTTTGAGACCAGCCTGGGCAACATAGCAAAACTCTGTCTCTACAAAAAATATAAAATTAGCCGGGTGTGGTGGCATGCACAATAGGGAGGCTGAAGTGAGAGGATCACCTGAGCCTGAAGAGGTTGAGGCTGCAGTGAGCAGTGATGGTGCCACTGCACTCCAGTCTGAGCAACACAGAGAGACCCTGTCTCAAAAATAAATAAATAAAATAAACGAGATATTTTTAATTCCCTCAATTTCATGGGGAGAGTAGGACCTTTGGCCAAAGTAATCTAAAACAGCAAGTGGCAGAATAAAGACTTGAATTAATATGTTCTAAATCAAAGTTCAGCATCTTACCACCGCAACGCATTGTAGTCTATGATAGCATCTTCCTTAGTACCCTAAAATAAACTTTTCTGGGCGTCCTGCCTTAAACCTTCTTAAATTACAATTCTTAATGTTTTATTAAATGCCTAATAATACTGCAGATTTTTCCATTTTTACCTAGCATTATTCATTAATACCGAATGACATTTTTTCTAATTCAAATACGCTTTTGAAATAATATACTTTTCCTGACTTTTTCCTCTATCTTCATACTTAAAATTGAATAGGTTTTAGGGTCCTATATTTAGTGTTGCTCCTTAAATAGTTGGAGAGACTTTGCTACTGCTGAATAAGAGATACTGTTCTTTATTTCTTTTCTTTTTTTTTTCTTTTTTCTTTTTTTTTTTTTGAGACAGATTCTTGCTCTGTTGCCCAGGCTGGAGTGCAATGGTGTGGTCTCGGCTCACTGCAACGTCTGCCTCCTGGGTTCAAGCGATTCTCCTGCCTCAGCCTTCTGAGTAAGGGATTACAGGCGTGCACCATCATGCCTGGCTAATTTTTGTATTTTTAGCAGAGATGGGATTTCACCATGTTGGTAAGGCTGGTCTCAAACTCCTGACCTCAAATGATCTGCCTACCTTGGCCTCCCAAAGTGCAGGGATTGCAGGCTTGAACCACCATACCTGACCAGTCCTTTATTTCTTGGGTGGGATATTTTGTACTGAGTCCAAAGAGCTACACATGGTCACCTTTATGGCAACAAAAAGCACTGCCAGTTCAATTCAACTCAAGTCACTAGTCTAATATTAATTTTAATGTTAATTTTTTCCATTAGAAATATGATATCATTATAAAGAGCATTTAGACTAAGGAATGATATATAATTTACCATGCTTCAGACTTTACAATGAAGCCCTTATTTGCACAGTGCTTCCAACAATACTCCATTAGTTATCAGTTGAACATATACTAATGGACATCTATGAAATATTTTTTAAAGAACTGTGAGGACCTGTCATAAGCAGATCCTCCAACACTGACAAAGTGCCTTTTCCCAGAATAATGTGCTTGATAAGTTATCAATGTGAAAACTCTAAATAAGATCTATTATACTTTTAAGATATCATCCCTTATCAAAATAGCATAGATTACTGTGTATGGTTTCTCGTCTTACGTGACTGTTTCAACCAGGTTGTGCGCTTTTTGAGGGCAAGGTAGTACAGGACTACACACATAATAAGTGATCTTTAAGCATCTGTAATAAGTAATGAATCAGAGTATGGAATCATGGAAAGTTACAGCTGAAATGGGGCTTAGGGATCCATGGGCCTACCTACCTCTTTTCACAGTAAAGGAAATACTAATGGATATTTGAATGTATAATTTGTGGGCTATTTCATATGCATTTACTCACAGCAGCCCCTCTAAATAGGTACTGTTATTACCCCATATTAAGATATTAAAAAGCCGGGCGCGGTGGCTCACGCTTGAAATCCCAGCACTTTGGGAGGCCAAGGCGGGTGGATCACGAGGTCAGGAGATCGAGACCACAGTGAAACCCCGTCTCTACTAAAAATACAAAAAAAAAAATTAGCCGGGCGTGGTGGCGGGCGCCTGTAGTCCCAGCTACTTGGAGAGGCTGAGGCAGGAGAATGGCGTGACTCCAGGAGGCGGAGCTTGCAGTGAGCCGAGATCGCGCCACTGCACTCCAGCCTGGGTGCCTGGGCGACACAGCGAGACTCCGTCCCAAAAAAAAAAAAAAAAAAAGATATTAAAAAGATCAGAGAGGTCAAGTAATGTACTCAAGGTCACATAGCTGGTCAGTGCTTACCCTTGGGCTGTAGCCAAGGCGATTGGAGTCCAGAGCCCGTGCTTTGCTAAAGTCTAGAGATAGATGTTAGCTCATTTACATGTGATCATATGGCTGGCTGCTAACAGAGGCAGGCCTAGAATTCAGACTGGTTGGCTGCCCAGAGCAAAAGCTTATCTTGGGACCCACTGATGCATATTTTAAGTTAAAAATAAGTTTCTGTGTAGGGATGCTCTTGGCTATAATTTCTCATTTTTATATAGCAAAATTTGAAAAGCCTACATGTAAATTACTCCTGCAAAATTGTCTCTCTGAAACATATATCTCAGAGCTGAAAAAAGTTAGCATTGATTCACTTCCATTTCTTAAATAAGGAAACCGGCTCAGAGAGATGAAGAGACAAATCCAAGACATCCCACAGCTAAGGGAAGGTGGACAACTGGGACCAGGTCCCCTGCTTCCTGGGGCAGAGCTGCCTCCACCACATTCTGGTTCCATATGTCGACAGAGTCTTCTATTGCCCATGCTCTATAAATCCATATTCCAGATATATCCTTCTGGAACTTTCCATTTCCCTAATTACTTTCATCACATTTCCAATCTCTGATTTACTCCTTATCTATTACTGTCTATACTATGAGACTCAATTTATGCACATCCTCAGATTAGCTCTTGCCATCTGCCCCCTGCCACTTGCTCAGTAGAAGGCCCTAGCCACTGCCACCGTTGCCTCTCTGCCCAACACTGCAGGATATCTGTTCATTCTATGGGGGGAGGCCAGAGGCTGCTGCATGGCCTCCCTTGGGCCCCACATGGGAGCAGCTGTAACTGCTCCTGCATCAAATCCAGCTTACAGACTCTCTGAGGCCCTGTGCTGTGCAGCATGGGATGTGGATTTCCCAGCAGCTGTCCCAAGTAGTCAAATAACATGACAAAAATGGGGCAAACTTTGACCAATGAGAGACGTAAGACAGGAAGGAACCAACAGATAAGTTTCTTTCATTTCATTTCTTTCCCACGACTTTTCCATGGACAGCTTCAAGGCATAATGATTTCATATAGCCTATCAGGAGACATCCTTGTAACCGAAATACCAGCTGCATTTTCTTTTGAAGCTTTTTCCAATGCAGTAACGTTCTACAACTCTCTCTGTATGGCCCCTCACTCTTGCTACCCTGGGGTTGCACTCCCCAATAAAACAATGGCAAGAACCCTTTACCCTACTCCTATCACAAAAGCTTCATAGCAATGAGTGAGTTTTGGAGGAATAAAACTCAAATTAAAAATATCTTTGGCTGGCCACAGTGGCTCATGACTATAATCCCAGCACTTTGGGAGGCCAAGGCAGGTGGATCACTTGAGGTCAGGAGTTCAAGACCAGCCTGGCCAACATGGTGAAACCCTGTCTCAACTAAAAATACAAAAATTAGCTGGGTGTGGTAGTGGGCGCCTGTAATCCCAGCTACTTGGGTGGCTTAGGCAAGAGAATCGCTTGAACCCAGCAGGCAGAGGTTACAGTGAGCCAAGATCACACCACTGCACTCCAGCCTGGGCGACAGAGTGAGACTCTCTCTCAAAAAAAAAAAAAAATCCTTTCACAAACTCAGTTGGCAATTGTGGTGGGTGAGCATTCTTTTCTGAGATCTCCTGAGTCCTGGCAAGGAGGAGAAGGGACACACAGTGGTTGGCAAGGAAGAGGTCAAGGGAACTGTAATACTCATCATGGATCTTCATTTCTTTCCTCCACTTTCAAACACTTCAGCTCTCAGCAGATATTTTTGGACCTAGGAGAGGAGGTCCTCAAGTGAGGAGAGGTCATGGATGTGTATATTCTTCTAGGATATCTAGAATATCTAGGCAATTAACTTAGAGTGTGGAATCTTTGGGTTGCTCTTAAATTCAATGCTGAGAGCCAGGTGCTCCCTCCCGTTTGAAAGCGAGGCGTTGCTACCCACTCTGATTCTGGAGGAGGGAAGATGTTTCACTGACAGGAAGGAAGAAAGGCTTTGGAAAGGAGCTGGCAGCCCTGGAAGTTGAGCTAGTAGCACATGGCTCTGGGTGTCCAGCTATGAAGGGGACCTGGGCAGGACTCAGGCAATTAGGCATCTGGTATGGGCACCTCTGGTCAGGTTATAACTGCTACTATCTACTGAGCATTTTCTACGGTAAGCACTACTTTAAATGCTTTACAAGAGTTAACTTCTGTAGTCCTTGCCACAAACTGTAAGATACGTAATATTATTATCTACATTTTATAACTAAGGAAGCTAAGACAAGGTAGCATAGGAAGGGTCAGTGACTTGCCCAAGCTCACTCAGCTTGAAAGGGGCAGAGCCAGGATTCAAATCCAGTCAAACTGACTCCAGAATCTACTCTCTTAGCTATTGTAACACTGTAATGCTGTCAGGGAAGCTGTGGAAACCCCAGCCCATGGAGAGGACAGAGCAAAACCTTCTTCTGTGGTCATTGCTAAGCTATTGTCTCTCGGCTTCAAACATATCCTATACCTGGCTTGATGATGCTGTTGCTAGGGCTCTGCCAACCACATTTCAGCTTTGTCAACTGGCTTGTCTTTAGTCCTGCCAATGGCGGCTCCATGGAAGACTTTCAAGGCCGGAAGAGGAAGAAGGGGCTGTCAGCTTCCTGTGGGCTTCTTGTTCCTCTCTATCTTCCTGCCCCAGTAAGCAATATCCCAGCAATTCTTCTCCACCCTGCAGGGGCTGTGCCTTTCTGTAGCAGCAGCTAAATCCAGTTTACAGTTTTTCAGCATTTATAGAACCCACCTTCATCACATTCTCATCAGAAATGTCCAGCACTAACTGGCTGAAGGTCCCTGCTTACAGGTTAGGGTTCCAGTCCCCAGGCCCCCTCCTCTGAACTCAGAAACGCCAGTTCAGCTGAACAGACCTCCTCCTCAGAGACCTGAGTTTCAACTCCATGGGTCCCTACTCTAAATTTGTAAGTTTTCATCATTTCAACCTCTTTTCTTTGTTTCCTCAGTCCTGGGGTGGTAGAGTCACTTCCTGCTGTTGCCACTTCCGTGATACAGAGTTCTTCTTTTGTCTTTTACTTAGTCAACAATTATTCGTATGAAATTTTCTAAGTCAAAATAAATGTTGTGTTTTCTCCTTCTTGACTAGACCCTAGCAAAACAAATATACCATCTTATGGTTAATCCTGGCACTTGAATTTGCATCAGAGTTTAATAATTTATCAATAGCTCGTGAGATATTGCCAAAGTTGGGGGAAGGTATGTGTGGAATAAACCCAGCCAGTAAAAATTCTGGGAAAATAAACAGATTCAGATCAATTTACAATGTGACATCCTCAAGAAAATAATGCTAAATTCCTCACACCTGCCAATGTTTCATCTTACGCAACAATGATATTCTGTCTTCACCTTTTATTAAATCAATACTGGAGACAGATTCAAGTATCTGTTGTCAATAAAGGTCACGATAGTCTTATGGAAATGGAGAGGATTTCAAAAACGTATATATAATGGAGAGCAAGATCTTGCCCTGTGACAGACTTCTCAATGACATCTTTATCTTCCTACCACATAGGAATCACTCAGCTAGGCTAGCTATTTTTGTAATGATGGGGAGTGGGAAATACTTTGGAGTGGGTAGCAAAATACTTGGGTTCTAATCCCAGCTATGCCATTTCATATTAACTTGGTGACCTTGAGAAAAGCACTAACTTCTCTGAACCTCAGTTTCTTTATTTCAAATGAAGTTATTAATACTACTCACTCTGCCTCCTTTATAGGCTTACTTAATTCACTATTTATTCATCATCCACAGGCAAGATGTGTGGTAGGTATCCGACGATTTAGATAGAAAAGTAAACTACAGGTTGGGCATGGTGGTTCATGCCTGTAATAATCCCAGCACTTTGGGAGGCTGAGGCGGGCAGATCACTTGAGGCCAGGAGTTCGAGACTAGCCTAGACAACATGGCAAAACCCCATCTCTACTAAAAATACAAAAAATTAGCTAAGCATGGTGGCACGTGCCTGTAATCCCAGCTACCCAGGAGGCTGAGGCACAAGAATCACTTGAACCCCAGAGGCAGAGGTTTCAGTGAGCCAAGATGGTGCCACTGCACTCCAGCCTGGGCAACAGAGTGAGACTGTCTGCAAAAAAAAAGAAAAAAAAAGAAAGAAAAGTAAAATACAGTCCCTGCCCTAAAGAAGTTTAAAATTCATCATTTCTTTATGCGTTCAACAGTTATGAAACACTATCTGTCAGGCACTGTGCTAGGAGCTAAGAATACAGTGATGTCTAAAGTATGATTCCTTTATTCAAAGAGATTCAAAGAGATTACAGTCTGTACAGCAATAAGAAAAGGGTGCAGATAACTAGAACAGGAAGCAGAGTGTACAATAAGGAGATGAAACTAATCAGTTAAAGAAACAGAGGACGTACACTGAGTTGAGAGGGTCAGGAGAGGCTTTGTAGATCTGGTGTCATTTGAACAGACTGTGGACACAAACTTAATGAAGGAAAGACAAAGGGAGTAACTAAAAGAACGAGCTTCATGAAAGCCTAGAGGCCAGGCATGGTGGCTCATATGTGTAATCCCAGTGCTTTGGGAGGCTGAGGTGGGAGGATCACTTGAGGCCAGCAGTTCAAGATGAGCCTGGGCAACATAGCGAGACCCTTTCTCTATAATTTTTTTTTAATTAGCCGGGCATGGTGGCATGCACCTCTGTAGTCCTAGCTATTCAGAAGGCTGAGGCAGGAGGATCACTTGAGCCCAGGAGTTTGAGATTATGGTGAGCCAAGATTGTACCACTGTATTCCAGCTTGGGCAACAGAGCAAGACTTCATCTTAAAAAAAAAAAAAAATCCTGAAGTGGAGTGGAGTTAGTGGAAATTAGAAAGAAAAAATGAATATAAGTGATACTAGATGAACAGTGCTCAAAAATCCTATGAGGCAATTAACAAATGAGTTACTATTGAGGATATAGTAATGGATAAGGCAGACGTGTGGTCTGTTTTCAAAAAGCTTTTGATTAGTTGAGACTATGAAAAAGTTTTAAAGTTTCCTTAGTATGGTCTGTCTTAAAATATAGTATATTGATAGAAAATTTGAGGTTCCATAAGGCCAACAGATTGGAAGACTATTGCCAGTGAAAAGATGGCTTCGTTTTACTGACAGATCCCAGGAAGAAGGGAGGAAGGGGCATATCATGTCTTACAAGGGAGTCGGGGGAGACACAGGGAAGCACCAGGGTTGGTCAGGAGGCAGAGATAGGGGGAAATTGTGGGCAAGAGCTTTTATTGTAGTTTCCACAGGCAGGAAGAGATGACACAGGGTAACCAGGTTTAGGATTGGCTAGTTTGAATAATTTCAGCAGGCTCTGGAGCATAGAGACTGGCCTAATTGCCTAGCACTTGGCTCTGGAGTGATTGGGGCAGATGGCCAGGAACATGACATAAAGAAGGTAGAGGGGTATGGGATCTGGATTGGTTGGTTTGCAGCTGAAAGTTATACTTTCAGGTGAGGTATTTACTAGCTCTAGAAATTAACGAACTCTGGGAGGGGACATCCCTTCAGGGTCAGCAAGTCCCCAGATGTCAAAGCATCAGATTACAGAAAACACAAGACATAGATAACACAGCCTCCTTAAAACAGGGGAACATACTCAGCTTTGTATCCCTAGCATCCACCATAATACTTTGCACATGAGAAGGAGAGAAAGTACACAGTGTTGGTTGGATGATCAGATTAATAAATCCCCTCTTTGACTCTTTAACTCTGTTAGAGTTGGACAACTCTAACACATCCTTCAGTTCTCAGCCGGGTGGTCACTTTCTTAGGGAGGTCCTCTCTGATTCCTTAGACAAAGCAAGTTACCACTGTCATGGACACGTCGATGCACCGCCCCAACACCCCTTCAGTGAAGGAGGGCTGACAGACAGCCTTCAGTAGGTTACGCATAAAAGCTAAAAAAGCAATCCTTTTAAAAATTAAAGGTACTTTTAAAACAGAAAATGAAAGGTGGATGAGTGGTTATTTTCTTTGTGGCAAGGCTACTTTTTATCATAATTAGTATTCTTTCAACTTCGAGAGACAGAAATCCAACCCAAACTTACTTAAGAAAAAGAATTTATTGGTTTATATGACTGGAGAGCTATCTTCAGGCATGGCTGGATCCAAGGGGTCAAATGATGACATCAGAATTCTCTCCATCCTCAATTATCTCACATCTATTTCTCTCTCTGTGCATGACCTCATCTTTTTCTTTTTTTAACTGAAAATAGCCTCCCTCTCTGTCACTGGGGACAATGGCATCAAGCAGCTTCTGTCTACCTTATACTTACAGCTCTCAATCCAGTAAGAAGATAAAGATCATCGTTTTTTTCGCAGAACCTGTATAAAATTTTAGAGGACATTTATATCAGTCAGGATCCATTCTGGACACAGAAACCACACTGGTTATCTGAACAGGAAAAATTTAACAAAACAATTTTTAACCAGAGCAGTAGAAGATGGTTCAGTAAAAGTTAACATTCCCTGCAACTTTTTCAAATAAGTGACCAAAACATCACACACACACAAGGACGCTATTGAGTCCAGAAATAGCAGGTACAAAAGAGCAGCTACTAATTGTAGGCTCAGGATGAATTAACAATAAAGGCACCAAAGACTAAAGAAGCCCTCTCCTATTGAAGGATGAGGCTGAGACCTCTTTGAAAATGATGTGGCTTCATGTCCTTTGTAGGGACATGGATGAAACTGGAAAACATCATTCTCAGTAAACTATCGCAAGGACAAAAAACCAGACACCGCATGTTCTCACTCATAGGTGGGAATTGAACAATGAGAACACATGGACACAGGAAGGGGAACATCACACTCCGGGGACTGTTGTGGGGTTGGGGGAGGGGGGAGGGACAGCATTAGGAGATATACCTAATGCTAAATGACGAGTTAATGGGTGCAGCACACCAACATGGCACCTGTATACATATGTAACAAACCTGCACATTGTGCACATGTACCCTAAAACCTAAAGTATAATAATAAAAAAAAAGAGAGAAAGGCTAACAGTAGCCTTACGGTCCAACTCTATGGCTTATTGATTGGCCTGATATTAGTGAATTAAACATTCTGGAGAGCTGGCTGAGTCAAAAAAAAAAAAAAAAAAAGAAAGAAAATGATGTGGCTAATGCAGGAGCCAGAAGCCTGCTGGTGGTAAGTCAATTTGCCATAGGTCACAGACTACAGCCAGTCTATAGAAGCAGCTTGCAATTGAAGGAGGGTGTGGACGGGCTGTAACTTGTCTGTTGAAGCAGCCCACTGCTGCCTAAGGGTGTGGCTGAGCACAGCTGCTGAAAAGTGGTTGCAGATGGGGAGCACGTGGCCCGAGGATACAACTAGAGCTCCCTGGTGCAGCCCCTGGGCTCCCACCCTAATTAATAAGAACAATAATGTTATATATTTAATATGCAACATATTATATACATATATATAATAATAATGTAGGACCAGGACCTGGAAGGGAAGGTTCTTGTGCTGCTATTGCCTTGCAGGGACACCCCATTGTTCTCGATTGGTGCAGTTTAACATTCCACTAGCAAGCATACGAGAAATGTTTACAGGGCTCAGTTCCAACATCCCAAAGCAAGGAAAAGAAGGATGGGTTTGAAGCTGGGAGACGGTAAGTTAGGCACAGTCCTGCTTGGGTCATATACACAGCCCTGAACCAATCACTGTGATTAGGGGAAGGTAGACTCTGATTAGCTAAGTCCAGGCCAGATTCATGTGTAAGTAAGGGGCAGGAGGAACAGCTCCACCTCTACACGTGGAATGGCTTCTTCATAGAAAAGATGAATTCTTCTACCAGAAAAAAGGAAGAATGCTAGGCAGAGGAAAACAATAGATATCCTTTGTATATTATATGTTGACCTTAAAATGTCTGGTTCTATTTGAGGTTGTTAGTATAAGAAAGGGAAAATTAAAGCCTCTCTTTAAGACCAATGAAACTGTATTCATTCTTTCATTTAAAAGATGGTTATTAAGCATCTATTATGAAAAGAGTGCATCCTTATCAGTTCTGAACTCCTGACATCTTTGTGCATGTAGGCAAAATTGAAAGGTCTGGCTGGGCACGGAAACTCATGCCTATAATCCCAGCACTTTAGGAGGCTGAGGCAGGAGGATCACTTGAGCCTAAGAGTTCAAGACCAGCCTGGGCAACGTGGCAAAACCCCATCTCTACACAAAAACACAAAAATTAGCCAGGTGTGGTAGCATGTGTCTATATTCCCAGCTACTCTGGAGGCTGAGGTGGGAGGATCACCTGATTCCAGGAAGGTCAAGGCTGCAGTGAGCCAAAATCAGGCAACAGACTGAAACCTTGTGAAAGAATGAAATAAAGAAGGAAAGAAAGAAAGAGAGAGAGAGAGAGAGAGAGAAAGAAGAAAGAAAGAAAGAAAGAAAGAAAGAAAGAAAGAAAGAAAGAAAGAAAGAAAGAAAGAAAGAAAAAAAGAAAGAGAGAGGGAGGGAGGGAGGAAGGAAGGAAGGGAGAAAGAGAGAAAGAGAGAAGGAATGATCTAAAAATTAAAGAAAAGACAGTCAAACAAAAGGTTAAGATAAGAAAATGGTACCTTGGCCAGGCGTGGTGGCTCATGCCTGTAATCCTAGCACTTTGGGAGGCGGAGGAGGGAAGATCATGAGGTCAGGAGTTTGAGAACAGCCTGGTCAATATGGTGAAACCCTGTCTCTACTAAAAATACAAAAATTAGCTGGGCGTGGTGGCACACGCCTGTAGTCCCAATTACTCAGGAGGCTGAGGCAGAAGTATCACTTGAACCCAGGAGGCAGAGGTTGCAGTGAGCCGAGATCACGCCATTGCACTCCAGCCTGGGCGACAAAGTTAGACTCCCTCCATCTCAAAAAGAAAAAAAAAAAAGAAAAGAAAATCATACCTTTATTTAATGATTAAGATGTCCAGAGAAATATGTGTACAATTTTTTTAGCAACTTTTTTTCTTTTCTTCAATGTTTAAGTTCAGGGGTACATATGCAGGTTGTGCACGTTTGTTACATAAGTAAACATGTGTCATGGTGGTTTGCTGCACAGATCATCCCGTCACCTAGGTAAAAAGCCAAGCACCCATTAGCTATTCTTCCTGATGCTCCGCCCAACCCCCCACCTCTGAAAGGCCCCAGTGTGTGTGGTTTCCCTGCATGTGTCCATGTGTTCTCATCATTCAGCTCCCACTTATAAGTGAGAACATGTGGTGTTTGGTTTACTGTTCCTGTGTTAGTTTGCTGAAGATAATGGCTTCCAGCCACATCCATGTCCCTGCAAAGAACATGATCTCATTCCTTTTTATGGATGCATAGTAGTCCATGGTGTATATGTACCATATTTTCTTTATCCAGTCTATCATTAATGGGCATTTAGGTTGATTCCATGTCTTTACTATTGTGAATAGTGCTGCAGTGAACATACACGTGCATGTATCTTTATAATAGAATGATTTATATCCCTCTGAGTATATACCCAGTAATGGAATTGCTGGGTAAAATGACATTTCTCCTTCTAGGTCTTTGAGGAATCACTACACTGTCTTCCACAACGGCTGAACTATTACACTCCAACCAACAGTGTAAAAGCATTCCTTTTCCCCCGCAACCTCGCCAGCATCTGTTGTTTTTTGACTTTTTTACTAATAGCCACTCTGACTGGTGTGAGGTGGTATCTCATTGTGGTTTTGATTTGCATTTCTCTAATGATCAGTGATATTGAGCTTTTTTTCATGTCTGTTGGTAGCATGTATGTCTTCTTTTGAGAAATGTCTGTTCATGTCCTTTGCCCACTTTTTAATGGGGTTGTTTGTTTTTTTCTTGTAAATTTGTTTAAATTCCTTGTAGATTCTGGATATTTGACCTTTGTCAGATGAATAGATTATAAAAATTTTCTCCCATACTGTAGATTGTCTCTGATGATAGCTCCTTTTGCTTTGCAGGAGCTCTTTAGTTTAATTAGATCCAGTTTGTCAGTTTTTGCTTTTGTTGCAACTGCTTTTGATGTTTTCATCATGAAATCTTTGCCCAATGTGTACAGTTTTTTTAAGACGGAGTCTTGCTCTGTTGCCCAGGCTGGAGTGCAGTGGCGCGATCTCGGCTCACTGCAAGCTCCACCTCCCGGGTTCACACCAGTCTCCTGCCTCAGCCTCTTGAGTAGCTGGGACTACAGGTGTCCACCACCACGCCCGGCTAATTTTTTTTTTTTTTTGTATTTTTAGTAGAGATGGGGTTTCACTGTGTTAGCGAGGATGGTCTCGATCTCCTGACCTCGTGATCTGCCCACCTCAGCTTCCCAAAGTGCTGGGATTACAGGCATGAGCCACTGCGCCCTGCCAATGTGTACAATTTTTTTTTAGCAAGTTTTTAACTACTACTTATGGTCAAATTGGAACAAACCAGTAGATATAGTAGTTAAGAGCACAAACTGTAGCATAACACTGACTGCATTCAAATCAGCTCTACTAAAATGTGACATTGGACAAGATATAACTGGTAACTTGTGTCTAAGTTTCCTCATATGTAAAATTTGAACAACAATACCTATTTCATGGGACTGTTTAAAAGATTAAATAAAATAACATCTGTAAAGCTCTTAGAACAGTGTCTGGCAAGTAGTTAGCACTATATGATTGTAAGGATCATTATGAATTGGTTGTTATAGCTACTATTATTATGAATTGGTTATTATTAGTTGGATATCAAGTAATATAATTTTCACTCCATTTGCTAATTTGAAATCCCCTTATCTCCAAAATTAGGAAAAAACTTTTTTTAAAAACATCTAACTGCTGTATATATGTTGGCACCCACAAAACAGGACATCCTATAGGAATAGTTTTATTCTTTTTTCATTACCTTATGATATTGAAGTAGCCTCTTCATAAACATAAATCATATTTCATAGAACCAAAAAGCAAAAAACTTGTTATTGGTATTATCCTATAGAATATGGAGGAAAATACAAATCTTTTCTTTATAAGCTTTATTTAAATATTCATAGACTTGTATGAAAACACAGTCTTCCTGAAAATCTATTTGTGTATCTATTTTTTCAGAAGAATCTGGTTTTTTTTCATGAAGTACTTTTAGGATTTCTTTTATTTTTCTCATTTAAAAGGAAACTGCCTCTGTAAAACCAGTGTTTCAAAATCACACCAGAACATTCTGAGCAAGAGATGTACTCCAGCTCTGGCTGAGTCAGAGAAACCCATAATGAGGACTCTGGCACTGACTATGAGCCTCTGAGGCCTTCCTACTGTGACACATTCTGCAATATTGGTGATAAACTGATATCTGAGGTATCAGGCATCTCAAATCCTCATCAGTGAATACAATGTCAGGCAAGAGTGGTCACAAAAAGAAGCAACTATATTTCTTTTCCTTTCACAGATAGGGCTGGTTCTTTATTAACTCTTACAATCGAGTTGTGGGATTACAAATATCCATAACCAAATGGAAACAAGAGAAAACACCTCACAAAGTATACCCACTTGAAACCCACCCTAAATCATCATAGTGTGCACAAACAGGCACTCACATGCATATACACACACTCACAAAACGTTCCTAAACTATAGTCACCAAAGAAGTATGAGATTAAGTAAAACTCATATGATACAATAATAGAATGTTTGTATGTAATAGAAGATTAAATATTTGGATAACAACACTGTCCTGATTCCTACAAGTAAATTTAAGCAATACAATACAGAACTGGCATTTTCCAATCTGGTATGTAATCACACATAAACAGATATCAAGTTCAGGACTCTATTAATAAAGAAGTTTTAGTCACAGCAATGTTTTGTTACTAAACATTGATTTAACAATAGTCAGCTTTAATTCCTGAGCTTGTGATTTCAATGTTATTTAAGACATTATTACCAAGGGTGGAAGCAACAAATGTGGACCATAGATGTATTATTTTCCTTGTCAGGCTTTAAGGAGGGCTACCATGTTGCCACAGAAAGCTCTGTTTCCTCAAGACAACCCACAGAGTAGGAGAAAATCTTCACAATCTATACATCCAACAAAGGACTAATATCCAGAGTCTACAAGAAACTCAAACAAATCAGCAAGAAAAAAACAAATAGTCCCATCAAAAAGTGGGCTAAGGACATGAAAAGATGATTCTGAAAAGAAGATATACAAATGACCAACAAACATATGAAAAAATGTTCAACATCACTAATGATCAGAGAAATGCAAATCAAAACCACAATGAAATACCACCTTACTTCTGCAAGAATGATCATAATCAAAAAATCAAAAAATAATAGATGTTGGTGTGGATGTGGTGAAAGGGGAACACTTTTACACTGCTGGTGTGAATGTAAACTAGTACAACCACTATGGAAAACAGTGTGGAGAGTCCTTAAACGATTAAAAGTAGAACCACCATTTCATCCAGCAATTGCACTCCTGGGTTTCCACCCAGAGGGAAAGAAGTCATTATACGAAAAAGACTCTTAGGCATGCATGTTTATAGCAGCACAATTCGCAATTGCAAAAATATGGAATCAGCCTAAATGTTCATCAATGAATGAGTGGATAAAGAAATAATGGTATATATATATATATATATATATATATATATATATATATATACCATGGAATACTACTCAGTCATATAAAGGAATGAAATAACGTCATTCGTGGCAACCTGGATGGAATTGGAGACCATCATTCTAAGTGAAGTAACTAAGGCATGGAAAACCAAACATCGTATGTTCTCCCTCATAAGTGGGAGCTAAGCTATGATGATGCAAAGGCATAAAAATGAGACAATGCACTTCAGGGACTCAGAGAAATGGTGGGAGGGGAGTGAGGGATAAAAGACTACACATTGGGTACAGTGCAGCATACACTGCTCAAGTGATGGGTGCATCAAAATCTCAAACATCATCACCAAAGAACTTATTCATGTAACCAAACACCACCTGTTCCTCAAAAACCTACTGAAATAAAATAATAGTCATAATAATTTTAAAAAGAAAACTCTGTTTACTCATAGATAAAATGAGGACAATGATATCTACCTCTTAGCTTTGTTGGAAGATTAAATGGAACAATGTGTATTTTAGAGGCCAACACACAGAGCCTGTCATCGATAGTGCTGGTAAATAGTATTTCTCCTCCTGTCCTAGAGGTCACTCAAGGACTTAGTGATGTGAAGCCATACATAACCGCCTAAGCCAAAAAGGCTTTGGAATGTGGGCCTAAAAAAAGACAGGGAAGTTGGGGCCCAACCCTTATTTGCATCGTGTTTTCTGCTACATCCTTATGAAGAGCAGCCCGGAGAAGAACTTTGGTTTAGCAAACTCCCAACAAGGCTAACTCTGTAATTCCAGAAGGGCAATTAACTACCTTAGCGATGAACTCTGTACAGACCTATTATTCGAGTAATTTGTGAATGTGCAAAGGGGATTCCTATTATCATTTGCTCACATGATGATTCTATTACTTATGTATAGGTAGCAGACTTCCAGATTTCTTAAGCAAATACATAATTCTATGTTTGCAAAAAATGTGAAAATTTTAAAGACTAGGTTGGGAAGTGATTAATGCAAGATTCCAAAACTGAAAATTAAAAGAAAAAGTATTCTTTCTCTCTGAAAACAAAATTAATAAGGATAAAATAGGTCTGGACTATTTTTAGACTTAGAAATGATAGTTGACCCCTTTAATTGTGGATATTTTAGAACCCAGGTTTCAGTTTCTCAATGAACTCCAAGTTTAATCTATAGATCTTATATGCAAGGAGGTCTTTTCTTCTAAGTATCTAGCCTTCCTCTATACCATCAGGGCTACATCCCTATAAACTGAGGCCTCCCCAGCCATGCTTCATCACTTAATCAGATGGTGAACTAGCTGAGCCTCACTAGTGCAACAATAGGTATTAAAAAGTTCTTTCTTGTAGGAAATACACTTGGGGGACATTGGGGTTCTTAAAATGAGTCTTTCCAGAAACATACCATTTTACCAGTTTCCTCTTTATCCCCACTGACAATTCTATGGCATTTCAGAAAATAAATTTACAGACTAGAATAATCTTTAGCTGTGAGGAAAAAATATTTTAATAGCTCTATTAAATATCTTACTGAACTTTTTTGGATATATTTGTTACTTTTCAATAACCTCTTGTTCTGATGTTAGTTTTCAAAGATCTGATATTGTATTCCTCTTAATTAACAAAGAAATCAAGGTGTCTAAAAATTTTCCTTATTTTCACTTTTGGCGAATTATCTTTTGTACTCCTTTTAAAGTTGAATCCTTTGAATTATTTAACTTAGGTAATGTTTTGATAGATTGTAGAATTATTGGGAACCTTAAGAAAGACATTTATAGCATTTTAACATGACTTTTTTACTTTTCCCTTTGACTCTTATGGTTTGGGTCTGTGCCTCCACCAAATCTCATGTAAAGTTGTAATCCCCATGTGCTGAAGGGGGGGCCTAGTGGGAGGTGATTGGATCATGGGGGTGGTTTCTAATGATTTAGCACTATCTCCCTAGTGCTGTATCATGATAGAGTTCTCACAAGACCTGATTGTTTAAAAGTGTGTAGCACCTGCCCCTTGTTGTGCTCTCTCTCTGTCTTTCTCTCACCATGTAAGATGTGCCTTGCTTCCCCTTTGCCTTTCACTGTGATTGTAAGTTTTGTGAGGCCTCCCCAGCCATGCAGAACTGTGAATCAATTAAACCTCTTTTCTTTGTAAATTACCCTGTCTCAGATAGTTCTTTATAGCAGTGTGAAAATGGACTAATACAACTGTCAAACAAATCGATATAAGAATATTCAAACCAATGGCATATAGTTTCTGAACACACTTACTTGATGGCACACATTTCATTTTAGAACTACAAAGTCACTAGGTCAGTTTCTGAACTTCTGATTTCAATGTTACTTAAGACAATACTGGAATACATACACATACACATTCTTTTCTTAAGAACCTAAACAGAAAGTTGCAGTAGTTTCTCCAGACGTGCATCTGAGACTGTCACAAATTAAGAATAATTCCCCTCCATCTGTAAGGATATAGCACTACCAAATCAGCTATGCAAAGTATTTCCAAAAAGTCATTACAAGACTTTTTGATTTAGTTATTTGTTCTTTAGTAAAACATTAACAAATAAATGAATAAATGAATGCAAGAATGCCCATTATATGTAAGTCACTACAGCCCACATATCTTGGATATGTAGTAAGAGAAAAAGCATGGTTTCTGCCCTCATGAAACTTGTAGTCTAGCAGGTAGCAAAACATGACACAAAGAATCATGAAAATAATTATCTAATTACAATTTCTTTTTTTTTTTTTTTTTTTTGAGACAGGGTCTCGCTGTCGCCCAGGCTAGAGTGCAGTGGGGCGATCTCGGCTCACTGCAGGCTCCGCCCCCCGGGGTTCAGGCCATTCTCCTGCCTCAGCCTCCCGAGTAGCTGGGACTACAGGCGCCCGCCACCTCGCCTGGCTAATTTTTTGTATTTTTAGTAGAGACGGGGTTTCACTGTGTTAGCCAGGATGGTCTCCATCTCCTGACCTCGTGATCCGCCCACCTCGGCCTCCCAAAGTGCTGGGATTACACGCGTGAGCCACCGCGCCCGGCCTTAATTACAATTTCAATAACAATATTGTTGATAAGTTGCTGAGTCATATGATTTTTTTTCTCCATGTGAAAATGAAAACATACAGGAAATACTTTTTTGTTTTTTTGCTCTGTCGCCCACACTAGAGTGCAGTGGTGTGATCTTGGCTCACGGCAACCTCCACCTCCCAGGTTCAAACGATTCTCCTGCCTCAGCCTCCCAAGTAGCTAGGACTACAGGCACGTGCCACCACGCCCGGCTAATTTTTTGTATTTTTAGTAGAGATGGGGTTTCAACTTGTTAGCCAGGATGGCCTCGATCTCCTGACCTCATGATCTGCCCGCCTCAGCCTCCCAAAGTGCTGGGGTTACAGGCATTAACCACTGTGCCTGGCTGGAAATACTTTTTTAAGTGTAAAATCTGAAAAATAATTTCTCCTCAAAAACATATCTCCTATCATGGGAGGCCATTTACTCATTCCCTAGGTGGATGTAGAAAGCAGTTGTGACATATTGACTCCACTTTCCATCTTTCACATTCAATTGTGTGACACTGCTTACTGATTTTATTATCAGATGTATCTTATATTCATCCTCCTTTCTCCATTTCCATATCCAAACATAGTGCTAGTTGACATGGTTTAGATTTGTGTTCCAACCCAAATCTCGTGTTGAATTGTAATCCCTAGTGAAGGAGGAGGGACCTGGTGGGAAGTGATGGGATCATGGGGGTGGATTTCACCCTTGCTGTTCTCACGATAGTGAGTTCTCATGAGATCTGGTTGTTTAAAAGTGTGTTGTACTTCCTCCTTCTCTCTCTTCCTCCTGCTCCAGCCATGTAAGACTGTGGATCCTTCCTTTTCACTTTCTGCTATGATTGTGTAAGTTTCCTGAGGCCTCCCCAACCATGCTTCCTGTACAGCCTGTGTAACTGTGAGTTGATTAAACCTCTTTTCTTTATAAATTACCCAGTCTCAGGTATTTCTTTATAGCAAGGTGAGAATGGAGTAATACACTAGTCTTTTGGTTGCCTTGCTCAAATTGTTTTTATAGATTCCCAGAATCACAAACAAAATAGGAGGATATTAAAGGTCGGAAAAGATCCTAGAGAATATTCTTCAGATGAGGAAACTGAGGCTCAGAAAGGCAAATGTCTTACCCAGGACTCCACAATTCAGCCTAGCTACAGGCATGTCTTAGTTTTTCTTTAGAGCAGCCATGGTAGACACTGTTGATTATCTGCTCATAGCTATTCCCACCCCTTTCTTCTTTGTTAGAAAATTCTACCTCCCATGATAGCAGTCAAAAAAGACAAATACCATTATGCATCACTTAATGATGGGGATATCTTCTGAGAAATGCACCATTAGGCAATTTTATCACTGTGCCCACATAATAGAAAGTACTTACACAAACCTAGATGGTATAGTCTACTACACACCTAGGTGGGCTATATGGTACAGCCTATGGCTTCTAGGCTACAAACCTGTGCAGCATGTACCATACTGAATAGTGTGGGCAGTTGTAAACATGGTAAGTATTTGTGTAGCTAAACATATCTAAACATAGAAAAGGTATTGGGTTGATATCGTGGGGGCTATGATGTCATTGGGTCATAGGAATTTTTCAGCTTCATTATGAGATGATGGGATCACCATCCTGTATGCAGTCTATTGTTGACTGAAATCTTGTTATGCAGCATGTGACTGTACTTGCTTTCCTAGGGATGCCATATGATCCATTTATGGCCACTGAGATGTAAAGGAAAGTCTGCTTGATGGTTTTTGAAAAAGATTTTGCTTCCTCATGAAAAGAAACATAAAAGAGCCACCTCTCCTACTTTGTGTCTTTGGATCTGAACGACACAGCCTCAGGACAAAAAAGCCAACATCTGAGGAAGGTAGATCAGAAGAATGGAAAGCATTTGGGATCCTTATCTATGCGTCCTGAGCTAACTCTTGGGACTGCCTACCTGCAGACCTTCTATTACATGAGATTATTTATATCTTTATGTCATATATTCTGTTACTTGCAGCTGAGTGCACCCTGGATGTACTACTGCTTTATTTCTTCATTTTCTATCTACCCCATTGAGCTCCATAGAGCAAGGAATTGGCCTATTTTTTCATTGCCGTATCACCAGTTCTTAGAAAAGAGCCTGGTACATAGTCAATTCTTAATAAATGTCCGTTGAAAGGCCAGGTGTGGTGACTCACGATTGTAATCCCAGCACTTTGGGAGGCCGAGGCGGGCGGATCACGAGGTCAGGAGATCGAGACCACGGTGAAACCCCGTCTCTACTAAAAAATACAAAAAAATTAGCCGGGCGCGGTGGCGGGCGCCTGTAGTCCCAGCTACTCGGAGGCTGAGGCAGGAGAATGGCGTGAACCCGGGAGGCGGAGCTTGCAGTGAGCCGAGATTGCGCCACTGCACTCCAGCCCGGGCGACAGAGCGAGACTCTGTCTCAAAAAAAAATAAAAAATAAAAAAAATAAAAAATAAATGTCCGTTGAATGAATAAATGAACGAAAGAATGAATGTCAATAACCTTAATCGGCCCTCTACTTCTGTAGAATAAAGTCCAAAGGCTTAGCTGGTATTTAAGGCCCTTCATGATCTGGCCCCAGTCTATCTTTCCAGGCTAATCTTTTACCTTCACATACCCTACAACTCAGGAAAGCTGGGCTATTTCCTGTCCTTCCAAATATCCTGTCTTAGTCCATCTGTGCCACTATTACAAAATACCACAAACTGGGTCATTTAAAAGGAACAGAAATGTATTTCTTACAGTTCTCCAGGTTGGCAAGTCCAAGATCAAGGCACTGGCAGGTTCAGCTGTCTGGTGAGGGCTGCCTCCTCCAGATGGGAAGAATGTTGTGTCTTCACATAGCAGAAGGCAGAAGCGCAAGCCAGCCAAACCTGTGTGAAGCCTCTTTTATAAGGGCCTTAGTCCTATTCAGGATGGAGTAGCCCTCATGGCCTACTCACTTTTTAAGGGCCCCACCTGTTAATACTATCACACTGACAACACCTGAGTTTTGGAGGGGGCCCATTCAAACCATAGCACAGCCCTCATGCTTTTTTGTCTCCCTGGACTGGCATATGCTTCTCCTCTTCCACCTCTCTACTTTTCTCTCACTCTTCAAGCTCCAGATCTTCTCTCATAGCACTTTCTCCAATACCTTTCAGGTATAAATGCCTTTTCTATTCTGTGTTTCCTTCTCCTTTGTGCCTTTATCACTCTTACACATTTATGATAACTGTTTGGTGTACTCATCTATATTAGATTAGAAGTTCCTTGAGGCTAAGAAATTCACCCTCCTAATTTCTATGCTTTACCCTAGTAGGTAGCTAATACATTTTTGTGAGTGGAGGCAAAAATAGTATTACAGTGAGCCCATTAAAAATTTCCATTTTAAAAATAATTTAGACCCAGGAATTGGTGCAGACTGTCATGGAAGCAAAGATCGGGAGGGGAAGGAAGGGAGAGAAAGAGACTTGTTGGAAGTGTTAGGAGCAAGCACAGATGTCTTTTCTCTTGCCGATGATAGCAAAGTTCTTAATGGAAGATGATCCCAATCAATAGAGCCAGACAGCTGATTTATACAATGGCATCAAGCTGAAATCGTGGTCTTTGCATAGTGTTGTGAAAGGGGAAAAGGCTACCAAGACTGGAATAGCCAGGGGACTCCACAAGTAGATCAGTGAGTATCAGTCGGTGGTCGTAAATATGTTTCCCTACCAGCAAGCCACAGAGAAGCTCCAGAGAGCAGCCTGCTTGAGCCTGCTTGAGGCTGAGACTGACGGTGGGGCTAGTGAGGCTGCTGTATTTTGGCTGCCGCCGACGCTGCTGCCACTGGGCAGATACCGCAGTGAGGGGTCTGACCGCGCTGAGTGCTCTCGGGGATCTGGGCTCTGGCTAGGAATGAGAAGTTAAGAGAGGGAGGGCTGAGAGGTGAGCAGGACTCACCAAGGAGCTGCAAACCCAAACGAGAAATCTAGGGAGCAAAAGGAGAGGAAAAGAGTGAGCTTGAGCCAAGACATCAGGCCAAGTGGAACTGGAGGAAATGTCATCATTGGTAAAGGAGGACTTGGAGAAGAAACTGTTTAAGCCACTCTCGCAGAATCTGTACGAGTTTATTGAAATAGAGTTCTCCGTCCAGGACAGGTATTACCTCTGTGTGTCAGGTAATCTGTTCCTTCTGTTATCATTTCAAAAAGCAAGTCACCCAAAGATGCTTGGATGATAGAGGGAATTTTTTTTTTTGTATTTATTTTCCTATACAGCACGTGTACCCTCTTCTGATAAGAACTTAACTATGCCAGGTTTAAGAATTTGGGTTCTACAGAATTTTTTTAGAGTGTTAAAAATGAAAGAAAAAAACATTGTATTAGAATACTTTGGTTAATTGTGGAGAAATGAAACTGATGTGTACTTCTCCTGATTTGATTATTTTGTCTCCAATCGTTTGTTTAATTCATTTGTATGGCATGCAATTTTATTGTGTAAGAGCTCATTTTTAAAAATGCAACAGAGAGCTCTCTGTATACTTTTAAATACATTGGAGAATTGAGTTATACAGCACCATTTGCAACTAGTCTGGAAAACTGGAATTCTCCCTTTTCATCCTAGGAAAAAAACAAAGCCTTAGATTTTCTTCTGAGGGCCTTAGACTTCCTGGTGGTTTATGTGAAGACAGAAATTATATTTTAAAACTTCTTTCTCTTATAGGAAGTGTGCTCGCAAAAACAATACCTTAATGGTGAAACCAGTTCATGAAAATGGAGCTTTAAGGATAAGAAAATGTCCTCCAAACTATTTAACTAAAATAAAGATTTTTACCCTCATGTTTCTAAAATTCATAAAAATTGTCCAAAGCTAGGAACAGGCTTTTGCACTTAATTATGATTTGCCTAACCTGTGATTTCTGTGCTGAATTTAGACAGGAATGCTCATGCCATTACTGAACAGAATATACAGTATTCCCTTTTCTTGGTCCATGCCTTTTAATACTTTTCAGGGTCTTAGGAGACAAGAGCTTAGAAACTTTGTGTTCATTGTGGACTTGCCTATCTAAGGCACACACCTATTTTCAGAAAACAACTTCTTATAATTCCCTTTCTGGTAACTGACTTAGAAGGCCTTTCAAAGTTGTCAGGAGGGAGTGCTGTAAGGGAAATAGAATGTCTTTAAAGAAAGTGCCAAGAAATTTTAGAATTCTGTCATTTCTAATAAATATAGTAATATTTACCCAATAGTAACATTAGAAATATTTATCTGACACTTTAGTATATTTTGCTATATAACTACAAAGTATAGAGGGTATTCTAGAGACATAAAAAAATTAATTGGCCCAGGAAAAAGAAATTAAGTATTTTAAAAGTCAATTAAAAACAATTTAAGTAAGAAACTCTATTGTATCCTAGCCATCAAATCACTGTATCTTAAAATATTTTTACTGAATATATTAGAGAAGATGCTTATTCCAACATTAAAATGTAATAATTTTGGATTTGTTGTAATTTCCACTTTATAAAGCTGATTTCTCATTGGTAACATTAGTATACACATATTTTTAAAGAAAAACATGAAAAATTAAATAATCACAATAATTTATATATCTAACTTACCAAATATATCTTAGTTTCTCCCTCCAAACTGTGTAATTAACTAGACTTGTTCTATCTGACATGAAAAAAAAGTCTCCTAGATTTAAATGTTTGGAAATAATTCAATAATTCTGTCACGCAAGAAACAAGGAAAAAACAAGATCTTCTCAGAGATGAGGAAGACAATATTGTGCTATTCTAGATACAAGTTAACTTTATAAGCCATGTCAGTTCACTAACTTTTCACGACTCTCTTCTATATCACATCATCGATTTGAGAGCACTTTCTCCAAATGTAACACCTTTTTATGGCAATTAAAAATACATTTTGCTGGAACAGTAATTTAAAATAAGTCAGCGTGTTGCTTGAATAGTCTTGGCTTTGACCATGCTTGACTCAGATGATTTCCCTCGGTAATGAATCAAACAGATCACATCGTAATTGTTGAGACGCGAAACTCCATACTTTGAACGATGGCCACCTTCAGGGAGTAGAGTCACATTATGATTGCCTCTTTATTCCCTACAATCTAGTGCTTCTAAATTTGTGAGACTTGCAAGTCCAGTGTAGTCAAATTCCATCATGTATTTTTTCAATTAATGAAAATATGTTTAAATATGATTAAGCTTTCTATTTATATGACGAGTCTCTCTTTTGCAGGAGTCTTGCAGCCAGAGGATTGTGACTTACTGTTAAATCTTGATATTTACCTGGTTGATGTCAAAATTAGATGTCAAAAACTCAATTTCCCTTTCTGGTTTGCTAGGATGTACATGGGGGATTTCCTGGGACCTCAGCCCACTCCCACCTTAGGGTTTGCATGGTCATTTCTCCCTGGGACTAGCGTCTCCCACCTAGAACATTATCACTGGAAGTTAAAAGTAGCATCTTCTTATGAAGGAGGGAGGAGCTCTATTATGTGCTAGCACTAGAAGGGAATAAGTCACATGTGCAATGATGAGCGTGCACATGAATTAAAGAAATGCTGAAGGACTTGACATAGCATATTAAAGCATTAGCCAAAACTGGATGGAAAGTAACAGGACATAGTGGAACAGACCTTCACACACTTGGGATCAGGCAAACTTGGTGTGAAACCTGGTGCTGCTTTGCCACCCACCAGCTGTGAAATTTGGGGCAAGATAATTAGGCTCTCTGGCCTCAGTGGTGACATCCCTGAAACAGAAATAAAAATACTTATATCTGCCCACAGTGCTCCCCTGTTAAATTCTTACTAGGATAAAACCAAATGTGATACATTATATTCTAAATAAATAAAATTAAATTAAGGTTATAATATTCAGATATACAGAATAATTTATCATTAAAAATATGCTGAAATATATATATGTATATACTATAAATACATATTTATAGTAAAAACAAAATAGTAAACATGTGCATATATTTAATATAAAATAAAAAATTGATATATTGTACATTATGTTAATTTAAAATTGCATGTATATTCAGATGTTGATTATTTTTCAGTATTCTCATACTTCTAGAATAACATCTTCCATTCATAGATATTAATCTGAAAATAAATGGCATTTGCTAGAATTATAAAAATAATATGCATAAATTCTCTCTATATATATATTTTTAAGCCATACCAGAACTTCTCTGCAAACCAAAGAATCTAATAATCATTTTCAATAAGAATGTTAACAATCAGATTGTTAAATAAGAACGAGTTAATGAGAAAAGGAGGTTGCTAAAAACAATTTTAAAGACTTCATTTGGGACCACTGCTGCTACATTTGTGAATTCCTAATATCTTAACAACAGAGAGCACAATCTAAAGAATTTCTTTCTTTAAGTTGTCATTTCAGGAGATAATAGTATTGTCTGGAAGAGGTTAGTTTAATTTTTCAGCTGTGAATTGAGAACAAACTGTCCTAATACATAGTGTTTTGAAGAATTAAACATGGACTAATGTTTTAAAAAGTTTTCATATAATTAAAGATGTTATTAGCAGTAGTAGAATAACAATTATGCAGGCCAAAATATATCCAAGCAGCTATGCATATGTTCTGATTATAGAGCCAATCATAGTTTATGTGTATATTCTTTTTTATTTTTTTCAAGTTGCGGGTTTACTCAAGGCTGTTTTTTTTTTTTTCGTTTTGTTTTTTTTTTTGAGATGGAGCCTTCCTCTGTTGCCCACGCTGGAGTGCAGTGGCACGATCTTGGCTCACTGCAATCTCCGCCTCCTGGGTTCAAGGATTCTCCTGTCAAGGTTGTTTTGCTACATAATAATTTCATATCTTCCCTTTTATGACCTATAATACTTCCTTTAGTAAATATGAATAGATTTGGTTCTGCGACAACACAGAAATCTTGTGCTCAAAAAGAGAACACACTTGAAGAAATTCTAATTTGACGGTGTTTATTATTCTCTATGTTAAAAAATAATGAAAAGAAGAAATATAGGATTGATTTCCAAGAGATACATTTTATTAAAAAATAAAATATATATATCATAAAATTCACGAAACTTACTAATTGTTACTGATTGTAACAATTAATTACAATCAGAATTGTCAAATGGGGAATAGACCTTGAATATTAAAGTGGATTTTATACTTTAAAATTCTTGCTCTTTGTCTTCTAAAGGTAGAAAAAAACACTTTATTATTTTTGCTCAAGACTCTATATTTTTTTCAAGCCTCTCTCTCTCTCTCACACACACACACACACACACACACACACACACACACAAAATGCATTTGTGGAATATCACTAAATGTCTCTATGGAGGAATTTATTTTAATTTAATTTTATTTTATTTTTTGAGACAAGGTCTCACTTTGACACCCAGGCTGGAGTGCAGTGGCCTGATCTTGGCTCACTGCAGCCTCAACCTCCGGGGCTCAGGTGATTCTCCCACCTCAGCCTCCTGAGTAGCTGGGACTATAGTCATGAGCCACTGTGCTTGGCTAATTTGTTAGTGTTTTTTGTAGAGATGAGGTCTCGCTATATTGCCCAGGCTGGTCTTGAACTCCTGGCATCAAGCCATCCTGCCTCAGCCTCCCAAAGTGCTGGGATTACAAGCATGAGCCACCACACCCAGCCCTATGCAGGAATTTAAATAAAATATTCTGACTCTCCAAATCAGGGTAATTGTAGGTGAAGATTACAATATGGAAATGATGAAGCTCCCATTTGAGTCCTCTTGTTGTTACCTTGCGTTTAGCATTTAGTTCTAAAAGGGCCAGTAGCTTGGATTTTAGAGTGGGGATATTATCATTATTTCTAAAATGAACAACCCACATCACCATCATCAGTTAGTAACTTATGAGACAGATTTTCCCCGTGGCTAACCTATTACCTTGGAGATCTAAATGTGGAAATCAAGATGATCTACCAATTCTAAACTCCAAGCCATTTGCATCATTTGTAGGGTGAATAGGAGCTTGATTTCAGAGCTTTGAAGGGAGGAAGTATTTAAAATTTTTCATTATTAGCATGGCATTATTGATGATGCAATAAAAGGGATAGCTGTAAGGCATGCCTGCTGAAATGCCAGGCACAAGTCCATTTAGTACCATTTATATGCTTTATTCCTTTTAATGTTCACAACCGGCTTATGTGATAGATAAAATTCCTGTTTTACAGATGAGGAAACCATAGGTCACAAGAAGTTAAGTACCTAGTCCAAGGCCAACAGGTCATAAATCTAATTCTAAAACCCAAGTTTTTTTCCACTTTACCATATTGCTTCTAACCAGTAAGAGTAGATGCTTTTCTTAACACATTTGCCTGGCACTATGGTAAGTCCTTCACATATTTTGTCTTATTTGCCACATCTATGCATGATAAAATTGAAGCATACAGTAGCTAAATAACTTGCCCAAGATAATCAGCTGATAAGTGACTAATGGAGGCTTTAAATCCAGGTCCACTTGTGCCAAATTACTATGCAATATTACTTTTAGTAGGGGCACTGAGAAATGCTAGATTGGAGCTCATAAAGCCAAACCTTGCATATGCCTCCTTGGATGTCCCTTCTTTCTTGGTGCTTCTATTCCCTCAAAATTACTTTCCTTCTCTTTCATTCTATCTCCCATTCTGTAAAAACATCAGCAACTCACGTCCTTACTTGCTTATAACCAATCTTTTTCATTTTAAAGACACTCAGTGTAGCCCAAAATTGGATTTTAAAAAATATTTCTAAAGAAAAATATTATTTGAAAATTACTCTTTTGGCCAGGCATGGTGGCTCACACTTCTAATCCCAGCACTTTGGGAGGCCAAGGTGAGCATCCGGATCACCTGAGGTCAGGAGTTTGAGACAAGCCTGGCCAACATGGTGAAACTCTGTCTCTACTAAAAATACAAAAACTAGCTGTGTGTGGTGGTGGGTGCCTGTAATCCCAGCTACTCAGGAGGCTGAGGCAGGAGCATCGCTTGAACCCAGGAGGCAGAGGTTGCAGTGAGTCGAGATTGTGCTGTTGCACTCCAGCCTGGGCGACAAGAGTGAAACTCCATCTCAAAAGAAAAAAAAAAGAAAAAAAGAAAATTACTCTTTTGATGAAAGTAATGATAGTCTTCTCAGGGACCCAAGACAGCACCATATACGTTGTAACATTTCACTGATGCTGCTTTTCTTCAATATCTCATAGTAATTTCTCTCCATTATTTAACTTAAATGATGAAAACAATTGTATAACAATAGGATGTAAAAGAAGAGTTGTTTCTTTAAAGCATTCTGTGCAACTTACTTGCGAGCTACTGTTTTCTTCTATTCTGCCAAGTTATATTGAATCAATCGGGCAATGTTCCTTCCATTTAGCCTCATGAATAATAGTGACTATTTTACCATGGTAATAGAGGCATTTATTAATGACAAAGTTTATTTTAAAATTTAAAGTGAAAATAAATGATTGGCATGAAGTTAAAATTATAATTCTGAAAATGCTGACTAAAATTAAAACTAGAACAGATTAACTCTGAAATTCCCTGAGTCTATAGATATTACTCACTAAATCATAGTTCGATAATGGAAACTCTGATGTAACTGAAAACAACTCTCTAACATTTTGATTATATAAACACATTTCTGTTTTAAGACAATGTGGTAGGTTTCCACTTTGCCACTGCATTAATGTGGATACGGCCATTTAATTTTAGCTGGCAGCAAAGCTCAAGTGTGGAAATTAGGGATTGGGTTGACTCCAGGCTAAGTAGACTTCTTTGGCTTGTGGCTAAAGACAATTCTTGGAGACTCCTTAGCTACAAAGGAAGCTGTTTTGTCAAAAGGTTAACTTTTAAAGAATGCTCTTTTACTTTCTTAGTTTGGTGTTAATGGGACAGTGACCATCAATGTAAGAAAATGTGATGACTCGTAGGACTCACCTTCTTCACGTCTCTTCTCTCCATTCCCCACCTCCAACCTATCCTTTATGGAAGATCACAAAATAAGTTTCTGAAGCTTAAAAGCTCAGTCTGTCCATTCACTTTAAATCCTTCGGTGACAACTTCTCTCTCTTATACAGAGAAATGCATGGCTTTCAGAATAACCTTTGATCTTCTCAGCCTGGTATTCTAGACCTCTCAGGAACTAGTCTTGCCTAACTTGTTCCCTGCCACCTGTCCACCCTCACACCTCATGCCAGCAATACCAGATGCTTTTAATGACTTAAAAGTGTCAAGTATTTCATGCCTTTGTGTGAATGCTTTTCTAGAACTACCTTTACCCATCTTCATTCTGCTAACTTCTACTGCCCTTTACAACTCAGGTTACCTCTCTCAGGAAGCTCTCCCAGACCCCCACTTGGATGAAGACATCCTTCCTCCACGTTCCTCAGTTACTTTGTCTATTTCTTATTTGCAGAACTGTGAGCACAGGTTTTCTTTCTGAAGACCCCACTCCCTACAATCTCAGTGACAGCAGGAATGATGCCTTGTGAGATTTAATGTTCTCAATTCCTAACACAGTGCTTGGTACAAAAAGGGCACTCAAATATTTACCAATTTAATGAGATGAATGAGTGGCCTACAAATGACCATAACATGCTTTTCATAACATGTAGATGAGGTAGTGGAATTTGCTCCATGAAAATTACATTTTTCATACCTCCCCAACCCCATTCTCTCCCACCCCCTAAGCAGCATGTGAGACAGCTAGCTGGAGCAAGAACATACTCCTTTGGTTCTGGGGTACAGCTTCTTCCTGGGCATACAACTGCCTCCTGGTGGAGGAAAATGTCTCCAAGATCTTGTCCTTAGTAAGCACGACAGATTCAAGTGTGCCTCCATTTCACCACCTCTGCCTAACAGCTTCACTTTTAATCCTTTCGTCTTCCCAGGGCTAACATCTACACCAGTGGAGATGGAACCTTTTTAGTGCTAGAGATGGATAGATGGGCAGAAGCCCACCAACTTTGGCACATGGTCAGAGGGATCACAGATTCTACACTAGCTCATTGACCCCAAGTTAAGATCTTCTGCTTGAGGTCCTCTCCAGAAGATGTGCCTTAGTCACTCCCTCTGCCTCCAAAATGTATAATCCCTCCTCTTCCAAATTCCTGGAATATGTGATCTCTATCATAGCCTTTAGTCTTCCTTCCTATTACCTTTGTAAATCCTACCTAACCTTGAGGCTGGCACACAATGTGCACTCAAATAGTGTTAGTGCATGAAGGAGTCCTCTGCAAGTTGTCTTCTGCCCTCAGCATTCTAGAGAAACTGCCTTCATGGAGGAAATTCATGATCTTCCAAGTCAGATTCAGTGCTAGGGCTGAACTCTGCCTTACCTAATAAAGGGACTTCATGTGATTGTCTCCAAACCTTTAAACTTCACCATCCTCTTGATTCCCACAGCATTACACAGCTGGGCCTGTCTCTCAGACCCCTTCTCAGACGTCTTTCCTGGCATCTATTTTTCTTCTTCTCACTTTCTTTCACCTCCTTCCTCTGCTCTTTTCTCTACAAATTTGGTTTGTTGGCCAGACATGGTGACTCTCACCTATAATCCCAACATTTTGAGAGGCTGAGGCAGCAGCATGGCTTGAGGCCAAGAGTTTGAGACCACTATCACTATCACTGGGTAATACAGTGAGACCCGTCTCTACAAAAAATATTAAAAAAATTAGCCAGGCATAGTGGTGCATTCCTGTAGTCTCAGCTACTCAGGAGGCTGAAGTGGAAGTATGCTTGAGCCCAGGAGGTTGAGGCTGCTGTGAGCCATGATCATGCCACTGTACTCCAGCCTGGGGAACAGAGTGAGACCCTCTTTCAAAATGAAAAACAAACAAACAAACAACAAAAAACTGGCCTCGGAAACCTTTCCACACAAAAAAAACCCAAGTATCTCCATTCCTAAACTACAAAACTTCCATCTCATTCTCTTTTGAGATAATTTGTGGCTACTTCAACTGTATGTCAAAAACAAAACTCATTTTTCCACCCAACCAACTGACCCTCTCTACTTTCCTATTTGGGTTTGTATTCAGTGTTTGGTTTTCATCCAGTGTTATTTCCATCCAGTGTTATTCTAAAATCTTACTTGTATTTTCCACTTCTTTATCCATGACCCATATCCCATGCCCAGGTTACTACAACAGCCTCTTAAAACAAACAAAACAAAACAAAACATTTTTAACAGTTACTGTAAACCAGGCACTATCCTAAGTTCTTTATATATTTTGTCTACTTTAGTCTTTACACCCTATGAATTTGTATCATTCTGATGTCTATTTTACAACATAAGAAAAGTGAGGTTTAATCTCTCTAGAGAATAAATCATTTACTTAGACCACACTGTTAAGAGGTGGTGTCATGATTTAATTCCAGAATGTCTAGTGCCAGAACTCACTAAGCTGCATTGCATTTTCCAGGGTCCTCCAGTTCCTCTTTCATTTCTTCTTCCGTGTATCCTGTACATCACTGCTGCCAGAAAAATTCTTCTTTAATAGAGTACCATTTTATTAGTCTTTTGCTACCGAAGGAGGGAGATTTAATGAACAGATATTGCTATAAGAGCTTTCGCTGAACACCCGACACAGTGCCTTCTTCTGAGACTTGTCAGACTGCTCCTACTCCCTTCTCCTGAGGACTGAGCTCCGTCATCAACTCTCAGCTCAACTGGCTGCCTTGATTTCAGTATCACTGGCACCTTTAGGCAATGGATGCTCCCTTTGCTAGACCCAGTACTAGAGCCCTTACTATAATAGGTCAGCCTCACATCACTCCATCCAGAAAAGAGAATTCAGACACAGGTCCAAAGTGGTTTCTGTTGCATTTCAAATCCAGGGTCTTTCAAAACATTTTCACAACCTTCTGTACCTAGTGAATCCTACTGCCCACATATCTTAATATCAACCAACCCATGCAGTCCACTTTCTTTGATTCTACCTGGTGATGTTAACTTCTATTGCTGATGCATTTCCACATGCTGTCCTTCACCTAGAAATGTCTGCAGTATGACCCCTGTCTTTTCAAAATTTAAGCCCCATCTCAAATTCTATTTCATTTGTAATTCCTGCCTTAACTACTCCAATCCTTTCCCTTCTCAGAACTCCTATTGAAATGTAGTCTGCTCCACATTACTTATCTTTCACTATGATTATACTGCGATATATTGTTTCATGTCTACAGCGCTAGGAGAGCATGTCAAAGTGATGCTTTCCAGAACCAAGAGAGAGTCTTCCCCCCCGAGAAAAAATTCCAGAGTCACTCTTAGAAGACAGACCCAGCTTGCAACTCTCTAAGTAACATTACTCATCTTGAAGGGAAATCTTAGGCATTCGATCCCCACCTGCCACCTCTTTATAATATGCTATTGTATGTGACATGTGTGTTAGCCTTGTCTCCCCAGTGAAACCATAAATTTTTAGAGGGCAGGGACCATGTCTTTTACTTGTATCCCCTGTGGCATCTATTACAGTTCTATCATGCAAGTAGCAAATACTCAGTAAATAGTCCTTTATTATATTAACTCATTGATAATTTTCAACTTAAGAGCTCTATGCTCAAATATTGATTCTTCTGATGTGTGTATATATAAGACCAAATGATTTTAAGACCAAAAAAGCATTTCCCTCATTTTGTTCCCACAAAATAAGCAAAAATTTTCCCATATCTTTCAAAGTATAGTACTAAAACCTTTTGTGCAAATGGCACATTTTGAATACTAGAATTTGAGAGACACACTTGAGAGGATTACAATCTCGAGCACTACCAAGCGGGTTAACGATAGCTGCGATGCAAGCATTTCTACATCGTAAGTCTCAGAGTGAATTTAAAGGCAAGTGTCCACAGTTACTGCAGTATTTGCTTGGCCACTCACTCTTCAACACTGTGTTGCTGTAAAGCAGTACTGTTTACTTCCATGACCTCACTTTCTTATATTGTCATAAATTAAAATTCCAACCTGTTCTGATAAACACTTGGCACTGACTGCATGCTAAGGCTAAGCCTCTTATTTCCTGCCCCAAGATGAATCCTATTCTCTACCACAATGCTCAGAGCTCAAAGCACGTAGCTCAGTGTTCTATTTAACAGACATTACTGTGGCAGTATGTAACCACAACTGTAGCAAAAATAAAGTTAATACATTGAGCAAATTTGGGGGCATACTGTGAAGACTCAGATACATCAGGACTCACAATTGAGGTGCAGCTATAATGTGGGTTCAAGGTCATTTTATTAAAAGGGGATACATAAATACCAAAAAGTATGACTTGAATAATTTATTAGCTTCTAAGATTTTATGTAAACTAAGTATTTTTCTGTCCTACAGTGACCAAAAAGGAAGAAGTAAAAATAATCATGGTGAAACACTACAGAATAGGTTTAGATGAAAAATATGAAGTAACAAAAAAGTGGTCTTTGAACGATCTGCAGATGATTGATGGAAAAGAAGCAGATACTGTAAGTGTTACATTTTATAAGGAGATGTGGAATCAATATGCTGGAGATCTTTATGTTCAATATCCTGCTTCATATATTCTTGGCATGTACTAAGTGTTAAGATGACATTATATTGTTCGTAAGTGGCATAGTTTAATCTACTGGGATGATGTACTGGTTTTTTGATTCTGTTTTTATGAGTTTCAAGTGGAATTTTGTCTATTAAATTTAAAAGCACCTTTCCCAAGGGCCTCTTAAAAGGGTAAACACAATCTACCAGTCAATCCTGAAAATTTAAATGCCACTTTTCCAAATATATGATGCTTCTACCATCACTTTCTCCCCACCACAATTTCCTCTATAAATTTAGGGGATTTCTTCCCTCATCTTCAAATTTTACTGTCAGCAAGCCCACTTCATTCTCTAGAAGGATGGAAATCCTATAATCTTAGAGTTGAAAGTGGAGAAAGAGTAGATACTACAATGTCCCCACCTGACCCCTAACAAGTGATTTTCAGTCTGTTTTTGAACTCTGCTGTTGATGGAGAACCCTTCCCCCTTGAACTTTCTACCTCCACAATGCTTAAGTACTGGCTCCTGAGGCTTCAAATGCCCAATTACCTTAACTGTTACCCAGATTTCCCATTGAGTAAAGTCCTATTGACTCTCTGCCCTCATACACTCATTATGGCATGGGTGGAAATGTATTATAACCATAATCCTACAAACTGCAATTGTGGGTTACTCTGAATTCCCTCTAGACGGAAAGCTCCTTAAAAATTAGGACCATGGTTTTCATCCTTTATCATAGCCTGATAAGATGATAGGCACTCAATAAGTCTTTGTAGTGTTATTGTTGAATGAATTAGAACTTTAAGCCCATTTATTCTTAATCTTTTTTTTTTTTTTTTTGAGACAGAGTCTCGCACTGTCGCCCAGGCTGGAGGGCAGTGGCGCAATCTCGGCTCACTGCAAGCTCTGCCTCCCGGGTTCACGCCATTCTCCTGCCTCAGCCTCCCAAGTAGCTGGGACTACAGGCACCCGCCACCACGCCAAGCTAATTTTTTGTATTTTTTTTAGTAGAGACGGGGTTTCACCATGTTAGCTAGGATGGTCTCGATCTCCTGACCTCGTGATCCACCCGCCTTGGCCTCCCAAAGTGCTGGGATTACAGGCGTGAGCCACCGCGCCCGGCCATTCTTAATCTTAATAAATGCCATAGTCTTCATTTGGGCTATTGTTCCAACCTTTAAAATCTTCTAATATCGTTATTTTTTTAATATCATTATAGTATGATTCAGATTTAATGAGCACAACATTTAGGACTTCATCCAAGTCATTAATAAAATTGATGAGGCAGGCAGGGCCAAGTATGTACCTCTAGATCTTTGATGGTTACCATTACTACTGCTAGTAGTACTGTTACTTGCTACCATCAATATTCAGTAAACTCTTATGAGGTGCCAGAAACCAAGCTAAGCTCCTTTCATGTATATTTTTACATAATCACCATAAAGCCTCTTGAATTGGATTCTATTTATTCCATTTTACAGATGAAGAAAATGAGACTTAAAGAGATTGACTTGCCCAAGGTGAAATAGCTATTAAGTGGTAGAGCTAGACTTTACCCAGAAATCTATTAATTTGCCTTCTTTGGATTGGTTGTAGAAAGCCTGTACAAATTCATATATTCACTTATTACTTCATTAATTTATTGAGAATTTATTGTATACCAGGCCCCGCTAGGCTCTGAGGATACAGTAGAGAATTAGCCAAAAGCACTTATCTCTGCCTCAATTATTCATCTAATCTGAATATCTAAAATTTGTCATTTACTAAAATCAACATATACTATCTGCTATTACCTGGACTTTTCAACTTAAAAACCTTTTTAAAAAAGTTGGTGTGTTTGACATGACTTCTTGGCAAAAGAATGCTGGATTTCATTGCTGTTTCCTAAATATTCATGTAACACTTTTCTGACAATATGTTCTACCTAAATGTTTGATGCTTAGGAAATGGTTAAATATATTATTACATATTTATATGATAGAATATTATACAGCCATTATAAAATATGCTTTCAAAAGAATATCTCAGAACACAATTTTTCAGCCACTTAACCAGTTTTCTAAAAATCAGCTAAATATAAAACTTTTCTAAAGTATTACGTCAGTTTTGTATATTTAGTTTGTCATGTTATTGAAATATGAATCTTAATGTTTTTACAAAAAATACATGTCAGTATATGTATATATGTATATACATGTATATGTAAAACAAACCAGTACTTTAATAAGTTACCTCTGTGATAAGATTACAAATTTTTTAATTATTATTTTCTGTTTTATATTTTTCTGTACTTGTCAAATTTCTATAATACTGCATTTAATTTGATCATAAGTGCAGGTCAGGTTCACTATCTGTAGTTTCAAGAACTAGCCCCACAAATTAACTATCCCCACCAATCTTTGGCCCATTTTTCTTGTCTTTTTTCTCCAGCTCTCAAATATTATTGATGTTATCATTGATTTTTACAAGTTTGCTCAATGGCCAGGATTATATTCACCAGGACTGTCAATTTAGATTCATTTCAAATCAACTAACTGTGCTCTATTTTTTCCTCACTTTTCATGGCCTTTAATTCCATCCCAACATTGTTGATTCTTCCCTTTTCCCTTTCCAATTTGAAGATTATCTTTCATAGTGAACAAGATACAAAATATAGGTTGAGTATTTCTGGTTTTCTCATCGCTTTAAGACCTAAAATATTAAATTGCCAGAAGAAAAACCATAATATCCAAAGAGTAGTGCTTGCAAGATTTATTTTCTACGGATGAAGCAAAAATATCCTGACTGTTCTGAGAATTTCTACTTCTCTTCTTTGAAATCAAATCCTTGGGGGTCAGCATTTATTACATTTTTTACATTTACATGATTGCATTTCATTTACAATAAATGTAATAATTTACATTATTACATGTATTACATTTACATATCAATAGCAATGATACAGTTTTATAGAGAGCAATTTTGAGCCAAAAAGTTGTCAACTTTAAAATGGAATGGAATTGAAACTGTAGTCAATTTATAAAGCAGAAATCGGGGATTTGGAGACTGGTGCAACAGGAGACAGGATGATGTAGCAAAAATTGAGCTTGTGCTGATTGAGATCTTGGGTTTTGTCCTGGCTCTGCCAATAACTAAATGTGTGACCTGGACTTCATATCTCTGGAAACTACTGTGTTATCCCAGCTAAAAACATATCAATAAATGATTCCTGAGATCCCTTTTAGTTCTAGCATTCTATCAAAAGAGAGAGAGACAGAGATAGGCAGATTTGTATCCTTGTGCATGCATACTCAGGCTCCAATTATTACTCTAAAGGAAAATATCACTCTTTTGCAATTATCTCAAAGGCATGAGGGGTATTTTCTACCTGATGAGGAGCAAATGTTTACAAGAGAACACTCCCTAAGGAGCATGATTGGTATCTGGTGATGCAATGGATGTGATTTCCCTTTATGGAGATTCTTGGCAGAACTGTCTTTCAAGCTGTAGTTATGAGCATCAGAAAAAAAAAATTGTGAATGTGACTATAAAAGTGCTGCGCTTAAAAACCACACCTTTATCCATTTTTTTAAGTATGACTATGGTTTTTTAATTTTTATTTTATTTATTTCTTTTTATTTCAGTAGGTTTTTGAGAAGCAGGTGGTGTCTGGTTACATGAATACGTTCTTTAGTGGTGATTTCTGAGATTTTGATGCACCCATCACCCAAGCAGTGTAACTGTACCCAATGTGTAGTCTTTTATCCCTCACTGCTCCTCCTACCCTTTCCCTGAGTCCCCAAAGTCCGTTGCGTCATTCTTACGCTTTTGCATACTCATAACTTAACTCCCACTTATGAGTGAGAATATATGATGTTTGGTTTTCCATTCCTGAGTTACTTCCCTTAGAATAATGGTCTCCAATTCCATCCAGGTTGCTGTAAATGACATTATTTCATTCCTTTTTACGGCTGAGTAGTATTCCATGATATATATATTATATAAATCATAATATACGTTACATATATTATTATTTCTTTATCCACTCATTGGTTGATGGGCATTTGGGCTGGTTCCATATTTTTGCAATTGCAAACTGTGCTACTATAAACATGCACGTGTAAGTATCTTTTTCATATAATGACTTCTTTCCATCTGGGTAGAAACCCAGGAGTCAGATTGCTGGATCAAATGGTAGTTCTACTTTTAGTTCTTTAACGAATCTCCCTCTTCTTTTCCATAGTGGTTGTGCTAGTTTACATTCCCACCAGCAGTGTAAAAGTGTTCCCTTTTCACCACATCCATGCCAACATCTACTATTTTTTGATTTTTTGATTATGATCATTCTTGCAGGAGTAAGGTGGTATTGCATAGTGGTTTTTATTTGCATTTCTCTGATCATTAGTGATATTGAGCATTTTTTCATGTTTGTTGGCCATTTGTATATCTTCTTTTAAGAATTGCCTATTCATGTCCTTAGCCCACTTTTTGATCAAATTGTTTGTTTTTTTCTTGATGATTTGTTTGAGTTCCTTGTAGACTCTGGATATTAGTCCTTTCTTGGATGTATACATTGCAAAGATTTTCTCCCACACTGTGGGTTGTCTGTTTACTCCGCTGATTATTTCTTTTGCTCTGCAGAAGTAAAAGCATGATTAGGTTTTGTTTTTAACTTTTTTAAATGGTAATATCACAATCTTTAGGAACTATCATTTATTAAGCTCCACACTCATTTATATGATATTCTCATGTAAATTTCACAGCAGTACTATCTAAAATAAGGAGAAAAATGAGTCAGATCAGATAAGCATTTTGCCCGTGGAACAATCAAAATGGTTGTCTAACTTTAAAATTCATCCTCTATTTCCTGCCTCCTGCAAGAATTTTCTTATTTAAAAAACAAATTGCAAATATGTAAGTTGCTTGTATACGATGTTACATACTACATGCTGGTGAATTATTAGTACTCCTGTTTGGCTGAGTCCTCTGCCTATTTGTTATTTAGGGCAATGTTTGCCTCCACTTCTCCTTTCTTAGGACCACTTCAGGTCAGTTCAACACACATTTGTTACGAAATTAGTAGTCATCATGCATAAGTACTATGAACATGATGATAAATAATGCAAAATATCTGTCTTAAAGAAGAGTTAGGAGTTAGGCAGATAATGAATGTGAAAGCATTTTGTAAACTTTTTAAATGCAAGGCATCATTGTTACTGCTATTAACAGTAGCAATTATTATTTTAACATGTAGGACCTAGATCAGGTTTGGTTTCCACTTTTTCTTGAAACATTTCTGCTACAGATACAGTAAGAGCCTAGAGGCAGTCTTTAGTAAATTTGTCAGTTTCAGTAGAATGATTTGATAGTCCTTGCTATTAACTTCAAAAGTAATTCCTTGCTGTAAACTTCAAAGACAGCAAATTGGTGATCTGTAGCATGCCAATGGCTAGCTATCATGGATTTCTTCCTTCTACCTTTGAAATAGCACAAGGAACCAACCTCCTACTAAAAAGGGAGAGAAACCTTTTCTGTTTTCCAGAAGTCTGTGAGTTTATTCTCTGCTTTATTTATTTATTCCCTACTCATCCTCTCCAATTCATTATATTGAGAAGACTTAATAACCACACAGTCTGAGGCACATTTTATTTGTATAATTGAAAAAACATAGATGCTTCAAAAATAGCCTTTCTTATTGTTGATTTTTAGAAGCAATTACTTTGAAATAGGTAGCTTTGGAAAGCCCATTTGTAGATTTTAGAAATATGTTTGATACTGATGCTTTACAATCAATAAACATATCCAAGAGAATATGAGAGTATCCAGGAAACCTAACTACTTTCTTGGCTACCCAACTAAATCATGTCTCTCATTCTCTTCCAGGACAATCCATTTTTTGATCTGCACTTCAAGAAAGTGTACAGTTTGGAAGCATATAGCTGTGCTTCTAAATATGCCTTTGCTCGAACTGTAAATAAGCTGAATCATGCATATCTTAAGAAAGACTTACAGATCGTGAACTTTGATTCTACATACATTAATGATGATTCCATTTGGTCCTCCAACAATAAGGATTGTTTGGTCCTTATGAGAATATGCTTTTATGCTTTCAATCTTGTGTGCTTGTCCCTATGTCCCTTGCCACTCTGAAGCTGTGTACCACGTTCCTTCATCAGTGACCTATGAAAATCGTTTCCCAAGTAAATACTGATTGTCATAATTTTGTTTTTCCTTCATCAGTGATTATTATAATTTAAATAAAAATAAAGTAATGCTTTGTGAATTGCAGTGAAATGCATTTTAATGTAATCATTCAACATTCAAGACTTCTTGCCAATGTGATCCTTGATAACTTAACTTTGGTAGGAACTGGGTGGTTTTGACTAAATTAGTATTCTCCTAAAGAGTGTGAAGAAAAACCATAAAAGACCTAAGTATGTGGAAAAACACCTTGTGTTCATGGATAAGAAGACTTAATATCATCAAGATGTCAATACTACCAAAAGTGATCAGCAGATTCAATGCAATTACTATGAAATTTCCAACAGCCTTTGTTGCAGAAATGGAAAAGTTGATCCTCAAAATTCATATGGAATTTCAAGGGGTCCCAAATAGATAAAGAAAAAGAAGTATAAGACAAAGAAGTACAAAGTTGGAGAACTCACACTTCTTGATTTCAAAACTTATTATTAAAGCTATAGTAATCAAAACAGTGTGGTACCTATATAAGGAAAAACCTATACACCAATGGAACAGAATTGAGAGTTCAGAAATAAACTCATACATTTATGGTCAACTATTTTTGACAAGGGTGCCAAGTCCATTCAAAAAGGAAAGAATAATCTCTTCAACAAATTGTCCTGGGATGACTGTATATCTACATATAAAAGAATTAAGCCGGACCCCTACCTCACACCATATACAAAAATTAACTAAAAACATAAAACAAGAACAAAACATAGAGGTAAATGGGCAATGGGTTTTTGTGACATTAAAAGCATGAGCAAAAAAAAAAAAGATAAATTGGACTTTATTAAAATTAAAATCTTTTTGCATCAAAGGACATTATCAAAAAGTGAAAAATAAACCTACAAAATGGGAGAAAATATTCACAAATCATATATTTTATAAAGGTTTAATATCTAAACTATATAAATATATTCTACAGCTCAATAACAAAAAGACAAGCAATGCAATTTAAAAAGGGGCAGAGCTTGAATAGACATTTCTGCAAAGAAGATAGACAAATGGCCAATAAGCACAGGAAAAGATGTTTAATATCATTAGTCAAGAGAAAAATGCAAATCAAAACCACAAAGAGATACCATAGCACTGACAATACCACTTAGATACCACAAAGGATGGCTATCATTTTAAAAATGGCAGGGGTGGGAGGGAATAAGTGTTGGCAAGAGTGTAGAGAATTGGAACCATCATACATTGCTGGTGGGAATGTAAAATGGTGCAGCCACTATGGAAAAGAGTTTGGCAGTGTCTCAAAAAGCTAAACAGAGAATTAATATATGACCCAGCATTTCCACTCCTAGGTATACATACACACAGAGAAAAAATGGAAAAGGGGACTTGAATAGATATCTGTATGCCAGTGTAGACTGTGGCATTATTTACAATAGCCAAAAGGTGGAAGCGACTCAAGTATCCATCAAAAGATGAATGAATAGACAAAAAAAGTGGTACAGCCAAACAATGGAATATTATTCTGCCTTAAAAAGAAATGCAGTTCTGATATGTGCTACAGTATGAATGAACCTTGAAAATGTTATTCTAGGTAAAATAAGCCAGACACAACAGGATATATATTGTATGACTCTCCTTATATGAAATATCTAGAATAGGCAAATTGAGAGACAGAAGTAGATTAAAGATTTACAGTAACTGGGAGGACAGAAGAATGGAGAGTTATTGCTTATCTGTTACAGAGTTATTACTTATCAGTTTCTGTTTGGGGTGATGAAACAGTTTTGAAAATGGTGATGGTTATACAATCTTGTGAATGTAATTAATCCCACTCACTGAATTGTATGTTTAAAATTGTAAACTAGCAAATTTAATGTTATATATAACCACAAGTTTAAAAAAAAAATGTAATAAGCCAAAAACCATTGAACTGTACACCTTACATGGGTAAATTTGTATGATATGTGAATTATATCAGTATCTACATAATTATATAACCTAGATCTATAATCTATAATTATATCTAAGGCTATTAAAAAGAGAAAAAGTGATCTTTAAAAAGAAGAAAATCTTGTCACTTGTGACAACATGAACAACCCTGGAAGACATTATATGAAGTGAAATAAGCCAGGTCCAGAAAGACAAATACCATATGATCTCATTTACATGTGGAGTCCAAAAAAGTAGATTTCATAGGTGAGTACAGTAGTGGTTACCAGCAGCTAGGGCGTTGGGAGGGTTAGAGGGATAAGGGAGATTCTGTTCAAAGGATACGAAATGTCAGTTAGACAGGTGAAACAAGTTCAAGAGATCTATTTTATTATACATTATGGTAGCTACTGTTAATAATTACATATTGTTTACTTGAAAATTGCTTAAGAGAATAGATTTAGTTTGATTTACCCATTGTACAATGTATACGTATTTCAAAATATCATGTTGTACCCCATAAATATCTACAATTTTGGCCAGTGCTTTGGGAAGCCGCGGTGGGAAGATTGCTTGAGACCTAGGAAATTCAAGACCAGCCCGGGCAATGTGGCAAGACCTTGACTCTAGAAAAAAAATAAAAATTAGCCAGGTACAGTGACATGCTCCTGTAATCCCCATTACTCAGGAGGCTGAGGCAGGAGCCCAGGAAGTGGAGGGTGCAGTGAGCTATGATCGCACCACTGCACTCCAGCCTGGGCAACAGACTGAGACTCTGTTAAATAAATAAATAAATAAACATGGGAGTAATTGCTGCAGACATGACCAACAAATTAATGCTTAAATTAGACCTCCTGCCTTATTGCAAGGAGAGGGCTTTCTGTGTCCTGACGTTTCTTGCCTTGGTGTACCGGAAGAATCGGATCCCACGTGAGGGCTTGGAGAATGAGTGCAAGGTTTTATTGAGTGGAAGTAGCTCTCAGCAGATGGAGAAGCCAGAAGGGAGATGGAGTGGGAAGGTGGTTTCTCCCTGGAGTCCGGCTGCTCAGGAGCCCAGATCTCCCCTGACCACCTGGGGCCAAAATCTGCATCATTCCGCCGGTGGATGGCCTGCTGGTTGATGGCCTGCCTGCATCTGTTGTGTGCTCTTCCCCTGGCATGCTCCTATGCACGTCCAGCCGCTTGTGTGTTCTTCTGCCAATGTGTTCCTCTCAATGTCCAGCTGCTTGTGTCTCTGTCTGCTAGGGTCTCAGGGTTTTTATAGGCACAAGGCAGGGGTGTGGCAGGCCAGGGTGGTCTTGGAAAATGCAACATTTGGGCAGAAAGGCAGGAGTGCGTGTCCTCACCTAGGTCCGTGGGGACAGGCTCAGGGGTGGAGCCCTAGGCAGGGCCCATGCCCTTCCCTTCCCAGCACTTCCCTGCCCCACTCCCATGTCAATTCCAGTAATGACATACTTTTCATTATTTCATGTGGCTTCTTAAGTCTACTTTATGCAGTGGGCTGTGGTGACATAAAGATATTCACTGATAGACTACCATGGTATACCATGTGTCCTAGGACTAGAAAATTTGTTCCTCAGTTTTCTGGTTTTAAAATAAAGATAATAAAGATTCCTTCCTCACAGGGTAGTTGTGATGATTAAGTTAATTAATACATGTAAAATGCTTAGAATAGTACATAGCACATAATAAGTGCTATATAATTGTTAGATATTATTCCGAGTTCCAGGAATCAGAGATACATCAGTGAAAAAAACAGATAAAAATCTTTGCTTTCATAAAACTTCATTCTAGAGAAACAGCAAATGAACAAACAACATATATAATATGTCAAAATGTAGCAAGAACCATGAAGAACAAAAGCAAAAAAGGAAGATAAAAAATACGGGGAGGAGGGTGGTTGGGGAACTATTTTACATAGGGTTCTCTTGGAAGGCCTCAGTGAGGTAACATTTGAGCAAAGACTTGGAAGCAACATGGTAGTAAGCCATGCAGATATTTAATGGAAAATCATTCCAGGCAGAGGGAATAGCAAGTGCAATCATTCCAGGCAGAGGGAATAGCAAGTGCAAAATTCCTGAGGTAGTTTGCCTGGACTTTTGAAGAACCAACAATGGGTATGGGGGGAGGGAGGGTCAAAGGAGTAGAACAATCAAAAGGGGATAGTAGAAGATCAAGTCCCAGTGGCTGGGGAAAGAGGACTTGTAGTTCTCACAGGTAACTATAAGGATTTTTGCTTTTACTCTGAAGCTATTGGAGGTTTCTGAGCAAAGAGTAATCATGATTTGACTCATGCTTTTAAAAAGATCACGCTGACAGTTGTGTTCAGAATAATCTGTAAACAGATAAGCATGTGGTGACTCATGCCTATAATCCCAGCATTTTGGGAGGCCGAGTTGGGAGGATTGCTTAAGCCTGGGAGTTCAAGACCAGCTGGGCAACACAGGGAGACCTTGTCTACACACACACAGACACACACACACTAATTTTTTAATTAGCTAGGTGTGGTAGTGTGCACCTTTAGTCCCAACTATTCTGGAGGAGAATTGCTTGAGCCAGCCCCAGCCTGGGCAACGGAGCAAGACCGTGTCTCTAAAAAGAGAAAGAGAGAGAGAGAGAGAGCATGAGAGTGAGTGCAAACAGTATAGGAGGCTTTGCAATAATTCAGGAGAGACATGATATTGACAATAATCCAGGAAAGAGAAGCAGTGAAGATAGTGAGAAGTAGTCTAGATATATTTTGAAGTCAGAATCAACAAGATTTTTTGAATGATTGGATATAAAGTATGAGAGAAAAATGGGAGTCAAAGCCAGGCATGGTGGTGCGCACCTATAGTCTCAGGTGCTTGGGAGGCTGAGGTGAGAGAATCCCTTGAGCCCAAGAATTTGAGGCCAGCCTGGGCAATGCAGCAAGACCACCGTCTCTTAAAAAAGTAGAGGTGTCAAAGACTGGTCTGAGTATCTGGAAAGATGGAGGTAACATTAACTGAAACAGAGAAAACTGAGGCTTAAGCAGTATTTGAACATCTCCCATTTACCATTTTAAATCCTCCCAGCCTCACTCCTTATTCTAGGTGTTGCTGCAGTGACCAATTCTGTGCAGGCATTAACTGCCCTCTGTCAAAGGCCATGTAACAGCACCTTGCCTCTCTCACTCCCTATCCATGGCATAGGATATTGCATCTCATGCCATAGTATGGAATACCTGCAGAAGTCCACCCTACATGTATATATGCAACTAGAAGAAGTATGTGGTGAAAACTTTGACCAATGACAGACAGGAGCCAATGGATAAGTGTTTTCCTCTTTCTTCACTCCAGTGCAGAGTTCTGAGACACATTTCATAAGGTACACATTTCAGAAAACACTACAGGATTTATCAACTAATTGCCAATAGTGGGAGTCAGTTCAATAATTTACCCTTGACTTTTCCTTCTTCTCTGTTTTATTTCCTCTGAATTCCAATCCTAGTCTATTAATTCATATTCTCAAGCAAACTCCCTGCACATTAGCCTGTGTCTTAGGCTCTGCTTTCAGGTGAATCCAGGCACCAAAAGTAACCTTAATAAGCAAATCTTCAGTGTGGAATTTTGGAACCTGACCCTATAACACTGATCACAAGACAGTAAGGAACCCTGCTGGTGGTAAGTGGTGAGTGGTAAACTACAAGTGATGGCAACCTCTGGCATGCAGTAGAGTCGCAATTACTCAGACACTCAACAGTAGTAGAATGGAATGAGATACAAGCAGAAGATGAGGCATTGGATTAGATGGTGGATATGGTACTTGACCATTATGGAAGCAACTATAACTATAAAGCAGGCTGACTTCTGTTAACCACTTTGGAGATCTTAACAAAAGAAAATGACAGGCTCAGTCCACCCAACTATCTAATCAGGAAACACTATGAAAGCCTTGCAGGCAATGTAGCCACTGAGCAGATTGTACTGAAAATCATCCCCAGGATCTAATCAAAAGGGTTATGCTTATACTCCATTCCAACCATAGCTGCAAATGCACAGCATGTAAACATCAGTCATGCTAAATCAGGTCCCTAATGGAAAAATAATAGACCTTTGAGATCTAGAATGGGGGCATTTGTGTGAGACTTATAATCTTAAATTCCCAGATTTTGTTTTTTCCTCTATACCAAGTCTTCTTCTTGGAAAAAAACAAAACAAAACAACAACAACAACAACAACAAACAGCCTCCCTTGTCTGGAAATGCTTCAATATGGCCTCATTTTCCACAATATATACCTCTATTAACACCCCCTTGCCACATACACACACTGTCTCAAGCCTATAACCAGGGTCAGATTTCAACACAACCTATGTGGGGAATTGCAATCTCTGATCCAGGAAGAGCCAGAAAAGGGCTTCTAAACCTTGGTACTAGCGACATTTGGGCTGAATAATTCTTTGTTGTGGAGGGCTGTCTTATGTATTCCAGATTGTTTTGAAGCATCTCTGGCATCTACCCACTAGACGATAGTAGAACTCTCTCAGAAATGACAACCAAAAATGTCTCCATACATTGCCAAACACCTCCAGGGGCAAAAAATCATCCCCATTTGAAATTTGCTGAATTAGATGAACTCAAAAGGAATTTCAAAATGGGCTAGCATGTATCCGTAGGAACAAGGGGGACATGAGTGAGAATGAATATTTAGAGTATTAGAGCACAAGAATCAGATTGTAAGGCTGGACAGGGGACATTTTATGATGTGGTGCCATGCACCTATGATTGTGGATTTAATATTTTGACCAACACCTGGAGTAAGTCCTAATACACAACTTTGGGGTCTCCTTAAATATTGGGCATAATGATGATCTGTGCTAAAATGAGGTTGAGATGCTAGAACAATCTTGAATGAGTATCGAGAAAGAATTCAGAAGACTCAGGGAATCAGGAATGTTAGAATGAATTTATTATGTGTGAGTGAAGAATCACCACTAGACTGTTTCCCAGGAGTAAAAATATTGGAATAAACTTAACTGTGAAACTAAAATACCCACCACTTGGATATGTTGCCCAGAAGGGTTGAGATGCAAAGTTGTCCTGATGTTCACACCATTTGTTGCAGCAGATCTGATGGTGCTAGAAGGACCTGTGATGAATAAGAGTACTATATGAAATCTCTGCAAAGCTCCAGTGAGATCACTGCAGCACAGTTCCCTAGTGGTCTACAGGACCATGCCTTCCGAGGCAGAGAACTATTCTCCATTGGGAAAACTAGGGCTGGATATTATCAATCAAACCAAATCGTAAGTACAGAAACAGTCTTCTGAAGTATGGAAATCATATAGATTCTAGTCTAAGTAGGTCCAGAAGACACAGGTAAATTACATGAATGTGTGACCCAGAATCCCCTGGCATGTGCTTTTATAGCATTGACATCTCTTCCTCAATTCACTCCTATGGCCTCTTGGGAGTTCTTTATGAAAACCTCACACAGAATTAAACATTTGAGCCTGATTCACAGATGGGTTGGCACATTATATTGGTGGGTAGGTAAAAGTGAACTGCTACACTTTAGACCTACTCAGGAATGGCTCTAAGAATGATAGCCTGTGGCCAGGCACGGTGGCTCACGCCTGTAATCCCAGCACTTTGGGAGGCCAAGGCAGGTGGATTACGAGGTCAGGAGATCGAGACCATCCTGGCTAACATGGTGAAACCCCGTCTCTACTAAAAATACAAAAAATTAGCCGGGCGTGATGGTGGGCACCTGTAGTCCCAGCTACTCAGGAGGCTGAGGCAGGAGAATGGCATGAACCTGGGAGGCGGAGCTTGCAGTGAGCTGAGACCGCACCACTGCACTCCAGCCTGGGCGACAGAGCAAGACTCCGTCTCAAAAAAAAAAAAGGAATGGTAGCCTGTAGGAATACTTTTCCCGTTGGCAGAGCTTAGAGCAGCACACTTTATTGTTCACTTTATATAGAAGGATAAGTGGCCTGAAGTAAAAATATTTACAGACGTCTAGATTTTCCTTTCTTGCCTACATCTGTAATCACCAGAACTGTATCATTCTTCATCAACATTTCCTCAACCAAGGAATCCACTTTATAGCCCCCCCAAAAGTAACAATGTACACATTGAATATACCATAGAATCCACGGATATTCACGTATATTGCCATATCCCTCATCACTCAGATGCAGCTAGCTTTATGAAATGGTGGAATGGCTATGGTGGAATGGTGGAATGTTATAGGCTCAGCTAATATGTCTTCTTGGGATTGGGCTGTTGTCCTACAGGAGGTGGTAATGCACTGAATCGACTGATAAAGTGTGCCTGTAACAGCTAAAGACATAGCTCCAGAAACCCAGGAATGGGAGAAGGATTGGTCCTTATTACTATCATTCCCAGTGACCCACTTGCAGAATTTGTGTTTCTTGCCCCTCAAATTTAGGATTTGGGCTGGGCAAGGTGGCTCACATCTGTAATCCCAGCACGTTGGGAGGCCAAGGATGTGGCCAAATCACCTGAGGTCGGGAGTTCGAGACCAGCCTGGCCAACATGATGAAACCCCATCTCTACTAAAAAAAAATACAAAAGTTAGCTGGGTGTGGTGGCACACACCTGTAATCCTAGCTACTTGGGAGACTGAGGCACGAGAATTGCTTGAACCCAGGAGGTAGGAGGTTGCAGTGAGCTGAGATCATGTAAGTGTACTCCAGCCTGGGTGACAGAGCGAGACTCTGTCTCAAAAAAAACAAAAATTAGGATTTGCTAGATTGCAATAATTGGTTCTTCAGGGGTTGAGTGGGGAATGCTGCCACCAGGATAAACACTATGGAATTCACTGCACTTAAAATTTTACTTAGTTACTTTGTGCTTCTTACGGAAGTAGACAAGCTGACAAAGAAAGGAGTTACTATGCTTGTGGGAGTAATCAACTGTGATTAGCAAAAGGATCTGGGATTGTTGCTCCACAATAGCACTTGGGAAGAATTTGGAATCCAAATAATTCTCTGGGGCTTACTAGGTATTTCTGTACCCAGGGATAATTTGAACTGGTAATTACAGCAATCATGGCTTAACCAGAGAAAGGAAAATAAAGGCTGAAGGTGGGGGTCATTTCACCAAAGAAACAACCTAGACCAGCTGATGTGCTGGCCAACGGTGAGGGAAAATTAAAATGGGTAGTGGAAGAGGGAGTTAATACAAGTATGGTCCTGACATTGGTGCAGCAGTAAAAACTGAAGCTTATTCTATTAACTCTCTTATATTAAGGCTTTGCTGAGATTATGGCTGACCATAACCTTGAAGAGACCTCTGTGAAGGACTGAATATAACAGAGGGCACAGGCAGATCAGAGTGTTGCAAGGTATGGACACCTTCTATGTCCTTCTGTGCAACTTAGGCCATGACTTCAAATTCCTTCAGCCTATTATTCTAACCACTGCTGCAGCAACCTGCTCGGAGCAGGTTTGATGACCTTTGAACAAGTGCGAAATGCCAGCACCTCTCCTCTCGCTTCCTGCCCCAGCATGTCTCTGATGTGGGAGTCAGCTTGGCATTCATAACTGTGCGATTTGCAAGTGTGGAGTAGTTAATGCCCAAGGGCATTAACCTTCGATCAAAGAGGACAGGAGCTGACATAAAAATGCTTCCTCCGTTCTTTCCTTTAATGGACAGTTCCAAGACTCGTTTCATAAAGCTTCTTAGAAGGTCCTAAGAAAACATTCAAATATGGTGATGACCAATTCAGTAACACATTCTTGTACTGCATCTCCCTCTTTTTTGTTTTGTCTTCTTCCTCTTCCCCCCAAGACCTCGTGGCGCAACGGTAGCGCGTCTGACTCCAGATCAGAAGGTTGCGTGTTCGAATCATGTTGGGGTCAAAAGTAATCATTCCTTTCTTCCTCTTCCCTCATTTTGCTCCCTGGGATCAAATTTCCAAATAAACTATTGCATGTAAGTGTCACTTTGCAGGGAATCCAAGAGGAGAGAGGATAATTTAATTTTTGGACACACAAGTTTGAGGTGTCTGTAAGACATCCAAGTGGAAATGTCAGGCAATGGGCAGTATATACACAAACCTTGAGGTTCAAGAAAGAGATCTAGGCTTCTGAAATGCAATTCATTTCCCAACTTGGAGGAGGGCTATAAACATACAGGTAAATAAAAGAAAGATAATAGGACCAAAAAACACATGCAATTGTCATAGAGTTTCCACAGTAAGCATTCCAGTGCCAAGCAGGAAAGGGTCTTTGTAAAGATATAACCAGATTCTGCTCTTAAAAGGGAAGTCATTTGATGAAAGTGAAAAGTATTCTAACTACTGTTTGCTCATTTAAATTTCTAGCACACTTACCTGATCTGTACCTCTCTTTGGTCACTTATGTTGTGTCCTATTTTATATATATTTGTATCTACACCTTGTCTAGTCCTACCACACTGTGAACTCCTTTAGGATAAGATTCATGCCTGAATCACCTCTGTACCGGGAATCAAAGTGCCTAGCATAAAAAAAAGGTGCCAGGAATATGGAATAAATAAAACACCTACCTTGCAACCAGCAACATTGGCATCATTTATGCCTCCCAAACTTAAATATGCATAAGCATCATCTTGCTAAGATGCAGATTCTGATTCAGTAGATCTGAAGTGAGCCAGAGAGGCTAAATTTCCTAAAAAGCCCCCAGATGTTGCCCAAGCAGCTGATCCACAGACCACACTTTGAGTATCAAGGTCATGAGGACAATGGTTCTCGACCTTAGCTACATATGAGAATCATCTGGGAAGATATTGAAAGTACTGATGTCTGGGTCCCACCCGCAGAGATTCTGATTTAACTCATTTAAGCTCTCCAAAGTTTAAGTAGCAAAGATCTAGAGTTAATAGAGCTTTACATATGAAAAAAGAAAACATGTAATCGAATTTCTTCTTAAACGAATTGCTGCAAATATCTGAATAAATAACTCTTTTTTTTTTTTTTTTTTTTTGAGACGTTGTCTCGCTCTGTCGCCCAGGCTGGAGTGCAGTGGAGCAATCTCGGCTCACTGCAAGCTCCGCCTCCCGGGTTCACGCCATTCTCCTGCCTCAGCCTCCCGAGTAACTGGGACTACAGGCGCCCGCCACCACGCCCGGCTAATTTTTTTGTATTTTTAGTAGAGACGGGGTTTCACCGTGGTCTCGATCTCCTGATCTCGTGATCCGCCCGCCTCGGCCTCCCAAAGTGCTGGGATTACAAGCGTGAGCCACCGCGCCCGGCCCTGAATAAATAATTCTTAATCCCCAACTCTCAAGTCAGTTGCTACGCCACAAAGGCCCCGCCCCTGCCCTTCCCTGACACGCCCCTCCAATGAGGCCTTGCTCCGCCTGGCCACGCCCGTCGGTTGGCGCCCCGCCCCTCCGCGTCTATTGGCCGTTCCCTTTTTCCCCTATCGCTTCTTCTTCCTTCTCTACGGGGTCAACTTCCGGCGCGGAGTTTGTCACGTGCCCGGATATAGGACGTGTTGGGGGAACTGCCGCTTCCCGTTCAACGCTTTATTGAGGGGCGCATCCTAGTGGCCCCCATCCGGTCTCCGTTTTGGAAGACCCGCCTCGGCACAGCCGAGCTCAGTCCGGCCTTGCGGTAAGCCTTCGGCCGCGGCTGCCCGGTAGTCCCGGCGGCGGCGGACAGACGAGCTGACAGGCACCAGGGTCTAAGGCGGCTCCTCAGTCCGGCTGCTGTCTCCACGCCTGGGGTCGGGCACCGCTCCCTCTGACCTCCCTTTCCCCGTTTGTCCCGGTAAGACGAAGTTTGGTCAGAGCATTCTCCAGCCCCTTGTCCTCGGGTCTAGGAGAATGCAGAGCTGGGAGGGCAGTCCTCACGCGCCCCATTACAGTTCCGCCCATCGGAACCAGATTTTGTTTGTGCAAAATGACCCTGATCGTAAGCTCTTTGGCGTGGACCAGGAGAGGAGAGCGTGACTGTGCCTTCCTCTTTGTCCGTATTCACATCCCGGCCCCCCAACCCCAACCCCCCCACCCCCCCGCCAAATCTTTTAAGTGTATTTCTCTATTTTCTTGCACAGTTTTATCTTCTAGATGACAATGCTTCATGCGCTAATATATCTCAGCAGCATACAGGGCCCAGCGCACACGGGCACTCACACTGACCGGCTATTTGTCACACAGTGTAGTGGTCCAACTGAGCTTAAGGAAACAACCAGTACAGAGTAAGCAGTGGCTGGCTGCCTTTGGAACGTGGTCAGACATGGGTTCTCAGACCTGGAGAATAATTTTAGAGGACCTCTAGGGATTTATTTACTGACTTTCAGAAAAGTACTGTAAAGACTGAAGAGTTAATCACTCGACCCGCAGGATGTAAATGCCATAGAAGCACCCGGCTTCAGGTCTTCATAAACATATCTGTCATGTTGACTACTGTAACCCAGAATAGTGTCTGGCACCTAATAAGCATGACTATTTGCTGAATGAATGAAGAGTCACATACTGCTTTTCATTATGGCTAACTCCTTTATGAGGTATGCCCAATCCTGTCTTGTTTTGCCACTTACTGTACACTCAGTTGTTGCTTTTAGCCAGAGGGAGTATGTGGTAAACGTTGGTCCCTATTATTCATTTGACCAGTTTTTACTATTCAGTTCTAATTACCTTAACAGATATTTAAGTATCCACTAAACACAAAACTATGATGAACATCCCTCCCTTCTTTCTCTTTAAGAGAATTCTTGAGATACAGAAGCTTATGATTTAATGAGCCTATTAGACAGCAAATGCTTGATTTGTTTAGCAAATGCGGTAAGTGCTGTAGAAATTTAGAGGAGAGATCACTTTGGATTAAGATCTTCATTGAATCAACTTCATGTAAACCATGAAGTGTAATTAGGGTTTGGATAGGGCGGAGATGATATTCCTTACATGGAAAGTACCAAAGTGAAGATTTGACGTCCAAAATGAACAGAGTGCTTGGAATGAAATGTTTTTGAGAACATTAGGAAAACGTTGAGTAAGAGCGTGATGTGATACAAACTATCTTTTAAAATTATCTTGTTGTTCAGGGTTGTGGGACCTTGCAAAGAGATAACCAGATTTTGTAGGGTTAAGTAAAGTTGATAAGAACATGGGTCAGTATATTTGCAGTGGGAAAAGAAAGGAATAAATTACATGTAGATGGGGGGAATCGCAGAATGTGGTAGCGGATTTCATGTTGACAAGGGAATAGGGAAGCAAATATGGTAGATTTTGAACCTGGACATTTGCTTATAGATGTGAAAGTTAGAAAAGGGGAATCTTGGAGGAGCTATAGCTGTCATGTTAGTTAATTTAAGCATTTGCTAAATGCCTAGTTTGCCAAGCTCTAGGAATACAAAGATGATTAAGACATGGTCCTACTTTTAATAGGGGATAAAATACAACTAGCTAGAAAATACAATTCATAAATGCCGTATTTATGAAGTAGAGGGGAAATGTTAGAGAGGTAGAAATTAGTCTTTGTGTGGGGCAGCGGCAGGGAGGGGGCTGCCTTACAGAAGAGATGACATTTTAGCACAATCTTGAGGGATGAATTGTAATTTCCTAGGGAGAAGAGAATTCTAGGAAAAGAAGATTGTATGAACAAAAGCCCAGAGATAGAAAAGTAAACTGGCCAGTGCCAATGTGGCTTGGGCTTATAAAGAAATATAACATAGTGTCTGGGCCCTACAACATATTAAGGGATTAGCAGCATGGACGCTCTATAATAGGCCAAAAGGAGGATAGGTTGGGTAAAGGTGTGGAGAGATGGAGAAGCAAGCAATTGGGGAAAATTGTATTTCATGGCTTTTATATCCTCTGCAAGGTAGGTTGTTAAGTCATTTGCAGAGAGGGAGGAGGCTAACCGCTAGACCTGGAAACTGAAGGAGAGTAATAAGGATTTGCAACAATAGTCATGGGGAATGGGAAAAGGAGTCATCAAATGAGGGATTAATTGCCGAGCAGCATTGAAAGTCTAACGTTCACTGGTTGTAGATATTTGTAATGCACGCAATGAGCGTGGATATGTGGCTTTTGAAAGTGGCATCTGGTAGTCCAAGAGAAGTGAAGAAAATAATTCAGCTTATGGAGATTGATAAAAACAAGATCAGCTGGTCAACAAACAGGGTGAAATAATTGTAGGGGATAGTGTAGGTATAGAGAAATGAGCACTGTCTCCAGGCTAGGTTGGAAGAGAAGTAAACTTGGAGAGGCCAGATTAAGAGAACAGAAAGGAGGGCAATGTCAGAAGACTAGAGGCTGAGATGAAGTGGAAGTGGGAAGATGTGAATTTTATGAGAAAAGCAATTTTTGGAATTGGAGCAGAGATAGAAGTTTTACAGATAGAGTAAAATATTGGAAAGACCTGGTTTACAAAGTAGTCATTCTGCTATAAAAATGCGTTGTAAATCATTTATTTAAAAATCGTGATTTCTTCATTTTCCCATAGAAAGAAAGAGTGTTTTAGAAGTTAGTGTCCTAGGCAAGCTCACATGTATGAAATACTACACATTTGCATTGAAAAATTGTAATACATATCCACACAAATATGTATATGAAAAATAACATAGAGATTTAAAATTAAGTTGATGTTTGAAAAGATGCTGAGTTAGATAAGAAAAAGGATATAAGTGAAACCTATTTTTATAACAGTTTTGAGATTACTTATCATAAAATTTACCCTTTTCAATTGTATAATTGAGTGATTTTTGGCATATTCACAAGGTTGTACAACCATCATTACTATCTAGTTGAAAGACATTGTCATCACCCCAAAAAAGAAACTCCATACCCATTAACAGTCAATCCTCCTTTCCACCTTCCCTTCTAGTTCCCAAAAACCACTTATATTTCTGTATCTATGAATTTTCCTATTCTAGATATTTCATATAAATGGAATCAAACAATACGTGGTCTTTTGTGTCTGGCTCCTTTCACTTAGCATAATCTTTTCAAGATCCATCAATATTTTACCATGTTTCATTACTTCGTTTCCTTTTTTTTTTTTTTTGCAGCTGAATAATAATCCATTGTGTGGATATACCACATTTTGTTTATATATCATTTGATGGACATTTCTGTTATTTCCATTTTTTGGCTATGGCAAATAGTGCTACCATGAACATTCATGTACAAATTTTTGTGTGGACATATGTTTTCAGTTCTCCTGGGAGTGGAATTGTTGGATTATAAGGTAGCCCATGTTTCACTTTATGAAGAGTCACCAAGCTGTTTTCCAAAGTGGCTGCACCATTTTACAATCCCACCAGCAATGTACGAGAGTTCTGTTTCCTCTCATCTTCACCAACACTTGTTATTTTCTATCGTTTTTATTTTAACCACCCTCATGGGTGTAAAGTGGTTGATCATTGCGGTTTTGATTTGCATTTCCCTAGGGGCCAGTGATGTTAAGCGTGTTTTCATATGCTTATTGGCCATTTGTATATCTTTGGAAAAATGTCTATTCAGGTCTTTTATTCAATTTTTAATTGGGTTGTCTTTTTATTGTTGAGTTGTAAGGGTTCTTTATGTAGAAAACTAAAGATTGAGCAGTGGGTTGAAGATTTTTTTCTTAAATCTTGTGTGTGTGTGTGTGTGTGTGTGTGTGTGTGTGTGTGTATGCTTGGTCAGCATTTCCAAACATTTTAGAGTTTGATAACACTGGTTCTCTAATTTTATTTCCAAACTTACAGCTTTATATTTTTGTGATATAGGTGTATTCGTATATTAAATCATTTTTCCTAGGCTTGTTAACCAAAAATCATTTTCAAATCATAAATTCAGAAGTATAAGATGGAATGATGTTGAGAGTGAGCTTAATATCTATACTCCAAATTTTTCAGCTGAGAAAAGATGACAGCAATCAAGCATGCATTACAAAGAGACATTTTTACGCCAAATGATGAACGCCTGCTTAGCATTGTGAATGTCTGCAAAGCAGGAAAAAAGAAAAAGAACTGTTTTTTATGTGCCACAGGTGGGTATTTAGTAAGAAAGAGTACTTGTTTTGTATCCTTTTATTAATTTAGGAGATATTTCCTCTTTGTTTTGAATATCCTCATTGTCTCTATAATTGGAAAAATTGTTGGGTCAACACATTCCTAGTTAACACTTGGCTTTGACAGGCTGTTAATTGTTGCCACCAATCTGGTGGCAGTGAAATAGTATCTCATTGTGGTTTTAAATTATATTTCCCTATAATGATGAGATTGAGCATCTTCTCATGAATTTCTTGGTCATTTCATTCTGTTGTCTATGAAATTTACCTGTTTAAGCCTTTTACTCATTTTTCTGTTGTGTTGCTTGTCCTTTTACTGATTTTTACAAGTTCTTTCTATAATCTGGGTATCAACCTTTTGTTGGTTGTATGCATCCCAGTTAGTGGCTTGTCTTTTCACTTTTTATGATGCCTTTTAATGAAACTTATAATTTAAACTAAATGAAATTAATCCTTTATGGCTTTCCCTTTTGGTGTCTTAAAAGATCCTTCCCTGTATCTTTTGTGCAGTCATAAAAATATTTTCCTAAGTTCTAAAAGTTTTATAATTTTGCCTTTTACAGTTTAGTCTTAGTTCACCTGTGTCGACATCTGTCATGGTGTGTGTGAGCATTTCTGGTTGTCATCTTATATGTTATTTTTATTTTGTTTTTGTTTTATTCCACCTAAATTTTAGAAACAACTTGTCGAGTTTCAGACTTTGTTGGAATTTTGATTGGAATAGTTTTGAACCTATAGTTCAATTTGGAGAGAACTTGCATTTTTACTGTATTGAATCTTTGTGTCCATGAACATGGTACAGTTCTGTATTTATCTAGGTGTTTTTTTAACTTTTATAAGTTTCATCATTTTCTCTAAAGGTTTGGCATGTATATTCTTGGATTTACTCCTGGGTATTGATTTATTCTTAGATTTTATTTGATAGTCATGAAAGCTCTTATTAACATTAATACATTTTAAAATCATATATTGTTAGAATTCTACAATGAATTGTTGGTGTTTTATATGGATGTCTATCAATCTTGCCAAACTTTCTTATTAATTCTAATTATTTGTAGACTCTTTGAAAGTAGTGATATTTTTCTTCCTTCCTTTATAGTTTTTGTATCTTTTATTTTTGTTGGTTTAGTTTCCTAGTTAGGACTATCAATACAGTCTCCATCTCAAGGAGAATGACTTCATTTTTAAGCATGGTATTTAGTATAGGGTTTTTATAGCTATCCTTTACAGTGTTAAGTTCCCTTCTATTCCTGATTTCTTACACTTTTTTAAAAAATCATGAATGGGTGTTGAATTTTATCAACTGCTTTTTTATATCATTGATATTATCATAAAATTTTCTCTCTTGTTAGTGTACTGTATAATTGTCCTTGGTTTTTCAAATGATAAATTGACTTTTTAGAATGACCTCACTCAATCGTAATGTATTTGTGTTAGGCCATTCTTGCATTGCTATAAAGAAATTCTTAGGCCAGGAGCAGTGGTTCGTGCCTGTAATTCCAGCACTTAGGGAAGCTGGGGTGGGCAGATCGCTGGAGCCCAGGAGTTTAATTAAGACCAGCCTGGGCAACATAGTAAGAACTTTATATATAAATATATTGTTGCTCTTTGAAATGGTATTTTGCTCTTTCAAGCCTCGCAGACTTATATCAATCATTCTTTAGATTTTTACCTCGTACTTTTCTTTAAAACTGGTCTGAATTAATTTATTATTAATATATCATTCCTTTATTTTTCAAGGAATCTCCTCTGATCTTCTAGTCTGACTTAGATGCTTCTATTAGGATTCTATGCTTTCCTCAGTCATAGCACTTGTTGCAAAGTATTACACCTCTTTTAGTATCAGCTACTAGGCACCTGAAAGCTATACTTGCAATGAGTGAATGAAGAATGAGTGAAAGGAGTAATATTTCTAATAAAAGTGTGCGTTTTACTCAACAGTGACAACTGAACGCCCTGTGCAGGTTAAGGTGGTCAAAGTCAAAAAATCCGATAAGGGAGATTTCTACAAAAGGCAGATTGCATGGGCCCTTCGAGATCTTGCTGTGGTAGATGCCAAAGATGCTATCAAAGTAGGTTTTTCTCAGTTCTTTGACCTGTGTTCAGAAAGCATCTTCCATTTTATAACATGGTATTACGTATTCGAAGATGATCTAAAAACAAATTAATATATATATTTGTTTTCTATTTTTTTGCTTTTTTTAAGCTGTAATTATGTTTGTGCACAAGCTACATAAACTAGAGCAAAATTACCTTGACTGTATACATTTCTGTGTTTAGATTAAGTATAATCTGTATAAAATCTACACATAGTGTGGATTTTAAAGTGGTGTGTCATGAGTTTTTTGGCTTGTTTGTTTGTTTGTTTAATCAAAATCATGTAACCAAAGTGATCCTTCCTTAGTCTTCATGAGTAAACATAGAATCACCAGCTGGGGCAGCCAGACTGACCTTTTGAGGCCACCATGGCTTTGATGTTTGTGGATCAAAAGAAAAAAGAAATGATAGTGTGTTACATTTTTTAAGGAATGTAAATAATAAGATCTATAAAGATATGAACTTACACTTTATAGATAAACCACACTCAAACTCCAAGAAAGTTGATTAATGTGATAATCACATTAAAGGACCACCCATATTCCTGACAGTTCAGAGCTTTTCACAGTAATACCCTTTTTTCAAAGCAATCAAGTAGGCCTCCTTTGATTAAATTAGGTGCTTCCTCCCCCTGGCCCTCTCTCACTCTGCCCTTCATCTTTCTCTGCAGCCCTAACACACCTCTAAAGCACTAGGGAATACTTTGTACCACAATTACTTGTATGTCGATGGGACTAACATAATAGCAAGGCTTACACTAGTGAAACTACAGGTGCTCTTTGACTCTACAAATCTCATACATTTACTAAAAAGGCACAAAGTAAAAACAACAAAAAACAAAAAAACTGCCTGTGTAAAGCAATCTGATAAAATAAAATTCTGATTTTACCCTTACTTTGGTACAAACCTCCAAGGATCAAAAATCTGGATAAAATGACAGGTAGTTGAGTTGGGTGCAAAGAAATGAAGTAAGAACAATTTGAGGAGAGCCCTCTATATCTGTATAATTCAGATTTCTTCCAAATATAAATCATGCCTTTTCTTTAAGTATTCTAGGCTTACTGGCCCTTTGCTTTATCCCTAAGGAGCACCCAATGCTTAGAAAAATGTGAAATGTAGAAACAGGATTTGACAGAAATGTAGAAAGATGGAGATTGGAAAGAAAATTATAATGGGATGTTTAAAAATAATTTAGGCCAGGCGTGGTGGCTCACGCCTGTAATCCTAACACTTTGAGAGGCCGAGGCTGGTGGATTGCCTGAGCTCAGGAGTTCAAGACCAACCTGGGTAACACGGTGAAACCCTGTCTCTACTAAAATACAAAAAATTAGCCAGGCGTGGCGGCATGCACCTGTAGTCCCAGCTACTTGGGAGGCTGAAGCAGGAGAATTGCTTGAACCTGGGAGGCAGAGGTTGCAGTGAGTCGAGATTGTGCCGCTGCACTCCAGCCTGGGCAACAGAGCGAGACTCTGTCTCCACAAAGAAAAAAAAAAAAAAACTTTTATAAGTAATTTTTATTACCATGGGGAGGGATCAAGAGTGGAAACTTTTCTGGTTGTTTTCTGTTTAAGACAAAACACTTTAAGGGCTTTTAAAACTGCACCTTTATTAAAAAACATTTTTCCCTTCAGTAGTTTTGCACTTCGTAACCCTGTTCACTTGCATAATTCAGTAACATTGCTGAATGCTTATTTGAATGCATTCTCACAGCTGATGCCTGTGGCCGACTTGCTTAATGGATTTTTTGTTTTTTGCATTTTATGTAGGTACCTTGGTGTGTGTACGCTATATATGGATATAAAACATAAAATTTTTATACATAACTTAACATTAGCCATTTAGTATCACACATTGATTTGTGTGAGTGTTGCCACTGGAGCACTCAGCTTCTTTTATGGTATTATGGGAAATATTCCCAGGGAAGAGATTATTTCCCATCAAGTTTCATATTAGTTGCCAATACGCTTGTATTTTTTTGTAAGTAATAATGCAATTACCTTTTCATTGTAAATGCAGGTTTTAAACTTTTGACGCTTCAATTCTGTTTATTAAGCTATAAATTGAACTAATTAGTAGTTCCATGCTGCTGTAATATGATTGTTGTACCAAAGGTCAAGTCCTGATTCCTAGGATACTCCAGTTCTTCACAGTGAAAGTCTGATATAACTTGCCTTACTTTAATGTCTTTACATTTCCCCAAATAACACTTTAAATGAATCAAATATATTATTATTCTTTTACCCTGTAGAACATTAAGAATATTTGAGCCTATTTTTTAATTCTTTGCATGTGAAGTGTACATCCATAAGTTAGTTTGTTTGTTTGCTTGTTTGTTTTGAGACAGGGTCTCACTGTGGCACCCAGGCTGGAGTGCAGTGGCACAATCTTGGCTCACTGCAGCCTCCACCTTCCAGGCTCAAGCTATCCTCCCACCTTAGCCTCCCAAGTAGCTGGGACTACACGTACATGCCACTACACTCGGCTAATGTTTGTGTTTTTTGTAGAGAACGGTTTTGCCATGTTGCCCAGGCCGGTCTCAAATTCCTGGGTTCAAGCAGTCTACCCAACTCGGCCTCCCAAAGTGCTGGGATTACAGGCGTGAGCCACCAAGCCCAGCCTATTTTTTTATATAATAGTCAAGTAGTTCTATTCATTCAGGGGAGAAATATTAGCCTGATGTGGATTATTGCTGTAACGTGGCTTAAGAGACTTGTAGAAAGGATAGTGTAATTCTCTCAGATTGGTTGAGCTTCTTTATCACATGAAAGAACTTTAGGCCAGGAACAGGGCTCATGCCTGTGATGCCAGCACTTTGGGAGGCCAAAGCAGGAGGATCAACTGGATAACATGGGGAGATCTTGTCTCTACAAAAAAATTTTAAAAATTAGGCATGCTGGTATGTGTCCGTGGGCCCAGCTACTCAGGAGGCTGAGGTGGGAGGATTGCCTGAGCCCAGGAGGTGGAGGCTGCAGTGAACCATGATTGCACCACTGCATTGTAGCCTTGGCAACAAAGTGAGACCCTGTCTCAAAAAAATAAAGAACTTTGAAACCTAGCAGCACTTTTAGCTTTTGAGATATCTTTAATCATTCCTTATATTCAAAATAGAAAATAATTAGGAGCAGTCTCTGCTTTTCACCTCAGTTGTTCTTAGAAAGTACACCAGGATATACATTGCATTTTTCTCAAGTTTTATACTTAGAAGATATAGTCCTTATTAGGGAGTTAGTGTCCAATTACAGTTTCAAATAGTATTACATTATTAAAGAAAATGTATAACTAAAACTCTGTAGGCAATTTAAAAAGAAAAATTAGGTCCATGTCAAAGCTAGAGACCATTGTCATCTTACTGATGTGGAAGCTAAGCCAGAAAGCCATTAATGCATCCTATACCTCTACTCATAGACCTAAAGGGCATAGGAAGAAAATGACCGTAACAGTATGTTGTTTTTTCATCCAGCTTCTTTGGGGTGGTAAACTTTTTGCTATGAATTGAATTCTCCAAACTCTTCCCTTCCAGTTGCTTAGCTGATTTTTAATACCCTTCATTTTCCAAAAACAGCATAAATTCCTTTTTTATGCAGATTTTACGTTAACAGTGTAAAAGGATGTGATCAAAAATAATATCTTTTGTATATTTTTATTTTAGGAAAATCCTGAATTTGATTTACACTTTGAAAAAATATATAAATGGGTTGCCAGCAGCACTGCTGAAAAGAATGCATTTATTTCATGCATTTGGAAATTGAATCAACGATATCTCCGGAAGAAAATTGATTTTGTCAATGTTAGCTCACAGCTTTTGGAAGGTAAAGTTAAATAAAAATGCATATGTAAAATCAATTATATCTTTAAGTGAATATACAATTTGACATCATTCAAATTAATTAGAATACTGAATTATCTTATTGTAAAAACTTTAAAATGATGTTTCTTATTGCAGAAATTATGCTTGTTTATTGTAGAATATTAATACATTATGATAAATAAATAAAAACCACTTATTCTTCAGCGATAACTACTGTTAGCACTTTGTTAGCTATTCGTCTAGTCTTTTTCCTAGGTGCATAAGCACCTTTTTAAGATAAAGAAATTTACATTATGTTTTCTAACATACTTTTTCATATAATGCATCATGAACATTTTTCATGTTATTGAATACTTACCACAACATCATTTTCAGTAGCACCATAGTATTCCATTATATGGATATACCATGTTATTTAACTAATCATTTATTTTTTAATTTTCCAATCTTTGCTTCTTTTAAACAGCTCTGGGATAAATATCCTTGTAGCAGTATTTTTGTACAGAGGGTAGATGTAGTGGTTAAGAACATAGCTCTGGAGTCAGACTTCTTGGGTTCAAATCCTGGCTTTGCCACTGACTTGCTATATGACTTTGCATTGATACTTACTCTTTATGTTTCAGTTTCCCTTATCTCAGAACTAGAGATAATAATAGTATCTACCTCATAGGGTTGTTATGAGGATTAAATTACTTAATATATGAACATAGTAAGAACAGTGCCAGGTACATAGTAAGTGCTCAGTAAATATTAGCTATTATTATGTTACCAGTATAAAATCCTTAGACATGAAGGTTATTAGAATATTTTTGATCAATATATCTTCAGGAATGTTACTATGCATCATTTTGTGTTACAAGACAAAAACTCTACCATTAATTAGTGAAAATAGGAGATTTTCTCTACTTTTAAAATTTCTTTCCTAAAGATATAAACATTGTGAGATAGCACTTAGTAATTAGTGAGCCTGCTGCTGATTTCAGGCTTGATGCTTGGCACTGGCAGAAACAAGTCACATATGTCAGGCACCAGTAGTGCTGGTCTTATGTAGGAATCCCCAGGGTTGCCATCTCACCAACACTAGTCCCCAATATCTTGGTAATTGAGTGTGTTGAGGGAATGACCTTCAAGAAATTTGTGGTAACTTTTCATGCCTTGAATCATGGTTTAATTTGCTTTGAATGGCTTTTATTTTTTTACCATTTCAGGGTTGAACATTCTGATGAGTCAGTGATTCAGTGATTCACAAGCTTGCTGTTCTGTCTTCAAATATTATGCATTCCCCGATGTTATTTATTGTGTAAGATGATTTTAAACCAGTATATTTCAGGACAGTCATATAGAAAAATACATAACCCTACCTGGATCTGCCTCATTAAGAAATACTACCAACATCAGTGAGAAGAGTATTACTGTTTTTGAAAATGAAGTGTCTAACTTAAAAAAAAAAAAAAGGCATTTAATTTTTCAGGCCATAAAACAAGAGTGTAGACATGTTCATGTTTATAAACATTAACCCTAATTGAGATCAATTTTAAGAATACTGAGAAGATCCTTAAGGATCTCATTTTGAAAATCACTTGCTATACGTCAATAACTCTTGCTTTGGTTTAGTGGAGTTCAGGGAATCGCTTCATTAATGTCTACAAACTTGTTTTATGGGCCTTGAAATCACAGCCTTTAATTCCCATTAAAAAAAATAAATGTCTCTAAGTTTTGGGTGATGTTAGAAAACAAATAAAAAATTAGTACCACCCCAATTTAAGAGCTCAATAATTAAGTAAGACTATTTTGATTATAAATGTTAGCAGTGGCAACTTGGTAGTTTTTATTGTTGACAGTTGAATATGTAAGTTAAATAATGGGGCTCCTCAGCAGAATAAGGTTTGTAAAAGAGGACTTTTCAGCAGTTGAAGTAAAGTGAAGTTTTTATTTGGCCTGTTTTTTCATTGTTTTACTTGCAACCAGCTTTTTTTAAAAAAATCTTTGACTTGAATCCTTAAATGCTGGCTTGAACTGTTATTTTGTGTAATTTTTTTTACTTGCCTCAATCTTGTCCTTTCTAACCGTGTTTTGTGACTAATCCTCTGTGAGGGAGTGTCTGGGTAAAGCTTTCAGGCCTTCAGTAATATAACTAGACTAAATGCATGAGTCACAACTGCCCTAGATATAATCCCCAGGAAATGATTAGTTTCCCAGGTTTCTCCTGTAAGGGCTAGTTAGTACTGTTTCTTAAAAGACTAAGAGAAATTAGAAAGATAAATATATTTGTAGTCACTATCAGAAAGTGAATAAGAAAAATGAACATGGCAAATTTAGCTTCTTGTGGATCTTTCCACTTGGTAGTTGATTTGGCTGTCTTTTGAACTTTAACGTGAAGTTCAAATGAGATATGGGTAGTATTTTAAAAATTTAAGCCTGTTTACTTTTCTACCCAGCTAATATTCTTTGCTTACTTTCCTCTGCTTTTTTCATACTTTTTACTCTCCAGAACTGCCTAAAGTTACAGAAGGTGCGTAACACCTTTTCTTCTTCTATTCCATATGTTTTTATTAGTTGCCATTGTTATATACCGTTGGTTGTATGTTTTATGAAATTATGTACTGGGACAAATTTATTTTAAAAATCTACATAGTAATAAAATTAATGATAGTATTTATTATTGGCTTTCAAAGGACATATCATTAGAAAATACTTCTGAAGCGGTTAATTATAATCATGTAAAATATTTGTTTAAGTCTGCTTGTGTAAGGACCTGTACAGAATGATTTGGGCAGTCCCTGCCCCCTAGTGGCTAATAAGCGGTCACACATGACAGTTGAACTTTTTTGCAATGAACTAAATGGACTCATTCATTGAAAGGACAAGGAGATCAGTAATATCTCTCTAAAGAACTTACATACTGAAATCTGTAATTGCCTGTACCAAAAGTTTTAGTCTTCTTTTTGTTCTGGGATGTTATCTAAATCTGCCTAATTTATTACCATTCTTAAGAGCAAATCTTTTGTTACTTCAAATTAGCTGGTTTTTGTTCTGGGACAAATGAACGTATATCAGGTCATGCTGAATGTAAATATTCATTTTCCTATAAAATAATGAATACTAAAAGCATCCAGAGTTTGTGATTTAAATCATGCCCCATTAAGTCTGTGAAATCGCTAAATTTTTATTTAGAGTGATAAAATAACATCTTAGGAGTTAAAAATGATTTCTTTCATTTTACCTCTCCCAACCTCAAGCTTTATATACAGTACTCACATGCTAGTGTATTTCCTCAAAAAAAAAAAAAATGAACTGAAACATCTAGAAAGCATTTCAGATTTGACCTCTTGGTCTTTCGTTATAAAGCATGAAGCCTGTTTAACTTTTTGTAATTTCAAACAGCCATGTTGTTGTTGCTCTTACATTAGGGTTATTGAGAAAGCTGCAACTTATCTTTAGAAATGTTGTCAATGCATGTGAAATTTTTTTAAGCAAAGAAATGGGAAATTCAGTTAATATTCTAGTGACCAAAATAAATTACGGATTATAGATGCATTTTTCATTTTAATTAAAAAGTATTTGGCCAAAATATACATACTGAAGATGAAAGTAACAAAAGAAAAATTTTACCTGGGAAAAAAAGGAAAGCAAATTGTTTTTGTGTGTACTGAATTCATAGTCATTGTTTTGTTAAAGCAACAGCCACATCAGGTACGAAAAAATGTTTAGATTTGTTTCTACCTGTTTTTGTGTTTTGTTTCTACATTTTAGCTTAATTGTATTTTGGGAAATTGTGGTGAAAGCCTGTTTTAACAGTTGTAAGTTAGTGCATTAGACTGCATGCTTTTTATTTATTTTTTAGGACTTTATTTCATTAACATATGAAATTATTTATAAAAATAAAGTATGATTTTTTTCATATCATTTGAATCATTCTTTCCTCTTTTTCAGCTGCTAAATGTGACCTGTGCTTATAACTATACCTAGCTATATGTATTATGTTACAGTCTTTTCTACTTTTTTGACTATTTTACTTTGAATTTTTACCCTCTTTAAGAATCCGTTCCAAGTGGAGAAAATCAGAGTGTGACAGGAGGTGATGAAGAAGTAGTAGATGAATACCAAGAGTTAAATGCAAGAGAAGAACAGGATATTGAAATAATGATGGAAGGCTGTGAATATGCAATCTCGAATGCGGAAGCCTTTGCAGAAAAATTGTCCAGAGAGCTGCAGGTGCTAGATGGGGTAAGACTTTCTTGAAATCTATGAATAAGTGATGTATAGTGGATTGAGAAGGCTAATGATGTTCATATTACACTACCTCAGCACTTAAGCCTTTATGGTGTGTTATTGCCATCTTTATCTATAAGCACATTACCAGCTGCCGTCAGTCTTTTACTGTTCTTGTTCAAAAGATGAACTATTCCTGTTGAGCCAATGAAGACAGTTGGCTGAGATTCTGGATTTGGGGAGGTTCTTGATATGAAGTGATGGGAGTAAAAACTAGGCCAGAGAACATCTTGGGAGTTGATTCGCTCAGCTTCTGAAACATGTCTGAATAGTTCAGTGCCAAAGAATAGCATTTGTGTGTATGTGTGTGGTTTGAAAAAAATAAAAATAGGGGTGAAGTATAAAGAGAGAAATGTGGCTGAAATATGTGAATCATTTACCAAAGAAGAGTGGAGTGAGTGTGGTGAAAACAGGAGAGCCAGAGAAAAAGATCTGTGACTTCTTGGCTAAAATGTTTTAGAATAGAGCTTTTTGTTTTGTGTGCAGTTTTTGAGTGTAATTCAAATGCACAGCACCTGCTGGGTGCAGTGGCTCACACCCGTAATCTCAACACTTTGGGAGGCTGAGGCGAGCAGATCACCTGAGGTCAGGAATTCAAGACGAGCCTGGCCAACATGGTAAAACCACATCTCTACTAAAAAAAAAAAAAAAAAATTAGCCAGATATGGTGGCATGCTCCTGCGGTCCCAGCTACTTGGGAGGCTGAGGCACAAGAATCACTTGAACCTGGAAGACAGAGGTTGCTGTGAACTGAGATTGTTCCACTGCACTCCAGCTTCGGTGACAGAGTGACACTCTGTCTCAAAACAAACAGAACAAAACAAAAAAATCAAACACACAGCATCTCTTATGCTAGAGTAATCTAAAATCATTTGGGTTTTTTCTGGTTTTAAGAAAAGGTAAGCATTTAAGAAATCCCTCAGAGGATAAGGAACATTTTAAAGACTTAAATTTTAGTGTTGTATACATGAAAAGTACAGAAGTTATGGGGTCTGACTCAGGCCCAGAGAGATTATATGAATAGTCCAAGCTTACAAGTTTGCAGAGCTCACCGAAAGCAAAGCCTAGAAATGATTTTAAGATGTTAAGGGAGAAATTATCCTGGGCAGATTCAAACTCCAGCTCTGTTACTTAAGAGATGTCAGTGGCTTCTGATTCCTGCTGACTCTTAAAGTCGTATTGCACTTACATTTTATTTACTGTGAATAGTATATAAATAACGTGTGAAACCACAGCGTCAGCTGTACAATGATATTCTTTAAATTTCTGGTCCAACTTTTTCATCATACCATGTTACTTGCCTTCTTAATATGGCTTAGTGATTTATATTTTTTGTTCTAATTAATATTGTATATATGTTCCAAGTCAGCATATTGCTTTGCAGTTTAATTTTGGATTTGGCAGTTCCTTATTTCAGGGAATTCAGAATCAATAGTCAGAATCATTTAGAAAATAGTGATAAGGGGATGGTGGTTTGTTACTGCTTTGCCTGGGGAAGAAAAAAAAAAAACAGTTGCAAATGAAAGAGAAAAGAAAAAAGATGATAGAAGGAGCTATCTATCGGCCATATGCTCTTCTACATCTTGTTACTAGTTCCCATCATACTACAGTTATAAATTAGTTTCATATATCCTTCAGAGTCTGGTATACCACTGCTGCTTTCTCAACTAAGATATCACATAGGTGATTATGCTTTTATTTAGGGTTTCACATAGACGTTAAGAAAATTTCTAGCTGGTAGAATTGGAGGAAATGTTAGAGATACCATGGCCTAATGCCTCCTAAATGTATAGAAATGAGAATGTGCCATTACTAATGATACTTTCTGGCACCTTACTTGTGCATTCTGGAACCTTACTTGTGCAGTTTGTGGAAATATAAAATCCTAAGGCATGGTCCCTAACATTGATATGGAGGCAAGTGTACCTGCGTGAAATACTGTGTAAAACATGCAAGAACGTAAAGTGATAAACTAAAGTAGATGTGTAGGTATATATCAATTTTTGTTATGCGACTTTCAAGGAAATTTAGCAACATTTCACCTTTATTCTTTTACACATTTAAATAACATGAAGTGTTGTGTTTTTATTTGTTTTGGTCTTTAACTTTGTAGGCTAACATCCAGTCAATCATGGCATCTGAAAAACAAGTCAACATCCTGATGAAATTGCTAGATGAGGCTTTAAAGGAGGTAGATCAGATTGAATTGAAACTGAGCAGTTATGAGGAAATGCTCCAAAGTGTAAAAGAACAAATGGATCAGATCTCTGAAAGCAACCACCTAATTCATCTTAGTAACACTAATAATGTAAAACTCCTATCTGAGATAGAGTTCCTTGTGGTAAGTATGATCATAAATTACCAACAACAAAAAAAACTAGTGATGCTATATAAAACCCATTTGTAAACATTTTCTAATTTCCTTGTGAGAACAGGATTTAAAATAATTCCAAAGACCTAATGATAGGACTGAGTAGCATCTGGCCTGTAAATTTCCCAAAATTACACATGCAAATGGTGTGTTTGCATATATTCTAGAACCACATGGACTTGGCCAAAGGTCATATAAAGGCCCTTCAGGAAGGAGATCTTGCTTCTTCCAGAGGCATTGAGGCCTGCACCAATGCTGCTGATGCCCTTCTGCAGTGCATGAATGTAGCTCTTCGACCGGGTATGTTCATTAGAAATGACAAAAATGTGACCAAGAATCTGAGACTAAGCCTGTAACTTGTTATAAAGATTTTGACAAGAAATACATGAGACAAGTGGTTTAGGGTTACATTATTAGCTATTCAAGTTTCACTGATTTCCCAACTTATTTCTATTGATACTAGGAACTTTTTTACTTCAGTTCCTCCTTCTAATTGTCCTCAATGACTATAGTCAACACCATGATCTTTATTTAGTACTATCCACAGAACCCAGCAGAAAGTAGGTGCTTTGGTTAGACCAGAGAGCATAAGGTTTTTCTAGGCAATTATTTAAAAACTTGAGTGTCCGTCAGAATCCCTAGAGGTCTTGTTAAAAACATAGATTGCCTGGCTTCAGCCCCAGATTCAGCAGATCTGGGCTGAGATTTTAGAATCCACATTTCTTAACAATTCCTAGGCAATGGTGAGGCAAGACCACACTTTGAGAACCACTGTGAAATCCCATTTTTCTCCTGCTTAACTTTTATCAAGTAAATGAATACACCCATAAAACTTTTGGGTTCTTCAAAATTTTAGGTATTTTTAATGTTCCATTAAACATCAAGGAAATCTTTTTACCTATTAAAGTGATCACAAAATGTCATTCTGTATCAGGCCATGACATGCTTCTGGCAGTCAAACAGCAACAGCAGCGATTCAGTGATTTGCGAGAGCTTTTTGCCCGGAGACTGGCCAGTCACCTCAACAATGTTTTTGTTCAACAGGTAATTTTATTTTATTACTAAAACAGCATGTTCCTATAGCTTATTTATGTATTATCTTAACCTTACATTTCCACAAAAATGTTAATGTGTTTAATTGGGGTTGCAGTCAATTCCTTCACATATTTGATTTTAAGATTTTGAAATAGGTGCCTCTTTGCTCATAGATGTACCCTGGGCCTCAGCTGCCTCTTTTGGTATACAGTCTAGTTCCCTTCAGCTGATGCTGTCTGATTCTAGAAATCAAATAACTATGCATATGAATTACATATACTACTTAGATATTTTTATTTATAAAAATAAGTCCAGACTTGTTAGATGTTTACTATTGGACCTGTTTTATTTTGCAGTATTTTGAGGTGAGACTCAGGACTTGATTCAGTGTTTTAAATGTTTTGTAAGTTCTATGTACTTAGTACATAGTATAATTGTTAAGAAAATGACTGTAGCTCAACTGCAGATTTCAGTTGATCTGATCTTCATATAAATGCTTTGCCTATATTTTTATATGGAAAAGGATGTTATAATTAAGAGTGTGGTAATAATATTGTTATTAATAATATTAAGAGTACCTTTGAGGGATTTGAATTACAGCCATTTTAATATCTAATGTAATAAATTAGGTTTCTTACTTTTTCATCTCTTTTTAAAGTCCCTTTTATTTTGAGTTGTTGAATGAAAAAAAATTGGGGGGATATCTTGTTCATCAAGAAATAATGCCTGAAAACAATGGATTTTTACTTTATTTTCACTTCACAATATTCTAAAACAATTGTATTTACTATATTTTATTTCCAATTAGTTTACTCAGGCCCTTCTTCAGCTCTATAACAGGTCCTACTTTCTTTCGGTTCCTGTGAGTACATCAAATTTGGCTCAAGCTTCTCTGATTCTTTTTTTTTTTTCTATAAAGTTTGCTAAACTTAACAACAGCAGAATCTTTACAGATTATAACTTACTGATTTAAGCTGTTAACCACATTCGTAGCAGTTTTTAAATGTCCCAGAGTAGAGACTATTTTGGCCAAAAAGGCATTTAATCTCATTCTGCTTGCTTTTCTTTCTGTCATTTTTTCACTCACTTCATTTCATAATAAACAGTAGTATTACTCCTTCATTTAGTAATAATAGTAATATTACTCCTTCATTTATTTAGTATTGCCAGGTGATTGAGGTACATACCAGACATTGACTTGGGATAAATGAGAGACCAATCCTGTCCTCAAGTAGTTCACAGTCTAGGGAAGGGAGACAAACAAGTAATATACTCAAGAGGGATAAATGTTGTGATAGTGAGACTGGGAGCATAAAGGAAGGCCACCTAACAAAAAGCACGGTAGCGGGGAATCAGAGAGATTCCCTTAACATTCCATTTCACTGAAAAGTGTCGAGAAAAAAGTAAACCTAGATGTCACATAGGAAATACTAATTCATGTTTTTCTTAGGTAATTACTTCAATAACATCTTTTTCTATACAATTCCTTAGTTTTTAAAAATGACACTGTCAACAATTATGTTATCCACATTTGTTAGATAGTATTGAAAATACCAGCCAATAAAGAATAGTCTTTTCTGTACCCTTAACTGTTTGTTGTAACATGCAGTTATTTATGATTTTGCTTCTTGCTTTGTAAACTAATGGCTTCATTTAAAATGAATGCTTCCCATTTCTGAAAAGCTAATATGTGTTATTACATGTGAGTGATGCATGTTAAAAACCAGAATGCTGCGACAACCTGGGATGTGCCAGAAAAGGTGGAAGAAGATATCCCACACATAAGAAAAAGATTTTCTTAGTGTTGCATTCAGTGCATCAGGTCACCCAGCAAAATTGTTGAGAAACATGGGTATTTCTATTCCTGGTAGGGGACAAGCTGGGAAAATTGATTAAAATAATATGGTACACCTCTTTGGCAGTCACAGAATTTTCATCGTATGCTTATTATGTACTCACTGTCTACCATATGTAAGAATAAGAAATAGTTCCTACCCTCAAGATGCTTGTAAGAAGGAATTAAGACTAATGTACTTACTCTTTGTAAGGAGTTAAGACTAATGTACGTTAGCAATGTATGTAATAAATTGCTAATTGTAGAACTGTGGATTATAAGTGCTAAAAAGGTTTAATCAAAAGTGAGTTTATTGAGAATTTAAGGAGTCAGATATGGAAGGAATTGCAGATAAGGTAGGACTTGAACGAGTCCATGCAATACAGTTTATAGCAAATGTATAGTTACAACATTTACAAATATTGTACTGAAGAATCCAGTGAAAATATTATTATTATTCACAATATAACAGTAATTTCAAAGCATCGATTCTCAGTCTTTTTAAAATTCACAAATTAGTAAAATTAAAAGAAATAAAATTCGGAGATTGACCAAATCACCAATTTTTTTATTTTACCAAATAAAGACCTTTAAAAAGAAATACTATTATCCACTTTCATTATCTTTTCATTTTAAAAATGACATTTTGGCACTAAAAGAATAAGAATTTCAGATTTTAAAAATTAATACATTTACCTTTATGAAGGACTCACTTCTTTCATTGTACTTTTTCTTATTGCTATAGGCCAGGAAAAACATCTTGCATTTGGGAGTCACTGATCCAGAGCATGCTATCTGTGATGCAACTTTCCTATTAATACTTCTGTGTTATCTATACTTTAGTGAAACTTAAAGTGTATTTTAATATAATACTCACTGTAACATAATATGAGAGTAATGTTACATAAAGAGTAGTTAGCTTCTTTTAGATCTTTCAGATCTTACACACTCAACTTCCCCTGAAATTATAGGCTCTTGCCCATAATTTTTACATTTACTAGGGATTTGTGTATCTAGAAAGATCAGGTATGAGAATCTGGTCAGTTTACACTAATTAGGGTTATGATATCAAAAACAGTCAAATTAAGGCTAATGAAATTCAGGAAATATTTGCATAAAGAATATGTCCTTTAAAAAATTGTTTTGGTTGTTTTTTGAAAGATTTGTTTTGATAACTGCTCTCTGCCTTTTGTTTCCCCCTTTGGTTCTACAGAGACCTCATGATTCTATCTACTTTTGCCTTTAGCAACATGATGAGACTGATTATGTACATAACTTAGAGAAAATGAAAATAAACCGAAATGCACTGAACTAAAAGTACAACCAGGAAAAAACTGAAGTTGTGGAACTTTTTACCATACATTTAAGTTTCGAAATTTTTCTTTCAACATACATATACAGAAACAAGCTATAATAAAATAAAACCCGTATTGTAGACCACTAACATTCAATTTCTTTTACAAAAGTTGTTTCCTTAAGCATATGTCACATTTTTGTGAACGCGGATTGATGATCTCTGGTTAAAAGCTTAGAAAGACTTGTGATTAATATCTATTTTTGTGAGGTTTGTTGGAACTTCTCTCAGATTTTTTTTTAAGAAAAGAATAAGTAAGTATGCCATAACAGAAAGAAAGAGTTCCAAATCTTGAAAATTTATTCAAATTTTGACCCCAATGTATCATTTCTTTAAAAAAGTCACTATAGCAAAGTGCTTAAGAGTGCAGACACCAGAGCCAAACTTCCTGGGTTTGAAATCCTGACTCTCCCACCTCCTAGCTGGGTTACCTTGAACAAGTTAATTGACATTTGTGCCTGAGTAAACTGTAGTAGAAGAACATAGACAATAATTTGAGTCTTGAATCACTGAGAAAAATTAATGAGGAAGATTGTTTTGGATAACGATACGTTGTTACTAATAAACACTATTTGGTAAACATTTGTATGATATAAGTCTGTCAAATATTCTTCCCCTTTAATCAGCATGACCAATTAAGGCACATCGTTTAGGCCAGGCGCAGTGGCTCACACCTGTAATTCCAGCACTTTGGGAGGCTGAGGTGGGCTGATAACTGGAGCCCAGGAGTTTGGGGGCAACCTGGGCAACATAGTGAGACTCCATCTCTATTAATAAAAATAAAAATAAATTCTTAAAAAATAAAACGCAATTTGGAGACATTTGTAGACCTAAAACTATATCATCTATATCTGGCTAGTATCTAATACATGTGATGCTGTAGAATCCTGATTATCCTTCTGGCATCTTGGTTAAAAAACATTTCTGTTAATAGAATGTTTATATTGCCCTTTGGCAACATAGAAACAGATAATAGTCCAATGGTAATGCCTGTGTGTTTTACTTAATATGATTGATTTTGTTCATCTTTATTGTTAGCCCTTACAGAAAAGATGTGGTAGCCCAGGCATTCTAAATATATAGAATTGTTCTATTCTTCAACACTTTAGCTCTTAGTCCTCACTGATTCTTTTGGAAGATGTGATTGTTTTATATTCAGGTAACCACCCAGAAAAGAACATCCACATAGGTCCACTCTCCGTTATCCAGAATTCTGGGGGTCAGGAGTGTTTTTAGAATGTTTCAGATTTTAGAAAAGCAATACAGTATATATACTGTATATTACATAATCCCTCCAAGCACATGTTTTTGCAACAAAAAATAGGAATAGTCACTCTAAACACTATAAATAGGCCCATGTCAGTTCAGGTCACGTTTTACCATCAAAATTGTTTTGGTGCCAAGCTTAGTCTGAGTTTTCAGAGCTTTTTGGATGTCAGAATTACAGAAAGGGATTATGAACCTATTAATATATCTTGTGTATAACATCTGTGGTAGCTGCGAACTTCTGTTGCCCCTGTGTTCTAGTTCTTGTTATTTTGAACTGGTCAGTTTCGTTTTGTGATATTTTTCTGCCATCTCTAGTTCAGTTTCCCAAGTTGACCTAAGTAGATATCAGTAAGATGAATCTGAGAAGTATATTGGTTGTTTTCTACCATTTTATATGTAATTTCTGTATAATGGGTCCTTCCTTTTTTCTTTTTAATTTCCATTTTAAATTGGGATGTATTCTCACATGAAGAAAATTTTCCAACAGACTGATTTGAAAACATTTATGAAGAAGGGACATGGATAATGATGCGGGTTTTTGTACTTGGCATGTCTTATACTCCCGTCTTTCTTTCTCAGTTACCAGGGAGCTCCTCATTCCTCTAGGCCAGAAATGTTTCTTTCTGAATAGTCTGTATTTAAAAGAAAATTTTTTAAAATTCATAACCACTAGGTTATTTTGTGTATATAGTAAAGTATATAAATTAGGTAAAAGAAATCCCTTTTAACTTAAAAGAATTTAAATTCTTTAAATTCAGGATGCTTATTAAGCTAATGTATACCAACTAGTATGATACACATTCATAATTAGCTTTAGGTAACCTTACCAGGAAATGAGTTAACTAGCTCCAAAACTCTAGCAGTCTGTGTAATTTTAATGCAGTTTTCACAAAATGCTGACAAATAACTTCTGGCTATCCAGGCAAATTAGATTGAGTGAAAATTACATCAAATAAATCTGTCTTGTTTTGCCTTTTGCTTGTTGTTGGGAAATTATATTTTCAATTTGAATCTGCTCCAAGACAGAAGTAAGACTCAGATGACCAAGGTTCCAATTCCAAGCTCTAAGACTTTATATTCTACGTTTTTTTATCTGTTGTTTTAAATATAAACTCTAATGGGAATACCATAAACGTAGACTGTTTTGAATGATTTCTCTATTTGTGTTTCTTAATTCAAGCTATATCAAGAAGGTCATTTGCTTGGTAAATTGTGAAATGTGGTATGAGAGAGACGAGCTTCATTAAAACGTTCCATCTTCATTCCTTTAGAAGACGGAATGAGTAGTTGATTTATCAGAGTGCCATTCTTGCGTGTTTATGATTATCTTATGGTGGTAATGTTCATTTGATATCCACAGGATATAAAAGTTGTGTAAGTATTTGGCTTTTATTTTTCTGTGTTCTATTCTTAATTATTTTTCTATGTCTTATTGGTTTGGCTTGGCCACGTTTTGGTCATTGTTTAGACTTTTTATTGGAACAATATTTCTTTGTACTGTTGATTACATTTATTTACTTATTTACTCACTTTAGGGTCATGATCAGAGTTCGACTCTTGCTCAGCACTCTGTTGAACTGACTTTACCCAATCATCATCCATTTCATAGAGATTTGCTCCGATATGCCAAGCTGATGGAGTGGCTAAAGAGTACAGATTATGGAAAATATGAAGGACTAACAAAGGTATGGATTTGACGTCATTTACGCACTGAGAATAGAGCATTATCTTTTAGAATCAAGAGGTCATGTGTTCAGTTCCCCAAGTTTAAAATACTGTAGTACATTCTTAGCAAAGCAGAAAATGAATCAGTGCTCTTTACCAGTGACAACATTCATTTTATTTACTTGGATAAAGGAGAGCTAAATTTTGAACTTCAGTATGGAAAAATATTAAGCCATACTGTAGCCTGAAGCATCAATTTAGTTAAATGCTATGCTTATTTCCTGAGTTTCTTTATGTACAGTATAGAAACAAGGAAGTATGAGCATTGCAAGTGAGGTATTTGCCCTCTGTGGATTTATAATCTGTTCTGTTAAGGAAATACAGAGTGCCTCTTTATTAAACAAGCATTCCACTATTCCAGACACCTGGGGCCTAACTAATAAGCATCTACTCTAATGAGCTTTAAATCTGACTGGGAAGAATCATACATAAAATAATCAGCAAAAAATTAAACACTAAACTGGAAATGAATTTTAAGTGTGTGGCAGTATAGACAAGGAAAATCTCTGTCTCGAGACCATGGGGGAAACTTCATGGACAATATCGGACTTCAGTTGATTTTAAATAATGAGTGCAATTAAATAAACCAGAAATAAGAGGAAGGGCATTCCAGGGATGGGGAGAGAGATGTGCAGACAAAGGTGAGAAAAATACATGGTTGTCCTAGAACAATGAGTTTAAGTGTGACTGAAGCAGAAATTTCTTATTCTAGGGCAGCGAGAAATTATGTTGAAAAAGATGAGCTATGGGACCTACCAGTATTCCTCAAGCATGGGAAAAGATTAAATGAGGGAAACTGAATTAAGAACCTAAAGTAATAATTCAGATGAAATGAAGTGTTGAGCCAGGAAGATGGTGTTGGGAATAGATAGAGAATCTAAACCAAAAGAGAGAACTCCAACAGCAGAAGGAACAGGTTGATGCCAAACTTGCTGGGCTTGGAGTTTAGAACAGTAGTATATACTACTGATGAAAATTCTGCACTTGGGGAAGAGCAAAGTCATTTATTCATATATTCAATCAGTAAATGAATTGAGCACCTATTACATGCTAACACTTGTAAGCACTTAGAGATACAGCATTGAAGGAAACAGTCAAATACTTGCCTTCTCAGAGTACTTATTCTAGGGGAGACAGACAAAGAAAAAAGTTAATTATATAGTATGTTAAAAGGTGCTGCTGAGTGCTCTAGAGAAAATAAAGCAGGGAATGCCAGGACTGGGAGAAGGGTGTGGGATAAGGATTTCCAGAGGAGAGCTTTCCAGGCACAGTGCAAGTGCCCTAAGGCAGAGCGTTCCTGTTGTGCTTGCAGAGCAGGGAGGCCAGTGTGGTAGGAGCACGGTGAGCCAGGGGCAGACCCTGGTTGGGGCGGGGTGGATCTGGATGGGATTGTGGACCATGTAAGGTTTTGTCTTTTACTGTGCATGACATTGCAGGGTAGGGAGGGGAGATGATGGACTTTGAGCCATGGAATGACACGGCCTGACTTAGACTTAATAGCCATTGTAGCAGGAAGCCATAGGGACAGTACTTTTCTGGCATTTATGCTGTTGACCTTTAGTTTAGGAATTGGACATCATGTCCCTTTTTAAAAAAATAGAGCTAAAGAATTCCCACCTATCTAGTCAAATACATAAATAGCTAATAGTATTCTAGATAGTCCTGGCTGAAGATCTCTTTTATTAAAATTCTGAAATACTCTTGAGAAACATCTAAAATCTTTTATCTGTAAGTTTTTGTGAATTTGAAGTTTAAAAATAAGAAATCTAATGCATAAGCTGTGTTAATAATTAATAATAATTATATGGACAATATGGCCTTAAAAGATGTTCTAGAATTGGAAATAATGATATGTTTTATCTCTGTGGAATGAGAATATTGGAATTGCTAAAGTAAAAGCAACTTCTATCTGGTATCTTAGATTCATGCTTCAGAAGAAAGCAGAAGGGTTAGGTAGAGATTTATGAGAAGTGTGATAGTAAGAAGGAGGCAAATTATATATTCTTATCCATGCATTTGTGTTGACATATTTGACAGTAGGACATTTTTATATATCAGTTTTCATGTATTTTCTCTTTGAAGTGCCTTTGCCCATTTAGAGTAAAATCTGGCTCTTGCACTTCTAAACTGAGATCATAAGAAAAGGGATATAAACCTTAGTAAAATAAATAATATTTTTAAATTATAATTTTAAAAATGCTTTTCAAAAAAAAAAAAGTTTCCTGAGGTGCTTCTATACTTCTTATCTGGCTAGCTGTTTTAGGTGAGATTATTTTAGTTCCTCAGAATTAGTATATTAAGCATTATACACCTCCACTGTTGTGTTATATTTTGTTTTGTCTTGTTTTCATTCAACAGAATTCTGATTTGGAGATCTCTTAAGGAAAAAATTTACATTAGTGGAATTCTTTGCCTTTTGAAGTTTTAGGAGGATTAATATTCTGAATAATTAAACATAAATTATATTTCTTTAAGAGTTTTGTGCCAACAAGTGCTTTGTCCCCTAGTGAATATTCAAATAAGTAATCAATAAGCTTTCTGCCTAATTGTGTTCCCAGTATTATTGCCCTATCTTTATATATAATGCAGTGTTCATGAATGTAATTTAAAGTGAAGAAACAAGATTATAGCCAACCTAGTAATGATTTATGGAATCATTCTCTGTTCGGAGTATATTTTTGATTGACAATATTAATGAGCTTTTTAAATGAAATTGACTTTTTCCCAGGAATGTTGCGTCATCCTGTGATTTGAGCTTTTGACAGGTTGTGTATTTTTTACCTCATCTAATTTGGTTGCTGAAGAGTTGTCAAAAACAGAAATTTTACTTAAGCAAGAAGGAAGAAAGGAATGAAAGAAAAAAGAAGGAAACAGAAAAATCAGTGTTTCTTTAGTAAGAAATCATAATTAAATTCAGAAAGCTATTTGCACTTGGTTAGGTTTACACAGCTCATACTTTTTGGCAGGAACAGGAAAAACTTGTTCAAAATTCTTTGGGAATAAGAATCACTAGCCACTGCCTCTAGCTGTACTGAGGCTGAATCTAAGCAAAGCCCCATTTTGTGGTATACAGAAAATAGATGTAGCTTGGACTGCCCAAATTCCCTCCTCCCGGGACTGCTACCCCTGTCTGCGACTCTGGGTCATACATGTAGGGCAGTTAGTAGAGACGGTCTATCCATGCTTGGGTAGGAAAGGAGTTTTCCTCTCCTAATAGCCTCCTGAGTTTGGCAGTCTGACTTGAAGATGACTCACGTGTCTTCTCTCCACCTCAGTTTTACATTTGTAGAATTTGTCTTATTGTTGCGAACCCCAAATGTCTGAGACAAGATCTCAGTCAGTTTAGGAAGTTTATTTTGCCAAAGTTAAGATCGCGCACCCATGACACAGCCTCAGGAAGTCCTGACGACATGTGCCCAAGGTGGTCCAAGCACAGCTTGGTTTTATACATTTTAGGGAGACATGAGACGTCAATCAATATATGTAAGGTGAACATTGGTTTGGTCTGGAAAGGCCAAACAACTCGAAGCAAAGGGACAACAAAGTGGGGAGGGGACTTCCAAATCATAGGTGGATAAGCAACAAATGGTTGCATTCCTTTGAGTTTCTGATTAGCCTTTCCAAAGGAGCCAATCAGATACGTATTTTTCTTGGTGAGCAGAAGAATGACTTTGAATAGAAAGGGAGGCAGGTTTGCCCAAGCAGTTCCCAGCTTCACTTTTCCCTTTAGCTTAGTGATTTTGGGGCCCCAAGATTTATTTTCCTTTCACATCGTATAAAGAAAAAGTAAACATGGAGACCCTACAGTGGGCCCAGGTTCCACTGCTTTCTACTTGAAGCCAAACACTAGAGGCAAGGGTTGCTGTGAGGAAAGGCAGATTTAATCAGAGCCAGAGAAGCTGAGGTGAATGGAAGGAAAAAAAAATCAGAGAGCCAGTAGAGAAGATGGCAAACTAGCATTCTAAAGTACCATCTTAAAATTTAAAACTTACTATAGGGTTTTGTTTTGTTTTTTTGTTGTTGTGTTGTGGTTTGTTTTTGTTTTCGTTTTTTGTTTTTTTAGACAGGGTCTCACTCTGACACCCAGGCTGAAATGCAGTGATGTGATCACAGCTCACTGCAGCCTCAACTTCCTGGGCTCAAGCAGTCCTCCTGCCTCAGCCTCCTGAGTAGCTGGGACTACAGGCATGTGCCACCACTCCTGGCTAATTTTGTATTTTCTGTAGATACAGGGTTTCGCCATGTTGCCCAGGCTAGCATCATAGAGTTTTGGAGAGACACTGATATAGTAAAACCTTCCTGTGGTCTTTCCTATCAGTGAGTTCTGTTGAGTACCAGGAAAAAAGGTATCTTAAGTCATTTGAGTCCCACTGAAAAAGTAATACATCCCAATGAAATAGGAATTTTAATTTATATTTGCTTTTAAAGTTATACAAAGATCATGGGAAAGAATTGCCCATTTGACTAAGTGTTCTTACAGAGATTATGTGAAAAATGTATATGGCCTACAAATTGAAAAAGGACAGGATCTATATTATGTTTGGTCCAAATGCTGTTTTATAAGAATACATCTATAAAATATTTTAAGACAATCAATGGTAAACTGTGAATCAATATACAAATATTTATACAACATGTACCTTTTGGAAGGTATACCTGATCTTTAAAGCAGGTAAACATGTTCTTAAAATGGATGTACTAATTTGAAATAATATAGGAAGTTGAAGCTTAGATTTTATTATAAACTTAAAAGAATAGCTAGGTACAACTTTTCTGCTATGAGTTTATTTAAATTTAGTCAGATTCTGTGTATGGCATTTAACTTCATACTTGGAAAAATATACAGTCTCCCACTGTTGAGGAACTCTTCTTGAGAGTATATTTTTATGTGATAATAAGTAGAAATGATGAAGAAATGATTTTTGTATGCCAAAGGATAGATGTTTTTATTTAAGCGAGAATTAATCAAATCTGTTTTAAGAAAATTAATTACTTAATTTTGAAAACTGTAAGATATGCTAATTAAATTCTTATGGAAAATAACCTATTTTGGAGTAATACCCCAAGCTGTCAGAGACTCAGTGAAACTGAATATTCTTAAGTGCCGTTGACACTATTTATTATTGGTCTGTTTTTAAAGCAACATGACAATACAGAGGAAGAGCAATTAAGATTCCTATACACTTTGACCCTGTAATTCCATCCTTAAGAAATTATTTCAAAGAAATAGTTCATTAGAGATGAAAAGCTTATTGTAACGTTGTCTATCATAGCAAAACATGGAAACCTCTTCATTGTCCTGTGTTAGGGGATTGGTTTATTTAGTGGTGCTACACCAACAAAACTGAATACTGTGCTGTCATTAAAATGTGAGACTAGAGAAACGTGATTATTCTGATTTAGATATTCTGTATAGTATGATTACAGTGATATTTAAAATATGCAAAAGGTAATATAGAAAAATGAAAATATAAATATGGTTATGTTTGACTTCATATTTTTGTAAATTGTTAACATTATGATGCCTATTCAATTGTTTTTTAAGACAGAAAATAACCTATTTTTATATCCTGTGAAATACATCAAAGTTTTTGACCATGAAATTTAAAACAAACATGAAGGACTTGGGGAATTGAAAAATTGAAATTGTTAAATGTGTTGTATTAATAAGAAGTACATGTTACTTTTATTTTAAGAATTACATGGATTATTTATCCCGACTATATGAAAGAGAAATCAAAGATTTCTTTGAAGTTGCAAAGATCAAGATGACTGGCACAACTAAAGAAAGCAAGAAGTTTGGTAAGCTTAGGCATGTCAGTTCATTATCTTCCTATTAAAAATGGTTTTATTTATAACAAATAATTCTAAGACTTCTTAAGCAAGGTGGAGGTAGATCCAGCAGAATTTATGAAAAAAAGGTCTAAAACATTGGCTTGATTTATAGCTGTTTCATAGAACAAATATGTATATCTGTAAATTTTCTTTACTAATTAAAATTCTGCAGTATGTGACTGTGACAGCAATTGCGTATTCATGCTATAATCAAATATATATATTCATAAGAACAGCAGTTGGTGAGAAAATGAAGTGCAGTCAAGTAGAGAAAGTACTAGACTGAGAGACAGATGTTGGGAGTTCAGTTTAACTGATTCCCTAAAAGACTTTTTATAACAGCTGGGGGCAAGTCACTAATCTCTTAAGTCATTGCTCTCCACATAGAAATGAAACTGGTTCCTGGCTTCTTACTTCTCACTGGCTATTTTGAATCAAAAAGAAAGTTTAAATATTTTCTCCCCTGCCAAAGGGCTGTAAAACTGTCACCAAACATTCTCATGTTATTTTACCTTATTTTTCTAAAGAGATGCTTTGAAGCATGTTAATTTTTGTTGTTTGTAAGTATTTTAAATGGACAAAAACATTATTTGAAAGAATAGCCAGTGACAGTATCAAGTTATGAGGAAGGTGATTTGCCAAGGCCACATTCTGCTCTTGCATGTATCCATCTCTGGAGTTCCTTTTGGATGGAGTTTTGTGCCTATTCAAGTCAAAACCTGGCCTTAAATGGCCACATTGTGTACTCCTCAGTGTGTCTGCCTAGCTGCCCTTTAGAAAAATGAGTTTAGCATTTGCTTGTTGAAAGGAGCCTATGTCCTAAGCAACTTCAGTAATCAAGAAACAGGATTGAAAACTGATAGTACATGTTTCCATTCTTTTCTGTAGGACAGAGAAGACTGTCATTAATGGGTAATTATTCTGTAACTCACTATTTTTAAAAAATGCAACACTAATATATTGATTATACTAGTCCAGACGTTTGAAATGGTTTGAATTTGTCTGTAAATATGCTACACTTTACAGATACTGATAAGAATCTTGGGACAGTAGGCTTTTGGAAACAGAAATGCTAACTCATCCTAAAGGTTAATTGTTCTTAAACAGCAGTGTGTTTATATCCCTGTTAATGTTTCACTGTGGATATGTTATGCTTTTTTTTTGTAGTAAACAGCATATTATTAATGCAGTTACATGTTTAATGTTTTCATTAAGTATATTTGTCACCACTTGTTAGTGAACCATTTTATTTTGAGAGAACTCCTTCAGTATATGAAAACTGGAGGTAAGAGAGAACTATTTCTAAAATTATCTACTGAGTAGGTCATTAATCCCAGTATCATAATAGTTTATCAAGTCTAAGATTCACATTAAGATAAATGAAATAATAAGAATATAACTTAAGTCAAGTACAATAGTATCTTAATGTTATCATTGCATTAACCTGAAACCTAAATTTTTTCCTCCTTGAGAAATTCTTAAATTATCTTGTTAAAAACATTTTTAACTAACATAATACAGGTTAAAAGGTACTTTTGTAGTTTTATAAGTGTTAAGATCACATATCTTCTATTAAATGTGTCTATTAAATAGCAAGGAATAGGAGAGTTATTTGTGACAATTGAGTGCATAGAAAATTGCGCTCGCTTTAGCAGCACATATACTAAAATTGGAACAATACAGAGAAGATGAGCATTGTCCCTGTGCAAGGATGACACACTAATTTGTGAAATGATCTATAAAACAAATGAAAATTACAGTGTCAGTTATTTTGATATCAGCTATAGGAGAAGAAAAACTAAATAAACAATTTGGAGAATAAAAATTGTTTGGTTCATGTTTGAAAATCCAACTTTTAGGCAGTATTTTAAAAATTAATTTCAAGTTAAATGCAAATGACTTGAGAATTTGTAAAGATATAGCGTACATTTTTTTCAAAGATATCTTTTCAGTGATTCAAATTGTGTTTAAATAAATTTTTAATACTATAGACTGTCCTGGCTTATAATTGTTCGACTTAGGATTTTTTTATTTTACAGTGGTTTGAAAGCAGTCTGCAGTCAGTACAAACCATACTTCAAGTACCCATAGCCATTCTGTTTTTTACTTTCAGTATGGTATTCAGTAAATTACATGAAATATTCAATACTTTATTATAAAAGAGGCTTTGTGTTAGATGATTTTGCCCAACTCTAGGCTGATGTGTTTTCACCATGTTTAAGGTAGGCTAGGCCTCTGGTGTTCAGTAAGTTGGGTGTGTTAAATGCATTTTCTAATATTTTCAACGTGTAATGGGTTTATCAAAATGTAACTCCAGCCTGGCGCAGTGGCTCACACCTATAAATCCAGCACTTTGGGAGGGTGAGCCGAGAGGATGACTTGAGCCCTGGAGTTCGAGACCAGCCTTGGTAACATGACAAAACCCCATATATACAAAAAAATCAAAAATTAGCCAGGCATGGTGGCATGCACCTGTGGTCCCATCTACTTAGGAGGCTGAGGGGCATGGATCCCTTGAGCCTGAGAGGTCAAGGCTGCAGTGAGCCATGACTGTGCCACTACACTCCAGCCAGGACAACAGAGCAAGACCCTGTCTCAAAAAAAAAAAAAAGCAAGAAATGTAACCCCATCGTAAGTCAAGGAGCATCTGTAATTATAATTAAAATAGAAATCTCAAATTTTGGAAAGATGACTTTTCAGTGAATGAAAATTAAGTAATTATAAATGAAATTTAAATTAATTTTGTTTTTGCTTGCTTGCTTGCTCTGAAAATTCTGGGTGACAAATGCTAGTAAGAATAAATGCTAGTAAGAATAATCAGAATGAATGCATCTTACAAAAAGAAACTATATAGTCAATATAGTGATAGAGAATCAGGGGAATAGAGAATCCTTTCTTTTTCAGCCACTCTTGAGTCAAGTCTTTAACATCTACTTAGCTGAAATAATTCAAAATTATGTTAAAGTACCAGGGAAGTAGCTTTTCTTTGTGATAAGGCCTTTGTGTAGGTTACTGCCTTTTTAAATAGATTTATTTTGATATTTTCAAAGGCATGAAATTTTTTCCCACAGGATTGATATTTCAGTGTATTTTTTTCCTTTGTATTCTACAAATTTAATGAAATGACAGGGAAAGGAAATTTAGTAATTATTTTTTTAGTCACCATTTTTACTTTCTACAGTTGAGATATATATATCACTTCTCGTTTGTATGAGATTTTAGTCCCTTAATACATACATTTACATAATCATTGCCCTCCTTCCAATTCAATATTCCAAATCTTTAAAATAGCCAAAATTATTTTATTATTGTTTCTCCGCTAAACTAAGAAACCTTGTTGATTCCAAAGAGTCGTGAATACAATGCTGAATTCAAGGATGGCTGGAAGATTAACTCAATAAATATTTATAAATTACCTATTACCTAATAACTCACTGTTATAAGTACTGGGAATGCAGCAGTAAACAAAGACCCTACCTTTATGAAGTTTACATTCTAGTGGGGATTATTTAAAGATATTTAACATTTTACCTCAGTATTATCACTTGCTGATAAGTGATACAGGCTGTTTTATGAACCCCAAATTATAATTAATAGGCACTACTACTAAGTCTGTATTCCTTATTGACTACTAAAGAGAGAAAACTAGTCAGGCATGGTGATACATGTCTATAATCTCAGCTATATGGGAGGCTGAGGTAGGAGGATCACTTGAGCCCAGGAGTTCAGGTCCAGCCTTGGCAACCTAATGAGATCCTGTCTCAAAAAAAAAAAAAAGAAAAAGATAAACCATATAAAGAATTAGATTTTGCTCTGGCACTGCTGAACATAGCATAGTGACACCTTAAGGCACCAGAAAGTACTGTTTAGATTGGCTAGCTAGTAGTTCCAGCATGATCCCTGTTTGCCACTTTAATGTCCAGCCTTGTTTTTTCATATTCCCTTGAGCTTTAGGTCAGCCAAGGCTAGAAAGATATACCTGTCACTGATGAAGATATACCAGTCACTGATGTGACAAGATTTTTGCCTTGAAGCTTGGCAGGGATAATGTCAGTTGACACATCATTTTGCTGTTTTAAAGATATTTTTAGGTTTTAGTTTTATTCTTTAACATTCTGTTTCATCCTATGATCTTTCGTCACCTTTCACATCAACTTCTAATTTGAGTGCAGACTGTTTTGCAAAATTAGCTCTCATATTGATCTAATAGATATTATAGAGAGAGAAGTTTTAGATAAAAGAAATGCCTAATGACCTAAAAAGAGTTCAAATTCTTATATTACATCTGTTCCCTAAACTTTACCCTTTTATTCATACATCTGATTGTTAGTATTATGATATATACCTTTCATTCTGAGCACTCACAAAGCCAGTGATTAAGTAATTCAGCTTGATAATTAGTTTTAACTTTTCAGTGGTTTTAAAGCCCCACTCATATAATTTTTTGTTAGATATAGTATAAAATTATTTAGTCAGTGGAGAATCAGGAGCTTTCAGGGAATACAAGATTGTTGACATCTAAATCTACAGCTGCATTCTAATAAATTGCCACTTTATTTACTTGAATTATATTTTCTCAGGAAACCAAAACTTGCAAATTTAGTCTTTTAAATTTAAGTGTACCAGCTTCATAAACTTAAAAAAAAAAACAAAACATTTTAAAGTGTAGGGGGATTACACGTAGATATTTCTACCTGAATATTTGAGTAAAAACAATACATTAAAAGTACAGTTTTTTTCTCTCATATAATTTCTCAAACAGTAGGTGACCAACTAAACATGTGTTTGCACTTCTTGTTACTTGATGCTCATGGTTCTTTGCATGTGTCTTTTAAACTAGAGCTTTAACTTCCTCTTGTGCATGGTTTGTGCAAATTGCAGTTTATTAACTTGTCTTTGTCTTTGATGCTTGCAACCTAATCCATCACAGCTACACTGCCTCGAAAAGAAAGTGCTGTCAAACAGGAAACAGAGAGTGAGTATGCTTAGTGTATTAGTAGGTATTCTCAATGCATGTTTGTTTAATGTCTAGAAATTAGTTGTCTTGAAAAAAGGTAACACCAAAAATTTTGATTGCTCTGAATTGCCAGGTATTGGTGAAAGAAAGCCAACATGATGGTAGTGATATGGCTGTATCCAAGAAATACATGATATAGTTAAAATTACTTGACGAGTAGTAGAACATTGTGTCAGAAATTTGTGAAAAGGCTTAACCATTATACTTCTGTTTTCAGGCTGTTTAGAAGCTATAAAAAAATCTTATATAGATATGGTCGGATTTTACATAATGAAGCCAAAGTTTATCTTTAATTGTACCTATTCTGTCTTCATTTGTCTTTTCTGACCATTAGCAAATAGTACAAGTTAACTGAGAGATATTCAGGAAGGATGTTTTTAAAATATATTAGTTATTGTTTATGTTTAATTCTGAATAAAAATGTCACCTTTTCTTCTGAAAATCAAATCCTTTAATTCCTTGGTGTATGTGAGCTATTGCCAGCTATATGTTCTCATTTTTCCCCGTGGCTATGATGGATACCAAAATTTTACCTAAACAGAGATGTCCCATATTAATATGATTAGTGATGTATGTATTACATTTCAGTTGTATTTTAAATATAACGAGTTTTCAGGGTGTTTTTTCTGTTCATTTTATTTAGTTTTTAAAGGACTATAATCAGTTCACTTAATGGAAAAGCAGTTTCAGAGTTCAGAACACATTAAATTGAATCATATGTAATTGACTTTTTTTGGTAGGGCAAAGTGATCAAGTATGGGCAGTTTCTTGTGGTTCAACCTAATATATTGATTTATTGTGGAGGTAACATTGAGATGCAGCAATTTTCTTCTGAAGTATAACAAAGTCATGCTGGCTAATATGCTAACGTGGTCCTCAGTGACCTTCATCCATATTCCTGTCCTTTTGAATGGAAAAGAAACCCTCATCTACTTCAGTCTAGCGATATCACCAGGTGACTTTATGAAATGGGCAGGTTATAGACAATATGCTCTTTAAGGTCCCTTTCAGTCCTGTTCTGTGGATCTGTGTAGTTTCACTTCTTTTTTCAATATGCTCAGGATTAGGACACAAATGTTAATGGAAGATAAGGAAACTATACCACCTATCCCTTATAGAAGATTTGTGCACTAACTAATATGAGCCCTGGAAGATCAAGCCAGTAGAAGAGAGAAGATCTATCCCTGCTTTATACTTTGGATCATTTATTTGTGAAGGTCATAACTTTCAAAGTTTTATTATTTCTTAGGTCTTCATGGAAGTTCAGGGAAATTAACTGGATCTACTTCTAGTCTAAATAAGCTCAGTGTTCAGAGTTCAGGGAATCGCAGATCTCAGTCATCTTCCCTGCTGGATATGGGAAACATGTCTGCCTCTGATCTCGATGTTGCCGACAGGACCAAATTTGATAAGGTAAACTAAAATAACAAGTGTTTCTTAGACATTAACATTAGTTTTCTTTTCTAACAGCAGTTTGTGGTTGCTCTAAGTGTGTTCAAAGATTTGGGTTCTTCTGGTTCTCTTAAGCATTAACCATGTCTTACTTTCCAACTGAATCAAATCTGGAAAAAAAAAAAAAAACTAGTCAAAGGACAAGTAAAATGTGAATTATCAATGAAATGGCATAAAAGTTTTATTAAAATTTGTTATAAATCATAAAATGCTTGTATCTCAAATCTAAGGTGTTTGGGCACCTAGAAAGTAAGAGGAAATAAAAGCTTTTGTGATGCTGGCCTTTCTCTGTACTAAATTAAATAAGTTTTTTTGTTTGTTTGTTTTTGAAATGGAGTCTTGCTCTGTCGCCCAGGCTGGAATGCGGTGGCACAGTCTCAGCTCACTGCAACCTCCGCCTTCTGGATTCAAGCAGTTCTCCTGCCTCCCTCCCAAGTAGTTGGGATTACAGGTGCCTGCCACCACACCCAGCTAATTTTTGTATTTTTAGTGGAGATGGGGTTTCACCATGTTGGCCAGGCTGGTTTCAAACTCCTGAGCTCAAGTGATCTGCCCACTTTGGCCTCCCAAAGTGCTGGGATTACAGGCATGAGCCATCATGCCTGGCCATAAATAAGTTTTAAAAGTTGATCTTTGTGCTCCTCTTTCCAGATGTGAAGTGAATAACTGTGAGTTTTATTTTAGGTATATTTTGTGGCCTTGTTATACCTTGCTAATACCATTGTCCTGTCGATCTTGGAAGAGTTTGTTTTTGGGATTCCATTGAGATTATAAATTCATAGATTAGTGAGATTATGGATCCATGGTCTGTGCAGAAAAGAAAATTTAATGTGAAGTGTTATTTTAAGCATTTGGTGCAGTTCTTTCGTTACAGGATCACTTTGGTTTTCTTCAGATCTTTGAACAGGTACTAAGTGAACTGGAGCCCCTATGTCTGGCAGAACAGGATTTCATAAGTAAATTTTTCAAACTACAGCAACATCAAAGTATGCCTGGAACTATGGTATGGCTCACAGTGTATTTTGGCTAGTATTTATGATCTGTAACATAATTAGCTTAATTAATATGTAGTCACAATTTTATTATCAGAAGAGAAAAGGAAAGAATTTATCATGTAAGGATTTTTTTATGACGTAAGGATTTAGGATGTAAGGAATTTTTGTAATACCACAAGATAATAAAAACAGTGACAGATGAAGTTTGGGCATCTAATTTAATATTTTAGAATATTACAAGCCTAAATATTCTCTAAATTAGTGGGGGGAGGAATGTCTGAGTTTACTTTGCAAAGAACATTATTTAAAAGGCTATTTTAACATTTTAGTAGTTATCAAGACAAACACAATGTTTTAAAATGATGTTTGAGTGTATACACTATAGTATACCAAATAACAATAATGAGAAGTAAAAGAAAATGAGGCCTCAGATCTGCCTTCCTTGTGGCTTTGTTACTAACTAGCCATGAGATCTTAAGCCAGTTATTCGATCCCCAGCTTTCCTCTTCTGTAAAGTAGATATCATAGTGCCTATTCAGCATGCCTTTCTGGTAGCGTACATATAAGAGAATAAGATGAGAGAGTTTCTTGAGTATTTTGAAGAACTTAAAAACAGTGCAAATAAAGTTTTTTAAATTACCATCTCAAAATTGTATGCCACAGACAACCAACTTATAAAAGCAGTGATAAAATAAATGAGAAATGGATTATGATAAATGGTTTAGAGTGTTCATTGTTACGGTAGTAATGGTGGCAAATTTGTTTATTTGTTGGCTTCTGTAAGAATTTTTTATTGCATTTTTTTAATGCTGAAGTTTTATTAGAATAAATGATGAGATTTCCTTAATTTTTTAAATTCTCTTTTGAAAGTTGTGTTTGGACGTTTTCTATTTTTGTGGTGGTTGTTGTCAAACTGCCCCCATTCCCACACCTTGCGTTCAGCTTCCTGTACCTCCCTACTTCCCCTCAGGTGCACACACAAATACAACTTCTCACCCCACAAAAGTTCTTGGATAAAACCTAAGAAGAGTATCTCATGAACATTCTTAAACAGCATACTAAATTATATAGCTAGCTTTATCATAATGCTACCTTTAAAAATCATTATTTTTCATAATGTATTCTTTCCTAGGAATTTTAAGACTGAGCAGGCTTTTGCTATATAAATACTAGTCAAATTGTTGGTATTTTATTATGTAAAGTGCCTGAATAATTTTTGCAGGCTGAAGCAGAGGACCTGGATGGAGGAACATTATCACGGCAACATAATTGTGGCACACCACTGCCTGTTTCATCTGAGTATGTCTTTGTTACTATCTGTTGTTTATTTTGGAAAAAATAAACTTTAAAACATGGAGTGCTGCTCATTGAGGGGTCTAGATGTTTCTCAGTAGCCTGACAGCACTCACAGCACCAGCATGTGTGTCCATTGTCTTACCAAACGTTTTACTGATTTAAAATCAGTCTTATTCTTATTTTATGGCTCTTCAACTCTTCCTTGCTCCAGGACTTACGGAAGATGAAGTCAGTCTGTTGTTTGCTGGTAGGGGGAAGCCTTTAATTGTAGTGTATTTCTTAGAAATCACAAAGCACATTTCATGACCCAGCTTTACAACTTAAAGCTAATTCAAATGATAAAACCCAATGTCAGTAAAATATTTTTATATCAAAAACTACTATAATCATATTTAGACATTTTTATTTGTTTGTTGTTGTTGTTGTTGTTTTCTGAGACAGAGTCTCCCTCTGTTGCCCAGGCTGGAATGCAGTGGCACCATCTCAGCTCACTGCAACTGCACTCCACCTCCCGGGTTCAAGCGATTCTCCTGACTCAGCCTCCCAAGTAGCTGGGATTACAGACATGCACCACCACGTCTGGCTAATTTTTGTACTTTTGGTAGAGACAGGGGTTCACCATGTTGGCCAGGCTGGTCTCGAACTCCTGACCTCAGGTGACCTGCGCACCTTGGCCTCTCAAAGTGCTGGGATTACAGGCGTTGAGCCACCATGCCTGGCTATTTAGACATTTTTAGTTGAAATTTAATTATGGTATTTTTGTCTTTTTGTATATACCCAGTGGATTAAAGTTAAAGGTGAATTCACCTGAAGCTCATTATAACTTTATACTTCTTGTCTGTTTTCTGAACAGGAAAGATATGATCCGCCAAATGATGATTAAAATATTCCGCTGCATTGAGCCAGAGCTGAACAACCTAATTGCATTAGGAGACAAAATTGATAGCTTTAACTCTCTTTATATGCTAGTCAAAATGAGTCATCATGTGTGGACTGCACAAAATGTGGACCCTGCTTCTTTCCTAAGTACTACATTGGGAAATGTTTTGGTGACTGTCAAAAGGAACTTTGACAAATGCATTGTAAGTTTTCTTTTTTAAAAAAATACCTTAGCATCCTAGTCATTGCAAAATATAGGTAAATGTATTTAAATCGAGGGATTTCCAGGTTTCTGTTGGGGAATCTGTTGTTTATGTCCCTCAAAGCAGGGCATGGCAACAATCTACATGAACAGAGTTAGTTGGGTGGCACTATGCCAGCTAGTTTCCATTCCACACTGTGAATCTTGGCAAGTTCTGGAGGAGGTGGCACAGTGGCAACAGTTGCTTAAGAGATCCACTGGAGGCCAGACTCAGTGGCTCACACCTGTAATGCCAGCACTTTGGAAGGCCGAGGTGGGCAGATCACCTGAGGTCAGGAGTTCGAGACCAGCGTGGTGAACATGGCAAAACCCCATCTCTACTAAAAATACAAAAATTAGCCAGGCGTGGTAGCACATGCCTATAATCCCACCTACTCAGGAGACTGAGGCAGGAGAATTGCTTGAACCTGTGAGGTGGAGGTTGCAGTGAGCCGAGATTGCACCAGTGCTCTCTAGCCTGGGTGACAAGAGTGAAGACTCTGTCAAAAAAAAAAAAAAAAAAATCCACTGAATCACTGACATCTCAGTTTATTAGTCAATCACCATTGATTTAATGAAACAGTTGAAACTATCACTTGGGTTGTTACTGTTCTTCTTTTAATACATTCTAATAAGAAAACTAATTTGATTATTTTAATTTTTTATTTTAATAGTTTAGTAGCTTTAATAATTGTATTTTATTTTAAGAATAAACTGTTAAAACTGAGCAATTATCATTTTCCTCCTAATAGAAAAAAATCTAACAACTTTCTTACTATCTGTTACTTTTTTTTTTTTTTGAGATGGAGTCTCGTTCTTGTTGCCCAGGCTGGAGAGCAACAGTGCAATCTCGGCTCACCGAAACCTCCGCCTCCCGGGTTCAAGCGATTCTCCTGCCTCAGCCTCCCGAGTAGCTGGGATTGCAGGCATGCGCCACCACGCCCGGCTAGTTTTGTATTTTTAGTATAGATGGGGTTTCTCCATGTTGGTCAGGCTGGTCTCAAACTCCCAACCTCAGGTGATCCGCCCGCTTCAGCCTCCCAAAGTGCTGGGATTACAGGCAAGAGACACCGGCCATCTATCCGTTACATTTTTTACACTTGTATGTATGAATTGGGCTGGGCCAGGTTAAAAAATGCTTCATGAACACTTCTCAAGGCATGGCACTAGAGAAGGTAATCTAGACAAAGATGTAAATTCACATTTTCTCATAAGTTGCATATATATATATAAAGGACATAGGTTTGCCACTAAAGAAGAGGGTGGTTTCTTCTGCCTGTCATCCTTCTGTATATCTTATTTTAATTCTTATTTTAATAATATCTTATTTTTGATGAGATCTTATCTCTCATTTATGAACACTGGTCATAAGATCAATAGACAGCATTTATAAATGAGTGCTTACTGTGTACCAGGCACAAGTCTGGGCACTTTGCACACACTATGTCATCTAATCTTAAACCTAGCCCCTCAATAAGGTAGATTGTTTGAGAGGTGAAGTTACTTTCCCCAGGTCCACAGTTAAAAAATATGGGTCTTGTATTCAAACCCAGACAGTCTGGTTCTAGTACCTGCAGTCTTACTACTATCTTTCCTACTGCATCCGTTTTTCACCTCAGTTACCAATACCGATGAAGTAGAACATTAGTACAGATGATATGAAATAGCTGACTATACTCATAGGGTTTTCTTATACTAATGTCAGAAGCCTAGAGATAATTATTTTTCTAATCCGTATGTCATATGGTTTTCGAGTTATACTCCTCAAATCTCAACGCAATGAAATGTTAGGTAGAAGCTGAAATAATACAAAAGTATTTGGCAGTGTAATCCTTCCTACTGAGTAGATTTAGATCCCTTCAGAATCATAGAACCACAATTGAATCCATGGATCGTTTTGAACCTAGGATTCTGTCTGCATGAAACATTTCTTCCACATTTTGTCATATCATGCACAAGCAGTTTGTGGAACTAAGGCTAAGTGACTAATAAATATATGGAAAACTAAATAATGCAAATCCATATGGAAATGCCTATCCTCCCTCTTTGTTTCTGTACTCTGAAAATAGAGTTTGTCTATCCAGACAGAAGTTTTAGACTGTTGAAAATTGGAAATGACTGTGGTTCTGAAACTTGACCACGTGGCCACCAACCAGAAGTTACCCGGAGGGATCCTATAGGTGCTCTGGAATCTTCTCTCCTATAACCTAAAATCAGTAATTGCCTTGTACTCATCTTTCATAAATGGTAGAAATGTGTGTTGACTGTTTTTACTTTGTACAGAGACTTGAAGTTCACAGCCTTGATTGTATTTTGTTTTGTTTCATTTTATTTTTTGAGACAGTCTTGCTCTGTCGCCCAGCTGGAGTGCGGTGGCGCAGTCTTGGCTCACTGCAACCTCTGCCTCCCAGGTTCAAGCAATTCTCATTCCTCAGCCTCCCAAGTAGCTGGGATTACAGGCATGCACCACCCCACCCAACTAATTTCTTTTTGTATTTTTGTAGAGATGAAAATGGCCAGGCTGGTCTTGAACTCTTGGCCTCAAGCAATCCACCCACCTTGGTCTCCCAAAGTGCTGGGATTACAGGCGTGAGCCACCGTCCCCAGCTTATAGTTGGTTTTAAATAATCTGTATTATTTTGATTTTCTTAAACTTACTGTAAAATGGTTTTATTATCTATAGAATTAGTTTTTCTTAGTTATCCTTGTTGTGATTCATCTTCAATTAGTAAGCATCCAAAGTGTTCTAGGTACCACGTAATATCTTGCCTCTATGATATCTATGTATATATCTATATCTCCATCTATATATTTTGTTATGATTATATGTAGTTTTAAGGTTGCTTGGTTATTTATCTCCCTTGCTCTCTGCCTAACTTTAGAGTAACCAAATAAGGCAAATGGAAGAAGTAAAGATCTCAAAGAAGAGTAAAGTCGGAATTCTTCCATTTGTTGCTGAATTTGAAGAATTTGCTGGACTTGCAGAATCAATCTTCAAAAATGCTGAGCGTCGTGGAGACCTAGATAAAGCATACACCAAACTTATCAGAGGAGTGTTTGTTAATGGTAAGCTTTTGTTGTGTTCTAAAGAATTGTTATAGCTATTGTTTTTATTTCTGGTAATTAAGAAGTCGGGAACAGATAGGTTCATTATTTTGTATATCTTATAGTTTTTTTTAGGTTTTCTAACATTAAAGATTTCTTGAATTTGAAAAATAAAACCGCCGGGCGCGGTGGCTCACGCTTGTAATCCCAGCACTTTGGGAGGCCGAGGCAGGCGGATCACGAGGTCAGGAGATCGAGACCACGGTGAAACCCCGTCTCTACTAAAAACACAAAAACTTAGCCGGGCGTGGTGGCGGGCGCCTGTAGTCCCAGCTACTCGGGAGGCTGAGACAGGAGAATGGCGTGAACCCGGGAGGCGGAGCTTGCAGTGAGCCGAGATTGCAGCACTGCACTCCAGCCTGGGCGACAGAGCGAGACTCCATCTCAAAAAAAAAAAAGAAAAAAAAAAAAGAAAAGAAAAAGAAAACCTATTCGTATTCATTATGAACCACTTACATTTTAGGGTTTATGTGGGCTTATGACTATGCAAAATTGAAAATCTTTTTTTTTTTTTTTTAAGATGGGCCTCACTCTGTCGCCCAGGCTGGAGTGCGGTGGCATGATCTTGGCTCACTGCAACCTCCACCTCCCAGGCTCAAACAATCCTCCTACCTCACCCTCCCAAGTAGCTGGGACTACAGGTGCACCCCACCACGCCCTGCTAATTTTTTGTAGAAAATCATTTTTTAAACACAAAAACATGACCTTCCAGATTACATTTGCATTTTAACAAGTGGTCTTCTAGAGATGATGGGCTGTGATGTGTGTGTAACCTTAAGGAAATCAATTCACTTATTTAGGCCTCAGTTTTTCATATTTATTATACAAGGAAATTAGTACTAAAATACAAGAGAAATTACTGCCGAAATGCTGTAATTTGCTTTCTTCCTGTGTCAGATCCCACAATTAAGTTACAGAAAAGTCTGGACATGTCATTTCATCTGAAATAAATTATCTGATTGCATATATTCAGGAATTGTAAAAGCTAAAAAATTGATAGAAAATGGAATCATCTCACCAATTGTTGCCCAGGTTGGAGTGCAGTGGCATAATCTCGGCTCACTGCAACCTTCACCTCCCAAGTTCAAGCAATTCTCCTGCCTCAGTCTCCTAAGTAGCTGGGATTATAGGCAGGCATCATCACCTGGCTAATTTTTGTATTCTTAATAGAGACGGGGTTTCACCATGTTGGCCAGACTTGTCTCAAACTCTTGACCTCAAGTGATCTGCCCACCTTGGCCTCCCAAAGTGCTGGGATTACAGGCATGAGCCACCATGTCCAGCCTTGATTTTTTCTTTTAAAATTCAAAGTAGCTTTGCTTTATCTGATTCTAAAGTAATGTGGCTAGGCACAGTGGCCCACACCTGTAATTGCAGCACTTTGGAAGGACCAGTTGGGGGAATCACTTGAGCCTAGGAGTTCAAGACCAGCCTGGGCATCATAGTGAGGCCTTGTCTCTACAAAAAAATTTTTAAAAATTAGCCAGACATGGTGGTGTGTCCCTGAGTTTCAGCTACACAGGAGGCTGAGGCAGGAGAATCATTTGAGCTCAGGAGGTCAAGGCTGCAGTGAGCCTTGTTCATGCTACTGCACTCTAGCCTGGATGACAAAGCCAGACCCTGTCTTAAAAATAAATAATACATGAATGAATGAATTCATTATTCATTCTTTATAAATGAATGAATTCATTTATAAAGAAACTAAAAGTTATAAAACTTAAGAACAGAGAGATATTCCTTTAATTGGATAAAAAATCTATCTCAGGCCTAAAGCTTACATGATACTTAACTGCAACAGTAGAGACATTCCCTCTGAAATCAATTTAAAGCAGAAATATTGTTAGATCCTTTATTATTTAGCATTGTTATTGAAGTGCTAGCCAGTACAAGACCTGAAACATAAATAACTATCCCCAAAAATCAGCAAATAGAATTTTCAAATCAAGAAGAAAGTAAAGATCATTTTTAATCTTATTGTACAGAGATAATGTTAAATTTTTATTCTTCCAAACTTTTAAATTCCCTGTCCCTCTCTTCTATATATGGGCATATTGTGTGTGTGTGTGTTTTCTTTAATATAAAAGTGTTATCATACCTGACACACTATTTTCGAAGCTGCTGGACTCTATATAATCTTAGTATCTTTCTTCGTCAGTTAATATAGATAAACATAATCATTTTTAACGATTGTATAGTCATCCATATGTCATTATCCATTTACCAAATCTTCTATTAATAAACATTTAGGATTTTTTTAGTTTATATATCTTTGTATACTTGTCAAATAATTTCTTTAGGGTAAATTACTAGAAATGGAATTACTGGGTCAAAGGGTTTATGTATCTCAAGTCTCTTCCCAAATTGTGATACAGAAAGCTTATGTCAGTCTAGTGCTATGAGCAGTTGCATTACAGCTGTACCAATGCTGGGTATTACTAGGTATTACCAATCTTTTTATTCTTTGTCAACCTGATAGGCTATACATTATCTCACTATTTTATTTTGCATTTCATTGATTTTGTGTATGGTGTCTTTACATGAATTTTCAAATTTTATGTCCAATTTATTCATCTTTCCCCTTAACAGTCTTCTAAATTTTGGGCCATTCTTAGCAAGGTCACACTATCACAAAATTATTATTTTTCAATTAGTTATATTTTCTTTAGTACTTATGATTGTATTAATTTGTTTGCTTTTTACATTTTAAATGATTTAGCAATTTAGAATTTGGCTGCAAGATGTAAAGTAGGAACCTAAATTTCATATATTAAAATGGTCCAGCCGGTTATCCTAACACATTTTGAATAATTCATCATTTCTCCATTGATTTGAAAAGCTACTTTTATTATATACTGAATTTCCATATACACGTGGGACTGTTTTAGGATGACTTTTTATTATGATTAGGTAGACCTGAAGACTCCCATTACAATATATTTTATTAAGTCCAGAAATGTGCTTAATTCTTAAACTTACAAATGAAAAAAAAATAATCATATAAATGTTTATAGCTAAATATGGTCATACTCAGAGATGTTATTTTATTTTTTCTGTTTCGGTTTTAGTGGAGAAAGTAGCAAATGAAAGCCAGAAGACCCCCAGGGATGTGGTTATGATGGAAAACTTTCACCATATTTTTGCAACTCTTTCTCGATTGAAAATCTCATGTCTAGAAGCAGAAAAAAAAGAAGCCAAACAAAAATACACAGATCACCTTCAGTCTTATGTCATTTACTCTTTAGGACAACCTCTTGAAAAACTAAACGTAAATATATTTTCATTCAGTATTTTTCCTACTTTTGAACCTATACACGTAAGTTTGCATATGAATAACCTGCAGACATTTATCTTAAATTTTCTCATGTGTTGGTGCAAAGGGGACTCAGTTATTGAAGCTGCCAGTATGCCAGACACTGCTAGATGCTATATATTTTATTTCTTCTTTCTGTACATTATTTTTATACATTATTTATCTACTATATTTTAATGATAATTTTACTAATATTATTCTATTACTTATGCATTATTTCTTTTAATTCTTATAAACAATGATGTGTAAGCTAAGATAATATTATCCCCATTTCACAAATGAAGAAACTGAAAGTAAAAAAACTTGCCCGACATCATAATAGCTTATAAATTACAAAGCTGGGGGATGAACCTAGATTAGGCTTTGCCGTTACTCTTTCCCATTTCTTACCTTATAAATGACCAAGTTTACAATGTGTAGGTGGAAATTTCAAAAATATTATCAAGATAAAAGAAAAACCAAAAATTGCTTTCTACATTGCCTTTTACTTTTCTTTCCCTTCTTTTTCTTTCCTTACTTGAGTCATTTCCCAGAGTAAGTCTGTTAATTAAAGTTAAGAAATGATGATTTTAGGGAACTTTACAACATAGTGAAAGCTTAAATGAACCTTTTAAACTAACTGTCTACAATATAGTTACCTTTTATAAGTTCTTAACTTGAAGTTAGAGTAAAATAGTGCAGTGACTCACACCTGTAATCCCAGCACATTGGGAGGCCAAGGCAGGAGCATCACGAGGTCAGAAGATCGAGACCATCCTGGCTAACAAGGTGAAACCCTGTCTCTACTAAAAATATTTTAAAAATTAACTGGGCGTGGTGACACACGCCTGTAGTCCTAGCTACTCGGGAGGCGGAGGCAGGAGAATCACTTGAACCCAGGAGGCGGTGGTTGCAGTGAGTGGAGATCACACCACTGTGCTCCAGCCTGGGCGACAGAGCGAGACTCAGTCTTAAAACAAAACAAAAAAGAAGAATATGTATCTGCTGTCAACAATTCAAAGAAATACTTGAAAGACATTTAATCAAATGCAGAACTACTTGCTTATAAAACTTAAGAACAGACAAATATTCCTTTAATTGGATAAAAGATCTATCTCAGGCCTAAAGCTTACATGATACTTAACTGCAACATTAGAGACATTCCCTCTGAAATCAATTTAAAGCAGAAATATTGTTAGATCCTTTATTATTTAGCATTGTTGTTGAAGCGCTAGCCAGTTCAACAAGACCTGAAACATAAATGAGAGATATGGAAAAGAGAGACAAGATTATCACTGCCTGTATATGATATGTTGAAATTACTGGTGTTGATCAAGTGACAGAATTTAAAGCAAATACACTGAAAAACAATGTATTTCCTGTCTACCAATTAAGAGCTTATGTAAAAACAAAATTTTTAAAGCACTAAGAATAACTTATCAAAGAATGATAATTTAATGAATAAATAATCACTAAGAAAATTTTAGAAAAAAGTAATGAAAGGGAATGGGGTTTGTCAGCATTAATTCTTTGTATTGTGCTCAAATACAGTTATGCCAGTCAATAAAAGTATATATATATAAAAGAAGACCTGGGAATAATATTTATAATAATATAACAGAGTCAGTATATTTAATATAAAAGATCTTACTAAAATCAGTAAGAAAGCACTAAGACCCCAATTTATAAAGGGGGCAAGGGGCTAAATCACTACTAAATATATGAAAGCAGGTTAACCTTATTTCCTAGGAAGCAGTTTGTATATATACTGAAGAATCTTTCAAATACTTAAAGTTATGCTCTTCAATAGAGTAATTATAGTCCTGGAAATTTAATCAGTAAGGTGGGTAAATACTTATATACAAAAAAAGTTTATGACAAATATATTTATAGTAGATTTTCTAAAGTCTCACTAGATTTGCCAAGTCCAAAAAAAGAAGAGGGAGAGGGATGTTAAATATCTAGTACTAGAGGAATGAATAATAATTGTGGTTCAGTCATTGTATGAAATGTTATGCAGCGATTAAAATTTATATTTAGGAAAAAACAATATTAAATGTAAAGTGTGACATGAAATTTTAATCTCATGTATGTATTCACACATCAAAAGATTAGAAGGAACTCTACAGTATTAACAATGCTCATCTCAGAAGTATGTTAATAGGAGATTGTTATTTTATTGTTTATACTTTCACACACTGATTTTTGCATGGTGATTATACACTACTTTGTAATCAGATTTTTTTTAATGTAAATAATAATGAAAGCAGGTCTTAGCCATTGTTTCTTTTCATTTCCTTGAAGCATTTCTTTGAAGGTGTTGAAGCTCGTGTGGCACAGGGCATAAGGGAGGAGGAAGTAAGTTACCAACTTGCATTTAACAAACAAGAACTTCGTAAAGTCATTAAGGAGTACCCTGGAAAGGAAGTAAAAAAAGGTCTAGATAACCTCTACAAGAAAGTTGATAAACATTTATGTGAAGAAGAGAACTTACTTCAGGTATGCTTAGTTCTTTTGACCATCTGACTTGAAGATCCGTACATATACTGCTTTTCTTTAAATATTCTTCTAGAAATGCTAGAGATCTAGAGCAGGAGGAGAGTTCCATTAGAGTACAGACCAGATTAATGAATTGTGAGGAAGAAGGGAATACTGTTTATATAAGCATATATGGCTATTTATGCTTATTTCGTATTTCTACTTTATTATGGTGAGGCATTAAGTTTGTTTTTCTTTGGTTGGTTGGTTGGTTGAGTGGTTGGAATTAGAAATGGGTTCATAATCTGGCTCCAGATTAAGCTGTGTGACTTTGGGAAGTTACTTAACCTCTCTGAGCCTTAGTTTCCTTATTTGAAAAGTGGAAACAATACCTCTCTTGTATAGTAGCCACTGTATTGGGCAACATAGCAAGACCTTGTCTCTACTAAAAATTAAGAAAATTAGCTGGGCGTGGTGGCACATGCCTGTAGTCCCAGCTACTTGGGAAGCTGAGGCAGGAGGATCACTTGAGCCCAGGAGATTGAGGCTCCAGTGAACTATGATCCTACCACTGCACTCGAGCCTAGGCAACAGAGTGAGGCCATGTCTCAATTTAAAAAAAAAGAAGAAAGAAAGAAAGAAAATCAGCTTAGAGAGGTGGAGTAATAGGACCAAGTTCCCATAACTAATGGGTAGTGGAGCCAGATTTAAAGCCCAGATGAGGCCATTATTCTTTATAAACCATATTGAAGGCCCAGATATGAGTGAGAGTAATTCTGATTTCAACATCATGGAAGACTTCCTGAGAGATATTGCATTGTTTGTTTTAACCTCTGAAAGTCAGATGTACTTGAACAGGCAAAGTGGGGATGGAGGGAGTAGCATTCTAGAAAGAAATAATATGAGCTAAACGATGAAAAGTAAAAAGCATAACACTGCTTAGGGAATAGCAATTGATCTTAAGTTGGCAGGAATTTAGGATTTATGAGATTTAGGATTTACAAGACAAAATCTTGGAAGAATACATTCCCTCAGCTGTCAAATAGGGAAGATGATCATAATACCCACCCTCACCAGGTCATCACGAGACTTAATACTATAATACATTCATAAAGTGCTTTGTACTGTGCTGATAAAGAGTAAGCTTCAATTAATGTAATCTATTTAAGCCATTATGTCAATGTGTGTATCACATTGTGTCTTGGTAGTTGTCTACATATTAGCCTCCACTGTTAGATTGTAAATCGCGTGATTGCAGATAATGGGTCTGACTCATTTTGCTGTCCTCCAAGGCATCAAGCAATGTTTTGCATCAACAATTTTAGATAAAGAAAATTTTAAATGTTACAGGAAATGAAATTAAAGCATTACATTTTATGTAATCACTAGTCTTAGTTCTATACATAATTGTGCATATCCACATCTGTGTTGCATATTGGAGTATATAAGATAATAGCTAAAATGTCATGAGTGCTTACTTGTGTCAAACACAGTTCTAAGCACTTTATGTACATTTCTTATTTAATTCTCACAGCATTATGAGGAAGGTCTTATTATTATCTTGGTTTATAGATGAGGAACTTGAGGCATAGAGCAGTGATGTCATATACTGAAGGTCACAAATCTTGTAGGTAAAAGTGACTAGGATTCTGGTTCCAGAATGCATGTTCTTAGCTACTATACTACCCAAATTCTTAGAATATGCCTTGGCATTATTTCTGCATACTAGATTACATATTATTTCCATTCATAGCCTAATGACTTTTTTTTTTAATAATAGGTGGTGTGGCACTCCATGCAAGATGAATTTATACGCCAGTATAAGCACTTTGAAGGTTTGATAGCTCGCTGTTATCCTGGATCTGGTGTTACAATGGAATTCACTATTCAGGACATTCTGGATTATTGTTCCAGCATTGCACAGTCCCACTAAACCTTGTGAAAGAAGAAAAGATAACTGAATGAAGCATTTGAGTATACCAGACACTATACCAGAATACCAAGCAACTGTTTTGAGAACCCAGACTTAAAATTTTATGTATTATTAAATGTTAGATAAATGGGTAGTACCATACTACAAATATTTAAATGCAAAATTACCAACCTATATAGCAGTTTTATTTGCCCTATAGGTTGCATACTAACTTAAGCATTCATGTCATCATAAAATGCCTTTAGCATTTCTCAATGACTGGATGGGAAATTTTCCTTTATTGCCTAGCTGCTTGTGTTTGAGTGGTTGTCCTATGAGCAATGCATTTGGAGTTCTTCAGCTTTCCCTACTTCTCTGTTGCTTGCTAATCATGTAACTACTAAAATACTGTACAAAATTGTTTTTTCACACTAACAAATGTGTATGTGGAGAAGAGGGCTCATGTGATGATCATTTGTGAACTTAGATTTTTGAGGATTGTGTGACTGTAGTAATAAATGTGAAATAAATTTTCAAAAAAGTTGACATTTGATAATATTTTTAGGTCTATTATATGCTCTCTTCTGTATTAAAGCAAGTTCTTACAAAATCCATGTACAAAAATTAATTGCAAGTTTATATACCACAAAACACTTAAAGTTTAATAATAAGTAAAGTAAGCTGGGTGCAATGGCTCATGCCTGTAATTCCAGCACTCTAGGAGGCCAAGGAGGGAGGACTGATTGAGGCCAGGAATTTGAGACTAGCCTGGGCAATACAGTGAGACCCTGTCTCCATAGAAAAACAATTTTTTGTGGTGGCACATGCCTATAATCTAAGCCACTTGAGAAGCTGAGGCAGGAGGATTGTTCCAGCCCAAGAGTTTGAGTGAGTTGTGATTGTGCCACTGTACTCCATCCTAGGCAACATAGCAAGACACTCTCACTTAAAAAAATAATAATAAAAGAAAAATAATAATACTGAAGATGTTTAGTATTTAGGACTAACTCTAACAAAAGATGTGCTATATCCTGAACTGTGGCCCTACTAACATTTTATGTTGATGCCCTAACCCCCCATGTGGCTATATTGGAGATAGGGTCTTTAAGGAGATGATTAAGTTTAAATGAGGTCAGAAGAGTGGGAACCCTGATCCAATAGACTCAATGCCCTTGTAAGGAGAGGAAGAGACAGCAGAGCTCACTCTCCCTCTGCCATGGGAGGGCACAATGAGAAGGCAGCTGTCTGCAAACCAGGAAGAGAGCCCTCACCAGAACCTGACCATACTGGCACCGTGATCTCAGACTTCCAGCCTCCAAAACTGAGAAAATAAATTGTTTGGCAGCCCAAGCTAATACGAGATGTATAAGACATTTAGGGAGAAATTATAACTACTGAAAGACATTAAAGAAGAACAAAAGAAGTATTTAATGTTTCCAGATAAGAACACACATACTAAAGTAGAAATGGCAGTCCTTTTTTTTTTTTTTCAGAGAGAGGATCTCTCAGCTCTGTTACCCAGGCTGGAGTGCAGTGGTGTGATGATAGTTCATGGCAGCCTCTATCTCCTGGGCTCAAGTGATCCTCCCACTTCAGCCTCCCAAGTAGCTGAGACTACAGATGTGCACCACCACATCTGGCTAATTTTATTTTCTGTAGGAATGGGGTCTCACTATGTTGCTCAGGCTGATCTCAAACTCCTGGGTTCAAGTGAGCCTTCTGCCTCAGCCTCCCAAGTAGCTGAGACTACAGATGTGCACCATCACATCTGGCTAATTTTATTTTTTGTAGAAATGGGGTCTCACTATGTTGGTCAGGCTGATCTCAAACTCCTGTGTTAAAGTGATCCTTCTGCCTCAGCCTCCCAAAGCACTAGGATTACAGGTGTGAGGCACTGCACCAGCTGGCAGTTATTTTCAAGTTTAAAGATTCAGCACAGTTCCAGTCAAAATCACAACTGTCTTTGTTTGGTTTTGTTTCTGTAGGACTTGACAAGCTGATTCTAAAATTTATATGAAAGATCAGAAGACTAACAGCCAATACTCCCCCTTGGAAGCTGGAAGGAGTTTCCTTATCAAGAATTATAATTAAAGCAGTATTTTATTGGTACGAAGATAAATAAGTAGACCAGTGGAATGAAACTGAGAGCCCAGAAACAGAACCATAAGAATATGGACTCTTTATTACCCGTGTGGCATGGCAAGTCAGTGGGGAAACGATAGACTTGGAATAAATGGCACTGAGACATTTGGTAGTCCGTAAGAGAAAAGGTGAAAATGTAACACCTGTCTCACACCACACACAAAATGAATTCCACTTGGACTGAATACCTAAATGTGAAAGGCAAAAACTATAGAACTTTTCAAAGACAGTGTAAGAAAATATCTTTTTTGCCTCGACAGAAAAGGATTTTGTTTAAAAAGACACAAAATTGCAAATTGGAAAAAGTTAATAGATTTGACTATATTAAAAATAAGAACTTAACGGTCTTTTGATGAAAGTGAAATAATCCATAAATTGAGAGAATATAACTGCAACGTGTCACAAAACAATCAGCATCCAAAGCCTATTTTTAAGCTCCCAAAAATCAGTTTAAAAAAAAAAAAAACATAGAACAAAAAAACCCAAAAAACTTAAAAAGGCATTTCACAGACGAAGGAAACAGAATGGCTAATAAACATATGAAGTGTTCACCTTTATTTGTTATCAAGGAAATGTGAATTCAAAAGGATATGAAGCCATCAAAACACAAATGCTTCTACAATCACTTAAACCATCTGACATTATCTAGTAAAGATGCGTGTCACCTGTGACTCAGTAATTCCAGTCTTAGGTGTGTGCCCCAAAGGAATACATCTCAAAATCCTGCATGTCTCTGCCAGGTACCCCCCCGCCTCCTTTCCTGCTTTACACATTAGAATAACCTATGTGCTTATAAATACATGTGCCTGGGCCCCACCTCCAGACATTACATTTCCATTGGTCCAGAGTGGAGCCCAAGCATCTGTGGTTTTTAAAAGCTTCCCACTAATTCTGGTACTCTAAGGATTGAGAACCACTGCCACAAAGAAACTCATGTATTATGAATTAATATTAGGTTGGTGCAAAAGTCATTGCCATTAAAAGTAATGGCAAAAACTGCAATTACTTTTGCACCAAACTAATACAAAGTCTAATAAAAGTTCCCATCACTACTTTGGTTTGTTATAACAAAAAACTGCAAATAACCCATATGTCCATAATAGTAGAATGGATAGATTGAGGTATATATTCATTCAATAGAATACCAATACAGTAGTGAAAATGAAAGTAAATTTCTGCTATACAAACAAAGTACATTAATGACAGGAAAATAATGTCAGATGAAAAAAGTAAATCACAAAACACATGCAGTATGATTCTATTAATACAAAAGTTCAAAAACCTTTAAGATTAAATAATATGTGGTTTGGAATTACAAATGTAAAACTGAAGAAAAGAGAATGATAAAATTCTGGAGTGATTGGAGGAGCAGGAAAGGAAGGGGATGGTGTCTGGCAGGGACATACAGGATTTTAAAGGGATATTAGAATATTCTTAAACTGGACAGTGCATACACAGATTTTTTGTATCCTGACACTTTATATCCTACATATAGTTTATAATTTTTTTTTTTGAGACAGGGTCTTGCTCTGTCGCCCAAGCTGGAGTACAGTGGCATGATCATGACTTGCTGCAGCCTCACCCTCCTGGGCCCAAGCAATCCTCCTGCCTCAGCCTCCCAAGTAGCTGTGACTACAGGTGCATGTCACCAGGCCCTGCTAATTTTTGTATTTTTTTTTTTTTAAAGAAGGGGTTTTGCTATATTGCCCAAGCTGGTCTCAGACTCCTGGCCTGAAGCAATCTGCCCACCTCAGCCTCCCAAAGTGCTGGGATTACAGGCATGAGCCATCATGCCCAGTCATAAATCTTATTTTATATCAATTCAACACTGGATTTAAATATTTAAAATCAAATTCATATATGTGGATATGCATATATCTTTACTGATAGATAATGAAACCTAGATATTTATAGATAAGATCTAGGGCCAAAGGAGATTTTAGTGCCTTGATCAAGGTCCAAGCCAGGTATTAACAGAACTGATATTCCACACAACACCAAACTCCCTCTCAAAGTGCCAAACATTTCCTTTTCTTTATTGATATCAGTTATGACACAAATATAAACATGTATCACCTCTAAGGACAAAACACTGTCTGGTATCTTCATTAGCAGGCAATGGTTAATGTTAATGAGGTGATATCGCTCTTACTTAAAAGGTGGTGGGTAACTCCTGTCAGTTACAGTTTTATAAACCTCAAAGATCTATACTATTATTTGCTAGAAGTGATAACGAGAGGAACACAGAACTTTTAAACAAACTGTTGAAAATCATAACTTAGAGAATATTTGTAGATGAGAAAGTACTAAGAAAGTAAAAATAGCTTTTCCAGGAAAGTTAAATGTGTAATATCAACGGTGTCAAAGAAAGATTATTAATTCTCATGGCTCTCTGCTTTGGGATCCTCTACTTCAGTGTTTCTCATTGTATTTATTGAACAACTGGGAATCTTGTTGAAATGCATATTCTGATTCAATAGGTTTTACGTAGCCCAAGATTCTGCATTTCTTACAAACTCCCAAGTAGCATCAATGCTGCTGTTCCCTAGCCCCTGCAGTTTGAGTTGCAAAGCTTTGAAGTGTAAAGTTACATCATTTGTGCCTCTGAATGACACTAGGCACCAAGGATATATATATCCTTCATATATATGATATATATGAATTATATGATATATATATCCTTCATATATATGATAGATATGAATTATATGATATATATATCCTTCATATATATGATAGATATGAATTATATGATATATATATCCTTCATATATATGATAGATATGAATTATATGATATATATATCCTTCATATATATGAATTATATGATATATATATCCTTCATATATATGATATATATGAATTATATGATATATATATCCTTCATATATATGATATATATGAATTATATGATATATATATCCTTCATATATATGATATATATGAGTTATGTTATATATATCCTTCATATATATGATATATATGAATTATATGATATATATCCTTCATATATATGATATATATGAATTATATGATATATATATCCTTCATATATATGATATATATGAATTATATGATATATATATCCTTCATATATATGATATATATGAATTATATGATATATATGAATTATATGACATATCCTTCATATATGATATATGACATATATCTTCATATATATGATATATGTGACATATATCTTCATATATATCTTCATATATATGATATATATCTCATATATATCTTCATATATGAGATATATGATATATATGATATATATCTTCATATATGAGATATATGATATATATGATATATATCTTCATATATGAGATATATGATATATATGATATATATCTTCATATATGAGATATATGATATATATGATATATATCTTCATATATGAGATATATGATATATATGATATATATCCATATATGAGATATATGATATATATGATATATATCTTCATATATATCACATATGATACATGATATATATCTTCATATATATCACATATGATATATGATATATATCTTCATATATATCACATATGATATATGATATATATCTTCATATATATCACATATATGATATATATCTTCATATATATCACATATATGATATATATGATAATATCTTCATATATATCGCATATATGATATGTGATATATATCTTCATATATATCATATATGATGTATATCTTCATATATATCATATATGATGTATATCTTCATATATATCATATATCTTCATATATATCTTCATATATATCATATATCATATATATCTTCATATATATGATATATATGATATCCTTCATATATACGATATATATATATATGAAGGAATACTAGTCAGCCATAAAAAGGAATGAATTAACAGCATTTGCAGTGACCTGGATGAGATTGGAGACTATTATTCTGAGTGAAGTAACTCAGGAATGGAAAACAAGACATTGTATGTTCTCACTGATATGTGGGAGTTAAGCTATGAGGATGCAAAGGCATGAGAATGATACAATGGACTTTGGGGACTTGGGTGGAAGGGGGAGGTGCGAGGGATAAAAGACTAAAAGCATGGTGCAGTGCATACTGCTCGGGCGATGGGTACACCAAAATCTCACAAATCACCAGTAAAGAACTTATTCATGTAATCAGACACCACCTCTACCCCAATAACTTATGGAAAATTTTTTAAAAAGAGAGAGGATGGGGGAAGAAAGTCAAAAGGCAGCAGGATAGATGAAACAGGGAAGAGGAATATATTAATATAGATAGAGAAAGTGTTATAGGACCAATAGGCTCATATGCCTGCTGCAGTAACAGACCAATTACACAGAGATAGCAGAGATGCCACACACAGTTTAATGACTGTAGGTGTCTGGGCACGTGATTCACGCCTGTAATTTCCACATTTTGGGAAGCCAAGATGGGAGGATTGCTTGAGCCCAGGAGTTTGAGACCAGCTTGGACAACATGGTGAGACTCCATCTCTAGAAAGTTTTCTTTTAAATTAGCTGGGTATGGTGGTAGGCACCTATAGTCCTGGCTACTGGGGATGCTGAGGCAGGAGGATCACTTGAGCCCAGGAGTTTGAGGCTGCAGTGAACTGTGATTGCACCACTGCATTCCAGCCTGGGTGACAGGGCAAAAAATATCCTGTCTCTATTTTTTTTAAATTAATTAATTATTGCAGGTGCCGAGCAAGAAGATGTGAGGAGACCCTCAAATCCATCTCCCAAAGAAGTTCCAGGCTGGAATTTTTAAGGGGATCATGGAGAGTGAGGGGTTGGAAAATTGGGGTCGGACAAGGGGGATGGATCCATCAGGATGTGAAAACTACATTCTTTGGTGAGTCAACTCCTCATGGGGGGCCTTCAGATCAGCTGAGTCAGTAGTGTGATCAGTGTGCGGGACCTGAAGGACTATTTCCAAGGGAAGACTAAAATTTCACAATGTGAAAGTTGTTATCTATAGAGCAGTTAAGGAAAATGGTAATCCAGGGTCTACGTGATTCTAGGACACTAGGCACCAAACAACCATGAAGAAGCAGGCCAGAGAGCAAGCTGACCTCATGGTTAATGCTGAATATGCTGCAAACTTGGTCTATTTTCCTTTCTCCCCTCTCTCCTTCCCTGGTTAATTTTATAAAGTTTACAGGGCAGTGTCAAAAGGGAGTTCTAGGAGGCAATGGAGAATACAATAAGCAAGACAAAGCAACAGCAGTCTGTGAGCATATTGCTTGCCCAATGGTCTTGTGAGAACGGCTTCTCTGTGTTCAGCATCTCAGTCAGCTTCACATGCGTATCTGGATCTCATACAAGATGATGGGTCTTTCTAGAAGTTACATATTTTGCCTAATTGGCTGGAAGAGAGGGTAGTGAAGAAGTTAAATTGAAGGCATATGTTCTGATCTGAATTTTATACTTATCTCCATTTAATTTTAAACAGCTTTTCCTGTCGTCCTTTAATTTAAATTATGTTGCCCCATAATTCCCGCCTAAGAGACTATTCTTTTCCTTTGTGGCATTTACCTGAATTTGAAATATATTCATTTGTCTCTTTATTTCTTCAGTATCTTGCCTCCCACACTTAGACTACAAGGTTTATAATTTGGATCAAGACTGTTCTGTTTACTAGTATCTATCTAGCACATGTAAGTACTTAATAAATATCACATTTTGGGGGCTTGGGGGATTTTGTTTTGAGGCAAGTTCTCGCTGTGTTTCCCAGGCTGGAGTGCAGTAGCACAATCATGGCTCACTGCAGCTTCCACCTCCTGGTCTCAAGCGATCCTCCCACCTCAGCCTCCTGAGTAGCTGGGGACTACAGATGCACCACCACCACACGTGGCAATTTTTAACAATTTTTTATAGAGATGAGGTCTCACCATGTTGCCCAGGCTAGTCTTGAACTCCTGGCCACAGGAGATCCTCACACCTCAGCCTCCCAAAGTGCTGGGATGACAGGCATAAGCCACAGCACCCAGCCTACTGACAGGCATAAGCTATAGCACCTAGCCTAAATATTAAGTTTAAAAAGACAAAAAGTGAGCTGGGTGCCGTGGCTCACGCCTGTAAGCCCAGCACTTTGGGTGGCTGAGGCGGGTGGATCGCTTTGAGCTCAGAAGTTTAAGACCAACTCGGGCAACATGGCAAAACCCCATATCTACAAAAAATACAAAAATTATGGCTTATGCTTGTAGTCACAACTACTCAGGAGGCTAAGGTGAGAGGATCACTTGAGCCCAGGAGGTAGAGGTTGCAGTGAGCCAAAATGGCACCACTGCACTACAGCCTGGGCGACAGAGCAGGACCCTCTCTCAGAAAAAAAAAAAAAAAAGACAAAAAGTGAACAGGTCATTGTTAATTCATGGAAAGATGAAATGGCAACTCCTATTTCTTCATACTGCCTTCAGTGTCTAAAGCACAGCCATACTCTCCAACGTCAGTTCCAGTTGGGTGGAGGCTCTGCTCGCTTTGTTCCCTGCTTGAGCCCAGTGCCTAATATGCTGCCTTGCTTCAAGAGCTCAGTAACTAGATGTTGAAGACATATTCATGCTAGGGTCTGAGTGAAGGAGTTGTTATCAGGAAGCTGGCCCACAAAGTAAAGAAAATTGTGCTCTGCCTCTAATTCTTACTTCACACAGCATTCAATACAGGATCTTGCACACACTGCAGTATCAATTCAACCTATGCCTGTGGATTGAATTAAGTTCATGAAGGGAACTAAGTGAACGTTATCACCTGTAGAATTTAGACATGCTCTCTTTGGGAAGAGGATTTTCTAGATCTACTTCTGTAAGGCCCTCTGCTAGACACTGTGGGCTGTGGGGACTGCCTACTCTGCCTTGCTAATAGAACGCTGCCTTTTTTTAAGTCTTGTTCTGTCACCCAGGCTGGAGTGCAGTGGCGCTATCTCAGCTCACTGCAACCTCCGCCTCCTGGAGAACTCTGCTTTTTATAAGGCAGGAACATGCCCAGACTTAGGTGAAGAATCAAAATTGGCACAAAGCATTGGATCCCCGTCTGCTGCATATTAAAATCACTGGGAAAATGTTTAAAAATACTGATATCTGCAACCCACTTCAGCCAAATAAGAATCTCTGACTGAGAGCAGTGGCTCGCCCTGTAATCCCAACATTTTAGGAAGCAAGGCAGGAAGATCATTTGAGCCCATGAGTTCAAGACCAGCCTAGGCAACATACTGGAAACTTGTCTCTACAAAAAATAAAAAAGAATTAGCCGGATGTGGTGTTGCACACCTATAATCCCAGCTACTCAAGAGGCTGAGGTGGAGGATCGGTTGAGCCCAGGACATGAAGGCCGCAGTGAGCTGTGATCATGCCACTGCATTCCAGCCTGGGCGACAGAGTGAGACCCTGTCTCAATCAATCAATCAATCAATACATACATACATACTACCTCAGGATTTTCCTAAACATAGTAATCATACTTTAAAATCTTGTTATTCAAAAATTACACTTTAGAATCTCCACATACAACTCAAAAGTATGAGACCTATAACTGCATAGTGATTTGTCTTTTTGTTTTTTTTTCCTAGAAGCATTCTATGAAAAGCAAAAGAATATTCAACAGTAGCCTGACTCTAGCCATTTGCAATTAAAATGAGAAGGCGAAATGTGATATCAGACACTATTGTAGATTAGAACAGTATTTTGTTTCATTAATGGTTTTATAAGCCTGATTTTACTACTCAAGAGTAGTAATGAGTTGTTTCTGTGTTGAATGAACCAGCACATTAGTTTTAAAGTGATGCGTCATTCATACTTTAGGGCTAATAGAGAACAGAAGCTGTGCCCTTGTTTGGGAAGAAAAGATGAACTAAAAACCTTACTGGATGAATGTAAAAATGCTCTGGTGAGCATTTTGAAATGAGAGGTATTAGTTTGTTTTCTTGTGTCCAATATGAGGGGAAAGGTAGGAGGTTTTATACTGAGGGATCAAAGAAAAATGTAGACCACTGAATGATATGCATGCATTCACAGCAAATATGTAAAAATAACGTGTATATAAATAGTAGAGTGTGGGCGCAGTCATTTAAAATTTTAGAAGATTGGGCTAAAATTTCTTTAAGGGTTATCTAGATGTTGCTTTTAAGCATTAGGGGGTCCTATATAAGTTTCACTGAGTAATGGATTATATAGGATAAATAAATTCTTGCCCAAACTTTTACACTCATTTACTGGGTAACATTAGGCAAGTTATTTAACATTTTTGGGCCTTGAGAAGCACAGTCACGGTACTTTTGTGTCTTGTACATGACACATCGTTATATGTGCAGAAAAATGTGAGGGTTATTTGGGAGAAATTGTATGTTGTTTCATTCTAATTTAACGTATCTGGCATTTGCCATATTTTAAGAGAGATATTTAGCCTTTGGATAGTTTGTGTGGGCCAACAGTTCTTTTTAGTTTATCCCCCAGGCTTTGCCAAGTGGCAACCAAACCAATATCTATTGCTCTTCAACAACTTCAAGGTCAGCATTGACCAGTCAATATTATAGCACTTAGGCCAGGAGAACTTTCTGAAAGGATTTTAAAGTGCTAGAAGAATACATTTAATCCAAAACACCACATGCTTTCCTAAGAAAGCTTGGAAGCCTTAAATTTAATATGAATAAAAATAATCTTAAAGTAGTATTAAAATTTACTTATGATAACTTTCCTTAAAAATTATAAGCCAAGTTTTCTTTAAATTAATGATAGCTATAAATGTACTACGTCTACCCTGTGCTCATAAAAATTCATGTCCATATTTATTTATTCAGGAGGAGTAATCTGCTGTAAGATTGATCTAACCATGAAATGTATCACAGTGAATAGGACTCCAAGTAGAAGAGAGGAGGAGGCTCTGACTTTTATTGATGAAGCCTGAATGATATGCCTCTCCCTAGGGCACCATTCTAAGCATTCTGATTTTTCTGCTTCTTCTTGGAATCCCTTGTCTTTTAAATAATTTCTTGCTGTGTAGTCTTGTCTTTGGACATATACACATAGTTTATTTTTCTGTCTGAAAAATTATATTGCTTTTCAACAGAAAGTAAAAAATCTCTCAAATTACTCTATAAGTAAATCAAACTGTCTCTCATTCTATATTACAGTAGAATCATGCTGGATCCTGGTGGGAATATCCACCACCGTCCCACTCTCAGCAAGGACTGGGCATATGACTAAACTAACTGGACCAGGCGGACACTCTACTACTCTGCTAGGAATCGGAATCTTGGGCAGAGTGACACTGGGTGGAATGAAGGTAGTTGGAGTTAAATCCTTCCTGTGGTCATACCAAAAGAGACTGCCCATAAGTTTATTCTATAAAGACCCCCAAGAGTTGTCCTGGTTTCTGTCCCACCTCAAGGTCAGGTGGTTCTGTTTTCCTTTATTCTGTGAATTACCCAATATTCTTCCATGCTAGGGTGCAGGAGTGGTAGAAAGCACTTAAGTTAGCTGAAGCCAATTTCTGTAGCTTGCAACCAAAGATCTCCAATTGATACAAGCATAAAACACGTATATAAACAAAATAAATAAACTATGTAAGACAATACAATACATCATAGATGCCAAACAAATGACACAGATAGCAGGTGTTGCAATAGCTCAGAGGAGCTAGATGTATCTATGGTCTGATAAAGTCAAGGAATATTTTATAAAGGAAATAGGTTATGTATCTTTGAGTTACTGTTGCCCATCCATTGGGCAGCATCTATGAAAGATCAGTAGCAGTATAGCATCGAGTTAAGAGCTCAGGCTCTAAGTCAGAGAGAACTTGGGCTTAAATCCTGGCTCTGTCTGGCTATGTAATTTTATTCAGGTAAGTTAACCGTTAATGTCTTTGCTCCTGTTTCTTTATTTGTAAAACGTAAGGATTAACACTCATATGATAGGTTCACTGTAAGCATTAAATCAGATAATGCTTGTAAAATGCTTAGCACAGTACTAATATGTACTCAATTTTAAAAAGAAATGAGCTGGGCACTGTGGCTCATGCCTGTAATTCCAGCACTTTGGGAAGCCAAGGCGGGAGGATTACTTGAGCCCAGGAGTTTGAGACCAGCCTAGGCAATGTAGCGAGACCCCCGTCTCTACAACAAATTTTAAAAATTAGCTGGACATTGTGATGCATGCCTGTAGCCCCTGCTACTTGGGAGGCTGAGGTGGGAGGATCACTTGAGTCCAAGAGGTTGAAGCTGCAGTAGGCCATGTCTGTACCACTGTGCTCCAGCCTGAGCAACACAGCAAGACCCTGTCTCAAAAATAAATAAGTAAATAACTTAAATTTTAAAAATGAAAATAAATGAATCAATGGTGTGTTTCTTGGCAATGATTGGGAACTCAAACTCAAATATCCAGGGTGAATGGATGAAATTGTACAATATCCTTGGTCCAAGAAAAGGACGGCACTAGAAAGGAATCCATTTCTCTTGCTGCCTCCTATCCAACCCCCAACCCACCCCTACACCGTCACACACACGTACATTTTCTGAGGATAGAGGGAATCTCATCAAGGTTTTTGTGAAGCTTTAATTATCCACAAAGACTTTAATAGTGTGCCAAAGTTATTTCATTAGCCTTGTAATAACCCTGCGAGGTAAGCCTTCTTATAACTGTTACACACAGAGGATATGATGTCTTCACCCAGGCCACAGTATCACCTGAAGATTAAGAAATGGATTTTTATCAGTTTGCTGCCTTTCTTAAATCGCAAAGCCTCTGTTCCTTTTCTATTTGGCCAAACATGACTAAGAAGGCAACTATTTTAACAATTTTTTTGTTTTTGTTTTTGTTTTTGTTTTTGTTTTTTTGGAGACGGAGTTTTGCTCTTATTGCCCAGGCTGAACTGCAATGGCGTGACCTTGGCTCACAGCAACCGCCACCTCCCGTGTTCAAGCAATTCTCCTGTCTCAGCCTCCAGAGTAGCTGGGATTACAGTCCCCTGCCACCAAGCCCAGCTAATTTTTTGTATTTTTAGTAGAGACAGGGTTTCACCATGTTGGTCATCTGGTCTCAAACTTCTGACCTCAAGTGATCCGCCACCGCCTCAGCCTCCCAAAGTGCTGGGATTACAGGCATGAGCCACCGCGCCCAGCCAATTTCTTTTCATAAGGAAGCCTTTCAGGATTTTTCAAACAAGATCTACTTTAGCTTTCCTAGAGAGAAAAAATTATCCTCTAAAGTTTAAGATTCTTGAGACAGATATAGGCCCATAAGTATAATCAATTTAAAGGTGATATTCTAGAAGTATGCATAATAAGTTGGAGGAATGGATTCTAGCTGGGAGATTTTAGGGAGCCTTGATACTTTTTTTTTCTGCTACTCCATATAATCTATTCTTCTCATAGGAGCCAAAATGGCATTTTAAAATATGAACAGATCATACAAATTTCCTTGTTTATATCCTTTTGTTCCAGTTATTATAGCTATGTAACAAATTACCCCAAACTGCAATGGGGGAAAAACAGCCATTTTGTTTTGCTCATGGATTCTGTGGACTAGGATTCGGGCCCAGCAGAGATGGCTTTGTCTTTGCTCCATGATGTCTGAAAGCTCAGTTGATGCAACTCAGGTTGGGACTGAACTCATCTGAACACTCCTCTTGCAGGACTGGCTGTTGGCTGGGAGCTTCAGGCCCCTCCAGATGGTTTCTCTATGAAGACTTTGTGCTTTCTTACAGCGTGATGGCTAGGTTCCAAGGGAAGGTGTTAGAGGAGAGAGAAACACACACACAGGCACTCATACGCGCGCACGCGCACACACACACACACAGATTACGACCTACCTGCAAAAGTCGCATCGCCTCACTTCTGCCATATTTGATTGGTCAGAGAAGTGATATGCCCCTTGCATACCCTCAAACTGAGGGAACATAGACTCTACCTCTCAATGGAGAGTGTCAGTCACTTTGTAAAAAGAGCATGTGGATGGGATATATACTGCGGCATCTATCTTTGGAAAATTCCATCTACCACACCTTTCAATAGTTTCCTAGAACAATAAGGCCTGGCTCAGAGTAGGTGTGCAGCACATATTTGTTGAGGGAGGAATTGAGTGAATAAGAAGGGATGGTGTTTATTCTGAGCCTTAAAAGACAAGCTACTGAGTTTTTTTTGTTTTTGTTTTTTGTTTTTTGTTTTTATTTTGACAGGGTCTCCCTCTGTTGCCAAAGCTGAGTACAGTGGCACGATCTTGGCTTACTGCAGCTTCAACCTCCTGGGCTTAAGTGATCCTCCTGCCTCAGCCTCCTGGGTAGCTGGGACTACAGATGCACACCACCATGCCTGGCTTTTTTTTTTTTTTTTTTCTAGAGATGGTCTCAAACTTCTGGGCTCAAGTGATCTTCCCATTTCAGCTTCCCAAAGTATTGGGATTACAGTCATAAGCCACCGTGCCCAGCTGAGATTTTTTAAAAACAACTTTGCTGAGCTATATAATTCACATATATTACAACTTAAATACAAAATGTAACCTTTACAGTCAATGGCTTGTATTGTATTTGCAGAGTTGTGCAACCATCACCACTAATTCCAGAACATATTTTGTTACCCCAAAGAAAACCCCATACCCACTAGCAGTCACCCTCCATTTCCCTGCAACCCCTAGCAACCATAAACCTACTTTCTTTATAGATTCACCTATTTTAGATATTTAGTATGAACGACTGGAATCATACAATAGGTAGTCTTTTTCTGATTGACTTCTTTCACTTAACATTATATTTTCAAGGTTCATCCATGTTGTGGCATGTATCAAGAGCTTCACTCCCTTTTATTGCCAAATAATATTTCATTTTATGGACATATGTTTTATTCATCCAGTCATCAGTTGATAGAAATTTGGATTGTTTTTGCCTTTTAGCTACCGTGAATTATGCTGCTCTAAACATTTCAGTACATTTTTGTGTGGAAGCACTCTTTTATTTCTCCTGAGTATATATCTGGGAAAAGAATTGGTGGGTCATATGGTAAGTCTATGTTTAACTTTTTGTGGAACTGCCAAACTGTTTTCCAAAGTGGTTATACTATTTTACATTCCCAGCAGCCATGTGTGAGAGTTTTGGTTTTTCCACATCCTTGCCAACACTTGTTATTATCTGTCTTTTGGATTATAGCCATTTTAGTAGGTGTGAAGTAGTTTCTCATTATGATTTATCCATATGGATGATTTATCCATTTCTGATGAATAATGATGATGAGCACCTTTTGATGTGCTTTTTGGCCATTTATATATCTTCTTTAGAGAAATGTGTATTTAAATCGTTTGCCCATTTTAAAATTGGATTATCTCTTTATTATCAAGTTGTCATCATTCTTCAGTATATCCTGAATTTAGGTCCCTCTTCAGATATATAATTTGCAGAAAATTTTTCCTATTCTGCAGAAAAGGTTTTCACTTTTTTGATGTTATTGTTTGTAGCATAAAATATTTTAGTTTTGATGGAGCCCAATTCGTCTATTTTTTTCTTTTGTCAACGTATGCTCTTGGTATTGTATCTAAGAAAACATTGTCTAACAAGCAAGTGTTTTCATAGTTAAGGAAAATTTGGGTGTGGGGGAGAAATAACAAGGGGGAAAGAGCCATGTAAGTTAAGGCATGGGAGAATGAAAGCACCTGGCAAGACATTTTCAGAATTCAACATATTTGGAGGCAGAAGGGCAGAGAGGAGGGAGTCTACAGTGCCCAGAGCATGAAGGATTTGTATACAGCAGAGGGGTAGAGATTTGAGAGTCGTTACCATAGGTACAGTAGCAGAAATCACAGAAGTCTGTTCGATTGCTCAGTGTATTATACTAAGAAGAGAAGAGCTCTGAAGCTGGAACTCTGGGGAGTGCCAAAATTTAGAGAGGATAAGGAGGTCACAATGGAGGTTGACCAAGAGTGACCAAAGATGTAAGAGGTAGTCGGGAGAGATTGTGTTACAGGGACCAAGAGAAGAACAGGTTCCAGAAAGAAAAGTGTGATCCACAGTGTCCAATAGTGGTTAAGTAAGACAAGGATGGAAAGAGTCCACTAAAATTGGCATTTGGTTGGTCATTGCTGACCTTGGTCAAGGCATATCAGTGCTTCAGTAGTAGAGAGAAAGCCTGATTGTGGTAGAATTAAGTGCAAAGGTGCATAGGAAGCTTTAGGTATTAAGGAACCACTCTTTCCAGAAGCTTGATCATGAAGAAAAGAACAGTATTCGCAGCACTTTGGGAGGCTAAGGCGGGCGGCTCATGAGGTCAGGAGACGGAGACCATCCTGGCCAACATGGTGAACCCTGTGACTACTAAAAATACAAAACTTAGCTGGGTGTGGTGGCATGTGCCTGTAATCCCAGCTACTCAGGAGGCTGAGGCAGGAGAGTCACTTGAACCAGGGAGTCAGAGGTTGCAGTGAGCCGAGATCACACCACTGCTCTCCAGCCTGGTGACATAGTGAGACTCCATCTCAAAAAAAAAAACAAAAAAAAAAAACAAAGAAAGAAAAGAACAGTAGCAACCCAGACTGGTACCCAGGGTCAAAGCCAGGATTTTATTTAAATTATCTTGAGCACTTGTGTCTGTCAGAGTTCAGTGAAGAAAATCAAAAGCATTCTAGGTATTTGAAGAATTTAGGCCAGGCAAGGTGGCTCACACCTGTAATCCCAGCACTTTGGGAGGCCAAGGCAGGCAGATTGCTTAAGCACAGGAGTTTGAGACCAGCCTGGGCAACATTGGCAAAACTCCATCTCTACTAAAAATACAAAAAAAAATGACTGGCGTGGTGGTGCCCATCTGTAATACCAGCTACTCAGGAGGCTGAGATGGGAGGATTGCTTGAGCCCAGGAGGTCAGGGTTGCAGTGAGCTGTGATCATGCTGCTCCACTCCAGCCTGGCTGACAGAGAAAGACTCTGTCTCAATAATAATAATAATAATTCATGAAATTATGTGCTTACAAAATCAGTGGAAGTGCTGGAGGGCCAGAAATCAAAGGGCCATCACTGAACTTTTGGCTTCAAGATGACATCACTACTACTGCAATCCACGGCTTCCACCACTGCTACCACTGTAGCTGCTACACCATAGCCTCCCTGCTCCACCTCTGAGATAGCGAAGCGGAAAAGGACGACAGCTGGTTTAGAATTTTTTGAGCTGGTTTAGATGACCGTGGATGTGGAAGCAGGAAGTGAAGATTTGCTCCTTCCCATATGTAGCAACCCAAATATATACTGGTTAGAAACAGAGCCCTGTTTCCAAATGGATAGTCGTTTGTGACTATCCCAGAGCACCGTGTACCAAGCACTGCAGTCAGAATGTACTGTCTGGTTTAATTTTCACAACAAGCACACTAAGGGAAGTCAGCTGCCCATGTAAGCAGTTTTCCAAGTCACATGGCTAAGAAGTGATGCAGCCACAATTCCAACCCTGGCTTGTCTGACTTCATCTGTGCTTCCCTGGCACGGTCACCAAGCAAAGACATTTGCTACCTGCCCACTTGGGACAAAGCAGAGAAGAAGGGCTTTTCTTTTCAACCGACCTTCCAAGAAATTGGTTTAGAATACTCCAGAATGACCTTGGAAAGAGCCATGCTCACCAGTCCTGGAAACTAGAGATAAACTGGGCCCTGTTTCTTATGTCTATGCCAACAATTGATTCACTGGATTGGCATGTCTCATCCCCATTTTCATCAGCCTGTCAAAGTTTTGTCTTCTTTAATTTAAAAAAGAATCATATTACTACTTTTTAAGACATTGACAAATCCAATTGATCAATCACCACTGCTTTCCATGTTACTCTATCACATTAGAGAGCAGAGGCTGTATTGGCTATGCTTTATGACACATCAAAAATAAAATAAGACATGAAAGCTTTGAACATTACTGCTATGATATCAGTCACATGAAAACAGGAAAGCCGTGATAAAACACCTTGTCATCATCTAATATCTTCACTCTATTACTCAGTGTAAGGTCACTTAGATATGAAGCACTTTTATAGGAAGCAATTAAAAGAAATCTGTAAATAAAACCTCATAGGCCAGGCACAGTGGCTCACACCTGTAATCCCAGCAATTTAGGAGGCCGAGGCAGGAGGATTGCTTGAGCCCAGGAGTTCAAGACCAGCCGGGCAGCACAATAAGACCTCATTTCTACCAAAAAAAAAAAAATTGTTTAATTAGCCGGGCTTGGCGGCAGGCGCCTGTGGTCCCAGCTACTCAAGAAGCTGAGATGGGAGGAACACTTGAGCTGGAGAAGTCAAGGCTGCAGTGAGCTGCGATTGTGCCACTGTGCTCCAGCCTGGGTGACAGAGCGAGATCCTATCCCCAAAAATAAATAAATAAAATTAAAAATAAACCCTGACAATTTAATCTCTGTTCTATTTAAACTATTATAATCAGATATAATCCTATCAAGAAAGTTAAAAAAAAAACTAGGCATCCCAGCAAGTTTATATAACAGTATATTTTTTAAAAGATACTTAATTTACTCTGTATTACTTGATAATTGTGTCCAGTAACTATTCAATAGTTTATTTATTTATCAAACATTTATTGATGGCTTATGGAACTACCTCTGTAGGTTACTTACTTCAAAAACTCATAGTGTAATGGAGGAGATGGATGAGTGAAAAAATTCAACCAAAATATTTAGTCTTCATCTGTAAGGAAAAGAGTAAAATGGGGGTCAGAACAGGGAAAATGTTCAAAGTTAAGTGAGGGGCCAAGCATGGTGGCTCACACCTGTAATCCTAGCACTTTGGGAGGCCAAGGCAGGCTGATCACTTTAGGTCAGGAATTCAAGACCAGCCTGGCCAACATGGTGAAACCCCATCTCTACTAATGATACAAAAATTAGTGGGGCATGGTGGTGCACGCCTGTAATCCCAGCTACTCGGGAGGCTGAGGCATGAATATCGCTTGAGCCTAGGAGGCAGAGGTTGCAGTGAGCCGAGATCCCACCACTGCACTTCAGCCTGGGCAACAGAGTGAGACTCTGTCTCAAAAAAAAAAAAAAAAAAAAGAACACAAAGTTAAGCAAGGACTTTTACTTTGTAATCATGACACTTGTATATTGTTTGAATTCCTCTCCAAGCTTATATGAGTTGATAATTTTGAAATATGGTAAAATGTTAATAAGGTTGATATCTTAGAAATTATTAATATGATTTTTCTCTTTTGCTTTTGTTGGAACATATTTTTCTTAGTGGGTCCAAGATACTAACCAGCCTCAGAAGGAGATTAAGTAATTTGTTATACAATAACAACATTTGTCACTTACTGTGTCCCAGTCACTCTTCTAAGTAATTTGCACGTAATGCAAAGAGACAGAATTAATATTCAATTTCTGACCTTTAAAATAAAATTGTGTGACCAAACAATAGCCTTAAAAACCAGGCTATTATAATTTTTTTCTTTTTTCTTTTTTCTTTTTTTTTTAGACGGGGTCTCACTCTGTCACCCAGGCTGGAGTGAAGTGACAGAATAGTGGCTCACTGAAGCCTCAACCTCCTGGGCTCAATGGACCCTCAGCCTCCTGAACAGTGGGAACTACAGGCATGTGCCACCATGTCCAGCTAATTTTTTTTGAGGAGGGGTAGATATGAGGTCTCACTAAGTTGCCCAGGTTTGTCTTGAACTTCTGGGCTCAAGTGATCCCTCCACCTTGACCTCCCAAAGTGCTGGAATTACAGGCGTGAGCCACCGCACCTGGCCTCAAGCTATTGTATTAGGAGAGGACTTTTCCAATTATTTTATTAACCTTCATCCCCTATCTGTTAGAAACCAAGTGTATTAATCAAGTTTCTCCAGAGGAATGGAATCAATAGGATACACACACACACACACACTCACATCTCACACATGTATACTTACATTAATGTATTTCTCACGTATATTCTACATACTATAGATATATATGAGAATTGGCTCATGTAAGTATGGAGGCCCAGAAGTCCCACCATCTGCCATCTGCAAGCTAGAGAACCAGGAAAGCTGGTGGTGTGATTCAGGCGGAGTCTGAAGGCCCCAGAACTGGGCACTTCAATGTGAAGGGCAGAAGAAGATGAATGTCCCAGCTCAAGGAGAGAGAGGATTTGCCCTTCCTCCACCTTTTCACTCTATTCAGGCCCTCAACGGATTGGGCGATGCCACCCACATTAGTGAGAGTAGATCTTGACTACCTATTCAAATGTTACTCTCTTCCAGAAACACCCTCACAGACACACCCAGAAATAATGTTTCACCAGCTATCCAGGCATCCTCAGCCCAGCCAAGTCAACACATAAAATTAACCATCGCACTGAGCCTGGAGACTTAGCTCAGAGCATTCTCTCATACTGCAGAGAAGACACCCTCCTGTTATAAGGAGAGGAGCAGGGCGATGGGTTTAACTCCTCTAAGCAGAAGGGCGATGGGTTACAGAGGAAGAGGAGGAGGGAAGTCATTCCTCTTCTGTCCCAGAATTGGGAAGGAAAAGGAGAGACAGACAGAGCCAGGGACAGAGACAAAGAAGCAACACAGTCAGATGTGTGTCCTGACTGTGCATGAGGTGACTGGGGGAAACACCAAGGACAAAAGGGCATCGTTCTCCCCAACTCCCCATCTGAGACTCTGAGAAGAGACTTTACTGCAGGCTACCTCATCTCAACCCTAGTGGGGCCAGCATGGCCAGGTAGAGGGAGGTTGTGAAGTTTAACTTGAGAGTCTTCTAAAGTTTCCACAGGGGGCCCTGTGACCCAGAAGTCTATGAGAATCTGGCGGGGATCCATAGTGCAGGTGAGGCGGGTGAAGGACTACCAGGTAGGCCAGGACTAAACTGGAGTCACAGCCAGAAGTCAGAGGTGTCCTGCAGGGAGGACCCAGGGGAAGCCAAGGGAGTCAGAGAGAGCTGATAAGGAATCGCTCCAGCCTGAGACATCAGCTGCATTGCCAGCCATGCTGAGAGCTACCAGGGGGATAAAAGTCGACAAGGTGGAGGACACTGTTCCCAAGACCTCAGGGTCAGGCAACCCCATTCCTCCCCGGATAAAAAACACCTAGTCAACATCTTGGGGCTGAAAGGGTGAGAAATCTGACAGCTGAGCTTTTCTTTTCCTACACAGACTAACTTCACTTAAGGGATTGCTAAGTGAGTAGATCAGATTAAGTTTAAACCAGGAAGGATTTAAAAGTTAATTGTTTTTACTCCTCACCAGCAGGTGGGATTCAAGGAAGAAGGCTGCACTCATTAACAAAGGGACTATATAATGTCTCCATACTTCTGAGATGCCATGTGAGTTAAATTCACAATCCTCCTAAATAAATTTAAAAATCAATGACAATACAGACTATTAAATGCTATGAAAAGAAGCATAGGGTACTATGGGACTTCTAGGCAGCAAAAGTAATTGCTGTATGGCATCAGACCCATGGAGCATCCCCACCTGGGATCTGGTCTTCCCAGTGAAACCTCTGCACATTTGCTGAGGATTGGAGCAAGGGAGCATGGTTGATCCCATTTTGTCAAGTGGAAAATTAAGAGCATTCCCATTCTCTATTTGGCATCCATTGATTTATCCAACTCCTCTTGAATATTTTAATACATCTGTACTACGTCTTGGAGGCTTCAGGTATCTGTAGAGAATATTTCTGAAAGTTCTGTTTGTTAGCATCCAATTTTGGAGTGTTAGAGAGGTGAAACAGGCCTTGTCTGTGTATTTTTCCCTTAAGAAGAAAAACAAATATACTCTATTTATGTGCAAGGTTTAGATAGTATGTTACCGAAAAGGGGTCCCAATCCAGACCCAAGAGAGGGTTCTTGGATCTCGTGCAAGAAAGAATTTGAGGCAAATCCACAGAGTAAAGCAAAAGCAAGTTTATTAAAGAAAGGAAAGGAATAAAGAATGGCTACTCCATAGCAGAGCAGCGCCATGGGCTGCTCAGCTGCTTGTACTTATTGTTAGTTCCTTCTTGATTATATGGTAAACAAGGGGCGGATTATTCATTAGTTTTCCAGGAAAGGGGTGGGCAATTCCTGGAACCAAGGGTTCTTCCCCTTTTTAGACTATATGGGATGACTTCCTAACATTGCCATGGCATTTGTAAACTGTCATGGTGCTGGTGAGAATGTCTTTTAGCACGCTAATGCGTTCTAATTAGCGTATGATGAGCAGTAAAGATGATCAGAGGTCATTCTCCTTGTGATCTTGGTTTTGGTGGGATTCAGCCGGCTTCTTTACTGCAAACTGCTGTATCAGCAGGGCCTTTGTGACCTGTATCTTGTGCCAACCTCCCATCTCACCATGTGACTTAGAATACCCAGCCTCCTGTGAATGCAGCCCAGTTCAAGATGGGGTTGCTCTGCTTCGAATGCTTCTCACAAGTGTTGTTTCACTCGGAATGGCTCAAAACATGAATTTTATATCCTTGGCTGGGCGCGGTGGCTCACGCTTGTAATCCCAGCACTTTGGGAGGCCGAGGCAGGCAGATCACGAGGTCAGGAGATCGAGACCATCCTGGCTAATAAGGTGAAACCCCATCTCTACTAAAAATACAAAAATTAGCCGGGCGTGGTGGCAGGCGCCTGTAGTCCCAGCTGCTCAGGAGGCTGAGGCAGGAGAATGGCGTGAACCCAGGAGGCGGAGCTTGCAGTGAACCGAGATTGCACCACTGCACTCCAGCCTGGGCAACAGAGCGAGACTCCGTCTCAAAAAAAAAAAAAAAAAAAAAAAAATTTATATCCTCACATCCAATTCTTCCCCTCGCTCCTGGGTAATAACTCAGGCAAAATCCATGACTTTTCTGGTCTCTCTGTTGTAAAGCAAAGCCTTAACCAGTAATTAAAATATCTAGTTCCATTTTATAACCAAATCTTTAAACACAGCTTATGATCAATATTCTCATTCTTCTCCAGCTTGGGCCTGCGGCCAGCAGAGAAGAAAAGGGAGGTGGTCACGGTCATGTTCATTCCGCTAATCATGCCCACTTCCATTCTTCCCCTCCCTGAATTGCTGATGGAGAGCAGGAGAGCTCTCACTTGACCAGTACGGCTATGATCCAGCCTCTGCCCTCTGGCCCTACCAGGTGTTTAAACCTGACTGTCTTTTTCGCTGTGGGTTCTTTGGGGATCCTCCTCCCTAGAGAGAGAGAGAGAGAGAGAGAGAGAGAGACGAGAGAGAGAGAAAGACAGGAAACAAGTGGGCAAGCCAGTCTGGACCTAGGAAATAGACCTGTATCAAGCCCAAGTCAACAAGTGAGCATTTTCATGTTTCTGCACAGTTAGGACTTTCTGAGCAAGTTTTTCTGGAGTCCAGATTAAAGAACAAGCCTTAGAAGTTAATTATGACTATGACTGAATAGGTAATGAGACAACTGTAGAGAGATTTGTCTCCCCAGAGGTCTGTGTTTACACTTCAGAGGAGCAGGGTGGGAGGGGGTAAAACCTGCAACCAAGAAAACATCCCGAGAGTTGTAAACCAGGAGAAGCTTCTCTTATCTTCCCCCAAACACTTATTTGCATTCCAAAAGGTAAGAAGCCCAGACCTTTCCCTTTACTTCCCCAGCAAAATTGGTGTACACTAGAAAGCAGAGGTTTCTCTCCCTTTCTCAGAAGGGGAAAAGAAAAGGCCGACCCTCTCATATATAAGCTCGCAGATTCATAATTTTGAGGGAGTCTTTCTCTCCTGCAGTACAGAACCTAGTACATAAAAGAGGACATCTGGCTTTCATCATATCACTCTAGGGGGTTGGGGCAAGGGAACTGATAGTTATTGACGTGAATTATAATAACTTTGATCTCTGCTCCAGAAACTTTATATTTGCATTCATAACAACATAAACAAATACAGGTATTAAAAACCTATCAGCCATTGAAAGAGGACTGTGCATGGTTCTGTCAGAGGTTTGTGAACCAGAGCAACTCCATCTTAAATAGGAACTGGGTAAAATGAGGCTGAGACCTACTGGGCTGCATTCCCAGATGGTTAAGGCATCTATGTCACAGGATGAGATAGGAGGTCAGTGAAGATACAGGTCATAAAGACCTTGCTGGTAAAACAGCTTGCAGTAAAGAAGCCAGCCAAAACCCACCAAAACCAAGATGACCACGAGAGTGACCTCTGGTCATCCTCACTGCTGCACTCCCACCAGTGTCATGACAGTTTACAAATGCCACAGCAACATCAAGAAGTTACCCTGTATTATTTTAAAAGGGGAGGTATGAATAATCCGCCTCTTGTTTAGCATATAATCAAGAAATAACCAGAAAAATGGGCAATCAGCAGCCCTTGGGCCTGCTCTGCCTGTGGAGTAGCCATTCTTTTATTCCTTTACTTTCTTAATAAACTTGGCTTCACTTTACTCTGTGGACTCACCCTGAATTCTTTCTTGCATGAGATCCAAGAACGCTTTCTTGGGGTTTGGATTGGGACCCCTTTCCAGTAATAGTTCTTCACTGGAGCATATGTGATTCATATGCTAAAAAGGCTAATGTAATGCTGAAACTGCCCTTACAAAGATTATGACAGCAAGAGAAATTTAGCATGGCTGACTCTATCTTGCTTCTAGACTCATGGGCTGGCTGTACTCACTCACTCCTGGGCATAGGCCAGGCTAACCATGCAATGAATTTAGTTTACAGTTTAACTATGAAGCAAGGATGATAATAGTCCCTCTCTAAAATGGATTCCCTCCTTGTTGGGGGGCTGAAACTGCCTTTATAAGACTAATGAAAGGCCACAAGATTAGGATTTCGGGAAGGGCCTACATTCTGCTAAAATATAGACATAGCTTCTGTAATCCCTTACTGCTCAGGAGTCATGTAGCCAGAGGTCAGAAGATTTGTCACTTCCCCATTTGCTCCTATAGATAACATCACTGTTATAGAACCTAAGATTGGTCTTTTTAGATGTTTCTCAGACTTTTGCATTCTGGAAACCAAATGACCCCACCCAGACCCATGAATTATTACTCAGCTGGTCTTGCGGCCCCCACCCGGAGGCAGAATCAGCACATGAGGACCGTTTCCACACCCCTATAACTTTATCCCCAACCCATCAGCAGCACCAATTCCCTAGGCCTCTGCCCATGAAATTTTCCATAAAAATCCTAGCCTCTGAGTTCTCTGGGAGACTGATTTGAGTGATAACTCCAGTCCTTCACTCAGCTGCCTTGCATTACATAAACCCTTTCTTTACTGCAATACCCTAGTCTCAGTGAATTGGTTTTGCCTGTGCAGTGGAAGAAGCAAGGATGAACCTGTTGGGCGATTACGGTAATAGACTGTTTGATATACATTGAGTGTGCTGTACAGGTATAGTAAGAGAAATAAGCATATCTCAATTCTCAGCCATAATCTAACACAATCATTTCTGGGAATACATTTTAATAAGAAAACTGAGAAACTAGACTGTTTCTACTCCAGAGGAGTTAGCCAGATAAGGGATGGGCTTGGAGACCATGTCAAGTGAGCAAAAAATGGATCTGGGTTATTTATTCTGAAGAGTTATCACATGCATGAGACAAAAAATTCATTTTCTTTTGATTGTTTGGAATAAATTGCTCATACTTATGGAGAGACAGATTTTAGCTTCATATAAAGAAGACTTTTTCCAACAAAGATGTTCAGCAATGCAACGAGCTGCTTTAACAAGTAGAGCACTCTCTTTTGTCATTGGACGTGTTTAGGTCGCAGCTGGGATGGCCATCTGTTGGAGAGGTTGCAGAGGAAGTCTGTGTTCTACGTTGGAGGTTGGTCTAATTGAACTTTCAGGACTCTGGCAACTCTATGTCTCCACAAAGTTTAACTGATCTTTGTCTGAATATTTTCGTTTTTGGTCATCGTCCTGCGGAGCTCCCTTTCTTGGCAGCCTGCTATATTCCCAGAGTTGTGTTAACTTCCAGAGTTCAAGTCAAGGCTCTATGATTTACTTTGTGATTTCTGGTAAATTACTTAATCCCACCTGTAACATTGTGAAACCAATACTTCCTACTTTTAGGCCTATTATGGAGATTAAATGAAATGGTACTTGTAAAACATGAATTGTGTAAAGCAGCACTCACTAGAACCCAGTAATACACAATGGCTATGATTAGTTTATTAGTCTCTTAGCTTCTTGTCTGTCTCCATCCTTCTTTCACTTGGCTACCTATTCACCCTTCACATCTCACTTCGTTTTCATTTATATGCCTCTTATTTCCAGTGAGTTTGAGTCTCTTCTTATGGTAAAGAGCCATTTGGCAAATTATATTTTTATACTTATGCCTACTGTTAAATTATTTTTCTAATTTATTCTACTATTTGTTAGTCATTTTACTGTCAATTTATAGGATCTCTTTCTATATGAGATTTATGATATTAGTTGTAAATATTTTTCTGGCTTATTCTTTGTCTTTTGATCATAGACCTTTTGACGTGAAGCAGGCTTGTGGTTCTAATTTTTTTATTGATTTTATTTTTTTACATAGGGTCGCTCTCTATTGCCCAGGCTGAAGTGCAGTGGCACAATCCTGGCTCACTGTAGCCTCAACCTCCCCAGGCTCAGGCAATCCTCCCACCTCAGCCTCCCAAGCAGCTGCACACAGCTTTTAGGTTGGTGCAAAAATAACTGTGATTTTTGCCATTAAAATAGCAAAACCACAATTACATTTGCACCAGCCTAATAATTTTTTTATTTTATGTAGGGATGGAATCTCTCTATGTTGCCCAGGCTTGTCTCGATCTCCTGGGCTCAAGCAACCTACCTGTCTTGGCCTCCCAAAATGCCGATATTACATGCCTAAGCCACTGTGCCCAGCCTGTTGTTTTTAATATAGTAGTGTTCATCAAGTCTTTCATTCATACGGAGGCCGTGAATCTCTATCTCTATTTCTTACTGATACCAAAAAGTGATTAAAAGGTATAATTCCTTGCGCTATCATTATGAAATGAAAATGTCTGCTGTTGTTGCAGACACACAAACTGCTACATCATCAAGATGCTTCAGCACTGTGCTTTTAAACGGGACCCTTTTTTGATATAATTTTCCAGTGTCTCTGCTACTAGAAGAATAGCTTCTCATAACATCTGATCATTTACACAGCTTGAGTGTCTTTTGTAGCCAAGGTACTACAGAAGCTCCACTACAAGGCTCCAGACAGGCTGGAACTATTGTAACCATTATCTTTACCTGCCAAGTAATCAGGTTGCCAGTCAAACCGTACTCCTATGGAATAGGGAAATTGAGTCCCTGCTGCTTAAATAAAAGGCACTGAATTAGCTGGCAGTAACACTGACATTTTAGATTCGTCTCTGGCCTAGTCACCACAGGGAAGCAACTGTGTTATACTGGAGAGAATACTGGACTTGGTGTCAGAAGGCTTGATTCATTTACTTCAGTGTAGTGCGATTCAATTCAATTCACATTTCCTGATCTTCTATTAAGGCCAGATAGTCTGCTTGGGTTATGGGTACAAAGAAACTGTTTTGTCCCTTAAAGAGCTCACAGTCTAATGGGAGAAACAGGATCATCAGTGACTACAGTAAACAACATCCAAATACACAGACTCTGTCTTAAAAATACAGAGAAGAAACCTAAAAAAAGGAACTTGATTTCTCTCTGTTAAGTTTCTCTTACATATTATGTGCGCACACCCAACTATATCCCGGACATTGCTGTTATATTACCTTCAGCCCCGTATATCACAAACCAAACTTACTATTGGTTCCCTGTCCCTTTCCAGCCCCTCTGCCACACCAACAAGATAGCTTCCTGATTATGCCATCTCAGGGTCTTCAGTCTCTGAAACTCAAAACCGTGATGTTTATCTGGATTCCTTCCCCTCCACTCACAGAGGCCCTTCCCTCACTAAGCCCTGCCCATTCTTCCTTTGTAATATTTTGCACATTTCCTTCAGACCTTTATCATGTCATTAAAAAAAATCTTCTGACTCTTGTCCTAGATAACATTGTTTTCTGCACCAGTCACTATTCACCATTCCATCCTTCTACTACCCAGATCTATTTCCCCCAAACTAATTTCATCATGTGATTTCCCAGCTTTAAAAGGTCAATAATTCTCCATTACATATTGGATAAAATTCAAGCTCTGAAATCTAGTATTTGGTGGGTCCTTTAGTCATCTGACTTCACTTTTTATTTTCAGTCTTGTCATTATCTATGCCATTCTGCTTGTCCCTGGCCCCATCAGATGGCTGTATTTATTATTGAGAAAAAATATTCTTCCCTATCATTTTTTCCCATCCTGTTATCTCCTCTCCTCCCCTTCTTCCATTCCCACATCTCTTGCTTCCTCTTCTTTATGCATCCAAGTTCTAGTCATTTCAAGGTCCAACTCCAAGTCTTATCTACTCCATAAAACTGAGAAGTAGCTCAGTTTTATGCTGAGGTCTTCATATCAGACCTTCCTCTGAAGGTCTTCAGAGCATTTTTTTCTTTTCTGAATTCCTAAAATGTTTATTCTGTGGCCCTAGCAGGTACTTAAGCATATATGTATCAGATTGCCAGGGCGGCTTAACCAACAGAAATATATTGTGAAACAATACATTTCTGGAGGCTTGCGTTCTGAGATCAATGTGTTATCAGGGTTGATTCTTTCTGAAGGCTGTGAGGGAGAATCTGTTCCATGCCTTTCTCCTAACTTCTGGTGGTTTGCTGGCAATTTTGGCATTCCTAGTAGATGACATTCTCCCTGTGTTTGCATGATCTTCCCTCTATCTCTTTACATGGTGGTGTTCTTTTTATAAGGATATCAGTCATATTGGATTAGGGGCCCACTCTACTCCAGTATGACCTCATCTTAACAAATTAAATCTGCAATGACCTTATTTCCAAATGAGGTGATATTCTGAGGTATTTAGAGATAAACTTTAACTGATTAATTTTGGGGCAGACACAAGTCAATCCATCACAATACATAATGGAGTTCTATCACATAAGCATTTACTTACACAAGTTCAACAAAATGCTTCCAGCTGAGAAACATAAAAATGAGAAGACAGGAAAAACATAATTTGAATAATTTGGGAATCTTTGCCTTTTTTTTTTTTTTTTTGTGCCAGAGTCTCGCTCTATCACCCAGGTTGAAGTGCAGTTGTCCAATCTCGGTTCACTGCAACCTTCACCTTCTGGGTTGCAATGATCCTCCCACCTCAGCTTCCCTTCCCAGGTAGCTGGGTTTACAGGAATGCACCACCATGCCCAGCTAATTTTTTTGTATTTTTAGTAGATATGGGGTTTCACCATGTTGGCCAGGCTAGTCTCGAACTCCTGACCTCAAGTGATCTGCCTGCCTCGGCTTCCCAAAGTGCTGGGATTACAGGAGTGGGCCACCGAACCTGGCCCTTTGCCTACTTTTTAACTTTATGCCCACCAGTGAAATTGTGGCAAAAGATGTGATTCTGCTGTTTAGTCAGTTGCAATTTCTTTGTGCCTCTTGGAAGTAGGCATCTAGTCACTCAGAATGTGACTTGTGTATAAAAATATGTATTTGATAATATGTGATATTTGTCTTACTAGCCAGCCTTGTAATCTCACTTCCAATAAGACACTATGTCATATTTTGCCACACTACTCTATTTCAGTGCACAGTGGTAGCAAAGTATGCTTTTACATCTCATTGAATTCTTTCCCTTTTACTTGAACAGCCTTTCCATCCTTTCTCCAATCCTAGCCACAAACTAAACAGATAAACAAAGATGAGAAATTCTTAGCTTTTAAGTGAAATGAAAAACCAAGAGAGGAGGGAGGGAAAAATGAAGAACAAGAAGGAAGGAAGGAAGGAAGAGAGGGAAGGAGGGAGGGAAAGGAGAGAAGAAGAAAGGTAGCGAAAGCAGGAGAGAAGACAACAAAAGATGAAAAACCTTTATGCAAGTGTAATGGTTTTGTCTTCCTGCTCCCCCTGACTAAATAAGAATATCAAGACCTAGGCGAGTGTGCTGAGTTGAACGATGGTCCCCCAAGAGATATGTCCACGTCCTAATCTCTGGAACCTACAAATGTTACTTTACCTAGAAAAACGATCTCTGCAGATACAATTAAGGGTCTTGAGATGAACAGATGATCTGGATTATCCCTGTGGGCCCTAAATCCACTGATAAGTGCCCTTATTAGAGACATATAGAGGAGATTTGACATACAGACGAGAAGGCAACATGGAGACAAAGGCAGAGATCGGAGTGATGGGTTCACATGCCAAGGAAGCTGAGGATTGCTAACAGCCGCCAGAAGCTGGAAGAGGCAAGAAATGCTCCTCCCCCAGAGCCTGGAGAGGGAGTGCAGCCCTGATAACACCTTGATCATGGAATCTGGCCTCCAGAACTCTGACAAGATACATTTCTGTTGCATTAAGATGCCTAGTTTGTGATTTTTTTTTCTTTTTTCTGAGACAAGATCTTGCTCTGTCACCCAGGGTGGGGTGCAGTGGCTTGATCACAGCTCACTGCAGCCTCAACCTCCTTGGCTCAAGCTCTCCTCCTGCCCGAGCCTCCTGAGTAGCTGGGACTACAGGCATGTGTCACCACACCTGGCTAATTCTTTTTTATTTTGTAGAGACAGGTTCCTATTTTATTGCCCAGGCTGGTCTCGAACCCTTGGGCTTAAGCAGTCCTCCCACCTCAGCCTCCCAGACTGCTGGGATTTCAGGCATGAACCACTGTGCCCAGCCTATTTGTGATCATTGTTAACAGCAGCTTGAGGAAACTAATGCAAGGAGGAAAAGTAGGGAAGGGACCAGATACACTGATGGAATCAGCGTAAGTCAGGTTGCAATCAGCTGGGCCATGCACTGATGGAATCAGCTCTGGCCCAGGAAATTCCTGCCTTTCACACCCCACACCCCGAGCAAGCAAATGCCAAGGAGCTGCTGGAAGACAGGTTAGTCTGGGGAGACAAGTTAGTCTATGCATTTCTATCACAGTGTCTAGGAGCGTCATCATCTGTCTTTCTTATTGTTCCCTAGAGAAGACCCACATTGATAGCGGCCAGAAAAGAGCTTGTTGATGTCCGGCATGAATAATGCCTGTCTGTGCCCAGAGAGTTTGCTCAGCCTGCCATGGATCCTTCCTGCTGGGGGCACCTGCAGAAGTCGTGAAGGTGGGGAAAGAAAGCAACCACCCATGCCCAAAGTGAAACTGCATGGAACCAGCTCACGATTCTCTACAGCAGAAGACAGTGGGAAACACTCCACCGAAGACAATCCTGCTGCTTTTAGCCCCACTTCATTTCCACTTCCAGAGCTACCTGGTGCCACCTGTGCCTTTTGAGGTTTCTACAGAGCAGCCCGAGCTTTTCCCACTGCTGGATGAGATTCAAAATTTTCAGAGCTAAGTCAGTTTCCAGATGTCCTTCTGCTATGCAATCCTCAAATTGTATTGATATTATCTTCTCTACCATCACTTTGTCCTAATGGTTTTTAAAAAGCACCTTTAAAATTCCTTTATTGGCCGGGTGTGGTGTCTCATGCCTGTAATCCCAGCACTTTGGGAGGCTGAGGCAGGCGAATCACTGGAGCCCAGGAGTTGGAGACTAGCTTGGGCAACATGGTGAAACCCCATCTCTACAAAAAATACAAAAATTAGCCAGTCATGGTGGCACACGCCTGTGATCCCAGCTACTCAGGAGGCTGAGACAGGAGAATCACTTGAGCCCAGGAGCAGGCAGGTTGCAGAGATTGTGCCACTGCACTGCAGCCTGAGCGACAGAGCAAGACTCGGTCAAATAAAGAAATAAGCCCTTTATTGTAATTTTAGGGGAGTGAAGGAGGGAGAGAGCTGAAATAACTGTGTATGTTTAACCTGCTCTCCTTAGTTAGATGATGCAAACTTTTTATCTGAAGATTTGTGCCTTGATTCAGTTCCGGAAAATTCTTAGCTGTTATCTCTTCAAGCCTGACTTCTCAGCTACATTTGTTTTTCTGTTGCTACAAAAACAAATCACCCCAACCTTAGCAGCGTAGAACAACTCACAGGTATTATCTCATAGTTCTGCAGGTCAGAACTCTCTAGGTGGGCTCTGCTCCCTAAATCAAAGTGCCTGGGCTCTTATCTAGAGATAAGAGAATCTAGGGTAGGGCCTGCTCATTCAGATTGGTGTAAGGAATTCATTTCCTACAGCTGTAGGGCTAAGGTTCGGTTAACAGTTGCTGGCTGTGAACAGGCTGTCTCTCAGCCCTTCTAGGATGTTTGCATTCCTCTCAGGCTGCCCCTTCCATTTTTGAGCCAGTAAGCCAGCTTGTTATGTCCTTGTTTTTTCATCAAGTCCTTCTTATACTTCACTGCTTTTGTTTGTTTTGTTTTGTTTTGTTTTGAAGTGAACCATCTTTCTACTCTCTATCTCCATGAGTTCAATGGTTTTAAGTTTTAGCTCCCACAAATAAGTGAGAACATACAAAGTTTGTCTTTCTCTGCCTGGCTTATCTTAACACAGTGGCCTCCAGTTCCATCCATGTTGTTGCAAATGACAGAATCTCATTCTTTTTCATGGCTGAATAGTATTCCATTGTGTATATGTACCACATTTTCTTTATCCATTCATCTGCTGATGAACATTTAGGTTACTTTCAAATCTTGGCTACTATGAATAGTGCTGCAATAAGCATAGGAGTGCAGATATCTCTGATATACTGATTTCCTTTCTTTTAGGAATATACTTGGCAGGGGATTGCTAGACCATATGGTAGCTCTATTTTTAGTTTTTGGAGGCATCTCCAAACTTTTCTCCACAGTGGTTGTACTGCTTTACATTCCCAACAATAGTGTACGAGGGTCCCTTTTCTCCATATCCTCTCCAGCATTTATTATTGTCTCACTTTTGGATATAAACCATTTTAACTGGAGTGAGATGATATCTCATTGTAGCTTTGATTTGCATTTCTCTGATGATCAGTGATGGTGAGCACCTTTTCATTTACCTGTCTGCCATTTGTATGTCATCTTTTGAGAAGTATCTATTCAGATCTTTTGCTCATTTTTTAAATTGGATTATTATATTTTCCCTTTAGAGTTGTTTGAGCTCCTTATAGTTTCTGTTATTAATCCCTTGTCAGATAGTAGTTTGCAAGTATTTTCTCCCATTCTGCAGGTTGCCTCTTTGTTGATGGTTTCTTTTGCTGTGCAGAAGCTTTTTAACTTGATGTGAACCTATTTTACATTTTTGCTTTGGTTGCCTGTGTTTTTGGAATATTACTCAAGAAATCTTTGCCTAGTCCAATGTCCTGGAGAGTTTCCCCAATGTTTTCTTGTAGTAGTTTCATAGTTTGAGGAGTTAGATATGTCTTTAATCCATTTTGATTTAGTTTTTGTATATGAGGAGAGATAGTAGTCTAGTTTCATTCTGCATATGGATATCCAGTTTTCCCAGCACCATTTACTGAAGAGACTGTCCTTTCCCCAATGCATGTTATTGGCACCTTTGTCAAAAATGAGTTCACGCTGGATGTATGGATTTGATTCTGCATTCTCTGTTCTGTTCCATTGGTCTATTTTTATGCCAGTACTATGCCATTTTGGTTACTATACCTCTGTAGTATTATCTGAAATCAAGTAATGTGATTCCTCCAGTTTTGTTCTGTTTGCTCAGGATAGCTTTGGCTACTCTGGGTCTTTTGTGGTTCCATATCAATTTTAGGATTTTTTAAAATTTCTGTGCAGAATGTTATTGATATTTTGACAGAGATTGCATTGAATCTGTGTTGCGGGAATTCAGGGGCCCCGAACGGAGGGACCAGCTGAAGCCATGGTAAAAGAACATAAATTGTAAAGATTTCCTGGGCATTTATTAGTTGCCCAAATTAATACTTTTATAATTTCTTATGCCTGTCTTTACTGCAATCTCTGAACATAAATTGTGAAGATTTCATGGACATTTATCACTTCCCTAATCAATACTCTTGTGATTTCCTATGCCTGTCTTTACTTTAATCTCTTAGTCCTGTCATCTTCATAAGCTGAGGATGTATGTCGCCTTAGGACCCTGTGATGATTGCATTAACTGCACAAATTGTTTAAACAATATGAAATCTGTTTCATATTGTTTTTCACCTTGAAAAAAGAACAGAAAAACAGCAATGTTCAGGGAACAAGGGAGATAACCATTAGGTCTGGCTGCCTGAAACCTAGGCAGAACAGAGCCATATTTCTCTTTCTTCAAAAGCAAATAGGAGAAATATCACTGAATTCTTTTTCTCAGCAAGGAACAGCCCTGAGAAAGAGAATGTGTTCCCAGGGGGAGGTCTCTGAAATGGCCGCTCTGGGAATGTCTGTCTTTTACAGTTGTAGGTAAGGGATGAAATAAGCCCCAGTCTCCAGTAGCGCTCCCAGGCTTATTAGGATGAAGAAATTCCCTTCTAATAAATTTTGGTCAGAACAGTTGTCTGCTCTCAAACCGTCTCCTGATAAGATGTTATCAACAACAATGCATGCCGGAAACTTCATTAGCAATTTTAATTTCGCCCCAGTCCTGTGATCTTGCCCTGCCTCCATTTGCCTTGTAATATTTTATTACCTTGTGAAGCATGTGATCTCTGTGACCCACACCCTATTCGTACCTCCCTCCTCTTTTGAAAATCACTAATAAAAACTTGCTGGTTTTGCAGCTTGGGGGGCATCACGGAACCTGCCAACATGTGATATCTTCCCCGGACACCAGCTTTAAAATTTCTCTCTTTTGTACTCTTTCCCTTTATTTCTCAGACCAGCCATCACTTAGGGAAAATAGAAAAGGACCCATGTTGAATATCAGGGGCTGAATTTTAGATTACTTTAAGTATTATGGACATTTTAACAATATTTATTCTTCCAATTCATGAACATGGAATATCCTTCCATTTTTGTGTATCCTCTTCGATTTCTTTCATCATATGTTTTATAGTTTTGAATTGTAGCAATCTTTCACTTCTTTAGTTAAGGTAATTCCTAGGTATCTAATTTTATTTGTAGCTATTGTAAGTGGGATAACTTTTAAAATTCTTTTTTAGATTGTTCACTATTGGCATGTGGAGATGCTACTGATTTTCATAAGTTGATTTTGTATTACACAACTTTACTGGATTTATCAGTTCTAATACTTTTTTGGTGGAGTCTTTAGGTTTTTCCAAATATAAGACCATATCATCTGCAAACAAGGATAATTTGACCTCTTCATTTCCAATTTGAATGCTCTTTATTTTGTTCTCTTCTCTGAAATTTTCTAGCTAAGACTTCCAGCACTATGTTGAACAACAGTGGTGAAAGTGGGCATCCTTGTCATGTTCTAGATCTTACAGGAAAGGCTTTTTCTCTCTTTTAGTATGATACAAGCTGTGGTTTTTATTATGTAGAGGTAGTTCCTTCTATACCCAGTTTTTTGAGATTCTTTTTTGAGAAAGGGTCTTACTTTGTTGCCCAGACTGGAATGCAGTGGCGTGATCTCCTCACTGAAGCCTCGACCTCCCAAGCTGAAGCAATCCTCCCACCTCAGCTTCCCAAGTAGCTGGGACTACAGGTGTGTACCACCACACCTGGCTAACTTTTGTATTTTTTTGTAGAGGTAGGATTTTACCTTGTTGTCCAGGCTGGTCTCCAACTCTTGGGCTCAAGCAATCTGCTCACCTCAGCCTACCAAAGTGCTGGGATTATAGGTGTGGGCTACTGTGTTTGTTGTGAAGACAAGTGAAGAGAAATGGACCCAAGTGTGGTTCCTAAAAGTCCAGTTATTGCAGTTGCTAAAGGATGTAATACTGCTGGAACTGCCCTTTTTACAAATGCATGGCTGTGTCTTATATGGAACGGAAATTTTGTACTAGCATTTGCATAAGACAGTCTTGGAAGTAAAGCAGCGATGCTGCAAGTCCCTTTCCATTGGCTCAGAAGACTCATTTACCCTGAATTTCCACATATGAAATACAACCCTTGCCCAGGGTCCAAAGATACCTCGTATCCCCATGATGCTAGTTCCAAAGGTGCGTCTGAGCCACTAGAGGACGTTCCAGTGAGTTGTTCCCATAAAAGTGTTCCAGCCACAGCAAGTTGTGCATTAAGCCTAGAGTGGAAAGATAAGCCGGGGTGGAATTTTAAGAATGATCTTTGGACCCGCCAAGCCAAAGCTTGAGCTAGAGGCAGAGATGAATTGTTGATTAACACTGTGGTCCAACCAGTGGAAATATTGGAAGAATTGGTATTACTTGTATATTGAGGTCACCTTGGATCAGGTTACTTAAGGAGGAGGAATTGGTTTTGTTTTCCTAGTTTGCGATATGAATTGATTTTTGTTTCTGAGGAATTATAATGTTTCTCTTGATTTGTCCAACTGAGGACAACCTCATATAAACAATTGTTTAGGGATCCCAGAAAGGTCCCATTCATTCAGTGGGAAGTGAAACAAATTGGGAATTGGCTCTCTGAGGTTAGGTTGTGAAAAACCCTTACAGGATTTTGGGCATTGGTAAAATTTAAATTTGGGTTGTTTCTTATGACCTGAGATAAGACTGTTAGGAATAAGCTTTCCACAGCTGGACTGGGATATGTAACTTCTGACTGGGTGGCAACAGTGACTCTGGCATTGACCTTGACTGTATCTTCTAATGGTAATGGTAAAACTTCAGCTGATAGTGATCCTGAGGTACAAATGTAACAGGAAATTAAGTTAGTTAGTGTGGCTAACTGTTGAATCTGTTTAAACACTTGGTATTGAGGATGGACCCCCAATATTGGTGAAAATGGATTATGGACATAAAAAGTTGTTCCATTGTGGGCGAAGCAAGCAGTTAAATGATAAATATATATAAATAACTAGGATTACTTACTCCACAGTAACTATGCAACAAAGACACCAGCAAAGTCAGTAGGGATTTACTTATCTTCTGGATGCCTTTTAAATAGGTACTTCAGATCCTCCACAGGTTCACAGGGTAGTGATTGATGGGAGCTTCGGGTTCCAGGTCTGGAGCTTTAGGTATTGCAGGCTTGACCCTGGAAAGATGTATCCAACTATTTAATCATAACACTTTAACTGCAGAGCGTGGTTATTATAACTGAAAAAGGTCCCTTCCATTGGGTTGTAGCTGCTGAGCAGGTGACCCCTCTTTCCATGTTTTAACAAGTACTCTATCTCCTGACCTAATCTTGGATTGCTGGTTAGTTCCTGGTATGGGAAGCCTTTCAGTCCAGAACCTTTGTAATACTTGTTGAAATTTTCTCAGATTAATTAGATATTTTATTAGCCCAGCTGTTTCTGGATTAGTTATTAGATTATTAGTTAAGAAGGGTCTCCTGTACAGCATTCCCTGTGGGCTCATATTTACTTTTGCCCTTGAGGAGTTATGGAATCTCAAAAGGGGTATAGGTAGTAAACTGACCAAAGTTTCTGATGTTTCCTGGCATAGTTTAGCTAGTGCCCATTTTAGAGTTTGATTAGCTCTTTCTACTTTCCTGGAGGATTAAGGTCTCCATGCTGAACGTAAATAGTAGTTAATTCTGAGCACCTTTGCCACCTCTTGAGTTATCTGGGAGACAAAGAATGGGCTGTTATCACTCTGGAGGCTTTAGGATAACTCAAACTGTGGAATTATTTATTTTAAGAGGACTTTTACAACTTCATTAGCCTTTTCTGTTCTAGTAGGGTAAGCTTCAACTTAGCCTGTAAAGGTATCTATCAGTATTAGCAAAAAACTTGTATTATCTGCAAGCTGGCTCATGGGTAAAGTCCAAATGCCAGTCTTCCCCAGGGTAAGTTCACCTTCTTTGGACTGGTTCCATTAGTGGAGGGATCTTGTTTCCTGGATTGTTAAATGCACACAGTAAGCAGGCTTGACAGACCTGCTTAACTACTGAGGCTAAGTTAGACCCAATAAAGACCCTGTTTGCCATGGCCAGAGTGGCATCTCTCCCCATCTGGAAACAGTTGTGCAGGGTTTCTAATAACCTTCCATTGGGCTGTTTAAGGGATATATACTTTTGATCCCATATACTACCAAGATCCTTGTTTCTGTCCCCCTTGCTACCTTATAACCTGTTCCTCCTGTGATGTGTATTCAGGTTCTACTGGGGAATCATAGAAGGGAAGCAGTGCTAAGATTTTTTGAGATTGCACCTTGAGGTCCACTGCTTTTGCTTACCTGTCCATCTTTTTGTTCCCTTGTGCTATAGGAGCTAAGGCCTTTTGATGCCCTCTACGATGGATTATAGCAATGGCTTTTGGCAAATGTATTGCCTCCAACAACTAGAGAATTTCAGGCCCATGCTCTATGGGCGAGTGGTTCCTAGTTAGTAGTCCTCTTTCTTTCCAAATTGCAGCATGAGCTTGTGGTTAAACAAGAAATGCATATTTGGAGTCTGTATAGATATTAAGCTTTTTTCCTTTCCCCAATATCAGGACTCAGATAAGAGCAATTATTTCAGCTTTTTGTGCTGACATGCCCTGGGGATAGCAGTTGGACTTCAGTGATGGTATTGTCATTTACTATCATATGTCCAGCCTGGCATTTCCCATTTGAAACAAAGCTGCTGCCATCTGTGAACTAGTCATTCTCTGAGTCTAGGAGTGGCCAATCTTTTAAATCAGGTCAGCTTACATATGTATGTGTGATGACCTGCTCACATGAATGACCAATTATTGGGCCTGTGGGCAGCAATGGAGCTGGATTCAGGGTATTATGGGTTTTAAGAATTATCTCTGGATTGTCTAGGAGTATAGCCTGGTACTTGGTTAACCTTTTCCTTATCATCCAAATATACCCTTTTATTTCCAAGACTGATTTCACCTGATGTGGTGTTAAAATTTCCAGTGGTTGACCTAGGGTAATTTTAGTGTCTTATTCTACTAAAATAGCAGTAGCTGTTATTGCTTACAGGCAGCTTGGCCACCCCAAGGTCACATGTCCAATTTCTTGGAAAAATAGGCAGTTGGTCTGGATTCTGATCCAAATTTTTGGGTTAGCACCCCCACAGCTGTGCCCTTCTTTTCTGCTATATACAAGGAAAAGGGCTTAGTGAGGTCTGGGATGCCAAGAATGGGGGCTTGGCCAAATGCCTGTTTTAACTTGACAAAGGCTTTCCTCACTTCTGGAGTCCATTCTACTAACTCATTTTATGGCCCCCTTGTTGCTTCATAAAGGGGCTTTGCTATGAGCCCAAAATTTGATATCCATATCCTGCAGAACCCCACCATTCCTGAAAAGGAACAGAGCTGTTGTTTGGTATAAGGGGGTCCAGACTGCATATGACTTATACCTCTTCTGGGGATATCTGCTGGGCCCAAGGGTTTAGAATATAGCCCATACATTGGACTCGTTGGAGGGTGATTTGAAATTTTTTTTTGACATTTTGTATCCCCTGTCTTCCAGGAAATTCAAAACTTTTACAGTATTTTAGTCAGATGCTTCCTGGGTTGGGCTACACACAAGAAGGTCATCAAGTATGCTTCCATTTTCCAATAATAATGGAAAACCCTATAAAGATCCCTTTATAGGGTTTGAGCAAAGAAATGGGTGCTATCCCGAAAGCCCTGAGGGAGCACTGTCCAAGTGTATTGTTTTTCTTTGGTATCTGGATTTTGCCATTCAAAGGCAAAAAGGTGTTGAGACTCTGGGGCCAGAGGAATGGAAAAGAAGGCATCTTTCAGTTTTAGGACCAAGAACCATTTTGCATCCCGTGCCACCTGAGCCAAGACAGTGTATGGATCTGCCACCAATGGATGGATGGGGATAACAGCTTCATTGATTATTCTGAGATCGTGTACTAGCTGATATTCCCCTGAAGTTTTTAAGATGGATAAAATGGGAGTATTGCAAGGTGAATTGCAAGGCTTTAAAAGCTCATGAGTTAGCAATTCCTGAATTATGGGCCTCCAGCTTTATTGGATATGACTTTCGGTTTGGAAAATAGCTGGAGTCTTTTAAAGCTGTATTTTGACTGGCTTTGCCATTTTGGGTTTCCTTGGTTTCCCAGTATACCAAGCTAGTAGGTTAACCTGTTTGTTAATGGGGTCTGGGACACTGTTTATTTCCCCAACCATCATCAATCCTGCTGGGCAGTGTTTATATTGCAGTAATTCCCCTATTTTAACCATGACATCTGCCCCCAACAAGGGGACTGGGCAGCTTGGTATTACTAGAAACTCCTTTTGGAAAATTTGCTTCTCAAATTGACAAGTTAAAGGAGGATCAAAGGATCTCATTTTTGGCTTCCCCTCCATTCCCATAACATTCATGGACTGGGAGGAAAGTTTTCCTGCATAAGCAATAAGGACAGAGTAATCTGCCTCTGTATCAAAAAGAAACTAAATCTGGGTGCCCATGATGTCCAGAGTTACCTGGGGCTCTTCAATAGCAATGATGATGTTCCTGGGCAGGGACAGTGAGGAAGACCCCAGGCCACTTCAGTCTTCATCTAACTCCTCCTTTTACACTGCCAGAGTTTTGACTGACCAAGCCCCTCTGTGGGAGCAAGGAGTCAACTGGCCAGTGCCAACGGTCATAACTGGTGCCTTCACATTGATGGCAAGGGCCCAGTGTGGGCTTAGTATGGTCCTTTGCCCAATGCCCATCTTTTTTTGCACTTGAAGCAAGAGCCTTTGCTAGCATTATCTTTGTAGCCCTTTGTGTTTCCCTTGGATGCTCTTTGGGCATTCAGGGCATCACTAATGATGGCTGCCATAATTCTGGCTTGCTGGGTTTTTTTTTTACGCTGTTCCCCTTTTCCTTCCTCCAGTTCACGACTGTTGTACACCATAAAGGTAGTGTCAAGGAACTGGTTTTGTCTGTGGCCCCATTTGCAGCTTCTGGAGCTTATGTCTAATGTCTGGGGTAGAGTGACTAATGAAATGTTGTGTCATTAATATCTTGCCTTCAGGAGAAGCAGGATCTAAGTTTGTATATATTTTAAAGGCTTCTTCTAGCCTACTATAAAACATGGTTGGATTCTGTTCTTTCCCCTGAGTGATCTCCCTAAACTTATCATAGTTTACTGCCTTTGTTACCCCTTTTTCCTTCCCCTCAGGGGTGCCTCAAGAAATTTAGTTTGATTATTCATTCTCATGGGGGTATTATATTTCCAATTGGGTTCAGTAGTAGGGACTGTATCTCCTCCCGGTCTGTTGCCCTGCAGGCTACATGCAAAACGTTCATCAGTGTCCTGGCGAGCAGCCTCAAATATTCATTCCTTTTCCAGAGGTGTGCAACAGGTGGCCAAAATGAATTGCATGTCTCTCCAAGAAAAGTTGAAAGCCAAAGTCAAAGTCTGGAACCCATCAGCAAATTTCTGAGTAACTGCCCAGTTTTTCCTTACATTGTTGGATATCAGTTATTAAGAAGGGAACCTGTACCCTGATGGGACTCTCAGTTCCTGCCACCTCTCTGAGAGGTAGCAGGACAGGTGGTGTCATTGAATATGGTGTTCCTAAGCTAGTATGGGGAGGGATCGCTAGGACCCGTGACTCTTGTCCTTCTTTTGAAGCTTCAAGTGCACTTGGACCTGGATTATAGGAAGGTGGCTATTGTTCACCCTGACACATATGTACCCCTTGCAAGAGGGCGTTATCTACAGTATCCGGCTCAGTTTTAGGAGTTTCTTTCTGTGGAGAAGTGCTGGGGGCTTTGAAAATGGGAGGCCTTTTGGTATAGGGCCATTGAAGGCTTGCACATATGGTATTTCTGACCATTTGCCTTGTCTCTTACAAAATAGATCTAATTGGAGGATGGTGTCATAATTGAGACTTCCATTGACTGGCCATTGCTCGACTCCCTAGCTGAAATTGAGGCCAAAAGGTGTTACAATAAAATATTAGGCATATCTTTCACAGGTTTTCAGGGTCAAATTGATTCCAATGATTGAAGATGCAGCCAAGAGGGGAGTCAGATAGGACTGAAGGAATGTTTCCCATGACTAATCTGTGGAAAAGAAGACGAGAGTTGTCAGGCCTCTGACAGAGAGGAACGGGCTGATCTTCAAGTGGTGTCAGCCCTGGATTAATATAGCCTTTGTTCTTTTATACCCACTTCCTACACTTCCTTAACTCTAGGGAGAGGATTTCCTATAATTGTCATATCCGTTTTCTTGTTTTTCTCTCTTAGCGCGCCTGCGTGCCATAATTTTAAGTGTATGTATGATAGGCATTCCATATGTATGAGCTGGTCAGTCTTCTGACTTCCTTCCCTATTCTGCTGCCTCAGAAGGCCTATTTGGGAGAAAAGTAAACAGGAAAGAATGAAACTCCCTCTGATTGTCTGGGAAATTTTCAGGGGAGAAATGGAATTCTAGGATTTTACTATGTGTTTTCCATCTGTGAGTGGACTATAACAGTTTATTTCAATTTAATTTCACTCACAAATGTTTTGCTGATTAGAATAGTCTCTGACTCAAGGAATTCACATTTGGGGGCGGCAGAGAGAGACGGATCAACAAATGATTGTATTTTGATGGATGAATTCTATGGTTCTGCAGAGAGCCTCAGGGAGATACTATTGTGGGACAATTAATTGCATTGGGTGGTTGTCAGGGAAAGTTGCAGAGACAACGTGATATCTGCGTTTGGGGATTACGTGGTGAGCAGGCGTTCACCTTGCAGGTGAAGGCTACTCCGCTGCAGGGACCGGTACTGTGGCGGCGTTTTCGCCCCGCACGCAGTAGGTGATCCACACCTCCTGCCAACAGGAGGAAGAGGATGCCAGCTCAGGCACCAGCTGAGGTTTGGCATTTGCCGGCCGCGGGCGCCGACCTCCAGGGGGCGCCGTGGCCTCGCGCTGTCCGGGCCGTTGCATTTCCGGGCACTGGGGCTCCGCCATCGTCGCCAAGCGCGTACCCGCCGCGAGCCGCTAATCGTCCGCCGCTCCCGTTACCGGGGCAACCGCGGCGCCTCCTCCGTGTCGGTCCCGATCGTCCCTCCGCGCCATTTTCAAACTGCTCTAGCGCCGGGGCCCGTGCCTGGGCGGAAGGAGCTAGTGGGGGACTCGAGGCCTGAGGGCAATGCGGCTGGAGGCGGAGGGAACGCCGGCTGGAGCTGCGGGTGAGTCCGGCCGTGGGAGCGAGGGGGCCAGCTGCGGCGGTGGTGGCGCCTTCGCTTTCTGGGCGGTACCCGCGGACCGGGCTCGGGCACTGCTGGGAGGCCGCGCGGCCGCGGGAGGAAGTGAGGCCAGGCCGGGTCGGACCAGGCGGGGAGGCGCGCGGGGACTCTTCCCACCCACCCCGCTCCCACACCCCCTTCCGGTCAACACCCGAAGGTAAAGCTGGAAACCGGAGATTGGGTGGAGGAGAGCTTGGGCCGGCTCGTCAAGGAGCGTCTGTGTGGGCCGTGCAGACAGGCTTGCTGTTGACCAGTGGATCGATTTAAACATTAAAATGCCTTCTCAGTGTAACAGTCATCCATGCTTTTTGTAACAGAAATGTCCCAAAGGGTACGACAGCCTTTAATTAATCTTTGCCCGGCTCTTTTGAAGCCTCTCCACTGCTTTCCAGCCTTTACTACTTTGAGTTCAGTAAGAAAGGACTCCGAGATAACCACAGCTAACGGGTTTCTTTTTTGTCGTTTGAGGTTTCTTGTTTATTTTCTTAACCCCTGTGCACACGTACATACAGCATTAAATGTACTGGTTTTCAGACGCCAACCCCCAGAGTTAAGTAGATGGATACTTCTACACATATATGTATGGGGGACCCCCAAACCTAACCTTTTATGTTGCTTTGCTAGAAACTTAAAGAGTATAGCCGCCATATTTGGATGGGGGTTATGGGGAAAGACAACAGTTCATGGGTGGGGACGGCCTAACATGTTTCTGTCTGGGCGGATTTTAATCTGTCCTGTGTATTGAGGCCCTGGCCATGATTTATTGATTCATATTCATTCTCATTCCCTCCCCTCCAAAGCAGGATGTAAGGAGATATCTCTGGGTAACTGGAGTTGGTAGCAAAGAGGGGAAATGTTTTGAGTGGTGCACACCCTGTAAGTTTACACCCTGCTAGTAATAAATCTGGATTTGTCAGGTGTGTTTCTGATGTCTGCAGGAATTTCCCTAAAAACCCTGCATCACTTAGGTGTCTCTTGTGGAAAGAACCTAGGAAATCTATGAGGAAGCCATTCAAAAAAAGTTAACAAAAGCAAAGAGAAAGATACACAGAAAGGAGTGACCAAGGAGAGTGACTGATTTAGAAATGATTTGGTAAGTTGAGGAAGCATGGTACAGAAACCAAAGTGCCGGACCAGGACTCAGGAGACCTGGTCTCTCGTGACGGCCCTCCTACTTTGTGGCCCCGTGGTTTTGGAAGAGTTATTTTCTTGAGGCAGCCTTTCCTCATGTTTAAGTAGGGATGGTATCATTGGTCTTTCTCCCTCACAGGGTAGCGGTCAGGATCGACTTTTACATGTATGCTCATGCACGTAATGCATTTTTTATATATTGTGAAGAACAACAGATGTAAAACAAAATTTTTCTTTGGCTTAGAAATATGAATACCATGACTACAGTTAGTTAGCAAAGGTTAGAAAAGAGCAAAGTTTCTAAAGAAATGATCTTTGGGCTGAGCGTATTGGCTCACACCTGTAAACCTAGCACTTTGGGAGGTAGAAGTGGGAGAATACCTTGAGCTCAGGAGTTGGAGACCAGCCTGGGCCACATAGCAAGACCCTGTCTGTAAAAAAGGTAAAAATTAAAATTAAAAAAAAAAAGAAATGCTCTTTGGATAACTCCATTTTACGGCAGATTGATAGGAATATATTCATAAATATTTAAAAAGACAAAGATAAAAACTTGAACAGAGGTACTTATGTGTGTCTTTTTTTTAATTGAAGTGAAATTTACATGATGAAATGCATAGAGCTTAAGTGTACTATTTGAAAAGTACATTCTCTAAATGTATACACTTGTGTAACCACTACTCCGATCAATGTAATATTTTCATTACCCTAACAAGTTGTCTCTTAACTCTAACGGGCAATCTGCAGCCTGCCTCACCTCCCCAGACAACTGTTGTTTTAATTTCTGGCCCCATAGTTTAATTTTACTTGTTCATCAACTTCATATAAATGGAGTCATACAGTATATGTCTGGTTTCTTTTGCTCAAGTAATGTTTTTGAGATTCATCCATGCTGTTGATGATGTGTATCAGTAGTTCCTTTTATCCCTTAGTATTGTACTGTATAAATATATCATACTTTTGTGTCCGGAATTGGTGGTTTCTTGGTCTCACTGACTTCAAGAATGAAGCCGTGGACCCTCGCGGTGAGTGTTACGGTTCTAAAGGCCACGTGTCCGGAGTTTGTTCCTTCTGATGTTCGGATGTGTTCGGAGTTTCTTCCTTCTGGTGGGTTCGTGGTCTCGCTGGCTCAGGAGTGAAGCTGCAGACCTTTGCAGTGAGTGTTACAGCTCTTAAGGCGGCACGTCTGGAGTTGTTCCTTCCTCCCGGTGGGCTCGTGGTCTCGCTGGCTTCAGGAGTGAAGCTGCAGACCTTCGCGGTGTTACAGCTCGTAAAAGCAGTGTGGACCCAAAGAGTGAGCAGTAGCAAGATTTATTGCAAAGAGCAAAAGAACAAAGCTTCCACAGTGTGGAAGGGGACCTGAGCAGGTTGCCACTGCTGGCTCGGGCAGCCTGCTTTTATTCTGTTATCTGGCCCCACCCACATCCTGCTGATTGGTAGAGCCGAGTGGTCTGTTTTGACAGGGCGTTGATTGGTGCGTTTACAATCCCTGAGCTAGACATAAAGGTTCTCCACATCCCCATCAGATCAATTAGATACAGAGTATTGACACAAAGGTTCTCCAAGGCCCCACCAGAGCAGCTAGATACAGAGTGTCGATTGGTGCATTCACAAACCTCGAGCTAGACACAGGGTGCTGATTGGTGTGTTTACAAACCTTGAGCTAGATACAGAGTGCCAATTGGTGCATTTACAATCCCTGAGCTAGACATAAAGGTTTTCCAAGGCCCCACCAGAGTAGCTAGATACAGAGTGTCGATTGGTGCATTCACAGACCCTGAGCTAGACACAGGGTGCTGATTGGTGTATTTACGAGCCCTGGGCTAGACATGAAGGTTCTCCACATCTGCACCAGACTCAGGAGCCCAGCTGGCTTCACCCAGTGGATCCTGCACCGGGACTGCAGGTGGGGCTGCCTGCCAGTCCCCCGCCGTGCGCTCGCACTCCTCAGCCCTTGGGTGGTTGATGGGACTGGGCGCCGTGGAGCAGGGGGTGGTGCTCGTCGGGGAGCCTCGGGCTGCACAGGAGCCCATGGAGGGGGTGGGAGGCTCAGGCATGGTGGGCTGCAGGTCCCGAGCCCTGCCCCGTGGGAAGGCAGCTAAGGTCCGGTGAGAAATTGAGCGCGGTGCCAGTGGGTTGGCACTGCTGGGGGACCCAGTACACCCTCCGCAGCCGCTGGCCTGGGTGCTAAGCCCCTCATTGCCCGGGGCTGGCAGGGCCGGCCGGCTGCTCCGAGTGAGGGACCCGCCAAGCCCATGCCCACCCAGAACTCCAGCTGGCCTGCAAGCGCCCTGCGCAGCCCCGATTCCTGCTCGCGCCTCTCCCTCCACACTCCCTGCAAGCTGAGGGAGCCGGCTCCCGCCTTGGCCCAGCACACTGTCACCTCTCACTTTGTCCCTCTGCTGTTGATGGGGGTTTAGGTTGTTTCCAGTTTGGGGCTACTATGAGTAAAGCTCCTGTGAACGTTCTTGTAGAGTCTTTTTGTGGATATTTTTTATTTCTGTAAATACCTGGGAATAAAATCACAGGGTTATAGTCTAGAAGTATGTTTAACTTTATTAAAAAACTGCCAGACTTTTTCCAAAGTGATTTTACACTCCTGTCAGCAATGTGTGAAGATTCCAGTTGCTCCAGATCTTTGTCGACATTTGCTATTGTCGGTCCTTGTGATTTTAGTCATTCTAGTTTGAGAGAAAATGTACTTTGTTGTTTTAATTTGTATTTCCATGTTGACTACTGTTGAGCACCATTTCATATAATCATTCCCATTCAGACACCTATGCGAGGCGTCTGTTTGAGTCTTTAGCGCAACTAAATTATAGTTTTAGCCCAAATTAATGTTCTTATTGGGATGTTTGTCTTATTATTGAGTTGTAAGAGTTCCTTTCATATTCCCTATACAAATCCTTTGTCAGATATTGTGAATATTTTCTCCCACTCTTTGGTTTGCCTTCTCTATTTTAATTGAGTATTTTGGTGAGCAGACATTTTACATTTTGATGAAGTCCAGTTTATCAAATTTGTCTTTTATGTTTAGTGCTTTTAAAAGAGGCCTCTCTGAGAAGTCTCTGCCTACTTCGGGCTTAGGAAAAATCTTTGTTTTCTCCTAGAAGCTTTAGTATTTTAACTGTTACATTTAGTTGTATGAAGAAGTATTTATTTTAATTCAGTAACAGGAATATCATAAGCATTGGCTTTAAATCTGAATTTTCCAGAAGGCTACCTACCTGAAGAAAAACAAAAAATAATTGCTTCATATTAAAATAATTTTTTCTTCTTATTGTGAAACCACAATCATAGCTATAATAAGATAATGATGTTTTATTCTTTTCTCTCAAGACTTTAATTTTTGGAAGTGAATAAAACTTGTTTTGGAAGACAAGATGACTACAGCTGTAGAAAGAAAGTATATTAATATTAGGAAAAGACTGGATCAGCTGGGATACCGCCAGACTCTGACAGTGGAGTGTTTACCTTTGGTAGAAAAACTTTTCAGGTAAAGACAAAAATACAGTTTTCAACTTGTATGATCCCTAATCCACTTACCTCATTTCTGATTGAACTTCATGCTTCGGGTAAAGAAAAGGGTAGCTTTTCAGAAAGTCTTTCAATCATGAAGCATATCTGTTTTTTCCCTGTCCTCAATCCAGGCCTTCCACACTGCAGAACTCTAAAGGCCACCACTCATGCTGTACTGTTCAAAGTCAACATTTCTGAGGGTTTTCTCTGTGAATAGAATTACAGTTTTTTGGGTATCTGATGTAATTGAGAGACACTTTTCCCTTAAGTTCTTTTTTTTCCCCCCTTAAGTTCTATGTCTGCTTCACTGGTCATCAAATACAGTCATGGATAGTTTCATGACAGGGATACGTTCTGAGAAACATGTCATTCGTTAGGTGATTTTGTCGTTGTACCAACATCATAGGGTGTGCTTACACAAACCTAGATGGTATAGCCTACCACAAACCTAGGCTATATGGTCTATATCCTATGGCTCCTAGGCTACAAACCTGTATAGCATGTTACTATACTGAATACTATAGGTAATTATTAACACAGTGGTGCCTATTTGTATATCTGAACATATCTAAACATAGAAAAGGTATTGTGTTGTGCTACAGTGTTACAATGGCCAGGATCTCATGAGGCAATAGGAATTTTTCAGCTCCCCCCATTATAAATAAATCTTACAGGACTACTCTCCTTCCTATATGTGGTCTGTCGTTGACCAAAATGTCATTATGTGGTGCATGACTGTATTTTAAGCCTCTTTAGAAATATGTTTTTAGTTATTACAAAGTTAATGAAATATTTCCTGGTATTTAAATTTTCTGTTCTTTTAGCGACTTAGTTCATACGACTGAGAGCCTTCGGCTATCAAAATTATCTGCTGTGAAAGCTGAAAAAGAAAGTGCCAATTTTGATTTTATTTTGGAACCCTATAAACTTGAAAATGCAAGATTGAGTAGAGAAAATAATGAATTATACCTAGAGTTAATGAAACTGAGAGAACATTCAGACCAACACGTTAAAGGTAAGTGAAAATTTGGTAATTTTTAAAATGCAATGTCTTTGTCCTTTTTGTTTTAGAAGGAAAAGCTAACATCTAATTTTAAAACTATCGATTAGAAAATATAGTAGTCCTACAGCTGGATGGTGTGTGCCTATAGTCCCAGCTACTCAGGAGTTTAAGGTGGGTGGATTGCTTGAGCCCAGGAGTTTGAGACCAGCCTAGGCAACATAGTGAGAACTTGTTTCAAAAAAAGAAAAGAAAAGAAAATATGGTAGTCCTGCTAATAGCCCCTGAAATACTATAGGGTATGTTGAAGAGTTCCTGAGAAGGAAAATAAATGTGCATTATATAGCTATGATAATCACTATATGTGGATTAAATTTTTAGAATTAAAAATTTAATTAAAATTTTAGAATTAAAAATTTAATTAAAATTTTAGAATTAAAAATTTAATTAAAATTTTAGAATTAAAATTGCCATAGGGAATATTAAATGCTGGATTTGAAGAAATGTTCTTGAAACAACTTTTATTTTTCCCTTACTGAAAATAAATAGTAAATAAGGTGAAAACCATGTATTATGCTGACTGTTTTATAGTCAGTCTTTGAGCTATCAAGTAGAATAGGATGATTTCAGAGGTACTAGGGAAAAGATAATTATATGGTTATCTTTGTATGAATTATTCTTATATTCAGTAGAAAACTTTATCTAATCCATGGTATGAATTCGTAATCCTTTAGCTTCAGACCCAATTTACTGAATCAAAAGCTATGATGTACATTAGGCTAATACAGTAGCTGAGAAATGAAGATCCCTTTTGTGCTTAGTGAGTTATTTGCACTTTTGTTAATAATAGTAGAAGAAGGAATAAGTGTCAACTAAAGCATGCGTAAGAAGCAGGTGGAGACTTTTAAACTGATAACGACTTTTTGTATTTTGTGAAATGGAAAAACTTCATTGGATTTCTTGATCTTTAAAATGGTCTTTGAATCTTTTTCATTTTAAGAGTTGAAAACTTCATTGAAGAAATGTGCACGTGAAACAGCTGATCTGAAATTTCTAAATAACCAATATGTTCATAAACTCAAACTGTTGGAGAAAGAGAGCAAAGCTAAGAATGAAAGAATTCAACAACTTCAAGAAAAGAATTTGCATGCTATAGTACAAACTCCAGGTAAATCGATTCCTTCTCGAGACAAATTATACACATTTAATCTTTTAACCATGTTAACACCATTGACTAAAATAGGACTTTGGATTGGATTTTCATGCTTAGACTTTAGTGTTTGAAAATATATATTGAATAGACCATAAACTTCTTGATTTATTTCTAATGGTCCAGGTAGTAATTTATACGTGTACTTAGAACTGTATGTAGTATTAGTTACTTAGATACAAGTAGTCTAACTTTAATGCCCAGAGCTTTCTCTAATCAATATTTTAAATTCTTTTTTCTATTATTATTATCATTATTATTTTAGTTGTAAAAGTAATCCATACTCATTAAAGAATTTGGAAATTATGTACTTTCTTAGTTTATTTTACTATTTTTAGCATTATGCTCAGTAGTTATAGAGCAAGAAAAGGAAATGATGGGTCCAGGTGCGGTGGCTCACACCTGTAATCCCAGCACTTTGGGAGGCTGAAGTGGGCAGATGATTTGAGGCCGCTTCAAGACCAGTGTGGGAACATGGTGAAACCCCATATCTACCAAAAATACAAAAATTAGCTGGGCATGGTGGCGCAAGCCTATAGTTCCAGCTACTTGGGAGGCTGAGGTGGGAGGATTGCTTGAGCCTGGGAGGCGGAGGTTGCAATGAGCTGAGATTGCACCACTGCACTCCAGCTTGGGTGATAGAGTGAGACCCTGTCTCAAAAAAAAAAAAAAGAAAAGATGGGCCACATCCAGAGTTGGTGATTGTTCTGCAGGTATGGGTTGGTGGAAGAATCTACAATATTAGTGACAAAATCATTAAGATAGCTGAACCATGGGATCAAGATTATGAAATTAAGTGAGTAACGGGGCTGCTGGATTATGAGGCTAGGTCAAGACAGATTAAAGAACATGGTGAGGACCAAAAATAATTTGTTTGCTATGAAGATTGCAGTCAGAATGGAATTTTGGAGTTGAAGAACTAGAAGCCAGCAGAGTTCTGAGTGATGACAAAGGCCAAAGTGTAGTCATCTTATTGTGTGCCTGAAGTTGAGGGTAGAGGAGACTCCTGAGAGTGGACAGATTAGAACTGTGAAGCCAGGTGGGGGAAGACTCAGTGGAGCGTGAGATAGTTTAGTAAATGAGATAGATGGACACGGGGACTGTGAGCCAAAGGCAGAAGAGACGGAGAAAAGTGGGAGTCAACCTTGAAAGTAACTAGAAGATTAAGGCAAAAAAAGAGGATAATCCGGTTTCCTGAGGAAAGAATGGGATAGACTCCGGAGAGATTCAAGATGTGTAATCAAATAGTAAGTAAATGTAGATTTGGGAAGTAGAGGAATTCTCATACTTCTCTTTCGAGTGAATGAGTTAGGTGGAGGATGATACTATTTCTTAAGTTAGAGAATGTGGGAAGCAGAGCAGGAGTCCACTTTTGTATGTGTGGAGTATGCTATACCCACAAGACATTCATGTCTAAATTTTTGGGAAACAGTGGGATGTGTAGATCTGTTCTCAAAAGTGTGGGTCCTGGTGGAGATGCAAATTTAAGAATCATTGGAGTCTCATGGTAATTGAAGCTATGGGTGTAGTAAGAATTATCTAGTGAGATTATGTAGACTGGGAAGAGAGGAGACCCAGAGTCAGATGCGAGGGAAATTGGTATTTAAGGGACAGGTGGAAGAAGACGGTTTATGAAAGAAACTGAGGAGCCACCAAGGAGGAAAACCAGGAGGTAAAGAAAGAAGGAATGGCTAGCTTTCTTCAGGTGTGTGAACAAACAGGTCATTTAAATACTTTTGGCACAGTTTTCTTATCCTTAAAACTCCTTTTGTATTCTCCTACCTCTGTAGGAGAATACAAAATTTGTTTGAATTCTAATGAGACAAAATTGTGGATTATGTTTGTTCTTCACAAGGATCTGCTAGTTTTTCAAATACACTTCTAATCTTGGCAAAATCTTTAAAGAGATAAATTGTCCATGTATTTTTGACCAAGACAAGATATATTTAGCCATAAGAAAATTTAGTCCTACTACTTGTAAAGATTAAGAAAACATTCCCTCCTGATTCAGGTTATAGCATGACTTTATATTACATATGACATTCCATTCATTCTAACTTTGCTACTTACAATTTCAGTTATCTGCTATGTTGATATTACTTAATAACCACGCGTATTTTAGTTCTCACTGCCAGTTTTCTGCTAGTGATAATTTCTTGAGCTCATAATAGCGAACACCACAGGCACATTCAACTTTTTTTTTTTTTTTTTTTTTGAGACGGAGTTTCACTCTTGTTGCCCAGGCTAGAGTGCAGTGGCGCGATCTTGGCTCACCACAACCTCCACCTCCCGGGTTCAAGAGATTCTCCTGCCTCAGCCTCCCAAGTAGCTGGGATTACAGGTGCCCGCCACCATGCCCAACTAATTTTTTTGTATTTTTAGTAGAGACGGGATTTCACCATGTTGGCCAGGCTTGGTCTCGAACTCCCAACCTCAGGTGATCCACCCGCCTCGGCCTTCCAAAGTGCTGGGATTACAGGTGTGAACCACCATACCTGGCCACATTCAGCTTTTAAACTTGCCAAAGTCTTATCCCCATCTAGTGAGCAAACATATTAAGCCTGGGCATATATGCCAAGCTTGCAGGCATATAAAACTTGTTTGATAACCATATCTTATTGAGGTTTTTAGGAATGCATTGTTTAAAGATCAGGGTGGATATTTATATATTGATGGAGAAAATATTTTATCAATGTGTATTATGAACTGCAGACACACTTAATAATCGAAAGGCTAACCTGGAATATTTAATTCTAAGACATGGTTTTGTTTCTTCTTAGTTTTTTAAGACACTCATTCTTTTTAGGTGGCAAGAAAAGAAGTATTGCTTTCAGGCGCCAGCGTATGCAAATTGATGAACCGGTTCCTCCTTCTGAAGTCAGTTCATATCCAGTTCCTCAACCAGATGACCCTTACATTGCAGACCTCCTACAAGTGGCTGATAACAGGTGCATTAAGTAATTCTTTCTTGGCTTGAGTTAATCGAGCACTCAATTAGCTGTAAGTTTCTTGATAGGAGGGCTTTTTTTCTTGTTAACTGTTGTCTCTCCAGTGTCTAGCACAGAACTTTGCACAGGCACTCAGTAAATACTTTCAGATTGATATAAAATGTTTTTACTTGTTTTGAAACTTTGATCAAATAGATCATACATCTAAGGTTTCTGTTCATACTGGCTTAAAAATTAGTGCCATCAAGAACCTGTTTAAGTAGAGCTGCTTTGACATTTTGTGTCATCTCCAAGTAAGAGGTATCTTTTGCAGGAATCTTTATTGCTTCATATTTGTGTCAAATGTCAGTTAAATATGAAGAGTTTTGTAACTGGATTTGAAATTCCTTTTTTAATGGTTTCTCTGCTCTGTGTTTATATTTCCTTACATTTGAATCATATATAAATTCCATTTGATGGAAATGTTATTAAACCTCCTGGGCAAGGCACTGTGTAAGTGTTCTGAGGATATAAAGATGAAGAAGATGGTGTTTCTGCTTTTGAGAAGCTTGTAGTCCAGTACTAGAGATGAGATGAGAAATTCACAAAACACCATTAAGAAAATTATAAGAGGCTCAAAGGAATGGATGAGCACTAGTCTCCATGGTAATAGCTGGAGAAGCATTTCAAACTATAGAATACACTAATGGAAATAGTTCATGCAGGTAGCTTTTTATTTTGTAGATTATACAGAGAATGTGGGGGGTTTGATCTATTGAGAATCTCAGTAGATTCTCAGAGCACTGGGACCAGGTGCAGTGGATCATGCCTGTTAATCCCAGCACTTTCGGAGGCCGAGGCAGGAGGATGGCTTGAACCCATGAATTTGAGACCAGCCTGGGCAATATAGTGAGACCTTTTCTCTACAAAAAATTTAAAAATTAGCCGATCATGATGGCATGCACCTGTAGTCCCAGCTACTTAAGAGGCTGAGGTAGGCAGATCGCTTGAACCTGGGAGGCAGAGGTTGCAATGAGCTGAGACTGAACCACTGCACTTCAGCCTGGGACACAGAGCAAGACCCTTTGAGCGACTGATTAGGATCTCTTCACTCAGTTGTCACACAATATTTTTATATAGTTATTTAATCTTAACTGGGAAGTGTTTTGTTCTTATAATCTAGGACTTTTCAGACAATGTGTTCGTATTATTTGGGGAATTATTTGGGCTGCATAAGTGACATTAGTCTTTTTTAATTGTCCTATTTCATTTATATATGCACATTTTGTTTGTATTCAGAGTCATTCATGCATTTATATGAGTGCAGTTGCATACATACTCTTCTCCTAAACCTAGATTAGTAGAAAATGTTGGTTCCAGTTAACATCAGGTACAAGCCGTATCCAGCCTCATTTACTCCACCCCATGGAAAATCTCTTTTAAAAACAGACCTGGGGCTGGAAGCACTGTGGCTCACGCCTGTAACCCCAGCACTTTGGTAGGCTGAGGCAGGAGGATTGCTTAAGCCCAAGAGTTCAAGACCAGCTTCGGCGATGTGGAAAAACTCTCTACAAAAAATTTAAAAATTACCCAAGTGTGGTGGCATGTGCCTATGGTCCCAGGTACTTGGGATGCTGAGGTGAGAGGATTGATGGAGCTGTGGAGGTTGAGGCAGCAGTGAGCTGTGATCGGGCCACTGGATTCTAGCCCGGGTAACATAGGAAGGCCCTGTCTCAAAAAAGAAAAAAAAAGCAGATCTGGCTTCAGGCTTTGTCTTTCCAATATGAAAATGGATTAATTATGTCATAATGTACCTGAACAATTCAGGTGATTTGGACAAAATCTTGATTCTGTTAGAATTAACAAGTTGCAGAAGGAATAGGTTTTTTGCTGTAGTTACATGTGATCTTTCTCTCCAGGGTTTCAAAGTAGTAGTAGACGATACAGGGTTAGGGTCAGAAACATTTTAGTTTCTTATTTCACTTACTAAGTCTGTGAATTTTGGAGTAAACCTCAGTTTTCTAAACCTAAGAATTGGCAGCAGTACCTCAAAGAATTTTCCTGGAGATCAAAATGCAATAGTGAGGTGTTTCTTGCACAGTGTATCTGAGTTTCAAATTATTTACTAATAAGTTTTAAATCTGTTATTAAAAACCAACTCTCTATGATGATGTACTATATTTTATGTTGATTTGGGGACCCTTTGGCACAGTACATCCTACCTGTTTGAGAAGCTGAAAGTATAGAATTTATGAAATAACACATCTATCTTCGTTTCTTATTTTGTATTTCTTAACAAAAGTATATTGGCATTAATTTAAAGTGCTTTTCAGGATTCAAGAACTTCAACAGGAAGTCCACCAGCTACAAGAAAAGTTAGCAGTGATGGAAAGTGGGGTGAGAGACTATAGCAAGCAGGTAGGATTTTTATGTACTTGCATAGTAGGGATTGAGATAGGTATGCTGTGATTGTAAATAGAATTGGGTTATATTTGAAATTACTGATACTGAGTTTTTATACAGCTTTCATCTTTTTCATCAGGTTTGTTAATAGAGTTAATAGCTGGAATGGCTAAGGTGGCTTTACTTACTTAGTCTGTCTCTTCAAAAAATTTTAAAATTAGCCAAGTGTGGTGGCATGTGCCTATGGTCCCAGGTACATGGGAGGCTGAGGTGGGAGGATTAATGGATTGAAGAGCACTTATTTACTCCATTCTCTTCACTATTCATTGAGGTGAATAGTAGTTTTTTGTTTGGTTTTTCTTTTAGCTGAATCATCTATCTCCCCAAATATAATTTTATAACCATATTACCGTTTTCATCTCAGGAGACATTTTATTAAGTGTGCTATGTTTTATAATTGTATTTTTGTGATTTTTCTATTACATATTTTGTCATATTGAATACCAGTCTCTTAGAAAGTTACTCTTTTGTGTTGCCGTGTTTTTTTTTGTTTGTTTTCTCTATAAGCACAAGTCCTCATACAACAGTTTTCTGAAGAATCGGGAGAGTTAGTAGATGCAGCATTATATTATAACCATAGCAAGCTTTGTCTTTTCATAATTTCTATTGATGTGTTGGCTAAATTCTGATTTGGGTAATTATAGGCTTGTTTTCTTAATATGCTTCCTGAAGGTTAAATTGGGTAACATGTTTTTCATTTTCTGCATTGACTGCATTTTTTTTGAGTGATCTGCACGCACAAATATAGATGTAACTTAGGTGTTGGTATAATAACTAAGTCTTTAAAGTGTTTTGAAGATTAGTTGGATAAAAATGGAATTAAAGAAAATTGACCGGGCGTGGTGGCTCATGCCTGTAATCCCAGCACTTTGGGAGGCCGAGGCGGGTGGATCACCTGAGGTCAGAAGTTTGAGACCATCCTGGCCAACATGGTGAAACCCCATCTCTACTAAAAATACAAAAATTAGCTGGGGTTGTGGTGTGTGCCTGTAATCCCAACTACTCAGCAGGCTAAGGCAGGGGAATCTCTTGAACCCGGGAGGCAGAGGTTGCAGTGACCTGAGATTGCACCACTGCACTCCAGCCTGGGTGACAGACTCCGTCTCAAAAAAAGAAGGAAATCATAATGTCAACCAAAAAACTTACTTCATGAAGAGATGTTGAAAATATCCAATATGCACATGAGTTTAATATTACTGGCATTTTTTCATTTTATAATTACACTTTCATTTATTTCAGGTACTTTACGAACATAAACTTCTTACCATCTCTGTGAGGTGGCTGAGGTGTCTGGAGAAAATAGCTTGACTATTCTGATTAAAGCTGCCAATTTATTGTGGTTTGCAAATCTTAGTTGAGCTTACTCTGCTGCCTATCAGTTATTTGTCTTTTTTTGCTTGAGTTTATTCTTTCTCAGCACATATTCCAGATTTTGCTGTTTCTAAGCTGTCTTCCCAACTTATAATACCCATCTTCGGCTGGGCGCAGTGGCTCACGCCTATAATCCCGGCACTTGGGAAGGCTGAGGTGGGTGGATCACCTGAGGTTGGGAGTTGGCGACCAGCCTGACCAACATGGAGAAACCCTAGCTCTACTAAAAATACAAAATTAGCCGGGCGTGGTGGCGCATTCCTGTAATCCCAGCTACTTGGGAGGCTGAGGCAGGAGAATTGCTTGAACCCGGGAGGCGGAGGTTGCGGTGAGCCGAGATCACACCATTGCACTCCAGCCTGGGCAACGAGCGAAAACTCTGTCTAAAAAAAAAAAAAAAAAATCCATCGTCTGAGAATGTCACCTTGTCTCAACTTTCTATCTCTACCTTTAAAATTAGCCATATTTGCACTCAGGCTGTCTTAAGACTTAGTGGGCAGGGTATTGTTCTTCCTGTTCAAGGCTCAGTTGCCTGTGCTCTTGACCCCATTTCCTCTTTTTTCCTTAGGACCTTACTTTAATCAATTATTCTTTTGTTCTTTAACAAATACTTATATAACCACTTTACAGTGATTAATTCATTTAATCTTCATAACAATCCTGTGAAGACGTACTTCTATTGTCATAGCTAACATCCCTTTTAAAAAACTCATTTTTTTTTTTTTTGAGACGGAGTCTTGCTCTGTCGCCCAGGCTGGAGTGCAGTGGCGCAATCTCGGCTCACTGCAAGCTCCACCTCCTGGCTTCACGCCATTCTCCTGCCTCGGCCTCCTGAGTGGCTGGGACTATAGGCGCCCGCCACCACGCCCGGCTAATTTTTTGTATTTTTTAGTAGAGACGGGGTTTCACCGTGGTCTCGATCTCCTGACCTTGTGATCCTCTCACCTCAGCCTCCCAAAGTGCTGGGATTACAGGCGTGAGCCACTACGCCCGGCCAAAAAGCTCTTTTAACTACCTCCGCCTCTTGAGGATTCCTTCTCCCTCTCTATGCAGACTTCTCCAAAGACTGTCTTACTTGATATCTCCATTTCTGTCTCTGCTTCTCCACCTCCTGCTCACTCCTTAACCTATTGTAGTCTGGCTTCTGCACTCACTACGTGAACTGGTCTAGTTAATTACATTAGTAACATTAATTGCTAGATCCAAAAGGATACTTACAGTCTTTATTTTCTTTTTTTTTTTTTAATTTTGTTTATATTTAAATTTTGAGTTTTTTTTTTTTTATTATATTTTAGGGTTTTAGGGTACATGTGCACAATGTGCAGGTTTGTTACATATGTATCCATGTGCCATGTTGATTTCCTGCACCCATTAACTCATCATTTAGCATTAGGTGTATCTCCTAATGCTGTCCCTCCCCCCTCCCCCGACCCCACAACAGTCCCCGGAGTGTGATGTTCCCCTTCCTGTGTCCATGAGTTCTCATTGTTCAATTCCCACCTATGAGTGAGAACATGCGGTGTTTGGTTTTTTGTCCTTGCGATAGTTTACTGAGAATGATGTTTTCCAGTTTCATCCATGTCCCTACAAAGGACACGAACTCATCATTTTTTATGGCTGCATAGTATTCCATGGTGTATATGTGCCACATTTTCTTAATCCAGTCTATCGTTGTTGGACATTTGGGTTGGTTCCAACTCTTTGCTATTGTGAATAGTGCCGCAATAAACATACGTGTGCATGTGTCTTTATAGCAGCATGATTTATAGTCCTTTGGGTATATACCCAGTAATGGGATGGCTGGGTCAAATGGTATTTCTAGTTCTAGATCCCTGAGGAATCGCCACACTGACTTCACAATGGTTGAACTAGTTTACAGTCCCACCAACAGTGTAAAAGTGTTCCTATTTCTCCACATCCTCTCCAGCACCTGTTGTTTCCTGATTTTTTAATGATGGCCATTCTAACTGGTGTGAGATGGTATCTCACTGTGGTTTTGATTTGCATTTCTCTGATGGCCAGTGATGATGAGCATTTCTTCATGTGTTTCTTTGGCTGCATAAATGTCTTCTTTTGAGAAGTGTCTGTTCATGTCCTCTGCCCACTTTTTGATGGGGTTGTTTGTTTTTTTCTTGTAAATTTGTTTGAGTTCATTGTAGATTCTGGATATTAGCCCTTTGTCAGATGAGTAGGTTGCAAAAATTTTCTCCCATTCTGTAGGTTGTCTGTTCACTCTGATGATAGTTTCTTTTGCTGTGCAGAAGCTCTTTAGTTTAATGAGATCCCATTTGTCGATTTTGGCTTTTGTTGCCATTGCTTTTGGTGTTTTAGACATGAAGTCCTTGCCCACGCCTATGTTTTGAATGGTATTGCCTAGGTTTTCTTGTAGGATTTTAATGGTTTTAGGTCTAACATATAAGTCTTTAATCCATCTTGAATTAATTTTTGTATAAGGTGTAAGGAAGGGATCCAGTTGCAGCTTTCTACATATGGCTAGCCAGTTTTCCCAGCACCATTTATTAAATAGGGAATCCTTTCCCCATTTCTTGTTTTTGTCAGGTTTGTCAAAGATCAGATAGTTGTAGCTATGCGGCATCATTTCTGAGGGCTCTGTTCTGTTCCATTGATCTATGTCTCTGTTGTGGTACCAGTACCATGCTGTTTTGGCTACTGTAGCCTTGTAGTATAGTTTAAAGTCAGGTAGCGTGATGCCTCCAGCTTTGTTCTTTTGGCTTAGGATTGACTTGGCGATGCGGGCTCTTTTTTGGTTCCATATGAACTTTAAAGTAGTTTTTTCCAATTCTGTGAAGAAAGTCACTGGTAGCTTGATGGGGATGGCATTGAATCTATAAATTACCTTGGGCAGTATGGCCATTTTCACGATATTGATTCTTCCAACCCATGAGCATGGAATGTTCTTCCATTTGTTTGTATCCTCTTTTATTTCATTGAGCAGTGGTTTGTAGTTCTCCTTGAAGAGGTCCTTCACATCCCTTGTAAGTTGGATTCCTAGGTATTTTATTCTCTTTGAAGCAATTGTGAATGGGAGTTCACTCATGATTTGGCTCTCTGTTTGTCTGTTATTGGTGAACAAGAATGCTTGTGATTTTTGTACATTAATTTTGTATCCTGAGACTTTGCTGAAGTTGCTAATCAGCTTAAGGAGATTTTGGGCTGAGACAATGGGGTTTTCTAGATATACAATCATATCATCTGCAAACAGGGACAATTTGACTTCCTCTTTTCCTAATTGAATACCCTTTATTTCCTTCTCCTGCCTGATTGCTCTGGCCAGAACTTCCCGCACTATGTTGAATAGGAGCGGTGAGAGAGGGCATCCCTGCCTTGTGCCAGTTTTCAGAGGGAATGCTTCCAGTTTTTGCCCATTCAGTATGATATTGGCTGTGGGTTTGTCGTAGATAGCTCTTATTATTTTGAGATACGTCCCATCAATACCTAATTTATTGAGAGTTTTTAGCATGAAGGGTTGTTGAATTTTGTCAAAGGCCTTTTCTGCATCTATTGAGATAATCATGTGGTTTTTGTCTTTGGTTCTGTTTATATGCTGGATTACATTTATTGATTTGCGTATGTTGAACCAGCCTTGCATCCCAGGGATGAAGCCCACTTGATCATGGTGGATAAGCTTTTTGATGTGCTGCTGGATTCGGTTTGCCAGTATTTTATTGAGGATTTTTGCATCAATGTTCATCAAGGATATTGGTCTGAAATTCTCTTTTTTGGTTATGTCTCTGCCAGGTTTTGGTATCAGGACGATGCTGGCTTCGTAAAATGTGTTAGGGAGGATTCCCTCTTTTTCTATCGATTGGAATAGTTTCAGAAGGAATGGTACCAGTTCCTCCTTGTACCTCTGGTAGAATTCAGCTGTGAATCCATCACGTCCTGGACTCTTTTTGGTTGGTAAGCTATTGATTATTGCCACAATTTCAGAACCTGTTATTGGTCTATTCAGAGATTCAACTTCTTCCTGGTTTAGTCTTGGGAGGGTGTATTTGTCGAGGAATTTATCCATTTCTTCTAGATTTTCTTGTTTATTTGCATAGAGGTGTTTGTAGTATTCTCTGATGGTAGATTGTATTTCTGTGGGATCAGTGGTGATATCCCCTTTTTCGTTTTTTATTGCATCTATTTGATTCTTCTCTCTTCTTTATTAGTCTTGCTAGCGGTCCATCAATTTTGTTGATCTTTTCAAAAAACCAGCTCCTGGATTCATTAATTTTTTGAAGGGTTTTTTGTGTCTCTATTTCCTTCAGTTCTGCTCTGATTTTAGTTATTTCTAGCCTTCTGCTAGCTTCTGGATGTGTTTGCTCTCGCTTTTCTAGTTCTTTTAATTGTGCTGTTAGGGTGTCAATTTTGGATCTTTCCTGCTTTCTCTTGTGGGCATTTAGTGCTATAAATTTCCCTCTACACACTGCTTTGAACGTGTCCCAGAGATTCTGGTATGTTGTGTCTTTGTTCTCATTGGTTTCAAAGAACATCTTTATTTCTGCCTTCATTTCATTATGTACCCAATAGTCATTCAGGAGCAGGTTGTTCAGTTTCCATGTAGTTGAGCGGTTTTGAGTGAGTTTCTTAATCCTGAGTTCTAGTTTGATTGCACTGTGGTCTGAGAGACAGTTTGTTATAATTTCTGTTCTTTTACATTTGCTGAGGAGAGCTTTACTTCCAACTATGTGGTCAATTTTGGAATAGGTGTGGTGTGGTGCTGAAAAAAATGTATATTCTGTTGACTTGGGGTGGAGAGTTCTGTAGATGTCTATTAGGTCCACTTTATGTAGAGCTGAGTTCAATTCCTGGATATCCTTGTTAACTTTCTGTCTCGTTGATCTGTCTAATGCTGACAGTGGGGTGTTAAAATCTCCCATTATTATTGTATGGGAGTTTAAGTCCCTTTGTAGGTCACTGAGGACTTGCTTTATGAATCTGGGTGCTCCTGTGTTGGGTGCATATATATTTAGGATAGTTAGCTCTTCTTGTTGAATTGATCCCTTTACCATTATGTAATGGCCTTCTTTGTCTCTTTTGATCTTTGTTGGTTTAAAGTCTATTTTATCAGAGACTAGGATTGCAACCCCTGCCTTTTTTTGTTTTCCATTTGCTTGATAGATCTTCCTCCATCCCTTTATTTTGAGTCTATGTGTGTCTCTGCACGTGAGATGGGTTTCCTGAATACAGCACACTGATGGGTCCTGACTCCTTATCCAGTTTGCCAGTCTGTGTCTTTTGATTGGAGCATTTAGCCCATTTACATTTAACGTTAATATTGTTATGTGTGAATCTGATCCTGTCATTATGATGTTAGTTGGTTATTTTGCTCATTAGATGCTATAGTTTCTTCCTAGCCTTGATGGTCTTTACAGTTTGGCATGTTTTTGCAGTGGCTGGTACCGGTTGTTCCTTTCCATGTTTAGTGCTTCCTTCAGGAGCTCTTTTAGGGCAGGCCTGGTGGTGACAAAATCACTCAGCGTTTGCTTGTCTGTAAAGTATTTTATTTCTCCTTCACTTATGAAGCTTATTTTGGCGGGATAGGAAATTCTGGGTTGAAAATTCTTTTCTTTAAGAATGTTGAATATCGGCCCCCACTCTCTTCTGGCTTGTAGAGTTTCTGCTGAGAGATCAGCTGTTAGTCTGATGGGCTTCCCTTTGTGGGTAACCCGACCTTTCTCTCTGGCTGCCCTTAACATTTTTTCCTTCATTTCAACTTTGGTGAATCTGACAATTATGTGTCTTGGAGTTGCCCTTCTCGAGGAGTATCTTTGTGGCGTTCTCTGTATTTCCTGAATCTGAATGCTGGCCTGCCTTGCTAGATTGGGGAAGTTCTCCTGGATAATATCTTGCAGAGTGTTTTCCAACTTGGTTCCATTCTCCCCATCATTTTCAGGTACACCAATCAGACGTAGGTTTGGTCTTTTCACATAGTCCCAAATTTCTTGGAGGCTTTGTTCATTTCTTTTTATTCTTTTTTCTCTAAACTTTCCTTCTCTCTTCATTTCATTCATTTCATCTTCCATCAGCGATACCCTTTCTTCCAGTCGATCGCATCTGCTACTGAGGCTTCTGCAATCTTCGCGTAGTTCTCGAAACTTGGCTTTCAGCTCCATCAGCTCCTTGAAGCCCTTCTCTCCATTGGTTATTCTAGTTATCCATTCTTCTAATTTTTTTTCAAAGTTTTTAACTTCTTTGCTATTGTTTTGAATTTCCTCTCGTAGCTCAGAGTAGTTTGATCGTCTGAAGCCTTCTTCTCTCAACTCATCAAAGTCATCCTCCATCCAGCTTTGTTCCGTTGCTGGTGAGGAACTGCGTTCCTTTGGAGGAGGAGAGGTGTTCTGTTTTTTAGAGTTTCCGGTTTTTTTGGTCTGTTTTTTCCCCATCTTTGTGGTTTTATCTACTTTTTGTCTTTGATGATGGTGATGTACAGATGGGTTTTTGGTGTGGATGTCCTTTCTGTTTGTTAGTTTTCCTTCTACCAGACAGGACCCTTAGCTGCAGGTCTGTTGGAGTTTACTAGAGGTCCACTCCAGACCCTGTTTGGCTGGGTGTCAGCAGCGGTGGCTGCAGAACAGTGGATTTTCGTGAGACCACAAATTCAGCTGTCTGATAGTTCCTCTGAAAGTTTTGTCTCAGAGGAGTACCTGGTTGAATGAGGTGTCAGTCTGTCCCTACTGGGGGGGTGCCTCCCAGTTAGGCTGCTCAGGGGTGAGGGACCCACTTTAGGAGGCAGTCTGTCCGTTCTCAGATCTCCAGCTGCGTGCTGGGAGAACCACTACTCTCTTCAAAGCTGTCAGTCAGACAGGGACATTTAAGTCTGTGGAGGTTCTTGCTGGGTTTTTGTTTGTCTGTGTCCTGCCCCCAGAGGTGGAGCCTACAGAGGCAGGCAGGCCTCCTTGAGCTGTGGTGGGCTCCACCCAGTTCGAGCTTCCTGGCTGCTTTGTTTACCTAAGCAAGCCTGGGCAATGGCGGGCGCCCCTCCCCCAGCCTCACTGCCGCCTTGCAGCTTGATCTCAGACTGCTGTGCTAGCAATCAGCGAGACTCCGTGGGCTTAGGACCCTCCGAGCCAGGTGCGGGACACAATCTCCTAGTGTGCCGTTTTCCAGGCCCGTTGGAAAAGCGCAGTATTAGGATGGGACTGACCCAATATTCCAGGTGCCGTCTGTTTCCCCTTTCTTTGACTAGGAAAGGGAACTCCCTGACCCCTTGCGCTTCCCGAGTGAGGCAATGCCTCGCCCTGCTTCGGCTCGCGCACAGTGCGCTTCACCGACTGTCCTGCACCCAGTGTTAGGCACTCCCTAGTGAGATGAAACCGGTACCTCAAGCAGAAATGCAGAAATCACCAGTCTTCTGTGTCGCCGGGGCTGGGAGCTGGAGACCGGAGCTGTTCCTATTCCGCCATCTTGGCTCCACCCCCACAGTCTTTATTTTCTTGACCTACTCTGTGGTATTTGATATTATTGATAATTGCTCTTTGAAACTCTTCCATGACTTCATTTTTTTCCAGTTTTTTTTAAGCCTCTTATAATTTTTTTTTTTTTTTTGCTTTTTTTCACCTGTCCACTCCCTGAAATATTACTGTTTTCTTGGATTCTGTCTTTGACCCCTTCTCCTCTTCTGTATCTTTTCTCAAGTGTCCTCATCTGCTCTCTTGGTTTAAAATACTGCCTGTATATTGATGACTCCTTCATCTCCCTCTGGCTCAAACTTGTCTGCTGAACTCCAGACCCATATACCCACCTTTACACTGGGCGTTTCCACTTGGGTGTAGTCTTTTTGTAATCATATGCCGTGTACTGAACTTTTTCTCTTCTGGTTTCGACTCCTATATTCTCTACTTTGGTTGGTAGCATCAATGTTTGCCCAAGTTCACATTCTGTATTCTTTCTAGATCTCTTTCTCTCGCCTTCACATACCACTCACCAAGTTCTGTCATTTCTCCTAAGTGCTTCTTAAACTTATTTCTTCTGTTCTATCCTCTACCATTTTTTTATTTTAGTTATTCATTGTTTCTTATGCATTTCTGCATTAGGTCTCCCTGCCCCTGCCTCTGTTTTTATTCCTGTCAATTTCATCCTTTAGTCCAGCATAATCGTAATTAGTTTTGTCCTAATTCTTCAGACATCTCCAACTACTAGATCCCATGCACATTACATCCAGTCATACCAAGCTATTTCTGCTGTCTCAAACATTCCATGTTTTTGTTGCTTTTTGGTATGTTTGGAATGTTTGGTTATTTATTTAAGAAAACCAAAGCTTGGGCCGGGAGTGGTGGCTCACGCCTGTAATCCCAGCACTTTGGGAGGCCGAGGCGGGCGGATCACCTGAGGTCAGGAGTTCAACACCAGCCTGGCCAACATGGTAAAAACCCCATCTCTACTAAAAATACAGAAATTAGCCAGGCGTGGTGGCACATGCCTATAGTCCCAGCTACTCAGGAGGCTGAGGCAGGAGAATTGCTCAAACCCGGGAGGCAGAGGTTGCAGTGACCCGAGATCATGCCACTGCACTCCAGACTGGGTGACAGAGTGAAACTCTGTCTCAAAAAGAAAAAGAAAATCAAAGCTTGAAAGTGTGAGCCTTTCCAAATTCTTACATAAATAACAGATAATTAAATTCACCCCAGTTTCCTATTCTTTTTAATATTGAGGTTCAGTAGCAACTTACTTTTCTTAGTATGTTACACTCATTCATTTATTCTACCAGGAACTGAAGTAGTTTAGATTCAGTTCTAGTACTTGAGCATGTGTGTAATCTGCTAGCAAGTTTCTTTTTATATAAACATTGTTAAATCTTAAAGGAGGGAAAAAAATGCAAAAATTAAATTAGGAAGAATCTATATAGTAAAAATACATATGAAAGATGTATTGACAGTATGTCTGTTGACATTTTCTATGTAATTTATTTTTGTTCTGCATTTATGCATGTAACATATGGACACAAATATGAATGTTAATCTCTTGTATACATTGGGACATAAGAAAATATATCCAAATAAATGTTTGTTCAGTGTTAATCATTTGGTTGAAAACCAGATTTTTAAAAATGACAGCATGACTGTATCTTCAGATTGAGCTAAGAGAACGAGAGATAGAACGACTGTCAGTTGGTTTGGATGGTGGTCGGTCCCCTGATGTCCTCTCTCTGGAGTCTAGAAACAAAACCAATGAAAAGCTTATTGCTCATTTAAATATTCAGGTAATGGCTTTTATAATTATTTCGCTGAGTGTATATAATGGTGTTTATAATAAACACTATATGTTTATAATGGTCTATGGGTTTGTAAAAGTGGCAGGAGTTGTTCACTGAGGTATTATTTGCAATGGGAAAAATTTGATAGAACCATAGTATCCAGAAATAGGGTGGAGTTATTGAAAAATCATGTTTTCAAAGACTAATGAGGCAGTAATTAACATGCACCATAACATTAACAATTTAAAGGAAGAGAATAAACTCTGGGCACATGATTGTCAATTTGCTTTTAAGAAAATGTGTATATGGACTTGGAAAGAGAAAACAGAGAATATACCAAAGTATACTAACAAAGCTTATCTTTGTGTGGTGGGATATTCTCCTTTATGGTTTTCTCTTTTTTTTTTTTAATTTTTATGAGCATATATTTATTTTATAATGTAAAAATTTAAAAATGTAGATAAAAATTAAATACCTAGCTTTTATCTACTTACGTAGTGGATTCCTTTGCCATGCATTTGACCTAAGGCTGAAAGAGCAGGAGAGTTCCATGCAGCATGACACATGGACTTTAGGAATTTTGGTATGACAGAGTTGCCTGGGCTACAAACAGAATATAGTAAGTAAAAAATATCAACAGCAGCTCTAGAAGAGTGCTGTCCCATAGAAATATGATATGAGCCATATATGTAATTTAAATTTTTCTAGTAGCAGCTTGATTTAAAAAAATAAAAAGAGGTGAAATTAATTGTAATAATGTATTTACCCCAGTATGTCCAAAATATTATCATTTCAACCAGTAATGTTTTTACATACCTATTTTTTTGTTTGTATTATCTTTGAAATCCTGTGTATATTTTACAGTTATAGCACATCTCAATTTACACTAGCCACATTTCGGATGCTCAGCAGCCACATGAGGTTGCTATTGGCTACTATATTGAACAACACAGTCTATTATCATCTTGATATTCTTGTCGTATAGAACTCTGTGTTGGGAAAAAGTTCACACAAATTTCTTGTCCTTTCTATGCTTGAAAATCGAAGCCAATGGATACATATTTTTATTACACTGCACATGGTCAGTTTTGGAAATAACAATATAAATTTGCAAATATAAAATAGCTGTAGTTTTAATCTTTAATAATTTTTAAAATACAGTTTTTTGAAGTATTATTTGGAAAGTCAGTGTTTAGGATAATTTTCCAATTCATATATCTCATAAATTACAATTCCAATTTAGGTTGACTTTCTTCAGCAAGCTAATAAAGACCTGGAGAAGCGTATACGAGAGCTTATGGAAACCAAGGAAACAGTGACATCTGAAGTCGCTAATTTAAGTAACAAAAATGAAAAACTCTGCCAAGAATTAACTGAAATAGATCAGTTAGCACAGCAGTTGGAAAGACATAAAGAAGAAGTGCTTGAGACTGCTGATAAAGAGCTTGGGGAAGCAAAGGTAATGAATGATATGTGTAGGTTTTGAGAGTGTTCATTAATTCTCCTAGCACACAGTAAGCTTGATCCCTTTTGATATCTGTATTCAGGTTTTTGGTTTATTTTGTGTGTCTGTTTTTGTTTTTTTGCTTTGGTAATTCAGGGTTTTCTGAAGTGTTGTTTACACCCTGTAAGTGATTGTATTTGTTTTAGTTGTTTGAGTGTCTCTCTGAAGCACACCTATTCTTAGGATGGATCTCCAAACTCTAGTCTGTTTTCCTTCAAGATTTTTATCTCTGCCCCTTTATCTGTGCATTGTGAGAGAGCTTTTGAAGTTTCCCCTCTATGTCATTTTTGCTCAAGAATCCTTTTTTTTTTTTGAGACAGAATCTCTGTCTCCCAGGCTGGAGTGCAATGGTGTGATCTCGGCTCACTGCAACCCCCATCTCCCGGGTTCAAGCGATTCTCCTGCCTCAGCCTCCAAGTAGCTGGAATTACAGGTGCCTGCCACCATGCCCAGCTAATTTTTGTACTTTTAGTAGAGACGGGGTTTCACCATGTGGGCCAGCCTGGTCTCGAACTCCTGACCTCAGGTGATCCATCCACCTCAGCCTCCCAAAATGCTGGGATTACTGGCATGAGCCACCGTGCTCGGCTTGTGTTTTTTGAGACTTGGTCTTGCTCTGTTGCCCAGGCTGGGGTGTGGTGGGACACTCATGGCTCACTGCAGCCTCAGCCTCCTCAGGCTCAAGCAATCCTCCCATCTCAGCCTCCTGAGTAGGTGGGACTACAGGTGCATGCCACAAGGCCCAGCTAATTTCTTAATTTTTTGCAGAGATGGGAGCTCACTATGTTGCCCAGGTTGGTCTCAAACTCCTGGGTTAAGCAATCCTCCTGCCTCAGCCTCCCTAAATGCTCAGATTACAGGCATGAGCAGCCATGCCTGGCCACCAAGAATTCTTTAAAAGTATTTTTAAAACTATATATGTCCTTAAACATTTTTAAGTTGGTAATTATAATAACATTTTTCATCTTTTAAGTTTAAATGGAAAGGGTGATATTTCCAGTCTATTTTAAATATAATATCTTAAAATAAAACCATTTCATTGTTCTTTTAATTATAGCCAGTAAAATCTAAATGATCCTTTCTCCTTGAAATTTCCACAAAATTTTATCCTGTTTCAACTAGTTTTATGCTTGAAAATCTTTTCATGATCACACTATCATACGTCTGTACAATAAAAAGAACAAATTTAAAAAGAATGAATTTTTTTTTATTTAAAAAAATTCTGACAGCCTGATGGGAGAAAAAAGAAATTTTTTATTTTTAAAAATTTCCTGTAACTGTAAGGTTCAAGGTGTTAACATTTTTATCTGAATAGTGTTATCATTACAATTATTAATTATCAGTGGGTTAAACTGACAAGTATACCACCAATGTTGATATTTATGAAATAAAAAAGTAAAATTTTACTGGAAATACATCTCTTAATGAATTATAATAGGAGAAAATAGTGTCTTATTTAAAGCCTTTGGCCAGCCCCAACATTTCAGATTATCTTTTGATCTGGTACTCTAAAAGTTTTTTATATCTTGAGACAGTACATATACTTCCTTGAACATTGAGAGAAAGGCAACTATAAAAGGGAGGGTAGGAATGCAGAACTCACATGATAGCCAGGCCACAAACAAGTTATTAGGTAGATCATTTTTAAGAAGCACTGAATATGCAAATTAAGGATTCAGATGCTGATTCCTTAGAACTATGTGCATACCATAGTTTTATGTAATACTTGGAAAGTGTTCATTTTATCCCAGGAGTAAGTATAATCCAGTTTGAAGACTACTGCTCTACATCACCGAATTTATTTTATATAGTGCCACCTCTACTAATTAGTGGAATAGAAGGAAATTGCCTCAATATTTTAAAAACCATGTATGAAAGGCCCACAGCAAACAATCATACTCAGTGGTGAAAAACTGGAAGTTTTTCCTCTAAGATGAAGAACAAGGAAGGATTCCCACTCTTGTCACTACTACTCAACATAGTACTGGAAGTGCTAGCCAGAGCAGTTAGGCAAGAAAAGGCATACAAATTGCAAAGAAAGAATAAAATTATCTCTGTTTACAGATGGCATAATTTTATATGTAGAAAGCCTTCAACATTCTACAAAAACCAGAACTAATAAACTAATTCAGCAAAATTGCAGGATACAAAATCAGCACACAAAAATCAGATGTTTTTCTACACACTAAGAATAAACGATCCAAAAAGGAAATTAAAGTAATCCCATCTGCAATAGCATCAAAAGGAATAAAATACTTAGAAATAAACTTAACCAATGAGATGGAAAACCCATACGCTTGAAAAACTATACAGCATTGCTAAAGAAGTTAAAGAAGACACAAATAAATGGAAAGACATTCCGTGTCCATGGATTGGAAGACCCAATATTGTTAAAGTGTCCATACAACTCAAATTCAGTGCAATCCCTATCAAAATCCTAGTGGCATTTTTTTTTTTTTTTTTTTTTTTGTGCAAAAATAGAAAAAACTTCTAAAATGCATATGGAATCTCCAAGGACCCCAGACCACCAACACAATCTTGAAATAGGATATAATGAGTACAGTTTTAATTCTGTTTTTTTGGTTTTAGTTTCATTGCAACACTCTTATATCTCATCCCTCTCTTTTTCCACCACCTTTTGCATCTTCTATCCTTGTGCACACAGCATGCTAAACACAGCTTCCCATGTCCCATTGCAAATGCTCAGAAATGATAAGTTGGCTCAACAAAATATTCCTATTGGGTCATAATATTTTCATCTTGGCATTCTGTTCTCTCAGTTGCAGTATAGAGAGGATCCAGGTTGGTAAAAGCAGGTGTGGAGAAAGCAAATAGGAAAATCAGGAAATGACAGTGCCATAGAATTACCCCAAAATTTAAGGCCCAAGGAAGATCCTACAAGGTGTTCAAGTGGCCTTCTTCAGATGTTACAAGTAGGCTCCTGTAAACATTCGGGATACCAAAAGATTAAAGAGAAGCCTCAATTTTGCCTCTTCATTGAAATTGATAGGGATAAAGCCTCAGATCTCACTGGTAAGAGGGAACGTGAAGTAATTGCAAAATTACTTGATCTATTTGCATGTGACTTAAGTATTCTTAGACTTTTAAGTATATACCTAATAGACTTTTTATTCCTAGAAAGAGATTAAAAGAAAGCTCTCTGAAATGCGGGATCTTGAAGAAACAATGGCAAAACTTCAACTGGTAAGTTGATGTCGTATTGAATTGCCAGCATTTTCGGTAAGAAAATTTTTATAGGAGGCTAAGGTGGGTGGATCACCTGAGGTCAGGAGTTCGAGACCATCCAGCCTGATCAACATGGTGAAACCCCGTCTCTACTAAAAATACAAAAATTAGCTGGGCGTGGTGGCGCATGCGTGTAATCCCAGCTACTTGGGAGGCTGAGGCAGGAGAATTGCTTGAGCCTGGGCGGCAGAGGTTGCAGTGAGCCGAGGTCGCACCATTGCACCCCAGCCTGGGCAGCAAGAGTGAAACTCCATCTTTAAAAAAAAAAAAAGAAAGAAAGAAAAGAAAATTTGTATGCTTTGTTTTATTGCTCAGCTCCTGACAACCACTAATCTACTTTCTGTTTCTGTAGATTTGTCTATTCTGGCCATTCCATATAAAGGGAATCATACATTTTGTGTCTGGATTCTTTTACTAAGCATAATGTTTACAAGGTTCATGCATGTGGTAGTGTTTATGAGTACTTCATTCCTTCTTATGGCTGAGTAATATTCCACTGCATGGACATGCGAGTTTATATTTTTATAATTCCTTAATTTTATGTATAGTAGGTAGCTGCTAGAAATTTTACATTCTTTTAACTACTTTATGATTTGTTAGTTGACTAATGTTAAAACCAGAGTTAATTACTTGAAATATTTGTTAACTTGAAATATTTGTTGATTATTACAAAAGGCACTCCATCCTCTTTTATTTATTTATTTATTCATTTTTTAGAGAGGGTCTTGCCTTATCACCTAAGCTGGAGTGCAATCGCATGATCATAGCTCACTGTAGCCTTGAACCCCTGTGCTCAAGTGATCCTCCCACCTCAGCTTTCTGTGTGGTTAAGACTACAGGCATGCACCACTGTGCCTAGCTTTTTTTTTAATTTATTTTTTATTTTTTTAGTAGAAGTGAGGTCCTACTATGTTGCCCAGGATGGTCTCAAACTCCTGGACTCAAGTGATTCTCCTGCCCCAGCCTCCTAAAGTGCTAGGACTACGGGCATGAGCCACTGCGCCCAGCCCAGTCCTCTTTTAATAGCTTTGTTTGGTAATACAAACCATTTTCCTAGTCACATTTCTTGTTCTGTAGTCTTCAAATAACAAAGGAAGTAATCATCCCAACAGAAGCCTAAATATAGCATACAGAAAAAGCATATAGTCCTATAGCCTGCAACTAGCAGAAAGAGTGTGTTGCTTATAAGGTAGAAACCAGATAGTCACCCAAACGATTGAGGATTTTAAAAAAAATAACCTGTTGAATTGGAAGAGTTTTCTCTAAGATTGGAAACAAAGGTAAATACTAATTTCCAAGTTCTTTCATTATGTATACTTTTTATACAGTCTAGCTGCAGTGTCCTGGTGGCATAAGTCAATTAAAAAGGAAGCATGAGAGCAAGGGATTTTTGCTGTTTGTTCACTGCTAGTTGTATGTGCACTAAATGTTAGATGTGATTCATAATACTTGTCTCAGAACTATGACCAAGTTTTAGTAGTGACAGTAAGATGTTGCCGTAGTTACTTTCTTACCTTATTTTTTCTAGTAATGCAAGATTCTATGTATTTTTAAGATAAGAATGATAATATTGATAGCTAACATTTTTTAAGTATTTACCATGGTGGACATGTTGGATACCATGGAAAGTACTTCATAACCATAGATTCATCCTCGCCAGTGAATCCTTAGTGTCCTGGTCTTACTATCCTTGTTGTGCAAACGAGGCTGAGAGAATAACCAGTATAGTTATAGATACACTGTATGTGGTGATCTTAGAAGACTTTATCTTACTACTGCTCTCTTAAACATGAAAAAGCTTTAAATTTTTTAATCATATAAGTGTATATTCATTTAGAAAAAAATAAGACAATATGCTAAACTAACTAGAAGAAAATAATTCTCCCAACCACAAAGAAGCATTGTTGATATTTGTGTTTTCAGCCACAAATAATAATTAAGTTTAATTGAAACCTTGTATTTGACTAATTAAGTATATGTATACACACGTATATGTAAATTGCCGTTATATAAATGTGCTTATAAAAATCTATTTTAAGTGCGATAATATTTTATAAAGTTGTTAGAAATCTTAATTATAGTATTAAAATTTGCAGGAATTGAACTTATGCCAGAAAGAAAAGGAGAGACTGAGTGATGAACTCCTTGTAAAATCAGACCTAGAAACTGTTGTTCATCAGCTTGAACAAGAAAAGCAAAGACTTAGCAAAAAAGTTGAAAGTTTTGCAGTTACAGGTAAGATGTCAAATTTTGATAGCTTAAAAAATGATTGTGGTTTCCTCTTGATGTATTGTTTTTCTTAGTAGATAATCATTCATTCATTCAATAAATATTTGTTCAGTGCTTACCATTAGTCAGAAACCATAGTAGTTACTGTAGATACAGTAGAAATCTCTCCTTCAAGGACCTTAGAATTTTTGTTTTGACTAGTTTATACAGGGAGCCCTGCTTGAATATTTTGCAATAGAAATGTGTCCTTCTTTGACACAGCCTAATAATAGAATTAAGTAAGACTAAAGGGAAGGCTATTTTGATAGTGGAAAATTGAAGTACAGAATGTTTTCAAGGAAATGCAGTTATGTTATCTTAAAATACACACGCATACACACATACACAAATTGAAATAGGCTAACTTTCTGCAGGTACCAGTTCTAAATGACTTGACATAAGGAACATATAAGAATTCATTCGGCTGGGCGCGGTGGCTCACGCCTGTAATCCCAGCACTTTGGGAGGCTGAGGCAGGCGGATCACCTGAGGTCGGGAGTTCAAGATCAGCCTGGCTAACATGGTGAAACCCCGTCTCTACTAAAAATACAAAATTAACTGGGCGTGGTGGCACTCGCCTATAATCCCAGCTACTCAGGAGGCTGAGGCAAGAGAATCGTTTTAACTCAGGAGGTAGAGGTTGCAGTGAGCCTGAATCGTGCCATTGCACTCCAGGCTGGGTGACAGAATGAGATTCCATCTCCAAAAAAAGAAAAAGAATTTATTCATTCATTAATTTGACTGATGTTTATGAATCACCTGCTGTGTGGGTGTGTGCCAGGCCCTGTTTTTGAGTGCTAGGGTATATAGTGGCAAACAAAATACATAAGGGCCCTGCTCTTGCAGAGCCTTTTTTCTTGCTAGGGAGACAAACTAGTGGCACATAAATGAAGAAGTTAATTTTAGTTGATAAGAGGTATTAAATTAGAATGGGAGGATGTGCTAGAGATCGAATGAAGTGCTCGATGGCAATACACCAGCAATATGAAGATCTGGGGTCTAGTTTTCTATGCAGAGGAAATGGCACGTGCAGAAGCTTGGTGCCATCAAACTCTGTGTGTCTTAGGAAGTGAAAGAAAGCCAGTGTACTGTATTAAGAAGAGTCTCTATCCTAGGCCCATGTGGATAATCTGTTTGAACTCCTCTCTACTTATTAGCGTGTAACTTGAGCATGTTACTTAAGCTCTGTGTGCCTCAGTTCCCTATCTATGGGGCTAATGATGACACCTACCCTGAAAGGTTGTTGTGATAATTAAATGAGTTAATATGTTGAAGTGCTTAGAACCATGTATAAAAGTTTAAAATAGGCTGGGTGTGGTGACTCACGCCTGTAATCCCAGCACTTCGGGAGGCTGAGGCAGGCGGATCACCTGAGGTCGGGAGTTCAAGACCAGCCTGACTCACATGGAGAAACCCCATCTCTACTAAAAAAACAAAAATTAGCTGGGCGTGGTGGTGGGTGCCTGTAATCCCAGCTACTCAGGAGGCTGAGGCAGGAGAATCGCTTGAACCCGGAGGCAGAGGTTGCAGTGAGCTGAGATCGCACCATTGTACTCCAGCCTGGGCAAAAATAGTGAAACTCCGTCTGAAAAAAAAAAAGTTTATATTTCTTTGATAGCTATGTGTGGCCTATCATTTCAGCATAATCTTTCAGCTGTCTCAGACTCTCTTGTTTCCCTGTGTTTTGGGTGCATCCCCCTGCCAGATACCCAGCCATGGATGAGCCAAACAGTTTACCTTCTACACTTTTACACATGGTCAGCTGTTTGAGTGTGCACCAGGCACATTGAGAGCACTGTAAATTAGATGGTCCTGAACCTCAGCAGGCTGCTCAGCACTGTATGGAAATCTTACACTTTTCTCTTAGCGTTTGATCTTCCATTCTCCACGGGGGATATTTAAAATGTTTTGCACTGTCAATAAACCCGTGAGTCCCATTTCCCACCTTCATTCTGAGTGGATGATCCTACCTCCAGTTTTCCTAATGGAAGGGAAGCCATGGCAGGGATTCACTCAGTCTTCTGGCCTCAGATTAAAAACCTGTGCATCTTGTTCCTTCCTGTTCAATGCAGGAATGCCCCTCTTATGAAGGGCCGGTGGCTCCATCTATTCTCTGGGCCCTAACTTCTCTAATTTTAAAAACCTTACAAATTAATGATCTCCTCTCTGTAGTTTTAATCTTTGTACTGTTTTTTCCCATTGGCATTCAAACATGCTCACTCTCACCCATTCCAATACAAAAACTTTGACCCATTCCTATGCAGCCACTCGTTTCTTCTCTTCATAGCATCAGCGTCTTGAAAGGTCATCCATACTTGCTGTTCTGCTTGATCACCCACTACCCCTTAGCTCCTCAGTCCACTCCAGTTGGCTTCTGTTGCCATCTCTTCAACAAAACTGCTCTTGTTAGTCATTCACCTCTGTTATGCCAAATGCAGTGGCTGCTTTTCATTCATTTGCTTATTTGACTGCATTTAACCCAGTTGCCCATTCTTTCCCACTCTCCTACTTTGTTCTTACCTCTCCGGTCATTCCTTCTTGGGGCAGATTTGCCAGTTCATCCTCTAGTTTGCATTGCACACTATCCTTTTGTGGCTTTTATCCTACTACAATTAGAATAGTTGTTCAGCCTTGGCTATGCATTTTATACTGTATCCTTAGCTGGTGCTGGGCATGTAGTAAATGCTTAATATATATCTGTTGAATGAATGAAAGAAGAGATGAGAGTAAATCAGAATATATCAGGAAAATCATTCCATGCCTCAGAGTTGTAATGAACATAAATTAAATTAGGTTCAACTATATGAAATTGCCAGTATTTGGTTACTTTTGACTCATGAAGAGGCAATTTCTATGGTAAAAGCTAATAATTATGTTTATTTGAGTTATTTTGCTCTCTTTGTATATGTGTATACTGTATTAAATTCAAACTTAATGTTAAGTTTGTGCATGTTATGATTGTTTATAGATATATTTTCTTTTAGTGCATTTTCAGGTCCCGGGAAAGTACTATGTGGTAATTTATTGCTTCATTTTGTAGTACTGCATAGTACCCATCTTATAATAAGACAAAAGCAGGGGGACTTGGACCTATTGGACTTTATTGAAACTTTTAATTTTTGCTTTTTTTCCCTTCTTTCCTCTCAATATTTACCTCTTCAATAGATTTGGTACTTACAGGTGTTATGTAGAACAGTTCATGATTTCTAGTAGCTTTCATTCTAAAAGTTATTGATATAATTTTCTTAACTAATCAACATTACGTATACAACATTATTTTAAGAGTTAACCACTTTAATTTGCAGAACGACAACTTACTCTGGAAGTTGAGAGGATGAGACTAGAACATGGAATAAAACGTCGAGACAGGTCACCTTCTCGTTTAGATACGTTTCTGAAAGGTATAGAAGAAGAACGAGATTATTATAAGAAAGAGCTAGAGAGACTCCAACATATAATACAGCGAAGATCTTGCTCTACAAGTTATAGCACACGTGAAAAAAGTTCAATATTTAGAACATCAGAAAAGGTAATGTCCCTTTATAAGAGTAGGCCAGAAAGTATCTTTATGAATAAATTTTTCTGGTTTATTATTATATTAAATGTAACTTTATTTGTACTTGCTTTGAAAAATCCTGATTTTAATTTTTGTTTTCTTTTATGCCCTGCACTATAGGAACACTGCATTAATTAGGAAAATTACTGAAGAACAAACTATAACATATAGATGACTGGAAATTAAAGGAAAGGTTGAGTAGCTGAGTTGTAGAAGTGTAGTGGCACCTCGGCTTCCAGGACTCATATTGTTGGACATTCCATCTCTTTTTAGAATTTACTTTCTGTATCAGCTGCATTTTCTCTCTTATAGCAGAGTGGCTTTGTATGCATGGCAGGCAACATGGTTTCATGTCATTTCCAGCCTTGGACCAGTTAGGAAGTTGTGTCACATTCTACTGACCAAGCAGCTTCTCTATAACAGTGCTATGGGAGATAGATAGAAATGGCAAGTGAGTGCTGGGGAGATTGTTTTGTTTGTCCACTACAACCGTATTTGTAAGTTGATGATCCAGATGTTCTCTCTATGTCATTTTCTAATTGCATCTCCCAATGTGTGTATTATTTAAAGTTGACCATGATTCATGAGAGATTAAAATCATATGTCTCTATTTTAGGTCTTAATTATTTTTAGCTACACACTAGGTAAAATTAGGGGAAATCTGGGAGTGGGGAGTGCTCATTAAAACTCAAAACATTTGATTTCAGACTTGGCCGAATTTACTAATTTTGTCACGTTTTTCCTGAAGATCTTGTGTCCATTGTCAAACAGTTTTGTCTTCTGATTAGACTTCATTTTTTAACCTCATAGGCTAATGGCTGAATTTTGATTTACAGTTGTCAGTATAAGCACTATACTATGTTATCTATTATAAGAATAAGGCCAGGTGGGGTGGCTCCTGTAATTCCAGCACTTTGGGAGGCCAAGGCGGGAGGATCACTGGAGGCCAAGAGTTCGAGACCAGTCTGGTCAACACAGTGAGATGCCATCTCTACAAAAGAAAAATTAAAAAATTAGCTGAGCATAGTGGCACGCACCTCTAGTACCACCTACTGGGAAGGCTGAGGCAAGGAGATTGCTTGAGCCCAGGAGTTCGAGGCTGCAGTGAGCCATGATCTTGTCACTGCATTCCAGTCTGGGTGACAAAAAAAAAAAAAAAAGAATGAATTGGTGTGAAAATGCAGTACAAGTTATTAATAATTTATGTGTTGCTGAGTTTTTTTTAAGTTCCGTATATACTTAGGACTCAGGAAAAATAAGTGACTGAATTGATCATTTTTATTGTATAGAGGAATCTCCCACAAAATGATTGATCAGTTTAATTAAGTTTGAAATACTAAGGAGATAAATATCTCAGAGCTTTTAACCAAAATATTTGATCTATTTGCTCTGTGTTGGATTCACAATTGAAAGACAAGTGTGTGAGACATGTTGGTAAGGCACTAGTAAAATTAGGTGAAACTTTTCTCCCCTTCAACTTATTTACATTCTTGAAGTTATAATGGTACCTGGCGTAGACAAAGAATTTATTTTCTAGAGTTCAGAAAGCCAGGGTGTTCAGAGCATTTTAGAGTCCCAATAATAAAGTGCAGGCATGATAGAGGATAGTAGGTAAGTACCTGAATGAAATGGGTGGGGTATAAGACAGTTGTGAGTGCTGGGAACTAGGAAGTGCATTCCCCACCTAAAATTAGCTATTTTATTTTACTTTATTTATTGAGACAGGATATGGCTCTCACCCAGGCTGGAGTGCAGTGGCATGATCTTGTCTCACTGCAACATTTGCCTACTGGGCTCAAGCCATTTTCCCACCTTAGCCTACTGAGTAGCTGGGACTATAGGCACGTGCTACCATACCTGGCCATTTTTTTTTTTTTTTTTTGTATTTTTTGTAGACATAGGGTTTTGCCATGTTGCCCAGGCTGGTTTCAAACATCTGATCTCAAGTGATCTGCCTGCCTTGGCCTCCCAAAGTGCTGGGATTACAGACGTGAGCCATGGTGGCCGCCCTAAAATTAGCTATTTTAAACATGTTCAGGAACACCTGTTGGTAAACAACAAAGATCGTTCCACAGCTGGATTTGGTACTAGCTGTGTTTTCAACCCCTGCTTTATGGCAGACTGTTAGGCACAGTGTTGGGATTGTAATAACTCAGAAAAAAATGGACACTTTTTAATATCAATCTCTATTCCCTGTGTAGGGTGGGTACTGTCCCCCTCACCTTGTATTCACCCTGGTTCCCACTGTGAGTTTTGAGTATGGTGTAGGCAGAAGTGCTTTGCAATTGGAGCCTAACACAAGTTCCAGCTCCACAAACTGGCTTTATGATGTTGGAGAAGTTACCTAACTTCATGGAACCCTGTTCTCCTCATTTGCAGAGTGGGGAAAGTGACTACAACTTCTTGTGAAGATTAAATGAGCTAATTTGTTGGTTTTATTTTTAATTGACAAATAATATGTATATTTATAGAGTATAGTTGGATGTTTGGATCTGTGTATACATTATAGAAAGATACAGTCAAACCAATTAACATGTTTGTTTCCTCACCAACTTACTATTTTTTTGTAGTGAGAATGTTAAAAATCTATTCTTTTAGCAATTTTGAAGTATACCATGGTCACCATGCAACACAATAGCTCATTAAAACATTCCTCAGTCTAACCGAAACTTTATGCCCTTTGATCATGAAATAATTTGTGTAAGGACCCAGTGTAACATCTAGTTACCGGTGAATGGTTTATTTCCTTATTATTTGCTGGTTCAAAGCACATCAGTTATGGTAGAAAGCTACGGTCAGTTCAGAAAATAAATACTGAGTGCCTGCTCTGAATGAGGCATAGAATACAGAGATGAAGAAGACAGTTCCTGCCCTTACAGCCTTCAGCATTGCGCATGTGTGTGCATGTGCATGTGTGTGTTTAGGGGACAATGGAGTAGTGAAAGGGCGTTATTCACAATTATACATTAACACTAACAAATATGTACAACAGATATATTTAAACAAGAGTAGAGTTTCTGCTTAGGAAAGTCAGTCCGTGAATGTTCAGGGAACTCATGTTTTACTGGGTACCATACTAGACACTGAAGATGTAATGAAAAAGACCAGGTTCCTACTGTGGCCCTCATAGAGCTTAAATTTTAGTAGTACAGATACACATTAAATGCACAATCGTGTAAATAACCTTACAACCTCATTTATAGTGTGTTTATGAAGAAAGTACAGAAAATATTCAAAATACTTTAAGAGTATATAGAAGGAGATCTAAATTAGATTAAAGAATCTGAAATAATTCCTTGGAGAAAGTGACATTTAAGCTGACACCTAAACAGTAATAAAAATAGATTGTCAAATCTTTATTTATTGAGCTCTCCTTTTCTAGAATCTGTACAGACTGCCTCTTTCTGGAAGATTATTTTGTTTTTCTTTGAGAGAAAGTCTCACTCTGTCCCTCAGGCTGGAGTGCAGTAGTGCGATCATAGCTCACTGTAACCTTGAACTCCTGGGCTGAAGTAATCCTCTTCCCTCAGCCTCCCAAGTAGCTAGGACTACAAGTGTGCACCACTATGCCTGGCTAATTTTTAAATTTTTTGCAGAGGCAGGGTCTTGCTCTTTTGCCCGGGCTGGTCATGAACTCCTGGCCTCAAGCAGTCCTCCTGCCTTGGCCTCCCAGAGTGCTAGGATTACAAACGTGAACCACTACACCTGGCCCAGACTTTTTAAATTTAGTTATGGTTAGATTACATAGCTTCTGTTATAGTTACATTGGTTAAGTCCCAAAACACTAATCTGCTTTTGTACTATAAAACATCTTGTCCTTTAAAGAGTTTGGATAACTAATCCCATCCATCATGCCTTGGTTTTGCTTATTTAACCAAGAGATTAATTATTTCCAAGTGCAGGTGAGAGGTACCTCACAGATATCTATCATTTACCAAATCTACATTGTATGTGGTATTGGCATAACAGATGTTACATAATATAGAACAGGACTCTTTTCAGTGTATCATGTTATCAACTTATCCCTTCTTGGCACTTCTGCATTTAAGTACTCGTAACATTAAGATACCATAGATCCCAAGTCTACATTTATTATTTTTCTTTTTTTAATAGGAAAAGGCATACAAATTTATTTACATGTGCATGGGGAGAATCAGAGTGCTCTCATCTTTATTTTCTACCATAGTGATGAAGACAGTGAATCTTTTTTTTTTTTTTTTTTTTTGAGACGGAGTCTTGCTCTTTCTCCCAGGCCAGAGTGCAGCGGCGCGATCTCGGCTCACTGCAAGCTCCGCCTCCCAGGTTCACGCCATTCTCCTGCCTCAGCCTCCCGACTAGCTGGGACTACAGGCGCCCGCCACCATGCCCAGCTAATTTTTTGTATTTTTAGTAGAGACGAGATTTCACCGTGTTAGCCAGGATGGTCTCGATCTCGTGACCTCGTGATCCGCCTGCCTCGGCCTCCCAAAGTGCTGGGATTACAGGCATGAGCCACCGCGCCCGGCCTCTTGAATCTTTTGAATTGTACTAAATTATAGGCATCTTTTAAATTGTACTGAATTGTAAAAATGTTGGAAGTAGTTGCTTATTCAGTGAATATTCTTAATATATACTGCCTGGTAGAAATATTTGCATTCATTTGACTGTATAAAAAGACCTCCTGTAGGTCTGAAGCTGAGACAGTTGGGGGTTGGTATGCCTGGCGTATTGATCTTAGATTCAATCATAGAAAACACTGAGGAATGTGCTAGGCTGTTACAGTTACCTGTACTGGGTGAGCAGGCACACAAGTACCCTGCTGGCCCCTTCTCTGGAGAAGATAAACTAACTAGTGGCTCTAAAAAATTACCAGGCATCAGAATCACTTAGAGGGCTTGATAAAATACAGTTACTTGGCCCTACCCCGAAGTTTCTTGACTGAGTAGGTCTGGGTTGGGCTTCAAACTCCAAAATTTGCATGTCTGACAAGCTTTTAGATACTGCTAATGCTTCTGGTCTGGGGATTACACTTCAAGTACCACTAGTATGAACAACTTTGGGAGAATAAAAGTTGAAACATCTCATGGGATCTGATCAAGTCACATCATTGACAGCTAAGTCTCTTCTGGGAACTTGAAGGCCAGGAAATTTGCCCTGGTACTGCCAATGCTCTCATCATAGATTTTTAAAACTGTGTTCCTTAATTACATTAAAGGCACTTGTGTTCTTTTTGTCTGGTAGCATCTTTCAGTCAATCTCATCATCAGTATCCTTGTGACAACCATGTGGTGATATTATATTTTGTTTTTTAATTATGTTTCAGGGTGATTACAATTCAGAAATTCATCAGATCACAAGAGAAAGAGATGAACTTCAGCATATGCTAGAAAGATTTGAAAAATATATGGAGGATATACAGTCCAATGTTAAATTATTGACAACAGAAAGAGATAAACTAAGTGTCTTATATAATGAAGTAAGAAATGTATTATAATTAAGCCAACAGATTGTATAGAACCAGTTAACTATAGTGGAGCCTGTATATATCCTTTCACATTACTATAATATATGGACCTGTGATATGTCTTCACAATTAAAATTAGCAGTAGTAGTTTCTGCTATCATTCTGTTTCTAAAGCACAAATTTCTCTTATTTTTTTATATTTATTCTTTCCCTTTTCTAGCCTATCTGTGTCAGATCAGTTAGAGATAGTCTCCTTTTTCTAAAACTACCTGGAGCAGGTCTCAGCCTGCTCTGAGCCAAATTTATGCTTGGAATTCAGACATGTGGGGAAATGTCTATCAAAACAGCGGGTAGCACCCACTATTTGGATATATTGGCTATTTAGGACTTAGTCTCTAAATACTGTACTCTAGGAAGAGGGAATTGGTATTCGGCTTGGCCCCATTAACAAAGCCTCAGTTGTTAGAGGGCAAGGTAAGTCTGAGCAAAGCATGGTGTCTGTCACCTAAATTTGTTCACATACCCATCTCCCATGAAATCCTACTGCTATTTTAAGAAGGGGAGGAGGCATGCAAGTTAAAGGTCAAGTTGAAAGAGTCACTTAATGAGTTTTTTGGGGGAATTTCTGCAGTGTAAATTGATGCACTTCTGGGCCTTCCCCATCGCTAGCTTAGATTTCAGCTTTCTTGGGTCTGCCTAGTTACTTCCTGCTTGTCTGTCTGCTGTCTAGTTTCCAACATTTTGTGGCTGGTGCCTCCCTCAATCCCCTTGTCTTTTTCGTTTTATTATTCTTACTATTTTAATCCTTCTACCCTCATTTTGTTGGGATTTGCGAAGAGAGTGAAGGTAGCATGTGTTCAGTATGCCTTTTTTAACTGGAAACATATCCAAAGTATTTTTTATTTATATCTTTTACAAAAGTGCCTTTTTAATGTGTATCTTTTCATTCTTTAAGGCTCAGGAAGAATTATCTGCCCTAAGAAAGGAATCCGCCCAAACCACAGCACCCCATAATATTGTTAGTCTTATGGAAAAGGAAAAAGAACTTGCGTTATCTGACTTAAGAAGAATTATGGCAGAAAAGGAAGCTTTAAGAGAAAAATTAGAGGTAAGAAGATTGACATGTTTTTGAAAGGTAATTTGTTGAGAAAAAGAGGTCTTTGTATGCATTTTCCTGTGAAGTTACTATTAGCCAAATCCAGACCACTTTGTTTATGTATGGCCTGTGAGCTCAGAATGGATTAAGAAGAATATTTTATTGTTGATAAAATGTTATTGGATTACCTTGCTCATTTGTTTGTGTATTATCTGTAGCTTCTTTTTTTTTTTTTTTTTTTTTTGAGACGGAGTCTTACTGTCACCCAGGCTGGAGTGCAGTGGTGCAATCTCGACTCACCGCAAGCTCCGCCTCCTGGGTTCACGCCATTCTCCTGCCTCAGCCTCCTGAGTAGCTGGGACTACAGGCGCCCGCCACCGCACCCGGCTAATTTTTTGTATTTTTAGTAGAGACGGGGTTTCACCGTGGTCTCCATCTCCTGAACTCGTGATCCACCTGCCTCGGCCTCCCAAAGTGCTGGGATTACAGGTGTGAGCCACTGCGCCCGGCTTATCTGTAGCTTGTTTTGTAGTATGACCCAAGCCACCGAGCCCGGCTTATCTGTAGCTTCTTTTGTAGTATGACCCATGAAACCTAAAATATTTACTGTTTTTTTACAGAAAAAGTTTGCCAATCCCTGAACTTAATCGGAAGTTTCTCATATGGGAAGACAGTATCTTTGTTTGTTTGTTTTTGTAACAGCTTTACGGAGATATTCACATACCATACAATTCACCTACTTAAAGTATACCATTTCATTGGTTTTAGCACAGATGCTCTTTGACTTACAATGGGATTACATTGCAATAAACCCATTGTAAGTAAAAAATGTAAGTCGGAAAAAATGCATTTAATACCCCAGTAAACCCATTGTAAAGTCTTACATTGAAAAATTTAAGCCATTGTTAAGTCCACATGCTTCTCAACTTATATTGGGGTTACCTCCTGATAAACCCATAACAAAGTCAAAAATGTAAACCAGGGACTATCTGTATATTCATAGACTTGTGTAAACATCACACAGTCAATTTTAGAGCATTTTCATCACCACAAAAAGAAACTCTGAAGCACATTAGCGTCACTCCCCATTTCTCCCATCCCCTCTTAGCCACAGGCAGCCACCTGTGTCTGTATAGATCTTCCTACTCTGGATATTTCATATAAATTGAATCACTCGATATGTGATTTTTAAATGTCTGACTTCTCTCATTAGCATAATGTTTTCAAGATTCATCCATAATGTTGCTAGGAACTTGTATACAACTTTTTGTCTGGATATATATTTTCATCTCTCTTGGGTATATTGCTGGTCATATGGTAAGTCTATCTTTAACCATTGAAGCCAAGCTGTTTTTATTCCCACCAGTAGTGAATACAAGTTCTAATTTTTCCACACTCTCACCATTACTTGGTACTATCTGCCTTTTGTATTATAGTCATTCTGGTGGGTGTGAAGTGTCTCCATTGTGGCTTTGATTTGCATTGCCTTGGGGCTAATGAGGTTGAGCATCTTTTCATATTCTTATTGGCCATTTTTATATCCTTTTTTAGAGAAAACGTCTGTTCAGATTTGCCGATTTTTAAACTGGGTTGTCTCATTATTAAGTTGTAAGAGTTCTTTATATATTCTAGATACAGCCCCTTATTAGATATGTGATTTGCAAATACTTTCCCCCATTCCATGCGTCATTTTTTCACTTTCTCAGTGATGTCTTTGAAAAACAAAATTTTTTAATTTGGATGAAGTCCAGTTTATCTATTTTTTTCTTTTGTTGCTTGTACATTTGGTGCCATATCTAGGATCAGTACTTTATAGTTTCTTTTATAATCTCCAAAAATATAAGTATATTTATACATATAAAGCACTTAACAATGATTAGCACATTATAAGTACTAAATCCTAATATTATGGAGTCCATAGTTTACTTGCAATTGGTATTATTGAATTAATGCTTTGAAAGTAGCAGCTAAAATTAGAAATAAAAACATTTAAACATTATAAGCATAGTCTTTATGTCACAATGTTCAGTTAAAGTTTCACCCTAAATATAACAGTTTAAGAATACTTTTAATTGGAATCTTTTGGAATACTGCTTTCCAGAAAGTGTTTTCTTATAAAAATAAGTGTTAAAATTGCCAAATGGGAAACTTCTGTGCAGTATGGCAGCTTTTAGCACAAGCTACTGACTTATCCTTTTCCATATCTTTTGAAATGACCAAAGAATGTAAAAATAGGATTTTTTAAATGCAGTAGTACTGAAAACTTGGAAAAAGCAACATTCGTATTACCAGAATCCTTCTGGGTTGTAGGAGGCAGGATTTTGTGAGTTTACAACAGATCTTTTACTTAAAAGTATAACTAATCTCAATCCTTAAACCTTTTCCAGTTTCCCATTATTCCACTATCTAACCAGTTGTCAAATCTAAGCATCATCCATCACTAAGATCTCCCTGAAAGCTCATATCTCTCAATCACCAAGTCCTATCAGTGCTATCTCTTGAAAAATATTTAACATGTGTTAAGCCCTTCCCATGTGAGAGGCTCTGTTCTATTAAGTGCTTTTTACATGGGTTGTCTCAGTAAATCTTCAAATCTTCACAATAGCCTTTTTTTTCTTTTTTTTTTTTTTTTTTTTTGAGGGGGAGTCCTGTTCACTGCAACCTCCGCCTCTCAGGTTCAAGTGATTTAGTAGAGACAGGAATTCATCATATTGGCCAGCTAGTCTCAAACCCCTGACCTCAGATGGGGTCCGCCCTGGCCTCCCAAAGTGCTAGAATTATAGGCATGAGCCACCATGGTTGACCTATAATAGCCTTTTTAAATAGCTACTGCTTGCAGATGAGGTCTCTGAGTTACAGTGAGTTTAAATAACTTGCCCAAGGTCATCCAGCTATGAGTTACAGGGAATCTGGCTTCTGAGCTCACATTACTTTCTTTTGAATATGTTTACTTCTTTCTGTTCCCCTGCTATCATCCTGTTCTGGTCATTGTTCTCCCTCACCTGCATTACTGTATTATTGGCCCCTGTACTAGTCTTACCTCTCTTAAATCGATATTTCACACTGAAGTCAGAGTTATCTTTCAGAGATATAAATCTGATTATATCACTTCCTATTTAAAATTCATTAACTGTTTTCGAGGACTTCAGGTATTGGCCTTTGCCTACCTCAAGGTCTAGCCTCTTTCCCCTAAACTCATCTCCCCTGTTCACAAGACTCCAGGCTTAATGGACTTTTTCTTGCCACCAGCCTTCTACATAGACTACTGAAAGATTCCTGGCGGGGCGCGGTGGCTCACGCTTGTAATCCCAGCACTTTGGGAGGCCGAGGCGGGCAGATCACGAGGTCAGGAGATCGAGACCACGGTGAAACCCCGTCTCTACTAAAAATATAAAAAATTAGCCAGGCGTGGTGGCGGGCGCCTGTAGTCCCAGCTACTCGGAGAGGCTGAGGCAGGAGAATGGCGTGAACCCGGGAAGCGGAGCTTGCAGTGAGCCGAGATTGCGCCACTGCACTGCAGCCTGGGCGACAGAGCGAGACTCCATCTCAAAAAAAAAAAAATAGAAAGATTCCTTCACATCTTCCACTCTTCTTGTCTAGCTAATTCCTATTTATCCTTTAAGTCCAGGCCAAACATCATGTCTTTTGATGGGAAATGAACCCTAGAATCTAGATTCCCTTTTGATATTTTGGCATAAAGTTCCTTTTCCTAGCAGAATATTCATGGATTTTATTTTGAGCTCTTATTTAGATTTTGTCTTTTCTACTAAGCTACAGTAGCTATGATGTCACTACTATACTCACTTTACTCACTACGATATTCTTGATACCTTGCTTGGTGCTTGGTATAGAGTATGTACTCAATACTAGTTGAGTGATTAAATAAACACATACAATACAGTGACCCTTTCAACTAAATGTATAATCCGAACGTCAGATGTGTCTGTTTCTTTTTTAATGAATAACAAGGATGGAAATATGAATCCATGCTAGAAAAACTCTCAGTGAACACCAAGTTATATTGCTTATCCTAGACTTAGCAGCAATAAGTTGGATAAAGTAATGTAACTAGAAAAATAGTCCCTGTGTTTATACTGTTGACCAGCCCCTTATTGAAACTCGCATCTCTTGCATTGCCTTGTAGTATTGTGTTTCCTGTATCTTTCTGATCTTGTCTTCCTTTGCATTTTGTTTCGCTTACATCTCCTCTTGTGAGGGCATACTCCTGAGCTTTTTATTTAACCTGCTGGTTTTGTCCTTTTATAGTTGTGCTATTATGGATTAATCTGTATAAATCTTTATAAATGAATCCTTACTTATCTGTGTCTTCTACTACAAACACACATGGAGGTAGAGAATGTAAAAGATGAGAACCTATTATGCCTTTTTTAAACCAAAAACATCATTTTTGTAAAATGTCCCATGATTTTCTTTCTAAAACATTTCTGTGTTTTATGAAAGGACAAATAACAATATAATAGAACTGTAGACTTACATTGCTTACTGTGGTGATTTTGTTTTGTTATCTGATATAAATGAACATTTTCTTTAACATTCTTTTTCAGCATATTGAAGAAATGAATCTTTTTGGAAAATCAGAATTAGAGAAAACTATTGAACACTTGACATGTGTTAATCATCAGGTAATGTATCAAACTGGATTTGGGGTATCTTGTGTTATATAAATAACTATGTCAATTACAGTTTTAATACACTTTTTAAATTTAATTTTTATTTATTTTTTGAGATGGAGTCTCGCTCTGTTGCCCCGGTTGGAGTGCAGTGGCACAATCTCAGCTCACTGCAGCCTCCATCTCCGGCTTCAAGCGATTCTCCTGCCTCAGCCTCCTGAGTAGCTGTGACTACAGTTACGTGCCACCATGCCTGGCTAATTTTTTTTGTATTTTTAGTAGAGATGGGGTTTCACCATGTTAGCCAGGCTGGTCTCAAACTCCTGACCTGACATTGTGATCTGCCCACCTTGGCCTCCCAAAGTGCTGGGATTACAGCATGAGACACCATGCCCGGCCTAATACACTGTTTTTTTACAATTACAATAGCTGGGCATGGTGGTGCACACCTGTAGTCCCAGCTGCTTGGGAGGCTGAGGTGGGAGGATCACTGGACCCCAAGAGTTAGAGGCTGCAGTGAGCCATGATGACACCACTGCACTCCAGCCTGGGCAACAGAGCAAGACTACAACTCCTAAAAAAAATCACAAAATAGTATACTAGAAAAGCTGTATAACAGCAGTTAGGAGTGTGTACTCTGAAGGCTGATTACTTGGGTTCAGATCCATCTTTACCTCCTTTTACCTGCAGGCAAGTTGCTTGACCTTTCTGTTCCCTGATTTCTTTATTCGTAAAATAAGAATAGTGGTAGTACTTACTCCTTAGGGCTTTTGTGAAAATTAAATGAGTTAGTACATATAAAGAACTTAGAAGTGTGTCCGGCATACTGTAAGCTCTTAGTAGGTATTAGCTATGATTATTTCTATTTTGCTGTTATAAAAAAATCACATAGGCCAGGCATAGTGGCTCATGCCTATAATCCCAGCACTTTGGGAGGTCAAGGTGAGGCAGGTGGATCGGTTGAGCCCAGGATTTTTGAGACCAGCCTGGGTAAGATAGTGATACTCCATCTCTACAAAAAATTTACAGATTGGCCAGGCATGGTGGCATGCACCTGTGGTCCCAGCTACTTGGGAGGCTGAAGTAAGAGGATCACTGGAACCCGGGAGCTGAAGGCTGCAGTGAGCTGTGATCACACCACTGCACTCCAGTCTGGGTGACAGAGCAAGATCCTGTTTCCAAAAAAAGAAAAAAAAATTATACAGATGTAGAGTAAAAAGAGAAATTCACTTCTATTCTTTATTACTCTCTCTGGAGATAGGATTTTTAACAATTTGGTATGTTTTTGTTTTTATAATTTCAACTTTTATTTTAGATTCAGGGGTACACGTACAGTTTTTTATATGGGTATACTGTGTGATGCTGAGATTTGGGGTACAGTTGATCCCATCACCCAGGGAGTGAACATAGTACCCAATAGTTTGTCAACCTTTGATGTGTTTTGTTTTGGCTGGCTTCTATTACTATGCCTTCACTGTTTTAATTTATTTGCCTTCTAATTCTGTCATCTGAGTTGGTTGAAGTGTCATCTCATCATAGATTATATTTTCCTGTATCTTTGTGTGCCTGGTAATTTAATTTTAGATTGGATGCCAGACATTGTGAATCATACCTTCTTGGTTGCTAGATAGTTTGTATTACTATGAAATATTATTGAGGTTTGTTCTGGGATGCAGTTAAATTATATGGAAGTAGCCTGATCCTTTTCAGTCTTGCCGTTAAGCTTTGTTAGGTGGGATCAAAGTAGCGTTTAGTCTTGGACTAATTTTGTTTCACTACTGAGGTAAAACCCTTTTGAGTACACTACCTGTTGTCCTATGAATTATGAGGTTTTCAAATGACTGATGGGCACAGAAACTTTTCCTGGCCCTGCATGAGCTCTGAGTATTGTTCCCTCTAATTTGTTCATGGTTCTTTCTCTGGCCTTGGGTAGTTTACTCTGTGCTGAGCTCTACTCAGCTGAAAACTTGAAGGGTACCCTTTATAGATCTGTGGAGCTCTCACTCTTTGCACCTCTCCTCTAATACCTGTCCTGCAAACTTTAGCTGCCTTGGCCTTCTTTGACTCTCATGCCTGTCTTCTGAACTTGGGGCAGACCACTGGGTTCCATATCGGTTCCTTTCCCTGTGTCACAGTCTGGAAATTCTCCAGGCAGTAAGCTGGAGCAAATGTAAAGCTCATCACATTTGTTTCCTGTCTCTCAGGTCACTGGTCATCATTGCCTGATGCCTATTGTCCTGAAAACAATTGTTTCATATATCATCCAACTTTTTAGTTATTTCAGGCAGAAGAGTAAATCTGGTCCCTATCACTCCAGCTTGACCAGAAGCTAAAAGCAGTAATATTAATTACTGGAAAATGTATCTGAAGAAAGTACTAGAAGTCATTGGAAAGAAATAAATAAGAAAATATTTTAAAAGTTAAAATGTTGGAGAAGAGCCTGAGAAGATCTAATATTCAGACTAATATTTAGTTAGAACTCAAGGAGGACATAATAGAGTGTGGGAGAGACAGTATTTGAAGAGATAATGATTGATGATTTTCTAGATATGAAAACACAGGAAACCCCCGATTCAAAATGAATTCCGAAAGCATGACAAATCCCAAGCAAGATAAATAGAAAATGCATACAATTTTAGTAGTCATGAATAATACAGTTTACCTGTGGATAAATTTACAGAATCTTTATAGGAAACATTATGCAACCATATTGAAAGTCATTAAAGAAAGCCTAAATAAGTGGAGGATTATATCAGGTTTATAAAAAAGGTTATAAAAATAACATAAATTTTCCCCAACTTGATCTATAGAGTTGAGGTAGCTGTAGTTGAAATCCCAATAAGATTGTGTGGGGGGATGAAGGGGAAGAATTGACAATAGATCTTAAAATTTACTTGGGAGCAAAAAGCCAAGAATCACATAGAAGTTTTAAAGAAGAACATGGTGCTAGACTTGCCCTCCCAGATGTGAAGCCTTCAGTCATAGTAATACGTAATAGGCTGGGCATGATGGCTCACGCTTGTAATCCTAGCTCTTTGGGAGCCTGAAGCGGGAGGATCACTTGAGGTTAGGAGTTCAAGACCAGCCTGGCCAACATAGTGAAACTCCATCTCTACTAAAGATAGGAAAATTTGCCAGGTGAGGTGGCACACGCCTGTAGTCCCAGCTACTTGGGAGGCAGAGGCAGGAGAATCACTTGAACCCAGGAGGTAGGTTGCAGTGAACTGAGATCATGCCACTGCACTTCAGCCTGGGTGACAGAGCAAGACTCCGTCTCAGAAAAAAAAAAAGGCCGGGCGTGGTGGCTCACGCCTGTAATCCCAGCACTTTGGGTGGCCGAGGCGGGCGGATCACGAGGTCAGGAGATCGAGACCATCCTGGCTAACACAGTGAAAGCCTGTCTCTACTAAAAAAAAAAAATACAAAAATTAGCCGGGCATTGTGGCGGGCGCCTGTAGTCCCAGCTACTCGGGAGGCTGAGGCAGGAGAATGGCATGAACCTGGGATGCCGAGCTTGCAGTGAGCCGAGATCACGCCACTGCACTCCAGCCTGGGAGACAGAGCAAGACTCCGTCTCAAAAAAAAAAAAAAAAAAAAAAAAAAAGAAGAAGACATAATAAAACAACAGGGTTTGAGAGAGACTGATCAAACCCAGCAGAGAACAAACCCACAAATGTAAGAATTTGATCTGTGAAGTAACTCAGATCAATGGGAAAAGGAATGATTATTCACTAATGGTTTCTCAGATTATTGGCTGTTCATATTTTAAAAGGAAAAAATTGGATCCTAACCAAAATATGCCATACCCAAAAATCAGTTAAAGGTTACTTACAGCCTTGAATGTTCAAGATATTACTACATTTTTAAAAGAAGTGCAGGAGATCTTTTTGACCTTGGAGAAATAATAATATCAGTCATTTATATAGCATTCACTATGTTTCAGATACTTTTCTCAACATTTTATACCCAATTTTAATTTTCATAACAGTCATATAAAGTAAATGCTAATATTGTCCTCATTTCACAAATAAGGAAACTGAGGCAGAGGGGAAATTGCCTAAGATGACACAGCCAGCAGGTGTCTGGTGCCAGAATGTGTGCCCCTAAAGAAGACACAAACACAAATAAGTTTATTCCTTAAAGGAAAACACTGATAAATAGGACCACATTGACAAAAAAAAAAAACTTTATCTACTTAACTATAAATCGAAAAGACAAGCCCCTGATAGAACAATTTGCTACACATTTAATCCCCCTCCCCTGAAAAAGCCTCAACAGAAGATGTGAATAAACTCTTTATGGAGGAAGAAATTACAAATGGCTAATAAACATAAAAGATATTCTACCTCAATAATGGGGGAAATGTAAATTAAAACAGTAAAATCATTTTACATCAAGGCATTAGAAATTAACAAGTTGTAACATGTATTAGCAAATATGTATAGCTCCTGGGAGTGCAAACTTCCTATCTGTTCCAAAAAAGTTGGTATTACCTAGCAAAGGCATACCCTATGAGCCAACAATTCCCTTTCTAGATATGTACCAGATATGATGGAGCTCAGCAAAATATGATCCCCAGGGCAAATGCAGCCTCCAGTCTGTTTTTGCAGCATGGTTTTGCTCATTTATTTACATATTGTCTGTGGCTGCTTTTGTGCTGTGATGGAGTAGTGGTGACTGATCCTAGCGCCGGCAAAACTGCCTTTTTTCTTGTAAATTTTTTTCCTTTTGTTAGTAATTGACTTTGTTTTGGTTTGCTTTGCTTTTTGTTACCTGGTTTTCATTAAACCTATTGCCAATTTTTGTCAAGAGTTCCAGTATCTCTGACTTAGGCCTTTAAATATGTTTTGAATATACAAACATCAGTTTCAGTTTTTTCTTCTAAAAACCTCGCTTCTAGAGCTGTGTATTCTTACTCCTTTACTGTCATTTTAGCAATGCTTTCAGAGGGAGGGGAGATAAAATATGTGTGGTCAGTCCACAGTTTTAACTGGAAGACTTACATTTATTACTAATATTTATTGGTTTTAAAATTTAAATGTAGGTCATTTTCCCATCTAGAATTTATTTTTATATGTAAAATAAAGAAGAAATCCAGCTAAGTTGTTTTTCCAGTGATTGTTTGTCCCTACACTTATTTATTTTAAAGAGACAGTCTTGCTCTGTTGCCCAGGCCGGAGTGCTGTTGTATGATCATAGCTCACTGCCTCCTCCAACTCCTGGGCTCAAGCGATTCTCCCACGTCTTCAGCCTCCCTAGTAGCTAGGACTACAGGTATACCATCATGCCCGGCTAATTTTTTTAAAAAATTTTATTGTAGAGACAGGGTCTCACTATGTTTCCCAGGCTGGTCTCGAGCTCCTGGCCTCAAGCAATCCTCCTGGCCTCAAGTGGTCCTCTTGCATTGGCCTTCAAAGTACTAGGATTGAAGGTGTGAGCCACCACATCCAGCCCCCTACTCTTACTTTTTAAGTTTATCCTTTTCCTACTTCCCAAAAATGCTGTCTTTTCTAAATTTACATCTGTACATGATATTTTTCACTGTTTTCACTTTCATAAATTTGCTTGGGCATTTGTATGTGAAATCTTCACTGTTCTAATTATAATAACTTTTTTTTTTTGAGACAGAGTCTCGCTCTGTCACCCAGGCAGGAGTACAGTGGCGCGATCTCGGCTCACTGCAACCTCTGCCACCAGGGTTCAAGCGATTCTCCTGCCTCGGCCTCTCAAGTACCTAGGACTACAGGCATGTGCCACTATGCCCAGCTAATTTTTTGTATTTTTTCGTAGAGATGGGGTTTCACCGTGCTAGCCAGGATGGTCTCCACCTCTTGACTTCATGATCCGCCCACCTCGGCCTCCCATATAATAACTTTATAGTTTGTTTTGATATCTCATAAAGCAAGTATACTTGTATTTTTTCCAAAAATTTTTCCTGTTTTTTTCTTTTGGTAAATGAATTTAGAATCAAATTTAAGCCATCCCCGTTTTTAAAAATAGGATGTGTTAGAATTGTATTGGAATTCCATTGAATTTACTATTATTTGAGGAAATTTTAGTATGTTTACAATATTGTGCTCCCATCAAGAAACATTGTGTGCCTTTACATTATGTCAGGTTATGTTCTGTACTCTTCAGGAAAACTGTACTGTTTCTTCACATAGATCTTGCCCACTTTGTGTTTGGGTTACAATGTTTTGTGCTGTGTTTTTTTCCCCTCAATTCAGTCCTATTTACTTACTGTGTTTTAGAAATTCCCCAAAATTTTCACTCTGCCAGTGGTTTCCTTCCTGTTTCATTGTTGTTATAGATACGTTCTTTTCTCTTCGTGCTTTTTATATTTTGTTTGTATCTTTAATGGTAGTGAGGAGAGAGAAATTTTACATCCATTCTGACTCCTAGAACCTAAACTGTACACATGACTTCTAAAGTTTTTTTAAAAATAAATCTATTTTCTTAGTTTTCTTCCAGAAATATTATTAAAGAGTGCCTAAGAAAAATATCATTAACATTAAGATATATACCTATTTTTTTAATTTAAATTATAGCTTGAAAGCGAAAAATATGAATTAAAGTCTAAAGTGTTAATAATGAAAGAAACAATAGAGTCGTTAGAGAACAAATTAAAAGTCCAAGCTCAAAAATTTAGCCATGTGGCTGGTGACTCATCTCATCAGAAAACAGAGGTGAACTCACTTAGGTAAGTTTATTCAAAATTTTCTAATTTCATTTCTGGGAAAGTGTTTGTGGTTACATAAAGTTTATAACCATGGCATTTTGGACTGGGCCTTTGTGCAGTAGTTTTAGAAGTTGGCTTTGCAGTAGACTCACCTGGGAGCTTTTGAAAAGTATGAATTTAAGGGGCTGATTTTGGGAGGTTCTAATTCAATGAGAATCTACTGGGGTAGGTTTTGGGTATCTGTGTTTTTTAAAAGAAATTTCACAGATTAATATGATTGCAGGCAAAGTTTTTCAACCTTCTTCCTTTTGAAATCCTCTTAAGTACTTCAGATCATTTGTATTTCATAGTGTGAGATTACTGAAAATTACAGAATTGTTTACTACCTATGCCATTTTCTTTCTCTTTCTTGCCTCTTTCAGTGAAACGTAAAGTCAAAGAATGTATCTCCTATTTTTAACCCTTTCTGACTTAGAAACAGAAGTTTTTAAGTAGGGAGGTAAGACGTATGAATAGTATTCCTTTTAGGAAGCTAACTTTGGTGGAAATATGGAACATGGATTTCAAGTCTTAGAGATTGATGGCAAAAAAAGGAGACCGAGGATCTGGACTGAAGTGGTGGTAATGAACTTAGAGAACAGAGACCAAATTTAAGAAACACTTTTTACATAAAATCAAAAGGTTTAGATGACTACTATGGGGCTGAGAAATACGATAAGTAGAACATTTACCTTAGCATATTGGGTTGTTGGTTAGTCATTAATTAATTTAGAATACAGAAGACTCAAGGAAACAAAAGGCAAACAAAGCTTTTTTTCTGGTCAGGGTAGCTGCAATAAGTAAAAAGATACTGAAGGTCGGAAAAAGGGGACCACTCTGAAGAATCTGAGGAAACACCTCTCTCTAAATTACATTGGCAGTCAGAATCAGGAAAAGATTTTCACATGTCAGCAAGACATTACATCTGTGAAACATTTAGTCATGAAATAGTGACAACTTGAGATCAGAAAGGATTATAGTAATGACACTTTAAAAAAAAGATTTAACAAATTAAAACTGAAAAGTTAGTGAATGGCATTGGATATTGCAGAAAACTGAGTTGGTGAAATAGAAAAAACAAACTCATGAAAGTCACCCAGAAGAACTCCAAAGAACAAAAATAAATGATGAGAAAAAAGACATAGTTCCAATATACAAAAAACTAGGAATCACAAAAGTATATAGTAAACAGAGCAAATATGAGAATCAAAGGAATTAGGAGAAGTCTGAGACTGTAGTTCATAAGGGTTCTCTGATTATCTAATGACTTAATGAAATAAGACCAAGAACTGGGTGTGTCTAGTTAATTAAGGAATACTATATTAGCGATTCATAAAGAGCATCTCCAGTTTTGCTCTTTTGCTTCTCTGACGATAGTTTTCATAGGTTAGACCTCAGGAAGAACTAAAGTAGATACTGCTTTTTTCTTTGCTTTTTTCTGTAAGAGGAGAGCTGAATGGACCAGTATCTCCTCTGGCTCATGTCTGGATTCAGCTCTAAAGTACAGATAACATGACATATTCTTGTCATCCAGAATTTCACTTTTCACTTCCGTGTCCAGCTGACTGGATCTAGCATGTAATCCATTTTGTTTTTCCTTGAGATGATGGCTGAAACACCTTTTCCTCACAGGAGTCTTTTTCCAGTCTTAGGAGGCAGAGCCCTCAGTGCCCTTTCTTGGATAGCCTAGCCTATAGCTCCTTTGGAGTTTCATTTCTTGTCCTACTACTGATATCCTTTACTCTTAGGAGCTCAATCAGCCTCTTCCCTCACCTAGGACTAATTCAGTCACTGGGCCATTGTGAGAATTTTTGTCTACCTTTCTACCAGGTTACCTTGTATAACCTGGGGATATGGCATTATTTCATAACTCTGTTTTGCTCTAACAGAAAAATATGACTTATCTTGTCTCTTAGGAAAGTGTATCAATCATATTCTCCATATCAGTAAGTATTGTTAGAACCATGAGTTGAAACCATTGAATCCAAGTCCAAAGCAAAACCAAATACAAACCATGATACTCGGCACTCTTGGGAAGTCAAACCACATTATCCAAACCTTTTGCCACTTTCGATATGATTAATAGAGCTCTTGCTACCCCTTTGATCACATCATGTTCTCTTTTCCTTGACATGAAGACATTTAAGAAGCTGAGAGTCAGGGCCAGGCATGGCGGCTTATGCCTGTAATTTCAACACTTTGGGAGGCCAAGGTGGGAGGATTACTTGAGCCCAGGAATTCAAGAGCAGCCTGGGCAATGTGGTGAAACCTTATCTCTGCAAAAAATACAAAAGTCAGCCCGGCATGGTAACATGTGCCTATATGCCTAGCTACCCAAGAGGCTGAGGCAGGAGGACTGCTTGAGCCTAGGAGTTCAAGGCTGCAGTGAGCTGTGCTCATGCCACTGTACTCCAGCCTGGGTGACAGAGTGAGACTGTCTCAGATAGATAAGGCATATGTTCCTTTCCATCCCCCTGAGGTACCCATCTTCTTTTTCCCTTCCTGCATCAGGCTTTTTCCACCACATTTTATTACCAACAAACAGGCTTTTCTATATCAAGCATAATCTTTTTTTTTTTTTTTTGAGACGGAGTCTTGCTCTGTTGCCCAGGCTGGAGCTCAGTGGCATGATCTTGGCTCACTGCAACCTCCACCTCCCGGGTTCAAGCAATTCTCCTGCCTCAGCCTCCCAAGTAGCTGGGATTACAGGCGCCTGCCACCATGCTCGGCTAACTTTTGTATTTTTAGTAGAGAAGGGGTTTCATCATGTTGGCCAGGCTGGTCTCAAACACCTGACCTCATGTGATCCATCCGTCTTGGCCTCCCAAAGTGCTAGGATTACAGGCATGAGCCACCGCGTCCTACCTAAGCATAGTTTAATTGTCCAAATAGAGAATCTTTTGTCTGGTTTCTTTGTTGTCAGAGCACATAATATAAAATCTCACTTTTAACCATGTTTTAAAGTTAAATTACTGTCATCTCCCTTTAATTACAGCATTTAATGAGATCTGGCATTTTATACCCCAGATCAAAGCTACGGAATGCTGTAAAGGAACTTTTGTCTACCCAGGAAGGTCAGTCCCCCAGAGCATGCTAGCCAGTCTTTAGAGCTGAGGTCAACAGTCTTTTTTTTTTTTTTTTTTTTTTTTTTTTTGTAAATAGACGAGTCAATATTTTAGACCAAGCTTATCCAACCCACCGTATTTTGTTGTTGTCTGTTTTGTTCTGTTTTAGGCTTTCAGCAGCCTGAAGCCATGGTTTTTAATCTGTCTCTAGTAATAAGCGAAGCAGAGGGATGAGGAAGAGACTTTACTGGCCCAACCAGAAACAGAACCTAAGAACCCGTGACTGTATTATCTCACTTGAACACCCTGTTAGACTGTGTGGGCTATATAGTTTATGTCACACCTGCTTAACACTGCCCTTGTAGCTTGAAAGTAGCCCTAGACAATATATAAAATGAAGTAGTGTGGTATGGACACTGAAATTTGGATTTCATATAATTTTCATATGTCACTAAAAATTTTCTGCTGAAAATTTTTTTTAGTCATTTAAACATGTAAAAACCATTTATACCACTCAGGCCTTACAGAAATTGGCATCCGGCTGTAGTTTGTCAACCCCTGCTCAAGGAAAAATTGTTTCCAGCCCAGTTAGACAACTCAGTTTTCTCAATCAACCCCCTAGAAAACATCCTTAAGCCTCACAACTGCCACCTATGAGGCTCTAAACAATGAGAATCCTGCAGCTGAAAATACTGTCAGACTGTCCTCAGTTCACCTTAGTCTTTATCTGTGTATGTTCAAAACCAGAGGGTATACTCTTATCTAGGATCAAATAAATGCTATAGCAGGTTTTCCTGGCAATGACCCATAAACTCTAGCCCATATATATTAGTTGTTTTACTAGGATTTCTTTAGGTGTATTCAGAAAACCAAATGTCACTAGTCTCCCATGAGAAGTATTTATTTGTTAAGGTAATTGATAACCATTTTATTTTATTTTACTTGTTTTGAGACAGGGTCTCACCCTGTCAGGCTGGAGTGCAGTGGCACAATCATGGTTCACTGAAACCTTGACCTCCTGGCTCAAGCAGTCCTCCCACCTCAGCCTCCTGAGTAGCTGGGACTATAGGCATGCACCACTACACTCAGCTAATTTTTAAAAACTTTTGTGGAGACAGGGTCTCACAATGTTGCCCAGGCGGTTCTTGAACTCCTGGGCTCCAGAGGACCATTTTAGATAAGCGAAAGAAGACTCTTAAGTTATCTGGATGCTTAAGAACTGTCTTCTGGGCATTCCTAACATTTTTTTTCCTACCAGGACAGGAAGAGGAACCAGAGCCCTGAGTGAGGATGGCTGAGTTTGTGGATCTAGAATTGAAAGGGTCCAGGGATCTAGGGCCACCAGTTACAACCATCATCCCCATCCAGAAATCTAAAAGAAAATCCAGTCCTAATTTCTTTTCCCTCTCTGGCTGATCAAGGGATGATATTTATTCATCTTTCTTAGTGGTAGGCTATAACCATAGACTCCTGGGAGAAATCTAAAATAAAAACAGGGATACCACATCAGTCTCTTTTTTTTTTTCTATTAGGCCTTTAAAATTCCAAACCTATCTTTCCTTTCTTAGATGGTGCTTTAGCTCCATTTTAGAACTTGAACACTTCTTATGAACAGAGGATCCTTTAAGATGCTGTCTTTGTTTAAAATTTACTGCATCGTGATGGAAATAATTACCTTTGTCCCCTAAATGAGATCAAGCGTAGCTCCATGTAATATAATGTAAGTGAGGAATTTGAATCTCAAAGAGATGGACCTCTACCCAGTCACATCTGCTAAGTGGAGAGCCAGAACTTAAGTTCATTTTTATTGCTTCACTCTCTGGTGAGAAATTGTTACTTCCCTTTGCTACGTTTATAGCATTTTCGAAGCTAAGAAACTGGTTCATTTTTCCTAACTCGATTCTCAAAATTTCCTTTCCAAACACCATTATGAACAACTAATAATGGCAGTCACTCAACTATTCTTTCCTATGACTTTTACACCTCAACTGTTTCGTTGAGAGGACCTTATCTTAGCAAAACTTTGGTCAGAAAAGTTACATTGAAGATCTGGTATCTAGTCTCTGTTTTCTTTTGTTTCTACCCTAGAATATAAAAAGACAAAGCTACTTTTAGGGCCCACCCAAGGGCTTCCTTTATATGTATGTATATCAATCAAGATGTGATCCTGCCTTTGTCAACCCCACTTTCATTAGGAAGTCACCCTGCTTTATGAAGTTAGATATAAAGCAGTCTTTACATTTCTACCTGGAATTTCAAGCACTGCCAACTGCTCAGTGTCCTTCATTAGGGATTCTGCAGGCCATTCTGTTTTTGAAAGGACTCTGTATAGCTTCCTGGCAGGCATTTTCTCTTTCATGTAGAGGATGTTGGCCTTCCTATATTCTGCAAAGAAGGCATTATGATGTAGTAGAAGAACATTGTTATAATGTTAGACTAGCCTTAATTTGCATCTTTTCTTTGCCCTTACTTGCTTTGTGACCTTGGACAAGTTTTTTTGTTGTTTGTATTCAATTGGGATAATAGTTCTAATTATGGAACCATCCTAATTATGGTACTGTTCTAGGAATGAATGAGCTAATATGTACAAAGTACCACTCTCTGTTGTTATATCCCATGGAACAGCAGTTCTAGCTTTTAGGAATAGCGTGAATACGGTGCAGTCACCTGAAACTGAACCTCACACATAGTTTTAGGAAGTAAGATTGCTTGAACCTAATGTCTTTCTAACTTGGTTTTGTTTAGTTTTGCAAGTCGAAATAAATCAGTCCCAACTTGACTCTCCTCACTACCTCTTGATCATCGTTCACTTGCTGTTAGAACAGTCAAGGTCATGTGTTTTGTCTTTCAGAATACCTCAATACTGCCAGTAAAACTTCTTCATTCCTATAAAGATGTCCCTTCTTATTCGTGGTTTTGGAATTCAAACCTTCTTCCCTTTAGGCGATTCTAAGCTAAGCTACCCTCAGTATCTTTTTCCATGTCTTATTCCTCAAAGGAAACCTAAAAGGAATCCATGGAAATTCCTAATAAATACTCTGAGGTGAGAGCCATGTCTTTTCAGCAAGGCAGGATTGTGAAGTCTCAGGTCAGGGCTAAAAGTGTTCTAAAGACTCTACATGACATGAAAGCAAATTTTTACCGTTAAACCTTCCAGGGACATTACTTCTGACAAATAATCCTACTGATCAGTAACAGATTTCTCTGAAATCATCTTTGTCGTTAACCATGTAGACCTCTGTACGTCCTTTCTTTTGCTCCCTGAACCAAGTCTTTAGTCTGCAGGAAATGCCTACTTTCCCTGCTTTCTGTCACTCCGTTTGACTACCCAGCCAAAAAGTCGGAATAAGAAGCAATATTAAAAGTTCACAAGTCAGGGCTGGGAATGGTGGCTCACGCCTGTAATCCCAGCATTTTGGGAGACCGAGGCAGATGGATTGCTTGAGCTCAGGAGTTTGAGACCAGCCTGGGCAACATGGTAAAACCCCATCTCTACTAAAAATAGAAAAATTAGACAGGTGTGGTGGTCCATGTCTGTAGTCCCAGCCTCTAGGGATGCTGAGGTGGGAGGATCACCTGAGCCCAGGAGGCAGAGGTTGCAGTGAGCTGCGATCTCACCACTGCACTCCAGCCTGTGTGTCAGAGGGAGACCCTGCCTCAAACAAACAAAAAAAAGAGCTCACTGGTTGAGATGGTTAGGATTTATGGATAGTGCTTTGAAATGCCAGGTCATACTGTAAGAACAGGATTTTTCCTTTGCCTCCACTATTGGAAAAAGATTTAAAGGAAAGGGGGTTAACATTAGGAAACTAAGAAGAGCTTTAAAACTACCAAGAAGCTTCTAGAAAAGAGCACACAATTAATTTGATTTTTATACTGTATTATTTTTAGGAAGACGGAACCATTTTGGAGAAGAGTAGTGGACAGCAAGAAATAATAATATATAATGCCATAGATTATACTGGAGGAGCTTTAAAATAAAAAATAGCAAACTTTAAAAATAAGACATCAGAATATTTTTAAGAAATCTCATTTTTTCAAAGTATTTCTATGAGAGATAAAGAATACCATTTGTTTTTGTCCATTGATTCTTTAGGATAGTAAATGAGCAGCTACAGCGGTCAGTTGATGACTATCAGCACCGACTTTCCATAAAAAGAGGTGAACTTGAATCAGCCCAAGCACAAATTAAAATACTGGAGGAAAAGATAGGTAAATGTTTTAAAATTTTGTTTCTGCTAATCTTAGTGTACTTTGTCTAACAAACATTCCTTTTCATTTGTAGATGAACTAAACCTTAAGATGACTTCACAGGATGAGGAGGCTCATGTAATGAAAAAGACCATTGGTGTTATTGATAAAGAAAAAGACCTTCTCCAGGAGACTGTAGATGAGAAGACAGAAGAGATTGCAAATTTGCAAGAAAACCTAGCTAATAAAGTATGTGATTGTTTAATATAATTTTCCAGCATCCAAACAGAACAGTTTTTTGTTGTTGTTTTTGAGATGGGGTCTCACTCTGTCGCTCAGGTTGGAGTGCAGTGGCATGATCACAGCTCACTGCAGCCTCTATCTCTTGGGCTCAAGGAATCCCCACACCTCAGCAATTGGAATTACAGGCATGAGCCACTACTCCTAGCCAGAAAAGGTTATTGTATTTTCACTTATTCATTTCTTTTTTTAAAGGTTTGTTTACTTTTGGCAGGATGTGGTGGCTTACACCTGTAATCCCAGCACCTTGGGAGGCTGAGGCGGGAGGATTGCTTGAGCTGAGGAGTTCAAGACAAGCCTGGGCCACATGGTGAGACCCCATCTGTACCAAAAATACAAAAAATTAGCTAGGTGTGGTGGTGTGCACCTGTGGTCCCAGTTGCTCAGGAAGCTGAGGTCGGAGGATCACTTGAGCCCAGGGGCGGAGATTGCACTGAGCTGAGATCATACCACTGCACTCCAGCCTGGGTAACAGAGCAAGACCCTGCCTCAAAATAAATAAATAAATAAAAAGTTTATGTACTTTTATTGGTGCATATGAGATGTACATATTTTTGGGTTACACATGATAATTTGAGACATTTGTATAATCAAGTCAGGGTAATTGGGATATTTATCACTTTATTTTTTTCTTTATGCTAGGAATGTGTGAATTATTCTCTTTTAGCTGTTTCGAAATGTGTGCTGGATTAGTGTTAACTAGAGTCACCCTATTGATATCTCTCGAACACCAGGTCTTATTTCTTCTAAGTGTATATTTCTGCCCATTAATCAACCTCTCTTCACGCCTCCTCCCTCATCCTTTTACTGGTCTTTGGTAACCACCAGTCTACTCTCTGTCTTCATGAGATCCACTTTTTAACACCCACGTATGGGTGAGAACAAATGATATTTGTCTTTCTGTGCTTAACATGTTTCACGTAACATCATGACCTCCAGGTCCATCCATGTTGCTGCAAATGACAGCATTTCATTCATTTTCATGGCTGAATAATATTTCCTGTGTATATTTACCAGGGGCAGGTATTTCTTTGATATATTGATTTCCTCTCTTTCAGATACTTACTCAATAGTGGAATTGCGGGATCATATGGTAGTTCTAGTTTTAGTTTTTTGAGGAACCTTCATACACTGTTTTCCATAGTGGCTGTACTAATTTACATTCCCACCAACAGTGTACAAGAATTCCTGTTTCTTCATATCCTTGCCAGCATCTGTTATTCCCCATCTTTTTGATAAAAAGCATTCTAACTGGGGTGAGATGATATCATTGTGGTTTTAATTTGCATTTCTGTGATAATTAGTCATGTTGAGCATTTTTTCACATGCTTTTTGGCCATCTGTATATTTTCTTTTGAGAACTGTCTATGAAAATCTTTGCCCATTTTAAAATTGGATTATTTGGAGTTTTTTTGCTATTGAGTTGTTTGAGCTCCTTGTATGTTCAGGTTATTAATCCCTTGTCAGATGGATAGTTTGCAGATATTTTCTCCCATTCTGTAGGTTGTCTCTTCACTTTGTTAATTGTTTCCATTGCTGTGCAGAAGCTTTTTGGCTTAATGTAATCCCATTTGTCTCTTTCTACTTTTGTTGCCTGTGCTTTTAAATTCTTACACAAACAATATTTGTCCACACCAATGTCCTAGAGCATTTCCCCAACATTTTCTTCTAGTAGTTCCATAGTTTCAGGTCATAGATTTGAGTCTTTAATCCACTTGGATTTGAGTTTTGTATATGGTGAGAGATAGGGGTCCAGTTTCATTATTCTGTATATGGTTATCCAGTTTTCCCAGCACCATTTATTGAAAAGACTGCCCTGTCCCCGTTGTATGTTCTTGGCATCTTGTTGAAAATGAGTTGGCTTTAAGTGTGGGGATTTATATCTGGGTCCCCTATTATGTTCTGTTGGTCTGTGTGTCTTGTTTTTACACCAATACCATGCTGATTGGGTAGCTGTATAGTATATTTTGAAGTCAGTCAGTGCAATCTCCAGCTTTGTTTTTTTGCTCAGGATTGCTTTGGCTATTTGCGGTCTTTTGTGGTTCCAATTTATTTGAGAATTTTTTTTCTACATCTGTGAGGAATGTTGATCGTGTTCTAATAGGGATTACATTGAATCTGCAAATTGCTTTGGGTATTATTGTCATTTTAACAACATTAATTCCTTCAATCCATGAGTATGGAATATCCTTCCATTTTTTTATGGCCTCTTCTATTTCTTTCATCAGTGTTTTGTAGTTTTCCTTGTATAGATCTTTCATTTATTTGGTTAAATTGATTCCTAGGTATTTTCTATTCTTTGCAGCTATTGTAAATGGAATTGTTTTGTTGATTTATGTTTCAGATTGCTGTTGGAGTATAAAAATGCTATTGATTTTTGTAATCTTGATTTTGTATCATGCAACTTACTGAATTTGCTTATCAGTTCCAACAGTTTTTTAGTGGAGTCTTAAGGTTTTTCTAAATACAAGATCATGTGGTCTGCATATAAGGCTAATTTGACTTCTTCTTTTCAATTTGGATGCCTTTTTTTTCTTTCTCTTGACTAATTGCTCTGGCCAGGACTTCCAGGATTATGTTGAATAAAAGTGTGAAAGTGGGCATCCTTGGCTTGTTCCAGATCTTAGAGGAGAGGCTTTCAAATTTTCCCCATTCAGTATTATGTTGGCCCTAGGGTTAGGCGTTTGTTATTTTGAGGTATTTTCTTTCTGTACCCTTTATTGAGGGTTTTTACAATAACGGGATGTTGCAACTTATTGAATGCTTTTTTCAGCATCTGTTGAAATGATTTATGTGGTTTCTCTTCTTGCTTCTGTTAATGTATCGCATTTATTGATTGTGCATGTTGAACCATCCTTGCATCCTTGGGATGAATCCCACTTGATCATGGTGAATGATCTTTTTAATTTATTTAAAAAGTATTGAATTTAGTTTGCTAGTATTTTGTTGAGGATTTTTGCATCTATTTGCATCAATAATATTGGCCTGTAGTTTTCTTTTTTTGTTGTGTCTTTGTCTGGTTTTGGTATCAAGATAATGCAGGCCTTGTAGAATGAATTTGGAGGTATTCCACCCTTTTCAGTTTTCTTGAAGAGTTTGAGCAGGAATTGGTATTAGTTCTTTAGATGTTCGCTAGAGTTCAGCAGTGAAGCCATTAGGTCCTGGACTTTTCTTTTGTGGAAGACTTTTTATTACAGCTTCTATCTTACTACATGCTATTGGTTTGTTGAAGTTTTCTATTTCTTCATGGTTCAAACTTGGTAGCTTGTAAGTGTCCACGAATTTCTCCATTTCTTCTAGGTTTTCCAATTTGTTGACATGTGATTGTAATTGTCTTTCATGATTCCTTGTATTTCTGTGCTCACAGTTACGTCCCCTTTTTTGTTTCTGATTCTATTTATTGGGTCTTCTCTCTTTTTTTATTAGTCAACCTTAAAGGTTTGTTGATTTTTGTTTATCCTTTTTAAAAACCAACTTTTCATTTCATTGATCTTTTGTATTTTCTTTTTTTTTTTTTTTTTTTTTTGAGATGGAGTCTTGCTCTGTTGCCCAGGGTGGAGTGCAGTGGCGTGATCTCGGCTCACTGCAAGCTCCACCTCCCGGGTTCACGCCATTCTCCTGCCTCAGCCTCCCGAGTAGGGGGACTGTAGGCGCCCACCACCACACCTGGCTAATTTCTTTTTGTATTTTTAGTAGAGACGGGGTTTCACCGTGTTAGCCAGAATGGTCTTGATCTCCTGACCTCGTGATCCACCTGTCTCGGCCTCCCAAAGTGCTGGGATTACAGGTGTGAGCCACCGCGCCCGGCTGATCTTTTATATTTTCATCTCAATTCCATTTATTTTTGCTCTGATCTTTATTCTTTCTGGCCTTCTACTAACTTGGGGTTTGGTTTGTTCTTGCTTTTCTAGTTCCTTTCTAGTTTCTGGTTGAGGTACATCATCACTAGTTTGTTTATTTGAAGTCTTTCTAGTTGAGGTACATCATCACTAGGTTGTTGATTTGAAATCTTTTTTTTTTTGGAGACAAGGTTTCACTCTATTGCCCAGGCTGAAGTGCAGTAGCAAGATCATGGCTCATTGCAGCCTTGACCTTTCAGACACAAGCAATCCTCCTACCTCAGCCTCCCAATTAGCTGGTACTACAGACGTGTACCACCATGCCCAGCTAATTTTTAATTTTTTTGTTGAGATGGTGTCTTACCATGTTTCCCAGGCTGGTCTCCAACTCCTAGGCTCAAGCAGTCCTCTGGCTCAGCCTCCCCAAGTGCTGGGATTACAGGCGTGAGCCACCACACTCAGCCTCAACTTTTTTGATACAGACATTTATTGCTATAAACTTCCCTCTTAGCACTGTTTTTGCTGTATTTCATAGATTTTGGTACATTATATTTCCCTTTTCATTTGTTTCAAGAATTTTTTTAATTGCCTTTTTAATTTCTTCATTGACCCATTGGTCATTCGAGAGCAACTGTTGTTTAATTTCCGTGTGTTTGTGTAGTTTCCAGCGTTTCTCTTATTGATTTCTAGTTTTATTCCATTTTATTCAGAAAAGATACTTGATATGCTTTCCACTTTCTTGAATGTGTTGAAACTTGTTTTGTGGCATGAACTATGGTCTATTCTGTAGAATGTTCCATGTGCCGATAAAAAGAATTTATTCTTGCAGCAGTTGGGTGAAATGTTCTGTAAATGTCAGTTGGGCATATTTGTCTAGTGTATAGATTAACTCCAATGTTTCTTTGTTGATTTTATGTCAACATGATCTTTCCATTACTGATAGTGGGGTGGTGAAATCCCCTACCATTATCGTATCGCAGTCTGTCTCTCTTTTTAGATCTATTAATGTTTGCTTTATATACCTGGGAACCTGGTGTTGGGTGCATAAATATGTATAATTATTATACTCTCTGTATTGACCCCTTTATAATTCTATATAGTGACCTTTGTTGTCTCTTTTTATAGTCTGACTTGTAGGCTACTTTATCTGATATAAGTAAAGCTACTCCTTCTGTTTTTTGCTTGCATGAAATATCTTTTTCCATCCATTCACTTTCAGTCTTATTTGTGTCTTTATAGGTGAGGTGGGTTTCCTGTAGGCAGTGTATAGTTGGGTCTTATTTTTAACCATTCAGACACTCAGTCTTTTAATTGGAGAATGGAGTCAGTTTCCATTCAGTGTTGTAATTGATATGTAAGGACTTAATGCTGCCATTTTTTTTTTTTTTTTTTTTTTTTTGCTTCTTTTCTGATTGTTTTATAACTCTTCTCTTTCTTCTCTTCTTATTATCATCCTTCATGGTTAAGTGATTTTCTCTGGTAGTATGTTTTAATTAATTGCTTTTTATAGCTTTTTACACTGTGGTTACCATGAAGCTTACAAAACATATCTTTCTAAGTTATTTTAAAGAACTGACAACTTAGATTACACACACACAATAAAAACAAAGAAGGCCAGGCATGTTGGCTCACACCTATAATCCCAACACTTTGGGAGACAAAGATGAGAGGATTGCTTGAGGCCACAAGTTTAACATAGTGAGACCCCATCTCTACAAAAATAAAAAAATTAGCTGGGCATGGTGGTACCTGTAGTCCCAGATATTCAGGAGCCTGAGGCAGGAGGATCACTTGAGCCCAGGAGTTTAAGGCTGTAGAGAGCTATGATCACACCATTACACTTCAATTCTGGGTGACAGAACAAGACCCAGTCTCTAAAAAACAAAACAAACAAACAAAACAAAAAACCCACAAACACATAACTAAAAAAAAATTCCGCACTTTATCTCCCTCGCATTTTGACTTGTGGTTGTCTTAATTTACAGATTTGTATGTTGCCTGTCTCTTAACAGGTTGCTGTAGGTATTACTGTTTTTGATAGATTAGTTTTTTAGGCTTCATACTAGAACTATAAGTGGATTGTATGCCACAACTGCAGTATTAGAGTATTCTGGGTTTGTCTCTGTATTTAATTTTACCAGTGGGTTTTATACCTTCAAATGTTTTCTTTTTGCACATTAGTTTTTTTTCTTTCAAATTGAAGAACTCCCTTAGCATTTCTTTTAAGATGTGCCTGTTCATGGTGAATTCTCTTAGCTTTTGTTTATCTGGGAAGGACTTTATATCTTCTTCATATTTGAAGGGCACTTTTGCTGGATAACATATTCTTGTATGGCAATTTTTTTCTTTTAGTACTTTGAAAATGATAGTCTACTTCCTCTTGGCCTGTATGGTTTCTTTCAAGAAGTCTGTTTCTAGATGAACTGGAGTTTCTTTATATGTTATTTGCTTTTCTCTTCTTGCTTTTAGGATCCTATCTTTGTCCTTGACCTTGAAGAGTTTATTATATGCCTTGGGGCAGTCTTTTTGGGGTTCAATCTCTTTGGTGTTCTCTGACCTTCCTACACCAGGAAATTTCTCTCTCAAGTTTTGGAAAATGTTCTGTCTGTTATTATTTCTTTGAGTAAGCTTTCTACCCCTTGATCTTGCTCAGCTCCCTCTTGAACACCAGTAATCCTTAGGTTTTGTATTTTTCTATGTCTTGTAGGCAATTTTTGTTCCTTTTTATTCTTTTGTTGTTGTTGTTCTCCTGTGACTGCGTAATTTCAAATTGCTTGTCTTTAAGCTCACTGATTCTTGCCTTTGCTTGACCCATTCTCCTGTTGAGATCCTCCAATGAATTTTTCAGTTCAGGAAATGTATTTCTCAATTCTAAGATTTGTTTGACATTTTTTATTATTTCAACCTCTTTGTTAAATTTCTCTGATATGAGCCAAGTGTGGTGATGTGCACCTCTGGTTCCAACTACATGGGAGGCTGAGGCAGGAGGATCCCTTGAGTCCAGGTGGTTGAGTCTGCAGTGAGCCGTGATTACACCACTGCACTCCAGCCTGGGCGACAGAATGAGACCCTGTCTCAAAAAAATATATTAAAAATTTTTTTCTGATAAATTTCTGAATTTTCTGTGTTATCTTGGAGATCACTGAATTTCCTTGATACCTCAATTTTGAATTCTTGGCCAGAGAGCTCAGGTGTCACTGTCTTGTCAGGATCAATCACTGGTTCCTTGCTTTGTCCATTTGGAGAGTTCATAGTCCCCTGTTTGCTGTTGTTTCTTGTGGATACATGTCTGTGTCTTCGAAGGATTAGTTATTTACTCCAGTCTTCTCTGTCTGGCTTGTTTTTTGTTGTTGTTTTTGTTTTTTGAGACAGGGTCTTGCTCTGTCACCTAGACTGGAGTGCAGTGGCATCATCTCAACTCACTGCAACCTCCGAACTCACCAAGCTATTCTCCTGCCTCAGCCTCCCGAGTAGCTGGAATTACAGGCACGCAACACCACACCTGGCTAATTTTTGTATTTTTAGTAGAGATGGCATTTCACCATGTTGGCCAGGCTGGTCTCGAACTCCTGATCTCGGGTGATCCACCTGCCTCAGCCTCCCAAAGTGCTGGGATTACAGGCCTGAACCACCACACTCATCCTGGCTTGTTTTAGTTTTCATTGGTTACGTTTGCTTAGAGATTCTTCAAACTTTATTGAATTCCTTATACTTTTTTTCCTAGGTCACTGCCTCCTTTTTGTCACTAGATGGTGGCTAAAGCCCAAGTTTGCCTTGGCCTTAGTGAATGCTCAGATCCCTGCCCATCTGGGATGGGGGAGTTCCCAAAGGGGATGTCCCAGCAGTGTGGAAGGGCTAGCTAAGGGTTTGTGCCCAGGGGACCTGTGGAATGTACCTCCTACAGCATGGTGTTACTGAACTACCACTCTGATTGGGTGTCTTTGGCTGAGTAATAGAGAAGAGTTTCCAGGGATGAGGAGGTAGTCCTACCTCCCCACTTTGTCTCTGGGTGTCCTCAGGGACAGGTGTCCCTTCAGGTATCCATGATGTTTCCTGTGTGTTGAGGCATGGAACAGATCTCCTGCTAAATTACCCACGACAGTAGAAAAGCTGGTTGTCCACCTCAATCTCACTTTTTCCAGCGTAGAAACCATGAGTTAGGGAGATTTTCCGGGTACTTGGTGCCAGGCAGATTGAGAGAAGGGGCATCACAGGTGTGAAAATTCGATTCTGTCACTGTCTGCTCAGAGGTTTTTTACATCTCTGTGGCCCAGGAACTGACTCGTCCTCGTATTTGAGTCCTGAGATAGTGCTGATGATAATGTTAGCATTGTATACTTATTTTTGGTTTTCTTTGTGAGGAATGAAGTCAGCTTGTGACTACACCACCATTTTAGAACCAGAAGTTTCCCAAATATGCAGTTATTATTGGCCATGTAGAAGTTTCTAAGACCCAGGGCCATATTTTCTAGTGTTTAAATGTCATTTTTTTCAAATAATGTTAATCTTCAAAATGTGATTTTATCTATTTCTAGAATGTGATTTTATCAGATCTCATTAAAGCAAACTCAAGAAAACTATTCAAGGGTTGGTCAAAACATGCCAGTATGTGAAGTACGATTGGGACATGGAGATATGTTTACTTGGAGCTTTGTTTTAGGCATACTTTATATAATTGAGCTGTGTATTTGAACTATATGAATATGACAAGTTATATAAATTTAGCTAAAGACATTTTGGTTTAAAATCTTACACGTTTTTGTAATTTCTATAGGAAAAAGCTGTTGCTCAAATGAAGATAATGATCTCAGAGTGTGAATCGTCTGTGAAGTAAGTCATTAATGAAATTACATCCGGCTTTTTAGGAGATTTTCAGTGAATACAGCTTTATCTATTCAGTAGCATTGTAGCCATAGAAGAATTTCCCTTACAATTTCCCCATTTTTGTCAATGGTAGCATCATTTTTTCAGTGTCCAGCTTGAAAATATGTTATCCTCTTTAACCTCTCCTTTTCTGTCATCCACATCTAAACACTTATGTCTTATTAACTATTCTCCTATATACCTACTTGTTCCTTATTTTTACTATAATTATGCCACTTGGAGCCTAATCATTAAAACTTAAAATTACTTTAGTAGCCAATCTCGAATTTATTCTCCATCTAAACCTATCTTGAGCACTGTCACAAAATTTTACATTTTATGTCTAGTCTCTCCAGGCAGATTGTAAGCCACTTCAAGAAAAAAGTCGCTTATTATATTTATTTTACATACCCTTAACATTTTATATAATAGTGGGGATATAAACATTTAATAAATATTTGCCCATTGAATCTATGCTTTACTTTTTGTTTGTTTGTTTTTGAGACAAGGTCTCAGTGTGTCGCACAGGCTGGAGTGTAGTGGCGAGATCTCTGCTCATGGCAACCTCAGCCTCCCCAGGCTCAGGTGATCCTCCCACCTCAGCCTTCTGAGTAGCTGAGACTACAGGCATGTGCCACCACACTCAGCTAATTTTAAAAATTTTTTTGTAGAAACGACATCTCCCTATATTGCCCAGGCTGGTCTCGAACTCCTGGGCTCAAGCTATTCAACTTTTTTTTTTTTTTTTTTTTTTGAGACAGAGTCTCACTCTGTTGCCCAGGCTGGAGTGCAGTGGGGTGATCTCAGCTCACTGCAAGCTCTGCCTCCCGAGTTCACGCCATTCTCCTGCCTCAGCCTCCCGAGTAGCTGGACTACAGGTGCCCGCCACCACGCCCGGCTAATTTTTTTTGTATTTTTAGTAGAGACGGGGGTTTCACTGTGTTAGCCAAGATGGTCTCAATCTCCTGACCTCGTGATCCGCCCACCTTGGCCTCCCAAAGTTCTGGGATTACAGGTGTGAGCCACCACGCCCAGCCCCCAAGCTATTCAACTTTTAACACTTAAAAGTTTTCTGTGTTTACTTGACTGTTGGAATAACATTTTTTTTTACTTCATTTGCATGTAATTATTGGTAGAGCTCTAAAATACCTGTTCTACCTAATTAATAGGTATCTTAATGCAGCAGTTATAATTTCTTATAATCACAGTATATTTGTATTCTAAGTGTACTTAGACTATAAGTTTTCTTTTAAATGAACTACAGTTTTTAAAAGTTTTCTTTATTAGTTTCACATCACTCATTTAACAGCCAGCTGAAAGAAACATTGGTTAATCGAGATCGTGAGATAAACAGCCTCCGGCGCCAGCTTGATGCAGCTCACAAAGAACTCGATGAAGCAGGAAGATCTAGAGAAATCGCTTTTAAGGAAAACAGAAGATTGCAAGATGACCTGGCTACAATGGCAAGAGAAAATCAAGTATGAACACAAGGCATAAATTTTGATAGTTTTATACTTTCCATTGTTTGCTAAATATTAAAGCTCTAAATATTTTCTCTAAAATTTAATGATATAAAAATAAGCGACATAAATAATTCATTAAGGACAATGGTGTTTATCAGGGTATTAAAAAATGTAGCTTAGGCCGGGCGCAGTGGCTCACACCTGTAATCTTAGCACTTTGGAGGCTGAGGCGGGTGGATTACTTGAGGTCAGGAGTTCGAGACCAGCCTGGCCAACATTGTGAAACTCCCATCTCTACTAAAAATACAAAAATTAGCCGGGCATGGTGGCATGCGCCTGTAATCCCAGCTGCTTGGAAGGCTGAGGCAGGAGAATCACCTGAACCTGGAGGCAGAGGTTGCAGTGAGCCGAGATCGTGCCACTGCACTCCAGCCTGGGCAACAGAGTGAGACTCCATCTTAAAAAAAAAAAAAATAGGCAACAGAGTGAGACTCTGTCTAAAAAAAAAAGTAGCTTAGAATGCTGCTATATATCACAGGGTGTCTAATGGCTGCAACTGGTCTTCTCACCATTTTGGTCCTTGTTGCAAGGAAACCTAAAGGTGGGAGCGTGAAATTCTGTATGTCAGAAATCATTGTCACCCTACTGGGTGAGAACATCAGCGTCACTCCCAGAGCAAAATTTCTGTGTTTTAAAGACCCGAGATAGGTTTTAATTATTTGTGCAAGCTTCTGTCGGCTCCAAAATATACCGGTAGATAAATGAATGAGTGTTTTAGAATGACAGGTACTGAAAGGTATTAATTCTGTTCGTGCTGGTTTCTTAAAAGATTGTACTGAGAAAACCAGTGATTTTACTGTTTTAAATATCTTATGTTTTTAAAAAATTATTTTCCGTATTATTCAGCATAAAGCATATTGATGAAATATGAACTTTTTAAATGTCAACCCCTGACCATAGCTAGCCTTTAGTATAAATGCCAGATACATGTTCAGGGCTATTATGGGAAATGTGTGATAAAGTTTGGTTAAAAAATCAATATCAGACCAAGCGTGGTAGCTCACGCCTATAATCCCAGTGGGAGGATTGCTTGAGCCCAGGAGTTTGAGACCAGGCTGGACATCATAGTGAGACCTCATCTCAGAAAATTTAAAAAAAAAAATTAGCTGGTATGGTGACATGTGCCTGTGTTCTCAGCTACTTGGAGGGCTGAAGTGGAAGGATTGCTCGAGCCCAGAAGGTCAAGGCTGCAGTGAGCTGTGATCATGCCATTGCACTCCAGTGTGGGCGACAGAATGAGACTGTCTGAAAAGTTTTAAAAAGACAAGATCAGCCAGGAAAAATATGTGAAAATAACACTTAGGAACAGTTTTCCTTTTGCCCTACTCTATCTTATTCTGCAATTCCAAAGGAATTATTTGAATATAAATAAAATTTATTTGGTGTTCATTTTAGATTGTCTTTAATTTTCTGATTTGTAGGAAATCTCATTGGAATTGGAAGCAGCAGTGCAAGAAAAAGAAGAAATGAAGAGCAGAGTTCATAAATACATAACAGAGGTGTCACGATGGGAGAGCTTAATGGCTGCCAAGGTGAAAAATATTATTTAGGTTGGATTTAAGACTGAGGGTTTTTTTTTTTAACTTTTTCATGTTTGTTTATTCTGCCTCTACAATTAGATATTAAACGTTTTAAAGTAGAAATCCTGCCCACTGCCTTTTCCTGTTTTTCCCATAGATTTTAGTATGGTACCTGCACAGATATCTAATGCTTCCTAAATTAGAACAGAATGCAGTGTATGTGTATGTGTTTATGACATAGGTGTTCCAGTAAGTGACAGTTACTAATTTAGAAACAATTTTATTATGATTAAACCAGGAAAAAGAAAATCAAGATTTGTTAGATAGATTTCAGATGCTTCATAACCGTGCTGAAGACTGGGAGGTCAAAGCCCATCAAGCTGAGGGAGAAAGCAGCTCAGTTCGACTGGAACTTCTTTCTATTGACACTGAGAGGAGACGTCTTCGAGAAAGAGTGGAGCTATTAGAAAAAGAAATTCAAGAGGTAATATATTCATTTGTTTTGTAAAGGTGTTATTTAGTGAAACAGAAAGCATTCAAAGATACTTTATTTATTTATTTATTTATTTTTTTTTGAGATGAAGTCCCACTCTGTCGCCCAGGCTGGAGTGCAATGGCACGATCTCAGCTCACTGCACCCACCTCCTGGGTTCAAGCGATTCTTCTGTCTCAGCCTCCTGAGTAGCTGGGATTATAGGTGTGTGCCACCACACCTGGCCAATTTTTTGTAGTTTTAGTAGAGATGGGGTTTCACCATGTTGGCCAGGCTGGTCTCGAACTCCTGACCTTGAGTGATCCACCCGCCTCAGCCTCCCAAAGTGCTGGGATTACAGGCATGAGCCACTGCACCCGGCCTCAAAGATAGTTTATTGACCTGAGGTAGTAAACGTTGATAAAATCAAGTTCAGTGGTAAATTTCTGTCATTCTCATAATTTGCATAGAAGCCTCATTGCTTTTTTTGTAGTAAAAGATACATACATCAAATTTCCCATTTTCACCATTTTTAAGTAGACAGTTCTGTGGCATTAGTACATTCACAATGTTGTGTAACTATCACCATTATTTGTCATCCTGCTTTCTGTCTTTATGAATTTGATTACTCTAGGTACCTCATATAGTGGAATCACACAATATTTGTCCTTTTGTGACTGATTTCACTTAGCCTTAAGGTTTACTTTACCTCAAGGTTCATCCATATTGTGTAGCGTGTGTCAGAATTTCATCCTTTTTTAAGGCTGAATAACATTTCATTGTATGTATGTACCACATGTTTGTTTAGCCATTCATCTGTCAATGGACATTTGATTTGTTTCTACCTTTTGGCTGTTGTGAATAATGCTGCTATGAACATGAGTATACAAATATATCTGTTCAGGTGCTTGCTTTCAGTTCTTTTGGGTATACACCCAGAAGTGGAATTACTGGATCATATGATAATTCTGTGTTTAATTTTTTAAGGAATAGCCATGTGGTTTTTCCATAGGTGCTACACCATTTTACATTTGTACCAGCAATGCGCGAGGGTTCCAGTTGCTCCACATCCTTGCCAACACTTGTAATTTTTTTATTTTTTATTTTATAAGAGCCATCATAATGGGAATGGAGCGGTATCTTGTGGTTCTGATTTGCATTTCCTTAATGGTTAGTAATGTTGAGCATCTTTTCATTTGTTTATTGACGATTTGTGTATCTTCTTTGGAGAAATGCGTATTCAAATCCTTTGTTCATTTTTTAATCAGATTGTTTTAAATTGTTGTTATAGAAGTTCTTTATATATTCTGGAGATTAATACCTTAGTGTATATGTGATTTGCAAATATTTTTCCCGTTGTGTGGGTTGCCTTTTCAACAGTTTTTGATATACAGAAGTTTTCAATTTAAATGAAGTCCAATTTTTTTTTCCTTTGATGCCTATACTTGTGGTGTCATATCCAAGAAATTATTGCTAACTGCAATGTCATAAAGCTTTTCCCCTGTTTTCTAATAAGAGTTTTATAGTTTTAGCTCATATATTTAGGTCTTTGTTCCATTTTGAGTTAATTTTTACAAATGATATAAGGTAAGAGCCCAGCATCATTTTTTTGCATGTGGATTTAAATAAGATTTTGTCATAAAGACAGTCTGATAAAAATCTCATAATAAAAAATTTGAGTTCAGTTAAAATATAGGGACCCTGGGTTAGATTGATATACAGTAGTTGGCCATTATTGTCATTTTTGTTTTGTTTTGTTTGTATAGTTTTATAATTTTTATCTTTCAGGAGAAAGTATTGACTCTCTGTAGCAGATGGAATTATAGCCTCCAAAAAGATATATTGAGCCCCAGTCTGTTACTTGGAAAAAGTGTCTTTGCAGATGGAATCAAGTTAAAATGAGGTCATAGTGGATTAAGGTTAGACCCTAAGACCAATGGACTGATGTCTTTATAGGACATTGGATATTTTGACACAGAAAACACAGGAGAGAACACCACGTGAAGATGGAGGCAAAGATTAGAGTGATATGTGTAGAAGTCAACGAGTGTCAAGGACTGCCAGTAGCCATCAGAAACTAGGAGAGAGGCAAAGAACAGATTCTGCTTCAGAATCTCCAGAAGGAACCAAACCTGCCAACACCTGAATTTTGGACTTATAGCTTACAGAATTGTGAGAGAATAATTTCTATTTATTTAGGCCACACAATTTGTGGCAATTTGTTACAGCTGCCCTAGGAAAGTAATACAGATTATAGCACCAGAAAGAGGGTTGCTTCTACAACAAATACCTGAAAATATGAAAGTGGCTTTGGAATTGGGTAATGAGTAGAGACTGAAAGAGTTTTGAAGTGCTTGACAGAAAAAGCCCAGATTGCCTTGAAGAGATCATTGGTAGAAATATGGACATTAAAGGCAATTGTGATGAAGACTCAGAAGAGGTGACAGCTGTAAAGAAAACTTCTATTATTTACAGAATACACATGTTGTCATGGATGGATTTTGCCAGAAATATGAATGTTTCCTCTGTTGATGTCTCAGAGTTGAGAAAAGATGTTACTTGTTATAAAGTGACAGAGAACTTGGCTAAGTTACGGTCTACTGTTGGGAGAAAAGTAGAATTTGTAAGGGATGAACTCGGATATTTAGCTTAGGAGATTTCCAAGCAAAGTGTGGAAGAGACAGCCTGGTTTCTCCTTGTTACTTATAGTAAAATGTGAGAGGAAAGAGAGAAATGGAGGAAGGAACTGAAAAGCAAAAAAGAAACCAAGACATGAAGCTGGGTGTGGTAGCTGACACCTGTAATCCTAGTACTTTGGAAGGTCAGGGCAGGCAGATCGCTCAAGCAATCCACCTGTGTCCACCAAAAAACTACACTCAGGAGTTCAAGACCAGCCTGGACAACATGGCAAAACCCCATCTCTACAAAAAATACAAAAAAATTAGCCAAACGTGGTGGCAGAGATTGGAGTGATATGTCTGCAAGTCAGTGAACACCAAGCACTGGCAGCATCCACCAGAAGCTAGGAGAGAGGCATGGGACAGATTCTCCCACAGAAGCTCTGGAAGAGCCAGCCCTGCTAACCCACATTTTGGACTTCCAGCCTCCAGAACTGTGAAAGGATGCATTTTTGTTGTTTTAAAACACCTAATTTGTGGTAGTTTGTTACGGCAGCCCTAGGGAACTAATACACTATCTCTAAGAGTTTTTCTGTTAAGAAGAGTGTAATAACTGATTAAAGGAGTGCCTTTCAACCTTCAAAAGAGTTTTTCAGCAACTGTTCTCAACTAATCTTCAATTATTTTGTTCTTTATTATATTGTTCATGTTGTTATGTGGTATATGAAATTGGCTTTTACTAAAGTATAAGCCAATTTCACAATACAATACTAAAGTATTATATTTGTTTAGGGGAGCTTTTATTAATGCACTAAAAAATCTAAATACTTTTCTGCAATTTTTGAAATTGATTAAATCTTCACAGCACAATATTAGATTTTCAATGTGGATTCGTGTTTTTTTTTTTTAAGAGACAGGGTCTTGCACCATCGGCCAGGCTGGAGTGGAATGGCTTGACCGTAGTTCACTGCAGCCTTGAACTCGTGGGCTCAGGTGATCTCCCACCTCAGCCTCCCAAGTAGCAAGGACTATAGGCATGTGCCACCACACAGCTAATTTTTGTATTTTTTTGTAGAGACAGGTTCTCACTATGTTTCCCAGGCTGGTCTCAGACTCCTGGGCTCAAGTGATCCTCCCACCTCAGCCTCCCAGAGTGTTGGGGTTGCAGACGTGAGCCACCCAGCCGTTTTAATAGCCTCTTGCAATAATTTTATTTTTCAATGCAGAATTCTCCCCAAAACCTAGAAGTAGAGTTTATGTCAGTTTGTATTTATTACTCATAATTCAAATTGTGAGAAATTTCAACTGTGGATTCTTCTAGAAAAAAAAATTTATCATTATTTGAAATTTTTTTCATTATTTGTTATTAAAATATTAAAGTTATTTACTATTTATTTAAGTTAAATTTAAATTATCCAGGTATATAGTTTTGAAGTAAACCCCATTTCTGGAATTTAGAATTTAACTGAAGACAGTTGAGGAGTGATGTGTATATATATTACTTTTTCTTGAAATGGCATTATTATAACAAAGATAATTTTTAAAGGAAAAATTTAGTGCAACTTCAAAAATCCCTCATATTCACAACACCCTGACACAATAACTTTCTTTTTTACATTTCCAAATATATAAATATATACATGAGGTACTCAGTTACCATAATTAATAATTATACACAATTCCTTTTGTTAAGCATTAAATAGGTCATCTTTAAATAGTAGGCAGCTTCCTGAGAGTATTTTAAAATAAGCAAAAATTGGCTGTCATATTTTTCTAAAGTGAGATTGTTGGCTGTACAAGTTCAAGTTCTTAAAATTATTTTAACTTTTTACTTGTTTCTTTTTCTTTTTTCAGCACATAAATGCCCATCATGCTTATGAATCGCAGATCTCATCAATGGCAAAAGCCATGTCTCGATTAGAAGAAGAGCTGAGACATCAAGAAGATGAGAAAGCAGCAGTATTAAATGACTTGTCATCTCTTAAAGAACTTTGCATTAAACTTGATTCGGGCAAAGATGTTATGACCCAGCAATTGAATTCGAAAAACCTTGAGTTTGAGAGGGTAAGAAAGAGAAATTGTCTTGGCACATTGTTTTATTGAGCCCCACTCTAATTGTTTTACTTTAGCATTCACCACACCATACATATACTTGTTTCCTTTTAGAGTAGTTACTCTTTTTTTTGAGATGGAGTTTTGCTCTGTCACTCAGGCTGGTGGAGTTCAGTGATGTGATCTCAACTCACACAACTTCTGCCTCCTGGGTTCACCCAATTCTCCTGCCTCGGCATCCTAAGTAGCTGGGATTACAGCATCTGCTAACACACCTGGCTAACGTTTGTATTTTTAGTAGAGATGGGGTTTCACTATGTCGGCCAGGCTGGTCTCAAACTCCCAACCTCACGTGATCTGCCCCCCTTGGCCTCCCAAAGTTCTGGGATTACAGGCATGAGCTACTGCACCCAGCCTACAGTAGTTACTTTTGACTACAGGATTTTGACAACCAGATTTGACTGCTTGATTCTTTGCAAGATTTCTCAGGCAAACGTAGTGATGAAAGTGGGTGCTGTTTTGGAATAGATGGCTATCTAGGAGATTATGAATTTTCTGATTATAAATTAGCATATCCTAATACATTCTTTCTTGTTTAAAAGTAAGACTTGAGGCCAGGTACGATAGCTTACACCTGTAATCCCAACACTTTGGGAAGTCGAGTGAGGCAGATTGAGCTCAGGAGTTTGAAACCAGCCTGGATAGCATGGCAAAACCCCGTCTCTACAAAAAATACAAAGAATTAGTCAGGCATGTGGCATGTGCCTATAGTCCCAGCTACTCGGTAGGCTGAGGCGGGGAAGGTTCACTTGAGCCCAGGATGTTGAGGCCGCAGTAAGCAGAGATTGTGCCACTGCACTCCAGCTTGGGCGACAGAGTGAGACCTTGTCTCAAAAAAAAAAAAAGTAAGACTTGAATGAAGGATTGAACAGTTCAATGCTTCCAAAGTAGAATATTTTTCCCGATAAAAATCTCAAGGTGTTTAAATCTTAATTGGCCGGGCGCGGTGGCTCACGCCTGTAATCCTGGCACTTTGGGAGGCCGAGGCGAGTGGATCACGAGGTCAGGAGATTGAGACCACGGTGAAACCCCATCTCTACTAAAAATACAAAAAATTAGCTGGGCGCAGTGGTGGACGCCTGTAGTCCCAGCTACTCGGGAGGCTGAGGCAGGAGAATGGCATGAACCCAGGAGGCGGAGCTTGCAGTGAGCCAAGATCACGCCACTGCACTCCAGCCTGGGTGACAGAGCGAGACTCCGTCTCAAAAAAAAATAAATAAATAAATCTTAATTAAACAAGTCTATTTAGCTAGAATTTACCTTTCCCAAACGGAGGCATTACTTTAAATAACCTAGTGTTTGTTTTCAAACATGGATGTTTTCAATTTTCACTCATCTAGTAGTATCTTTATTTTCAAGTACTGAGAAGCTGTAATACTGGCTTGCTGATGTAGTCAGAGTAAGCATATTCAACCAGAAGGGTCTCGTTGCCCTTGTGGTTTTATCTTAATGACCGTCTCTTGATAAGGTACCATGACTGAAAATTATTTGAGGATTTGAGTAGATCCTATAGCCAAATAAGCCCATAGTAAAAATAGCAAGGATTATTTTGAAAATAAAGTGTCTTTCTTATACTTAAAGAAATGGTTCATAATGTTTAACCAATACCCAAAATGAAACAAGTGATGGGTGAATAGTTCCACAGAGCTATATTGTCAGATAAATAATTTTTTCAGAGTAAGTTTAAAATTGTACTGAAGTAATCTTACTTTGTTTTTCATGTAGGTTGTGGTGGAACTAGAAAATGTAAAGTCAGAGTCAGACCTACTGAAAAAACAACTGTCAAATGAGAGACATACAGTTAAAAACCTCGAATCATTGTTGGCTACAAACAGAGATAAAGAATTTCATTCTCACTTAACCTCCCGTGAGAAGGATACAGAAATCCAGCTACTTAAGGAGAAGTTAACCCTTTCCGAAAGCAAATTGTAAGTGTCTTAAGTCAACTTACGCAAAGACAATTGCTTGTGAAGGATAGTTTTTAATTTTTTTGAAGTGGAGGAAAAGTTAAGAGTATGAAGGGTAGGCCGGGTGCAGTGGCTCACACCTGTAATCCCAGCACTTGGGGAGGCCAAGGCGGGTAGATTGCCTGAGCTCAGAGAGTTTGAGACTAGCCTGGGCAACATGGTGAAACACCCCGTCTATACTAAAAATACAAAAAAAAATAGCCAGGTGTGGTGGCACACACCTGTAGTCCCAGCTACTCAGGAGGCCGAGGCGTGAGAATCATTTGAATCCAGGAGGTGGAGGTTGCAGTGAGCCGAGATTGCACCACTGCGCTCCATCCCGGGCGACAGAGCAAGACGCTGTCCCAAACAAACAAACAAACAAACAAAAAGCATATGAAGGATAGTACAAAACCAAAATATTTGGCTTATACATCTGCTGCTTTTGGAAATTTAGGAGACTGACTCGCGAGAAACATCATGTTGGGAGGTGCAGACCTGTATATCTTCACTACAGAGGTTGTACTATGGGAGTAAAGAGAAGAGAAAACGTTAGGAAAGCGCCTACATTTGAGGAATGGACAGAGGAGTCAGTGAAGGAGAGAGCGTTCTCAGGAGAAGACGAGGTGGCTGTGTCTTATGCTGTAGATTAGGAAAAAGGACTCTAAAAAGGCTATGAGATTTGACCCACATACCTGTATTGATTACTTTGGGAGAGATTGATTATGTCATATTTTTAGAATAGAAGGATTTAGACATATTTGTAAGAAGAGGGAGGGAAACCCAGAGTAGAGTACACATTTGACAGTGTTTTTATGTGTTCTCTATTGTACTTCAGAAAGTATTTAATATGGCTTACAAATAACACACTTTTTAAAAAGCTAATACATAAAGTACATTTCTTTGGTAATTCTTCCATTTAAAAAAGGCAACAAGTATTGGAGAAGATAACAGCTCTACAATAACTAAAATAGCAAGTATTACATAGCAGATGCTATATAAATATTTATTGAATAAATATTATTGAAGAATGAGCTTTTGAAAGGTATTAAATATATTAATATTTCTTTTTCCAAGGCAAGAGTCAAGAAAGAGCCAATGAAGACACTTTACATCTTGGTGTTACAGTTTATGTCTCGTTCAAATTTGTATCCCTAGCATTGCTTTAGTGCTTAGCACATAATAGATGTTCAGTAAATGTTTCATAAATAAACTAAATGAATGAAAAAGAAAATGTGATAAAAGCTCTAGAAGTTTAGAGAATTCTTGTTGAAAGGTCTTCATCTTCTCTTTATTAATTTAAAAAACCCACAGCACCTGACTCTACAAAACAGAACATTTATTTCTTGATTTTTTAATTTGTTTTTAAGAACTAGTCAAAGCCGGGAAAACACCATGCTTCGAGCCAAAGTGGCGCAGTTACAAACAGATTATGATGCTCTGAAAAGGCAGATCTCAACTGAAAGATACGAACGGTAAGACAAATTTTTTTTTTACATTTGACAGTGTTTTTATGTGTTCTCTATTGTACTTCAGAAAGTATTTAATATGGCTTACAAATAACAAACGTTTTAAAAAGCTAATACATAAAGTACATTTCTTTGGTAATTCTTCCTTTTAAAAAAGGCAACAAGTATTGGGGAAGATAACAGCTCTACAGTAACTAAAATAGCAAGTATTACATAGCGGATGCTATATAAATATTTATTGAATAAAATTGTTTAATAATCTGAAAAATAAGATAAAATAGGAAGCATCATATAAATATTTCCTATAGCATTCCGCAGGACAAAATTAGAGCCCAAAAGTATTTCAAAGAGTATAGAGAAGGAACAACAATCCCTACAAGAGCTCCAAAATGTATGGTTCAAGTAGGATGTTCCACATACAAATCATAATAAAGGTAATGATTTGAAGATAGTAACAGCAGTTAACAAATGTGGGCCAGACACTACGTAAGTGTCTGATTAATCCCACCAACAATCTATTATTATGCCTACATTATAGGAAACTGAGATCACATAAATAGTAAATGGTAGGAAACCAAACAGATTTTAATTCTAAAACCTGTACTCTTAACCTCTCCAATGTATTCCCTACAGCTTGGTAATTTTCATATTCACTCATATTTTGGTTCATTTGCTTTATGTTGAAAAATTTAATCCCCAGGTGTTACAAACCCGGAATGAGACCTGCTTTAAATCGAAGTCTAACTTGAAAATCAGTTGCCAAGTTACTTGTCTTCCATTACTCTTTCCTACTTTATTAATACCATAGACGTCTGCATTCCTGAGATTTCATTCTCAATTAGTGGCCAAATTGCTTGTTAGAACAGTTTTTGAGTTATTCTTACCTATTTACATCAAAACTTTGTGGTGATGTGCTATTTGAAGTATAGCGACAATTTGCTATGAAATCAATATTTACGATTTCATAAAGGCCTGGCTTGGTGGCTCATGCCTGCAATCCCAGCACTTTGGGAGGCCAAGGCAGGTGGATTTACATGAGCCCACGAGTTTGAAACCAGCCTGAGCAACATGGCAAAACACCATCTCTACAAAAAAATTTTTGAAAATTAGCTGGGGCATGGTGATGGGTGCCTGTAGTCCCAGCTACTCAGGAAGCCGAAGTGGGAGGATTGATTGAGCTCAGGAGGTTGAGGCTGCAATGAGCTGTGATCGTGCCACTGCCCTCCAGCCTGGGTAACAGTGAGACCCTGTCTCAAAAAACAAACAAACCAACAAAAAAGTAAGCCATAGGTAGCAGCAGTGCCATGAAAGCAGGATTGATAATTTCTTGTAATTTAAAAGATCTAGTTTCTGAATGTACTAAACTGTACACATATAACGATTTCCATTTCTTAAGGATAACTTAAATTCTCTGCAAATCAAAAGTCCTAAATCAAGCTCTCTATTGCCCAGGCTTTTAGACTTCCCCACAGTTCCTCCCCTTGTTCCTTGCCTCAACGAAACCTTGAGCCTCATGACCATGTCTTTCTTGCCCTTTACTATCCACCTACATCATACATTCTCGTTGGTGCAGTATTACCCACCATCCTCCGAGGGAAAAAATTGTTTCTTGGGGGTAGGGGATAGAGGTAGCAAAAAAATTTTAGGTAGTATAAGTTAGTAGAATGGTGTATGTCCCTCCAAAGGGCCACAGGACATAAGCAGTGTATTAAAATTTCATGGGGTGGAGGGATAATCTGGGGAGGAAAAAGTCTAGAAAAGTTCCTTTGGGAGAGTAGTACTGAAGAAATCTTGAGAAACACTGAACTAATTAGAAATCTCAGATACTGAAGAACTCAAGTTCTTCAAGAGTCTAGGCCAGAGACTGTGAATAGCCCACAAAGGAGATGGCAACATAATCCCCATTCTTGGTGGGGACAGACCCAGACACAGGGAAGGAAAGCATGATGGAGAAAATAGGATTCTTTCCAATCTGACTTTTGGGAGTTTTGAGACAGGAAGATGGAAGAGGGCTAGATATATGTGCAAGATGATATGGTAGGCCTGGCATGGTGGTTGATGCCTGTAATCCCAGCACTTTGGGAGGCTGAGGCAGGAGGGATCACTTGAGGCCAGGAATTTAAGACCAGTCTGGGCAGTATAGTGTGACCCCTATCTCTAAAAACATTTTAAAAATTAGTGGGCATGAAAGTGCGCACCTGTAGTCCCAGCTCCTCAGGAGGCTGAGGCAGGAGGATCGCTTGAGGCCAGGAGTTCAAGACCAGCCTGGGCAACATAGTGTGACCCCTATCTCTAAAAGCATTTTAAAAATTAGCTGGCCATGAAGGTGTGCACCTGTAGTCCCAGCTCCTCAGGAGGATGAGGCTGGAGGATTGCTTGAGCCCAGGAGTTTGAGCTTTTGATTGTACCACTGCATTTGAGTCTGGGCAATAGAGCAAGTCCCTGTCACAAAAAAAAAAAAAGAATTAGTAAACCTAGCTATGGGGAACATCAAAGTATAGGCAGGAGAAAAGGATCCAGTAACAGAGCTAAGGAGAGATCACCTAGGTAGAAAGAACCAGAAGATGTAGTGTCATGCAAGCTAAGGGTGGTTACTAGAACCAAATCCCACAGAAGGGTCTAGCACGTAGGCATTTAATTTTTAAGAACACATTAAACAGGTTATAATTTTTTTAAGTATAAAGAAGAAAATTAAATTTATCTGTAAGTTCTACCCTCCATAGTCAACCATCAGCCTTTTTGAGTTTAACATCTCGTCATCTAGTTTTTGTGTGTGTCTATCTGTATGTTCAGTTGGTATTCTATATATTTTCACTGTATAATATGTATTATAATTTATATATATAAGATAGTAATATTATATTATATATAATACATATTATATATAATATACTAATATATATCACATAATGTATATAATATACTGTATACATTATATATACTATATATTATATACAGTAGATTATATATTACATAATATAATACATTATATAATACATATATAGACTATATCATATAATATATAGTATTTATATATTATATATGATACATAATGTAATATATAAATATAATTACTGGATAAAAGATTTCAATTAAAATGTACTATAAGATTGTTCAAAGCAATTATAAATATATAATATATTGTATGTTATATATTTATAATATATATTTACATATATGTTATATATGTAAATATATATTTACATATATGTTATATATGTAAATATATATTTACATATATGTTATATATTTAAATATATATTTACATATATGTTATATATTGTATATTTTATATGTTACATATATGATATATAATTAGTATATTAGTATTAGTATGGTATAGTATATAGTATATTAGTATATATGTAATTAGTATAATTAGTATATCAGTATTACTATTAAATTTAAATCCTATGTCTTTGTATGATTTTTAAGTAGTGGATAAAAGATTTCAATTAAAAGAATATGCACTATAAGAGATTGTTCAAAGCAATTAGGTCATTAAATAATACCTTAGAAGCAAAATGCTCCTCACTATATATATATATAATATATATTTAATTTTTTAATTGAAATATTTTATCCACTACTTAAAAATTGTACAAAGACATGGGATTTAAATTTAATAGTAATACTAATTAAGTAATTTATTACCAATTAGCTAATAACTCTTATATTTGTATGCCACTTTTTGATTTTTCCTGTTGCTTGCATATATCTCTCTTGTTTGATCTTTACTAACAGAGAACGAGCAATCCAAGAGATGCGTCGACATGGTCTTCCTGCACCACCCCTTAGTTCCACTCTGAGGTCTCCTTCACATTCTCCTGAAAATATAAATGTGTAATAATCAGAAAGGTATGTATGTAACACCAAGGACAGGCAAAACTAATCTGTGGTTGTAAAACTTCAGAAAGTAGTTTTCTGCATCAGGAGAGGGGAGATTGCCTGGAAAGGCGTTCAGGAGAACTTCCTGGAGTAATGAAAAAGTTCTGTATCTTGGTGATAGTAGTTATGTGGATATATACAATTGGAAAAGTTCATAAAACTGACCATTTACAGTGTATGCTTTTTTTTTTTTAAGAGATGGGGTCTCGGCCAGACACAGTGGCCCACACCTGTTATTCCAGCGCTTTGGGGAGGCTGAGGCTGGAGGATCACCTAAGGCTAGGAGTTTGAGACAAGCCTGGGCAACACAGTGAGACCCCCACCTCTACAAAAAATACAAAAATTAGCCAGGCATGGTGGCACACACCTGTAGTCCCAGCTACCAGCTGCTGGGGAGGTGGGGGAGGATACTGAGGCAGGGGGATGGCTTGAGCCCGGAAGGTTGAGGCTGCAGTGAACTATGCACTATTACAGTCCAGTCTGCATGACAAAGCAAGCCGCTATCTCCAAAAAAAAAAAAAAAGACAGGGTTTTCACTATCTTGCCTGGGCTGGCCTCAAACTCCCGGGCTCAAGCAGTCCTCCCACCTCAGCCTCTTGAGTAGCTGGGACTACAGGCTGGTCCATGCATTTTATCATATATAAATTATACCTGAATTTAAAAAGAGAAGACATCTACAGCATAACGTTAAATGACAGTATGAGCTATCACAGGGTATTATTTGATGAAGGGCTAAATTCAGGCTACAAATAATAGGTAGTAAAAGTGTAGACAAAGCATAGAAACAGGAGTACACATGACACAGTAGTCTCAACCTGGCAGGAAGGGCAGGCTGTGGGAGAAAGGTTTGGAAGGTACAGTGGGATATATAGAGTATTATATTGAATGTGAAGCTAAATTAGAGATTGTAGACTTTATTCTGTAAGTCAAAGGGAACCGTGAAGATCAGTCCTTCTGTGTATAGGATGGGTACAAGGGAAGAGTCAAGTTGAAAGAACTGTTTCTGGTAGATTAATTTCACAACCGTGTTTGAACCATATTGGAAAGGATAGGAACTAGAAGTAGAGAGACCAGTAAGTGGTATGAAATGAGCAATATAATAGTTCAGGATTAGTATAATAACATTGAAAGGTAGGACATAATTTTTAAAGGAAACTATGATATATATACAGAAAGGTACCATATCATAGATACATAGTTCAATGAATTTTTTCAATGAACAAATTGAACACATCCAGGTAACCTGCATGAAAATCAAAAAAACAAAACAGGCCAGGCACGGTGGCTCACACCTCTGTAATCTCAGCACTTTGGGAGGCCGTGGCGGGTGGATCACTTGAGGTCAGGAGTTCAAGACCAGCCTGGCCAACATGGTGAAACCCCGTCTCTACTAAAAATAGAAAAATTAGCTGGGCATAGTGGCACATGCCTGTAGTCCCAGCTACTTGGGATGCTGAGGCAGGAGAATTGCTTGAACCCAGGAGGCAGAGGTGGCAGTGAGCCCAGATTGCGCCACTGCACTCCAGCTTGGGTGACAGAGTGAGACTCCATCCAAAAAAATAAAATATAAAGCCTGGCACAGGAGACTGAGGTTGCAGGACTACTTGAGCCCAGTTCAAATCCAGCCTGGACAACAAGGCAAAACCCCATCTCAAAAAAACAAAACAAAACAAAACAAAACTAACCTCTCTTTGGCGTCAGTTATAAGCCCTGGTCTAAAAGTAACCTAACCGTCCTGACTGTTAAAAGTGTAGATTTCTTTTTGCTTACTTTTAGACATTTTATAAATGAAATCATGTTCCTGGCTTCTTTTGCTCAACAGTACATTTGTGAGATCCATCCATATTGTTGTGTGTACTTATAGATTGTTCACTCTTGTTGCCGTATATGGAATGCCATTATGGAAACTTACTACAATCCAGTTACTCCTCCTTCTGTTCATAAGCACTTGGCAGTTTCCAGTTTGGGCTATTACAAATAGTGCAGTGGTTATACTTAGAAGTGAAATTGATGGATCACTGGATATGTGTATGTTCAAGCTCTAGTAGATATGGCAAAACTGTTTTCCAAAGTAGTTGTAAAGTGCCAGGACGCATTTGACTGAGGAAGGATCAAAGGGATGTGCTGATTCACTGGAGATGGGAATGAATGGGAAAGAAACATGAGTCAGACCCAGGCTTTGACAGGTAGTGACTGTGAAAAATGCATACTCATTGACAGAAATAGTTATGCCAGTCTTGTTTTAAATTGATACATTTCTTTGCCTCTTTTGATAGAAATATATACAAGATAATTAAACATTTCCTCTGACTCAGAATCCTCATTGTGAACATTAGTTATGTGCTATTCTTTGACATACTGATGCCCTCATGTTTGTAGGGCCTCGGTTTAAATGATTCCTGATTGCTCTGCTTTTGCTTTTGTGTTTGATTAAGGCATTTATTTTTCTCTTTCATTTTGAGGACCACTTCTCAGTGTTCACTGTAGTCACTGTGTCCTTCTTGAATCGCTGTGTTATTTTCATGTGATCAGATGGTGGTTCACCTTCTTGTTACAAAGGCTTGTGAGAGTGTGACACAGACATTGTCTCATGTTTGATTCACAGCTGCAGTTTAGATCAGGGGTTGGTTGGTAAACTAGGATCTGCAAGCCAAATCCATACCACCGCCTATTTGTGTAAATTAAGCTTTATTGGAGCACAGCCACACCCATTTGTTAACAGATTGCTTTACTGCAGTGGCAGAGTTGAGTTGTTTTGACAGACCCCATGTCCCACAGATCTAAAATATTTACTTCCTGTCTCTTGACATCGTGTAGCTCTGGAAAACTCAACTGTAGACCTGTAAGAAAATAAGAGTGAAAGGCAAATAATTCCTTGGTTTTATGAAAATAGGCTTGACCTTGTAGAGTCTCTGAAAGAGTATTGGGAATTCTCAGGGATCCCCAGACTGCACTTTAAGAACTACTGATATGGCACGTAGATTCCTGCAATCCCTGAAGCTGTGATGAATTAGACACTGCGTTTTTGTTTTGTTTTGTTTTGTTTTGTTTTTAGAGCCAGGGTCTCACTCTGTCACCCAGGCTGGAAGGATGTGGCATGATCATAGCTCACTGAAACCTCAAACTCCTGAGCTCAAGCAATCCTCCCGCCTCAGCCTCCTGAGTAGCTGGGACTACAGGCACGCCACCACACCCATCACCACTATCTAATTCTAAGATTTTTTTATCTCCCCAAACAGAAATTCTGTACCCATTAAACAATCACTCTCCAATCCCCAGACCTTACCTTCCCAGCTCCTAGTAACTTCAGATCTACTTTTCTGGTCTCTATGAATTTGCCTATTTTACATTTTCATATAAGTGAAATCATACATTTGTTCTTTTGTATCTGGCCTATTTCACTTAGAATAATATTTTCCAGGTTCATCCATATTGTAGGATATACCACATTTAAAAAATCCTTTTGGGTTGTTTCTACCATATGGTTATTGTGAATAATGCTGCTCTGAGCATTGGTGTACAAGTATCTGTTTTAGTCCTTGTTTTCAAATCTTTAGGCATATACCTAAGACTAGAATTGCTGGGTCATATGGTAATTCTGTTAAACTTTTTGAGGGACTGCCAAACTGTTTTCCATGTGCTGCACCATTTTATATTTCCACCAGCAATGCATGAGGGTTTCTGTTCTCCACATCGTCACCAACACTTGTTATTTTCCATTTTTTATTACAATAATTCTAGTACATGCAGATTAGAAGGCTTTTATAATCATCAACAAACTCATAATTTATAACTTTGTAATAATTTATAATTAATTTTTGAGATATATTAATGAGATTGTTATTTACTAATCCATTTCCCCTCATATTTTCTAAATATTGTCACCAAAACTAATTTTAAGGGATTTCCCCAAGCACTCAGAAATGAATTGCTCAAGGAAAAAAAAAATATTAATTGCTCAACTATAAAATGGCATCTTAGATTAGTGTCTCTCTGATAGTTAAAATAGACAATCCAACTTTTATTATTTGTTTTTTGACTATCATATCTAATGCATGCTATTTGAGATAGGAAAAACCAACAAAAGTGTTTTTCCGATTCTCATACACCGCTCAGCACACCACTTCAGACACCGTGTTCTCCAGCAGATACCAACTGATCTCAATTTTAACATTTAACTCAATTCTGACATTATCTGCTTGGAGATAGTGTCAGATCCCACAGATTAAGAGCTCAGTCCCTCAAATCCCTTCCCCTCGACTTCAGATGCCAATCGCAAGTCCCAGGTTGTGATCTGTGCTTCTGACTGAAGAGGTTTCCACAGCCCCCTCATCACATTCTATTAATTTGCTAGAGCAGCTCACAGAACTCAGGGAAACATTTTACATTTACCTGCTTATTGAAAAGGCTATTACAAAGGATACAGATTAACAGGCAAATGGAAGGGATGCATAGGGCAAATTATCAGGAAAGCAGCTCAAAGCTTCTGTGCCCTCTCAAGGCGTGTCACCCTGTAAGCATAGCCAAGTATTCAGCTATCTGAAAGGTTCCTGAACCCAGTTTTTGGAGGTTTTATGCAGGTATCACTAAGTAGGTATGATCGATTAAATCATTAGCCATTCATGATCAATTCAACCTTCAGCACCTCTCCTCTTTTTGGAGGTTGAGGTGTGGGGCCAGTGGCCCAATTCTCTAATCATGCATTGGTCTTTGTGGTGATCAGCTCCCATCCTGAAGCTATTTAGGGGCCGCTAGCCATCAGTCATCTCATTAGCTTGCAAAAGTCATCTCATTAGCTTGCAAATTATCACTCTGGAGATTACAAGGAGCTGTGGGCCAAGAACCAGGGGCAGAGACCCAATATATACAGTCATGCATTGCTTAACAACAGGGGGTATGTTCTGAGAAATTTGTTTTATGTGATATTGTGCAAACATCATAGAATGTATGTACTTATACAAACCTAGATGGTATATAGCCTACTGCATACCCAGGCTATATGGTATAGCCTCTTGCTCCTAGGAGATAAATCTGTATAGCATGTTACTGTACTGAATACTGTAGGCAGCTGTAACACAGTGGTATTTGTGCATCTAAACAGAGAAAACACACAGTAAAAATACAGTTTAAAAGATAACAAATGGTACACCTATATAGGAGACTTACCACAAATGGAGCTTACAGGACTGGAAGTTGCTCTGGGTGAGTCAGTGAGTGAGTGGTGAGTGAATGTGAAGGCCTAGGACATTCCTGTTCACTGCTATAGACTTTATATGTGTACTCAGCTACGCTAAATTTATTGTTTTAATTTTCTCCAATAATAAATTAACCTTAGCTTACTGTAACTTTTTTCCTTTATAAACTTTTTAATTTTTTTAACTTTTTGACCCTTTTATAGTGACACTTAGCTTAAAACACAAACATATTTCATAGCTGTACAGAAATGTTTTTTCTTTATATTCTTATTCTATAAGCTTTTATTCTATGTATGAAATTAATCTTTTGTTTTACTTTTTAACGTTTTTTTCGAAAAGCAATGACACAAACACACACATTATCCTAGGCCCACATAGGGTCAGGATCATCAATATCACCGTCTGCTGCCTCTACATGGTGCCCCACTGAAAGGTATTCAGGGGCAATAACATTTACGGAGCTGCCATCTCCTGTGATAACAGTGCCTTCTTCCGGAATACTTCCTGAAGGACCTGCCTGAGGCTGTTTTATAGTCAACATTTATTTTTTAATGAGTAAGAGTACATTCTAAAATAATGACTAAAAGCATAGCATAGTAAATACTAAGCAATAGGAAATTTTCAGTTCTGTTATAATCTTATGGGACCACAGTCTTTTATGCAGTCTGTCATTGACCAAAATATCATTATGGAACATATATGACCATATTTCTGTGTGTGTGTTTTGTTTTGTTTTGTTTTAGAGACAAGGTCTCACGGTCTCGCTCTGTTGCCCAGACTGGAGAGGTGCAGTGTGCCATCAGAGTTCACTGTAGCCTTGAACTCCTGGGCTCAAGCAGTCTCCCACCTTGGTCTCCTGAGTAGCTGGGACTACTCAGGACACCACACCCAGCTAATTTTTGTATTTTTTAATAGATATTGGGTCTCACTATGTTGTCCAGACTGGTTCTGAACTCCTGTGTTCAAGCAATCCTTCTGCCTCAGCCTCCCGAAGTGCTGGGATTACAGGCATGAGCCACTGCATCCAGCCTGTGTTTCTTGTTATAATGCAGTATCACACAGACTCACTGAGGAAACATAAAATACAGAGATATATAAATAAGGAAACAAAAATCACTTTTTTAAACAAAAGTATAAGCCAGGCAGGGTAGCTCACACCTGTAATCCCAGCGTTTTGGGAGGCCAGAGTGAGATGATCACTTGAGCTCAGGAGTTTGAGACTAGCCTAAACAACATTGTAAGACCTCATCTATACTAAAAACCAAAAAAATGAGCCAGGCATGGTGATGTGCACCTGCCTGGAGGCTGAGGCAGAGGGATCACTTGAGCACGGGAGATCAAGACTGCAGTGAGCTATGATCATGCCACTGCACTCCAGCCTGGGCAACACAGCAAGACCCTATCTCTAAATAAATAAATAAATAAATAAATAAATAAATAAATAAAGTACAATGAATAAAACAGTACTTGAACTTTAAGAAGTAGAACAGTACTTCTTAAATATAACTGGATTTGGGGCACAGAGTTTTATTAGATTCTATAATTTCATTTAAAACATTATTGAATTTCAGTTTTTTATGAATATGTTGAATAACTTTATCATTTTTCTCTTAACCCACTTTTCAATTTCCCCCCTTTCAGAATAATGGCTTTCAATGAGTTCCTATGTGGATTTTTAAAAGAACAGAATAGTAATGAAATATTTGAAGTACTTGTTGCTGAAAATCATGAACATGGACACAAATTCTACCTCTGTCAACTTTTATTTAAATCAGTGAATATGTTAAAAAGTTCGGTTTAAAAGAACTATATCTATATGTATATTTTCATATATATGACAGAACAAGAATATATATTAATAGTGCCTAATGTGTCTATATTTTTATTATTCATGAATTAAATTACTAAATGTATGTTTATACTGTGAATTAATGTATTCACATTATTCTTTAATAATCTGTTTATTAATAAGCCATGATATATGTATGTAAATATTCTTACAGTACTTGTTTTTAGTTGTCATGCCTGTGTTTGGCCCATATCTTAATATATTCACAAAGAATTACCAACTTTGATGCTATGCTGTCATGCTTAACTTTTTCTTCTTAAAATTGTTCATAGATCTACTGTCTGTTGTTAAGGGGAATATATTCAGGTCTAGTCTTCTTATAATAGCAGAGGTCTTGGTAAAATAACTACCATATATAATATGTTATTGCCATCTGGAAGAACTATGATGAGAAAGATACATTTATATATTATGTAAAATTTTAACTATCATCACATGGACTCTATGTAACACAAATTCTATCAAAAGCAAACTAAAAGCTATATGCAGAGTTTTGTATAAAACAATAGAACAGAAATTTGGGACATTTTTCTAGGAAATAAAATTCCTCGGTGTATTAATCTAAGGTTTCAAAGTATAAAAGTATATGGGGTAGGCCGGGTGCAGTGGCTCACGCCTGTAATCCCAGCACTTTGGGAGGCCAAGGCGAGTGGATTTCCTAAGGTCAGGAGTTTGAGAGCAGCCTGGGCAATGTGGTGAAACCCCGTCTCTACTAAAAATACAAAAATTATTTCGGCTTGGTGGCGGGCACCTGTAATCCCAGCTACTTGGGAGGGTGAGGCAGGAGAATCACTTGAACCCGGGAGGTGGAGGTTGCGGTGAGCCAAGATCGTGCCATTGCACTCCTGCACTCCAGCCTGGGTGATGGAGTAACACTCTGTCTCAGAAAAAAAAAATATATATATATGTATATATATATATGGGGTAAATACAGTAAAACATTTTGTTAAATTCCAATATACATTCAGTAATACCACTTTTTCTTCTAAGCCTGTGTGTTATAATTTACCAGGTCCCCCAAAATGTCATTTTTAATGCCGAACTGTGTAATATACATGGAAAACAGCTTTTTACAATTAATTTTCAAAGTTGTAATTTTAAAGAATTTGGGTGTATACCTATTTTTTTTTTTTTTTTTTTTTTTGAGACGGAGTCTCGCTCTGTCGCCCAGGCTGGAGTGCAGTGGCTCAATCTCGGCTCACTGCAAGCTCCGCCTCCCGGATTCACGCCATTCTCCTGCCTCAGCCTCTCCGAGTAGCTGGGACTACAGGCGCCCGCCACCACTCCCGGCTAATTTTTTTGTATTTTTAGTAGAGACGGGGTTTCACCGTGGTCTCGATCACCTGACCTCGTGATCCACCTGCCTCGGCCTCCCAAAGTGCTGGGATTACAAGCGTGAGCCACCGCACCCGGCCTATACCTATGTTAATGAAACAACAGAAGTACAAAAAAAGAATGTCAGATACAAAAATCAATTGTGAAGAAAATCTGTTCTTAATATATTTCATTATGATTGAAAAACATAAAAACTAACATAGGAAAGTGAATGATCAGTTACTTATGATATATTTTGTTTCCTCTTGTGGTTTAATAAAGTGAAGTGTGTGTGTGTGTGTGTGTGTGTGTGTGTGTGTGTGTACCTGGGGGTGGGCAGTGCTCTTTTTCTAAAACTAATATGGCTTATATATCTGAACTATGCCCTTTTTAGTGTGTATTAGGATGTGGGCTGGTTTGCTTTTCTACCACCTTTGTAATTTTATGTATCCCATCTCCTTTGTGTGAATTCATATAGCAAAATACAAGAGACATGGGACTGTTTGCAATACCATATGGAAATCTCTTAATAAATATATGTAAATAAAATAAAAAATATTTGTCCCCACCTTTTCCCCAAAAGCAACAGCAAGACATATTTTGTTAGATATTTTATTTTTAATGTTTTCTATAATTTAAAAATGTATAGCCTGCCAAATGTTTTCATAACCATGATACTGTTTTGAAAAACAGTTTTATCTTAAAATACTGAATGTTCTGACCTTTTATAGATGTTTTTGATTTTGTTTTAAATAATTTTAAATTATGGAGCTTGACCTAGATTTGCCAATAAACTTTCTAGCCAATTTATTTTCTCTTTCTTAGAAATAAGGTTTTTATAATTTTATATTAGCGATATTCTTAATTCTAAAATTAAAGTTTATTCAAATCAAACTTTATCATGGTGGGATATGGGCAAATCCCTGGACATAGGTGCCAGGCACCTTTCTTAACTGACTTTTATTTCCATTTAGTTCAAAATAATAAGAAATGAAGTCAAAGTTTATTTTTGTTATCCGTCCACAGCATGGTTAAGCGTGTGTGCGTATGAATATGCGCTCTTCTCACTTGCAGATGCTTTGTTGAGCACATTGACTCCCATTAGACTATGACACCTGTTGCCGTACCTTATTGTAATTCATCATACAAGTGATCTCATACTTCTCTCCCTAATTCTTAGAAGATTTTAGCAAGTGGCTTACTATCTTTCTACCATTAGTTCTATTATCAGCCTTTATGTGTCAGTATCTTCTTGGGCCAATGGTTATTGACTATACCTGCACATTGTAGTTATCTGGAGAATTTTAATGAAAAACTGATGGCTGAACCCCTACACCAGACCAAATACATCAGAAATTCTGCAATTGAAGTATGGTCTTTTAAAAATTTTTAAACTTAAAAAAATTGACATATAATGTACATATTTATGAGGTACGTAGTGATGTTTCAGTACATGTAATTTATTGTGATCTGATCATTGTAATTAGCATATCCATCATCTCATTTATCATTTTGTGTTGAGAACATTCAGTATCCTCTTCCTAGACATTTGAAGCCATATATTAACTATAGTCACCCTGCAGTGGTAGAGAATACTAGGAACTTCTTCCTCCTATCTAGCTATAATTTTGTGTCCTTTAGCAAATCTCTCCCTATCGCTCCCTTCCCCCATCCTTCCCAGCCTCTAGTATCCTCTATTCTCCTTTTTACTTCTGTGAGATCTGTTTTTTAGCTTATACATACGAGTGAGAACATGCAGTGTTTAACTTTGTTTCTCACTTATTTCACTTAATTAACAATGTCCTCCAGTTCCTTCCATGTGACTGAGAATGACAGGATGGTGGTTTTGTTTGTTCGTGTGTGTGTTTTTAAGGTCCCCTAGAAGACTGTTATGTTCAGCAGGGTTAATAATTTAAGAGACTGATCCATCAAACTGATTTCATGACCCACTAATGGGACAACATATAGTTCTGAAGAACACTGCTTTAGATCTTGTCATCACCTCCACAGTCCCAATTTCTAGCATCCTACTCACCCCTCTTTCTAGGTTACTATTTTGGTTATGAATATACCAACAATTCTTTGACTCCACTAGGTTCTTTAGACAATTGATTCTATCATCTATCACTTATCTATAATTTCATCACCCTCACTTTCTTTTTTTTAATGTTTATTTATTTATTTAGAGATGGGGTGTCGCTTTGTTGCCAGGCTGGAGTGCAGTGGCATGATCTCGGCCCACTGCAGCCTCCATCTCCTGGGTTCAAGCAATTCTTCTGCCTCAGCCTCCCGAGTAGCTGGGACTACAGACGCGCACCACCACGCCCAGCTAATTTTTGTATTTTTGGTAGAGATGGGGTTTCACCATGTTGGCCAGGATGGTCTCAATCTCTTGACCTCATGATCCACCTGCCTCAGCCTCCCAAAGTGCTGGGATTACAGGTGTGAGCCACCACTCCCAGCCCATCACCCTCACTTTCTTTAGCATAGACATCATTGTCCTTTTACATCCCCCAAATTCTTGTCCTTCTGATCTGAAAAATACCCAGCTGCTTGCATCTAATACCTACTGACTCTTTTTACATTAAATTTATGGCCCTGAAAATCAAAGGCCGACAGCACTGTGTGGCGATCCTTATACACTGTTCTAGTCAATTCACCCTTAACCTCTCCCCAACAAGTATTCTCCTCTTTATTCAGACCTTCTATCCTTCTCTGTTTCTTTTTTTTTCTATGAGACAATGGAAACAAAAGAACTTTCTCACTCTCCAAGTCTATCAACCTGTTCTCTATCCAACTAATTTTCTTTCTTCTTGTTAGGACATGAACCATCTCTACCCTTTAGCCATTCTGTCTAGTTGTGATCAGTAGCCATCTCTTCTACTAGAAAGACTTCTGCCAGGTATGGTGGCTCAGCCTGTAATTCCAGCACTTTGGGAGGCTGAGGCAGGAGGATCACTTGAGCCCAGGAGTTCGAGACCAGCCTGGGCAACATAGGGAGACCTCATCCAGAAAATTTTTAAAAAATTAGCTGGGCATGATGGCGTGCACCTGCAGTCCCAGCTATTTGGGAGGCTGGCGTGGGAGCACCACTTGAGCCCAGGAAGTTGAGGCTGCAGTGAGCCATGATTGTGCTACTGCACTGTAGCCTGAACACAGAGTGAGATACCCTGTCTCAAATTAAAAAAAAAAAAAAAAAAAAAAAAAAAAAAAAAAACACATTCCTGAGTCATTTTTGCTCTATTGGCTTGTTCTCACTTGCATATATACCTCCCATTTTTAATCTCCCATTTTAAAACCTTCCCAGGCCCTACCATTCCATTTTTGTACCCTTTATAGCAAAAATTCCCAGAAAAGAGTTACCTAACTCATGTCATCTCCCCCTTAACACCCACCTTTCTTTCTTGAACTACTCCAATCATGCTTAAATTCCCATTACTCCAGTGAAACAGTCCTCGTGTTGTCAAATCTGATGGATCATCATGAGTCTTCTGTTTACTCCATTTCTCAGCAGCATTTGACACACTGATTTTTCCATTCTTTAGAAAAGATTTTCTTTAGCCAGGCGTGGTGGCTTACACCTGTAATACCAACACTTTGGAAGGCCAAGGCGGGCAGATCACCTGAGGTCAGGCGTTCTAGACCAGCCTAGCCAACACTGTGAAACCCCATCTCTACTAAGAATACAAAAAGTAGCCAGGTGTGGTGGCAGGTGCCTGTAATCCCAGCTACTCGGGAGGCTGAGGTAGGAGAATTGCTTGAACCCAGGAGGCGGAGGTTGCAGTGAGCCGAGGTCGCACCATTGCACTCCAGCCTGGGTGCCAAGAGCAAAACCCTGTCTCAAAAATACAAAAACAAAAAATGGCCAGATGTGGTGGCTTACACCTGTGATCTCAGCACTTTGATAGTCTGAGGTAGGTGGATCACCTGAGGTCAGGAGTTCGAGACCAAGCCTGGCCAAAATGGTGAAACCCCATCTCTACTAAAAATACAAAATTAGCTGAGTGCAGTGGCACACGCTTGTAGTCCCGGCTATTCGGGAGGCTGAGACAGGAGAATTGCTTGAACCCAGGAGGCAGAGGCCGCAGTGAGCTGAGATGGTGCCACGGCACTCCAGCCTGAGCAAGACAGAGCAAGACTCTGTCTCAAAACAAAAAAACATATTCTTCATTTTGCCTCCCCAGTACCAAACCATCCT